>NC_136069.1:1169227901-1170486612 GCF_964261635.1 Lissotriton helveticus
AATATCCAGACAACAATATCATATACAAAAATAGCGATAAACAATGCACTAAACAGAAATTACACTAACATCGATAAAAAATATCCTATAAAAAAATCTTGATGACAAAAATATCGTCAGCAAAAATAAATAAAACAAAAATATCGATAACATTACAATAATATTAAACACATCAAAAACATCGACATAAATAATATTAACAACACAAACATTGATACATTAAATATAAACTATATGGAAAATTACATAAACATAAAAAAATACTATTTGCAATAATATAATAAAATATACAAAATATTTTAAATAAACCCAAGAAATGATTACAAAATAATAAAATTCCTTCAAACAAATACATTTAAATCCAAAAACAAATAAATAAACAAATAATACAACATTAAACATATATCACAACTACCGAAAATAAACACAAAAAGATATAATATAAAAAAATGTATCACATTTATCTACATATAAATTTACATCAACACTAACAAAATCAAAACAAACAATAAATAAACATAACAAATGTGAAACAAACTAAATGGTAACAGCTACAAAATTCAAAAATCTTTCCCAAACAATAAATTTAAACTACACCAACACAAACCAATAGAAACCTCTAACTAATTGAATAAATACTATAAAACCAATCAATTAATTAACAGAAAATGTTGCTATATAACGGCCATCTGAGAAAGTGCAAACCTTTACGAGAGAGAATACAGAACATAAAACAACAACACATACAACTATTCCAAAAATCCCTCAATAAAGGTAAGCACAAAACTTTGTAACTAAATAAATAAAATTGGTACTATAACATGTTTTCCTTTACATAGCATAGATTTAACTACACTAAAATTCCACCTAGAAAATTCAACACAAAGATTTACTTAACCAACAATAAAATCATAATTATGAAAAATGTATCACAAATTAAGTATATAACTTAACCAACAAATGAAGTAAACCATCTAAAAGTAATTAATTTACTAAAAAAATAAAACATAGCTAACAAATGTTTTTTTCTTAACAGCTTCTACAGAAATCAACATAACCACAACATCAACAAAAGACATTTCATCAACTAAAAGAAGTAAGGATATTTTTTATTTACAAATAAAAACTGAAGACTTAATAATAAAAATAATCCAATAAACACAAAACTATAATATTTTCATTAATGTTTCACAGATTATATTTCACAATAATAAGAGGTCGAGCTGACTGTAAGAATGCGAGCGCCCTGATATTATTAGACCTATCAGCGGCGTTCGACACTGTCAGCCATGCTTTGCTCTTGGATAGATTGAAGAACTCTGGGATTAAGGGTCTGGCTTTTCAGTGGTTGGAATCCTTCCTTATAGGAAGGACCCAAAAGATACAACTGGGGGATGAAACATCAGAGGTGGGGTTCTTGGAGTGTGGGGTACCGCAGGGGTCTGCCCTGTCCCCGCTTCTATTTAACCTATACCTGCAACCACTGATTGCTTCGCTAGCTGCGATGAACTGTAAAGTTTTTAACTACGCTGATGACACGCAGCTACTGCTAAGTATAAATGACACCACGGAGGCACAACTCCAATCCCAGAACATCCTGAGGTTCACGGTGCAATGGATGACGGATAACCTTTTAAAAGTCAATCCTGACAAAACTGAGATCTTGGTTATCCCATCCACTTCTTCACCTTGGAGTGACCTTTACTGGCCTATGGAGTTGGGCCCTGCCCCAAAACCAAGCCTGGCTGTGAAAAGCTTAGGGATTAAACTGGATGCCGACCTGTCGATGGCTGCTCAGATCGCATCGGTGGTAGGCAGCTGTATTAATATCATTCGGCAACTGCGGAAGCTATCCCCTATCCTCTCAGAGTCCATGATGCGATCAATAGTGGCTGCCACCATCATTTCCAGAATCGACTACGGAAATGCTCTCTATCTTGGCTTACCGAAAACCCTTACCAACAGGCTCCAGGTTTTGATGAATGATGCTGCCCGTTTGATCTTTAGACTTCCCAGGAGGTCTAGAGCCACTCCCCTACTACAAAGCCTACATTGGCTTCCAATTAAAGAGAGAGTGGAATTTAAGAGCTTGTGTACAGCTCATAAGGCAATTTACGGCAAGGCTCCAGCCTATATCAAGGAGCGCCTACAGCTGTACTGTCCGACGAGATCACTTCGGTCCTCGGACTCGCAGCTGCTGACCTGCTCCCGCTATAGGCTAGCAACGAAGGGAGGGAGAGCCTTCTCAGTACTGGTTCCCCAGTTGTGGAACAGTCTGCCTGGAGGGCTGCGCGAGGAAGGAAACCTCCTAAGATTCCGAAAGAGCTTAAAAACGCTATTGTTTAGGAGAAGCCTGAGCATAGCATAACCGGAATGCTGCTCTTTGCTCTGACTTTGTTATGTTGTTGTCCTGTACCATCTTTTCCTGGCGCTTAGAGACCTGCAGGTGAATAGGCGCGGTATAAAATTAAAATAACAATAACAATAACAATAACAATAACTCCACCAAAACAACTCAAAGCAAACATTAGGGTCGAAAACAAGTACAAAATCAACAATAAAAATATCTAATACTAAGGGCCAGATTACGATCTCGCTTGGAAAACCCTCTTTACGACTCTGATCCGGAGGGCATTCCAAGCGAATAGCCCTGTGCGAGTCCGACCGAATGAGTACGATGCAGCCGTATGCTGATGGACTCGCTTTGCTCAGACTCCAATTGAACTCTATGGGAGCCTGTGTACTGACGCGTACACAGGCTCCCATAGCAAAAAGGGGTGGGTGGGGAAAAGCGTACACCCTGTGGCTGGCGCCCTATGTTGCCCGCCACACTGTGCATGCATGGATCGGGGGACCCATGGGCACCCCATGACCAATTTAAGGGGCTCCGGGTGAAGGGGGACCTGGTACATCCCCCCAAAGTCCGATTCCGACAGCCGTTTCATCTCGCTGAGACCGTGGTGATACAGCTGACCGATCATGCATCGTACTTGCTAGGTCGGGATCCGGCTCCATTGTGGGCACGATTGAGTTCCGAATGAGTTGGTCGGACAGGATTGGGTTCTGGAAACGATTCGGTTGACGCGGACGAGATCTTCGCATCGTACTTGATCATTTGGAGCGGGTGACGACTCGGTCAGAAACATAGGCACCGAATCGGATTCACATGTTCAGGTACCCATCAGGAGGCTTTCTTAATGAGATCGTAATCCATCCATAAGTAAGTATATAAATTAATCAACAAATAGAGCTACTTATAAAAATTAAAATACAATGGGGCTCATTAGTATGGCGGGCGCCCCGGGAAACGGGACCGCCCAAAATGCATATGGCGGTCCCGCACCTACAATTAGAATGCACCCGCCCGTATTTGTAACATTGCGGTGAGTGGTGCTGAAAGCACCGCCCGCTGCAATGCAACAAATGCAAGTTGTGCATTTCAATGCACAGCGTGACAGGCACTGCACGGTGCCTGCCAGGTTGTACATTGAAATGCAGGGGGTACCATAGGTACCCCCCATGTGCACCTCCCACCCCCCAAAATCCCTGGGGGCCTGCTAAAGGCCCCCAATGTTGAAGACTACATGCCTTTCCGTGGCGACATTGCCGCCACGGAAAGGCATGTCCCCGTATGCATTCTAATATGGATGGCGGTGTCTACCAGACACCGCCACCATATTAACAGCTTTTCACCTGGTCGACTCATCGAACGGGCAAAAAACCTACGGACGGTGTTTCTGTCCGCCGGGGTCCCCCCGGCCATAGTAATGTGGCGGGGGATTTGCATGCGGGCATTGACCGTTTTCCAACATTATCCAGACGTCTGCCTTCTTTGTCCGGAGGAGTGGTCAACGGTGTGGACGGATTCTTTGACTTGCTTTGTGCCGCCTGAGAAATCACCGAGTCAGGCTTCGGTTGACCAATAAGGCAAGCTGGACTGCCTTCCGGAGCTTTATATTTCTTCTCCAGTCTGGGGAGCACTGGAATCACCGTGGCCGGACTCTGCATGATCTTCATACCCTCCTCCCATACATGCTCAATAATGGGAATAGATTTTACAGATCGTTGGTACTGCTCCTTAAAGTCATAAAGGAAACATTCCGATTCCTCTCTCGAAATAGGTAGGCCAAACCTCTTAGCAGCCCGCTCCATCAGATGATGAAAACCCCCTATATCCACCGGAGGGGAGATGGAAGTGTCGCGACCAGCAGCATTTGGGTCTCGCGGGTCATTGTCCCCCTGATCCGGGTCAGGGTCCTGTAAAGGATCTATCAAGGGATCCACTGGGACAACCTCCTCATCCGAAGAGGTATCCTGATGGACATCGGGAAGAGGTGCGGGATCGGGTGTGGGAACCCGGGCCAACGGTGTCACTGGCGGTGGCGGGGAGGGTACCACCGGAACACTAGTAGCCGGCTGCACTTGCGGCGGCACTGGAAGTGGAAAAACCGTAGTCTGTCCAGAAGGGTCTGACGGAAACCTTTTGCAATAATCCTGAAGCATGTCCTGAAGATCCGAAATGAGAGAGGAGGGCATGGCTACCATGCCTTGACCCAAACTCGGTGGATGTCTCTCTTCCACAACATAAGGCTGTAGTTGTTGGCCACCTGCCTGGTCGAAGTACTCCTCCGTGTCTGTCTCCTGTAACTTTACGTTCAAGTCAGAGGGACTATAGGCAGGTCCATAATTGCCATCGTCCTGAAACTCATCCTCAGACTCATCATCCAAAAGCATAGTCGGAAGATGGGACGAGACTCGTCGCGGAGACGTAATCTCCGGCGTGATTTTCATTCTCTGAACTGAAAAATGCATTTTTTGGCCCGTCGACGGTCTCGTCGACGACGCCGTCGTCGTCGGAGCATCCGTCAATGTAATCGTCGACGGCAACACAGTCTTCGTCGACACAATCTTCGTCGTCGATGGGACCACCGTCGACGGTCTCGTCGACGAACTCGTCGTCATTATCATTGTCGTCGACGTGGACGCTGTCGTCGTCGACGTCGTCGACGTAGTCTTCGTCGTCGTTGCGGCCGTCGACAGCGGCCTGCTAGTCGTCGTCGACGAGCTCGGAACCTTGAACGTCGACGAAGTCGCCGTCGTGGACACCGCTACCGCCGACGAGCCCGTCGACGGAGCCACAGAAACAGCGGGAATTTTAACCAAAGTCACAGTCGTCGACGTACCTGGTGTTTTCGTCGTCGACGGACGCTGTTTTTTGTCCGGCCCAGATCCTGAAGTGCCAGTAGAATGTTTGTCACTGGACTTGATCTTTTTGGACGGAGGAGAAAGGATCACAACCTCCTTTTTGTCCTTTAAGGCTGTTACCACTGCCGTAGCCTGTCCCTGCCTCTCCTTTACACTTCCGTGAGGAGATTGAAGGGGACCAGCCCTCTCAGACCTATCAGAGATCTTGTGAGGGGCTTGAAGAGAGGGCTCAGATGTCGAAGAACCAGGGGGAGACCTACCCCTCTTCTTTGATCTCTTCGAGGAAGCAGCAGACACGGAATCCTCCTCATCCGAAGAGAGCACCTCCTTGCGTGTCTTCATCTTCTGAAGCCAGGTAAGTAGCCGGCCTTCTCTGTCCCGAAGAGTCTTGGTCGAGAAAGTCCTGCAGATCTTGCAGTCTGTGGCCTTGTGGTCAGGATATAAGCAATAAATGCAATTATCATGCTTATCCTCCACAAAAAGACGTTTTTTGCCACAAGAGGCACAGGACATGAACAAGACCTTCTTCTCCTTGTCAGACATGACGATTTGAAGCAGAAACTTGAAGAAATAAGTAGAAAAACAGTGAAAACTGAGCAGAGCTCAGTGGAGACTCCCTAGCACAACGTGCGGTAGAAAAATCTGAGGCTCTGAGCTCTCTCAGGAAGGTTCTAGAGGGTGAGGCTGCTCTGATTGGTCCTGGCAAAAGTTTGGTCTCTTTTTACAAAAAGAGGTGGATAGAATACAAAATGAGATGAGGCCTAGGCCTAGGTTTCTCTTTTGTTTCTATGGTTTTTATACTACCGAGGCTCCCATTCCGACGACGGGGAATGATACAAAGCATGGGAATCTATGAAAGTTCCAATACTGGGGAACCAAAGTTACAGGTAAGTAACTTGTTTTCATATATATATATATATATATATATATATATATATATATTACCTACTGGCGGTCGCCAGTAGGTATATATAGTTAGGATTTTTTCCCTATGGGATTTTTGAAAATTCTATGTCTAATAACTTTGGCGTTTGTGGACGGAATTGGCTGAAATTTTCAGGAAAATGGAACATTTTGTTTCTGAGCAGCCCCTGGAAATTTGGGGGGAGTTGGTCCAGGGGGGGCCGAGAAAAAAGGGGGGTCCCAAAACGTGTTTTTAACATTGAGTTTTCCATAGGGCGGTTAGCCTCACTTTTAGCCCGAACGGCTGAATGGATTTGCACGAAACTTGGCAAAATTGTAGGGACTGGTAGCCCGATGTGCCTTTTGTAGGTCTTAATATATGTGCTGCAGTGGATTTTGAGAAATTAACGGTCAAAAAAAGATATATATCTGTAAGCGCGGACCAGGCAGCGCCCCGGTACGCGTACTTTTCGCGTAACGGAACTTCGCGTAGCGAAGCTGATTGGCTCTCCGGTGTCTGTCAACATTCTAAACAGTCCGGAGCGGCCGCCATCTTGTCTCTCGGTAGGATCGAGAGACAAGAGGAGGCCAAAACAAAGGGGGAAATAACTATAAGGGGGCATAGTAGATCCTCGCTGACCCCCTAGGTTTAATGTGGAGGTTTTAAAGAGGTCCCGCGGGGCAAAAAAAAAAATATTTTTTTTTTTGTTTTTTTTCGTGGTTAGCGCCCGGTACGCGAACCGGGAAGCGTTCTGGGGAGCGTACTACAATGAAAAATGAATGATAGACTTTTCAAATGCTGTATGTTAATTGATTGTTGGTTTTGTTGATTATTTTTTTATTTTTTTTATTTTTTAAGCATTTTTTATTGTGTTTCATAATTTATTAAACTTTCTAACATTTCATTGTCAGAAATTTCATTATTATCATGGAATATACATTGTAGTCTCTGAGGTTGTAAAATGTCCTCATTTGCAAGGATGTTATCTACTGCTTGTACACATTGCAGTAGTTCTTGGTCCCAAGTTTCATCCATAAATTCAATCTCATTTGGATCAATGATTTCTGTGTTGGACTCTGGAAGGACAATTTCAAATGAAATTTTTTGTTCACTTTCCATTTTCCCTGAAATTTGCATAAAAAAAATATATATTAGTAGAGGTAGGGCACTGTTGGGATTAATTTTAGATAGGCAGTTTTTAACAGTGAATTATCTTTGGGCAGTGTATAGTATCAGAGTGGAAGTAGGAATATAAAAAAGTGTATCTAAATTTATAAGTACTACAGAGGGATAGTATATAACTAACAGAAAAAGTTTGCCATATTAACTTAAAGTGCACAATATACTTCAGTTTTAAAAATAACAACTTACCTTTAAAAAGAAGTTGAAGTTATTAATGAAAATCCTATTGAAATGTACACCAGGAAGTAGTAGTCAAAATGGCTGTGTTTCCTTCTCTTCCTTTATATATATTCGGGTACATAACCAATCAAATGTCAGGTAAAAAAAGTAGAAAATGAAAGTAACATTTTAATTGGTTGTCAATTCCAACACTTCAGATGTGTTTTGTGAAGTAATTTACCTCACGGTATTTAGAGAGGTCTACAGGCTAAATGGCTAAATGGAATTCCAATCAAATTTGTGAAAATGGTAGGGATTGGTATGTAGTATGAGCTAATCTATATTTGGTGAAATTGTCTCAAGTGGCTTTTGTGTGAACTACTTTCCCACCTTTTTTGATGGTGCGCTTCCCAGGAAGCGACCCGGTACGCGAACCGTTGAGCGCCCCGGTTCGCGGACCTTAAGCGTTCCGGGAGTCCACCATTTTGTGTTTCGGTCGAATTAAGATACAAGATGGAGGGCAATTAATGTTCGGAATGGGTAGAAGGGGGCACGGTAGAGTTATCTTGACCCCCTAGGTTTTCTGAGGGTGGCTGAGGAGGTTTATATGTGCGAAAAAAAAACATTTTTTTAAAAAATTTCGCGAGGTTAGCTCCCGGTACGCGTACCGGGTAGCGCCCCAGGGAGTGTACTTTGTTGAAAATTAGTGAAAAAAGTTAGAGTAAAATAATAATTGTGAGTGATTAGATGTAGGGTAGCTCTGAGAAGAGCTTTTGGGTTTATGGTACATTTAGGTACTTATAAGTAGGTACCAATGCACATTCTTAAATTCAGAGTGAAAATTCTGTTGCCCTCATCTGAGAAGTGAACTCCATCTCCTCTGTAGATATCTTGCATGTAGTAACGCAAGTTATTGTTGTACAGGGAGCCCATTCCATGGTCTCTCATGTAAGCTGAAACAGATTTGTTTACATGCTTCCTCGACTTCTCAATTTGTGGACAAAATTGGTTTGACCACCTCCATTTCTGTCTTTGGCATATATTTGAATATACCAAGGCAGTCTGAGGAAAAAGTGCCATTAATTGCTCAAAGGTGTCCTTTAAAAGCATTTCCAGACCTACACCAGTCAAAGTGCCCAAGTCATTACCTCCACAGTGCACAATTAACAGGTCAGGTTTTGGCAAATGCATAAAGGTTTTCACCAATGGTATCAATTGGTGACATTTTAATCCTCTGTGGCCAAACCACTTAATTTCCACATCTTGTAAATTGAGGTTAGGTAAATTCCTGCTTTCAACGTACCTTTGAGCCCAGTGAATATAACTATGACCAACAATCCAGACAGAAAACATGGTGAGAGAAGGTTCTCCTGCAGTCAGATGAAGTGTGGCAATGAAATGGCAGTTGAAAAAATGAGAGTTTGAAATGAAAAAAACTGTGGAGTTTCTGTGTTCATGAAGCAGTAACAGTGATTGGTGGATTTTGATTGATGAAAACAGAAAGTTAGGGTGTACAGATGTGTTGTTTGAGAGATGTATTTTGAGTGGTCAATAAAAAATCATTAAATGAAAGAAAGCACTGGATATGCAGGTGCACTGAGAGTTCAGAGTTCAATTGCAACATTGTTGTGTGAACTTGCAAACACCAGAGTTTCTCCAAGAGGTGGTTGCTATGGAAAATAGGCAGAAATGGCAGAGGGGGGAAGGGTTTTCATTTGAAAAAAAGTGAGGGAAGAGTTTTGATTGGGTGACATGAGAAATATGTGTGAAGAATTACAGCATTTCTGTGCTTTTGATAGCTGCAGACTCTGGAGTGCATACCTTTTGCTCTGCTGAAGACAAATTGGTGTGTTTCTTAGACTGTTTTCAAACTCAAAGTATTTGCTAAGGTGAGAAAATATTTCTTTATTTTAGATAGAGAATAGTGTGCTTTAAGGAGAAAATTATGATTTATGTGGCGCAAATTGCTTGTAAATATGCTCTCACATGTGCATGGAAAAATTTGATTTTGAATGTTAGTGTTATATAGCCATGTTAAAAGTGACCCAACCATGCTGGAAAGTCAATCAAAAAATGATTTCATGTGTTTTAATGACATTTTAAGTCATTTTCTCATGTGCAGTGTTTAGAAATTATGATTTGAAAATCGTTTTTGTGGAAAAGGAATTGTTTTTAAATTCATGACAAGGATATAATGGTGTATGGTTCTTTATAAGGCAATTGACTGTCCCTGATGTTATTTTTCTCATTTTAGTGTAAGACCTTTCTCTGTGGCGCAAATTGCTTGTAAATATGCTCTCACATGTGCATGGAAAATTTAGATTTTGAATGTTTGTGTTAAATAGCCATGTTAAAAGTGACCCAACCATGCTGGGAAGGCAATCAAAAAACGCTTTCATGTGTTTTAATGACATTTTAAGTCATTTTCCCATGTGCAGTGTTTAGAAATTATGATTTGAAAATCGTTTTTGGGGAAAAGGAATTGTTTATAAAATCATGACAAGGACATAATGGTGTATGGTTCTTTATAAGGCAATTGACTGTCCCTGATGTTATTTTTCTCATTTTAGTGTAAGACCTTTCTCTGTGGCGCAAATTGTGTGTAAATATGCTCTCACATGTGCATGGAAAATTTTAATTTTGAATGTTTGTGTTACATAGCCATGTTAAAAGTGACCCAACCATGCAGGAAAGCCAATCAAAAAACGCTTTTATGTGTTTCAATGACATTTTAAGTCATTTTCTCATGTGCAGTGTTTAGAAATTATGATTTGAAAATCGTTTTTGGGAAAAAGGAATTGTTTTTAAATTCATGAGAAGGACATAATGGTGTATGGTTCTTTATAAGGCAATTGACTGTCCCTGATGTTATTTTTCCCATTTTAATGTAAGACCTTTCTCTGTGGCGCAAATTGCTTGTAAATATGCTCCCACCTGTGCATGGAAAATTTTGATTTTGAATGTTTGTGTTACATAGCCATGTTAAAAGTGACCCTACCATGCAGGAAAGCCTATCAAAAAACGCTTTTATGTGTCTTAAGGACAATTTAAGTAATTTTCCCATGTGTAGTGTTTTGAAGTTATGATTTGAAAATCGTTGTTGAGGTAAAGGAATGTTGTTAAAATTTATGTGCGCCATATGCCCCCAAATTTCTTTTTTAGGGTTGCAGCAGGGTGTTCTTGAGACACCCCTGCACCTTTGGAATAAATTCCTAATTTGTGATGAGCAAATTGTTAATCGCAAATTGCACCTTCATTTATATGAGCCTCCTAGCCCATGGAAATGAATGGGTAATTTGCAATTAGCAATTTTCTCATCGCAAATTTGGAATGGTAAAGAATCGCTATTTATTCCTTAAAATTCGCTTTTTTGGAAATGCAAAATAGTTATATGATACATATGGCGGTTGATGTCTAACAAGATAAGAAGCTTAGGGATACATTTATGATGACTGGCGCAATGAAGTAGAAATCACTTACTTCATTGGTAGGCCTTTACATGAATTATCTCCTCTGTATTCTTCATCAAGCGTAACTTTAATCTGCAATCCTGAGTAGGCCTCACCTTAAACAAACCTCTGGATAGGCCACATCCTATTGTCATCCTGAATTAATCATTTAAAATGCTAGGGACAGATTTATGATAGGTGTATACCTCTTTTGTGCCACTTAGAAAACATTGTCCATGGGGAAATGACTTAAAATGTCCTTAAGACACATGAATGTGTTATTTTAAAACGTTTGCAATTTTTTTGGGTCACTTTCAACATGGCTATGTGACTGAAACAGTCAAAATCTAAATTTGCAATGCACAGGTGGGAGCATATTTACAAGGAATGTGCTTCATGGGGAAAGGTCTTATAATGTAATATGGGAAAAATGACATTAGAGACACTGAAATGCCTTATAGAGAAGCATACACCATTATGTCCTTGTCATAAATTTGCAAACCATTACTTTTCCCCAAAAACGATTTTCAAATTATATTTTGAAAACACTGCACATGTGGAAATTACTTAAAATGTCAATAATTCAAAATTTGCGATTCCTTAAATGCAATGTATCAAAAAAAAAATATGCAAAAAATGATATTAAGGATTTGGAAACTACCACCAACTTCTAGTTTGTGGTAATTTGCGAATTCTTTTCAAAAAGCATTTTTTTCAAAAAAAAAAAAGGTCCCATATGACGCCCATACATGCCATTAGGGCATGTAGGTGTGCCATGTGCTCTCAAATTTCTTTTTCAGGGGTGCAGCAGGGTGTTCTTGAGATACCCCTGCACGCTTGAAAAAAATCCTATTTTGTGATGAGCTAATTGCTAATCACAAATTGCAACCTTAATTCCTATGAGCCTCCTAGCCCATGGAAATGAATGGGTAATTTGCAATTAGCAATTTGCTCATTGCAAATTAGGAATAGTAAAGAATTGCTATTTATTCCTTAAAATTTGCTATTTAGGAAATGGAAAATAGTTTGATGGTACATATGGTGGTTCATCTGTAACAAGATAAGAAGCTTAGGGATACATTTATGATGACTGGTGCAATAAAGTGCACATTACTTACTTCATTGGTAGTCCTTTATATGTATTATCTCCTCTGTATTCTTCATCAAGCGTAACTTTGATCTGCAATCCTGAGTAGGCCTCACCTTAAACAAACCTCTGGATAGGACACACTTTATTGTCATCCTGGATTAATCATTTAAAATGCTAGGGATAGATTTATGATAGGTGTATGCCTTTTTTCTGCCACTGTGCGTCACTTTTATGATGCAGCGGTGGTGCAAAATATTTGCTATGAGGTGACAACATTAAAAATTGATGCATTTAGGCAGATATGTCATGGTGTAAAAAAAAAACGTACCACATAAAACCCAATCAGCAGTAATGCAAAAGATGCACCATGTCGCAAGACAGGCCTCACTTGGGGCCATATGTATCAAGCTAATTAGCATTTGCAAAGATCAAAATTCTATGAATTTCGGCCTTTGCGAATGTTAATTAGACAAATGGTATGTATCAAACAACTTTGATGCAAAATAAGGAGTAGCAAAATTTGCTATTCCTTATTTTGCGATTGCACTGAAGCATTTGTAAATTTTGTGACTACTTAAATGCAATGTATCAAACTAAAACTATGTAAAAAATGACATTAAGGATTTGGAAACTATTGTGGTAAATTAGTGGTAATTTGTGAATTCTTTTCAAAAAGCTTTTTTTCAAAAAAACAAAAGGTGCCATATGACGCCAACACATGCCCTTAGGGCATGTATGTGTGCCATATGCCCCCAAATTTGTTTTTCAGGGGTGCAGCAGGAGTTCTTGAGACACCCCTGCACCCTTGGAAAAATTCCTACTTTGTGATGAGCAAATTGCTAATCGCAAATTAAACCTTCATTCATATTAGCCTCCTAGGCCATGGAAATGAATGGGTAACTTGCAATTAGCAATTTGCTCATCGCAAATTAGGAATGGTAAAGAATCGCTATTTATTCCTTAAAATTCGCTATTTAGAAAATGTAAAATATTTTGATGATACATATGGCAGTTCATCTGTAACAAGATAAGAAGCTTAGGGATAGATTTATGATGACTGGCGCATCACCAGGGATGTGACAGTCATCCTGCGCCACTGTTCCGCCACCCATGTTGTGCTGCATTTACAATGTGGCGCAGCATGGGGCAAAAACGGCACAGATGCGTGACGCATCTGTGCCGTAAAGGTGGTGCATTGCTGGAGTTGTATCGCAAGTGCGATGCAGCTCCAGCAAGGCTCAGGGGTGCCCCATCTCCACAATGCTGCGTCAAGACCTATGCCAGCTTCAATCAGGCGCAGGGTTTTGACGCAGCTTTCTCCTATCTGATTGTAAATGCGGCACACCATGGGTGGTAAAGCAGTGGTGCACATTAACTGGTGCATGCCTGGGGATGTGCCATTTAATATAAATCTGCCCTTTAACATTTAAGTATGTGCAGGGGACACAGAGTCGTTGAGGCTTATCCAAGGTTAAGAAGAGATGAGTCCTGTTCAGTGAAAAATTAGACATAGGCTTCACCTGCTCAGCATTGCTGGACATGGCTAAATAATAGCTGCAAAATGTTAATCTTGTTAAACAATTTTACTATTATAATCTCTGAGATTTGTTTCTTACTCTGCAACATCTCATTGTTGTTATCTTTCTTTAAAGATAAAGACAACATCAACATGAGCGACAATCAGCAATCAGTTGATTTTGACCTCATCATTGAACTCGTAATTGAAACATCAGTGGATGTTGATCCCTTGGATGATTTAAATCCTGAGGATGAAGAAGAGCGTGATGAGGATGCAGATTTGTCCGAATTATATGATATAGGATGGGAAGCTGACCTGCTTGAGCCTTTGGAATTATAAACATTTATTTTTAAAATGTATAATCAATAAAAAGTAAAAAGGTAAACCGTTTAATTTAAAAATAAAGACACCTTCAAAAACAGGTTATGTGTAGTGTCTTCAATAAAATATTAAAATATGCTCATAAAATTAGATCAGATTCACATATAAAATAGCATAGGTAACATAAATATAAATGTCATTTCTTTTCTGGTATTTCTGTATTGTAAAATTGCCAATGACTAAAAAATCTTCAAATTAAAATGTCAAGTAGTGTGTTATGTTTTTGATCACTATTACTGATTTACTGTTTGATAATAATGTTTATTAACATTTTTTATTATATTTTTCCTCAGATTCAACTGCAGATCATTTCAAGATTTTAATATGCCTACAATACAAAGACAGATAAAGGCTGCAAAACGTCAAAGACAGCAGGAGAAAAAAAAAACGCAGCAGTCCTCTAACAAAAAGATTTCTCAAGCCACGAAGAAAGCACCGGGTAAGAGCTCTAAATATTTCATAAGAAATATTTGTAATAAAAAAAATATTACTACAGAAAATGTTTCAGTCCATAACACGAGGAGTAAATCAAATGGAAAGAAAAGGACAATGGAAAATGTTACTGCTAGAGCAAGAGATAAATCTGTGCATGATAGTAGAAGGAAACAACAGTTTAGGGAGATTCGTAAACGAATGTTCCGCAACAGGATAATTGGCAATTTGTTAAAAAATATTAAGAAAGGTCAACAGAAACTAGTTTTTTATAAGAGAAAAAAAAAAGTTGAGAAAGTTATTGATCAGGCATTTGAAATTAAACGTAAGTTATTTATTTTGATAATCAATAGAATTAGGAAGCTAAACAAGGCAATTTTTGATTTCAAAAGAAATAGTAGATGGAAGAGAATAGTTAATCGTAGTAATTTTTGTGAAGTTTTTTCTGGAGAATGGATGCATAGTTCAAGCTGTGAGGCATTTTTTAATGAAGAGAGTTATTTCCAGGATAATGATTTGGTGCATGCAGTTGACATCAGTGGTCGTGCTTATGAAGTGAAAGATGGTTGTCCAGTTGAAAAAGAAAAACTTGTGACAACAGAGGCAGAAGAGTTGTTAGGTAATGAGGTTTTAGGAAGACGTGCTAAGGGTCCTGTGTACACCTGGAAGTGTAGTAGTATTTGCAGTGTGCGACAGGATTCCATCAATTTGCTTTGTGATTTTGTACGGTCATTTAACAAAAAAAGTTTGAAGCAGAAAATGAGGTTGTTGCAAGAATTAGATCCTTGCAGAGTAAGAGAAGTGACAGGTTTGCATGGTCATTCACTGGCTTGTCTTTCCAGGAGAGTATGCCAGAGTGTTTTTCATCATTTCAGGATGCTAGCAGTGCATCATAACAAAGTGAGGAAATTAGTTAGAATGTTGTATTATGCTAAGAGTCCAGCAATTATGCTGAAACAATTATGCGCTGCTCTTTTGCATGGTTCTGAAATAGATGTGAAGAATATATGTGAAGAAATTGAGTTTTGTTACTTTGGAAGTAAAGAGGAGAATGTTGAAATTGAGCAAGAAGTAGAGGGTCATTTGGAAGATAGTGTACATGTTTCCAGTACAGATAATTTCCAGAGGGAAATTGCGACGTTTGACATGAAATCAAGTGAGAGGCCTAATTTCACTTGTGTGTGTTGTAGACGCACTTTTTATAAGAATCAGACTAAGTTAGTGGATTTATATGCAAAAAGTGAAAGGGAAAATAATAGTGAATGGAAGGATTTTGCAACATACTTGATGGTAGAAAATTGTTTTGATTTGGGATTGGATCAACGTGTGTGTACTTATTGTTGTAACAAATTAAAACAAAACCAGATGCCTGCTAGAGCAGTTCATAATAATCTGGAATTGGTTGAGATTCCTTCTGAATTGAAGGACTTAAATACTTATGAATCTATTTTGATTCAAAGTATCCATCCCTTTCAGGCTATTGTAAGAATGGAGCCAAAGACAGGGAAATTGCCTCCATCAGATTTACAGAGAGGATTAAAGGGAAGAGTTGTTTATTTGCCTCTAGATTTGAAGAAAAACATTAACACAATTGGAGTAGAAAAAGTGGAAGAGGAACCTCTGGTTATCTTAGTTAATGGGGTTCCGACAAAGAATAAGAAAATATGGCAAGATTTAGTAGATGTTAGGAAAGTTAAAAAGGCAACATTGTATTTGAAAAAAAATAATAAATACTATAAGAATGTATATGTTGCAGAAGAGGAAGTAAGTGAGGAAGAGGATAGCGATTTGTGTGCTGGTCAAATTGAGAAAGTAGAACCCTCTACTAGTGAGGAAATATATGAACATTATAGTGTTCATCCTTTGCATTCCAAGGAAGTCATGGGGAATGCTATTGAGTTGTTTCAAATGAAACAAGCCAAAGGGAGTCCCATTAGTGTTTGGGAGGAAAGTTTGGAAGCTCGGTGTTTCCCACAGCTTTTTCCAACAGGTCAGGGAGGAAGATATGATGAGCGACCTCATCAAATTCCTGCTTCTGAATACCGGACTTTGCGATTGTATGCAGGAGATGCTAGGTTTCGACAATGCATTCCTTATTTGTTTCATCTCCTGTTTGAAAGCGATCTGTCTGGACTGTCATATGCAGTGAACCACATCTTGAAAAGTGGTATACACATGCAAAACATCTCGGCAAGTGATTTTATGGATAAAGTGAATGTCCAAGATAGTATTTTGGATTCTCACCTGATTAATCTCATGGCGTGTCAGCGTGGTACTAATGAGTACTGGTACCGTCGTCATGGTGATTTAAAATGTATGCTGAGGAACTTAGGTACTCCCACATGGTTCCTCACTCTGAGTTGTGCCGAGTATGGCTGGAAAGACTTACTTCAATTTCTACGAGAGGCAAATGCTAACGTAGATAACATCGAATTCAAGACACCCGGAGAACTGTGCTCTTTGGATCCAGTCAATGTATGTAGGTACTTCAATCATAGATTTGAAGCTATGATGTCTTTCATCATGAATAAGAAGAATCCACCTCTTGGAGAGGTGTTGGATTTCTTCTGGAGAAAGGAGTACCAAGCAAGAGGTGCTCCTCATATACATATGTTGCTGTGGATCAAGGATGCACCTAAATTTGGAACGGATCCAGAAGACTCAGTGATGAGTTTCATCCAACAGTATTCTACGTGTGCTGTTCCAAACGCAAAGGAGAAGAAAAGCCTAAGAGAAAAAGTTCTGCGTTTCCAAAGCCATCGATGTGGAAAGTACTGCCGTCGTAAATTCCGAAACAAAGACAAGTTCTACACCAAATGTCGTTTCGGCTTTCCACGACCGGTGATTTCTAAAGGAAGAGTAAACAGTTTGATGTCTTCGCTGCGACATAATGTGATGAAGAAATCACCTAAAAACACATACAATTTGAAGAGGAATGAAGAGTCCAAGTACATCAACGACTACAACCCGGTGATTTTGTCCATGTGGAATGCTAACATGGATATACAGTTTGTGGCTGATAACTGTATGGCTGTGGCTCGGTATGTGACGTCTTACATCACCAAAAAAGAGAAGACAGAATTGAAGGATATGTGGGAGGACATTTCCCATGAAAAGAGCCTCAGCAAGAAGTTGTACAGTTTCAGTCTGAAGATGTTGTCGCATCGAGAAATCGGAGCGTACGAATGTTCTGACCGGTTGTCTTCAGCAAGTCTCTATGCCAAGTCCAGGAGTATCGTTTGGGCGAGTCTTGGTCTTGCTGCAACGCGTAATCGAGTTCTCAAACCTGTGCGGGAAATTGAGTATTTGGCGAAAAAGGAGCCAAACAGTACCGACATTTTGAAGACAAACATGTTGGATACATATTATCCAAATCGAAGCAGTCACCTAGAGAATGTTTGTCTGTATAAGGTTCTGCAAAATTACATATTCAAGAGGAACATCAAAGAAGATACTGAGAAAGGAGTGTATGCTGTAATAGGAAGTGAGGGATGTCTGGTCAAGCAAAGAAAATGCCACTTGATAAACCATCGAAAATTGAGTGGCGAATCTCCTGAAAAAAAGGAGTTTTTCTATTTAGCACTTTTGCAACTTTTCAAGCCTTGGCGTGCAGAAGAGGAACTGCTTGGAGATTTCCTCTGTTACGAAGACTCTTTCAATGCCGCCAAGGAGACCATAGAATGTCCTGCTTTTCCCAAATATGTAGAAATGTTGAATGCGGAAATTGAGCAGGAAGCAACGATTGCAGCCGAGATTGCCAGAGACAGTTCTCAGGACAGTCAGAGTTCTGCTTCATTGAGTCAGGATCCACTAGGAGGACCTCTTATTGAAAATGAAGCTGCCACTGCTATGAATGAAGTGGAAAGAGCCATGGCACATGCTCAAGAGGATGCGGTTAACTTAGAAGAGTTGGAAAGGCAACTCAACGTTGAGCAGAGGAAAATATATGACGAAGTTACCATGCAAATTGATCATGGATTAAGTCATGATAAGAAAGAGTGCTCATGTACGTCGTTGAAGCCTGTCCGACTGTACGTGAGTGGAGAAGCGGGAACTGGAAAAAGTTTCCTCATTAAAGCAATTTCATGCTATTTGCAGGAAAGGACAGAGTCATCGCTGTCTTGTGTTGTCACTGCTCCAACTGGACTGGCAGCACATAATATTAAAGGGATTACTTTACATCGTTTACTGATGCTGCCAGTGGAGCATGACAACAAATTAGAATATCACAAGCTATCTGGAGATGCTTGTTTTGAAGTTTCAAGAATCTTGAGGAAAATGAAACTTCTTATCATTGACGAAGTAAGCATGGTTTCCAATGTCATGCTTGCCTTTGTGCATTTGAGGATGCAAGAAGTTCTCAAAACAGAGTATGATGTGTTATTTGGTGGCAAACACATCATTGTTTTCGGAGATCTTCTGCAGCTGACACCAGTGAAAGGGCAACCTGTGTTCAAAATGCTCACGCATGAAGATACCAGGAAGTGCCTAGGCAGCATTGGCAACGTCAATATATGGTTAAACTTCAATTATGCTGAACTGCATGAAAATATGCGTCAGGCGAAGGATGAAGTTTACAAGACTATTCTACAAGATGTTAGAATTGGAAAAGTGACTGAGCATGGGAAAGAAGTTTTAAATGCACGATTACTGTCAAATTTATATCCAGAACAAGATGTTGTGCCTGAGAATATTTTTCAGAAAATTACTGAAAAGAAATCTGGAATATGTTTGATGCCAACTCTTGCAGAATGTGCCAAATTTAACAACAAAATGTTGCATTTAGAAAAGCAAGAGATTGTGAAACTGGAAGCTATTGATAGAGTAGAGCATATGGGATCAACAATTATTTTGTCTGAGAATCTGAAAACTAAATTGGATTCATTAGAGAAGAGTATATCTAAAACTGCAGGTTTTGAAAAGACTCTGAATGTGTGCTTGAACTGCCGTATAATTTTAAGAAGGAATTTACATGTTGAAAGAGGTCTGGTAAATGGATCAATGGGTAATGTTGTTGATTTTGTGAAATACAGAAATAGAGATGGAATTGAATTTTTAAAAATTAAATTTGATGGCATTGAGGAAGTACAGCTAATTGCTCGTTGTTCTGCTAGATTTTTGCTTGTAAAAGACTTATATGTTCGCCGTAAGCAGTTCCCTGTTTGCTTGGCATATGCGGTGACAATCCATAAATCGCAAGGTTTAAGTGTAGACAGTGCATTGGTGAATATTGGCAGTTCTGTGTTCAAGGAGGGTATGGCATATGTGGCATTGTCACGAGTTAGAACTTTATCGGGATTGTACTTGATTGAGTGTGATGTCAGAAACATTTGTGCAGATCTAGATTGTGTTAAGGAATACAATAGGTTAAGAAGAGAGTATGCGCCACATTTGCCTCAGTTTCCTTTGTTTGAGAAACGTCTGGTAGGCCGGAAACGAAGAAATGAGAACAATACTGGGGAGGTTGTAGCAAAAAGACAAAAAGTGAATGAACCTAAAATTACAAGCAGAAACAAAGAGGATTCTGTTGAAGATGTTGTTGGTTTTCAGTTTGAAAACAGTTCTGGTGTCAACTGCTATGCTAATGTAGTAATTAATGTTTTGTTTTCTCTAAAAAATGTAAAAGAAGAGATTGTGGTCAATTCTGATCAAAGATTTTGCAGTTTGTTAAATTCTGTGTTAGAGAAATGTACCACTGATAGAAGAAACATAGAAAGTGTGTCTGAAATTAGAAATCTGTTAGATAGATGTTCAGGCCAAACACAATTCTCTCAAAATATTCAGCAAGATTGTCAGGAGTTTTTAATGTATATGCTTGATGTATTACATGCTGAAGGTGTAGATGTAGATCAGCTGTTTGGGCTTTCTTATCAATGGCAGCATGACTGCGAGAACTGTATGGTATCAAGTACTACTAGTGTAGACTCAGAAAGATTTATATATTTAACTTTGCCAGACAGTAAATCAGTCTCCTTTAATAAGCTAGTAAAAGCTGCTAATCACAACATGGAGTGTAGCCAATGTAAATCTGAAATGATGTCCACATTATTTATACGAACATATGGCCAGTACGTCATTTTAATGTTCCAACGATGTAGGCCTGATGGAACAAAATTGACAACTTTAATAAAAAAATTTGTAGCTTCGCAGTTGTCAATATCAGGAAGGACTTTTGTAACTACAGCAATTATATATCATGACGGCCCTTCAATAACATCAGGACATTACACAGCTTATTTAAAGTCTAGAAATGGCTGGTCATTCTGCAATGATTCTGTTTTAATTTTCACAAAAAAATTGCCGTATGACCTTAAAAACTCTTACCTGGTGTTTTTAAAACCAAAATTTTAGGGAAATAATCTCGGGATGTGCTCTGTGGAATTTCAAGAAGTTCTAATGGCTCCTACACAATTTGGCCTTGAGGATAAGTGTAGTTCAGAGACATAACTTCTAATCATAGGACTGGACATCATGGAGATATATGTGCACTTTGAATGAGTTCAGAAAAACTGTTTCTTTTCATAAGCTAATTGAAGCAGCCAATCAAAACATGGAGTAGAGGGAATGTAAGTCTGCAATGCTGTCTACTGTTTTACATTGCTTTGTGATTAAAAGTGATGTAGAGAATTAAATAATTGTAGTACTCATAGAGGTAGTGTAAGTCTGCTTCATATTAAGCAGTATCAGTGTCATAGGAAATGTAGAACATGACTGAGCAAGAAGGGGAAGATATTACTATTCCAGGATTGTGAAAATGATCTTCAACATTTTAATTGTGAAAGTTGCGGAAATGCCAAATGATGGGATTGGCTTACAAGAAATCCAAGAGTTATAAATATCTCTGACTAGATTTGGCCTTGTGGAAAATAGTGGTAGAGAGCAAGAAGTCATTTATTGCATGTAACGTGTTTTTAAAAACGATGGAGGTTTTCTTTCAGAAAGTGGCGGGCTGAAAGTAATAACAGCACAAAAGAGTGTAAGCTGTTCATAGGACATCCTTGGACGTCATGGAAAGTAAGTTAACTTTAAGGAGTTCTGAATTTTAATTTCTGATGTTGTATGGGTTTTTTAAACACAATCATTTTGATTGTGTTTTTTTTTCCCCGCTGTTACATGATGAATACCTTCAAGTCACTGTTTTTAGTGAATTTTGATACATTCTGAGAACAGCAAAAATAAACCATTTAACATGTATAATTAATTCTGTACTGTTTGCATTTATGATGTATATGTAGAACTGTGTAGGAGGCATGGAGAAGGTGAGTTTTCTGTAAGTGTTAAATTTATTGCATGCAGTGCTGCACTTCTACGTATTCTTTCATATGCTGGACTACATCTGCACAATGAGATACCTAAGCAAAGGAAACACAAGTGATGTGATTGTGAAATGAGCAAAATAAATTGCACATATTTCAATTACATCACCTGTGTTTCCTATCATTATGAATCACATTGTGCAGATCAAGTTTAGGTCTGTCCAGGGAAACATAGGAGGTTTCTACTTTGTTGAAGAGTGCAGTGGACATGACTCACTTCATTGGTAGACTTTCACAGATATTATCTCCTCTGTACACTTCAACAAGTGTAAATCTCATCTTGAACTCTGAGTAGGCCTCACCTCAAACAAATCTCTGGATAGGAGACATGTTATTGGCATCCTGAAGCGACACTTTTCTGAAACAAGAGCAATGCAAAAGATGCACCATGTTTTAAGATAGGCCTCACTTCATCTGCATCAAGATACTGTTAGTTTAAAATGTATATCTTTAGGATTGTGTAGAGGACCTGGAGAAGCAGAAGCTTCTGTCAGTGTCAAAGTTGTTGAAAAACTATTTGTCCTTCAATATTTTCCCTTGTCTTTTGTAATTTTTAAATACATGTTTTAATATTTTTCAAATGTTGGTTCTCTCTTTCACAGATTGAAAGTATAAAAATAAAATGTGATTAATTTAACGGCAATTACAAGGTAAATAGTTGTACTCTTTTCGTTACATTTCTATCACATTCACCTACTATTAGATCCACTGCTTCACTTCTTTAATCCTCAGTTTCCTGCCTTTGCTACTTTCCTCATTCCTTTCTCTATTACCTACTTACTCAACTCCTTCCACTCTTTTTCTCAGTCCCTCTGTTCTCATAGTTCCTCAGTCTTGTTCACTCACTCCATCTCTATTACTCTTAGTGTCTGTGAATTACTTTCCCACCTTTTTTTTTGGACCGCTTCCCGGGAAGTTGCCCGGTTCGCAAACCAGCAGCGTTATGGGAGTCCACCATTTTGTGTTTCGGTCGAATCAAGATACAAGATGGAGGGCAAATAATGTTCAGAATGGGTAGAAGGGGGCACGGTAGATGTATCTTGACCCCCTTGGTTTTCTGAGGGTGGCTGAGGAGGACCATAGTTCTTCACTCTTGTTCACTCTCTCTGTTTCTATTAATGTCACTGTTTATGACTGATCATAAATTTTTTTTTTAAAAAAGAACAGTAACTATAAGGGAAGGAAACAGACAGTTATGTTAAAAGAAAGACAGCTATAGGGAGTAAACTAAGGATACTGTTACCTACAATCCACTGCTGTTGATGTTACTGACCATGTCATGAATGATGTAATATGTGACATCATCAGCAGTGGATTGTAGGTAACAGTATCTCTTGTTTACTCCCTAACGCTGTCTTTCTTTTCACATAACTGTCTGTTTGCTTACCTTATACTTACTGTTCTTTTTTTAAAAAAATATTTTTTTTGGTTAGCTTCCGGTACGCGTACCGGGTAGCGCTCCGGGAGCGAACTAAGAGAAATAGAGGTTGGCAGAGTTCCAAATATTCTACCAATTTTTTTATAATGGGGAGTTAGTTCTGAAAAGAACTTTTTTTTTAATGTTTTTGTTGTTTTATATTTTTTTTAGTATTTTTTGAACATTTTTTTACTTTTTTTGTATTTTCTGAACGTTTTTAAAAAATTTTTGGTTTTTTGGGGGGGGGGGAAACAAAAACGATCCATTGTAAAGGGCTCAACAGGAGCAACAAAAAAAAAAGAATTTATTTTTTGGGGCGTCTCGGACAAACATTAACATGATTTTGAATAGCTCGCAAAATCAAACTGATGCTACTTTCCCTGTAGCAGATGAAAGCGCCACATTCCACGCACACTTGCTTTACGTGCCCAAACAACATTTGGATGTTTGCGATCATCTCCCTCGCCTCTGGTCCCGACACCTCTGGAACAACCGATCTTCTTGCCATTGGGAGGGGATTTTGTTGCTCGTCACGTAGCTGGGCAGCACTATAATTATTTGGGTGCCACCTACTCATATGCCGATGCATAGTGTGATTGCCGTAACTGTATTTTTTATCAGTTCCCCTTGACAATCTATCACCGCATATACGGCAAAACACGTAGCGTGCATTCACTTTTTTTTGCCCCTCAGGAATTCTATAGAATTGCCAGATGTAATTCTCCTTTCGATTGTACCTCCTGGGCTCCTCTGGCAAAAACTCAGGCTCTTCCTCCTCTTCCTCCTCTTCCTGTTCTTCCTCTTCTTGCAAAATTACTTCTGCAGGTGGTCCTCTCTTTCTTGGATTTGGTGGAGGTGGTGGGTTAGCACCAGCTGAAGCTACTAATGAAGCCATCTCAAAGTCTAAATAAAGGGTCTTTCTCTCACCAAGATGAAAGTCAGAGTGAGGAAAGAAGGAGGGGTTTTCATCATTTGGGAAAAACAAAAGTTCTAAACCAATGAAAAGTGTTCATTTTAGATCACATGACCTAGTATTACATCATTAGGAAACCAAAAGTGAAATGAACCAATGAAAAGTGTTATTACCGAGTCACATGACCTGCTGTGTTTACGTTACGCGGTCGGCGCCGCGCCGCGGATCGCTTCCGGTTCGCGTACCGCTGCGCTTCCGGGTACGCGAACGTAGCACGTAATATGACGTATTACGCGAGAACGCGAAACGTCATGCTGACGCGACGCGTCACGATGTTGTTTTGTAACGCGAGAGGTGCGCAAAAGGAACGTTTACCGGTTCGCGTACCGGGTCGCGCCTCCGGATTGAGCTAACGGGGGGAAGCTAACCAGTACGCGTACCGGGAGCGAAACAAAAAACAAATTTAAAAAAAATTGAATTAAAAACATGTCAAAAATATTTTTCTATTTAAAGAATAATACATTGTAAAGGTTTTGATATTAGCTATTAAAAAACCAATGAAATTCACTGAAAAAACCATAGGTTATAGACCATATATAGTTAGGAATTAGCATTTACAAAACCTTGAAAATTCACTGAAAAAACCATAGGTTATAGACCATATATAGTTAGGGATTAGCATTTAAAAAACCTCATTTTACTCACACAAAACCATTGAAATTCCATATATAGTTAGTTGTACTAACTATATATCACGCACCCGCAATCCACTGCTGATGATGTCACATATTACATCATTCATGACATGGTCAGTGACATCACTGATGACATCACTGATGACATCTCAAATGACATCACTGATGACATCTCAAATGACATCACTGATGACATCACTGATGACATCTCAAATGACATTACTGATGACATCACTGATAAAATCATTCATGTGATAATACGATGAACCTCTTCAGACTCTAATATAACCTTAGATACACTCAGTGTAAACACAGACTCACAGATTGTCACTCATCCATGAAGTTACACACACACCTAGACAGTCATGCAAACAATCAATCACACCTCCATTTCCTTAACTATACAGTTAAACACACCTTACTTATTCAAACATATACTAAAACATATTTACTCACTTATACAATCCTGGATACAAGTTCACAATGATCCATACAGCCACTCACACATTCACTGGCTCTTATGCACAGTTATTTATATATGTCAACTCTCACATGTATTGTATTTTACATATGTACTTAATTTGACATGTAGCACTGAGATATCTATTCACTCACCAATACAGTCATGCACACAGTCAACCGCCCATACAGCTGTTTCCAACATGCACTTTTGAACCCATACATCTATGCACAGAGTCATACACTTCCCAGCCACCCACACACACACTCAGTCTCCCATACAAATGCTTGGGCAACCAATCAATAACCCATATAGTTACTCATATAGCTACTGATCAACACATGCAGCAGTTTACAGAACAACAGACATAATGATGCACAAATTAAGACAGTTTAGTCACTAACCCATGCACTCAGTGAGACACATTTAATCACTCACTCATACATTCAGTCATGCACCTACTAAATCCTTCGTCCAGACACTTATACATCGACTCATTCATAAATATGTAAGACATATTTTAACTTTACAGAAAAATACAGTCACTGGATTTTGTCATCAGTGATGTCATCAGTGATGTCATTTGAGATGTCATCAGTGATGTCATCAGTGATGTCATTTGAGATGTCATCAGTGATGTCATCAGTGATGTCACTGACCATGTCATGAATGATGTAATATGTGACATCATCAGCAGTGGATTGCGGGTGCGTGATATATAGTTAGTACAACTAACTATATATGGAATTTCAATGGTTTTGTGTGAGTAAAATAAGGTTTTTTAAATGCTAATCCCTAACTATATATGGTCTATAACCTATGTTTTTTTCAGTGAATATATATATATATATATATATCCAGGAATTATCTTTACAGAGAAAGACGGTGAGTCGCACACAGAGGGTGATTACGGAAAGCTTTTATTCCGGTTGCAAAATGTTCAGCCTGTATTTTCCAATGCATTTCGGTCTGTCAGCAGACCTTTCTCAAGGGGGGCTGGTCGTATCGACAGGGTGGAGGGGTATGCAGCATGCCTAGCTCATTGTGTGCTGATTTAATCCCACGATGTACGTCACGTACTGACTGGATGGGATAATTGCCCCCTGGTGGGCTCCGCAGTCGGTAGAAACAATGAGGCATGCTGGTCTTTTGAGTCCGCCCTCCTTCCTCATTACTGCCCGTAGGGGAGCAATGCGTGGAAACTCCATTTCATAGTGCAAGATCACTCTCACCTCGATTGCCTATTCTCGAGGAAATGAGGGCCAGTTCCAAGGTCCGGTCCCTGGCGGCTTCCCCTGCCCGGGTTTTATATATATATATTCACAGGTAGACAACTAAAGGGCAGAAGGAGCAAAATTCGTAACTTCACAAAAGGGAAAACTACTTCTGTGCTACATGAGCTACACTTATACCCAAGAAAAAATAACAAAACACATTACAAATACAGTAAATATTTCCCAACTCTTGCTACGGGAGAGCCACTACAGTAGAAACAAATGTTTTTAATGTCAGAGAACACAACCCTCCCCCAATGTGGCTGAAATCGAAGTCAGAGATGCTTTAGAAACAATTAGAGAAGCAAGTACCAGCTCCCAACAGACCAGTACCCAAATACTTAAAAAATGTGTTAACTAGAGTACCTGAACACGTCACAGGACAACTGCCATCTAGCCCCACTCTGAAAAGATTATTAGCCAGAACTAAAAGAGCTATAGCTCAAACACCACACAACCCCCAAACTTTTGCAGAAAGAGAAATGTTACCAGAATACAGCATCACCCACAAAGATGAAAATTTCCTTCTTCATGACAATAAAAGACACGAAAAAAGAATTATCATCTGTGCCACCAACAACAACTTACAAAAACTTAAAAACTGTGAAATGTTGATGAATGGCACATTCAACGTTTGCCCCAAGCCTTTTTATCAACTTATACCAGCCACGGCGAATATGAATACACTAACATCCCCATCAAATACCCACTACTCCCTAATAAGCAAACCTCCACCTACATCGAGCTCCTAACAATAATAAAACAATAATCAAAAAAACAATAATATTTCAGGGGCACCCATGGCCCGATATGTTGGAGAAATTCTGGCCTTGAATAGAAAAGTAATGAAGTCTGCCTGATGTATGAAACGGAAATGTATGTTGCAAAGAGTATATGCATGTATCCTATAACTGAATCGCAATGCCAAGTGTTATGTGTAACACGTAAAAGCCAATAAAATATGTTTAAAAAAACAAAACAATAATAAAATAATACACCGAAAACTACTTTCCACAAAAAATGATCACTGACTTTGAACAAGCAATGATTCAATCAATCTAAAAAATATAACCACACACTGTAATACAAGGTTGCTATTACCACTTTAACCAAAGTATCTGGAGACACAAATCTACTTTAAGTATAGTTTACGCCACCAACAGCACCTTTGCCTACCAAATAAAAAAATGTATACGCCTGGCCTATGTACAAACAACTGAAGTAGCCAACCATTATAACATACTTCTTGAAAGCCCTTTCTATCAAGCAAATGAAAGTAAACTAACTCCCTTCCAAGACTACTTGGAAGACACTTGGTTGGGAAGGCGACATAGGTCAGGGCACTGCAGATAACCCAAGTTCCAAATCCCCTGGAAGAACGTCTACAATAGGACTCTAGCTCAAAAAAGCTAAAACCAACAATGCAGTGGAAGGATGGCATAATATATTCCAACTTACTGATAGTCCATCCGGCACTCTCTTTTGTTGCGATTACTCAAGTTTTTATCTTCTTTGTTCGGGTGCTCATCCTACCTAGTGTATTGTCTAAAGACACTGTTCTGAATACTTTGGTTAGGGGAAAACGGTGTTGCCGTTTTCAAAGGCGGTGTGCACTGTAGTACAAAGACCTAAGAGGTATTACTCCATTATATTCATTTTCAATGACGATTACTCCAAATTGAAGTGCTTTCAAACCATATTTGTTTATTGATTTTTTCTTTCACTTGTTTATTCTTCAAAACTTTTTTGTAAATGATTTTCAATTCATCATAATTCACATTTTATATTTTCCCAATGCATTTCGGGTCATATGGGACCCTTCCTCAGGGGTCTAAATTGAAACAAACAAGGACATATTATGAGCCGTCCGGCCTGATAATATAACACATGGTACGTTACATATGAATAATTAACATACTCAATCCTGTTTTTCTATTGAAACAGTAAACGTGATATCATACATTCATAGCCAACTGAGATCTCTTCCCTATGTTTAAGCATTGAATTACACATGACCAATCTTATCAAGCTCATGGGTTGAACAAAACTTAAGTGAAAAAGCTAAAACGAAAAAAGCTCGATTATTTTACATAACCCCCGGTTACGCTATAAAGGTGACGAGCCGCTCTGTCGTTTATGAATGCCAACTCTTGCTTAGTGCAGAAACAGCTAACATCTTGTCAAGGGGCAGTGCGCTGGGTTTCTTGATACTTAACGCTAACTAGCCGGTTAAAACAGGGACATTTTACTTACAAAAATGTGGTCTTCCAGCGTGTCGCATTTGTTAACCAATGGGAACTCGACTACTTGGCCCTCGAGTCCTAGATCTTTAAATACGCGCTCTAATTGGCTTAAATTACGATCACGTGAACGCAGTGATCTTTAGTTAATGTTGAATGTGTTAAAAGCGCATATTATATTTCAACAAATGTATTCCTGCATATAAATTAATTCCTGCGTATATTTTAACTTGAAATGGGATTCACACAAGATTCTGTATTGAGATGATGTTTTCGAGTTGGCGTAAATTGGTCACAGCTTAAGCTCTGTAAATTCAATTCAACGTTTATAAGTTTGTAAAAACCAGTCAAATAAATAAATGATTGCATAAAAACAAAAACAAAAACGAAATAATGATCATTCTGGTCACATGTAGATATTGTGAAATTGTTTTTGGTCGGCCATCTTGGAATGGGTTGTAGAAGCCACAGTGGAACACAGGAACCAAAGTCTACTTTCCTAGATAAGATTATAGAAAACATGATAGTTCGATCCTCTCATTTAAACCCTGTGGCTGTAAACTGTCCATTTTGCAGATCCAAAAATATTCAGCTCTTAGTCTCTGTTTGTGTGGGTCACTGTCTGGTTGTGGTTTAATTACTTCAAGTATGGTGAATCTTAACTGTGAAATGTTGTGGCCCGCTTCTGTCCAGTGCATTGCTAATGTTGATTTTTGATTTTTTTGACGAATGTTACTCTTGTGTTCCGTTATTCGTACTTTAATCTTTCGCTCAGTCTGTCCCACATATAATTTGCCACATGGACACTTAATTCCATAAATAACACCTTTGGTATCACAAGTGCTAGTGTGATGTAATGGAATCTTTTTCCCTGTCATAGGGTGGGTGAAGATTTGACCTACCATTACATTGTTGCAATGGGTGCAGTTTTCACATTTGCGCATTCCTTTATGTTGTGTAACTGTGCTTTTTGACTGTTGCTTCTTTAGTAGTTCTTTCAGGTTATTAGATCTGCTATAGGCAAATGTAATTTTATCAGCAAATAACGGTTGCAGGTCAGGTTCTTGGGTAATTAAGGGCCAATGTTTTCTCATGATGTTGGTTATTTGTGTAGTTTGCATGGAATATTTTAACACACATACTGTCTTTTGTGAAGTCGTTTTTTCTTTTTTCTTCAATAGTGATTCTCTGTTCATTGTCATAACTTTTGCCTTTGATTCTTCCAGTAAAGCTTTTGGATAGCCACGTTTTAAATATTAATGAATCTGATTGTTGAATGTAGCGGGAAGATCCTTGGGGTCAGAAGTGATTCTTTTTTGTCTGATAAATTGGGATAAGGGCAAGTGATTTTCCAAACAGTGATGATGGAAGCTGTTGTAGTGAAGACTACTGTTTCTATCTGTTTCTTTGATATGTACTTTTGTACTTATTTTTCCGTTGTCAATGGTAATTATCACATCTAGGAATGCCAGTTCTTGTTTATCCATAATGTGGGTACATTTTATCCGTTCATGTTGTGAGTTCAAGATCTGAATGTTTTCAACCAGTTTCTCTTGCTTACCTCTCCATATAATGAAGATGTCATCTATGTATCTTTTGAAGACCAGAAGACCGGTGAGCCATTCTGGATTATTGATGATGTAATCATGCTCAAATTTCGCCATAAAGCTATTTGCGTAGGAAGGTGCCCCCGCAAAACCCATCGAGGTTCCGCTACACTGTTCATAAAACTCATCTTCCCATTGTAGGTAACTGTGGAAAAGTGCAAACTGTAGCAATTCAAGCAAAATATTTTACCTGTACCATTGATGTTATTCTCTAATAAGCTCCATTCCATTGCTTCTATACCCTCATTGTGAGGGATAGAAGTGTACAGTGCTGTTACGTCGATAGAACATAGCCACAATTCTTCATTCTCTGGGATATCAATCGTTGCAAGCATGTTCAGGAATGAGGTTGTGTCCTTAATATGGGTACTCCAGTTTTGCACTAATGGTTGCATGAACCAATCCAAATATTGACCTAATGGTTCAGACAGTGAGCCACATGCTGACACGATAGGTCTGAAAGGCGGTTTTGTGGCGTTTTTGTGGATTTATGGGAGCATATAAAATTTGGGTCTCCGTGGGTATTTGATATTGAGAAATTTGTGAGTTTTGGGCGTAATCCATTTCATATCCAAAGCTTTATCAAGGATAGTTTTCAGAACCACTGCAAATGCTTCTGTGGGGTCATGATCTAGCTTATGGTATGTATTTGTATCCTGTAGATGTGAACGTACGTTTTCCATATAGTAATCAGTGTTCATCACCACAATTGCTCCCCCTTTATCCGCTTTCTGAATTGTGATGTCATTTGATTCCATCAAAGATCTTAAGATGTTCCATTCATTTTTAGAAAAGTTGCTTTTGGTGCCGCCTTGGTAATTGATTTTTTTCATCTCGGTATTGATGACTCTTTCATATGCGTCTATTGTTTTGTGAGACGTAGGGGCACAGAAGGTGCTTTTTATTTTGAATTCCTTAACGTCACTCTCAGGTTTGTCTGAAGGTGGAAGATTGTTGAAGAAATTCCTTATTCGTAATACACGTAAAGATTTAAAGATCGATATTTCCGTCTCCTGGGCATTAGATTTGTAAACCGGCACAAATGTCAAGCCTTTGTTGAGTAAATTCTGTTGAGCCTGAGTCAGTTGTTTGTCAGATATGTTTATGACAAGGTTGTTTTCTTTTTCCCCGACCTCAGTTCTCTTTCTGACTCTGTCTCTTTTGTTTTTTCTTTGTCCCCTCCTGATTTTTGGGGTTCTACTGATGGTACGGACGTTAACGGGGCATTGTTCGCTGCTGGGCTTACAGCTAAAAAAGCCGCTTTGTTCTGTTGCTCCTTGCGACTAATTTGCACTGATTTACCCAGAGGTTGTCTTTTTTGTCTTGTATCAGAATCGGATACAACGCTCTCTTTAGATGAACTGACATTTGTTGATGGTTGTTGCCATTTTCTTTGGTGGTACACATCGGCCCAACTATAAACCTCCTCTAATTTATAGTCTATAGTATCTCTTTTATATTTTTTAATCTTCCTTTCTTCAATTTCTTTTGCGTATTTCTCCAGTTTGTTGTTCAGGTCTTCCAATGTCGTTGATAGATCTTCATGAGTGTTAAGTTCACATTTTTTTGTGTCCAACTCTTCTTCAATTGTTTTTAATTCTTTGGAAAGTTCCTCTACGATCAACAAAATCAGGTCCAGACTACATTTGTTGAGTATCTGGTACCATTTATTTAGGAAAGCTTTATTGTTCCTGCACAACATAGGCTTCAACGCAATCCTCAATCCCCTTGGAATGCGTTTGTTTTTGTGGTAGTGTATGAGAGTCGTGGCCTGTAACCTTTGGTTTATTTCGCGTTTACTGACATATTCAAGTTGTCTTAAAAGTTGAGTCACTGTGTTTAGTTGCGGGCTGAAGGCTCTTGTTTCCTTGATGAGTCCGTAGATTTGCTCCGCCTCTTCTGTTGAGTAGGCTAGAATTTCTGCCTTGTTTGTGGTGATCTGTGCTATCTCTTCGAGATTCATTTTAGCTGTGGTGCTCACGATGGGGGGTAGACAATTGTGATAAACTTACTGATAGTCCATCCGGCACTCTCTTTTGGTGCGATTACTCAAGTTTTTATCTTCTTTGTTCGCGTGCTCATCCTACCTAGTGTATTGTCTAAAGACACTGTTCTGAATACTTTGGTTAGGGGAAAACGGTGTTGCCGTTTTCAAAGGCGGTGTGCACTGTAGTACAAAGACCTAAGAGGTCTTACTCCATTATATTCGTTTTCAATGACGATTACTCCAAATTGAAGTGGTTTCAAACCATATTTGTTTATTGATTTTTTCTTTCACTTGTTTATTCTTCAAAACTTTTTGTAAATCATTTTCAATTCATCATAATTCACATTTTATATTTTCCCAATGCATTTTGGGTCATATGGGACCCTTCCTCAGGGGTCTAAATTGAACCTAACAAGGAAATATTATGAGCTGTCCGGCCTGATAATATAACACATGGTACGTTACATATGAATAATTAACATACTCAATCCTGTTTTTCTATTGAAACAGTAAACGTGATATCATACATTCATAGCCAACTGAGATCTCTTCCTTATGTTTAAGCATTGAATTACACATGACCAATCTTATCAAACTCATGGGTTGAACAAAACTTAAGTGAAAAAGCTAAAACGAAAAAAGCTCGATTATTTTACATAACCCTCGGTTACGCTATAAAGGTGACGAGCCGCTCTGTCGTTTATGAATGCCAACTCTCGCTTAGTGCAGAAACAGCTAACATCTTGTCAAGGGGCAGCGCTTGGTTTCTTGATACTTAACGCTAACTAGCCGGTTAAAACAGGGACATTTTACTTACAAAAATGTGGTCTTCCAGCGTGTCGCATTTGTTAACCAATAGGAACTCGACTACTTGGCCCTCGAGTCCTAGATCTTTAAATACGCGCTCTAATTGGCTTAAATTACGATCACGTGATCGCAGTGATCTTTAGTTAATGTTGAATGTGTTAAAAGCGCATACTATATTTCAACAAATGTATTCCTGCATATAAATTAATTCCTGTGTATAATTTAACTTGAAATGGGATTCACACAAGATTCTGTATTGAGATGATGTTTTCGAGTTGGCGTAAATTGGTCACAGCTTAAGCTCTGTAAATTCAATTCAACGTTTAGAAGTTTGTAAAAACCAGTCAAATAAATAAATGATTGCATAAAAACAAAAACAAAAACGAAATAATGATCATTCTGGTCACATGTAGATATTGTGAAATTGTTTTTAGTCGGCCATCTTGGAATGGGTTGTAGAAGCCACAGTTGAACACAGGAACCAAAGTCTACTTTCCTAGATAAGATTATAGAAAACATGATAGTTCGATCCTCTCATTTAAACCCTGTGGCTGTAAACTGTCCATTTTGCAGATCCAAAAATATTCAGCTCTTAGTCTCTGTTTGTGTGGGTCACTGTCTGGTTGTGGTTTAATTACTTCAAGTATGGTGAATCTTAACTGTGAAATGTTGTGGCCCGCTTCTGTCCAGTGCATTGCTAATGTTGGTTTTTGGGTTTTTTGACGAATGTTACTCTTGTGTTCCGTTATTCTTACTTTAATCTTTTGCTCAGTCTGTCCCACATATAATTTGCCACATGGAAACTTAATTCCATAAATAACACCTTTGGTATCACAAGTGCTAGTGTGATGTAATAGAATCTTTTTCCCTGTCATAGGGTGGGTGAAGATTTGACCTACCATTACATTGTTGCAATGGGTGCAGTTTTCACATTTGCGCGTTCCTTTATGTTGTGTAACTGTGCTTTTTGACTGTTGCTTCTTTAGTAGTTCTTTCAGGTTTTTAGATCTGCTATAGGCAAATGTAATTTTATCAGCAAATAACGGTTGCAGGTCAGGTTCTTGGGTAATTAAGGGCCAATGTTTTCTCATGATGTTGGTTATTTGTGTCGTTTGCATGGAATATTTTAACACACATACTGTCTTTTGTGAAGTCGTTTTTTCTTTTTTCTTCAATAGTGATTCTCTGTTCATTGTCATAACTTTTGCCTTTGGTTCTTCCAGTAAAGCTTTTGGATAGCCACGTTTTAAATATTTCTGAATCTGATTGTTGAATGTAGTGGGAAGATCCTTGGGGTCAGAAGTGATTCTTTTTTGTCTAATAAATTGGGATAAGGGCAAGTGATTTTCAAAGAGTGATGATGGAAGCTGTTGTAGTGAAGACTACTGTTTCTATCTGTTTCTTTGATATGTACTTTTGTACTTATATTTCAACAAATGTATTCCTGCATATAAATTAATTCCTGCGTATAATTTAACTTGAAATGGGATTCACACAAGGTTCTGTATTGAGATGATTCAATATTTAAACATAGGGAAGAGATCTCAGTTGGCTATGAATGTATGATATCACGTTTACTGTTTCAATAGAAAAACAGGATTAGTATGTTAATTATTCATATGTAACGTACCATGTGTTATATTATCAGGCCGGACGGCTCATAATATTTCCTTGTTTGTTTCAATTTAGACCCCTGAGGAAGGGTCCCATATGACCCGAAATGCATTGGGAAAATCTAAAATGTGAATTATGATGAATTGAAAATCATTTACAAAAAGTTTTGAAGAATAAACAAGTGAAAGAAAAAATCAATAAACAAATATGGTTTGAACCCACTTAAATTTGGAGTAATCGTCATTGAAAATTAATATAATGGAGTAAGACCTCTTAGGTCTTTGTACTACAGTGCACACCGCCTTTGAAAACAGCAACATCGTTTTCCCCTAACCAAAATAATGTATTCCAAGCCACATAGGAAGAGGACAACCAACCCTACATAAACTTATAGAAGCTATCAAAAAAGAACAGAGCTATCAAGAGCTAAGCCTATAAATTAATCTTTATTGTTTTAGTTAATTAGAACCATAATATTATTTCAATAAAACCATTCATATTATAGCAAATATAATATATATGTTAAAAAGCTGTGGTCAACAGTAGTTTATTTACAGATGAGAGACACAATATTTGAGCAAATTTTCACAAATATAAAATACATACTAAAAGCTGATGATCAACAATAGTACGTTCACAGACAAAGGAGACATAATTTGAACAAATATGCCAGGGTTTTTCCATTTTTCTGGTGGGGGGACATAAAGTGCTATTGTGATTGTCGAAATGCTTGTTCAGATTAGTTTCACATACAGAAGTAAACATTTTACCAAGTTGCAATTAAGTTGCGGATTGCTCAGATCAAGACATTTTAATATGGCAGATCTGCAGGTGCGAATGCCCCTAGCATTAAAAAGTTGTTTAGCAATAATTGTCTATTTGATTTTAAGCAGATTAAATGAGCAAATTCCTGCTTTGTGGCACCACATAGGATGCAATACGGTGTCCCATTGTATCTCCACGCTGGTTGATCAGCATTTGTTGGTAGTGACCCAAGATGTATTGCTCGCAGCTTTCTTTTTAAATGTATGGAGTATGTTATACTCAAATATGCTGCGGGTTGTAAAATCGAATACAATTGCAGTACCATCCACGTGTAGGAGCGCTTGCTAAATATGATTTTATCTTTCGTTAGCGAGTGCCTTTTTCTACTTTATTTAGTGTTTGTCGCAATGGTGAGTACGGTAAGTTCGGCTTCCAAAGATCTGTCACCTTCATTGGCTTTATTGATAACCACAGGTACTTGTTATAGGCTGATTGAGGATCATCTTCCTTTGCCTTCCAGATGGCACTATTAAGAGGATTCTGGCAGTTTGACCAGATTTTATACCATAGTTTTATTGTCGTGTACCTTCTTGCTAGATGTTGCTGGAGTAGCCCGAATTCCAACGGGATCAGTGCTGGAGAAGAGTTCTGCGGTAATCCAAATACTGTTTTGTATATCTTTATTTGCAGTCTCTTAAGGATTGTTACATCTTTACTGTGTTGGACTTCACTTGCATAGGCTAGGATACGCAGGAGTTCCACTTTAATGGCAGCTAATACTGGTTTAAATGATGGACCACTTAAACTCCTTGCTATGGTGCAGAAGGTGTATATAAACCCTTTTCCTTTCTTGGTTAAATTATTTTTGTGCATTTTGCAGTTAAATTTGTTGTTAGCCCTATAGGACATGTGAGACGATATCGTGTGCCCGGGATGGGTGGGATCCGGGTGGGGGGAGTTGGGGGAAGGGGGGGTTGGAGGGATGCGGGGGGTGCAGAGTTGTTAAGTTTGCTGCTATTCTTTGCTTCAAAATGATGTATAGATTGTCAATCATTTGATGCTGTGTATCTGACTTGCAGTTATCTCCAGAGAACGGGGTGCTGCGCCATGTGTGCAATCTGTCAATAAAATCTGTTTAAAAAAAAAAAAAAATTTGTTGTTAGCCGAGGTATTTGTAATCTGTGACTACCTCCAGGTTCATGTTGCCAAGTTTAAATTGTTGTTGTGCCTGGAGTCAACGGCTTATGGTCATGACTTTTGTTTTTGCTATGTTTATTTCGAATACGTTTTCCTTGGCGAAATGTCCAGTTCATTAATCCCTCTTTGGAGACCTACTATTGTGTGATTTGGCAGAACTATATCATCTGCATAAGTTAAATGCGTTAGTCGTAATGGACGTAGATGTGGTGGATGCAAGTTTGCCTGATCTAACTTTGGCGAGAGATCCGCCATAAATAGATTAAACAAGTGAGGGGCTAAAACGCAACCTTCTTTCCGACCAGTTTCTATGCGTATTTTCCATGTAAGTCTGGTGCCGCCTGCTACTTTAACTTTTATCCACATATTTATGTACAGCTGCATTATGGCTCGGAGCATTGGGCTTGGGAGGGCCCACTGCCTTAATTTGTTCCATAAGATTCCTCTGTTGTCTCAGTCAAATTCCGCTTTGAAAAGCTAAGACTAGAGCAACACCTAACTAAAATTGGCCCTTAACTCAGTAAACAAAGTAAAACAATGAATGAATACCTACAACACAAAACTGAACTATTTCCAAACACCAAAGGTCTAGAATACCTAGACATGCTAGCTAGATCTATACTTTAAATAAAAAACAGTGCTAAACAACAAAAACATTTTACAATTAAAAAACATTTAAACAACATAACACTACTCTTTTTTTAAAGTAATAATTATGTCATTTAAAATTTAAAAACGAACACAAAAATATATGACATAATATAATTATTAAAATAAAAAAGAAACAACGAAACCAATGTAACAAAAACATTTCCCACCCATTTTTAAAATATATTTTATTGGGTTTTTCTTTTCTAGATGCATACGGCATGTTATGAATCAACTCTGCATAACAACAATTGTACATCTCATTACTGAGAATACAGCGACATTTACACTCTTATGATGAACAAATTATTACATGTATAAATGGGTCCCACAACTGCATCTCTACTCGTGTATCTGCATTATAGTCTTGTACGTAAAAACATTTTCCACCCATAATGATAAAAAATAACGTACAATTATGGGGCCGATTTCAATCATGTATTTTTGTTTAATTGAATTTTCACTTGCTTTAGTTACACAATTTTTACAAAAATAAAAACAAATTCAGATATTTTGATGTTGTTCAAAATGTATTAGAAAGTATAATATATGTCTCACAAACATTTCTAATACATTTTGAACAACATTAAAATGTTTGAATTTTGTTTTTTTTATTCTAAAAATTGTATAACTAAAGCAAATGAAAATGCAATTAAACAAAAATACATGTATTAACAAATAAAAATGTTTACAATGAAAATAAACATAATATCCTTTCTTATTTCAATATACATATAAACTATAAAAATAAAATAAATAATAAACAATACTAAATGTATATTCCTAACTCCAAAACCAACTAAACTCAGGAAGAGTGCTTGATAATAAACCCCGAAAAGTTACAATTACAACTGCACAACCAAATAAACTCATGGAAAGTGCTGGCTAATAAACCTAATACAATTACTACTCCAACTCCAAAACCAAATAAACTCACGGAACGTGCTGGATAATAAACCATAATAAATTACCATTCCAACTCCGAAATCAACTAAACTCAGGGAAAGTGCTGGATAATAATCCCAAATTCTATTCCAAACCCAAAACCAAATAAACTCAGGGAAAGTGCTGGATAATAAACCATAATATATTACTATTCCAACTGCAAAACCAAGTAAACTCAGGGAAAGTGCTGGATAATAATCCCAAATACTATTCCAACTCCAAAACCAAATAAACTCAGGGAAAGTGCTGGATAATAAACCACGATATATTACCATTCCAACTCCAAAACTAAATAAACTCAGGGAAAGTGCTGGTTAATGAACCCAAAAAAATTCTATTCCAAACTCAAAACCAAATAAACTCAGGGAGAATGCTGAATAATAAACCCAAAAAATTACTATTCCAACTCCAAAACCAAATAAACTCAGGGAAAGTGCTGAATAATAAACTATATTAAACTACTATTCCAACTCCAAAACCAAATAAACTCAGGGAAAGAGCTGGATAATAAACCATTATAAATTACTATTCCAACTCCAAAACCAAATAAGCTCAGAGAAAGTGCTGGATAATAAATTAAAAAAAATTACTATTCCAACTCCAAAACCAACTAAACTCAGAGAAAGTGCTGAATAATAAACCCCAAAAATTACTATTCCAACTCCAAAACCAAATAAACTCAGGGAAAGTGCTGAATAATAAACTATATTAAACTACTATTCCAACTCCAAAACCAAATAAACTCAGGGAAAGTGATGGATAATAAATCATAATAAATTACTATTCCAACTCCAAAACCAAATAAACTCTGAGTACGGGCTGGATAATTAACCCCAAAAAAATCCCATTAGTAACTCCAGAACAAAATATAAATTCTCATTAATTTATTTAATGAAATTTAGAAAAAAATATATATTTTTAAACAAAAAACTTATATTTTAAAACAAATTACATTTCATAAACATTGAAAATGTAACACAAGTTTATTTAAAATGCATCACAACATTTTTTAAATAAGACAATATAAAATAAATATTTTCTATGAATTAAAATAATTTATAAAAATAATATTACAATTTTAAGAGACCACTTTTCCCAAAAAATTCAAAATAAAAATATTAAATTCTAAATTACATATTCATTTAAATATCTAAGTTCTAAAAAAGTGTGAACAAAGTTTTTTTTCTATAAAATTTCAAATTAATAAACCAATCATATATTTTTATAAAAAAAATATCTAATTAAATACATGTTTGTTAAATATTTTAATAATTCTACATAACAATATACATATATGAAACGTTCAAATGTTTACATTTTAGATATTTTCATTTTTTATTAAATATTTCAATATTTCAAATATATTTAAATAAAAATGTATTGTTAAACAACATTCTAAAATTATTCCCCATCCTTATCCCCTATAACACCAAAATCCTGCTCCAAAAGTTTAACAAAAATTTGAAAAATATATACATTTTAAGAGTTTTTTTTATTACCCTCCACTCTTATCCCCTATAAACACAACATTCCGCTCCTAAAAATTTATTAAAAACAATAAATACAAACATTTTAACATAAAAAATAAAACAACTAATACAACAATAAAAAAAAAACAACATTAAACCAAAAATACCAAAAATAAAATCGATATAATCATCAACTGTATATTTGCCATCGATATTTACAAAATCAATATTTCTACATTACATAAAAATCGATATTTTTGACTACGAAAAAACTGACCTCGATATTTTGCACCATCGATATTCTTGACTCGATATTCATGTAAATCAATATTTACACGTCGATATTCTGCCTCTGCACCCATGCTAGTGTTTAGCTAAATGGTAGAGAAGCACAGTTTGGTGTTGGAAAAAGATTTTGGACAGATGGGGCTAGCTGGATTAATATTTAAGAAAGATAAATGACAATTCTTGAAAGAAGAGGCTGAGTATCTAAGGGCCTGATTTAAATATCGGCAGACGGATTACTCTGTCGCAGGGATTCTGCTCCTACACAGAACTGTGCACAGAGACCCAGTACCTCGGTGAATTGTGGTGTACCAAAAAACTCACCTTAGTGCCTAGAAACCCTAAGTAGCTAGCATCACTGTCACATTAGCTCTTCATCCTATAGAAAAGGAACCAAAGATTAGACAACCCAGAACATGCGACTTATCTTATACTCAGGAATGGTGGGAAGCAAGAACACTCTTTTGTTATACTCTCTTACCAGTCCACCTTAGGAGTAAAAAAAAGAGACACGGGTAAGGTTAAAATATTTATTTTAGCGGCGTGCTCTAAGATGCAGTATCTTTCCTAACATAAGCAGACATATGATTAGAAATAATATGATCAGCATTGTTACAATTCCATAAAACACAAAAGGAGAAATCATATCACAATGATGGTGAAAATAGGTCCTATAGTGCCTAGTGAATCACCCTCCCTAGCTAGGAACTATGTTTTATAAAATATAGAAGGTTTCTTAGGCTTGTATGGGGGACCCTATACCTCTAGAATCAGCAGCAATGGATCACATCAGGATCTGCAAAAGCTCTCTGTCTTTCTGCAAAAACTGGATTCTTTCAAGTCCCCCAAATCATGCTCACAGTGTGATATTAAAGGCGCCAGAATCACATTGGCTAAAGCTGCATTTATGTTATGTCTAAAAACGTGAGCCGATTAGCCCGAACAACAGCTACCTTGTTATGATGACCTTGGAGGCTTTAGAACTCAGTGTGCAGACTAGAGTCAGGCTGTAAGTCTAGGGATGCTGAAAACAAGCCATTCTCATGTGAAGCATTTCATTCAGCCTAACTTACAACAACAGTTATATGCAGTCTTGTGTGCAAAAGCGGCAAAAAGGTAAAATAGCGCTTAAACTTCTATTAAGCCTATGCTAACTTGACAATGTGCGGAACAAGGCCGAGCCATTACTACAACCTCCCTTGATCCGAAAACGCACAATAGCGGGGGAAATTTTTAGAATGCCGAGTTCAAGTTCGAATGAGACCGAACCAAGTTCAAAATTTCGCCAAAGTGGATAATTGGAAAAAAAATCAGAATTAGTAAACCAAAAAAAAAATTCTCAAAACCTTATAGTGGCGTAGATAGTCAAACCTCAGTGCAAGTGGAAGTGGAAAGAAAGAAGAAATATTCATGAGTCCATCACGTGTCTATGAAGCAGAAAAATCAAAACTTTAATCCAACAGCGTATAGGCACAGTACGTTGCAACCGCCTCCAATAGGAAGTTGTTTTTCTCGTCAGTGAACATTTCAGCCATCCAATTTAATAAAGGGAAAGAACACACATGTTCTTCAACAGCCCGATCCTCTAGCACCATCAGAGGACAACTCGGGTGTTCTTCGAGATAACTGCGTGCCAGAAAGTCATGGGCTGCAGTCCATATGCACTTATGTTCCATTTGCGTTGCGTTTCCTCTTCTTACTATGGCTTCTTTTTGTTGCAGGAATGGCCGTTTACTGTCCATGATTACACCCAGTTGCCAGTGGTGTCTGTGTGCATTCATTTTCAGGTTTATCCCTATCACTTTTGTTTTATCTAGATTTATAAATAATCCTTTGTTGACTGAGTAGTTGCACGTGGTGTCAATTAGGTGTTGTAAACCAATAGCGGTGAGACTGATTAGTACAATGTCGTCAGTGTAAAGTAAATTTAAAAGGGTAGGACCTCCCAAGTTTTGGGCGTGGGAGTTGCAATTATGTAGCTCTAGTGTGAGACCTGACATAAAAAGATTAAACAAAGTCGGGCCAAAACACAGCCTTGTTTGAGCCCCTTGGCCATCTGTATCTTTCTAGATAGACGGTCACCAGCTGCCAGCTTTATTTGTATCCACGTGCCAGTATGCTGTAGAATCATCTTAGTCAAGAGACTCAAAGGGATTTTTCTTTTGGATAGCTTATCCCATAGTTTCTTTCTATTGATGTTATCAAAGGCAGATGAATAATCAATGACGGGAACAAAGAATGTCTGGTTGACTTTTTGGCAGCATCTATTAGAAGGGATAAGGCGAGTATGTTTGTTGTTGTTGCATTAAGTTTGCGAAATCCGGTTTGATTGATAGGGATTATTGCATTTTTGGTCAGCCAATCCAAGAGCTCTTCCATAGAAGGCCAACATAGTATTTGACGTCCTTATCTATTAACCCTTTCAGTGCTCATGGCGGAATGGTTCCATCGTGAGCACCAGTGCTCCTGTGCTCATGACGGAACCATTCTGTAATGTGCACAGGTGCACTAAGTCCCTTCTGCTGCCAAGAACAGAAGGATTTCCATTTTTAAAATGTTCAATGTAATGACGATAGTGCGCATCGCGTGCTGTCATCAATACGTTGAAAATGAAACTGAAACTTAGTTTCAGTTTTAATGTTTCGGTGCTCATGGAGCTATCTCAGCCCACGAACACTGAAACATATGAGAGGGGTATCGTTGGGAAGGGGAGAATCTCTCCTTTCCAATAGTACCCTTCCCTAGTGGATCCCTGCTTGGGGTCCACCCACTAGGCACCATGGAGTCGGGAGTGGCTCCTTGGGCAAGGGCCTTTGCTCCCACCACTGAAAAAAGGCATAACAAGCCTTTCTGCCTCCCCGGTAGTCTCCACAGTACATGTTGGGCTGTTTCTTGTCACTGGTACTAGGCCTACCCACACAAGTGAGATACGATTTTTATCGGGAGACTTTGGGGAATGCTGGGTTGGTGAAAGTGTGTCGATCCACGCAGATTCCAGAACTTTCCATCACAGAAATTTGAGGAAAACTCGTTTTTTTTACAATGTTTGTGGTATGCAAGGGATTCTGGGTAATAGAACCTGGTGAGAGAAACACAAGTCACCACTTCCTGGATTCCCTTGGGTGTCTAGTTTTCAAAAATGTATAGGCTTGCAAGGTTTCTTTAGGGTGCCGGCAAAGCTAGGATCCAAAATCCACAGCTAGGCACATTGCAAAAAAAGGGTCAATTTTCACTGGAAAAAATGTAATGGGTCCACATTGCATTTTTTGCCTTTTACTGTCACGGGTACTAGGCCTACCCACACAAGTTTGGTATAATTTTTATAGCTAGACATGGGGGAATGTAGGGTTGTTGGAAGTTTGCTGCTCCACTTAGATTCCAGAATTTTCCATCACAGAAATATGAGTAAAATTATTTTTTTTACCAGGTTTGAGGTTTGCAAGGCATTCTGGGTAACAGACCCTGGTGAGAGCCACACAAGTCGCCCCATCCTGGATTTCCCTGGCTGTCTAGTTTTAAAAAATGTGTAGGTTTGCTAGTTTCCTTAGGTATTGGCAGAGCTGGGGTCCAATATCCACAGCTAGGCACATTCGGAAAAAAGGGTCAGTTTTCACTGTAAAAATTTGGTGTGTTCACATTGCGTTTTGGGCTATTTCCTGTTGCAGGCACTTAGCCTACCCACACAAGTGAGGTACTATTTTTATCAGGAGACTTAGGGGAACACAGAATTGTAGAGTTATTACCTATTGACTTTATGTGCATTTCAGCCTTCCAAATGTAAGACAATGTGTAAAAAAGAAGTCACTATGAAAAATGTCCTATAATTCACATGCCAGTATGGATATCCACACTTTCGGAGATGTGCATATATCTACTCCTTCTAAACTCTATGGGGTCTATTATGATGACGGGCGGACTTTATCCGCTCGCCATCACCCCGGGAAATGGGACCGCCCGCTAAGGGTGCGGCGGTCCCGCATAGGCAAAGAGGATGCGCCCGCCACACTGGGGGGCGCATCCTGCATTTTTTGCATTGCGGCGGGCGGTGCTGTCAGTAGCACCCGCCGCAATTCAAAAAAGGCATTTGTGCATTTGCATGCACAACGTGGCAGGCACCGTAAGGTGCCTGCCCCATCGTCCTTGCAGAAGGAGGGGGTTACCATAGGTACCCCCCAACCCCCCAATATCCTGGGGGCCTGCAACGGGCTCCCAACTCAGGAATGCGCAAGCCTTTCCGTGGCGGCGTTAAGGCTGCTTCCTGCTGTCATCGTAATATGGCTGGCTGTGTCTAGCAGACACCGCCACCATATGCAACCCTTTTCCGCCCGGTCGACCCGTCGACCGGGTGGAAAAGCGGTGGGCGGTCTTCCCGTCTGCTGCAGTCCCCCCTGCCATCATAATATGGTGGGGGAAATGGGAGGAAGGCAGGGGATGATGTCGGGCGGCTTGCCACCACCATGCGGGTGGTGGCGATCCGCCCAACATCATAATAGACCCCTATATTTTGTTTCCATCTCGGAAATACATAGGTGTCCTTGATACCTATTTTTCACTCTTTATATTTTACCAAATGAATTGCTGTATATACGGTACACAATTAAAAACCTTTGTAAGACGCAGCTCCGTTATTGTCTCTGGCTTCCTCTCGTTCTTGGTGAACCTAAATGTCCTATATATCCCCACAACCAGAAAGGTCCAGCGGATGTAATGGTATATTGCTTTTAAAAATCTGAAAACATTGGCACAAATGGCTGTTTTTTTAAACTCATTTTCAATTTTTCTTATTTTCAACTGTTAGTTTCTATAACAAAACCTTGAAGGATATACACAAATGACCTCTTGCTGAATTTAGAATATTGTCTGCTTTTCAGAAATGTATAGCTTCCCATGATCCAATATTGTTTTTACACCCATTTCTACCACTAACTGGATGGAGTTTGAAAGCACAAAAAGTTGCAAAAATAGGCTTGTTAAATCTGGGGGTCTCTAGTTGGCAGAGGTAGGTACCAATGTCCAAATAGGGACCCTTGCTTCTAGTCAGGGTAAGGGGGATACACTCTTTAGATAACCCCTGCTCACCCCCTTGGTAGCTTGGCACAAGCAGACAGGCTTATCAAAGGCAATGTGTAAAGTATTTGTACCAACACTCACAGTAATACAGTGAAAACACCACTACACCTGTTTAGAAAAATAAAGTATCTTTATCTAAACTACACAAGACCAAAATGACAAAAATCCAACATGCACAGTTCAAGAATATGATTTTCAAGGAGTTCTAGGGGTTGCGTTAAAATAATCCACAGTTGCGTCACGTTTAGCCCAAAGTACCTGTAGATGCGACAAAAGTTCCAAATGGAAGCTGCAGCGTTGAAAAACAAGAGATGCATCACTCCAGAGACCCTGGGGAGGCGATGCGACAGCCCCGCTGGACACAGCGGGCGTGTTGCGACGAATCCAGTTTATATGGGGAGGGATGCGATACCTTGTCTGGATTCCAGTGCACAGGTTAGGTAGGAAGCGTCTTGCACAGTCACAATGCGACGATCTTCGGGACGGCGACAATCTCAGGTGCGGCGGTGATGCACAGCACAGCGTCGATCTTCTCCTCTCGCATCCCCTCAATGCGATGGCTCTGCGACGATGTTCACTGTGACGTGATGCGGTCTGCAAGCAAGCGGTGCGGCGATCTCACCCAGCGATGACAGGCTCTGCGACGATATTGGCAGCGACAGGAAACTTCTCACACCGGGGCGATGCGTTCCGCAAGTGAACGATGCATCGGCTCTTGCAGCGGCAACAGGCGCTGCGACGATCTCAATCTTTGCGGTGGCGGGAATTTCCTCGCACTGTCGCGGATGCGCTCTGCAAGCGAGCAATGCGTGAAGATTGCAGATTGTCTTTTCTATCTCCTTGTCCAGCTTCCCAAACAGCAGGCAACACCTTTCAGAGGCCTCACAATTGGATCAAGCACTCTAGGAAGAGCAGAACTCACTCAGCAGAGTTCAGGGGGGAAGCTGGGGGTGTAGTCCTTTTGTCCCTGGGACTTCTTAACAGGAGGAAAGCTCTCCTCAGGCCCTGGGAGATCTCTTCAAGCAAGGGGACACAGCACACAGCAAAGTCCTTCTCCTCTCCTTGACAGCAAATCAACTGCAGGCCAGTCCACAAGCATGCAGCAGGACAGTCCTTCTTCTTCAGTCTTCCAGCTTTCTCCTTGGCAGAGGTTCCTTCTTGATTCCAGGATGATCTAATTTTCTGTAGTCTGGGTAGCCCTTTTTATACCAGTCTTTCCTTTGTTCTCTGGAGGCAGAGAGACCGTGGCTTAGTTAGAATCAGTTCTGGTCTGTCCTGGAGCACTTTGTTTTCCTGACTTCTCCTTTCCTTTCAGAGAGAGGGGCAGGGTCGTCAGCCGCCCAGCAGGAGGTGGAGCCAGCATTGTGGAAGGCGGGCACAGCCCTATTCAGGCCCAGGTGATATACCCTCCCACCACGCAAGATGAAGATGCAGCTATTCAGCCTAGGGCTGACTCATCCAGCCTCCTGGGGGCTCCCCAGCCCCTGTCACTCACAAACCAGACAGTCAATTCACAAACAGGCCAAGGCACACAGAAAGGTCAGACAAGAGTAGTGGAGTAGTGTGGCTCACTGGTTAGAGGCGGCAGACCCGGGAGCAGAAGTCGGCCCGGGACCAGGGTTCAATTCCCGACGCGGCAGGGTCGTGGACTTGGGTCAGCGGACTCGATAATTCTCGCTTCGGTGATTACTCTAATCAGGGGTTCCACTCGGCAACTCTGGGCATTAGCTTGCCTAATCTCCACAACAGCCCCATCAATTCCGGGGAAGCCTGGCTCCACCTTGGGGACTCCCAGCAGGCACCATCCCACAGGGAAAGCCAGGACGGGTTCCCCAGAGTTATACAGTGCCAGGAAACCTACGGCTCTAATTAGCAGTGCGCTTTACAAGCTCAAATACATTTACATTTACATTTACAAGAGAACAGCCACTTTCTAAAAGTGTTGTTCTCATACACAGTATTTAAAAACCATCCTTCCTAAAAGATAGGTTATTAGATTCTGAGTTCAGGGATACCAGACTTTAATTTTCTATCTTGCTCCTATGGGAAGATATGCAGTTAAACATTATACACAGCATTCCCCATAATAGCCTATGGGCAAGATAGCCTCACAATAGTGAAAAATGAAAATGTCTGTAATTCACTACCAGAGCATGTCACACACACTAGTACATGCTCTACCTTTCACATACACTGCACCTTGCCATGGGGGGGTACCTTGGGTCTTCCATAGCGGTTGTGGACACTGGCCAGGTCAGCATGGCAGTTAGCAACTGCCCACAGGCACTGCAGTGGCAGGCCTGAGACACCATTTTAGGGCTACTCCTGTGGGTGGCACAAGCAGTGCTGCAGGCCCACTAGTAGCATTTGAATCACCAGCCCTGGCACACTCAGTGCACTTTACTAGGGACTTCATGGTAACACAAATATGCCAATCATGGATAACCAATCACAATAACAATTTACCTAGGGAGCACTTGCACTTTGACACTGATCAGCAGTGGCAAAGTGCTCAAAGCATCTAAACCAGCAAAAACGAAAACCAGCACAGCGTCAAAAATACAGGAGGTAGAGGCAAAAAGTCAGTGGAAACCAAGCCAAAGATGCCAGGCCTAACAAGGCTATGTCCCAGTAAAATGCCAAAACTGTGTAAAAAAATGTTTTTTTCTGACAAAAGTCTGCCTGTCCCTGCAAGCTGGGAAGATGGTGATTTCAGCACCACAAATCCATTGATACCATTTGCAGGGAAAAAAACAGACGCTTTCTTCTACAGCATTTTTTCCCCATTTTTCCCCCAAAAGACCAAAATGTAGCTGTATTTTGTCTAATTTCTGGGTCCCATCCAGGGGAATCCACCCTGTGTACCTTTAAAATCACCATGATGTTTGAAGAAACGGGACGCAAATTTGACGTGGACACCTTATGTGGAAAAAATATTACAGGAGCTTAAGTGAGAACTTCCCCAAATAACCAAAAAAAGGCTTAGCATGGGGGAGGCCTAGCAGCGAAAGGGTTAAGGCAACAAGCCTATAGTTTTGTGCTTCGTTTTTGCTGCCTTTGTGAATTGAGGAAATAATGGACCCCTTTCAGGAGTCTGGTTTTCTTTCCACTTCAATAATCTGTTTGAAAAGTGGTAATAATGCTGCTGCCCAATATTCCAGGTCTTGCTTGTACAAGATTGGTGGAATACCGTTAGGACCCGGCGCCCCCTCTGTCCTGCATTTTGCTATCCTATTCGTGATCTATTTGTTTGGGAAAACAGTGTGATCTTACTCCAGTGGTTTGGCCGAGTCAGATATGTGACTACTAGTTTCTTGCACTTCGTGCGTGGTTTCGGGTTGTTCTGTATTGAAGTGATGCCAGAGATAATTAGCCAAGGCTTCTTCTGTCAGATGTGAATTAATTCCAGGTGCCCTGGGGTTCCGTAGGCTGTTCACTGTGCACCTAAATCTTGCGCTGTTGTTTGTTTTTGCTTCATGTAGGAGTTTGGCCCACAACCTTTCTTCTATTTCCCCTTTTGATTGCCAAATACGTTTCTTCTTGGTGATTTTTAGGTTTCTTAGTTTCTCTTGGATGGAATCACCTGGACCCGTTTGACGGAGCCTCCGCACTGCTCTATTTATTTATTTCTTGAGGTGCCTTAGTCGGGTCTTTTGTACAATTGAAAATTGAATGCATTGCAGGCTATGTGAAACAGGAAGTGTCATCAGTTGCGAATTTGCTTCTATTTTTGAGCAGGACTCTTCTCTTTTTATGTGGACTGCCCCAAGATTTTGGGCAAATTTTCCGAGCATATTAAAATACTTGTATTCATTGATTTGTTCTTCTCCCAGAGATTTTTTGCCTCAACCAGGAAGCTTTCCAGTTTGCGTGTTTTGCATTTGATTCTTCTGCTGTTGACTGTGTACATCGTGCTCAGCTTCCCCACTGGCTGGATTAATGTTGCACCTTGTATGTTCAGAGTAATCTCTTGTGGTAGATGATCGCTAAGGGCCTTTGTTCCTATCTGAAAGTCTGCGATTTTACTGACAATTATAATTATAGAAAAATGTAATCTATTATTGTATTAGTTAGTGCATTGTGAAAAATGTGCATATGGTTAGGTCTAAACTAGAAAGGCATGGGGAACAAAAAAAAGATGGATTGAGGCCCACATCTCTGTACTGGGGTGAATTCATGACATTGGTCAGCTTTCTAGCAATCAATTGTTTTTTGCACTGGAATACTTTCAGACTTACATTTAAGAGTATTGGAATACTTTCACACTTACATTTGAGGACATACAATTTAGCAAAAAAAAATCACAGGCCTTTGTTGACAATGGAATATGATTGTGTGCAACTTCATCTACTGATGATGATTATAAGTGGGTGCAGACACAGCAATAGTCTTTTGCATCCATAGCTTGTGCATATTCTTTTATGAACCTAGAATAAGTGTTAGTTGTGTAATCATCTTTCTTGTATCTTACAAATGATATTTTCAATTGTTCTTCATCTGTTGTGTGTGCAAATGTGGTAGTTGGATTAGAAGACCTAATATCTTTCAGGTGTTACATAGAACCCCACTAACACTAGTATAATCATGAGAACCGATGTTACAATATTGGAACACATAATTATCTTGAATCTAATTTTAAGGCAACACATGTTTGTGTAAAATCAGATATTTTCAAGCAAAGTATGCAGCAACAGCTCAATAATTCAATTTAGAGTTTGTTTCCAAATATGGCCTTTGCAAATTTTTTCAAAGTTTCCTTTTCACAAAATCTCTTTAAATTCAGAATCTTTATATAGACAACCTTCGCACTACTCTGCGTTCTTCTAAAATGTTACCCCTACTCTTCTATTGCAACCTTGGAACTAGGTAAGTCTTCTTAAAATAAAAAAATGAATATTTCGTTTCAGTCTTTTACCACTTTTCAAGCAGTTTTAGTCTTTTGAGTGTCCTTCAGTATTCTACAGAAGTCTTTGTCAGACAGCTTTATCCAGATGTCATTGAAGTGATGTCATGAAAGTTTAAACAGTTCAGATTTCACATCACACAGTTCGTCCATTGCGTTTCTTCCTCTTAGTCAGAGACCGCAGTGCTACTCTGTTAAGTGACAGGCACTTGATTTGGTGTAACAGTTTGCAGTTCTTCACCCTTTCTTTTTCTTGCTGTGGTTGTGATCTCAGTACCACTGCTCAATTTGTAGAGGTTCAGATTGTGATGGCGCAGTGACCAGTGCTCTTCTTTCAGGCTCAATTTTTTCATAAGGATTTCTCACTCATCTGTTGAATGATGTATTCACCCAGTTTGCAACTTCGGCGCCCTTAACAGCAGTGTTTGGGACCAGGATCACCTGTAAAGGGCATTTCCATCTCTGTCGTAAACAAATCTTCTGAATGTGCTTCTTGTTCATGACCCATTCTCCAGGATGGAGACTGCGGCACTGTTCTTGATGTGGACCTTGTGTAGCTTCTATGACCTGGTGAGAAACTGAACAACACACCACATCAGCTAATCCCTTGCAGCAATTGAGTATCATATCATCTATAATGCTGGCAAGTGCATTTGCTGGTACAGGAAGCAATCTGATTGCACGTTCCATGAGATAAACCATTCTTCCTAGCAAGTATGCTTTGAGTACTCATCAGCACAAAAGGCAAAATATCAGGCCATTTCAGTGATGTCAAGGCACTGACTTTGGCCAAACAAGACTTTATGGTTCCATTGAGCAGCTGTACAATGCCAGAAGCTTCAGGTTGATAACTTCCATGCAATCTCAGTTAAATCTGTAATGCTGCACATATCATCTTCAGTACCTCGTTGTTAATGTGTGTCCCTCGATCTAATTCCAGAGAAACCGGCATACCATACCTGGGAATTAATTCTCGCAATAACACTTTTGCTACAGTGAGAACGCCATTTCTTCTGGTTGGGTAGCCTTCCACCCATTACGAGAGGAGGCACATTATGACTAGGACATATCTCAACCAGTTGCAAACAGGTATCTTGATAAGGTCCATCTGCATTCTGTTGAAGGGAACACCTGAGTTCCTATGTGACTCAGTGTAACAGGAGTTCTTTCCCTACATTCATTTGTTGGCATGTCAATAATCGCCTAATTCTTGTTTAATCTGGGATTAAACCAGTTCTGCCTAAACAGCCTTGCCATTGCATTGCTCCCTAGATGTGTGTGTCTATTAAAGTGTTGTGTCATTGGTCCCCCATCAGCTGACATCCAAATATCATTTGAATTTTTCTCACATCCTGCTCTGATCCAACCAAGCTGTTCTGCTTCTGAAACATTTTCTTGTACCCTTTGTAATTCTTCCGATGTGTCGGCTACTGACATCAACATAAAAAAGACAGTTTCCTCCTCAGACTCACATGTGAAAGTTACATTAAATGTGAAGGCCATTTGTAGGAAGGTAGGATCCTTCTGCATGGTTACCCCTAGTTTGTGCCTGGTGCTATGCTGATTTTTGACTAGTCTGACTGGGATCCTGCTAATCAGGACCCCAGTCTATCTGCTTTCTCCCTAAAATGTATTTTTCACAAGGGGCGTGGCCAAGATGGGGAGCAAGTAGGACCTGCCTGCTCGTTGCTCCACTGGACCGACCAGGCCCACTGCCCAAGTATTTGTTAGCTGAACCCAGAGGACCTGATCCAGCCCTGGTTGAGCGCCGGAGGTACGGTGCTGAAAGCGGGCGCCCAGAAGCTGTAACTGGAGGAGCCTCGCGGACCATGAAGCGAGCTGGTATGGCCTGCTGACTCCTGCGGGAGGTCTGCGGTATGTGGTGAGGCGGTGCAGCAGAGTCGTTGGCGCAGGGCCACTTGATGGAGGGGACCACCGGAGAGCCTCTGGGCCCGGCACATCCTCTCGGTGTTTGAGCAGACAGAGCCTAGCATCTTGCAGAGGCATGACGCAGAAAAGGTGGCATAAGCTGCCTGTTGTCACAGCAGTTCCACCAGCCCTGGTGTACTCATCGGGCAGCACCTCGAGACATGGTGGGGCAGAGTATTGAGGCCGCTGGGGAGGCACTGACTGGCAGCGGGGGCACTTGAGCTCCTTCCGGTTCGGCATCCCTCCACCTAGGTCGTAGCAGACAAACCCTGGTCGTCCACTGCAGCATCGTGCCACCCCAGCATACCTAAGCTGGAACAAGCGGAGGCCTAACATGGGCCCGACCCAGCGCTCAGCCTCCTTCCTGTGGGCCTACTAATTTCTGGAAGCAGAAAAGCCTGAGATTCCGAGAGGAGGGGGGAGGCCAGCCCCACCCCATCACAAAGGAGATGGCACTACCGGGGGCCACGGCTGCACATTGAAGGGTCTGGCAAGCCAACCTACATAGACTCTGCTGCATAGGGGAGTTGGCAATGCCAAAGAGACTTATCAGAGTAATCTGCTTCCCATACATGCGGCCCTGTAAGTAGGCGGTCTCCCAACAGTGGCACTGTTCGCCAACTGAAGCTTGAATGCCAAGAAGCCCAGCCCATCCCCATGCATTCCTTAGGTGGAATCCTGGGCCCTAGAGGGGGCTCCACCTCACTTCCACGCCACTCCTGGTGCTGCATCAGGGGCAGACTCTATGCCGGCCAGCGACCTAGCAGAACTGCCACTAGTGAACCCTCCGGGGGTGCCCTAAGGAAGGAGCAAGTGAGGACATGATCTGCAGCACCTACCTCACTCCCCCAAATGGGCTAAATGCAAAAATGGCAGCAAACAAGAGTGAAAAGAACTGTTCAGTCAAATACCTCCTCCTTAAATTGTCTGGAAACACCACGCAACCTCCCGAGTGCATGATCCTACAGAGTTGAGAGACACTGAGGCGCCACTCACTCGATCTTTCATTGAAGCACTTTTTGCTTCGCTATGGGAAGACCTGAAAACTATGAAGAGGGAGCTAGCGCAGGATCCAAAGGAGGTGGGAACAGACGTAGAAATGCTGTGGGAAAGAGTTGACACACTGGAAATGGAAAGCTCAAATAGAGACAAGGAGATCGAGCAACTCCAAAAGAGGTGATCAGCCTCAGAGAGTAACACTTGGATCTCCAGGCCCACGCAAAAGATTTGGAGAATCGCTCGAGGCTCAACAACATATGCATCAGGGCCATAGAGCATGGAGTGGAGTGGACCTTTTTAGGTCCATCATAGGAGCCACCACAGACTTGGAAATTAAGCTCGATTGCACCCACCGAGTGGGACCGAGGAGGCCTCCCCTGGCTCCCCCAGCCGATATAATCACATGTCTTCATGATTATCAATTAAAGGTGCGTATTCTCCAAAAAGCATGGGACAGTCACCCAGTCCACTATCAGGGGCACAACCCATCTTATACCAAGACCTTGCTGCCTCCACGTTACAAAAAAGGAAGGCATTCCGCCCGATTATGTCTCACCTACGAGATATCAAAGTGCCATACTCCTGGGGCCACCCGTTCTGGCTTATCTTCCAACTAAACAACAAAACTAAACGGATACGCGTGCTAAAGGAAGCTCACCAATTGCTGAATCTCACTGACGATCCTCAAGGGAGCCCACCATTGGCTGCCAGCTCGGGCAGAGTACAGGACATTTACAGGTGGAAGACGGTGGGCCATTCTACCACTCGGCTGTATCCATACCCGGAAACAATTGCTAGGGAGAGACAGGCGGTACTGGCCTCCCTGGAAGGTGACTCTGTGGGCCTGGCATGAAAAGGCCTCCACTGCTTTGCTGATCTCCTGGGGAAATATCCATTACAACACAGTCATTACAATGACCTACCTTTACATCGCAACAGTTACAACGCTACTTTCATTACATCGCATGGCATTACAACACATGTCACTACAATGCATGCCATTACAATGCATACCATTGCAATGCATGCCATTACACCGCATTATAATGTAAGTATTAGGGTGGGTATGGGTTCTGAGGTACATGGGAATAGTAATTTTTACCCCTACACTATCCAACACTTTCCCTACTGTTGCACTCAATAGAGTGGGAAAAGTAATTTTTACCCCTACACTATCCAACACATATCCTACTGTTGCCCTAAAAGTATTATGCGTTGTAATGGTATGCATTGTAATGGTATGCATTGTAATGGAATGTGTTGTAATGGTAGTTTTTATAAATGCGTTCTAATGGCATGTAAAATCATGCGATGTAATGATAGTTTGATGTAAAGACTGCGTTGTAAAAGCATTTGTTGTAATTGCATGCATTGTAATGTCATATATTGATCCCTTGGGGCTCTATCATTGTTAATCTCAATGGGTGCCTTCCCAGCTTCTATGTGGAGGGGGTGGGCCCAGGGTGGTCGGAAGGGGCTATGATATCTCAATTTGATCCACCCTTCTCCTGTGGGACTTACCTCCCAGGACAATCACAGTACTAAGTGGGTCATTTTAACTGTTTGTTGTATTGATATGGGTTTGTTGGGTCTCACCGTCTCCCCATCGCTCCTGGATCTGACTTTTAAGGCCATCCCCAGGTGGCGCCACAAACAAGGATCTGTTGAGCCTTCCCTTGGGTATCCACAGCAATTTTGCCTCTCAACCATAAAGCGCTTCTTAGCTTTCTCTCCCAACCGTCAACATGCCACCCTCTCAAGATACTCACACTGAATGTTAAGGGCTCAATAACGTCATTAAGCAGCACTCTATCCTTTCCTATCTCAAACACTCAGGGGCACATATATGCCTCCCCCAGGAGTCACACCATCTCCCCGGAGACACACATAGGCTTCGCTCTAAGAAGTTACCCCAACAAATGTTCTCATCCATGAACAGCAAAACAGCAGGGGTAGCCATTCTTCTATCTTCTTCTTGTCTCAGGAAACTAGATTCTAAACAAACAGAAATTAAGGGTCGACTGTTAGCCTACTCATTTACATCAGGTATGCACACTTTTACCATAGGCTCAATCTATGCCCGAACGAGGTTCAGGAGGGATTCATTCAAAGGGCGGTGCGGGAGGTTGGTGGGTCCTCAGACAGGATGGCACGCCCGACAGATGCGCCCAGAGGAAGGGACAGTCAGGTGCCCTCTCAAAGGAAGGACTTCAGATCTTGCAGGAAATGGGCATTTCAGACATTTGGAGATCCTTGTACCCCCCCAGGCAGGGAATATACCTTTTAATCCCACTTCCACAAAACATATGCAAGTCTAGACTATTTCTTGGGCACGCAGAATATACAGTTGCGCACTCAACAATTAGCAATCTCACCTCGTTGGCTCTCAGTTCACCTGGCTGTGCTTCTCACCCTCTCCCTGCACAACTCATGCCACCTGCCACGGTGCTGGCATCTCGGGGACACACTACTACACCGTCCCGAAGTGATTCAACAGATCTGCAAAACTATACAAGCTTACCTGGAGACAAACACCACACCAGAGATCCCAGTGGCAACTCTCTGGGACGCCATGAAGGCAGTTATCAGGGGGGAATTTATCGCCATTGCGGCTTCTGACAATAAAGTCCGTAGTGATAAAAGAGACCTCCTGATGAAACAGGTGCAAGAACCAGAACGCATCCACCAATGGACGGGTGCCCAGCGAGTCTGGCAACAGCTAGAAGCCGCAAACATCTAACTAAGTGCCTTAGATATAGACAAGGCAGAGTATGCAGCACTTAGACTTCGCCATACCTTTTACACCGGGGGAGATAGATGCGGAAAGCTACTGGCCAACAAGCTGCCAATACAAAGGCAAGCCCTAGGGATTACCTTAATCCTCACACCACTGGGAGAAGAGAAAGACACAGATCAGCAGATTTCTGAGACATTTCATCAGTTTTATGCTGAGCTTTATGAAGCACAAACTCTCCCCCCGAAGGCACCTATTCAATACCTGCAAAATGTTGCGACCGCCAAAATAACACCTAACCAGGCTGAAACAATTGAGTCCACTATTAGAATTGAGGAAGTGATATCTGCCTATTTCAAAACACAAGCTGCTCAAATCTCCAGGCCCAGATGGGTTCTCCGCCCTCTTCTACAAGACCTTGTGTCCCCCTCCTGGCCCCCGCCCTCACTCTACTGTACAACACTGTGGGGGCTTCTTCATCTCTACCCTCAAAAATGCTAAAGGTGTTGGTGGTGGTCATACCCAAACCTGGGAAGGATAGGCATCAATGCGCTTTCTATAGGCTGATCTCGCTTCTCAATGTTAACTTAAAATTAATTACTGGAATTCTGGTAACACAACTGTCTCCCCTTCTCCCTGGCCTGATTGACCCAGACCAGGCAGGATTTGTCCCCAGCCACCAGTGCGCCGACAATACTAGGAGACTGCTCCACATTATTGATAAAGCACAGTGCGTTGACACAGAATGCATGCTCTTCTCTATCGATGCTGAGAAAGCGTTCAACAGAGCGCACTGACCCTTCTTATGGGATGTCTTACAACACTTTGGGCTCCCTGCTAGGTTCATAAACTGGGTCTTCAGCAGCTACACTGGGCCAGTAGCGAAGGTGCGAGTTAACGGTTATACATCTACCTCCCTTCTCATTCAAAGAGGTACCAGGCAAGGGTTTCCACACTCTTCTTTGCTCTTCGCTCTATATATGGAGCCAATGGCGCAGCGAGTTCATGACAACCCCCTCATGACGGGCATACACTTTGGAGGGTATGAGCACACCCTTAGCCTACATGCAGATGACGTTATAGCAACATTGGAGGACCCGGGATATCCCTCCTGGCCCTGTTGTATGAATTAGAGCAGTTTTCCCTAGCAGCAGGCTTGAAGATTAACATTCAGAAGTCATCCGCTCTTAACCTAATCATTAAAGACTCCTTGCTGACAGAAATACAACAAGCTCATTCGTTCCAATGGGCTACAGAGGCCATAAGATATCTTGGGATACAGCTCACTGCGTTCATATGTAACACCATCTCTCTGAATTACACCATGTTGCTCAGCCTAACACGGTCCGCTCTACGTCGCTGGAGGTCACATACACTGTCTTGGCTGGGCCGGATAGCAGCAGTAAAGATAACAATCCTACCCAAAATACTATTTCTTTTTCAGACTCTCTCACTGGAGACACCCTCGGGCATTCTGAGCTCTCTTCAGAGAGAGGTGGAACAATTTATATGGGCTGACAATCGACCCCGATTGCACAGGAACCTATGCTATAGACCTCAGAAGGTGGGAGTTCTCGGGATCCCTAATCTACAAGAATATTATTGGGCGGCCCAGACCAAAACGTTTGTAGATTGGTTGTGTTCTGAGTCAGAGAAGCATTGGCTTTTTATGGATAGGGCTGTGGCCGGTCAATCGCTGTGGAAGATTTCCTTCCTTCCAAGGAGGGTAAGACCCCAGAGGCTCTACCTCTCATGTATTACACAGGCCTCCTTAGGGGCATAGGACAAGGTGGCAGAGAAAAGAGCGCCAAAAACATTCCCATCGCCACTAACATCTATAGTAGGTAACCTGGATTTCACCCCTGGCTTATGCAAAGAGACTGTCGCTCCATGGAGCAAAGAGGGCCGCAGATCCATTGGGCACTTCTTCAATGAGACAGGCCCTCTGACCTTCAAGGACCTTCGAATGCAGCAGGCACTCCCTGAGTCCGAGCGATATAGATACCAGCAAATTAGACACTGGGTGAGGCACCCCGAGGTCCGTCCCAGGGCACAACGACAACTAACTGCATTCAAAAGGTGGCTCTAAACCAAAAACACAGACTCCCATCTCATTTATATAACGTAGTGAAAGCAGCCCCAGCAGCAACTAAATCCCTAGGTCAGAGGAGGTGGAAATTGGCCACAAACTCACACAATGGGAATGGGAAGACATATATTATAGGGCAAGGCACATATAGCGCAACATAGCCAGCATAAAAACGGCTACTAAAATAGCCACTTATTGGTACCTCACCCCCCTCAGACTCCACATATGAAACCCGGCAAGAGACCCCGGAGCTGGTGAGGCTGCGGATCCCCGGGCACCCTAACACACATACTGTGGGACTGTCCCAAAATTGCTCACTACTGGACGCAAGTGCTTGACGACATAGATAAGCACTTCGACACCCAGATTTCTAGATTCATAGCTTACACCCTCCTGGGCCTACCCAACCCCCTCACATTCCCCCAAAAATAGCGCTGGGGCTACCAGATGGAATTGGCACTGGGAGCGGATCTCCAAAATCTCCTAGAGCACTGGGGATCCCTCGCCTTCCGACACACCTGGGGTGGTTACATCGAATATGGAAAGTCCTGGGTATGGAACGCATCTCTCTTTCCTTAACGAGCCAATGAACCTCATTTTCTGATATCTGGAACCCATTCCTGATGCTTTAGTCTGAATTCAGAGAGATCACATTCCCCAAATGCCTGCAACTTTTAAGACTCACAGACCCTCCACCTGTAGCTCCTTCAGAGGGATTCTGAGCTAAATTTGACACACTAGGGGGTGGCGGCAGAGGGGGGAGGGGGAGCAGACCAACGAGAGAGGGGGGAGTTGGGGTTAGTTAATTGTTGGAACATTGTAGACGTCCCTACAATGGTAGAGTTATTAGAATGTACTAAATTACTGCGTTATCTTTATGATGTAAAACCAATAAAAAATGATAAACCTAAATTATGTTGTTCAGTACTTAGGTACACCCCAGATTGGATACTGGTGTACCTTTATAAGTCTTCTAGTATATGGTACCCATGTACCCAGGGCATAGGTACCCCAGAGGTCTCCCATTGGTTAAAGGATGTATTATGCCACCCATGAGAGACAATTCAAAATGAAACTACAGGCCTGCCTTTGCAGCCTGTGTAAGCTGGTGCTAGCACCATTTACTAAAGTTATAGGTTTCCTATATCTAGGGTCACTACACTTAAAACCTAAAACTCACCCCTAAAGCAGGCCTTAGCAAACCTGAAGGCAGGGTGCTTGGTTCTACGTGAAAGGGTGCCCCTGCATGAGCAGGACACCCCTGCAGCCTATGGAGTCCATTCTCACGGGCTGTCAGTGAAGCAGCCATATACTATATAGAGAGGCACCGCGTAATTATGTGATGACGTCTTGAAAATGGCTGCAGTGAATCCTGTCGTGATTGGTATCAAGCATGTTGGAATCATACGGTGTGGGAAGTATGATTCCAAGCACTGGAAGAGCCCTCCATTAGGCTCTCGGTGTTCCCGGTACCGGCCTTCTAGGCCCGGACAGCACAAAATGGTTGCTGCCGACCAGACACATTTCTGCCCTCCTGCTGCTGGGCCAAGCTTGAGCAGAGGATGGTAGAACAATAGGCATCCTGTCACAGGGAGGTGTTACCACCTTCCAGACAGGATTTGGTGTACTAGGTCTGGCTCTAGGCTCTGCCAGCACCAGAAAGTCTGCATGAGGGGCACGTTTGGTGTCCCTGTGCATAGTCCAGTTCAAACCAGGCCTCGGAGCCGTTGGCTCCCGCTCTGGCGTGAAACTGGACAAAGGACATGGGAGTAACCCCCCGTGTCCAGACCCTCCCCTGGGCGGGTCCCCTGAATAGTCCCAACCCTTTCTCTAGGTTATGTAAGGGCTTACCTGGGTGTAGGTTCCTAGATTTGTCGTGGGATAAGATTCAGATCAGACACCAATGTACTTCCACAAATTGAGCCCGACTTTGTCTCCCTTTCAGTCTGCTGCACTGTCTGTGCCTGTGCATCATGCAGGAACCTTCCAAGGCCTGTGAAGCATCAAAGACACCAGAAGAAATCTCCCTTGGAGTGAAGGAGTCACTCCCTAGTCTTTGTAGGCACCGCAACTAAGTTGACCAGTTTAAAGATCCTGAGCTCCTCTAGACTCTGTGGGCTTTGCAACACAGGTGGTGGTTTTACACAGCTTCCAATGCCCGCCCTGACCTCTCACCAAGTTTGAGGCCAGTATCCTGTGTGGGAGTTGCAATAACTGAACCCCTGTGCACTGCGTCCAACTTGCAGTTGCAAAGGCTTGTTGGCTTCTTTGCAAGAAGATCTTCGTGCTCCAAGTAGCCCCAACATCGAGCACCTCCAGTGACCAGGATATTTAGGCACACCACATTGTGTGCATCATGGCCTGCGTCTTTTGGTGAGCTGCTTGAGGTCCTCCCACAACTCCAGTGCCTCCGGCTTGTGGGTCCACTTGAGGGTCACTGTTGTTTCATTTGGGCTCCCCCAATTTCTTGGGGCCTGCCCTGACTCCCCTGCTTGTGATGAGTCCCCTGGAGCTTGCTGGACCCAACTTTGCACTTTCTCGACATCCTGCATGGGTTGCATTTGCAAGGTTGTTGGTGCTTCCACCGGACACCAACCCCTCAGCCCTCGACATCCTTGGTCTTCCTCAGCATCGCTTGGTCCTCACAGCTGCAAATTCAAGTTCATTGTAATCTTTCCTGAGCACCCGACATTGGAAGGCATTCGTCTTCCCAGTCTCTTGGTCACTCTTGAGTGGCACAGACTCTGTCTCCTCTGCTTTCAGGTGCTCCTCTTCAAGAATCCATGTGTGGATTACCACAGACACTTTCTCCTCTTCCAGCAGTGGCACTTTCGTGAAGTCCTCCATTGGGTTCGACAGCGGTTTCCGACACCACTTTATACGTTTGCACCTAGCTTCCCTGGTATAGGTAACGTGGGTATTAGGGTATCCATGGGTGGGGTGGCTCTCCAACCTTCGGTCTTCCACTGGGTTTCTTGAAGGTCAGCTGGGAAGGGTCCTTAACCTTTAAAAATCCAACTGCGACTTGCACATAGAGTTGTACGGAGCACACAGTTGTGTTTCCACACTGCACACGCTCTCCGTGGGGTCCCTATCTACTCACCTTGGGTGGTTCCTTGGGGTCCCAGCACTACTACACCTCTCAGCACTGTGGTTCTTATACCACTTTCTTAGTATAGGATTTGGTCCCACTTGTGGGGTGGGGGACCTCTTAAATCACCATAAGTGTTGTCTGGACTGGTACAAGGTGTCCACATGCATTAGTGGACATCATATACCTAGGAACCTCTGACAAAGTTGATTTTAATAACTGTATAGCGTGTTTTTATCTGTGTGTTCTTAAAAACTTGCACTAACTGCTCACCTGGGGACTGACTCGCCGCTCAGCCGAGTGAGGCGCTGAAGCAGGCAGCAGGCATCCGCCGCGACCTCCCGGGCTCCGCCCACCGTAATAGGCCACGCCCCCTGTGTATATCTAGGCGCGCTCTGTAACCAGCGCTGCCTAGACAGAGCTCTTGAGGCGGAAAGCCGAGAGCTAGGAACCTCTGACAAAGTTGATTTTAATAACTGTATAGCGTGTTTTTATCTGTGTGTTCTTAAAAACTTGCACTAACTGCTCACCTGGGGACTGACTCGCCGCTCAGCCGAGTGAGGCGCTGAAGCAGGCAGCAGGCATCTGCCGCGACCTCCCGGGCTCCGCCCACCGTAATAGGATACGCCCCCTTCCTCCGATATTTAAGAATGTGCTGTATCCGGAGGCGCAGCGGACGGGCGCAGCGGGCGCGCCGGCGGTGCGCCGAAGGCGCGCCAAAGGCAAGCCCGTCTGCGCCCGTCCGCGACCAGACGGGACCAGGGGCCACAAACCCTGGTTCCCCTTCTCCCCAGGGCAGGACATATAGCTCGACAGCTTTACACAGCATAAGAAGAGCTGCTGCTGTCCAATGCACGCATACATATGTTCCTACAGAGCTCCCCTCCCGCTGCCCGGACTGCAAACACTCCTTCCGGAACATCTCCCTGTTGGCCACTGCCCAGAAATACTGCATGTACGCGCTAAATTGTCGATCTCTGCCAAAACACTGTACACAAATCGCCATGTTGCTAGAGGAACATAAGCCAGACGCGGTTTTCTTAACAGAAACCTGGCTCTCGGCTCAATCAGAGCCTGATTTAGTCTCAGCCTTATCAGCTGGCTACCATATCTTCAGAGTAGACAGACCGGAAGGGAGAGGCGGAGGTCTGGCCATTATTTTAAAGGACCAGTATCACTGCCGCACCACAGTAGAAATTATCCCTGGTTGTGAGAGTGTAGAATTCTGTATAGAGTTCCACGCGAATAGTTCATTCTCCGGCACTCTGATTTATCGCCCCCCCGAGTCTGCAAAATTATTCCATACATCTCTCCCAGAGATTATAGCGAAAAGAATTCTATCCTCTGCCAACCACACGGTTTTAGGGGACCTTAATCTCCATTTTAACTCCCCTTCAGACCACATTGCTCAGGAGTTAATAGATGACCTTGGAGCACTTCAACTGGTCCAACTGGTCTCAGCCCCGACCCATGAAAAGGGGAATCTACTAGACCCTATTTTCAGCAATTGCACTGATTTGACTGTCGACCAACCTATCCCCCTCCCATGGTCGGACCATTTCTTGGTCCCGTTTACCTGGGTCACCCATAAATCCCCCCAAACAACCCCTCAAGTCACAACTAGGAGAAACTGGTCAAAACTCCCTGTGGAGCCCTGGATACATGACCTGGACTCCACCCGTCCGCCACCCTGCCCAGACCCCAATGTGGCAAATGGAAATTATGTAGGCTGGATCACGAACTCATTAGATATGATCCTACCTCTTCGCAGATCGTCCTTAAAGAGAACGCAGAAATCAGCCCCCTGGTTCTCTGACTCGCTAAGAGAGCAAAAACGCCTCTGTAGGCAACGAGAGAGAGCCTGGCGATTAGACTTTCTCCCGGAAAAAAAGGCATCCTACAAAGAGGCGATAAAAGCCTACAGAGAAGGGATCAGGTTGGCCCAGGCCACTTATTACTCTGACAAAATCCTGGAAGCTAAATCAAAGCCCAAGGAAATCTTTCATATAATAAAACAATGCACCAGTGTCATCACTGCCCCCCATCCGATCAAGACTCAAGATCAATGCAATGAGCTGGCGGAATTCTTTCACAACAAGGTGCTGAAAATCTACTCCACCTTCCCAACAATAGTCTCGATTCCGGATGCAACTGATCTACCTCTCCCGAGAACCCCCCTCCCCCCAGACCAGCCTATTCTTGACCGCTTTCCCCTTTTGGACCTTGACACCTTAGACAATGTGGCACGTCAAGTTAAGTCAGGTTCTCCACGTGACCCAGCGCCTCCAGAAGTCCTGTTGCAGGCAGGCGAAACCACCCTGCCCGTGATCCTGGAACTGCTAAATTCATCCATATCCGCATGCTCAGTTCCCACAGCTTGGAAGCAAGCAATGGTGCGGGCGCTGTTAAAAAAACCCAACCTAGATCCTGATGACCACTCGAGCTACCGGCCCATCTCACTCCTCCCTTGGGCTAGCAAGGTGTTGGAGAAATATATAAATGCCCAGCTGGTCCAGTTTCTAGAGATCCACTCTCTACTACATACGTCCCAGACAGGTTTCAGACCAAAGCATGGGACTGAAACCGCCTTATTAGCAGTCACCGAAGAATCCCGAAGGATACTGGATCAGGGAGGATCAGTGGCAGTGATCCTCCTTGATCTAAGTGCCGCCTTCGATACGGTCAGCTATTCCATCTTGCTGAACCGTCTCTACAACATCGGAGTCTCGGGTGATGCTCTAAGGTGGTTCGACTCTTTCCTGTCTGACAGATCTTTTCAGATCTTCGACGGCGATACAATGTCATCCAGTAAGCCGCTCAGCTGCGGAGTACCGCAGGGCTCTTCGCTGAGCCCTGTGCTATTTAATGTATACATGAAACCACTGGCTGGGGTAGTCTAACCGTACGGCATTAAATTCGTGTCGTACGCCGACGACACTCAGCTAGTGGTTTCATTGGCGCAAGAGAGCAACAGGCAATCCCCGGCAGGTCTGTTAAAATGTTTGGAGGATGTGAAGGAGTGGATGACCAACTCCTCCCTTAAGCTGAACGGAGAAAAAACAGAGCTCATGCTCCTAGGCCCAGCATCGCCAGTACCTTTCACCTCCCTGTGGCCCTGTGGTCTGGGCACCCCCCTACCCCCAAGGAAAGTGTCAAGAGCCTGGGAGTTTGGCTGGACAAAAAGCTCTCCTTCTCCACTCAGGCCACTAAGCTATCCGCCACCTGCTTCGGCCTACTTAGAGTCCTGAGGAAGGTCCTCCCACTTTTGCCTCTGGGGGCCAAGAAGGTGGCAGTACAAGGCCTCATCCAGTCCCGCCTAGACTCAAACAATGCGCTATACGTTGGGGCCCCTGAGATGACCCTCAGGAAGCTGCAAGTAGTACAAAACTGCGCAGCACGAACCTTACTCCAGATCCCGCGAACCCAGTCAGCTAGATCTGGACTGAAAAGCCTGCACTGGTTGCCAGTGAGGCTAAGAGTGACATTTAAGGCGCTGTGTATTGCGCATCGGGCTTTCTGGAAGACAGGCTCAGCAATAAACAACAACCTTGTCACCCCCTACCACCCAAATAGGAACCTTCGATCTACGGATGCTTTCCTTGCAGTAGTTCCTAGAGTGAAAAGAGCCAGGACCGGGGGCAGGCTATTCTCGCTGAACACCGCCAAGCTCTGGAATGCTCTCCCCCTCTCTCTTCGCTCCAACCCTGACCTGCTTTCATTCCGGAAAAACCTGAAAACACTATTATTCGCCAAACCCCTTTAGCCCTACTCTCCCTGGTCCGTCTCATCTCTCTGTTCTTACTCAGCGCTTGGACGCCCGTGGGCAGCAACCGCGCTTAACAAATCCATTTCCATTTCCATTCCATTCCATACCAGGCTAGCTTCTCACACCATTGGTGCACAATACCATGTAACTTTGTCGGTGGACCTGTTTCCAACTGCAATATATCAATTGCCACTCAAGTGAGCTGAAAATAAAAGCACAGTAATTTAATCAGGCAATTGGAGAGCTTCCAAAAGATTTCTCACATGCTTGCCATTACGTAAGGGAGTTCCAGAAGAGGTCATGAAATTTCTTTGTGACCACAATGGCCCAAAATCATAGACAACACCAAAGTCATACTGATATCTGTAAATATAGTCACTTTTGATTGGGCTGTCAAAATGCAAGCTCTTGCAATTAATTCTACAACCTGTGCTGAGGTAATACCTCGAAGCCATGAAGCTTCCACAACATAATTAATTGTGCATACACTGTAAGCTGCTCTCAGAATTGCTTCATTGTTTCTCAAACAAAAAGTTAATAATCGGGTTTATTCAGTGGTTCATCTTTATTGTTGGGTCTTGGCTTTGTGCATAAATCTGTTACATCTAGGCAATCATATACAACTTCATCACAAACAGTGGCAGTTATAGACAACAAATTTAATGAGTTCAAGATCTGGCAATGTTTAAAAGTCACGCTTGCAGCAGCCAAAATGTGTTGTTCATTCTTTGTAAGTCTATTGTGAGATTTGCAGTCCTGGGGCTACAGGTTCATGGGTTGTTGAGAAGTAGGCCACATGTTTTCAAGCATCTCCATGCATCTGAGTAAGCACTGAGAAAGTGCAGCCCTCCCTCTCACTGCAAAATAAAGTAATCATCGTACTTTAATCAGGCATTCTTAGTCCCGGGGCACAAAAAAGACTTTCTCTAAGCTCTAGGAAAGCTTTCAAACAATTGTTGTCTCAAGGAAACGGATCAGGCACATATTTGTGTGTGAGCCTCAGTAAAGGCTTAGCCACTTGGGAAACATTTTTTATCCACTGCCTATAGTAGCCAACAATTGATCTGAAGAATTGCTACCACCCTCTCTGGTGACACCTTTCTTGCTCCTTTCTTAATGTTGTGTCCAAGATACTTAACTTTTTTTAACAGTATTGCAATTTTCCTGGAGACATCTTGGGGCATATTTACAAGCCACCGCTACATATCAATTCCAGTGCATGCTAATCATTACTTGATCACTCCACAAGCACACCAATGCGATCTGGAACAACATCACTTTCCTCATGCCTGACATCATCTTCCTCACCAGGACATGGCTTAACCCGGCATCAGCATTCGACATCGCCACAGCCACACCCTACAGGTACAAGATAATTCACTGGCACCACACTAACAAACAAGGTGGTGGAATAGCCATCATCCAGAAAGAATCTCTCAACTGCACAGCCACCACCAATGCCCCCACCCTGGAACACTTCATTTTCCAGGTCACCACCAACCGCAAAACAACAATCAGAGGCATTCTTGCCTACAGACAACCCAGACCATGCCCTGCCCGGCACCAGCATTCGATATCGCCACCACCACAAACTATGGATACGAGATAATTCACTGGGACCACACCAAAAAACAAGGTGGTGGAATAACCATCACCCAGAAAGAATCCCTCAACTGCACAGCCACCACCAATGCCCCCATCCTGGAACATCTCAATTTCCAAGTCAACACCAACTGCAAAACAACTATCAGAGGCACTCTTGCCTACAGGCCGCCCGGACCATGCCCTGCTTTCTGTGATACCATTGCGAACTTCGTCAACCCACTAGCCATCAACTCTAAAGGCTTCCTCACCCTCAGGGACCTCAACTTCCACCTGGAAGACCCCAATGACAGCAACAAGGCCAACCTACTTTAGAGCATGGAGATTTTCTAACTGGTCACAGATTCTACACACATCGCTGGACACACTTTCAACCCCATATTCACAGCCAGCGATGGAATCAAATACAGCCACTCCACCAAAATCACCTGGTCAAACCACTCCATGGTCCTCTTCCACATCACAACCACCCCTCCACACTCGCTGCCTCCCCAACATCCCCGACAGGTGCTTGAGCAAAGTAGCACAAGACATCTGGACCAAATTCCTCATAACCTCGCCCCGATGCCACAACCAACCTCCAGGTGGCAGTCATAAACTTCAATGAATGGATCAACACATGCATCAACAAAGATGCCCCCATCGAGCCCAGCAAAAGTGTGAGATTCTCCAAACACCACAGCTGATTCACACCAGAGCTCAAATCCCACAAAAGCTCCTGTAACCAACTTGAGAGGATTTGGTGCACCAGCAAAACAAAGACGGACCGCAAAGACTTCAAATTAGACCTCAACTGTTACCACCATACCATTCAGTGCTAGAGGCACTCCTATGGTTTGAAACCATGTGATGACCTTTGACTACCATGATTTTAATTAACTTTTGGTGCTTTATTTTACCCTAGCCTGAATGTACGACATTTTTCCCTGCATGTGACTTGTTTACCTTGAAGATTTATTTTGTATCTCTCGTAGTTTTAAAGTGGGAGCTGTCACAGAGTAGAACAGCTTGCCAAGAACAGAACGTGTGGGATGTGCATTTGAAAGCATGAGAGAGAGACAGAGGTGTGGAATGTACTTTTTGGACTCGAAGTGCAGTTTTATGAGTAGTGGTGCTCAAATGTGCATTATATTGTACATTGGCAGATGAAGTGTGTGATGCTATAGGCAGTGGTGCACAAATGTGCATTGTGTTGTTCATTGGGAAGTATTATGAAGTTCTTACTATTGGCTTTGACATGCCCTCATGTCATCTTGAAGTCTGATTCTGTCTTTAATGAGGTTTTTGTGGTCACAGGCAGGCACCCGATTACTCACATTGTTTAGGTTATTCACGGTTGCTTTGTTATTGTTGAATGTTCTCCCGAAGAGTTTTGTAAGCTTCGTTAAGATAAAGGTTGGGACACACATGAAAATGCAGAAGGGATGTATGACGGTACAACGCGGTACATAACACCGCAGTACAATCACAACGCAGCTTTTACAACACAAGTCGTTACCACGACTTGCGCTGTAGGGTGCTGGACTTAGGAATAGTATGATTTGCTATTCCAACTCCAGCCTACGTACCGTAGGGAAGGTGTTGGAATAGTAAATCACACTATTCCTTAGTCTAGAGCGCCTCCAGCGCAAGTCGTGGTAAAGACTTGCGTTCTAAAATCCGCGTTGTAATGGTACTGCGGTGTTATGACCGCGTCGTAATGGTTGTTTCCCATGCAGAAGGAATGTGAGAAATCCTGTGCCTTGAAATGCTTGCACGGAAAGTGGCCAATTTGAGAAAGTTTCCTTGTTGCAGAGGGAAGGCCTCCCGGAAACTTCTAGTATGTTTTGAGATTATAAAGTAGCGGCTTGTTAACTTAGAGACCGGGATTGTTCGAACCTGAATGGCGGATGCATCATCAGTGCAGGCATCTGGTTGCTGAGTCTTCTGACCGCGGCAGTGAATCACCCAGTCTGGAGTGGGCCAGGATGTAGATTTGCACTAGGTGAAGTGTTTGATTTTTGATTGTTTCCACATTGATGCATGGCTGTTTGTGTGCATATTCGGTTTCCAGTAGCTATAACAGTCATTGTGGTTTGCTGCTGTCTGTGTGCACCTTCAGTTTCCAGTGGCTATAATCATTGGAGGTGTTTTCTTTGAGTATTGACTTCATGATGTGTGAGTGTGTCTGAGTGCACATCCAAGTTAATGATCGGATGTATTTAGTGTATATATCTTTCTGATTTCTTGCAGGACATCCAGTATTATTGTTGTGTTTCGATTTAGATACCCGTACATAGGTTTCCCGAATCATGCCCTTACATAGACACAACTCACATTGCCCTTATTTAGGCATAATATCCCAGTCCTTATTTAGGCATCAGCCATGCTATCCAAATACAGGCATGGTCAGCTACATCCGTCCATCCCACGTCACAACAAGTTCTTAGAATCAAGACCCTTAAGCCATTGGGACTTTCCCTGCCTGTATTATTGATTTCTCCAAGAACTCATATAATATGCATGAACAACTATTCCTTAGGTGTTCATTCATGATGTCTCCTCTGCCCGACTTTATGTCAATGCTAGCATTCCTAAATACCTTCCAGGTATAAATATACCTTCACTTGCCATGGCAAACCACGGCTCGGGTACTGAACTCGATACGGCTCACCCCAGCAAGTTCAGAAGGAATTAGAGTCCCCGCCTGACGCACTTACCAGATGCTGTCATCCTCCTTGCAGAGAATCCAGCTTACAGTGTCCTGACTCCCTTCGCGGGGTGTTAAGGATTGAGATCCGGAAAGAGATTCCCACCTCACTCATTCTCAAGGTATGGAGCAGACTAGAACCTAGAGGGACTTTTGGCATACTAACTTAGCAATACCAACTACTTCTTACCTCGCACTACACTTAGGTTAGGTACACTGGGGTAGAACTATTTAGAAGCACCAGACAGGTATACGCATTTTTAGCCTGTGTTATTTATGTATGTTTAAATGAATATATATCATAGCTAAAAGACCATGCTATTGCAGTATTATTTCTTCTTAATTCTTACGCTGAACGTATTATATTTTGCATACTGTCTTGCGATTGTAGCAGTTCATATCTCTTGCATGAGAAATAAGACTGTTCAATAAATGCTTTTATTGAAATGCCCGTCTGTCTGTTTCTGTGTAACTCTGAAGAAACTAAGCATGCACGATTGACTGAGTAAAACTGTTATCTATTGGTTCCACGATTCTGAGAACTGTTCCGATTCTAAAGGAAACAAAGTTATCATGTTTGTGCGGTTGTCAGAAACGAATCCCTTCTTGATATTCGAGAAGTTTCTAGTGACCTCTGAGTTAGCTGACACATAAAGTAATTAAGTTTAATGTACTCGATAGAGGCATACTGACCTCAGTCCTATGCAAAAGTATATATATTATTCCAATGTGCAGAGCCTATAGGCAGAATAGGAACTACACTACATGGTGCCCAAAGGTTTGGTTAAGCACTGATTTAACGCTAGATACTGAACTAACTCAGTTGTGTTTTTCTCAGAGACCCCTACTCATAATACTCCATAAGACCTCTGGAGTGGGTAGGGATAATATCCGCCACAGCTGAGTAGGACGAAAATCCTATTTATTAGCTGTTTGGTTAGTTCAAAGTTGAAGGATACAGTGTTCCAAAATATTGTGCACCTTATCTTTGTTCCCTTGAAACTTGCCCTGCATTTTTCATTACACAATGTCCAATAACGGGAACAATAACAACAGGACCGGTGGAGATGTGACCAACCAAGTCGCAACAGTTTTTAATCAAACAGGTTTTAATGAAACCGATGAGGATGTGATGCCTATCCATCCAAATTTAAGGAAAGCCATCACTCTAAAATGGATAAAACATGGCCAATAACAAGAGGTGGTAGAGCAGTTTTCGTGAGAGGCACATTAATCTTTTCAGACAGAGGTATTCTATTCATGGATTGTATTCCCAGAATCAAATCCAGTAACAAAAATGTTTCACTTCTACAAAGAAGATGAACCACCATAGGAATATGTTCCTTTCGAGGATGTTGAAATTCCACTCACATACCAGGAGCATTAGTTCTGGTTTAAAGGTGAACTAAAACATTTCTATCACATTACAAGGCTTGGTCCACTAGGTAGACAACATGGCGTATTTTAGCCGGCTACACACCTCATCCTGACATTGAAGCAATGTCAGACAAGGCATTACTTAATAAAATACAAAAATAATAGAATTACACAGTGACACCACAACTGTCTGGAGTTCCTGAGAAGTACTTTAATACACCCAATCCTACATCTTCTAAAAAGAAGTGGGAAACTCAGAAACAAAATTCAAAACTGAAACGTTCTGAATCCTGAGGTAGGTCTCATCAAAAGAAGCCCTCTGAAAGGAGGTATAACCTCAGGAATAGGGATAATTTGAAAAAAGTTGACAGGTATCAAGATACTGAAACACATTCCTCTTGTACTTTTCAGGTGTCGTTACCGACATCCGAAAGAAAAGGACGGTCAGATCACAAAGAAGAACGCGTGAAGTTCATAGAAGATCGACACGTTCAGAAAAACAAAGCAAAACCTCAATTCTCTAAGAAAAAAGTAGCAGGTCTGAAGATCAGACATGGCGAGAATACTGACAACACAACTCAAGAACGAAGAAAGGGCTAAGACAATGCTGGACAGTGCAGCAGAAGTAAAAATAGCTCGCCAGAACCTGAAGGAACTTCTGGAGACAGTGGACTTGAATGAGTACAAACAAGTAGAGACTGTAGGCACCAGGGTTCGTTCTCCACAAACGTTATATGAAATAACACTTCGGAGGGAGGGAGACATACCAAGAAAAGTGAAAGCACTCTTTTGGGAGAGACTTTCCAAGGGTTGTGATATACTTCTAGCAGAACAAGACTGGCCTTCAAAATTTGTCAGTGAGTGCCCACATGACTAAGACATCATTATGCCAGCCTTCTCCAACCATATTCCGGTACATTTAAAATATACTTATGCCAGGAAATGGGCAGTAAATCACAAAAAAGAACCTACACCCGACATGCTTAACCAAAATTATTTAAATGGAATGGGCAAGCGCAGTGTATGAGTTTGACCTGGTATTTTTATTTATACCTATTTACTTTATCAAATGTTTTTCTATACCTTTTTCAAAGTTTCACCAAAAAGGGAAATACATTCATAATATTTACCTTACAGTACATGACTATTTACAACCACATATTTACAAATTTCATACATTCCACAAACAAAACTTTTTTTACAAATACACATGAAAGATTTATAATTTCATTAAATCGAATCAATCACAATCAAAGGAAAAAGACAAAGTCAAAACAAAGGAGCAAAGCCAAAAGATGGAAATAACTTATAGAATCGGCTTGGACTTCTTCAAAAACTCGTAATGATATTGCTTGCTCCTTCTGGTGTGCCGACGCGTTTCTAGTCCAGGGAAACCAGTTCCCGGACTGTCATCAGGGATTTGTCAGTTTTCTGTATAGAATGCAGAAAGACATTTAGGATTTATTACTAAATTGCTACCTACTCCTATATCATGTTTTGCACAGTTCTTTTTCTGAAGCAAGTACCTGTCTTTAGTAGGTCATTCCCTTGAAGGTCAACAAAACGACAAAAGGGCTTCGAGTCAGCCTATTTTATTCAAAGAGAGACCGTTTCAAACAATGGGGCGTTATCTCATTATCTGCAATGAGAGAAAAGTTTTTTTCAGAGTTGGGATCAGGTTTCATTGAGAAATTCAAAATGGGAATACCCTGTTATGTTCATACCTTTTACACAGAGCTCAAGGTGATGGGCGTCGCCGTCAGGCGGTGGTATATTGTAATTTCACTCGAAGATTCTAACAAAAAGAATGAATGTGGGCGTATATTAAAGGTGCATGCTTCCAACCATGTTTGGGGCTTTGTCTTAAATCAATATACTGTCTGTCATACCTTTACCTGTGCATGAAGTCGATATTAAAAATGCAGCATGCGAATTTTCTTTTATTTCATTGCCGCGTGTGCCCAGTACAATCTGAAGCGGAAAACACTTCTATAAGAATATCGCACCATAAACACGATAATTGAAGCAAGTTTAAAGTGTGTGCCACGACATACCTGCTTGTATGCTGGCACCTCCCTCACCTTGAATGGCCGTTTTTCTTTTACTATATTAACTCGACCCTAAAAATGATTGAAATGGCGAAATTATATTCTGGCGTGCTTATTGTTCATTTGGGGAGCTAAAAGCCGTCAATTATCGTGTTTATGGAGCAATATACCTAACCTAAGTGTAGTACGAGGGAAGAAGTAGGTGCTGTTTAGCTATAGTCTAGTTCAGCTATAGTTGCCAAGATTTGTCAAAAGTCCTTCTAGGTTCTAGTCCGCTCCCTACCTTAGACTGAGCAAGGGGAGTCAGAAACACTGCAGCTGGATTCTCTGCGAGGAGGATAACAGCGTCTGGTCAGTGCGTCAGTTGGGGACTTGACTTCCTTCCGTACTTGCCGTGGCGAGCCGAGTCGAGCAAGTAGGCAGCCGAACCGTGGACGGTGATTCGCCATGGCAAGTGAAGGTATATTTATACCTTGAAGGAATGCCAGTACTTACGAAAAAGTTAGGCATAAGAACTTCATGAATGAACCCCTAAGGATAGATGTTCATGCATAATAAATTAGTTCTTGGAGAAATCAATATCCAAGCAAGGGGAAGTCCTAAAGGCTTAAGAGTCTGGTTTTCCAAGAACTCGTTGTGACGTAGATGAACGGATGTAGGTGGCCATGCCTGTATTTGGTTAGCATGGAGAATGCCTAAATAAGTGTTGGATTTCTATGTCTAAATAAGGGCAATGTGAATTGTACCTATATACGGGCATTAACTCGGGAAATCTATATACGGAATCTAGATCGACACAAAACACCCACTCCACTTTCGTATAAACGACGTTACTAAATCCTAAACATGTTAAATATATCTAAAAATTGAGTATCGCATGATTTGCTAAAAATATGTCCAAAAACATATTTCTAAGAAATGCATTTAAAAGTGTTGCAGTACGCATAAAAGCAATGCTTCATTCTAAGCATATGTAGACGTTTGAATGCTACAAGAATGAATCATAAACATATATACATGATGAAATGGCTCATAAATACAGAAGAAAAAAGGCAGAAACGATTTCATGTCAAGTTGCATAAAACAAATGATATTGACAAGGTGACACATTGTCTCTGAAAGTGTTTCAAAGAATTCTGTTCTCTATGAATAGTTCTACAATAAGCAGATTACTTTGCCCAAAAAAAGAAAATTACACATTTGGAAAAAAACCTTAACCATAGGGAAAAGTTCAAAGTTTTTAGTCTTTGTTTTGAAAAATGAAGGCCAAATTCAGAGTCTCTCCGGAACACTGTGTGCCTGAATCAAAAGTCAGTGTTTGGGAATGGAGAAAATATGAAATCTTCTAATCCTGTAGACAAAAAAGTTGTCTACCGTTGTAGGGGAAAGTTTGATTACCTACTTTAGAAGACTAACCGCGCATAGATGAGAAGCATTGCCGTCAGTATTGGTTGTATCAGCAATGTTCGTATTGAATGTTACCTGCGCACCTGTTGTTTCCTCTCGTACCTCAGCAGTAGCAATTTGCATCTGTTAGATCTCAATGAATGCTCTCATCAGGATTGGTAGCCGCTGGGGACAACAAAGAGCATGGGCCGTTACCGGGTCCACCAAAGTATCGATATCCGTTGGCATGACTGATGGGAGTGTTAGACAGATGTCTAGCACGCATTCTTCACAGTAAAGCAGGCAGCGTAGAACAAGTAATATGCAATCTTGCCAGATTGGTCTGAACGACAGAAACCATGTGGTATTTAATTTTTGTAGACGAGGTAAACCTAAAATTTGGACGATGCACTCATAACACTTCATCTCCAATAGAGCTCTCTCTATTGTGCTTGGAGTGACGCTGGTGATTTGGCTTGCCATATTGGAGCAGTAGGAGCAAAAATAGGATCCCTGCAACGAGTCCAAAAAGTAGTGGCAGTCCACCAAACAAAGAGTGCACGAAGTTGGGAAATATTCAGAGACTGCTTGAAAAGGTGCTAACAGTCCTGAACACACGGTCTTAAATACATGTTCGTATCAATACCGCTCGTATCAGACATGTTTAAGATACGTTTAAACATTTCTGAGAATTTATAGGGCAGTTTGTATTCAAAAGGGAGTGTATCTCGGCAGAAGTCCATGCGACTTGTAGATCATAATTTTCTTTGGCCGGGGTCAGTGACACAGTTTGTTGTAAAGGAATGGCTTTCATTCTGCTTAGAGTATCAATTTGTATAGAAGAGATGTTCAGTGAAGGCCATAAAGGCAACTCCCTGGCTGTCTTGGTTTGTGGAAACAATACTTGCATACAGCAAGTGACCCTGGGAAAAACTGTTACTAGATATGGAATACATGTCAACATGCCACAGCAGCCGTGGTCATTCAACATGAGGTAACTTCCATTAGAAAGTAGTCCAATAATTGGATTAATCACTGCAGCTGGTGAGCCTTGCAGGTGACAGGATAAGTTTGTAGTGGAACCATTGCAGGCCCATGTAAATTAATTCCATGACAAAGGAGAGAACCGCTTAGTGCGTTTTCACAGTTTGTACCGCTAAGAAACACTTCACGCCCCCCATTCCAACATCTGTGTGTGTATGGTAAATCCCAGGATGTCTTGGTGTATTCTTTACCCAACCTTTCATATTTGCCTGCTGGTATATTTTTTAGGCAATACTTAAAATGGAAAGTTGTAACAGGCAGAGTAATTTTGCCATGTATGATCCATTCAGTAGCTGTTTTTTCTGCCACTGTGAATGGTAATTTATCCAGTTTTTCAATGCTCAGCACCGTATAGTCTGCTCCCCTTTGTGCCAGTTTGATCTGTTTATCAGTGAGATTGAATTCCAAAAACAGTGACATAGTGTTGATTAAATGCCAAGGTTTATAGCCTGCACACAAGTTTTTTAGCGTCCAGCCTAATAGCATGATAGAACGTAATTGAGACTGACCATGTTGCAGCATGACCAAGTCTTGTTCCATGATGTCTATGGCAGAAGACACAGTGCTGTCTAATGAATATATCCTGGACGACAGAGTCGTTAACCCATTGTCTACTACAGAGAGACAATTTTTATTTCTCTAAATTAATACGATCAATTTCTCGTATTCGTTCTGAGTAATCTTCCACATTTCATTATAAGAAGCATAGATACCGGCATATATGAAACGTTTTTGACGCAGTTTTCTTGGTCCTAGCAAGAATTCCCTAAGGTCTGAGCCATCTTTAAGTAAAGATTAGTGTTGTTTTACATTCTCAAGTGTAGATTTATGTAGCCAATCAAGGCATAGTTTCCCTATGTTGTTACTACCCCAAGATGCTGTCTTTGAACATATCTTGGGTCTGGCCTACTGATAGTGAAACCCTGTGTTTTGTTCAGGAATAGATCTTGACAGTTGTTTGTGTCTGTGGGCCAGAGCAACCATTTTTTCCATTCTGTATCTGATCTGTTGTGATACAAAATTTTATGTACGTCGACCTCCCCCCGTGTTGTGCTATTACTTGAAGGTATTGTTATGGTTGGTGTGTTCATGTCTTTGATCTTGGCTAACCCAAGGCACGACATTTGTTGGACAGTGTCATTCAAAAACATAATTTGCTCAGGGATGATACAGGCTCTAAACGAAGCTTCTACCCCCTGCACTTGTCAATCTTTCGTACCCCAGACAGTTTTTGTCTCAATGTTGTCTTTCCAAAAGTCGAAACCCTGTCTAGATAGTTGGGCAAGAAAGGCTGCAGAATAAATCTGTTTTATATTGGTTAACATATTTTTCATTCCTGTCTTGTTCACATTTTTAAAACAAAATGATTCAGCATTGGATATAATGAACCCTGACAAATATGGAAATTTCATTGCAAAAGTTTTTGAGCTACCTTTGGAGGTGCAGGACAATGTTCTCATTGGGTATACATATATATATATATATTTCTAGGCATTGCAGATTTGTGCAAAAAATGATGACAATAATGGTTATAACAATACATTTGTTCATAGTCTGATGAACCCTCTAAATATTCATGATTTGCGAATATGCAGACATTTCTAGATCAGACATCATGTTATTAACAGTCCCGAAATCCCAATCAGGAAAGGCACTGGAGGAAATAAAGTCACTTAATGAAATCTTGAATAAGTTTGGAATCTTCAAAAGCTCCGACGTGTCAAAAATGTCATAATCAGTTCTATCCCAAACTACACCCTCTGGTATAGTTATGTGATGTTCACTGCTGACAAGTATCTTTGTTCACGATGGGATAATTTGTGTGGCTGGAGAAGTGAGTTCACTTTTTTACTTGCTGTGTCCATTTGAATATATATTCCATTTATCAGCATACCCAGAGTGATTACCAAAGCTAACCAAAGTAGAAAGAAGAATATTCCCAAAACAATCCATAGTTCAATCCATGGTGAAACCAGATAAGTCTTTTTCACAAGATGAAAAAAGTCTGTCGCTTGTTCTTTGAAAGTTCTTTGTGCTGGCGTCGGTCGAGGTTAGCTGGGATCCTCAGAAAACGTATCAAAGTTAATGAAATAGCCAGAGGCAGTTCTGTCAATGGTTGGAATTGCATCTGGATTTCTTGAAATCACTGGAACCACTTGATCACTTGTTACTTCGTTGTAGACAGGTGTATCAGGAAGAATGGTTATTTGGGTTTCAAGAGGAACGAGTTCCATAGCATTTTGCATAGTCCTTCTTTTCTCACTGTAGAATCTTCAAAGGTGATGAGTCTCTCAATTTGAACCTCTTGGATTGTAGCTAGAGGAGTGCGTCTGCTACATTGTCAGAGTCCACTTTGCCTACTACTTAGTATCGGCCACATAGTGTGGTTTGATCAGGTCGATGGACACAAACCTTTTATCCTTTTTACCAGCAAGGGGCAGCAGTAGTACTGTTCTTGACCTGTGGATGGCTAGGACAGGTACTGGTTGTCTGTAAGAAGGCCCAAATTCCTTCTTGTCCGTGATCTTTTCTCTGACTAGATCTCCAAGGTTTGGGATCCAGACAGGCCTTGCTCGGACGGTCGGTCTTTCCCCAGTGGTGGTAGGCTTTAGGCACACGTTGCTTTGTTTCGATCATAGTTCATTTAAGTCCTGTAAAACAGCCATACGGTCTTTGATATCAAATTTCTTATTTTCTACCACTGTTGACTGACAATCAAGGTCCGTAACCAACATTCTCGTCCCAAATAGGACCTCATATTGAGTGACACCCCCTTGAGAACTTCTTGGCAAATTGTTTAATGCACGTTGGACTCCATAAAGATGTTTGACCCACCCATCACCCAAACCTAATACCCTAGCTGTTATAGACTGCTTTATGTCCCGTTTGTTTCTTTCCACAACAGAATTTCCCTAAGGATGGAATAGAGAAGAATACCGCAATGCTACGCCCAAAATGGCCATTGCTTCTTTGTAAAATCGAGAGCTAAACTCAGGGCCCTGGTCAAAGTGTAGTGTGCCAATTGTGTATGTGCCGGTAAAGACTTGCAAATCTTTTATAAAAGTTTGAGCGTCAGCCGGGCGCTGAGGCCATATCCATAGGAACCTTGATTTAGTGTTTTATGGGACTGCATTCGTCCATAAGGATGCCTGCGTGTAGTTAGTCTAATGCTGTCTTACAATGGTGTCTGTACTGGGCTGGCTACGTTGTAGACAGGTGCCTGGTGGCCTTCCGTACTGCGATCTCTATTGCAGTCTATGCAGTTATTGATGAAAATGTGAATCAGTGTATTCATTCCTGGCCACCAGTACATCTCTTTTAATGTTAATATTGTTTTAGAGATCCCCTGATGTTGCAGACCCTCTCCCACATGTGCTTTGTAAATCGAAGCTGCTCTTTGTTCCATGTTTGGTATTACCCTATCCCCAACTCCAGGGATTCGAGCAAACGGAACGCTGTTCGCATCAATTATATATGAGTATTTGAGTGGAAACTTTTTTGGTAACGCTGCACCGCTGCCTTTACTTAAAGCATTGACAGCCAGTATTATTTAACTGTCTATTTTCGTTTTCGAACGAGTGATTGCAGCTACGGAAGCCGTTTGCACAGCCCGCTTCACGGCTTCATCAGCCAATAAATTCCCTTGAGTGTGAAGACGGCGCCACAGGTACACGGCAGGCTCTGATCAGAAAGGCTGGTCATCCCCTTGCCGCTTCACTCCTGGAAGCATTGGCTGCTAAATCTCAGCGTATGCATGAGAAGGGAATCCCCCTCTCACTCTTAGAAAAACACCTTAGCGAGTGTAACACATAGTCTGTATTACACCAACCCACTTTTTAACCTGCACCAGCACTAAATTTAAAAAGGTCCTGAGGAAAGCCAGAGTAATCTTAAGGCACTGGCTGAAACATGTCCACCAACAAATGGATGTAGGAGGTCGTAACTCACCACCTAACATCCTTTAGCCTTAATTTTAACTGCTGGCAGCAGCCCAGTCATTAAAGTTTAATTTACCCTCGGGTACTGGGACCCTCGCCAAGCCGTTTTAATTGTCACTCCACTTACACCCCACACTGCACTCTCAGTAACATACCAGCTCCGCTGTAATCAGGCGTCAAAGCACACCCGGGACACATTAGGTGTCACTGGGTGGGCCCGATGATGAAGCATGCCACCAACTAGGTTGGTGGGTGAGGGCTTCATGAACACACCAACAAGGTGTACACTGACAAAACTAGTCAGAGTCCAAACCATAATAGTCATATTGAGCTAGTATTCTTTGTTGATACATAGCATTTAGTAATGTCATTCATTCGAAACTCGGGTGGGGTTGTGTTTCGATTTAGATACCCGTACATAGGTTTCCCGAATCATGCCCTTACATAGGGTCAACTCACATTGCCCTTATTTAGGCATAATATCCCAGTCCTTATTTAGGCATCAGCCATGCTATCCAAGTATAGGCATGGTCACCTACATCCGTCTATCCCACTTCACAGCGAGTTCTTAGAAACAAGACCCTTAAGCCTTTGGGACATTCCCTGCTTGGATTAATGATTTCTCCAAGAACTCATTTATTATGCATGAACAACTATTCCTTAGGGGTTCATTCATGACGTCTCCTCTGTCCGACTTTATGTCAATGCTAGCATTCCTAAATACATTCGAGGTATAAATATACCTTCACTTGCCATGGCAAACCACGGCTCAGCTACACAGCTCGATACGGCTCGCCACGACAAGTTCGGAAGAAATTTGGATCCCCGCCTGATGCACTGACCAGACGCTGTCATCCTCCTCGCAGAGAATCAAGCTTTCAGTGTCCAGACTCCCTTCGTGAGGTGTTATGGATTGAGATCCGGAAAAAGATTCCCACCTCTCTCATTCTCAAGGTATGGAGCAGACTAGAACCTAGAAGGACTCTTGGCATACTAACTTAGCAATACCAAAAACTTCTTACCTCGTACTACACTTAGGTTAGGTACACTGGAATAGTACTATTTAGAAGCACCAGTCGAGTATACACATTTTTAGCCTGTGTTATTTATGTATGTTTATATGAATATTTATCATAGCTAAAAGACTATGCTATTGCAGTATTATTTTTTCTTACTGCTTACGCTGTACGTATTATATTTTGCATACTGTCTTGCAATTGTAGCAGTTCATATCTCTTGCACGAGAAATAAGACTGTTCAATAAATCCTTTTATTGAAACGCCTGTCTATCTATTTCTGTGTAACTCTGAAGAAACTAAGCATGCACGATTGACTGAGTGAAACTGTTATCTATTGTTTCCACGATTCTGAGAACTGTTCCGATTCTAAGGGAAACAAAGTTGTCATGTTTATGCGGTTGTCAGAAACTAATCCCTTCTTGTTTATTCGCGAAGTTTCTAGTGACCTCTGAGTTAGCTGGCACATAAAGTAATTAAGTTTAATGTACTCGATAGAGGCATACTGACCTCAGTCCTATGCAAAACTATTGTGTATATTATTCCAATGCGCAGAGCCTATAAGGGAAATAGGAACTACACTACATTATCGGTTGCTTGAGTTTGATTCATATTATTACCTATGCATTTAACAGTTGCATTTGCCAAGGGTGTTATTATTGCTTGCATATACATATGTATAGATCTATATACATTTGAAAGTAGTTCATTTGACATATGGGAAAGCCTTTATGTTAGAGAGCATTGCATAAATAATACCCCAAGCCTTATTCTGCGAACAGTATTTAATGTACTTCATTTTCTAAAGTGAAATCTCTTTCCAGAAGGCGTTGTGTAATGTGTATTGCTTCGCTGTCTTTAAGCCACTGTGTGGGAGAGTGGTATGCTGTATTATTTGGGGTACGAAGCAAGACACACCACGAGATCAAAACCACCAAAACAAATGCACTGTCCCTTCACCTGGATGCCAGAGCAAACCACAGCATGGAACTATTCTGCATCATCAAGGAGTTCTCAAACCCCACAGCCAGTGACAGTACATCACACCCTCACAGGAGTTCTGAAACACCCTAGCCGACTTCTTCAACACCAAAATCACCCCCATCTAAGAGAACCTTGACCCTGATAACTGAATTCAACAGGCTTTTCAGCAACCCCAACCCCTCAGGAAAGATCCCTCAATGCATCAGAACCTCGGTCTACAGATACAAATGCCGCTATTGTGGGATCCATTCACTCAGCAGCCCCAGAAGATCCTTGCCCCCACCACATGTTTAACCTAAGACAAAGCACCATCAGCAAGGAACTTACCACAATCATCAATGCTTCCATCACATTTGCCTCTTTCCCCAAAGGATGGGAAGGCACAGAATTCAAACCGATCCACCAAACTCACTGCAGACCCAAAAGACTTAAAGTACTACCACCCCATCTCCCTACTGCCTTTTCCAGTCAAAGTTTTAGAAAAAGCAATAAACCTCCAACTCTCCACCCAGCTGGAGAAGAACAACCATCTAGACCCCTCCCGACCTGGATTTCATTCAAATCACAGCACTGAAACTGCCTTGATTGCGGCCACAGATGACATCAGGACCCTCCTAGACAGGGGAGAAACCATCGCCCTTATCCTCCTCAATATCTCCGCAGAATTCAACAAAGTGCCTTACCACATCCTCCTGCTCGGTCTTTACCAAATGAGAATCCAAGGGAAAGCCCTTGAATGGGTCTCTTCATTTCTCTCCGGATCAACCCAAGGCGTCAGACTCCCACCTTTTACTTCGGGCCCAAAAACCATCATCTGCAGCATCCCACAATGATCCTCTCTAAGCCAAACTCTTTTCAACACTTACATGGCATCCCTGGCCACTCTGTTCAGATCCCATTACATGAACATATTCTTTCACACTGACTACACTCAGCTCATCCTCTCACCCTCTTCCGACCCTACTGACACCAAATATAACTTCCACAGGTGCATGACCAGCATCGCAGGCTGGGTACATAGTAGATGCCTCAAACTCAACACAGACAAAACAGAAATATTCATTTTCAGTACAAGCAACTTTCCTGGTGGCTAGCGGACCTCGGCCCGCACTCACAACCACACAGCACATTTGAAATCTCAGAATAATACTCGTCAGCAAGCTCTCGACGAGGAAGTGGTTAAACGGCATCTCATCCTCTTGCTTTCTCACCCTGGACTTACTCAGAAAAATCCTCAAATGGCTCTGTTTCAAAATCAGATACACCACCACCCAAACCCTCATCACCAGCTGCCTGGTCTAGGGCAACTCCCTATATTAGTGAATCACTTCTCAACTATTAAACAAGCTTCAGGTCAGAAGCAGCCAGGCTCACCCTCAACCTCCAGAAGCAGACCTGAATCTCTCCCTACCTCAAAGCCTTACACTGGCTACCCGTCAACAAACTGTACCAGTTCAAATTGCTCACAAATGCCTACAAAACCCTTCTCAACAAGAGTCCAGCCTACTTTAATGACAGGGTGACCGTCCACCAACCTACCTGCATACTTCGTTCCTCGTCCCTCTTCCTGGCCCACACCCCCTATATCCACAGAAGAAGGAGGGGTGGCCACGCCTTCTCACACCTGGGGGCAAAGTCCTGGAATGGCCTCCACCTCTGTACTTCCCCCACCCTGCAGGAGTTCAGGAACAACCTAAAGACCTGGCTCTTCAACTAATTCATCTCAGCAGGAGTATATTCCGCTTGCACCTGAATACCCTACGGGGTGATCAGCAGCGCTCTACAAATCTTATTTCATTGATTGATTGATATTGAGTGTTTGAAACAAGGATTCATTGTATTTAACAATAAAGTGTTCCTAGCAAACATTTCAACATTTTATTATTAATCAGGAACATTCTGCAATATTATGTGAAGCTTTTAGTAAAGGAATGTCAGGGTAAGGTAAACTTTTAAGCATTGTGTACAATTTTCAGCACATTTGATTTAGTTGCTTGTAAATTGAAGCTTACTTAAACATTTGGGACCTTATGCTAATAGGTATAACTGCATACTACGTTTTGCACATTTTCACATTGTGTTGGCTCAATATAAATTGCACTTTAACATTGCACATGTGACTTTAGCTAGATTATTTAGCATTTTAATAAAAACGTTCCCTCATTCCTAACAATGAAGACTTTGTTCTACATTAAAGAGGCACTAGACACTATTTCAACAAGCCGTATAAAAATCAGTAGTGAATAGCACCATTTGACTGTTATATGGCAGGAGTTTGCTGGAACACAGCAAGGGGTGGTGACATTGATACTGCCATCCAATTACTAGTGAACCTATCTTCAACCTTGCCCCCAGCCTAGTAATTGGCAGCTTGAAGGATGGTGGCTGTACCTTGCTGGAAGAAGGCTACCGACTTCCTACTCCAAAATCTAAACAGTGACTAAAAGCCTACTGGTATCCATGTATGAATATGCATACATTGGTTAAATAAATGTTGAAATATACTAGTTGCAACTTAATTATTCAGAAAGCACAAGATACAGGGATAGAGACAGTTATCATATCTAAATAACAAATACGGCACATGCTCAGACTGCACCGGAAATATTGTGATACCCGAAACACTATAAAGGATTGGATATCTATACCAATCTCTTAAATAATTATTTCAGTGACCAAACAAGTGCGGAAGGTATTTCTAATGCACAATTTTGGTAGACAAATTATTTTGAATACTAATGGTTTTGATGGTGAATTCTAGTTGTAAATGCTAAAATAAAAAAATTGCACTTATAACATTTTAATTTGACATTTAGAAGTGTGTTTTGTAATGTAATTTAGCTGTGCCACATTTTCACGAAGATATCAATTTATTAATATGGATATTATTCTGATGTTCTGTTCATCTTGCTCCTGCTCATTCCACCTTCCAATCAATGTCCCCATGTGTGTCTTCTCTCTCCACAGACTTCGCAGAGCACAGGATACTGGAACATAATTGGTTATTTTCCTTAGAGTGTGTATTGTGAATGAAACTTTTTAGATTTATTGAATGCTACAACCCGAAGGACATTTCCGCCACAGTTCCGATATGGGCCTGGTAGAATACACTAGTGTATGGGCTATTGTTAGAAAACATATTTTGCTGTGCATCTCCGTACAGCAACACCGCAGAAGCTCATGCCGTCTTACTTTAAAATTAGTTTGTGTTAGAAAATTACTTGTGACGTTTAACCTTCTGATTTGTCCAATATGTATTCTCACTAGTCATGCCATGATGAATTTGCAGTCTTTGCTTACTACTTATTCATAAAATGTGAATAAAAACTCCTTGATTCTGGGGGTGAGCCAGATTATTTCGATTACATACCTAGTAGCTAGGGATGCAGGGGAATATTATCAACAAATAGCGATATTTATCGCTAAGTAGGCTTAGCGGCAATTTTTTTATCACCGCGCATCACCGGATTTTATCACTGAGATAACGTGCTATTAGCAACGTTTATCTCAAAAACGATAAAATTCCCGGCGATAGCGGCAAAATCCGTGATTATCGCTGAGAATACAGCGATATTCATCATGCATTATCGCTAACAGGGTCTTAGCCATTATATCCACCTCCCATTGGATATAATGGCTAAGTACCGGTCTGAGCAGGTGTTAGTTTTTGGAGCTATTCGGGCTTAGCGCGAATATTTCCATCGCTACGCCTATGTTGGTAATAGGCGATAGCGATGTTAGCGACTGCTTTCAGTCGCTAACAGGTTGGGTACGCCCACTTTGCATGTCATTAGCGATAAATATCGCTGACATGCAAAGCGGGCTCCAAACTGCTCGCTATCGCCTACAAACTGTTGCTAACTGCTGTTAGCAACAGCTTGCTAATAGGGCGATAGAATTATCGCCGCTTATACAGCGGCGATAATTTCCTATCGCCCCACTTGATAGTATGCCCCACAGTTTGTTCCTCTTAAGATGTTTGCTGTTCGTTGGACTTAAAATAATTCCAATTTCTTGATTATGTATTTGAGCCTTCATGGGATATATTTAGCATTTCTCTGTATTGCTTAATTGAGCTTTTGTAATAAATCATGTAACTTTTCCCCTAGACTGGAACTAAGTTATTGAGTGGTCCCAGTTATTTATTTTAATGCTTTGCTAAACTAATTATAACTCTGATTGAGGAGGGTGTTCTTTAGCACAAGATCATGGGTGGTAGAAAGGAATTTCTAAGGTAAAGTTTGGGGATTTGAAATATAGGGGCATTTGGGGATCGGGGTTCTGCTCCCACACTAGCTTTTAACGACCTCCATATGTAGCAAGGCTGATAAAATTTGGTAAGCAAAGAGGAGCTTACTGTACGTCTTATGAGCAATAGATTTGATAATAGCCCATCTACTTGTTTCTTTAAGAATAACTTATTTACCGTTTTGCAGAAAACTTGCTATTACAACTTTTGAATATTAGATCACATTAATTCTAGTGTGATTTACATTTAAATGTATATTTGGTATTTCAAATGTAAATTTTTCTACAATTGTAAACTCTGTCAACATATAATTAATGGAAATAATATGGGAGCTCAAATATTTCCATTTTGCACTGTAGTTTTAGCAGCTGGTTTTATATTAATAGATTAAAACCGTGAATGAAAAGACAAGCACCTTAAAACAAATGAGCAGCGTGATTTACAGTACTAATTAGTAGCTGCGGATGCCAACACTTAACAGTGCCAGTTACATTCACAACCTTCAATGCTAAATGCATGACATTTCTGTCTTTGACAGGCGTTAGTTGTTTGTCATTACTTGGAAAGCCTTGCCAAGGAACACAAATTAATGGACAAACATATCATTGAAATTGGAGCTGGAACGGGACTTGCGTCAGTTGTGGCTGCCCTGCTTGGTAAGTAAGTTGATTTGCCGTCTGTGCCAATTGCGCTTCAGAAATGTCTCATCTAGATTTCTGAATCAGGCTTCAAGTGCATTTATGTAATTTAAACACCTGTATGTAAATTCACAGAGTAGTTTAAGGCCGTAAACCCATGTTGTGGCAAAAATAGACCCATTTGCATATATTTGTATACATTCTCTGCAGTGTGCCTGGAAAGTTGCAACTTGTGCAGGTTTCTTGGCGTATTACTGGGGATGCATGGACATTCCCCAAACTTGGAAAACTAGACCTGTGCTTAAGTGTAAATATGCAGGTGGTGGTGATCTAGAAGTATAATTTCCCATGAATAGGGCGCTCTGTGTCCTGTGCAAGATGTTATCAATTCTACAAATCTGGACTTCTCAAAGTCGTACAATATTGTGCCCATATACCTTAATTTTGTGTACATCAATGAGCTTTAACTACGTTTAACTGCCTGTGATAAAGTAGGATCGCAGGACACTGGATGAGATTGGCAGGAAGGTTCTTTATTCAGGAACAAGTATCTACAAGGAGAAACGTCCTACCCACAAGCAGAGCCAGCAGCAACTGAATCGTGGGTGTTTTAGAGCAATTCAAACCAGATAGAGGCTCTAGAATGAGGAGCTCTAGACTCACAATGAAGTACATGGAATGGAATGACACGCAGGTCATCACACCGCCCCTTTAGCAGACGCAGCAATTGCAGAACAAATAACCTTTTTCCTATTTAATGACAATGCTGCTGTAATCTCGTGTATTCCTGTGAGACGTTCCCATATTTTAGACATGTTTGCAGAATTTTGTGTGTTAAGGGGGGTCTGTTAATAAATTAGACTAAATTAGACTAAGGGGCATATTACCAACAACTAGCGATAATTATCACTATGTTGGCTTAGCGGCAATATTTTTATAGCGGAGTTGCAGCGATTTTTATCGCTTAGGAACCTTGCTATTACCAAGGTTTATCTCCTAAGCGATAAAAATCGGCCGAAATGCATGAATATCGCTGAAAAGTCAGCGATATTCATGCATTACCGAGCTAATGCTCTTAGCCATGTTATCCACCTACCATTGGATAACATGGCTAAGAACAGCTCAGGGGCAGGTGTTAGCTTTTGGAGATATTTGCGCTTAGCGCGAATATCTCCAAAATTTGGTAATAGGAGATAGCGATGTTAGTGACTGTTTCCAGTCGCTAACATCTTGGCACGCCCACTTTGCATGTCATTAGTGATAAATTTCAGTGACATGCAAAGCGGGGCCCGAGATGGTCGCCATCTCCTACTAGCTGTCGCTAACTGGTGTTAGCGACAGCTAGGTAATAGGGAGATAATTTTATCTCCGCTTTCTTGGTTTTAAAGCCAAAAAAGCGGAGATAAACCCCCTTGATAATATGCCCCTAAGTTCCTTGGGCTGTTTACGAGTTGCCCTATACAGATGGGGTGTTAAATCTGCACACAGGCACAACATTTCTGTGCAGTAATGCTGTAGCAGTACCATTCGATTATGAGCTAAAGCTCAAGGAAGGGGAAATTACCATGTGGGACCGGATTTACCCATCATAAAACCACACTGAATTCACAATTCAGTAGAGTTTAACACATATATTTACCACCTGTTCTGAGCAGGTGGTAAATGTATTCTGCAGCCTCTTTGAGGAATGAGGGGTGAACCAACACCACATTTTAATGCACACGGTCAGAATGCTGAGGTCTAGGGAAAAAAACGCCACGTCCGACAGGATTCAAGATCCCATCGGGGCAGCGGTCGGCATCTTACCCCTTCAATGAAGGCGGTGCCCGTGCAGGCACCACTTTAGGTATTAGGATGGCCCTTTCCAACTGCCTTTTTTTAGAGGTCCAACTGTCTGACAGAAACGGACTGTGGGGGCCCTATACTAGTGGCCCGCCTACACATCCATGCACCATGTGGTGCCTGGCATTCAATGCATGCATGTGCACAAATTGCTTTTTTCTACTTGTGCTGCAGCCCTTTTCCTGGGTCGCTGCACAAGTCTCAGTCGAAAAAAGCATTTTCTGACTGCCTTGCTGGCCGTCTCATCATAACAGGGTGGGTGGGATCGCCGACTCATTGTCGTACGGTCTCCTGCCTGATGAAATGGCGGGCGGCGTTCTGACTGGTCGACATTGTAATGAGGGCCATATGTGTCAGAACGCTGGCCCACTTGGAATCAAGCAGAACAGAATTACATACCATGATTTAACTCCACTTGATTCATTATCATTGCCCCAGTGTACCCACTGTATGGCTCTTAATGCCCATATATCATTTAGATTTATTATTACTCCTGAACACATTGTCTATCTGAATTTGACTGCTTCAGTACATTTTGACTGCTTCATTGTTGCAATTGCTGAAAATGTAATTAAATACCTAACTTGCTTAGAAATCCTCCTCTACTGTCTGTTAATTTGGTCCTGAAGTATGAACCAATGTTCCAGATGATGTACCTTAATACGTTCATTATCTGAAATCTGAATGAGATTATTCCTATTTACTATTCCTACTCCAGTTTGCGCAACAGTAGGGAAGGTGTAGGAATTAATTTCCAATACCTTAGCGCCCCCTACAGCAAGTCGATCTAATGACTTGCGATGTAAAGGTATTGCGTACTAACAACGCGGTTGTCATAACAATAACAATAGCTCTGCGATGTGATGACAGCATTGTAAACGCTGTTTCCCATCTCTTTTACTGACCAGTGTTGAAAGGCCCACCATTGTGTGGTTTCCCCAGGCACCCCAATTGTCCTCCAGGAGGTCGAGCAGGGCTACTTTGGGTGTCAAGTCGATGGGCCGCTCAAGGTATCGGGAAAGGATTTGGGCAATTAGCCTTCAATATTGAGACACCTTGGGGCATTGCCATACAATGAAAAGAAATCAATTCTGGACTTAAATATCGGGGATATCTAGGTTCCAAAATGATGCCTGCATGCCAGAGCCATTGTAGAGAGAGATAGGTTGCATGTAAATAGTGTAATTAGATCATCCACAGCTGGGCAGAGATAGCAATTTGATGGGGCCAAACATGCCTCTTGCTATTCAGTGTTTTCTAGGCTGCCCACACATTGCTCTCACTTCTGTCGAAGCTCCTTGAGTGTCTCAGGGATGTTACAGACCAAGGAGAAGTAAATCTGTGAGATGCCACCACTACTCAAGTGGCTCATTTGAAATTTTGTCTCCAGCAGGCTGAACTCTGCGTTGTCAGTGAGGTCTGCCTAGTGACGTGCAAGCACATGCAGGAGCTGTAAATATTTATGGAATTGGGTGAATGAAACTTGAAAGTGAGTTTGAAGGTTGTGAAACTATTTTATGTGTGATCCACGTCAGACATCACCAGTGTGGTGATTCCTAGTATGTCCCACATCTCGATTCCTTCCAGCTGTGCCGTGTGACTCAGCCAGCGCCCCACCAGAGGAGAATCTGTTGAGGAAGTTTCTAATCCCAGCTAGTAAATCTGTTTTCCACTCGCCAAGTGAGGAAGACCGTCTTATTGACCTCTATAGTTTGAGATGGGATGGGCCGGCCATATAGGATGTTCATTACATTGTCGAGGCCGAGGTGCACCAGTTTTAATTGATGACAGGTCACTCCAGCCTCCATTCATCCAATCTTTTATAATAAGGAGATGGGACACCCAGTAATATTGTTGAATGTCTGCTGCCCCAGGCCCTCCATTGTAAATAGACCTACAGTATTTGTGGAGGGCTATTCTCGGGGGAGCCTCTCCACAGAAAAGAGTGGAGCAGCGCCCCAGTTCCCATAACCCAGGAGTTGGGAATGGGAAGTGGAAAGCTCTGTAGTACTTATAGAAGTGTGGAAGTATCATCATTTTGATGAGCGCTTTACATCCCATTATATTCAAGGGAGTTTGTCTCCCTCGTGTAGGTTGGTTTTAACCATGTTGAGAAGGGGGGTGGGTGGGGGGTGAGGTTAAAATTATGATTGAGGTCTCATATGGTTGCTCTATGAATACATAGATACCTGAAGCTGAGACTGCAAATTGGTATGTCTGATTGCCAAGCAACTGTGGCAGAGTCTCCTGATAGGGGGACAAGGAGTGATTTGCCCCCGTTTACACAAAGAACATAGGTTTCCTCACACACCTCCAGGATGTCTAAGTCCCGGGTGCTGGATGTTGAGGAATCTGCAAGAATTAAGAGAACGTTGTCGGTGTATAATGTAATCCTGTCTTCTGTCACCCCCTCCCAGGTCTAACTCCGTACCTGAGCATCTCAATGAACGCTTCTGGCCAGGGGCTCAATAGCCAGAACAAAAAGCAGTGGAGATAGAAGGCACCCCTGCCTGGTCCCTTGTCTAATCGGGAAAGTATGGGCTATCACAACAGTTTATAAGAACTTGTGGAGAAGGTTTTCAGTAGATGAGGTTGATGTACCTTTAGAAGAAAGGGCAGAAGTGCATGCCCCAGCGGACCTGGTCCAAGTGTGTCATGTCCAGCATGTCGAAGGCTTTTTCAGAGTCCCCATGCAGGAGTGCAGTGGTGTTGGCTTCCTTCCAGGTTGTGGGCTAGGGCAGCGTGGAGGCACGTAATGCAGTGGCAGGTGCTGCAGTTGGGCATAAAGCCACATCGGCCTGGAAGTTTCAATGTGCCAAGGACTTGCTGGAGCTTGTTTGCTAGTGCCTTGGCGAAGATTTTGATGTCTGTGTTTATCATACAGTTGGGGCAGTATGAGGCACAACTGGCCATTTGGTGGCCCGTTTTGACTTTCACCACCATTGATAGCTAAGTCTAGAGGGGCCATTATGATGGCGGGCGGATCGACACCCGCACGCCCGGCGGTGGCAATCTGCCCCCATAACTCCCCGCCCGCCCGTCATTTACCCCCACCATATTACCATGGCGGGGGATACCGCACCGTACGCAAAGTCCGTCTGCCGCATTTCCGCCAGTCGGCAATCGTCACGATTGCCGGCCGGCTGGAACTCGGGCATTATATGGTGGCGGTGTCTGGTAGACACCACAATCCATATTAGGATGCCTGGCGGTGAAGGCCTATCCATGGCGGCGATGCCGCCATGGAGAGGCATGCGGGAATTGCCTTGGGGTGGGGGCTGCACTTGGGGGGTACCTATGGTACCCCTCTACATTGCCATACACAAGGTGGCAGGCACCGCGGGGTGCCTGTCACGTTTTGCATGGCAATGCACAACATGCCTATTTAACATTGCGGCGGGTGCTGCTGACAGCACCGCCCGCCACAATGTTAAAGTCCCGGATGCAGCCGCCAGTGTGGCGGGTGCATCCTAATTGGCCTTGCGGGACCTCCGCACCTCTTGCGGTCGGTCCCATTTTCCGTTACGGTCCGCCTGCCATTGTAAAGGGGCCCTATTGTGGGTGGGAAGTAGCCCTTCTGAGACACTTTGGTATAGAATTGGTGTTGGTGTAGGGAAATGGTATCTCTGAATTTACAGTAGTACTCTATGGGAAACCCGTTGGGGACTGGAATTTTCACCATTTTCCGCCTGTGCAATGTGGACATTATTTTGTTGCCTGTAAGCAGGGAGTCTTGGCCTTTGCATTTAACTATGGTAAGGTGTGGTAGGCGTATTTTGTCAACAAGGGCATTGGCTTGCTCCCAGGTGGGTCTCGGCTGCTGGGCATATAATTTTTCATTGGAATCTGCAAAGATTACTGCTATCTGGGGTGTGTGCAGCGGGTGGCCTAATGGGTCGACAATAGAGGGAATCAATTTTGAGCCGGTATCCCTAGGGGCTATCCAGTAAGGTAGTTTACGCCTCTTCTCCCTGTACTCATATATGCACCAGGTGGATTCCCTCCAGCGTTGGCATGCTTCATTAAACACTAGGTGTCGCAGTGACAGCCTATCAAGTTCAAGCTGTCGATTGGGGGAATCTGAAGCGTTAGAGGCCACTTCAGCCTCTAACTGCAAGATGTGGGTTTCAATTTCTGTCATATAGTTGGGTTTTTTCTTTCAGTGTGCTTGAAATTGTGACTTTACTTGCTGCCCACTGGGTGCCCGTCTCTGCAACCGACCAGACTTTAAGTTCAAAGAAGGAGTCAAGCTCCGTGGTTAGGTAATCCATCAACTGTTCATCTACAAGGAACCAGGCATTGAAGCACCTGAGCAGCAGCTTATGAGGTGCAGGGGCCCTCAAATGGAGGGTAACTGGAGGGGGATCAGAGATCCCCAGGGAAGAATCGCTGCTGCTGTTGTGTGTTTCATATCAGTGGTGAGGAAAAGTATGAGGTTGATGCCGAATGCGGTTTTGACTGATGTGGCTATATGTGTGTATGCCCTGCCCTCCAAATGTGATGCCAGTCATGCGTCGCATAATCCCAGGGTGTTTGCCCAAGAAGCAAGTGCCCTGGATCTGTCTAGTTGGTGTCTGGTAGAGGGGCCCAACGCGTCCTCACCTGGGCTAAGTGTAGCATTGAGTCTCCACCAAGGACTGTTAACCAGGTTGGGAGGTCGGTGATCATCTTAGCCAGTTCCTCAAGGGTTTGCCTTTGTAGCTGCAGTGGTATATAAATGATAAGGATGCTGTATGGTTTCCCCTCTAGTGTCCCCTCCACACCGAAGTAGCATCCCTGTGAGTCACGGGTGACTCGTGTGTCCACCACTGGGAAATGTTTGTGGAGTAAAATAGCTACCCCTCTGGAGTCCCTGCTGAAACCTGCATGAAAGACACAATCATATCCAAATATGCACAGGATAGGGTTGCTATAACGTAACAGATGGCTTTCTTGTAGCAAGGAGTTTGCCGGGTTGGTGTTGCTTAACGAAGCAAAGCCCCAATGTACGCCTAATGTGGTTAAAGAGGCCGTTGACAGTCCAAGAGAAGAGATGAAAATCAGCCATGAGTGCTATGGGTAGGTGTGACTAGTACCCCACGAATCAGTGTGTATTCGTGCAGTGTTCGATCTTGGGCATGCATGAACATGTCTTGGTCTAACACAAAAGAGCAAATTAGAACTCAAAGCTTTGCGATTTCCCTAACAGTAACAGTAACTAACCCCATATTTCCATCCCGGAAGCATTTATCACCTTGAAACTCCCTCAGGACAACAAAAACAATACATATCAGGGTATTCAACCTGGGGGACCTCCTCCTGTGTAGAATCATATGTCTAAAGCTGCTGGACAGCAATACTGCAAAGTTGGTGGTTGGACTTGGGAGCCCATCTTCAGATTCATCCCAGCCACTGCACCATCACCGTGTGGACCCCTCTCCATCCAAGGAAGTAGCAGGTGTTTTTTTGTGGTGTCTTGTGGGGTGTCGGGGGACAGTGGTGAAGTGTTTGGTGTCAGAGGAGTTGGGGAGCATATGCATGGGCTGCGCCCCCTATGGGACTTGGCCTGCCGGTGTGGCTTGAGCAATTCGTTATCTCCAACCCAAGCAAGGGTTCTCCCCTTTGGCCAGACTGGGAGAGTCATATCAGCGCATTGCTAATTTTTCAGCTGCCCAGGACTCCTCACGGGTTTCAAAGAAGTAGTACCGGGATTGATGGATCACTTTCAGTTTTCAGGGAAGAGCAGCAAGTATTGCAATGACTTTTCCTTCAGTTTCATTGTAACCACATCAAATGGTTTGCATTTCTTCTGGACTGTCCTTGTGTAATTGGGGAAAATCATGACATGTGCTGAATGGAAGGATATTTTCCAGCGGGTGTGTGCTGCTCATAGAAAAACATCTTGATTGTGCTAATTTAGGATTTTGGTGACCATAGGGTGTGGGGGCACACCTGGAGGAGGGCGTTGTGTCAGCACCCAGTCTGCTTGCTCCACCACGAACCACGGGGAGAGAGCTCCCTCTGGAATCCAGGTTTGAACCAAGTGTCTAGGAAGGTTTCTGGGTGGGGAGTTTCGACATCCTCCAGGAACCCAATAAATCGTAGGTTGTTGCGCCTGGAGCGGATCTTGGCATCCACCGCTCTAGCCTCCAGGGTGTGAGTAGCTGAGGTCAGTGCAGTCATCTTCACCCTAAGGTCAGCAAGCTCATCTCTAGGGTAGAGACCCTTCCCTCCACCTATGCGGCTCTACCATTCTAGATGTAAAGGTCCTGGTGAAGGAGAGCGATGACCACTCCCACCTCGCCAATTTTGGACTCCACCACTTCTCAGAGGGTTTGGATGGTCTGCAAAATTTGTGCAACATATGTTTTGGCAAGGGATTTGAGGTTTTGGTGGGCTCAGCATGCTGTCTGGTGGCCTCAGCGGAGTTGGGAGTGTATTTGTCAATTCTAGCTTGAACATGCGTAATCGGGGCCTTGTCTTTCTCCATGGTCGCCATTGGTGCACTGCACCACAGGCTTATGGACCACCAACACTCCTGTGTTTACATCATAGTAGTAGGAACTGCCCAGTATAGCTCCTCAGTCCTGCTCCCATCCCCCAGCATGCAGGGGCACCAGTGGCAAGGCACAGCAGAGTTGTTGGGGGGCACTCCCCCAGTGAGAACAGCCTACATGCACCCCCACGGGCCATTTACCCCACGGAGGTCGTACGAGCAGCCGAATTCAATGTACCACTGGTTGAATAATCCTAAGGGGGTAATGCATGGAGCGGGTCCAACCTGGATGGTGTGGCCCCTGTCACCCCCAGCCAGCATGGGTACACTTGGTTCCAGTTGAGCCATCCGTAGCCCTGTCAGAGTCCATCAGGCCCTGGGCCTTAAAGACCTCCAGGCGTCAGGCTCAAAGACATTGCGATGTAAATAGTAAAGGCCCAAGGAGTTATGTTGCCCCCCTTCTTACCCACCCTCCGAAGTGAAGGGGGGCAACTTGTGCAGCCAGCAGGAAGTGCCCTGGTATTCGGTCTTCTCTACATCCACAGCAAATGCACAGTGAGACGCCGGGCAGGGCCAGATAGGTCAGCTGCTGGGAACAGCCCCATTGGCCGACCACCCCCGAAGGCAGAGGATGGTGGAGGGTCAAACCCACAACCTTGTCCCAGACCATCCCGTGGCCCAGCCGGGCCCCACATGCAGTGCAGGACAGCAAGGCCCACGCAGGAGGCCAAGTCACCCTGCATTATGGACTCCACCTCCGCCGATCAATGTCTACGGTGTACGGCTGTGGGGCAGCCCCCTGCTGCCGCAATCCTGGAGCTCCAGAGCACCACAGCGAGGCCTCTGCACCAGCGCCAGGAGCAGCACCGTGTTGGCCAGGAGACCAGTGGCTGCACCCATACACTCGCTGGCAACCAGAAATTCTTCAGTGCCCCAGCGACACTGGGAGTCCATGGCAGTCTGGCCTAAGTCTTGGGTTGGGTGCAGTCCAGCGTGCTCAGCAGGACAGGAGGTCCGGGAGTATTCTAAAATGCATCTGCCATCTTGGCCGCTGTAGCTACGTCCCTGTGGATAACATGCTTTGCCATGGACTAAGACAATGTCAAGGATTGGGGGTAATTGTTTCATTTGAAAAGTGTTCCTGTAGTTACAGCTCAAATGTAGTACGTAAGGCACAAACTCGCTCTGATGGCATGGAGAGGGCTTGTACCACAAGTTCTTGAAGGCAAAGGAGAGGGTTTTAAACAAAGCAAAGGCTGATGGGGTCACCTTTTTGCGGATTAGGAAATAATCTGTAATCAACATAACAATCATTGCCATAATCCAAAGTAGAGTATATCAGAGGTCACAATCAATGTTGATGAAATTCTTATGAAGTTGTTAAAATAAAGTGTAAAATGAGAAATAGTTGATAACTGTACTGAAATGGAACTTCCTATTCAAACTCCAGTCAAAAATAATTCTTAGTGTCAATACAGATTTAGAGAGTGCAGAGTGGTTCCCAAAGACGTTTGAGGCATAAAGGAAATAGAAAGGGGCTTTGAGAAGGTGTTTTGATTCCATGGGGTTAATATCTGTTTCGAAGCATTTCATTTCAATACAATTACCCACTTCCTACTTCTCTAGCATACAAAGACCCTTTGACACCGCTTTAAAAATATGTGAGAGCCTTTGAGTAATCTGATGTAGCCATTGATAGCTTTTGAAATGTGAAAGTTATCGCTCTGTTCCCCGTTACAGAAGGACCTGACAGCGATGCGACTATCCAGAGCTGCTGAGTGATGTAGAAGAATGTTGTAATGTTGATGGTGGTTGAAAAGTTCATACATATAAATAGGAATAGGACGTCTTCATGAGCAGGTGATAGGATGATGTTCCAAAGAAGAACTCTGCCAATCCTGGTGCCACGTATAAAAAATAAAAATAAAGCACCACTATTCTTTCTATCAGACAGTTATTTATTAAGAAAATTCTCATTCTACAAATTGACTACCTCCTTGGATGTGCATCCTTTGTACAGTCTTTCATGCGTGCAGTATGGAGGTAGGAGCTTTCATTTCTCTCCTTGGTATCAAAGCCTTGGTTGCAAATGAGAAAAGCATTAAGAATGTGTTGGTGTTCGATTGTAACGGCTTTTCACTTTGTAATCTCTGTGCTAGAAGAACATCATGAAGAAAGCTATGTAAAATGTGACTTTCCCATTTAAAGAAACAGCGAGTGAGAAAAATCCGGAACCCATACTTATCAAGTATTCATTGATCACTTTTTAAAGATCTTCAGCTTATAGGTTTTCATAAATGTCTTGAGAAGCATTCATTTATGTGAGCTCCTCCTCCCTAACAGTGCCTGTATTGAAATTACCTGGCAGTAGATGTTTGTATCATAGCACAGTGAAGTTGATGAAACCAGGCAAGTGTAATGAAAATGAACTATGCATGCAACACTCACCACTTCGTTCTTAAGCGATGAAGCAGAATTAGTCACAAACTCTTCCTGGTGCATATGATTGGCAACAATAAAATGTACTTTATTACTGAACAAAATATTATTTCATGGTGCTTGTCAAAAGTCAAGATTTTGGAACTATCAAATAATTTTTATTGAGATTTCAATTGATGCATGAAATAATACTTTTAAAAAAATCTGTAGCCTATGTGACAATGTTACTATAAACAAAGTAATTCTGTTAAATATCCTAATATACCTTCTTTTGAAGTATAACATTTACAATTTTAATATTTAAGTTTTAAATCATCATGGTTTTAAAAAACCTTCAAAACATTAAATAAAGCACACAAAGTAAAATGAAATTAATAATGCATAATTGATTACAATAATCAACTAGAAATTACAATATAAATATATTTAAGTATAACATTTCATTTTACATATAATCAGTAAGAGGCAAAGTATCTACTTTGTTGGATTTCAAATAACTCGCTATAAAATAAACCCAAAACCAAACCACTGGAATTCTAATTTCATTGAAATCGCACCTTCAAGAGAAGTTCAAAAGGCGTTTTTAAAGTTTTGAGTCCATAATTTTAAAAGTGGTCTCAAATTTATGGACTATAAACACAGGGCCTCATTTATCAAAAGTGGCTCATCGCTGGGCAAAAAAAGCAATGTGACACTTTTCATAGCTCCAGCCTTGCGACACCATGGATGCACCCTATTTACACTACGGAGCTCCATGGCGCAAGGATTTAACAGATACGTCAGGAATCCTGCCGTATTTGGTGGCGCAATAATGACACATTGCTGGAGTGTGTCGGATAACTGATGCAAATCCAGCAATGTGTCATTACACATGGGCGAGTCCCCTGTGAAAAGCCCTTATGCCTGCTTGAAACAGGCGTAAGGATTTTGACGCAGTCAGGTCGTAGGAGTGGCGTAGTGAAATCTCATAGATTTCACTGCACCACTTCTACAATGCTTTTTTACGGTATAATGCCCACCCTGCATACATTATACCTAACGCAGGTATAATGTGACACATATACATCACCAAGAGTAACTGTGGGTCTAAACCATAGTAGTTATTTGTTATCATCTACTATATTCCCGCCACGGTTTTTAACTTTGGAAACATAGGAGATACTGAATAAAGTTTTCCCTCTCCTAGTTCTCCAATGTTATACTTCTTTTCACATTACACTTTTTAGTTTTGCACGCACTGCTTTATTCAGTTATTAGTCTTATAAGTATCAGCCACATACCTCCAAACACACTGAGGCCTCTACTTTACAAATTTAGGGGTCGATTAGGATCGCGGACGGACTTGAGTCCGTCCGCGACCCCTGAGGAGGAGGGAACGTCCGCATGGGCTGCGGCGTTCCCTCCGATCAAATTAGGATGTGACCGCCAGGGTGGCGGTCACATCCTCTATCTCTAACATTGCGGCGGGTGCAGCTTCAAGCTGCACCCGCCGCAATGTAAAAAATCCATGCACAGCATTTGCGTGCACAAAGCGGCAGGCACCGCGCGGTGCCTGCTGCATTGTGCACGCAACTGCAGGGGGGTACCATAGGTACCCCCCATGTGCACCCCCCACCCCACCTTCACCCAGGGGGCCCGCAACGGGCCCCCGAAGTGAAGGTCCGTATGCATTTCCACGGCGGTAAAGCCGCCGCGGAAAAGCATATATTTACAGACATCCTAATATGCCTGGCGGTGTCTGATAGACACCGCCAGACATGTTAGTGCTTTTCCGCCGCGGTCGCCTTCCGACCGCGGCGGAAAAGCGGCGGACAGATTATCAGACCCACCAGCCATCCTAATTTGGCGGTGGGTCTTTGGAGTCTCCGCTGCGGTTTTTCCGCATCCTCCAGGCCGGCGGACACTTCCGCCGGCCCGGAGGATGCGGAAAAACCGCCATCCTAATCGGCCCCTTTATGTGGTTGCCGGATTGTTTTCCTCGATGTGAGGAGGCCCAAATGATGTAAAGGGCGGAACAGACCGATAACTGAAGGGTACTTTCACGAACGTGGAGTTATGCTGTGGTACTTTAGTTACTTTAGTTCTGTCTTCCTTGTTTTGAGAGTTGAGCATGAGACATGGTATAGCAGGCAGCACATTTAGACCCACAATTACTCTTGGTGATGTATATGGTTCTTGCGAGGTATGTGACTGTGCTGGTCTTTAAACTTCCCCTCGGACCCTCCTTCTAACTGTAGTGCTATAATAATGTGACATATGCCTTTACAAGGTGACGCATCTGCCTAGATGCGTCACTTTGTAAATAGGGCGCAGTGTAGTGCATTAATTACACTGCCACAGCGTCACTGAAAAGTGATGCAACACGGTGAAGGCCTTCATAAGTAGATCTCACAGTTTGGAAAAAGTTCAAGTTCAAGAGATACTTTATTTCGGCATGATATGGCTATAAAAGCACAGGTAAAACATATAGAAAGACAATTAAATCAATACAACTTTTTCAACATTAAAATTAGGCGTACACATTAAGATATTTGATCGCTAAAAACTGTAGGGTATAATAATTATTCTAAACAAAGACAAGTATCTCAATCATTCTATACAAAATCATATATGAAAAGCGAGATTACTGAGCATAATCGGGAAGTAGGGTGACTTAATTGGACTAGCTCTTTCTTTAAAACTGCTCGGTGTACACACCACATAGAAAACAGATAGCGGGACAATGAATAAACAATAGGCGTACTACAATCATATTTTAGGATCCTAAATGCCTGTGAACAATGGGAAGTTCCAAGATTCCTATATAGCTGTCGTAGCCAGCGATGTCTTACTTCCTTATATCCTGGACAAAAAAACAGTACATTTAGGCCAGTCTCCCTACTATTATTACAGGTCGGACAATTTTTTGTGGAGCTGCCCCCCACTTATGAATGATGGAACGTAAGGGAAGTACTGAACTGAACTGGAAAAAAAGCTTTTGGGCATGAGACGGCTGTATATCGTCTACGCTGGGTTCTAAACTATATTGCAGTTTGACTTCTAGGAAAGATGATGTAAGTGTACCTATCCTGAGACCCCTCAGTAATAGGTTAAGATTATGATCCTTGAAATTCTTTATCAATACCTTCCTAGGTGTTGACAGACATCTAGCTTCGGCACTGTCCCATAAATCTCTCATTCCAATTGGTATCAAGGAGTTCTTAATGTGGGTAAGCCAAGATATTTTACTTGCTCCATTAAGGTTTGCCACTTCCCTCAGTTCCTCTCTATACATAGATAGTTCTGGAGTGCTCCATAAATGGCGCCAGTATAGCAAGGGTCTGAGGGCAACCTCCAGTGCAATTGGGCTAACTTCAAGATCCATTTGGAGCGGGGTGAGTGGTGTGCTTTTGGAAAGTCCCACAAGTTGTCTGAGTAATGAGTTCTTGGTCTTAACAAGTTGTTCAGATGACCGATTACCCAATATTTCTGCCCCATATAAGGCCGCTCCTCTTGCTTGTGCCTTATATATTTCCAGGACCGGCCCAAGCATCTTATGAACACATTTCCTCTGCTGTTTCGCTAGCTCCCCTGATGTTTGTGCTAATCTTAGACAAACTTTCTTAATTTGAACACCCCACTCTTTTTTCTCGTTTAGAGACAATCCCAAGTATTCACATGCAGGGAGTTCCCCATCTAGTTGTGGATTGGGTTGTTTAGAGTGCCCTGCTTTGAAAACCATGTATTTGGAAACAGTATAAAATATGGATAATTTTTTATATTTTTGCAAATCAAGATTTAAAGAAGATTGCAGGCTAGCCAAAGCAACTTCCAACTCTAACGAGCAGAAAAATGGGCAAAACAATATAAAATGCACTACCTTTACAGGGCACTGTAGGGGATTTCACAGAGGTCCGTTTGGTTAATACGTAGACAAGCACATTTAAAAAAAATTGAACGTTTTTTTATATAGGGGAAATTCAGCGCTCAAATAGTGATTATTAATTGACATATTTATTTAAAGCAATTCCTCAAAGTTCTTAGACGCCAAATAATCCATCCATTGTCTATTCTATTCTGATCACCCAGGCACCAAGTAGTGCCTTCATCATATCAATTAGTGCAGTTTATTCATTTTACTTAAGCAAATGAATTGGAATCTATCCTGAATAAACTGGAATATAAGTGACCTTTCGACCGTAACACGAGATAGAAATCTATTCTCTCACTTACTCTGGGATTTCAGTGTTAACAGACCATTTAGGAGTGGTCTACCTTTTTGCTGAACTTCATCTCTTTTGTTTCACCATAACTTAGCACCAGCTTGCTCTAAAATGGCTATTTGTATTTTGATAATTAGTCACTGATCTCCTTACATGAATTTAGCTGCTCCCAGTATTTAATATCTATTGTGTAGCATGTTCGCATATCATTATCTTATGATGAATCTATGTTGCATTCCCACTGAATATCCTTTCTATTTTTTTATTTTGTTTTTATTGTTGAATTACATTTGTGTGCTTTGCCAGGGATTTATGGACTCTTTTTTAGAATAAATCTCATTTTGGATAGTGGCACTCGGTTGCTGTCTAGTGCCACCCTCTATTTAACCAGCTCTGTAAGTCTTCTCTCTTAAATCTTCACTTGTTCAAAGATAGCAAAATGATTGCCGCAGCTGACAAAAATCAGTGTCTGCTTCCTAAAAAGAGACTGCCAGCTCACTTTGAGAATCTTACATGGAAGATATGCTGAGTGCTAAGGGCAACGTTTCTGGGTGAATCTACCTGAATGGAAACTATCCAAGGGCAATTTTGACATCTTAAAGAAAGTCAAATAACTTAAATTAAGTCACACAGGTTAGGAGACTGTTGCCCCCAAATCGTCCATCAGGCGTTTTTCTGCAAAAATCAGAGCTAGCTTCTAATCCCTAGAACATGGAAGAGAAAAACCTGACCTGCCAAGTGTTTTTGAAACTGGCAACACTGATGCCATGACAATAAACAGAGATAAAAATTTCAGGGACTGATTAGCATACTTCCCATCTTATTCTCATTAATCTTCACTGATGAAATTCAAGTCATCTTACAAGATAGGAAGAAAACCAATTGCCCTTGAGATCCATGACTCTCATCCTGCATTGAAGAAAATGCTTGTCTGCTGTGGCCTAATAGCATAAACTGTGGAGATTAGAAATCAATCTTTTCAAGACAATGAGACACTGCAGTTGTTAATACAAATGGATCACTCCTCATGTCATGTAGAAGATGGAACTGTCCAATTGTCTAACCATATAAGTATATATATATATATATATATATATAAATATATATATATATATATATATATATATTCACTGAAAAAAACCATAGGTTATAGACCATATATAGTTAGGAATTAGCATTTACAAAACCTTGAAAATTCACTGAAAAAACCATAGGTTATAGACCATATATAGTTAGGAATTAGCATTTAAAAAACCTTATTTTACTCACACAAAACCATTGAAATTCCATATATAGTTAGTTGTACTAACTATATATCGCGCACCCGCAATCCACTGCTGATCATGTCACATATTACATCATTCATTACATGGTCAGTGACATCACTGATGACATCACTGATGACATCTCAAATGACATCACTGATGACATCACTGATGACATCTCAAATGACATCACTGATGACATCACTGATGACAACATCCAGTGACTGTATTTTTCTGTAAAGTTAAAATATGTCTTACATATTGAAGAATGAGTGGATGTATAAGTGTCTTGATGAAGGATTTAGTAGGGGCATGACTGACTGTATGAGTGACTGATTAAATGTGTCTCACTGAGTGCATGGGTTAGTGACTAAACTGTCTTAATTTGTGCATCATTATGTCTGTTGTTCTGTAAACTGCTGCATGTGTTGATCAGTAGCTATATGATTAACTATATGGGTTATTGATTGGTTGCCCAAGCATTTGTATGGGAGACTGAGTGTGTGTGTGGGTGGCTGGGAGGTGTATGACTCTCTGCATAGATGTGTGAGCAGTTGATTCACTAGATGTATGGGTTCAAAAGTGCATGTGGAAACAGCTGTATGGGCGGTTGACTGTGTGCATGAGTGTATTGGTGAGTGAATGGATATCTCAGTGCTACATGTCAAAGTAAGTACATATGTAAAATACAGTACATGTGAGAGTTGACATATATAAATAACTGTGCATAAGAGCCAGTGAATGTGTGAGTGGCTGTATGGATCATTGTGAACTTGTATCCAGGATTGTATAAGTGAGTAAATATGTTTTAGTATATGTTTGAATAAGTAAGGTGTGTATAACTGTATAGTTGAGGAAATGGAGGTGTGATTGATTCTTTGCATGACTGACTAGGTGTGTGAGTAACTCCATGGACGAGTGACAGTCTGTGAGTGTATGTTTATACTGAGTGTATCTAAGATTATATAAGAGTCTGAAGAGGTTCATCATAATATCACATGAATGATGTCATCAGTGATGTGATCAGTAATGTCAAATGAGATGTCATCAGTGATGTCATCAGTGATGTCATTTGAGATGTCATCAGTGATGTCATCAGTGATGTCAAATGAGATGTCATCAGTGATGTCATTTGAGATGTCATTTGAGATGTCATCAGTGATGTCATCAGTGATGTCATTAGTGATGTCATTTGAGATGACATCAGTGATGTCATCAGTGATGTCATTTGAGATGACATCAGTGATGTCATCAGTGATGTCATTTGAGATGTCATCAGTGATGTCATCAGTGATGTCATTTGAGATGTCATCAGTGATGTCATCAGTGATGTCACTGACCATGTCATGAATGATGTAATATGTGACATGATCAGCAGTGGATTGCGGGTGCGCGATATATAGTTAGTACAACTAACTATATATGGAATTTCAATGGTTTTGTGTGAGTAAAATAAGGTTTTTTAAATGCTAATTCCTAACTATATATGGTCTATAACCTATGGTTTTTTCAGTGAATTTTCAAGGTTTTGTAAATGCTAATTCCTAACTATATATGGTCTATAACCTATGGTTTTTTCAGTGAATTTCATTGGTTTTTTAAAAGCTAATATCTGTAGCTGTAAAATGTATTCTTCTTTAAATCCAAAAATATATGTTATATGTTTATTAATAATTTTTTTTTTTTATATTTTTTTTTCTTCGCTCCCGGTTCGCGAACCGGGAAGCTTCCCGTTAGCTCAATTTGATGCCGCGACCCGGTCCGCGAACCGGTAAACGTTCCGTTTGCGCAACTGCCGCGTTAGAAATCAACATCGTGACGCGTCGCGGAAGCGCGACGTATCGCGTTGTCGGGTAATGCGTCTTATGACGCGCCGCGTTAGCGCACCCGGAAGTGCTCCGGAGCGCAAACCGAGGCGCGAAGCGCAGCGACCCGGAAGCGATCCGGGGCGCGTTCCGCAGCGCGTAACATAAGCGTAACAGGTCATGTGACTTGTTAATAAAACTTTTCATTGGTTCATTTCACTTTTGGTTTCATAATGATGTAAGGCTAGGTCAGGTGACCTAAAAATAACACTTTTCATTGGTTTAGAAATATTGTTTTTCCCAAATGATGAAAACCCCTCCTTCTTTCCTCACTCTGACTTTCATCTCTGTGAGAGGAAGACCTTTTTTGATAGTTCAGCAATGGCTTCATTGGTAGCTTCAGCTGGTGGACCCCCACCACCACCACCACCTCCTCATGGGAAGAGAGGACCACCTCCCCAGTTCATCAGCAACACAGAGGAGGAAGAGGATGAGCAAGAGGAAGAGGAGACAGAAGGACCACAGTTTTTAGAAGAGCAGCCCCGGGTTTCTCATCGGAAAACCAGTTTTATTTGGCAGTTTTTTTCGATCCCTGAAGGGCAGAAGAAAGTAAATGCCAGATATGTCACCTGCCTCATATGTAAGGAGAAGTTATCTAGAGGCACCTTAAAAAATACAGCTTCGGTAACTACACCATGCATCGTCATATGAGCAGGTGGCATCCTTTAAACTACAGCCGGGCAGAGATGCGTGACCAGCAGGACAACCCAACAACTCCTGTGGCCAGGTCATCATCACAGATATCTTTGACACCAGCAGAGGCACGGGAAACCGTGCCAAACATTCAGGACAACTTTGTCCATATGAAGTTTACCTGCTTGTATTGTGGTGCATTATTGTTTTGTGGTAATATGAGTATTACCTTAATCAACCGAGCTTATGAAAATCACAATTGCCCTAAACGCCCCAGACAGTAATTTTTTTTTTTGCTCCTGTTGAGCCGTTTCCAATGCCTGTTTTTTGTTGTTTCCCCTCCATCAAAAACAAAAAAAAAACATAAAACTGTTAAAAAAATACAAAAAAAACAAAAAATGTTCAGAAAAATAAAAAAAAATATAAAACAACAAAAACATAAAAAAACCAGTTCTTTTCAGAACTACCTCCCCTTTCAAAAAAAATTGCTAGAATGTTTAGCACTCTGGCAAGCTCTATTTCTTTTGGTTCGCTTCCCTGTTCGCTTCCCGATTCGCGAACCGGGAGCGAACCCAAAAAAATTAAATAAAAAAAAAGGAAGAGTTAGTATAAGGGAAGTAAACAGAGAGTAATGTTAAAAGAAAGACAGCTATAGGGATTAAACCAGAGATACTGTTTAATAGATCTATTTACCGAAGAAAAGATGGAAGAGGGTATAATTGTGAAAAACAAAATAAAAAAGGAAGTGAAAGAAAAAAAAGAGAGTAGAACAATAACAAAGAAGAGTTTCTTGGAGAATGTGAGTGAATGTTCAAAATAAGATTAAAACATGTGGAATAATAGAGAGAAAAAACAGAAAACAGAAAAGAAAAAATAACAGAAAAAAATTAATTGAAACAGCAAAGAAATGTAAATAACATAGAGCCATATCATCAACATAGCCAATAAAAGTTTTGCAGCTTTTATCGGCAGAAATGTGTCGCTAAAGCCGCTTTTGCGGCAGAAAACTGCCGCTAAAACCACTTTTGCAGCAGTTTTCTGCCAATAAAAACAGCAATAATTTTATTGGCTGTGTTCATAATATGCTCCTTAGTGTGCTTCAACTACACAGAGAAAGCATTATGAACAAGTAGTGAAAGAGTGATCAGTCAAAGACACTAAGAGTAATAGAGACGGAGTGAGTGAACAAGAGTGAGGAACTATGAGAAGAGAGGGACTGAGAAAAAGAGTGGAAGGAGTTGAGTAAGTAGGTAATAGAGAAAGGAATGAGGAAAGTAGCAAAGGCAGGAAACTGAGGGTTAAAGAAATGAAGCTGTGGAACTAATAGTAGGTGAATGTGATAGAAATGTAACGAAAAGAGTACAAAACATTTACCTTATAATTGTCGTTAACTTACTCACTTTTTATTTTTATACTGTCAATCTGTGAAAGAGAGAACAAACATTTGAAAAATATTAAAACATGTATTTAAAAATTAGAAAAGACAAGGGAAAAGATTGAAGGACAAACAGTTTTTCAACAACTTTGACACTTACAGAAGCTTCTGCTTCTCCAGGCCCCCTACACAGTCCTAAAGATATACATTTTAAACTAACAGTATCTTGATGCAGATGAAGTGAGGCCTATCTTAAAACATGGTGCATCTTTTGCACTGCTGTTGTCTCACAAAAGTGTCGCAAGACACTAACATTTTAAATGATTGTTTCAGGATGCCAATAAGATGTGTCCTATCCAGAGGTTTGTTTGAGGTGAGGCCTACTCAGGGTTCCAAATGAAATTTCGAGTTGTTGAAGAGAACAGAGGACATAATACATGTGAAGGCCTACCAATGAAGTAAGTCATGTCCACTTCACTCTTGAACAAAGGCCAGACCTCTTCTGTGTCCGTGGACAGACCTAAAGTTCATCTGCACAATGTCATTCGTAAACTTAGGAAACACTGGTGATGTAATTGAAAAATGTGGAGTTTCTTTTCCTCATTTCACAATCACATCACCTGTGTTGCCTTTGGTTAGGTATCTCATAGTGCAGATGGAGTCTAGCATATCAAAGAGTACATAGAAGTTGAGCAGTATATACAACAATTTTGACATTTACAGAAGACTTAGCTTCTTATCTTGTTGGAGATGAAGTCAGGCCTGTCTTGCAACATGGCGCATCTTTTGCATCACTGCTGCATCGGTTTCATGTGGCACGGGTTTTTTACAGCATGACACATCTGCCTAGATGCATCAATTTGTAATTTTGTCGCCTCATAGCAAATCTTTTGCACCGCCGCTGCATCACAAAAGTGACGCACAGTGGTGCAAAAGAGGCATACACCTATCATAAATCTGTCCCTAACATTTGAAATGATTGATTCAGGATGACGATAAGGTGTGGCCTCTCCAGAGGTTTGTTTAAGGTGAGGCCTACTCAGGATTGCATATCAAATTTATGCTTGTTGAAGAATACAGAGGAGATAATACATGTGAAGGCCTACCAATGAAGTAAGTCATATCCACTTCACTCTTGAACAAGGGCCAGACCTCTTCTGTGTCCGTGGACAGACCTAAACTTCATCTGCACAATGTCATTCGTAAACTTAGGAAACACAGGTGATGTAATTGAAAAATGTGGAGTTTCTTTTCCTCATTTCACAATCACATCACCTGTGTTGCCTTTGCTTAGGTATCTCATAGTGCAGATGTAGTCCAGCATATGAAACAGTACCCAGAAGTGCAGCACTGTATGCAACAACTTTGACACTTACAGAAGCCTCACCTTCTCCATGCCTCCTACACAGTTCTACATGTACATCATAAATGCAAACAGTACAGAATTAATTATACATGTTAAATGGTTTATTTTTGCTGTTCTCAGAATGTATCAAATTTCACTAAAAACAGTGACTTGAAGGTATTCATCATATAACAGCGGGGAAAAAAAAACACAATCAAAATGATTGTGTTTAAAAAACCCATACAACATAACAAATCAGAATTCAGAACTCCTTAAAGTTAACTTACTTTCCATGACGTCGAAGGATGTCCTATGAACAGCTTACACTCTGTTGTGCTGTTATTACTTTCAGCCCGCCACTTTCTGAAAGAAAACCTCCATCGTTTTGAAAAATATGTTACATACAATAAATGACTTCTCGCTCTCTACCACACGTTTCCACAAGGCCAAATCATGTCAGAGCCATTTATAACTCTTGGAATTCTTGTAAGCCAATCCCGTCATGTTGTATTTCCGCAACTTTCAGAATTAAAATGTTGAAGATCATTTTCACAATCCTGGACTACTAATATCTTACCCTTCTTGCTCACTCATGTTCTACATTTCCTATGACACTGATACTGCTTACTATGAAGCAGACTTACACTACCTCTATGACTACTACAATTATTTAATTCTCTACATCACTTTTAATCACAAAGCAATATAAAACAGTAGACAGCATTGCAGACTTACATTCCCTCTACTCCATGTTTTGATTGGCTGCTTGAATTAGCTTATAAAAAGAAATAGTTTTTCTGAACTCATTCAAAGTGCACTTATTTTTCCATGACGTCCAGTGTTATGGTAAGAAGTTATGTCTCTGTACTACACTTATCCTCAAGGCCAAATCGTGTAGGAGCCATTAGAACTTCTTGAAATTCCTCAGAGCACATCCCAAGATTCTTTCCCTAAAATGTTGGTTTTAAAAACACCAGGTAAGAATTTTTAAGGTCATACGGCAATTTTTTTTTGAAAATTAAAACAGAATCGTTGCAGAATGACCAGCCATTTCTAGACTTTAAATAAGCTGTGTAATGTCCTGATGTTATTGAAGGACCGTCATGATATATAATTGCTACAGTTACAAAAGTCCTTCCTGATATTGACAACTGTGAAGCCACAAAATTTTTAATTAAAGTTGTCAATTTTGTTCCATCAGGCCTACATCGTTGGAACATTAAAATGACATACTGGCCATATGTTCGTATAAATAATGTTGACATCATTTCAGATTTACATTGGCTACATTCCATGTTGTGATCAGCTGCTTTTACTAGCTTATTAAAGGAGACTGATTTACTGTCTGGCAAAGTTAAATATATAAATCTTTCTGAGTCTACACTAGTAGTACTTGATACCCTACAGTTCTCGCAGTCATGCTGCCATTGATAAGAAAGCCCAAACAGGTGATCTACATCTACACCTTCAGCATGCAATACATCAAGCATATACATTAAAAACTCCTGACAATCTTGCTGAATATTTTGAGAGAATTGTGTTTGGCCTGAACATCTGTCTAACAGATTTCGAATTTCAGACACACTTTCTATTTTTGTTCTATCAGTGCTACATTTCTCTAACACAGAATTTAACAAACTGCATAATCTTTGATCAGAATTGACCACAATCTTTTCTTTTACATTTTCTAGAGAAAACAAAACATTAACCACTACATTAGCATAGCAGTTGACACCAGAAGTGTTTTCAAATTGAAAACCAACAACATCTTCAACAGAATCCTTTTTGTTTCTGCTTATAATTTCAGGTTCATCGACTTTTCGTCTTTTTGCTACAACCTCCCCAGTATTGGTCACATTTCTTCGTTTCCGGCCTACCACACGTTTCTCAAACAAAGGATATTGAGGCAAATGTGGCGCATACTCTCTTCTCAACCTATTGTATTCCTTAACACAATCTAGATCCGCACAAATGTTTGTGACATCACACTCAATCAAGTACAATCCCGATAAAGTTCTAACTCTTGACAATGCCACATATGCCATACCCTCCTTGAACACAGAACTGCCAATATTCACCAATGCACTGTCTACACTTAAACCTTGCGATTTATGGATTGTCACCGCATATGCCAAGCAAACAGGAAACTGCTTACGGCGAACATATAAGTCTTTTACAAGCAAAAATCTAGCAGAACAACGACCAATTAGCTGTACTTCCTCAATGCCATCAAATTTAATTTTTAAAAATTCAATTCCATCTCTATTTCTGTATTTCACAAAATCAACAACATTACCCATTGATCCATTTACCAGACCTCTTTCAACATGTAAATTCCTTCTTAAAATGATACGGCAGTTCAAGCACACATTCAGACTCTTTTCAAAACCTGCAGTTTTAGATATAGTCTTCTCTAATGAATCCAATTTTGATTTCAAATTCTCAGACAAAATAATTGTTGATCCCATATGCTCTACTCTGTCAATAGCTTCCAGTTTCACAATCTCTTGCTTTTCTAAATTCAACATTTTGTTGTTGAAGATGGCACATTCTGCAAGAGTTGGCATCAAACATATTCCAGATTTCTTCTCAGTAATTTTCTGAAAAATATTCTCAGGCACAACATCTTGTTCTGGATATAAATTTGACAGTAATCGTGCATGTAAAGCTTCTTCCCCATGCTCGGTCACTTTTCCTGTTCTAACATCTTGTAGAATATTCTTGTAAACTTCATCCTTCGCCTGACGCATATTTTCATGCAGTTCAGCATAATTGAAGTTTAACCATATATTGACGTTGCCAATGCTCCCTAGGCACTTCCTGGTATCTTCATGCGTGAGCATTTTGAACACAGGTTGCCCTTTCACTGGGGTCAGCTGCAGAAGATCTCCGAAAACAATGATGTGTTTGCCACCAAATAACACATCATACTCTCTTTTGAGAACTTCTTGCATTCTCAAATGCACAAAGGCAAGCATGACATTGGAAACCATGCTTACTTCGTCAATGATAAGAAGTTTCATTTTCCTCAAGATTCTTGAAACTTCACAACAAGCATCTCCAGATAGCTTGTGATATTGTAATTTGTTGTCATGCTCCACTGGCAGCATCAGTAAACGATGTAAAGTAATCCCTTTAATGTTATGTGCTGCCAGTCCAGTTGGAGCGGTGACAACACAAGACAGCGATGACTCAGTCCTTTCCTGCAAATAACATGAAATTGCTTTAATAAGGAAACTTTTTCCAGTTCCCGCTTCTCCACTCACGTAGAGTCGGACAGGCTTCAACGACGTACATGAGCACTCTTTCTTCTCATGACTTAATCCATGATCAATTTGCATGGTAACTTCGTCATATATTTTCCTCTGCTCAACGTTGAGTTGTCTTTCCAACTCTTCTAAGTTAACCGCATCCTCCTGAGCATGTGCCATGGCTCTTTCCACTTCATTCATAGCAGTGGCAGCTTCATTTTCGATAACAGGTCCTCCTAGTGGATCCTGACTCAATGAAGCAGAACTCTGACTGTCCTGAGAACTGTCTCTGGCAATCTCGGCTGCAATCGTTGCTTCCTGCTCGATTTCCACATTCAACATTTCTACATATTTGGGAAAAGCAGGACATTCTATGGTCTCCTTGGCGGCAGTGAAAGAGTCTTCGTAACAGAGGAAATCTCCAAGCAGTTCCTCTTCTGCACGCCAAGGCTTGAAAAGTTGCAAAAGTGCTAAATAGAAAAACTCCTTTTTTTCAGGAGATTCGCCACTCAATTTTCGATGGTTTACCAAGTGGCATTTTCTTTGCTTGACCAGACATCCCTCACTTCCAATTACAGCATACACTCCTTTCTCAGTATCTTCTTTGATGTTCCTCTTGAATATGTAATTTTGAAGAACCTCATACAGACAAACATTCTCGAGGTGACTGCTTCGATTTGGATAATATGTATCCAACATGTTGCTCTTCAAAATGTCGGTACTGTTTGGCTCCTTTTCCGCCAAATACTCAATTTCCCGCACAGGTTTCAGAACTCGATTACGCGTTGCAGCAAGACCAAGACTCGCCCAAACGATACTCCTGGATTTGGCATAGAGACTTGCTGAAGACAACCGGTCAGAACATTCGTAAGCTCCGATTTCTCGATGCGACAACATCTTCAGACTGAAACTGTACAACTTCTTGCTGAGGCTCTTTTCATGGGAAATGTCCTCCCACATATCCTTCAATTCTGTCTTCTCTTTTTTGGTGATGTAAGATGTCACATACCGAGCCACAGCCATACAGTTATCAGCCACAAACTGTATATCCATGTTAGCATTCCACATGGACAAAATCACCGGGTTGTAGTCGTTGATGTACTTGGACTCTTCGTTCCTCTTCAAATTGTATGTGTTTTTAGGTGATTTCTTCATCACATTATGTCGCAGCGAAGACATCAAACTGTTTACTCTTCCTTTAGAAATCACCGGTCGTGGAAAGCCGAAACGACATTTGGTGTAGAACTTGTCCTTGTTTCGGAATTTACGACGACAGTACTTTCCACAACGATGGCTTTGGAAACGTAGAACTTTTTCTCTTAGGCTTTTCTTCTCCTTTGCGTTTGGAACAGCACACGTAGAATACTGTTGTATGAAACTCATCACTGAGTCTTCTGGATCTGTTCCAAATTTAGGTGCATTCTTGATCCACAACAGCATATGTATGTGAGGAGCACCTCTTGCTTGGTACTCCTTTCTCCAGAAGAAATCCAACACCTCTCCAAGAGGTGGATTCTTCTTATTCATGATGAAAGACATCATAGCTTCAAATCTATGATTGAAGTACCGGCATACATTGACTGGATCCAAAGAGCACAGTTCTCCGGGTGTCTTGAGTTCGATGTTTTCGATGTTTCCATTTGCCTCTCGTAGAAATTCAAGTAAGTCTTCCCAGCCATACTCGGCACAGCTCAGAGTGAGGAACCATGTGGGAGTTCCTAAGTTCCTCAGCATACATTTTAAATCACCATGACGACGGTACCAGTACTCATTAGTACCACGCTGACACGCCATGAGATTAATCAGGTGAGAATCTAAAATACTGTCTTGGACATTGACTTTATCCATAAAGTCACTTGCCGAGATGTTTTGCATGTGTATACCACTTTTCAAGATGTGGTTCACTGCATATGATAGTCCAGACAGATCGCTTTCAAACAGGAGATGAAACAAATAGGGAATACATTGTCGAAACCTAGCATCTCCTGCATACAATCGCAAAGTCCGGTATTCAGAAGCAGGAATTTGATGAGGTCGCTCATCATATCTTCCTCCCTGACCTGTTGGAAAAAGCTGTGGGAAACACCGAGCTTCCAAACTTTCCTCCCAAACACTAATGGGACTCCCTTTGGCTTGTTTCATTTGAAACAACTCAATAGCATTCCCCATGACTTCCTTGGAATGCAAAGGATGAACACTATAATGTTCATATATTTCTTCACTAGTAGAGGGTTCTACTTTCTCAATTTGACCAGCACACAAATCGCTATCCTCTTCCTCACTTACTTCCTCTTCTGCAACATAAACATTCTTATAGTACTTATTATTTTTTTCAAATACAATGTTGCCTTTTTGACTTTCCTAACATCCACTAAATCTTGCCATATTTTCTTATTCTTTGTCGGAACCCCATTAACTAAGATAACCAGAGGTTCCTCTTCCACTTTTTCTACTCCAATTGTGTTAATGTTTTTCTTCAAATCTAGAGGCAAATAAACAACTCTTCCCTTTAATCCTCTCTGTAAATCTGATGGAGGCAATTTCCCTGTCTTTGGCTCCATTCTTACAATAGCCTGAAAGGGATGGATACTTTGAATCAAAATAGATTCATAAGTATTTAAATCCTTCAATTCAGAAGGAATCTCAACCAATTCCAGATTATTATGAACTGCTCTAGCAGGCATCTGGTTTTGATTTAATTTGCTACAACAATAAGTACACACACGTTGATCCGATCCCAAATCAAAACAATTTTCTACCATCAAGTATGTTGTGAAATCCTTCCATTCACTATTATTTTCCCTTTCACTTTTTGCATATAAATCCACTAACTTAGTCTGATTCTTATAATAAGTGCGTCGACAACACACACAAGTGAAATTAGGCCTCTCACTTGATTTCACCTGAAACGTCGCAATTTCCCTCTGAAAATTATCTGTACTGGAAACCTGTACTCTATCTTCCACATTACCCTCTTCTTCTTGGTCAATTTCAACATTCTCCTCTTTACTTCCAAAGTAACCAAACTCAATTTCTGCACAAATATTCTTCACATCTACTTCTGAACCATGCAAAAGAGCAGCGCATAATTGTTTAAGCATAATTGCTGGACTCTTAGCATAATACAACATTCTAACTAATTTCCTCACTTTTTTATGATGCACTGCTAGCATCCAGAAATGATGAAAAACACTCTGGCATACTCTCCTGGAAAGACAAGCCAGTGAATGACCATGCAAACCTGTCACTTCTCTCACTCTGCAAGGATCTAATTCTTGCAACAACTTCATTTTCTGCTTCAAACTTTTCTTATTAAATGTCCGTACAAAATCACAAAGCAAATTGATGGAATCCTGTCGCACACTGCAAATACTACTACACTTCCAGGTGTACACAGGACCCTTAGGACGTCTTCCTAAAACCTCATTACCTAACACCTCTTCTGTCTCTGTTGTCACAAGTTTTTCTTTTTCAACTGGACAACCATCTTTCACTTCATAAGCTCGACCACTGGTGTCAACTGCATGCACCAAATCATTATCCTGGAAATAACTCTCCTCATTAAAAAATGCCTCACAACTTGAACTATGCATCCATTCTCCGGAAAAAACTTCACAAAAATTACTACGATTAACTATTCTCTTCCATCTACTATTTCTTTTGAAATCATAAATTGCCTTGTTTAGCTTCCTAATTCTATTGTTTATCAAAATAAATAACTTACGTTTAATTTCAAATGCCTGATCAATAACTTTCTCAACTTTTTTTTTTCTCTTATAAAAAACCACTTTCTGTTGACCTTTCTTAATATTTTTTAACAAATTGCCAATTATCCTGTTGCGGAACATTCGTTTACGAATGTCCCTAAACTGTTGTTTCCTTCTACTATCATGCACAGAGTTATCTCTTGCTCTAGCAGTAACATTTTTGATTGGCCTTTCCTTTCCGTTTAAAATGCTTCTCTTTTTCTGGACTGAACTATTTTCTGTAGTAATATTTTTTTTACTACAAATATTTCTTATAAATGTTTTTGTGCTCTTACCCGGTGCTTTCTTGGTGACTTGACAAGTTTTTTTGTTAGAGGACTGCTGCATTATATCATTTACCTGCTGTCTTTGATGTTTTGCAGCCTTTCTAAGTCTTTCTTTAGTTGGCATGCTGAAATCTTGAAATGATCTGCAGTTGAATCTGTGGTAAAATATAATAAAAAATGTTATTAACCACTATTACCAAACAGTAAATCAATAACAGTCATCAAAAACTTAACACACTACTTGACATTTTTAGTGCTTGGCAAATTTAGAATACAGAAATAGCAGAAAAGAAATGAAATTCATATTCATTTTACCTGTGCTGTTTTATATGTGAATCTGATCTAATTTTATGAGCATATTTTAATATTTTATTGAAGACACTACACATAACCTGTTTTTGAAGGTGTCTTTATTTTTAAATGAAACGGTTTACATTTTTACTTTTCATTTATTATAAATTTTTAAAAATAAATGTTTATAGTTCCATAGGCTCAAGCACGTCAGCTTCCCACCCTATGTCATACAATTCTGACAAATCTGCATCCTCATCATGTTCTTCTTCATCCTCAGGATTTAAATCATCCAAGGGATCTACTTCCACTGATGTTTCAATTACGAGTTCAATTATGAGGTCGAGATCAACTGATTGCTGATTGTTGCTCATGTTGATGTTGTCGTTATCTTTAAAGAAAGAGAACAACAATGAGATGTTGCAGAGTAAGGCACAAATCTCAGAGACTATAATAGTAAAATTGTTTAACAAGAGTAACATTTTGCAGCTAATATTTAGCCATGACCAGCGATGCTGAGGAGGTAAGGCCTATGTCCAAGTTTTCAGTGAACAGGACTCATCTCTTCTTAACCTTGGATAAGCCTCACCAACTCTGTGTCCCCTGCTCATACTTAAATGTAAAGTGGCAGATTTATGTTAACTGACGCATTCCCAGGGATGCACCAGTTAATGTGCACCGCTGCTCTGCCACCCATGGTGTGCCGCATTTACAATGTGGAGCACCATTGAGTGAAAACAGCACAGATGCGTCACGCATCTGTGCCGCAAAAGCAGCACATTGCAGGAATCACGTCGTAAGCGCAACATGTCTACTGCAATGCACAGGAGCAAGCCACACATTGCATGGTGCATCACTCCTTATGCCTGTTTCAAACAGGCGTAATGATTTGATTCAGCAATGCTATAAAGCTGAGTCAGTGAAATCTTCTAAATTTCACTGTGTTAGTTTTACAGGGCTTTCTTGCAAATTAATGCATACCTTGCAACAAAACACCTATATGAAAACTGACGCAGGTTTCATGTGGCACAGGACTTTACAGCATGACACATCTGCCTAGATGCATCAATTTTTAAATATGTCGCCACATAGCAAATCTTTTGCACCGCCGCTGCGTCACAAAAGTGACGCACAGCGGCACAAAAGAGGCACACGGCTATCATAAATCTGTCCCTAACATGTTAAATGATTGATTCAGGATGACGATAAGGTGTGGCCTATCCAGAGGTTTGTTTAAGGTGAGGCCTACTCAGGGTTGCAGATTAAATGGAGATGGGGCACCCCTGAGCCTTGCTGGAGCTGCATGGCACTTGCGATGCAGCTCCAGCAATGCGCCACCTTTACGGCACAGATGCGTCACGCATCTGTGCTGTTTTTGCCCCATGGTGCGCCGCGTTGTAAATGCAGCGCACCATGGGTGGCGGAACAGCGGCGCAGGATGACTGGCACATCCCTCGGGATGCACCAGTCATCATAAATCTATCCCTAAGCTTCTTATCTTGTTGGAGATGAAGTGAGGCCTGTCTTGCAACATGGTCCATCTTTTGCATCACTGCTGCATCGGTTTCATGTGGCACGTTTTTTTTACAGCATGACACATCTGCCTAGATGCATCAATTTGTAATTTTGTCGCCACATAGCAAATCTTTTGCACCGCCACTGCGTCACAAAAGTGACGCACAGTGGCGCAAAAGAGGCATACACCTATCATAAATCTGTCCCTAGCATTTTAAATGATTAATTCAGGATGACGATAAGGTGTGGCCTATCCAGAGGTTTGTTTAAGGTGAGGCCTACCTACATTCATGGGGAAATGAATTAAAATGTCCTTAAGACACATGAAAGCGTTTTTTTAAAGCCTTTGCAGCATTTTTGGGTCACTTTTAACATGGCTATGTAACTTAAACAATCAAAATCTAAATTTGCCAAGCACAGGTGGGAGCATATTTACAAGGAATTTGCACCACGGGGAAAGGTCTTACATTAAAATGGAAAAATGACATCAGAGACACTCAAATGCCTTATAAAGAAGCATACACCATTATGTCCTTCTCATAAATGTTAAAAGCATTCCTTTTCCTCAAAAACGATTTTCAAGTCTTAATTTGAAAACACTACACATGGGGAAATGACTTAAAATGTCCTTAAGACACATGAAAGCGTTTTTTGATTGCCTTTGCAGCAGTTTTTGGGTCACTTTTAACATGGCTATGTAACTCAAACTATCAAAATGTAAATTTGCCAAGCACAGGTGGGAGCATATTTACAAGAAATTTGCACCACGGGGAAAGGTCTTACATTAAAATGGAAAAATGACATCAGAGACACTCAAATGCCTTATAAAGAAGCATACACCATTATGTCCTTCTCATAAATGTTAAAAGCATTCCTTTTCCTCAAAAACGATTTTCAAGTCTTAATTTGAAAACACTGCACATGGGAAAATGACTTAAAATGTCCTTAAAACACATGAAAGCGTTTTTTGATTGCCTTTGCAGCATTTTTGGGTCACATTTAACATGGCTATGTAACTCAAACTATCAAAATGTAAATTTGCCAAGCACAGGTGGGAGCATATTTACAAGGAATTTGCACCACGGGGAAAGGTCTTACATTAAAATGGGAAAAATAACATCAGAGACACTCAAATGCCTTATAAAGAAGCAGACACCATTATGTCCTTCTCATAAATGTTAAAAGCATTCCTTTACCTCAAAAACGATTTTCAAGTCATAATTTGAAAACACTGCACATGGGGAAATGACTGAAAATGTCCTTAAGACACATGGAAGCGTTTTTTGATTGCCTTTGCAGCATTTTAGGGTCACTTTTAACATGGCTATGTAACTCAAACATTCAAAATCTAAATTTGCCAAGCACAGGTGGGAGCATATTTACAAGGAATTTGCACCACGGGGAAAGGTCTTACATTAAAATGGGAAAAATAACATCAGAGACACTCAAATGCCTTATAAAGAAGCATACACCATTATGTCCTTCTCATAAATGTTAAAAGCATTCCTTTTCCTCAAAAACGATTTTCAAGTCATAATTTGAAAACACTGCACAGCTCCTATGCACAAAAACACCCTGTCAGTACTAATACTTCACATTTTCTCCAATTACAATTTCTCAAAGAAACAAAATCTATTTGTAAAACACTTGAGGCAAAGCAACATTTTAAAAACACAACTTTCTTCATAATTTTCTCCTTAAAGCACACTATTCTCTATCTAAATTAAATAAATCTTTTCTCACCTTAGCAAATACTTTATGAGTTTCAAAACAGTCTCAGAAACACACCACTTTGTCTTTAGCAGAGCAAAAGGTATGCACTCCAGAGTCTGCAGCTATCAAAAGCACAGAAATGCTGTAATTCTTCACACATATCTCTCATGTCACCCAATCAAAACTCTTCCCTCACTTTTTTCAAATCAAAACCCTTCCCCCCTCTGCCCTCTCTGCCTTTTTTGCATAGCAACCACCTCTTGGAAGACCTCTGGTGTTTGCAAGTTCACACAACAATGTTTCAATTGAACTCTGAACTCTCAGTGCACCTGCATATCCAGTGCAATCTTTCATTTAATGATTTTTTCTTGACCATTCAAAATACATCTTTCAAAGAACTCATCCATGCACCCTAACTTTCTGTTTTCAGCAATCAAAATCCACCAATCACTGTTACTGCTTCATTAACACAGAAACTCCACAGTTTTTTTCATTTTAAACTCTTATTTTTTCAACTGCCATTTCATTGCCACACTTCATCTGACTGCAGCAGAACCTTCTCTCACCATGTTTTCTGTCTGGATTGTTGGACATAGTTACATCTACTGGGCTCAGAGGTATGCTGATAACAGAAATTTACCTAACCTCAATTTACAAGATGTGGAAATTAAGTGGTTTGGCCACAGAGGATTAAAATGTCACCAATTGATACCATTGGTGAAAACCTTTATGCATTTGCCAAAACCTGACCTGTTAATTGTGCACTGTGGAGGTAATGACTTGGGCACTTTGACTGGGGTAGGCCTGGAAATGCTTTTAAAGGACACCTTTGAGCAATTAATGGCACTTTTTCCTTAGACTGCCTTGGTATATTCAAATATATGCCAAAGACAGAAATGGAGGTGGTCGAACCAATTTTGTCCACAAATTGAGAAGTCGAGGAAGCATGTAAACAAATCTGTTTCAGCTTACATGAGAGACCATGGAATGGGCTCCGTGTACAACAATAACTTGCGTTACTACATGCAAGATATCTACAGAGGAGATGGAGTTCACTTCTCAGATGAGGGCAACAGAATTTTCATTCTGAATTTAAGACTGTGCATTGGTACCTACTTATAAGTACCTAAATGTACCATAAACCCAAAAGCTCTTCTCAGAGCTACCTTACATCTGATCACTCACAATTATTATTTTACTCTAACTTTTTTCACTAATTTTCAACAAAGTACGCTCCCCGGGGCGCTACCCGGTACGCGAACCGGAAGCTAACCTCGCGAAATTTTTAAAAAAAATGTTTTTTTTCCGCACATATGGGCCTCCTCAGCCACCCTCAGAAAACCTAGGGGGTCAAGATAAGTCTACCGTGCCCCCTTCTACCCATTCTGAACATTAGTTGCCCTCCATCTTGTATCTTAATTCGACCGAAACACAAAATGGTGGACTCCCGTAACGCTTCAGGTTCGCGTACCGGGGCGCTCGCCAGTTCGCGTACCGGGGCGCTCCCCGGGAAGCGCTCCATCAAAAAAGGTGGGAAAGTAATTTACAGAAAAACGACTGGAGACACTTTCACCAAATATAGATTAGCTCATACTACATACCAATCCCTATCATTTTCACAAATTTGATTGAAATTCCATTTAGCCATTTAGCCTGTAGACCTCTCTAAATACCGTGAGGTAAATTACTTCACAAAACACATCTGAAGTGTTGGAATTGACAACCAATGAAAATGTTACTTTCATTTTCTACTTTTTTTACCTGACATTTGATTGGTTATATACCTGAATATATATAAAGGAAGAGAAGGAAACACAGCCATGTTGACTACTACTTCCTGGTGTACATTTCAATTGGATTTTCACTAATCACTTCAACTTCTTTGTAAAGGTAAGTTGTTATTTTAAAAACTGAAGTATATTGTGCACTATCAGTTAATATGGTAAACTTTTTCTGATAGTTATATACTATCCCTCTGTAGTAGTTATAGATTTAGATAGACTTCTCTGTTATAGTTATGGATGGAGTTAGGTTTCTCTTGTATAATTATGAATTTACTTACGTTAAATCACATACACTTTTTTATATTCCTACTTCCACTCTGATACTATACACTGCCCAAAGATAAATTCACTGATAAAAACTGCCTATCTAAAATTAATCCCAACAGTGCCCTATCTCTACTAATATATATTTTTTTTATCCAAATTTCAGGCAACATGGAAGGCGAACAGAAAGTTTCATTTCAAATTGTCCTGCAAGAGAGCAGCCAAGAATTAATTGATCCAAATTATATAGAATTTATGGATGAAACTTGGGACCAAGAACTACTGCAATGTGTGCAAGCAGTAGATGACCTCCTTCAAAATGAGGACATTTTACACACTCAGAGATTACAAGCTATGTTCAATGAAAATGACGACATTTCAGACAGTGAAATGTTAGAAATGTTATTAAATTTTGAAACACAATCACAATAATAAATAATTGCTTAAAAAATAAAGAAATTAAAAAATAATCAACAAAACCAACAATCAATTAACATACAGTATTTGAAAAGTCTATCATTCTTTTTTCCTTATAGTACGCTCCCCAGAACGCTTCCCGGTTCGCGGACCGGGCGCTCCCCACGCAAAAAAACAAAAAAAATGTTTTTATTTTTTTTTGCACTGCGGAGCCCTTTTAAAGCCTCCACATCAAACCTAGGGGGTCAGGGAGGATCTACTATGCCCCCTTATGGTCATTTCCCCCTTTGTTTTGGCCTCCTCTTGTCTCTCGATCCTACCGAGAGACAAGATGGCGGCCGCTCCGGACTGTTTAGAATGTTGACAGACACCGGAGAGCCAATCAGCTTCGCTACGCGAAGTTCCGTTACGCGTCAGGTACGCGAACCGGAGCGCTGCCTGGTGCGCGCTTACAGATATATATCTTTTTTTGAACGTTAATTTCTCAAAATCCACTGGAGCACACATATTGAGACCTAGCAAAGGCACATCGGGCTAACAGTCCCTACAATTTTGCCAAGTTTCGTGCAAATCCATTCAGCCGTTCGGCCTAAAAGTGAGGCCAACCGCCCTATGGAAATTAACATGGGAAAAACACATTTTGGGACCCCCCTTTTTTCTCGGCCACCCCTTGACGAACCCCCCCCAAATTTCCAGGGGATGCTCAGAAACAAAATGTTCCATTTTCCTGAAAATTTCAGCCAATTCCGTCCACAAACGCCAAAGTTATTAGACATAGAATTTTCAAAAATCCCATAGGGAAAAAATCCTAACTATATATACCTACTGGCGACCGCCAGTAGGTAATATATATATATATATATGTGTCATCAAAATGCCCGAAAGCTTCAGGAAGGCACACGGCTCTCAAAGCTCCATGGTTCCCACCTGTTGGAGACGCAATCGGACATCCACTGCAGCAACGTCCATGAGGTAAAAGCCGGATCGGCAGACGGATCCAGTTTACAGCATGCCTGTCGATTCATGCCTGACGCGTTTCGTGCTAATTGTACTCTTCAGCACATAACTGAAGCATACACCACAAGACCCACAAACCAACGCAGACTCAGTCAGTCAGTCAATAACACTTTATTCGATTATTAGAAATCATAAAAGCACAAATATTACAATTCATTGTCATTATTTCATGTACATACAGTCATCAAGTCATAAATACAAATTTACCATCTAATAAAAAGTCTTTAAAAAAAAATTCCCCCACAGGAATATTTACAATATTTAAAATATTTATAATGGGCAAAATACTAGAATAAAATCAGTTTTGATTATTATTGCAAATCGCTAGTCTCTTGGCCTTACTCCGAACAGCTGCTACCAAAAAACTTGCAACCCCAAACATTACCCGGGTGTTATTTAACATTTTAAGATAAGTCAATGCAGGTTTGAACTGTAAAAACCCAGCTCCCCTCAATAACGGTTTTAAATAAATGTTCCTAATCTCATCATAATGCTCACAAAACATGATGAAATGCATTGGGTCTTGGGTAGAAAAGTTGTCACAGCTACAAGGTGGAGAAGTTTCTGGCCTACCCCGGACTGGGAAGTGGCCTAGCGATAAATAGATCACACCAAACCTAAATCTAATTAGAAGGTGTCGATGAAACAGGATTGTAACGACTTTTAAATAAGGTTCTAGTTAGCAGACTCATTGAAGTCGCCCATTGGAGGGCTCAGATTTTTAAGGGGGAGGTGTGGCCTCTATGCCAAATTGACTGTCGCGCCGCTGAGGAGTGCAATGAGCACGAAACTCCTCTGGCGTGAATCGACAGGCATGCTGTAAATTGGATGGTATACACCCGTTACAACGGATCTTTTACTCCGCACTACCATTACAACGCGACCATTACTCCGCATACCATTACAACGCATTGCGCTGGGGGGCGCTCTAGGATAGGGAATAAGTATAATTTACTATCCAACACCTTCCCTAGGGTCCACGGGGACTGGAGTTAGAATAGTAAATTATACTTACCACTATCCAGCGCCCCAAGGCGCTATGCGTTGTAACGGTATGCGGAGTAAAAGTCGCGTTGTAATGGTCTGCGGAGTAATAGTATGCGTTATAACGTCATACATCCAAATTGGATCCACCCGCCAATCCGGCTTTTACCTCATGAAGGTTGCTGCAGTGGATGTCAGAGTGCGTCTCCAACAGGTGGGAACCTTGGAGCTTTGATTTATATGTGGCCTCCCAGCCGCGGGAGTTGCGCCACCTGGAAATCTGGGGCCGCGGAGCTCCGAATCACGGAGTCTCAATGTGGAGGCATCCATGGAGGATTGACAAGCCGGACGTGCGAGTGGAGGCCCATTGGTGGGCTTGAAACATCTCAGACAGCGGCACATAACTGAAGCACACACCACAAAACCCACAAACCAAAGTGGACTCATTCGAGTCACCCATTGGAGGGCTCATATTTTTAATTGGGAGGTGTGGCCTCTATGCCAAATTCACTTTTGCGCCGCTGAAGAGTGCAATGAGCATGAAACGCGTCCGGCGTGAATCGACAGGCATGCTATAAATTGGATCCACCCGCCAATCCGGCTTTTACCTCATGAAGGTTGCTGCAGTGGATGTCAGAGTGTGTCTTCAACAGGTGGGAAACTTGGAGCTTTGATTTATACGCGGCCTCCCAGCCGCGGGAGATGCACCACCTGGAAATTTGGGGCCACGGAGCTTCGAATCACGAAATCTCAATGTGGATGCATCCATGGAGGATTGACAAGCCGGATGTGCGAGTGGAGGCCCATTGGTGGGCTTGAAACATCTCAGACAGCGATACCTAACTGAAGCACACACCACAAGACCCACAAACCAACACGGACTCATTCGAGTCGCTCATTGGAGGGCTCATATTTTTAAGTGGGAGGTGTAGCCTCTATGCCAAATTGACTGTTGTGCCGCTGAAGAGTGCAATGAGAACGAAATGCGCATGGCGTGAATTGACAGGCATGCTGTAAATTGGATCCGCCCGCCAATCCGGCTTTTACCTCATGAAGGTTGCTGCAGTGGATGTCAGAGTGCATCTCCAACAAGTGGGAACCTTGGAGCTTTGATAGATATATATATATTTTTTTCACAACAATGTGGGTGAATTTACCGGAGCAGCACAACAGCGGGTGTGGGCGTTCGGCTCAGCCAGTAGCCAGAAAACATCAATTTTTCCTCAAGGAAACGCCGCGCTCAGGAACTTTTAGTTTTGAAGTTTAATTAACAGAGCCTAGTCTGCACACCAACACCAAGGCCGCAAGGCTGAAACGCGTTGGTGTGCAGACTAGGCTCTGTTAATTAAACTTCAAAACTAAAAGTTTCTGAGTGCGGCGTTTCCTTGAGAAATGTTTTTTTTTTAAATATATATATATATATATTCACTGAAAAAACCATAGGTTATAGACCATATATAGTTAGGAATTAGCATTTACAAAACCTTAAAAATTCACTGAAAAAACCATAGGTTATAGACCATATATAGTTAGGGATTAGCATTTAAAAAACCTTATTTTACTCACACAAAACCATTGAAATTCCATATATAGTTAGTTGTACTAACTATATATCACGCACCCGCAATCCACTGCTGATGATGTCACATATTACATCATTCATGACATGGTCAGTGACATCACTGATGACATCACTGATGACATCTCAAATGACATCACTGATGACATCACTGATGACATCATCCAGTGACTGTGTGTTTCTGTAAAGTTTAAATATGTTTTACATATTGAAGAATGAGTAGATGTAGAAGTGTCTGGATGAAGGATTTAGTAGGTGCGTGACTGACTGTATGAGTGAGTGATTAAATGTGTCTCACTGAGTGCATGGGTTAGTGACTAAACTGTCTTAATTTGTGCATCATTATGTCTGTTGTTCTGTAAACTGCTGCATGTGTTGATCAGTAGCTATATGAGTAACTATATAGGTTATTGATTGGTTGCCCAAGCATTTGTATGGGAGACTGAGTGTGTGTGTGAGTGGCTGGGAAGTGTATGACTCTGTGCATAGATGTATGGGTTCAAAAGTGCATGTTGGAAACAGCTGTATGGGCGGTTGACTGTGTGCATGACTGTATTGGTGAGTGAATAGATATCTCAGTGCTACATGTCAAATTAAGTACATATGTAAAATACAGTACATGTGAGAGTTGACATATATAAATAACTGTGCATAAGAGCCAGTGAATGTGTGAGTGGCTGTATGGATCATTGTGAACTTGTATCCAGGATTGTATAAGTGAGTAAATATGTTTTAGTATTTGTTTGAATAAGTAAGTAAGGTGTGTTTAACTGTATAGTTAAGGAAATGGAGGTGTGATTGATTGTTTGCATGACTGTCTAGGTGTGTGTGTAACTTCATGGATGAGTGACAATCTGTGAGTCTGTGTTTACACTGAGTGTATCTAAGGTTATATTAGAGTCTGAAGAGGTTCATCGTATTATCACAACAGTGATGTCATCAGTAATGTCATTTGAGATGTCATCAGTGATGTCATCAGTGATGTCATTTGAGATGTCATCAGTGATGTCATCAGTGATGTCATTTGAGATGTCATCAGTGATGTCATCAGTGATGTCACTGACCATGTCATGAATGATGTAATATGTGACATCATCAGCAGTGGATTGCGGGTGCGTGATATATAGTTAGTACAACTAACTATATATGGAATTTCAATGGTTTTGTGTGAGTAAAATAAGGTTTTTTAAATGCTAATCCCTAACTATATATGGTCTATAACCTATGGTTTTTTCAGTGAATTTTTAAGGTTTTGTAAATGCTAATTCCTAACTATATATGGTCTATAACCTATGGTTTTTTCAGTGAATTTCATTGGTTTTTTAATAGCTAATATCAAAACCTTTACAATGTATTATTCTTTAAAAAGAAAAATATTTTTTACATGTTTTTTATACAATTTTTTTTGTATTTTTTTTGTTTCGCTCCCAGTACGCGTACCGGTTAGCTTCCCGTTAGCTCAATCCGGAGGCGCGACCCGGTACGCGAACTGGTAAACGTTCCTTTTGCGCACCTCTCGCGTTACAAAACAACATCGCGACGCTTCGCGTCAGCATGACGTTTCGCGTTCTCGCGTAATACGTCATATTACGTGCTACGTTCGCGTACCCGGAAGCGCAGCGGTACGCGAACCGGAAGCGATCCGCGGCGCGGCGCCGACCGCGTAATGTAAACATAGCAGGTCATGTGACTCGGTAATAACACTTTTCATTGGTTCATTTCACTTTTGGTTTCCTAATGATGTAATACAAGGTCATGTGATCTAAAATGGACACTTTTCATTGGTTTAGAACTTTTGTTTTTCCCAAATGATGAAAACCCCTCCTTCTTTCATCACTCTGACTTTCATCTTGGTGAGAGAAAGACCCTTTATTGAGACTTTGTGATGGCTTCATTAGTAGCTTCAGCTGGTGCTAGCCCACCACCTCCACCAAATCCAAGAAAGAGAGGACCACCTGCAGAAGTAATTCTGCAAGAAGAGGAAGAACAGGAAGAGGAGGAAGAGGAGGAAGAGCATGAGTTTTTGCCAGAGGAGCCCAGGAGGTACAATCGACAGGAGATTTATATCTGGCAATTCTACAGAATTCCTGAGGGGCAAAAGAAAGTGAATGCTCGTTACGTGTTTTGCCGCATATGCGGTGATAGATTATCAAGGGGCACTGATAAAAAATATAGTTATGGCAATCATACTATGCATCGGCATATGAGTAGGTGGCACCCAAATAATTATAGTGCTGCCCAGCTACGTGACCAACAACAAAATCCCCTACAAATGGCAAGAAGATCGGTGGTTCCAGAGGTGTCGGGACCAGAGGCGAGGGAGGTGATTGCAAACATCCAAATGTTGTTTGGGCACGTAAAACAAGTGTGCGTGGAATGTGGCGCTTTCATCTGCTACAGAGAAAGTAGCATCACTTTGATTTTGCGAGCAATTCAAAATCATATTAATGTTTGCACAAGACGCACCAAAAAATAAATTCTTTTTTTTTTTTTGCTCCTGTTGAGCCCTTTATAATGGATCGTTTTTGTTTCCCCCCCCCCCAAAAAAACCAAAAAAATTTTAAAAACGTTCAGAAAATACAAAAAAAGTAAAAAAATGTTCAAAAAATACTAAAAAAAATATAAAACAACAAAAACATAAAAAAAAAGTTCTTTTCAGAACTAACTCCCCATTATAAAAAAATTGGTAGAATATTTGGAACTCTGCCAACCTCTATTTCTCTTAGTTCGCTCCCGGAGCGCTACCCGGTACGCGTACCGGAAGCTAACCAAAAAAATATTTTTTAAAAAAGAACAGTAACTATAAGGGAAGGAAATACACAGTTATGTTAAAAGAAAGACAGCTCTAGGGAGTAAACTAAGGATACTGTTACCTACAATCCACTGTTGATGATGTCACATATTACATCATTCATGACATGGTCAGTAACATCAACAGCAGTGGATTGTAGGTAACAGTATCGTTAGTTTACTCCCTATAGCTGTCTTTCTTTTAACATAACTGTCTATTTCCTTCCCTTATAGTTACTGTTCTTTTTTAAAAAACATTTTTTTGATCAGTCATAAACAGTGACATTAATAGAAACAGAGAGAGTGAACAAGAGTGAAGAAATATGGTCCTCCTCAGCCACCCTCAGAAAACCAAGGGGGTCAAGATACATCTACCGTGCCCCCTTCTACCCATTCTGAACATTATTTGCCCTCCATCTTGTATCTTGATTCGAACGAAACACAAAATGGTGGACTGCCATAACGCTGCTGGTTTGCGAACCGGGCAACTTCCCAGGAAGCGGTCCAAAAAAAAAAAAAGTTGGGAAAGTAATTCACAGACACTAAGAGTAATAGAGATGGAGTGAGTGAACAAGACTGAGAAAAAGAGTGGAAGGAGTTGAGTAAATAGGTAATAGAGAAAGGAATGAGGAAAGTAGCAAAGGCAGGAAACTGAGGATTAAAGAAGTGAAGCAGTGGATCTAATAGTAGGTGAATGTGATAGAAATGTAACGAAAAGAGTACAACTATTTACCTTGTAATTGCCGTTAAATTAATCACATTTTATTTCTATACTTTCAATCTGTGAAAGAGAGAACCAACATTTGAAAAAAATTAAAATATGTATTTAAAAATTACAAAAGACAAGGGAAAATATTGAAAGACAAATAGTTTTTCAACAACTTTGACACTGACAGAAGCTTCTGCTTCTCCAGGTCCTCTACACAATCCTAAAGATATACATTTTAAACTAACAGTATCTTGATGCAGATGAAGTGAGGCCTATCTTAAAACATGGTGCATCTTTTGCATTTTTCTTGTTTCAGAAAAGTGTCGCTTCAGTATGCCAATAACATGTCTCCTATCCAGAGATTTGTTTGAGGTGAGGCCTACTCAGAGTTCAAGATGAGATTTACACTTGTTGAAGTGTACAGAGGAGATAATATCTGTGAAAGTCTACTAATGAAGTGAGTCATGTCCACTGCACTCTTCAACAAAGTAGAAACCTCCTATGTTTCCCTGGACAGACCTAAACTTGATCTGCACAATGTGATTCGTAATGATAGGAAACTCAGGTGATGTAATTGAAATATGTGCAATTTATTTTGCTCATTTCACAATCACATCACTTGTGTTTCCTTTGCTTAGGTATCTCATTGTGCAGATGTAGTCCAGCATATGAAAGAATACGTAGAAGTGCAGCACTGCATACAATAAATTTAACACTTACAGAAAACTCACCTTCTCCATGCCTCCTACACAGTTCTACATATACATCATAAATGCAAACAGTACAGAATTAATTATACATGTTAAATGGTTTATTTTTGCTGTTCTCAGAATGTATCAAAATTCACTAAAAACAGTGACTTGAAGGTATTCATCATGTAACAGCGGGGAAAAAAAACACAATCAAAATGATTGTGTTTAAAAAACCCATACAACATCAGAAAATAAAATTCAGAACTCCTTAAAGTTAACTTACTTTCCATGACGTCCAAGGATGTCCTATGAACAGCTTACACTCTTTTGTGCTGTTATTACTTTCAGCCCGCCACTTTCTGAAAGAAAACCTCCATCGTTTTTAAAAACACGTTACATGCAATAAATGACTTCTTGCTCTCTACCACTATTTTCCACAAGGCCAAATCTAGTCAGAGATATTTATAACTCTTGGATTTCTTGTAAGCCAATCCCATCATTTGGCATTTCCGCAACTTTCAGAATTAAAATGTTGAAGATCATTTTCACAATCCTGGAATAGTAATATCTTCCCCTTCTTGCTCAGTCATGTTCTACATTTCCTATGACACTGATACTGCTTAATATGAAGCAGACTTACACTACCTCTATGAGTACTACAATTATTTAATTCTCTACATCACTTTTAATCACAAAGCAATGTAAAACAGTAGACAGCATTGCAGACTTACATTCCCTCTACTCCATGTTTTGATTGGCTGCTTCAATTAGCTTATGAAAAGAAACAGTTTTTCTGAACTCATTTAAAGTGCACATACATCTCCATGATGTCCAATCCTATGATTAGAAGTTATGTCTCTGAACTACACTTATCCTCAAGGCCAAATTGTGTAGGAGCCATTAGAACTTCTTGAAATTCCACAGATCATATCCCGAGATTATTTTCCTAAAATTTTGGTTTTAAAAACACCAGGTAAGAGTTTTTAAGGTCATACGGCAATTTTTTTTTGAAAATTAAAACAGAATCATTGCAGAATGACCAGCCATTTCTAGACTTTAAATAAGCTGTGTAATGTCCTGATGATATTGAAGGGCCGTCATGATATATAATTGCTGTAGTTACAAAAGTCCTTCCTGATATTGACAACTGCGAAGCTACAAATTTTTTTATTAAAGTTGTCAATTTTGTTCCATCAGGCCTACATCGTTGGAACATTAAAATGACGTACTGGCCATATGTTCGTATAAATAATGTGGACATCATTTCAGATTTACATTGGCTACACTCCATGTTGTGATTAGCAGCTTTTACTAGCTTATTAAAGGAGACTGATTTACTGTCTGGCAAAGTTAAATATATAAATCTTTCTGAGTCTACACTAGTAGTACTTGATACCATACAGTTCTCGCAGTCATGCTGCCATTGATAAGAAAGCCCAAACAGCTGATCTACATCTACACCTTCAGCATGTAATACATCAAGCATATACATTAAAAACTCCTGACAATCTTGCTGAATATTTTGAGAGAATTGTGTTTGCCCTGAACATCTGTCTAACAGATTTCGAATTTCAGACACACTTTCTATTTTTGTTCTATCTGTGCTACATTTCTCTAACACAGAATTCAACAAACTGCAAAATCTTTGATCAGAATTGACCACAATCTCTTCTTTTACATTTTTTAGAGAAAACAAAACATTAATTACTACATTAGCATAGCAGTTGACACCAGAACTGTTTTCAAACTGAAAACCAACAACATCTTCAACAGAATCCTCTTTGTTTCTGCTTGTAATTTTAGGTTCATTCACTTTTTGTCTTTTTGCTACAACCTCCCCAGTATTGTTCTCATTTCTTCGTTTCCGGCCTACCAGACGTTTCTCAAACAAAGGAAACTGAGGCAAATGTGGCGCATACTCTCTTCTTAACCTATTGTATTCCTTAACACAATCTAGATCTGCACAAATGTTTGTGACATCACACTCAATCAAGTACAATCCCGATAAAGTTCTAACTCGTGACAATGCCACATATGCCATACCCTCCTTGAACACAGAACTGCCAATATTCACCAATGCAGTGTCTACACTTAAACCTTGCGATTTATGAATTGTCACCGCATATGCCAAGCAAACAGGGAACTGCTTACGGCGAACATATAAGTCTTTTACAAGCAAAAATCTAGCAGAACAACGAGCAATTAGCTGTACTTCCTCAATGCCATCAAATTTAATTTTTAAAAATTCTATTCCATCTCTATTTCTGTATTTCACAAAATCAACAACATTACCCATTGATCCATTTACCAGACCTCTTTCAACATGTAAATTCCTTCTTAAAATTATACGGCAGTTCAAGCACACATTCAGAGTCTTTTCAAAACCTGCAGTTTTAGATATACTCTTCTCTAATGAATCCAATTTTGTTTTCAGATTCTCAGACAAAATAATTGTTGATCCCATATGCTCTACTCTATCAATAGCTTCCACTTTCACAATCTCTTGCTTTTCTAAATGCAACATTTTGTTGTTAAATTTGGCACATTCTGCAAGAGTTGGCATCAAACATATTCCAGATTTCTTATCAGTAATTTTCTGAAAAATATTCTCAGGCACAACATCTTGTTCTGGATATAAATTTGACAGTAATCGTGCATGTAAAGCTTCTTTCCCATGCTCGGTCACTTTTCCAATTCTAACATCTTGTAGAATAGTCTTGTAAACTTCATCCTTTGCCTGACGCATATTTTCATGCAGTTCAGCATAATTGAAGTTTAACCATATATTGACGTTGCCAATGCTGCCTAGGCACTTCCTGGTATCTTCATGCGTGAGCATTTTGAACACAGGTTGCCCTTTCACTGGTGTCAGCTGCAGAAGATCTCCGAAAACAATGATGTGTTTGCCACCAAATAACACATCATACTCTGTTTTGAGAACTTCTTGCATCCTCAAATGCACAAAGGCAAGCATGACATTGGAAACCATGCTTACTTCGTCAATGATAAGAAGTTTCATTTTCCTCAAGATTCTTGAAACTTCAAAACAAGCATCTCCAGATAGCTTGTGATATTCTAATTTGTTGTCATGCTCCACTGGCAGCATCAGTAAACGATGTAAAGTAATCCCTTTAATATTATGTGCTGCCAGTCCAGTTGGAGCAGTGACAACACAAGACAGCGATGACTCTGTCCTTTCCTGCAAATAGCATGAAATTGCTTTAATGAGGAAACTTTTTCCAGTTCCCGCTTCTCCACTCACGTACAGTCGGACAGGCTTCAACGACGTACATGAGCACTCTTTCTTATCATGACTTAATCCATGATCAATTTGCATGGTAACTTCGTCATATATTTTCCTCTGCTCAACGTTGAGTTGCCTTTCCAACTCTTCTAAGTTAACCGCATCCTCTTGAGCATGTGCCATGGCTCTTTCCACCTCATTCATAGCAGTGGCAGCTTCATTTTCAATAAGAGGTCCTCCTAGTGGATCCTGACTCAATGAAGCAGAACTCTGACTGTCCTGAGAACTGTCTCTGGCAATCTCGGCTGCAATCGTTGCTTCCTGCTCAATTTCCGCATTCAACATTTCTACATATTTGGGAAAAGCAGGACATTCTATGGTCTCCTTGGCGGCATTGAAAGAGTCTTCATAACAGAGGAAATCTCCAAGCAGTTCCTCTTCTGCACGCCAAGGCTTGAAAAGTTGCAAAAGTGCTAAATAGAAAAACTCCTTTTTTTTCAGGAGATTCGCCACTCAATTTTCGATGGTTTATCAAGTGGCATTTTCTTTGCTTGACCAGACATCCCTCACTTCCTATTACAGCATACACTCCTTTCTCAGTATCTTCTTTGATGTTCCTCTTGAACATGTAATTTTGCAGAACCTCATACAGACAAACATTCTCTAGGTGACTGCTTCGATTTGGATAATATGTATCCAACATGTTTGTCTTCAAAATGTCGGTACTGTTTGGCTCCTTTTCCGCCAAATACTCAATTTCCCGCACAGGTTTGAGAACTCGATTACGCGTTGCAGCAAGACCAAGACTCGCCCAAACGATACTCCTGGACTTGGCATAGAGACTTGCTGAAGACAACCGGTCAGAACATTCGTACGCTCCGATTTCTCGATGCGACAACATCTTCAGACTGAAACTGTACAACTTCTTGCTGAGGCTCTTTTCATGGGAAATGTCCTCCCACATATCCTTCAATTCTGTCTTCTCTTTTTTGGTGATGTAAGACGTCACATACCGAGCCACAGCCATACAGTTATCAGCCACAAACTGTATATCCATGTTAGCATTCCACATGGACAAAATCACCGGGTTGTAGTCGTTGATGTACTTGGACTCTTCGTTCCTCTTCAAATTGTAAGTGTTTTTAGGTGATTTCTTCATCACATTGTGTCGCAGCGAAGACATCAAACTGTTTACTCTTCCTTTAGAAATCACCGGTCGTGGAAAGCCGAAACGACATTTGGTGTAGAACTCGTCTTTCTTTCGGAATTTACGACGGCAGTACTTTCCACATCGATGGCTTTGGAAACGCAGAACTTTTTCTCTTAGGCTTTTCTTCTCCTTTGCGTTTGGAACAGCACACGTAGAATACTGTTGGATGAAACTCATCACTGAGTCTTCTGGATCCGTTCCAAATTTAGGTGCATCCTTGATCCACAGCAACATATGTATATGAGGAGCACCTCTTGCTTGGTACTCCTTTCTCCAGAAGAAATCCAACACCTCTCCAAGAGGTGGATTCTTCTTATTCATGATGAAAGACATCATAGCTTCAAATCTATGATTGAAGTACCTACATACATTGACTGGATCCAAAGAGCACAGTTCTCCGGGTGTCTTGAATTCGATGTTTTCTACGTTAGCATTTGCCTCTCGTAGAAATTCAAGTAAGTCTTCCCAGCCATACTCGGCACAGCTCAGAGTGAGGAACCATGTGGGAGTACCTAAGTTCCTCAGCATACATTTTAAATCACCATGACGACGGTACCAGTACTCATTAGTACCACGCTGACACGCCATGAGATTAATCAGGTGAGAATCCAAAATACTATCTTGGACATTCACTTTATCCATAAAATCACTTGCCGAGATGTTTTGCATGTGTATACCACTTTTCAAGATGTGGTTCACTGCATATGACAGTCCAGACAGATCGCTTTCAAACAGGAGATGAAACAAATAAGGAATGCATTGTCGAAACCTAGCATCTCCTGCATACAATCGCAAAGTCCGGTATTCAGAAGCAGGAATTTGATGAGGTCGCTCATCATATCTTCCTCCCTGACCTGTTGGAAAAAGCTGTGGGAAACACCGAGCTTCCAAACTTTCCTCCCAAACACTAATGGGACTCCCTTTGGCTTGTTTCATTTGAAACAACTCAATAGCATTCCCCATGACTTCCTTTGAATGCAAAGGATGAACACTATAATGTTCATATATTTCCTCACTAGTAGAGGGTTCTACTTTCTCAATTTGACCAGCACACAAATCGCTATCCTCTTCCTCACTTACTTCCTCTTCTGCAACATATACATTCTTATAGTATTTATTATTTTTTTTCAAATACAATGTTGCCTTTTTAACTTTCCTAACATCTACTAAATCTTGCCATATTTTCTTATTCTTTGTCGGAACCCCATTAACTAAGATAACCAGAGGTTCCTCTTCCACTTTTTCTACTCCAATTGTGTTAATGTTTTTCTTGAAATCTAGAGGCAAATAAACAACTCTTCCCTTTAATCCTCTCTGTAAATCTGATGGAGGCAATTTCCCTGTCTTTGGCTCCATTCTTACAATAGCCTGAAAGGGATGGATACTTTGAATCAAAATAGATTCATAAGTATTTAAGTCCTTCAATTCAGAAGGAATCTCAACCAATTCCAGATTATTATGAACTGCTCTAGCAGGCATCTGGTTTTGTTTTAATTTGTTACAACAATAAGTACACACACGTTGATCCAATCCCAAATCAAAACAATTTTCTACCATCAAGTATGTTGCAAAATCCTTCCATTCACTATTATTTTCCCTTTCACTTTTTGCATATAAATCCACTAACTTAGTCTGATTCTTATAATAAGTGCGTCTACAACACACACAAGTGAAATTAGGCCTCTCACTTGATTTCATGTCAAACGTCGCAATTTCCCTCTGGAAATTATCTGTACTGGAAACCTGTACACTATCTTCCAAATGACCCTCTACTTCTTGCTCAATTTCAACATTCTCCTCTTTACTTCCAAAGTAACAAAACTCAATTTCTTCACATATATTCTTCACATCTATTTCAGAACCATGCAAAAGAGCAGCGCATAATTGTTTCAGCATAATTGCTGGACTCTTAGCATAATACAACAGTCTAACTAACTTCCTCACTTTGTTATGATGCACTGCTAGCATCCTGAAATGATGAAAAACACTCTGGCATACTCTCCTGGAAAGACAAGCCAGTGAATGACCATGCAAACCTGTCACTTCTCTCACTCTGCAAGGATCTAATTCTTGCAACAACCTTATTTTCTGCTTCAAACTTTTCTTGTTAAATGTCCGTACAAAATCACAAAGCAAATTGATGGAATCCTGTCGCACACTGCAAATACTACTACACTTCCAGGTGTACACAGGACCCTTAGCACGTCTTCCTAAAACCTCATTACCTAACAACTCTTCTGCCTCTGTTGTCACAAGTTTTTCTTTTTCAACTGGACAACCATCTTTCACTTCATAAGCACGACCACTGATGTCAACTGCATGCACCAAATCATTATCCTGGAAACAACTCTCTTCATTAAAAAATGCCTCACAGCTTGAACTATGTATCCATTCTCCAGAAAAAACTTCACAAAAATTACTACGATTAACTATTCTCTTCCATCTACTATTTCTTTTGAAATCAAAAATTGCCTTGTTTAGCTTCCTAATTCTATTGATTATCAAAATAAATAACTTACGTTTAATTTCAAAAGCCTGATCAATAACTTTCTCAACTTTTTTTTTTCTCCTATAAAAAACTAATTTCTGTTGACCTTTCTTAATATTTTTTAACAAATTGCCAATTATCCTGTTACGGAACATTCGTTTACGAATCTCCGTAAACTGTTGTTTCCTTCTACTATCATGCACAGATTTATCTCTTGCTCTAGCAGTAACATTTTCATTTGTCCTTTTCTTTCCATTTGATTTACTTGTCATTTTATGGATTGAAACATTTTCTGTACTAATATTTTTTTTATTAGAAATATTTCTTATGAAATATTTAGAGCTCTTACCCGGTGCTTTCTTCATGGCTTGAGAAATCTTTTTGTTAGAGGACTGCTGCATATTTTTTTTTCTCCTGCTGTCTTTGACGTTTTGCAGCCTTCATCTCTCTTATTTTTGTAGGCATAGTTGAATCTGAGGAAAAATATAATAAAAATGTTATTAAACATTATTATCAAACAGTAAATCAGTAATAGTGATCAAAAACTTAACACACTACTTGACATTTTAAATAGAAGATTTTTTAGTCCTTGCAAATTTACAATACAGAAATAGCAGAAAAGAAATGAGATTTATATTTATGTTACCTATGCTATTTTATATGTGAATCTGATCTAATTTTATGAGCATATTTTAATATTTTATTGAAGACACTACACATAACCTGTTTTTGAAGGTGTCTTTATTTTTAAATTAAACGGTTTACCTTTTTACTTTTTATTGATTATAAAATTTAAAAATAAATGTTTATAATTCCAAAGGCTCAAGCAGGTCAGCTTCCCATCCTATATCATATAATTCGGACAAATCTGCATCCTCATCACGCTCTTCTTCATCCTCAGGATTTAAATCATCCAATGGATCAACATCCACTGATGTTTCAATTACAAGTTCAATGATGAGGTCAAAATCAACTGATTGCAGATTGTCGCTCATGTTGAGGTTGTCTTTATCTTTAAAGAAAGACAACAACAATGAGATGTTGCAGAGTAAGAGACAAATCTCACAGATTATAATAGTAAAATTATTTAACAGGAGTAACATTTTGCAGCTATTATTTAGCCATGTCCAGCGATGCTGAGCAGGTGAAGCCTATGTCTAATTTTTCACTGAACAGGACTCATCTGTTCTTAACCTTGGATAAGCCTCAACGACTCTGTGTCCCCTGCACATACTCAAATGTTAAAGTGCAGATTTATATTAAATGGCACATCCCCAGGCATGCACCAGTTAATGTGCACCACTGCTTTACCACCCATGGTGTGCCGCATTTACAATCAGATAGGAGAAAGCTGCTTCAAAACCCTGCGCCTGCTTGAAGCTGGCATAGGTCTTGACGCAGCATTGTATAGATGGGGCACCCCTGATCCTTGCTGGAGCTGCATCGCACTTACGATACAACTCCAGCAATGCGCCACCTTTACGGCACAGATGCGTCACGCATCTGTGCCTTTTTTGCCCCATGCTGCGCCGCATTGTAAATGCAGCACACCATGGGTGGCGGAACAGTGGCGCAGGATGACTGTCACATCCCTGGGGATGCGCCACTCATCATAAATCTATCCCTAAGCTTCTTATCTTGTTACAGATGAACTGCCATATGTATCATCAAAATATTTTACATATTATAAATAGCAAATTTTAAGGAATAAATAGCGATTCTTTACTATTCCTAATTTGCAATGAGCAAATTGCTAATTGCAAATTACCCATTCATTTCCATAGGCTAGGAGGCTCATAGGAATTAATGTTGCAAGTTGTGATTAGCAATTAGCTCATCACAAAATAGGATTTTTTTCAAGCGTGCAGGGGTATCTCAAGAACACCCTGCTGCACCCCTGAAAAAGAAATTTGGGAGCACATGGCACACCTACATGCCCTAATGGCATGTATGGGCGTCATATGCGACCTTTTTTTTTTTAAAAAAAAAAATGCTTTTTGAAAAGAATTCGCAAATTACCACAAACTAGAAGTTGGTGGTAGTTTCCAAATCCTTAATATCATTTTTTACATATTTTTTTTTGATACATTGCATTTAAGGAATCACAAATTTTGAATTATTGACATTTTAAGTAATTTCCACATGTGCACTGTTTTCTAAATATAATTTGAAAATCGTTTTTGGGGAAAAGTAATGGTTTGCAAATTTATGACAAGGACATAATGGTGTATGCTTCTCTATAAGGCATTTCAGTATCTCTAATGTCATTTTTCCCATATTACATTATAAGACCTTTCCCCATGAAGCACATTCCTTGTAAATATGCTCCCACCAGTGCATTGCAAATTTAGATTTTGACTGTTTCAGACACATAGCCATGTTGAAAGTGACCCAAAAAAATTGCAAACGTTTTAAAAAAAAACATTCATGTGTCTTAATGACATTTTAAGTCATTTCCCCATGGACAATGTTTTCTAAGTGGCACAAAAGAGGTATACACCTATCATAAATCTGTCCCTAGCATTATAAATGATTAAATCAGGATGACAATAAGATGTGGCCTATCCAGAGGTTTGTTTAAGGTGAGGCCTACTCAGGATTGCAGATTAAAGTTATGCTTGATGAAGAATACAGAGGAGATAATTTATTGTAAAGGCCTACCAATGAAGTAAGTGATTTCTACTTCATTGCACCAGTCATCATAAATGTATCCGTAAGCTTCTTATCTTGTTAGACATCAACCGCCATATGTATCATATAACTATTTTGCATTTCCAAAAAAGCGAATTTTAAGGAATAAATAGCGATTCTTTACCATTCCAAATTTGTTTGAGAAAATTGCTAATTGCAAATTACCCATTCATTTCCATGGGCTAGGAGGCTCATATAAATGAAGGTGCAATTTGCGATTAACAATTTGCTCATCACAAATTAGGAATTTATTCCAAAAGTGCAGGGGTGTCTCAAGAACACCCTGCTGCAACCCTGAAAAAGAAATTTGGGGGCATATGGCGAACATAAATTTTAACAACATTCCTTTACCTCAAAAACGATTTTCAAATCATAACTTCAAAACACTACACATGGGAAAATTACTTAAATTGTCCTTAAGACACATAAAAGCGTTTTTTGATTGGCTTTCCTGCATGGTAGGGTCACTTTTAACATGGCTATGTAACATAAACATTCAAAATCAAAATTTTCAATGTACAGGTGGGAGCATATTTACAAGCAATTTGCGCCACAAAGAAAGGTCTGACATTAAAATGGGAAAAATAACATCAGGGACAGTCAATTGCCTTATAAAGAACCATACACCATTATGTCCTTCTCATGAATTTAAAAACAATTCCTTTTTCCCAAAAACGATTTTCAAATCATAATTTCAAAAAACTGCACATGAGAAAATGACTTAAAATGTCAATGAAACACATGAAAGCGTTTTTTTATTGGCTTTCCTGCATGGTTGGTTCACTTTTATCATGGCTATGTAACACAAACATTGATAATTAAAATTTTCATGCACATGTAAGAGCATATTTACAAGCAATTTGCGCCACAGAGAAAGGTCTTACACTAAAATGAGAAAAATAACATCAAGGACAGTCAATTGCCTTATAAAGAACCATACACCATTATATCCTTGTCATGAATTTAAAAACAATTCCTTTTCCACAAAAACGATTTTCAAATCATAATTTCTAAACACTGCACATCAGAAAATGACTTAAAATGTCATTAAAACACATGAAATCATTTTTTGATTGGCTTTCCAGCATGGTTGTGTCACTTTTAACATGGCTATATAACAAAAACATTCAAAATCAAAATTTTCCATGCACATGTGAGAGCATATTTACAAGCAAATTGCGCCACATAAATCATAATTTTCTCCTTAAAGCACACTATTCTCTATCTAAAGTAAAGAAATATTTTCTCACCTTAGCAAATACTTTGAGTTTGAAAACAGTCTAAGAAACACACCAATTTGTCTTCAGCAGAGCAAAAGGTATGAACTCCAGAGTCTGCAGCTATCAAAAGCACAGAAATGGTGTAATTCTTCACACATATTTCTCATGTCACCCAATCAAAACTCTTCCCTCACTTTTTTTCAAATGAAAACCCTTCCCCCTCTGCCCTTTCTGCCTATTTTCCATAGCAACCAGCTCTTGGAGAAACTCTGGTGTTTGCAAATTCACACAACAATGTTGCAATTGAACTCTGAACTCTCAGTGCACCAGCATATCCAGTGCTTTCTTTCATTTAATGATTTTTTATTGACCACTCAAAATACATCTTTCAAACAACACATCTGTACACCCTAACTTTCTGTTTTCATCAATCAAAATCCACCAATCACTGTTACTACTTCATGAACACAGAAACTCCACAGTTTTTTTCATTTCAAACTCACATTTTTTCAACTACCATTTCATTGCCACACTTCATCTGACTGCAGGAGAACCTTCTCTCACCATGTTTTCTGTCTGGATTGTTGGTCATAGTTATATTCACTGGGCTCAAAGGTACGTTGAAAGCAGGAATTTACCTAACCTCAATTTACAAGATGTGGAAATTAAGTGGTTTGGCCACAGAGGATTAAAATGTCACCAATTGATACCATTGGTGAAAACCTTTATGCATTTGCCAAAACCTGACCTGTTAATTGTGCACTGTGGAGGTAATGACTTGGGCACTTTGACTGGTGTAGGTCTGGAAATGCTTTTAAAGGACACCTTTGAGCAATTAATGGCACTTTTTCCTCAGACTGCCTTGGTATATTCAAATATATGCCAAAGACAGAAATGGAGGTGGTCAAACCAATTTTGTCCACAAATTGAGAAGTCGAGGAAGCATGTAAACAAATCTGTTTCAGCTTACATGAGAGACCATGGAATGGGCTCCCTGTACAACAATAACTTGCGTTACTACATGCAAGATATCTACAGAGGAGATGGAGTTCACTTCTCAGATGAGGGCAACAGAATTTTCACTCTGAATTTAAGAATGTGCATTGGTACCTACTTATAAGTACCTAAATGTACCATAAACCCAAAAGCTCTTCTCAGAGCTACCCTACATCTAATCACTCACAATTATTATTTTACTCTAACTTTTTTCACTAATTTTCAACAAAGTACACTCCCTGGGGCGCTACCCGGTACGCGTACCGGGAGCTAACCTCGCGAAATTTTTAAAAAAAATGTTATTTTTTCGCACATATGGGCCTCATCAGCCACCCTCACAAAACCTAGGGGGTCAAGATAAGTCTACCGTGCCCCCTTCTACCTATTCTGAACATTATTTGCCCTCCATCTTGTATCATAATTCGACCGAAACACAAAATGGTGGACTCCCGTTACGCTTAAGGTTCGCGTACCAGGGCGCTCACCGGTTCGCGTACCGGGTCGCTTCCTGGGAAGCGCACCATCAAAAAAGGTGGGAAAGTAGTTCACACAAAAGCCACTTGAGACAATTTCACCAAATATAGATTAGCTCATACTACATACCAATCCCTACCATTTTCACAAATTTGATTGGAATTCCATTTAGCCATTTAGCCTGTAGACCTCTCTAAATACCGTGAGGTAAATTACTTCACAAAACACATCTGAAGTGTTGGAATTGACAACCAATTAAAATGTTACTTTCATTTTCTACTTTTTTTACCTGACATTTGATTGGTTATGTACCCGAATATATATAAAGGAAGAGAAGGAAACACAGCCATTTTGACTACTACTTCCTGGTGTACATTTCTATTAGAATTTTCATTAATAACTTCAACTTCTTTTTAAAGGTAAGTTGTTATTTTTAAAACTGAAGTATATTGTGCACTTTAAGTTAATATGGCAAACTTTTTCTGTTAGTTATATACTATCCCTCTGTAGTACTTATAAATTTAGATACACTTTTTTATATTCCTACTTCCACTCTGATACTATACACTGCCCAAAGATAAATTCTCTGTTAAAAACTGCCTATCTAAAATTAATCCCAACAGTGCCCTACCTCTACTAATATATATTTTTTTTATGCAAATTTCAGGAAAAATGGAAAGTGAACAAAACATTTCATTTGAAATTGTCCTTCCAGAGTCCAACACAGAAATCATTGATCCAAATGAGATTGAATTTATGGATGAAACATGGGACCAAGAACTACTGCAATGTGTGCAAGCAGTAGATAACCTCCTTGCAAATGAGGACATTTTACAACCTCAGAGACTACAATCTATATTCCATGATTATGAAATTTCTGACAATGAAATGTTAGAAAGTTTAATAAATTATGAAACACAATAAAAAAAGTTTAAAAAAAAAAAAATAATCAACAAAACCAACAATCAATTAACATACAGCATTTGAAAAGTCTATCATTCATTTTTTATTGTGATACGCTCCCCAGTACGCTTCCCGGTTCGCGTACCGGGCGCTAACCACGAAAAAAAACAAAATTTTTTTTTTATTTTTTTGCTTAGCGGGGCCCCTTTAAAGCCTCCATATCAAACCTAGGGGGTCAGGGAGTATCTACTATGCCCCCTTATGGTCATTTGCCCCTTCGCTTTTGCCTCCTCTTGTCTCTCGATCCTACCGAGAGACAAGATGGCGGCCGCTCCGGACTGTTTAGAATGTTGACAGACACCGGAGAGCCAATCAACTTCGCTACGCGAAGTTCCGTTACGCGTCAAGTACGCGTACCGGGGCGCTGCCTGGTCCGCGCTTACAGATATATATCTTTTTTTGAACGTTATTTTCTCAAAATCCACTGCAGCACATATATTGAGACCTACAAAAGGCACATCGGGCTACCAGTCCCTACAATTTTGCCAAGTTTCGTGCAAATCCATTCAGCCGTTCGGGCTAAAAATGAGGCTAACCGCCCTATGGAAAACTCAATGTTAAAAACACGTTTTGGGACCCCCCTTTTTTCTCGGCCCCCCCTGGACCAACTCCCCCCAAATTTCCAGTGGCTGCTCAGAAACAAAATGTTCCATTTTGCTGAAAATTTCAGCCGATTCCGTCCACAAACGCCAAAGTTATTAGACATAGAATTTTCAAAAAACCCATAGGGAAAAAATCCTAACTATATATACCTACTGGCGACCGCCAGTAGGTAATATATATATATATATATATGTATATATACATTTCTTTTTGGGAGCTAGACAGCCAGGATTCTGACCTAGCAAAGAGACAAAATGTGCTCTGTTCAATGTAGGAATACAATTGTTATGGGCGGTAAGCAAGCGCTCGGTGGACCCTTTAATCCTTTTAAAAGATCTGCTGTATTTGATAGCTTTTGTGATGAAGTACTACCCAATCACCTGTCGTGCTGCTGGGGGTCTCAGATTGCTTAGTCAGTTTGTCCAAGGATTCTGTAACCAACCTAATTACACAAGCCAAATGCCAGGACTAACTTCCCCCAGTTCCTGCTCATCTGCAGTGTTCCTCACTCTCTGCAATACTGTTCAGCATCAATACGCAAACTCACTTGACATTCTGAAGAAACTCGAGGATTTAAAGCTTGTGCTGATGGCATGCAGATTTTTTATTTCTAAATGTTCAGGGAAAAGATTTAGAGCAACAAAAAGGGAATTTAGTCTAATCCCGACATGGATGGATAGCAAACGGGTGTGCATAGAATGGAAATAAAACCAAACTGATGATAATCATATCTAGTCATAACATTGGCATCATGAGTTGGGATGATAACTCATTTCAGCTGAAGGGACTAGAGATACTCAACGCTACTAAGATAAAGATGCTGGCATTGATGTATTTTTCTTTAATGCCGAGTTAATCTTGGAAAACATGCCATCTACAGCATCACAAGTCACATTCAACCTTTTCACAGTCTAATACATAAAATGTTGTTTTCAGTGATGAACAAGCATGCTCTTTTCCTAATGAACAAGCTCGAGGTCTTATTGGTCCATGAATTGATTACAGTCGCTTTTTGTTTGTAGGAGTCTCAGTCAAACTATTAAATGACTTGTAGAAGGTCCAGGCTGTGCTGCATATGCCTTTTCGGGTCTCTTCAGATTTGATCATGTAACCTTGACTTTTCCTTCAGTGGTACTGATCAAGGACATATTTCAGTTTCACAGGTTGACCCCCAATGCCTCTATTTCGGCTTGACATACACTGGACCCACCCTTCTGACTAGTACCCTCTAGTTAGCCAAAATATGTTAGCAAATCTGGGTGCCTGCAGAGGGTTTCATTGCCAAGGTCTGGCAGGACAAACATGGTCATTAGTGGATCCAGAATGCAGGAATTACATTTTCCATGAGCTAACAAAGCTTGGAAAAAGTCCTGAAATGCTAAAACCCCATCGTTTTCCCTGATCTAGTGAGTCCTGCTATTTTGCAGGTCCTGGGATATTCTTGGGTTTCAGTGCTATATAAATGTTTTCCTATCCCTTTTCCCTATGAGAATGCAAGCCTATGGTACTTGGGAGTTCTTGTCTGGAAACCAGTTTATAGTAACATGCGCAGAGTCAGGATTCGTACATCGTTCTGCAGAATCTGCGCTCCTGGCAGACACCATTCTGTGACAGTGAACTCAGCTTGTCCTTACTCAGACTTAGACTCCCATATCTAGTCAAATAATTTATTGCACTCCCGTACTCAGAATATTGTACAAGTGTGAGGTATTCTTAGCACTCAAAGTTCTCTTCTTAAAATCCTGCATTCCAGGCACACTGCTCTGATCTGCATTAGTAATTCCTTCATTTGTCTGTTTACAGCCCACCCCATGCAAATGTGCGAACTCTTGTGAGGCTGTCTGGGTGTGAGATAGACGTATGCACAATTAGTGTTACAGAAGTGGCCACACACGCATCTGCAGTCCCTTCTTGAATATGGAAGTGGTTGAGGCACAAAAGGCCGCTCCACATGGGTGCACATCGGAAATCTGGTCCGAGGTGATGACCATTTTTTAGCAATGCAAGACTGTTATATGTGCAAATTTGGTTGAATTATGCAGCAGGTAATAGTAGGGCTGAGTCAGACTCCCTTGAAATATCTCCTCTGCTATCTATACCTTGTGACCCAAACACACATAGGCCAAGAACACCAGTACACTGGATGCCGCAACAGTTGCATCATAAAGTACCCTTATTTTGGATCAGTTTGCAAAACAAAAATCTGTCAAGCTTCGGTGCCAATAATATTATCGAGTGTTGTCAGTGACCGTATTAGCAAATACTGTGCCCTTTAATCCTCTGTGAAAGGAAGAAGTCTGACCTTTTCCAAAAGGTCATGGTTGGCTTGTAGAGAGGGTCAGATGAAAGAGAGTTGTGAGAGGAGACTAAGGTCGTCTTCTGTCTCACACCAAAAGAATGCACACCAGTTCATCACCTCAGCAACAACAATGGCTTCGGTATGATTTAATGTAACAATAAAGGCAGCCTGGAGAAGCTTCACGAGCATGAAAGATCAAAGACGGTATTCCTTTTTATGTTTAGTCTAGGGTGAGACTATGCCCTTTTTTTTATTACTTTTTTATAGTCTAGACTGGACACTAACAATACGTTTACCAGCATTCATCAAAGCAATCCGGGTACACATACAGTCTACATTTTAATTCTAGATCTAAAAAACATGTTTGCACCACGTATTATCCTTCAGTAGCATAAACTAAAATTAAGTTTAATGCAGCAACACAATGATCAGCTCATAGATAAACCGCTTCAAGTAGTGAAATAGACTGAAAGGCCACAGTACACTTTTTAAAATGTCTGACACACCTACAGTAGACACACAGAGAGTTCTATCCACATAAAAGGTTGCACATTTACACAACTACTTGTACTCCGACTGAAGGGTGTAAACATAAAGTGCCTGATCCACAAAGCTAAACGTATAATTTTGTGTATGTTTACAATTGTTTGCTACTGCCAAAGGGATTTTACGAGTGTTATGTTTACCACTGCGGAGTCTCTGCATGTAAAAAGATAGGATTTTCCTATCTTTTTATGTACAGATACTCCGCAGTTGCAAAGACACTACAGCAAGCAATCCTAAACGTACACAAAAGTGCATGTTTACCTTGGTGAACCAAGCGATACCAAAGGGGATGATGGACGGAGCGTTTGAGCAAATCAAACACTCACCCCCAATCAACTGATCTGGGTTTAATCCACCATCATTCTTTAGCTCACTCCATCACACCAGTTCCGACATGGCCATATGCAAATCAGTCTGACCCTGTGCCTCATGGGAACAGTCCAGGCCGAACTGCCAAGCCATGTCTTCCCTGGACCGGAAACAAGCATCCTGGGACTGATTTCGGGTTCATAACCCTCATCAGCCAGGCTATCTTGAATCCAGTGGCAAAGTGAGCAAGGGACCCACGTCTGGGCATACTCTGCCAACTTAGGGCAAACAAAGCAAAACCAAAGGGGATGATGGACGGAGCGTTTCTGGGCATACTCTGCCAACTTAGGGCAAACAAAGCAAAACCAAAGGGGATGATGGACGGAGCGTTTGAGCAAATCAAACATTCACCCCTAGTCAACTGATCTGGGTTTAATCCATCATCATTCTTTAGCTCACTCCACCACCCCAGTTCAGACATGGCCATATGCAAATTAGTCTGACCCTGTGCCTCATGGGAACAGTCCAGCCTGCACTGCCAAGCCATGTCTTCCCTGGTCCGGAAACAAGCATCCCGGGACTGGTTTCAGGTCCATAACCCTCATCAGCCAGGCTATCTTGAATCCAGTGGCAAAGTGAGCAAGGGACCCACATCTGGGCATACCCTGCCAACTTAGGGCGAACAAAGCGATACCAAAGGGAATGATGGACAGAGCATTTGAGCAAATCAAACACTCACCCCCAGTCAACTGATCTGGGTTTAATCCATCATCATTCTTTAGCTCACTCCACCAACCCAATTCAGACATGCCCATATGCAAATCAGTCTGGCGCTGTGCCTCATGGGAATAGTCCAGTCCGAACTGCCAAGCCATGTCTTCCCTAGACCAGAAACAAGCATCCTGGGACCGGTTTCGGGTTCATAACCCTCATCAGCCAGGCTATCTTGAATCCAGTGGCAAAGTGAGCAAGGGACTACTGGATTCAAGCTAGCCTGGCTGATGATGGCTGATTAGCCAGAAACCGGTCCCAGGATGCTTGTTTGTGACTGATTTGCATATGGCCATGTCTGAACTGGGGTGGCGGAGTGAGCTAAAGAATGATGATGGATTAAACCCAAATCAGTTGACTGGGGGTGAGTGCTTGCATTGTTCAACACTTCGTCCATCATCCCCTTTGGTTTAGCTTTTTACCTTGGTGAACCAGGCCCACAGTTTTGGGATTTTTCAAACAACCCTAGTAGTACGCTAGGAAAGACACACCAATCACATCATTTCTAGGATACTACTGGGGATGTGTTATGTTATATAGTTTTTTAGAGGCAACTATCACCCAGGAGGGTATCCTGGTGATGAGCAGGTGTAAGTCATGCCCAAATCAGGGCCTAGTGGGACTACTGAAGTAGCCAGGTCTCCAGCTTCTTGCAGAATTCAGGAAGTGATGTGGAAGCTCATGTGTCTAACAACAGGGCGTTCAATGCTTTAGAAGGCTCGACCACCGGATCTAGTTTTTCATATGAGTGGGATATGTGCATGTAGGAGTCCGGACGAGTAGAGTTGTCTGGAAGGTTTGTGAAAGCAGATGTGATTATTGGGGTATGCTGGACCAGTTTGATGTAGTACCTTGAAAATATGGGTCAGGAGTTTATATTGTGGTCATTTGTGTATGCTGAGCCAGTGGAGCTCCTTCTGGTGTGATGTGATGTGACGGCAGCATGAGATATTGAGAGTGATTCTGACCACCAAGTTCTGAATTGTCTGCAGCCTACTGGTGAGTTTTTTACTGATCCCGGCAAAGAGGGTGTTCCTGTAACCAAGCTTGATTGTGATCAAGGGTGTGTGTGATGGTTTTCCGAGTGATTGGGAACCATTTGAAAATATTCTGCAGCATCTTCAGGGTATGGAAGCATGAGGCAGTGATGACATTGACTTTGGGAGGCTATATGAGTTTGCTGTTGATGACAATCCTGAGGTTTTTGGTGTGGGTGATGGCAGCGAGTGTCGGTCCTAGCTCTTCTGGGCAGCAGGTAGGGTCTCATGAAGAAGTGTTCTTCCCGTGGATCACAGTTTCAGTCTTGACGGTGTTCAGCTTTCATCCAGTTGGGGATTTCAGGCATGAAGGCATTGAACTTGATCAAGTTCTGGGCTGAACTTGACAAGAAGTTGGTCTGTCTAGGAGACTGATGTGGGCTAATTTACTCAGGTTATGTAGAAGTAGGTGAAAATAGGGTTCGAGAGATATCTGGCAACATGGGTAGGTACCTTTAGTCATGGTGAGACCAACGCTGCCAAAGCACTCAATAAGTCTTTTTGATTTGAGGTTGGCAAGGTCTTCCAGGTGGAAGTTCAGGTCTTTGAGCAGGATGCAATTGTACTAGCAATTACATTCTAGTGTCTATGGTGAGTGATGCTTTGAAGCCTATGATAGTGTCAGTGAAGATGGTGTGTGGTCCTGGTGGTCTCTAGATGAGAGAGCCACTTAGGGTGAAGTTGTCTGTGACAGCCAACTGAGAGGTGCTCCATGTTGGAGGTGGCGTGTCCGTGGAGGTGGTGCAGCTAATGGTGTTCTTGTAGATGATGGTGATTCCGCCTCCAGTCTTATGAAGTCTGTTTGTCCTTATGATCTTGTAGTCGGGGTGTTGGTGGCTGTGGCTATGTCAGGTCCTGATGCAGGGTTCAGACAGGTTTTCATGAAGAACTGTCATTTGACATCTGCTATTTCCATAATGTGGAGTTGTACGCATTTTATAACTCTGCATTGGCGAAAGTTACACTTTTGGGCAAATGCACATTTGTTTATTTTTCTTGTTTTTGCCACAAGGGAGAACATTTTTCATGTCGATAAACCGTTTTTCTTACACCCTCATGAAGCTTGCAAATGTTCCATTCCTCTTTCCAACCTTGAAGGGAAGTTACTCCAGACCTTATATGGATTAAATATCTCATAATTTCCATTCTGGGAAAGGGTAGGAGAGAAATTAGAGAATGCCTTGTTGGCACGCAAATTTGTGGGCATTTACAAAATCGCAGGACTCACTATGACCAACTTCTCCCACTCCCAACCCCTTGTGTGGATTTTACCACACAATAGTTGCACATAGTCATAGAATATATGTATGTAGCAGAAAATCCATTTAGGACTCCTAAGTATCTTTTTGACTGATAACATGTATGAATGGAGACATTTATGATCAGAAATGTAGGCTTGTGACCAGGTTTTTCTGTTTTGGCTGGCTTTTGCCAATTTCCTGCAGCAGATAAAAAAACTGCTTGAATATTGCCATTAGGATAAAAACTATTCTCTGCAGTGAGGGAACCATTACAGAGTGAGTTTGTAGTGAGGTGACCATTATAGAGAATATTAAGCAATTTCCTTTAACTTTCATTATACCTATGAAAGTGCTTGATGGAATGATCTCCTTTTCTTGCAAGAAGGCTCCACACTGTGCCTTGTAAAGTATTATTTATCTCACACCATGGTCTCCATTCCCACCCCTTGAGAAGCTTGCAAATGTGTCATAATTTCTTTCATCTTCCTAAATAAAGAAACTTTGCAGAGCACGTGAGTTTGCAAGTTTTCCATTGCTCCAAAGGATGGAACAAAAAAATTTAACCTGGCATATCACATATTACCTTTGTTTTAATTGTTATTAATGCTACAATTGTTTATATTTTAATCAAGTAATTGATTTGCAGATCCAGGTCACAAACTTATTGTAATGTTTGATACCTACTAACTTGGCCAAAACAAGTTGAGCGTTTTTGCACTGCTTCCTTGAATACAAGCACCATGTACATCTGGTACAAGTAATGTTTTTTTACTTCACTGCCAGAAATAGTGGAGTGCTGTTCCCTGCCCCTGTTTTTCTCAGGAAGCTTCCTTCAGAAACGTTCTATTCTTTAGTAGACCATTTGCACCACAAGTCACACCCATATCTATTAGGCAAATCAAGATGTCAAAAAAAAAAACTACCACTTGGAACCATATCCCGAATGGATTAGAGCAAGCAAAATTAGAACCATCACCCATCACATTGGGATTAATCTCACTCTGTGGAAAAAGTGAAGAAATGGGGCTAAATACTGAATTTTATATAACAATTTTGAATTAATTTTGCCAAAAAGTTACATCCCTTCCAGGCAGTTCTTTAAGTGCACTCATGAAAAATCACATAAACCAAGCACCGACTACTGAGAAGAACTTCCCGATGGCTACTGAGAAGCGATCCTAAAAAAAATCAAAATATGGTGCCACATTGTCAATTTTCAAAAATATTGACAACAAATAAGCTTTTTATCCAGTTCTAAAGAGGTATTCATGAAATTCTTCCAAACGTTCATAGTGTACCGCACAAGTCCGATCCTCTCTTCCAAGAACGAAAAAGCGGTAAGGAATGCTTGCAAAGTGAAGCATTTTTCAATCTGAAATCCCTTAAAAAAAGCCATACATTTGAAAAAGGAACAAATGATGGACGGAATGTGGAACAATGCAAACATGTACCCCCAGTCACAAAGATCTGGGTTTAATCCATTGTTCTCTTGCTCACAACACCACCCCAGTTTGGCATACGGAGCAAAGAATCAATGGAATGAGGCCCAGATCTCTGTACTGGGGTGAATGTTTGGCATTGTGCAGCATTCTGTCCATCAATTCTTGTTTTTGCATTTGTCACTCCAAGTGGGATGGGTATGCTCAGACGTGGGTCCCATGCTCTCCATGCTACTGGAGTCAAGCTAGCCTGGAAGATGAGGGGTGATGCCCCGAAACTGGTCCCAGGATGCCTGTTTCCTGTCCAGGGAGGACCTGGCCTGGCAGTTAGTCATGGACTGTTCCCATGGAGAACTGGGTCAAGACTGATTTGCATTTGGCTTGGTCTGAACTTGAATGGCATGGGGATCAAACAAACAATAGATTTAGGACCAGATATCTGTACTGGGGTGAATGTTTGAAATTGTGCAGCATCCTGTCCATCAATTCTTGTTTTTGCATTTGTCACTCCAAGTGGGATGGGTATGCTCAGACGTGGGTCCCATGCTCTCAATGCTACTGGAGTCAAGCTAGCCTGGAAGATGAGGGGTGATGCCCCGAAACTGGTCCCAGGATGCTTACTTCCTGTCCAGGGAGGACCTGACCTGGTAGTTCGGGCTGGACTGTTCCATGGGGTACAGGGTACAAGACTGATTTGCATATGGCTTGGTCTGAACTGGAGTGGCATGGGGAACAAAACAAACGATGGATTTAGGTCCAGATCTCTGTACTACGGTGAATGTTTGACATTGTGCCGCATTCTGTCCATCAGTTGTTCTTTATAAATTTGAAAGGCAATTCATATAGTCCAGGTATGCAAGTTGTCATGATTTTCTGTTGTCTTTAAACCTGCATATATTATCTTCCATCACTTCCACCTTCCATCTCCTGCCTCTTTTAAGGTGCTGTTCAAGCATATATTATGCCTAATTGGGAAAATCAATATTACACAGATAGCATATTCTCTGTCAGAAGACATGAGGGCTATCTTTAAGATTAGACTGGTCTCATAGACTCAGACACAATAGCTGTGATGCAGTGAAGACCGCCAGTATGCCTTCAAAGATAATGGTGGCATGTAAATTATACTCACTGTATGACAATTCATCATTATGACAGGTAAGGTCAACAATATGCCCAGAATTCCCACAATCTGCTAATGAGAACCACATCATACCCAGATCACCAGAAAGCTTGGAGTGCCTAAAATATGTGAAGAATGGTTACGTTTTATTAGGCTTTCGGAGAGCCTTGAATGCTCACATTAGTCAACACGTGTTCAGTTTATGCCAGTTCTTACCTTAATTTTCCCAGCTCTTTATACCTGAATCTTTATTTCTATTTCACTCACCCCTTCTCTCTGTGGCCCCAAAATAATGTTTGTTTTCCACTCCTCATTCTTCTATATCAATCTTTCTCCCTACCATGTTCTTCCAATTTTCTTTCCTAGCCTTCACTGCCTATTTCACCATATCTCTCCCCCACTCATATTCTGCCTCTACTTCCCATTTTCATTTATTTTGTGTATGCCTTAATTTATATTTCTGCTCCAAGATTTTTTTAGATTATTTCTCCTTCCTATATCATTCTTTCTCTCTTTCCTTCATTCTGCCTCTTTCTCTCTTGTTTTACTCCATTTCATTCATTCTTATGCTTTATTTTTACTATTGCCCAGTCTTCCTTTTTTCTTTACTTTATTTAGGGCCACATGTATCAATATTTCAAATACGGGTTACCTAATTACGATTCTCTGCAAATTGCAATTAGGTAATTGCTATTTGAATGTATGAAACTCCATGAGTTTCATTTTGCGTTTCCTAATGGGTTGCAAATCAACCTACCTCATTAATGTTAATAAGGAATCACTAAAATCATAAGGATGGCGGCGTGCTGAGATTGGTGGACCACCATGACTGTGATTGCTTTTAAATAAAGCAATCCTTTTCCTTAAAGGAAACCGGGTTGCTTTAAAAAAGAATAATTTAAAGTTTCCTTTTCATTTTTCAAGAGCAGGCAGTGGCCGTAGGATCACTGCCTGCTCTAAAAAACATTTTTGCAAATATTCACAAATAGGAAGGGGTCCCTTGAGGGCCCTAAAACATTTGTGAATGCTTTACCACCTACTTGAAGTAGGTGGTAAAATGCGAATATTTTGCAACCGCATTTTGGTCGCAAAATATTTCTATATACCACTGCGATTCGGTATTAGGAAGGGATGCCATATACAAGCCACTTCTTAATACTGAAATGCTATGTATTTGCAATTCGTAATAACCTTCATTAACATGTTTCCAAATCATTCGCAAATTGGAATTTGTACATGCCAAATGCATCTTACCTGTCGCAAAAGGCCTTTTTCTATGAATCTGGCCTTTTGTGACAATACATGATACATTTTCCCCCTTGTAATATGTTGGTTTTTTCTTCCGTTCTTCCTTTTTCGAACATTTTCTCTCCCTTTCATCACACTATTTTCTTTTCTTTTGCCTCTCGCTTGTTGTCTTTTTCTGTTCCACTGGTGTTTTCACCTCAACGTTTGTTTCATATTCCTCTTCGCACCTTGCTCCTCCTTTCTTTTTGTTTTCTTTCTTCCCCTTTTTATTAATTCCTTTAATACATTCACTCTCTTTTCTCTTTTACTCTCTCTGTGATTTTCTTTGTTTTTCTTCGATTCTTCTTTTCTCGTCTGTCTTCCTTTTCATATTTTGGTTTTATTATGTATCAGTCTTTCTCTTTCCCTCACCCTATTGCTTACTTCCATCTCACTTTATGTATACCCTATTTTCTTTCTTATTTCCAACTCCGTATTTTGCTTCTATCTTTCAACTGTTTCTTATCATCCTCTGTCTTCTGTCACTTCTTTATTTTGTTACACCTCTTTCCTTCACTCTATCCATCTTTCAGTCTTTACATCCCTATTTTCTTCCTCCTAAAATTATTTGTCTTTTTTCTATTTTCTTGTTACTTCCTTTTCCTTCTCCAGACTCATTTTCCATCTCTTTTTTCTACTCTCCTTCCTTCTATCATTGGTCCCTTCTTTTCTTCCATCTGCCCTTCTTACCTTCATTCTTGCCATCCATCTTTTCTTCTTCCCTTCCTTCATACTTTCTTTCCATCTTTTCATCTATCTTTCCTTTTACGATCAGCGACTGCCATCCCTCTCACCAGAGGCCTCTGGACCTTCAAAAAATTATAGGGATTGGTTTGCTACAGCACACACTTAGATCAACAGGCAAGTTCACTCTTCCAAGAGTATGCTTTAGATACCTCCACTCACTTTTGACTTTGGTGCATTCTGACTGTACTTCTTTACTCAGGGGAGCATGCATATCAATTTGACATTTCTGCTCCACCATCAAGCAATTCATAGAGATGACAGTTTTAGAAAGTGTTAGAAATTAGGTCTCTAGTTGACAGAGGTTGCACCCTGTCCAAGTGGGGACCACAATCCTAGTCAGAGTAAGTCAGAGACCCAACTTAAATTAACCTGTGCTCACTCTCTGGTAGCTTGGCACAGAGCAGTCATGCTTAACTCTTAAGAGGCAATATGTAAAGTATTTGGGCAACACTTTAATTACATTAACATAGTAACATAGTGAAAACAACACAACACGTCTCAACACCAGTTTAGAAAAATATAGAATATTTATCTGAGTAAAATAAGACCAAAATGACAAGAATCCAATAAGTTAAACTTGAGATATGAGGTTTTTTTTTAGATTAAATGCAAAAATAGTGCTTAGAAGTCATTAACAGTCAAAAGGTTACCTGAGGTCACGTGGGACAGGTGCAAATCCAAAGTTCAGGACGACTGCGATGGAGGACCGGCGGGTTACAGAATCCACGTAGGGTCCGCTGAAAAAGAATCTTATACAGAGCAAAGCACCTCCGTCGAGAGCATGATGCATCGGCTTTTCCACGCAGTTGCGTTGATGAGTCAGACTCGAGCCTTGCAGACGTGTTGAAGGATCATCGCTGTGTCGTCGTCACACCTCACAATCTGGACCCACATCATTGTTGAATCGGCACTGCGTTGGCGCTAGATGTCCTGTGTCAGTTCCTATGGGCACAAACAGGGCCCTGTGTCAATTTGTGAAGAAAACAGCTGAAGAATCCACTTCTGAGCCCCAGGACTGGAGGGGGCCCCTCAAGCAGGGGAGGACTCACAGATCGCAGAGTCCAGAAGCACCAGCAGAGTTGCAAGATGTCTCTTGTGTCCCCAGAAAGTAGGAGGTAAGCAAACAAGCCCTTGAAGGAACTTTGGTTCAAGGATGCAGAGAGCAAGTCCAGTCCCGCTCACTCCCAGGCAAGAAGCAGCAGGCAGCAGGCCAACACAACATAGCAGGTAACACAGTGTCAGTCCCTCCTACAGCACAGCAATCATCAGACTGCAGGCCAACACCTCAATGCAGTTAGCGAAGTGTCAGTCCCTCCTACAGCGCAGCAGTTTTTTTCCAGGCAAAATGTCAGTGGTTCCAGTAGAGTTCTGATTTGGTGATGTCTGGGGCCGAGTGCTTATATCCAAATGTGTCTTTGAAGTGGGGGGGGGACTTTCAAGAGGCCTTTGAAAATCACAAGCTTCCTGCCTTGGCTCCAGACTCACTACAGTGGGGTATGCAGCTCTTTGTGTGGGGTCAGGTACAGCCCATTCAGGTGCAAGTGTCAGCTCCTGCCTCCCAATATACCTCAGCAAGAGCCTGGTGATGGGTCATCAGGATGCAAATGTCACACTCCAGCTTCCTTTGTGTGACTGTCTACAGGGAATGCACAAAGCCCAGCTGTCACCCAATCCTGACGTGTACTCAGACAGGCAGAGGAACAGAAAGGTTTATGTAAGAAAATACCAAATTTCTAGAAGTGTCCTTTTCAGACTTACATTTTGAAATCTGACTTCGCCATAAGTTGGGATTTTAAATTGTGAGTCTGGAGAAAGCAAACTCCAAATCTCTATCTTTTCCCCAAAAAAAACTACACTTAAAAGATGTTTTAAGGCAATCCCAATGTTAACCTATGGGAGAGATAGGCCTTGCAGTACTGAATAAAACAAAAGTAGCAGTTTTTCACTACCAGGACATATAAAACTCAAAAGTACATGTCCTACCTTTTAAATACACTGCACCCTGTCCATAGGTTGCCTAGAGCCTCCCTTAGGGGTGACTTATGTGTAATAAAAGGGAAGGTTTGGGCCTGGCAGCTAGGTTAACCTGCCAGATCGAAATGGCAGTTTAAAACTGCACGCACAGGCTCTGCAGTGGCAGGACTGAGCCATGTTTTAGGGCTACTGAAGTGGGTGGCACAATCAGTGCGGCAGGTCCACTAGTAGCATTTAATTTGCAGGCCCTGGGTACATATAGTACACTTTACCAGGTACCTACAAGTAAATTAAATGTACCTGTTGTGGATAAGCCAATGTTACCATTTTCAGAGTACAGAGCATATGCATTTTAGCCTGGTTAGCATTGAAAAAGTGCCCAGAATCCTAGAGCCAACAAAAATGAATTCAGCAAAAAGGGGAGTTGGAAGGCAGAATGTTTGGGGTTGACAATGCAGAAAGGGCCATTTCCAACAGAATGATAACTGTTGTTCTTACCAGGGACAGTGTTCAGCCGCTAGCACAGGTTGTGTAATGCAAAATACACTGACAGGATTAGTCCATGTCAAAATTGACAGGCCCCTTCCTTAGCAAATTGGGCGTTGTGTATGAATTACTTGACATATCTTTTCCACCAGGGTGCAGCAATGCTCCTTTCAGATCCCCCGGGATCCAGGTAGATGTGAAGAACTGCTTCTCCCGTGCAGAAATGAAGCAGGGTCAATTCTTTACTCTCAGTTTTTCTTTCATGTTACGTTATTTTTTTCTCCACTTTTTAATTAATTGTGCTAGTTTTAAAGGGTGAAACTTATGTTGTTTACATTTTAGCAATTGATATATACTGTATACTTAAAATATAAACTATTCCTTCAGATACCTAAACAATAACCTAATTTGGAATCCTTGTAGGCAGGTTCAGCTGTTTCTTCTTTATCCTCCAGTAGTTTAACCGATTTGTCGTTTAGACTTTCACCTATAAAAATTATGCAAATGCCCACTCTCTCCCGTTACACATTATGCATGCCATTTCTTTCATGTTGTTTGTATTATGAGTTATAATGTTGATATTAACGCTTAACACCTAAAAGACGAATTAGGCCAAGGCTAGTTGAACTGTTTTGCCAGATGGAGGTTTTCTGAACTTAATTTGTAAAAACAGAAGTGTCCGGTCCCGTTTCAAGAGCCCACTGCAAATTGCACCTCCCATTGTCCCTGCCAGCGTTAACCAATGACAGTACCAACACAACTTCTAATTATCACATCCCTACAAGTACGACAGCTCAGGCAATTTCAGGCTACCCAAAGCTATAAGAATGCAGTCGGGGGCTGGTATTATTTCTCCTAATGTATATTGAATTATTAAACACTGTTTTGTGCTCATCTCAAAATTAAACAGAACAGTGCCACCATGTGTTAGACTGTACAATTCACAATGGTTCAGCACTACACAATATCATTGTATGATAATATTCAAAGCAGTGAGCTTGCCGTTGCTGTGACATCATTGTTGAAACATGCCGCTGAAATGGACATGAATGATATGAAAAAATCTTTCTTCCGGAAATTGAGATCTATGCAATTGTGTTACAATTAATGAAAACATCATTTATATATGAATGAGCCCTGAAGAAGTCTCTGTTGGAGACGAAAAGCATTGGCTATGATCCTTTGAGATTTTAATGAGAACTCAATAAAGACCAGCCTTTGTACAAAAAAAGAAGAACAAGTCGATTTTGGATTTTTCTTCATGTGATCACTGCTTAGAATATTATCATACAATTATATTGTGTAGGGCTGAACCATTGTAAATTGTTGAGTTTTTAGGATTTTTTCCTTAATGCGGAGTATAGAGGGAACTGCTCCCTGGTTCTCTGCACTCGTGCTCTTTACTTAAGAATACCTTTGTCAGGTGCGGATCTCGACCGCCCCTACCCTCAGTCTGTTCAAATTAAAAATAGGTCAGACTGCCATCAGTGCCGGTGTTGAGCATTAAGGGCCAGTGCCGAGCATTGGAAACCACCTGCTCAAATTAAACTCTGGGGCTTTTGTTCTAGCTTATGAAGTTCTATATGTATGTGTCTTATAGTTCTCTTCTATTCCAGGCGCTCGTGTGATTGCCACAGACCTAACAGACCTACTTGGAAACTTGCAGCACAACGTGACTCGGAACACAAAACAAAAATGCAAGCATCAACCACAAGTTAAAGAACTTACCTGGGGCGTGGATTTAGAGAAACATTTTCCAAGGTCCTCCTTTCACTTTGACTACATCATTGCGGCGGATGTGGTATACTCGCACCCCTACTTGGATGAGCTCCTGATCACTTTTGATCACCTGTGCCAGGACCACACTGTCATACTCTGGGCCATGAGATTTAGGTTGGATAGGGAAAACACCTTTGTGGACAGATTCGAAGCGCTGTTTGACCTACAAATCATTTACGATCTCCCAAGTCTTAACATAAAATTCTATAAAGCCATGAGGAAAAACAAAATTAGTGGCTGATGCTTGTTTTGCAGTTGGCTTCGCAATTAAAAATCATAGAATCAACCAAGGTAAAGACATGAACAGATAAAGTGAGTAAATGGGGCTAACGAAGGACAACGAACATTGATTGTAATAATAGAAATGCCAGGAATACATAGATATTGTAGAAAACTGTTTATTGATATCAAAAGTAATTTGTACACATTTTAGATTTTCATAAAACGCTCCATTTAACATGCATTAACTAGCGGTGTGTGTGTTGCAATTGCTCTTCAATTCTTGCTTGAGAGCCATACTCATTTTGATTTGATCGGCATGCTATTTTGCTGTGACTAGGAAAGACATGTATTACTGCACTACACATGTTGTCATCGTATCATTGCTTTTGGAACTAGTACACTCCATTATCTGTATCCATTCTTATGTCAAGTAGTTGCTCGACAACTTCCGGCAAGTCCCACCAAGGTTACCCCACCACTTCGCTCATAGGACCGAGCCTTTATGGTTGAACAACACTCTGCCTTAAGGAAGATCTTCTCCCATGACAGTGGGAGAAAAGTGGGTATCAGGACAGAAGTGAAGCAACTTTCAAATCATAAATTGTCTGCCTCATGCAGGGAATGTGTCATGACCTTCAAAGAAGGTTATATTGCTTTTGAAACCCATGAAATCCCCCAACACCAGCTGAATGGATTGGGGAATATAACAGTGGATGTCTTGTGTTGAACGACTAAGGCTGCCTACGTAACCTAAGTGTGAATATGTCTGACATGTTGAATCAGCTAAAATAATTACCCTGTCAACTTTTTAGAGCTTGAATGATTTGCATACTTCTAAAATCAGCAATTATTACACCCTTGCCTTGTGTCGTCATGTGTCTTGAGAATCACAAAAGAGAAAGGAATATAACGGAGGTCCCTGATGCTCCTGTGGTGCAGCCCCCCCCCCTCCCAAACCTCCAGGTGACCCCCAACCTTTCAAAGGGGGCCCATGCGATCCAAGGTAAATTAATATCTGTGAGATAAGGTATACTCAGGGGGCGCTCATCACATTCTGCAAGGGGCACCCATAATTTTACACTACGCCAAAGAGAGAGAACAGGAGCGGGCAGAGAGGGCCATATATGTCAACTAGTCCCTCATGCAGTACAATTCAAGTACTCAAGTGGTATTGGAAGGATGCTGCCATTCAGCCAATAGCCTTACCTGAGGGATGAATACTCTACTGAGCTGAGCCAACCCGGTATTGACATTATCTTAAGGTAATGGCTGAAAGAGGCTGATCGAAGATAGGCAGTGGTTGAAAGGGGTGGATCCAAAGCCCACTCTATGCTTATTATTAGCAATGTCTTTTCGACACTGCACCAATAAAACCCAGACTTCAAAATAAGTCATTCTGAACAAGCAGCATCAGAGTACAATAAAACGAAGATTTAAAAAAGAAAGAGAAAGTGGAGTAGAATATAGAAAAGTTAGAGCTAATTCCAGTACTCACACTAAATAGAGAAATGTGGCCAGATCATTATACATCTACTTATAAGCTACATGGATGTGTGGTATTGGGAAAAGCAAGGCCCTCACTCTCTTAGTGTGGAATGTATGACGTTACAACATATGCTATTACAACGCATGCCTTTACAACGGATAGTGAATAGTATAATTTACTATTCCAACTCCAGTCACCGTGGATAGTAGGGAAGGTGTTGGAAACTATTCCCTATCCTAGAGCGCCCCCCCAGCGCAAGTCGTTGTAAAAGTTGCGTTGTAATGGTTGCGTCGTAAAGGCATTTCGTTGTAAAAGTTGCGTTGTAAAGGATGTTCCCCCTTAGTGTGGCATGCTTCATGATCAGGCATCCTACACATGGATCGCTGTATGAATATAGGTGTGCTCCACCACCTAATATGGGTGCAAGGGATTTTGGCTATTCTTTAAGGAGCAATTATGTGCCTGAGAAATCGTGGTTAAAAAATCGTGCTCGCCTCACCAAAATAATTATTCAGGGATGCTTTAACTGGATGCGTATGGCTTTGTTGATGGATGTGGGTTATTAATGCCCAGCCGTCTTAGATTGTCATCTCCTCCATTACTAATGCTTTGCACCAATGCTGGCATGATGCAAAGAAGCATATTATCAGTGCAAAAGGTGTTTTATGCAGGAAAAGTGCATTTTGAGGCAATGGCCAATATACTAAGGAATCATCATCAAAACTAATGCCCTGTGCAAGAAGGCACAAACAAGGAGGAATGTGTTAATTTTCTCAGAAACCAGCACATTTCTTGTGTGCTGCAGCGCACAGCACAAAGCCATGCATGGTAAGCTTCTGAGTTTAAGTATCAATAGGAATTTGCACTGGAAGGGTATGCCTCCTGTGATAATTTTATGATAGACAGCAAACACTCTCCTCTGCTCCATGGCCTGAAGCTGGTTGCCACGCAAAGTAGCCTGTTTGCACAGGGGAGGACTCAAGCAGCAAGCCAATGTTCGTACATTTTTTGCACAGTTTTCCCCTTCACGCAACGCAGGTAAGACTGGTAAGTATTACCTATTTACATCTCATTTGACATATATGTTGTGTATATGTCAATATGTAGATGTAGATAATGTGAACTTGCCAATGTTTATACATATAGCATTGCACACCAACAACATACACCATTGATTGTACACGCACACCCAACATTTAAATCGAGTGGGTGGACCGCCAAGGCAGCGGCGGGAAGCCTGTCAAAAGAAGCGATGGCGGGCCAGTCCTGTAAGATCTAACTCAGGTCCTTAGTGTGCCATTTTTTGCTGGGGAAGAAAATATATTTTTGCGCGAGGGAGGTGAATATGTAATTGCAATTCTGGTGTAGCATCAATCAATATGCCCTAAATGTAGTTCAGTATAATATATTGATAGTCCATAAGAATGTTTGTAGTGTGTAATGGCTCTTGACAATGTTTGGTCCTTTTAACAGCTATGAATTGTTATAGTAGGCATATTATTTCTCCATGATTTATATTTTCTTTGCATTTTTGTATTTATTTGTCTGGCCAGGGTATGTGTTTCATTTGCTATATTGTGCTGATTTTAATTATTCTACGATAAACTTGAACTGGATTAGACAGATACTTTTAAAGATGTGTTACAAGATCCAGCAGTAATACTTTGCCCATAGCTACAATGGCAGTACTCCACCTTACTTTATTGCCCAGACTGCCACATGCTATTCCTCTGGCCAATATCAGTAAATCAGTCATCCACCACCCATCTCTGAACCTGAATAGTGCCTTCTGAAATGAATTTATGACAACAGATTTACTTACCGAAATCTTATCTAACGTGAAACCTGCCTCCCACATATCAGATCCTATCCCCTTATCCCTAATCAAAGAAATTAGCCATCCAATTTCACCCCTCTAGACCAAATAAAGTCAACTCCTCAGTCCACCAAGTCATCAACCTCTCTTTTCTGGCCAAATTCTTGAAACTTAACTTAATCAACGTATTGAGGACTATGACTTACCAGAGAACTTGCATTCGAGTTTCAGGGCTGGTTGTAGTACAGAAACAGCCATCCTCATCATCAATTATGACATTTTCAAAAGAAGGCCAAAGGGAACTCATGCTTATACATGCTCCCTGGCCTCTCTTCGACACAGTCAATCACAATGTACATCTAAATATCCTAAAATCAGGCATCGGGGTTGACTGCATAGTTATGAATTCGTTCTTTTCATACCTTAATAATCTTTCCTAACTAATCAAACAAAAAGTCTCTGGACAGCTGGGACTTTTGGAGCTCAAGCCGTGGTCTTTGTGGGTACAAAGGTTAACCTAAGATTTAATCAAATATGAGCTTTCTTTCTTTAAACATAGTGGTGCGTTTGTGTTTTCCTTTCGTGGTCTCTTAAAGTGTTCAGTGCTCCCTGAGAGACAGTTCAGAAAGCCTTCAGTATTCATGGTCTGTTGGAAGTATAGAGGCTGGGGGATGTATGTAAAACACGTGGTCTTTCAGCGGTGGAGGACAGTCTGGGTAGTGTTGCAAGTATGTTAATTCTTGATGAAAGAGCAGTGCTGGGGACCACGAGTCGCAACTGCAGAATTCCGCTACAGGTGAAGTGTCACACTGGCCTTAATGATGGCCACGAGTATTTAGGGTACATATGGCCATATGTATGAACACATTTTCCCATAGGCACAGAATAGGTAAAACCTTTGATACATCTGGCCCATAGTGTCTTCCGTGCAGATTGTGGTCATTGCTTAGGAGATCCTGGCTGTGAATTACAGTTTCAGCTCACACAGGTGTCATACCACTTGTGGTTCCACTTGCAGTCACAGCCTATCCTCGCCCCTGTAGTTCTTCATCGAGTAGGTGACTCAAAAGTATAGCATAGGTCAGGCTGTTATGGAGAATGCCATCTCTAGTCTTGGTCAGACTAAGCCAAATTAAATGACTAGTTGCAGTACAGGCAAGGATTATCACAAGCTCTAGCAGGGCAAGGCAGGTTTTAAGCACACAGGGAAGTCTTCCTCCTTCTCACAAAGTTTCAGCACCTTGGATCTTCCCCACAGTTCTGAGGATTTGGCCCTAGCTGCCGAAAGGAAGGCAGAAATGGAGTCTACCTCTGGTCCAGTGATTTCTTTGCATGGGTGTCCAGGACTTCATTGAAAAGGTGAGAACTGGATAATTGAGAGGAGCTCAATTACAAGCCCTTGTTCAAGAGGACCTTGCATATGGGTCAGTTTCAAAGCTACACTTGGTCTAGAACTCTGTGCTTGCATGTGAGACTGCCTTTGGCTCCAGCTCTTGAGTATGGGTCTTGCTCATGAGTTTGATTCAGTAGAAAAACCACATCCACATTCTCTCTCTTCCCTTGTCCTTGAGACTTCTGATCAAAACCCTCCAGCTCTTCAGGCTCCACCCTAGCTGATCCCAAAACGTTACTAGCATTCCTGCAGAGCTTCATCGTGAACACCAGTGTTGAGGCACTATGACTTGTCACCTCCTGAGTTTCAGTTCCAGAACCTTCTTTACAGTTTTTACATCAGTACCTGCTGGAACATCAAGATGCAAGAAAGATTAGTTATTCAGTTATGGAATAAGTTTGTGTGCCTCACACACATTTTGCAATCTTGCAAATGAGGACTGTGGTTGCGACCAGTTTGCCTGCTGCCAACTTTTGCCTAGTGTTACAGTGCTATGAACTTGACTTTGTGGTGCAGCATTCAAAAGGCGCCTGGTTCTGTGCAGGTTGCTGGCTATCTAGGTGCAATAGGCACATGTTTTGATTCTTAGGGGCATATTTATAATAACTTATCGACACAGGAACGTCACTTTTTATGACATTCCTGTGGCGATTAACCCTTTGCCTTATTTACAAGGCTGCGTTAAGCCACTTAATGTGGCATAACATCGCCTTGTAAACAAGCTCCACTTTCATGCTACAGTTAGCATGAAAGGGACTTGCAGTGGCTGGTGGGGTAGGCATTTCACCGCAAAACCCATTGATTTTGACACTGCCTCCTATTGCAAGGGTGGCATAAGTGGAAGGCAGCTCCAAAATTAAGACCAGGGAAAACTTGGTCTTAACATGGCGAAACCAGGAGAAATGCTTAATTTCACCTCGTTTTTGCTCTTTCTTTGTGTACTGCATTGTGCAGCACACATAGAAACAGTAAATCGCCATGAATGATTGTTCATGTACAGGAAGGTTTCCCTTTCTGCCCATAAACATTCATTTAAAAAATGACGATCTGCAACTTCTATGTGTGCTGCACAATGCAGCACACATAGAAGTTACAATTTCTCCATCGTGTATTGTTTATTTGTAGGAAGGGGCACCTTCCTGCACATAAACAATAATTCCATCAACGAAGGCATCCTTGCACCATGGTGCAAATGTGCCTGCATTGGTGTTAGGCAGCTGAGTTTAGCTCCAGTGCTATGGAAAATGCAGGGATTGTTAATACAGCGCATCCCTACGTTTTCAGAATTGCATTGCGTTAGCAATGTTTGCTTTACGCCATGCTATGCCATTCCCTTGTAAATATGCCCCTTAGTATTTTTAGACTTTCATCCTGATTATGTTTAGCTGTGATTCCATCTCAATCAATGTTATGGTTCCACCAAATAACACTTCAAAACTCCAACTTTCTGTTTTTGTCTGAATTCATGATGTAATGCATAACGGCAAAGGGGATTTCAGAACCTTCCTATATGAGTGTGTACTGTTATAGGTAAATGTTTCTGCATAATGTTTTGTTATACATTTCCACCACAATCAAATATCCATAGGCAACTGGTACAGTGCAATCTGATTTACCAAAAGGGCAGAACACGCCTCTTTTGCAGGAATAAAAATAGATTGGGACTTCGATGTTTGATTATGTAAATAGTGTAATGGTTGCCAAATTACCTATTGCCTTTTATGCAGCAACATTCAAATGCCCAATATATCACACTCAGCAAACAATTCATGACCAGAGTGTTGACGCATACCACCACAACGGATATGGACCATTCAGCCTTAGAAGTTGTTCTGTCTCTGTTGCTCCCATTCCCCTTTCTGCCACTCACTTATGTCACCCACACCATGATGTCTTGTACAGCAGTTGCAAGTGAATGAGGAAGTAGTGGATCCACAACATTCCTGCAGGACCAATGACAGCAAAATGCAGGTTAGCGCATGCCGTTTGCTGTTACTCGCATACATGCAGTCCTGTGGGATGTTGGTATTTACAAGTGCCCAATCTAATTACAAGTTCTTCCGAAAGAGTTGTGGGAGGAGTGGGAGGCAGTTCCAACAGAGTTCATTTCTCTTTCAGGTGACCACATCTCCGTGGCAACTATTTAGGGGTTTAACAACCACATAGCCACCCGTGGATTCCAGTTCGACAATCTTTGCGCATAGCACAGAGAACAGTATGAAGGGATGGGACAAAAGTCCAGTCCTTTCTATGAAGGATGCACCTTCTGGTTAAGCCACCAGGCCAAAGTGGTGGATTCAGTGTTGCTGTAACTCAATTTACACTTGGCTTGCTTAAATGGGTACCTAGTATCAGCCTGGTCACAGTAGGCCCTTCCTAGGAACAGGAATGCATTATGAAAGCTAGACAGTTTACTTGGCTATACAAGGAATATCAGAGGGACGGTGTAATCTAAAGGAATAGTGAAGAGAGCATGTGAGAAGGATCAGACAGAAGGCTCTGACTGCCAAAAATCATATGGAGTATCCAACAACCTTAAGGGATTCTTATGAATGTATGTCGTTATCCGGCAGTCTTTTTCCCCGCAGGGAATCACAACGCGGTTGTTACAGCGACTGCGTTGTGATTCCTCATACCATGACTCCGCAAGTCAGAAAAACCACTTGCGGAGAGGGGCTCTGGATGTTGGAATAGTATAATTTACTATTCAAACTCCAGTCTGTGCAGACACAAGGGAAGGTGTTGGATTTTAAATCCAACACCTCCCCCCCTCCGCAAGTTGTTGTTCCGACTTGCGGAGTAATGGTATGCGGAATCACAACACTGTTGTTGTAACAACCACGTTGTGATTCCCTGCGGAGCAAAGGTTTTGTGGTAAACGTTGTTTACTGATTCATACATATGGGCACACCCCCCAACCAGGATTTACCACCTAAACATGCACCCACAGACATATCCACACAAAATGCATATTCAGAGGGAATTAGGTACGTCAGATTTGAACTGCTACAAAGATCTATCAGGGAAAACCAGCAGGTAAACCCCACAGTAAGATTCACATAAAAAGACCTGCACCAAACTGTAGAAGCAGCTCCCTCCACTGTTACTGGATCATACCTCGGGCTTGGGGACAGCAGGCACCAACCCTAAAAGTATTAGCACGTTCAGTGGTTTCAATCACACTTAAGAGCCTTGCACTCTGTCAGTGAGCAGCACGTGAGAATCACACAACACTGGCCTAGAGGCTCTTGGTAAGGATCCTTTACATCTAAAACATAATGGCTCTTCCAAAAAAGGTTACAAGAAGACCATGGTGTCACATGGACATTGCACCAGGGACTCTCAAGCTTGCAGCCAGCATTTCACCTTGGAGCTCTGCCCTAGGTACAGAGAGCTGCCAACAGTTGGTGCTGCATATTGGACAGGCATCCATGAACTGTAACCCAGCTATCAATAGAGCCTTTTACCTGAGTGAAGCCAAAAAGTTACTGGAGACCTGTAGACCTCTGCCCTGGGTAGGGAGGAGCATCTCAGGTAAGTGACTGGAACCTAGATACCCAGGCCTTGCTCCAGGCATGCAAGAAGACATCTCGGAGCACTAGCTGGAATTTGCAGAAGGTATTCCCATATATGAGCACGGAAATCCTCATCAGGGGTGTCCATGTCAAACTGACTATAGCAATTCAAGAAATGTGACTGTTTTTTTTTTGTAATCCATGCAGCCAAGGTGACCAAAGGGTTCATGTCACTGAAGATACTCAACTGCAGCAAATGTGTAGATGAGCCTTCATCAGGACGTCAATGCATGCCGGCAATCTGATCTGGCCATTCAATCCTATGGCCCCTTAGGCTAACAAGCAAGTACTAAATTTATGAACTTTAAGTACCACCGGCAATAAAATAAAATCTGGAAAGGAGGTTTGATAGGAGGGCTCTTCTGCCAAAGAACCTGCTTTTGTGTGATTTTGCTGTATTTTAGAAAAAAATGCAAGTTTTGGACTGGAGACATGGGGTTATACATAAATTACCCACTGTGACTCCTTGAGCTAACATTCCTCATCAATGTCCCTACAGAATGCTCTTGCTCCCAGTTGTTGTTGACTTTCAGTACGGGGTAATATGCCTGACTTTATGTATAAGTGTGAACAGAGACCAAGCTTTCATTATCAGTAGCTGCAGCAGTAGCTGTAGTATCTGTAGTAGCTGTAGTATCTGGATTATAAAGTCCAAGTCCAAGTGCTAAATAAGAACTATGAAAAGAAGAGCACCAGAGAACTAATGTTTTACAACACAAGGAAATAAAGACCATAAAGAATCAGTTATTTACACCTCAGATGTAAAACGTCGCACATTATTTGAACATCAAAGACTGGCAGATCGATTTTTAAAGATAGCTGTGACTGACAAAAGCACTACAATACAGGGACTCATTCTATTCGAAATAAGACTCGAATGATTAGAAAAAAGTTGGACTAAACTATTTCAAAGTCTAGCTTTTCAGAGCGTTTGCAGGAAATGGAGGAAAATGTGTTAAAAATAAATGGGAAATACTGCCTAGTGAAAATAAGACATTCTTTCTGGATTCTAGTCACCAATATCCCCGAGTAGTGTATGCAGTCCTTACACTATGCATGCTTGAGTTCTGACAAATGGCTTACATCATTAATGGATGTGAATGCTTTACATTTACGTGCGTACAGTACGACGTGCATACTTTGTATGTGAATACCCAACAAGTAGTAAGTTACAAACATATTCAAACATACATCTCACACTCGTATGCCAACTCAGATCTTCCTTAACCTGTACTCAGTCTCTAACTTGCAAACCAGTGCTTAATTTGAGCCAGTGGTAGCAGGTGGGGCCCACTGGCACTCATTTTTGGGAACCAGCGCTTATTTTCCTCTTCAGACTTTAAACCAAAGCATGAGAGAAAAAAAACACAAAAGGGTGAAAGATGAGGAAGAAAAAGAAGGAAAACAGTGACAAACAAAGAGAACAGGGATGGAAAAGACCCTGAAAGAGAGAGTGAAATAAAGGGGCAAGGAGTGTTTGGTTGTGGATGAAAGAGGCATGAAGTGGAATTAGGACCATGCGGCCTTTGTATTGGCACCCAGGATATTTTATAGGTTTCTGAGCAAAACTTTGGACCTTGGCATTTTTCTTTTACAAAGTAAGCACTGCAACCAACTAAATGAAATAACATCTGTTTGAAACTCAAGAAGGCCTGACATTTAGTATAATTAGCTAAACAAGAGAAATATATTTAGCTCAGACGAACAGAACACGATGGATGAAGTGGTCTGACTCAATGTTTTGCATTCTTGTAATGAAGTTGTCAGGTGTCGGAGGACATACATTGCACAATGCAGTTCCTAAAGCCAGAAGCTGGAGTGGACAGAATGTGCAGGAACTTCATTTGCAACAGTATGCTCTTAATAATTATGCAAGTTAATTCAGGTTCACAGATCTCACTGAACATACTGGGCCTGTTTCACAAGGTAATATACGGTGAACACCTACATTCATGGATGACAGTGGATGAAAATGTCTCCATTTATGGACATCTGACATCTTTTCACAAAAAATACCAGTCAAGTGAATGTAGTTGTACTGCTGTGTATTTGTGCTGCACCACATTTGTTTACAACTATGCAGTACTAAACCCCAAACAAGGGGAGTGTCAAGCCTGGTTCACCTTGAGATTTTGTGAATAACCACACAAATTTATGAGTATGCTGGCATTCACACTCTTCTCTGACCCTATTTTACCCTCGAAATATCAGTAGATTTACTACTGCAGAGGACGAAGAACATAATATTCCCAGATTTGTGAAGGTGTTGGGGAGGGGTCTGCTAGAAAATTTCCTAGTCATCACTAATTTCTGCCTTTGTCAATGTCTTTATCATATTCCCACACAATTCCCGAGTCCAGGATTTTCACTGTCTAACGCTTCCGTGGTCTCTAATTTTACCTTCCATACATCCCTTGATTTCTCAGGGGCGGCTCCTCCATTAGGACGGAGGAGCGTTGCCTCATTGCTTTTCATGCTTTTTCGCAGTGCGAGAAGCAGAAACATAAAATGTTTTTTTAAATACCATTTTCGCGAGAAAGCAGAATGGTATGCCTGGTTGGGGGCCTCGGGAAAGAGTGGCTTACCAGATGATGTGGGCCCACATGTGTGGTCGGCCCTTTGGGGCCGACCAAACCAGTCATGCGCACTCTGCATTTTCTCTATGTAGGCTGCATTCAGCCTACATAGGACGGCTTTGAGCGAGCTAGAGCCCCGGCCCGCTGAGACAGTAAGCTGCACGCCAGTCAACCCACTAATTTGCTTCTGCTAGCACAAGGTAACTCTTTTTTAACATTTTGGCATTCTGAATTTGTGTAAGGTGTTTACCTGCTTTTTAAATACTTGCCCGTTTTGCACATCGCTCTCTTGGCACTTTCAAGCCGGTCCCCGGTCCACCACGGTCTCCCAGTGACCAATTGTTGTGGAGGGAAGCGGCTCCTCCCCCTGACTACGGCATTTTCGGTCACGGGACGGCTTTTTAAGCGAGCTAGAGGCCTGGCCGAGCTGAGACAGTAAGCTGCATGCCAGTCAACGCACTAATTTGCTTCTGCTAGCGCGAGGGAACTCTTTTTTTAAAAAATTGCGTTCTGAATTTGTGTAAGGTGTTTACCGGCTTTTTAAATACTTGGCTGTTTTGCACATCGCTCTCTTGGCACTTTCAAGCCGGTCCCTGGTCCACCACGGTCTCCTAGCGACCGATTGTTGTGGAGGGACGCGGCTTCTCCCCTTGAACACACCATTTCCAGTCACAGGACGACTTTTTAAGCGAGCTAGAGGCCCGGCCGCACTGAGACAGTAAGCTGCACACCAGTCAATGCACTAATTTGCTTCTGCTAGCGCAAGGGAACTCTTTTTTAAAATTTTAGCGTTCTGAATTTGTGTAAGGTGTTTACCTGCTTTTTAAATACTTGCCTGTTTTGCACATCGCTCTCTTGGTACTTTCAAGCCGCTCCCCGGTCCACCACGGTCTCCTAGCGACCAATTGTTGTGGAGGGACGCAACCCCTCCCCCTGACTATGCCATTTCCGGTCATGGGACGACTTCTTAACCAGATGGGGGCCCGACCGGGCAGCGGATGCGTGAAGCGGGCGCACTGGCGGCGCATCAAAGGCAAACTCGTCTGCGCCCGTCAGCGTTTCCGGATGCGGCTGGGGCTAGAAACTCTGCCGGTTTTGCACTGCAGCCGAAAAAGGCAATAACCTATGACAGGGAGATCCTCTGGGAGCTGAGCGACACTCTCAAATGCAAAAATAGGATAGATATAGGGACATCTAAGGTAGTACCATGTTGCCAGTATTGCTGTTGGGAAGCAGCTGACCACACCCTGAATAGACCCTTAGCCCCTAATATACAGAAAAAGTAAGAGCCGCAGCAGGACTCAATGCTAAAGAATAAAAAAAATCTTAATGCTTTATTGTCAAATTGCCGCTCGTTTACCAAACATGATCTTTATATATATGATATGTTATGCAAGTCTCTGCCTGATTTTCTATTTTTGACGGAAACATGGCTTTTGGACACGTCAAATCCAACCATTGCTACAGCAATCCCCCCCACCCCCGGCTATTCAATCTTAAGGAAGGACTGTGCTGGAAGCAGGGGAGGGGGAGTTGCTATCATTAGCAAAGTAGACATAGCCATCACCTGTATCCCCTTAGAAGGAATTGTAGGGGCTGAATGTCTCTGTTTCCAGGCCATTCTGTCTCCTCATCAACTTCTTCTACACAAAGATTATAACAATGCAATCATCTTTCGATGACCGGGATGGAAAAGACCTTATGGTCTCTACTCTGGCGGCCCCCAGAATGATGAAAATATGGCCACCCTCTCCACTTTTCTCCCTTTGTTTCTAGAAACGTCCCTGTCAATAACGAAGGGCCTCAAATCTGGATCACCTGCAGAACCGTGCCCGGCCAAATTCCTAGCAGAAATGGCAGAGATTTTTAACCCCACAGTAACCAGTGTGATTAATGCGTCTCTCCTTAGCGGTCAGGTCCCAGCTGGCTGGAAGAGCGCAAAAATAATCCCCTTTCTAAAAAAAACTACAGCTGATACCATGGTCTTAACTAATTACAGACCTATCTCTCTGTTGTCTTTCTTTGCAAAGACAATTGAGAAGTATGTCCATTCGGTGATCAGCAATTTTGCAGAAACTAACAACTTGCTTCACCCAAGCCAATCTGGTTTTAGGCAGAATTTTAGCACTGAGGCAGCACTGCTGGAGATCTCCAATTCCATTAAAGAGACCCTGGATAAAGGTGGCAAGCGGGATAAGGTACTCTCACTCTGGGTCGGATGTTCCCCCCCAAGGTGGCAAGGCGGTTCTGGTCTTACTTGACATCTCTGCGGCTTTCGACACCGTGCCCCACGGTCACCTCCTGCAGAGACTGCGGGAGTGCAGGCTAAGGGGCACAGTGCTGAAGTGGTTCTCCTCCTTTTTGGAGGCTAGACATCAAGAGGTCTGGTCACCTCCTTTCCCAGCCAGTATGCCTCCCCTACGTGTTGGTGTGCCTCAGGGATCTACCTTGAGCCCTGTACTTTTTAATCTATACATGGCTCCTCTGGCCTCACTGATTGAAGGAGGTGAGGTCGTAATTATATCCTATGCCGACGACACTCAACTGTTGTTCACTTGTAAGAAGGGAGAGGAATTCAACCCCAAACGGCAGTCAAGATCGTAAAGAATCTGGGTGTGAAGATGGATGAGACCCTATCTATGACACCCCAAGTACAGTCGGTAGTAGGCACGTGTTTTGGTCTCTTGAAAATCCTCTGCAGGTTTTTATTCTTACTACCTATTCCGCATAGAAAGACGGTAGTACAGGCCCTCATCACCTCCAGATTGGACTATGCCAACGTCCTTTATCTGGGCCTTCTGGAGTTTCTGCTCAACAGATTGCAAGTCATGCAGAATGCGGCAGCTAGGCCAGTATTGAGCCTCGGTCCTAGAGACCGGATTTCCCACCACTTGAAGAATCTGCACTGGTTAACAGACTGATGCAGAATACTCTTCAAAGCCCTGGTCCTGGCTTTCAAAGCTCTGCATGGCACGGGGCGCATTACATCCGCAGAAGCATCTCATACTATGTTCCTGGTAGATCTCTTAGGTCAGCTCACCAACATCTCATGGTGACTCCTAGGTGTCTTAAAGCCCGCTATGGCGGCTGCTCTTTCCAGGTGCTGGTGGCCAGATTTTGGAACATGATCCCTCTTCTGCTTAGGCAAACCACAAATATACTGGCCTTGAGGAAGAAACTGAAAACCTGGATGTTCCAACAAGCGGGATAAGGTCCTCTCACTCTGGGTCGGATGTTCCCCCCCATCTGGCCTTCGTATCTTTCTGTCTCAGCGCCTGGATACTCTACTGAGTAGCTGCGCGCTCTATAAGTCCTTTTATAACATAATATAACAGTCAACCTTGAAGCTGGAGAACCAGATTTGAGTCTCGGCTGAGATTCTCAACATCCTGTGATTCTGGGCAAATCACTTAATCTCTCGGGGCCTAACAAAAAATTAATGTGTCCATCTGTAACGCAACTAGTGCTTATGTAAAGCCCTCTGATACATTCGGGTCGAGTTTGCGATATATAGAATTCTGGAGAAAAAAAAACATCACACTACCATTACTACTGCCACCATCACTCCTACTAATACCACTACCATAGCCACCATCACTACAACATTGCTCCATCCACTTATCCATCTTATTTGTGTGTGTTTGTGAAAGAGTATTGTGTGTCTGACAGTGTTGTGTATGTGTGTAAGAGATATGGTGATATGAGCACATCTTAGAGACACATTAGGGCCTATTCACAAAGTTAAACTTACATGTGAGTAATTCTACATGTGTAAATGTACTCTTTACACTTTGTAGTAAATGTACTAGTTTTGACTATTCACTATTTACAATTGTTAATTTACTGCAAAGTGTAGCGTTACAAGTCTCCAACCCCTGAATTCAGGGGGTGGAGCCTAATTTACAAGTATAAAATTACTACTAGTAACTTTTAACACCTGGGTAGAGATCTCGGCCACTGCATTGGAGCACTCTCTACGGTAAGGAAAAAAGCTAAAAGTTAATTAAACTTTTAAAAACTTTTTAAAAACTTGAAATATTGTTATGATAAATAATATTGTAAATATTTTATATATTTTAAATGTAAGACTAAATAATAAAATGCATTAGGACCGTTAACTTAATTTTGAAATACATTTAATTAATTTCAATATATTACATTAAATTAAAACTATGCTATTTAAGATTTAGATAAAAAGAATTCCACCAAAAGGAACATGTTAATTTGTATTTATTATGTATTTAGGTGTACTTAAAGCTCTATATAGAATTAATGTTATTTAATTTTTTAAGTAGTTATATTTCTTTTTAAATTAAGATATTGTTTACAATAAAATAATTATAACCGTTAATATGATTAAATGTATATATATTTTTACAAAGTCAAATTAAATTGATGTATTTGAACACTTACTATGATGTGCTATTTTGAGTCCTTGCCTCCATTATTTTCTATGGTAGTGTGTTGCAGTACCAGTGGTTGGCTGTGTGTGGTGCTGGACGTACTTCAATTGTGCGCTGAAAAACATTCACTAATATTTTGATTCCTTTTTGGACCATCTTGAAGAAGTCTCTTATGAAATAAAATTGATTTTTAGAATTAATGGGCTAGAACATAATGCACAATTAATATGTATCTAAATCTACCAAGTTTTTAAGTAATCAATTTGGTTTTAGTATTAGAATTTAGATTATACTCTGTTATTTATTTCGTATTTATATTGTAATGGTTTTTATTAACCTGTCTATAAGTTATAGAGCAGAATTATAGAATAGATTCCTTTTGGTTTGTGCCAATTTTAAAAGTGCACTTTGTGGATAACAGTGGGCTTAATCTATTGTGGGTGGGTGCATGTCCTTTCCTAAACGCCTCCAGTCCTCCCTTAACCTCTCCTTACTCAACCTAACACCCCGCCTATTAAGTAGTTTGTATTTCTCATTTTCAAATCGCTCCCCGTCCATCTCACTTTTACTGGTAAAATGTAGACATACATATGTGGAGCTGTCCACAGTCAGGACCGAGATTTCTGCACAGAAAAGATAGGCCAGGTGAAGGCAGAGACATTCACACGTAGGTTAGTGAGCAGCATTTTGTAGTACGTAAGGAGTGCTATTGTAGTGCAAGTAAACTTATTACAAATTAAGTTTGTATGCTTTCAGTTATAGAAAAAGGGTTAATTTGCTTGTGGTATAGAATGCACTTTTCCCTCCTTACTGAACTGTTTGCCTAACAATCAACAGAGACCTTGCTGCCATTACTGCCTGGTCTGTAATCTATAACGATACCAAACAGATATAGAAAAGCCATTACAATTCAATAATTTGTAAATGTTATTATCCCTCTTCCATTATTATTTTTGCTGGTTATATTTTTCTGATTGAAGCCTTTTTCAAGCCTTAGAGAAAGAACCCTTCACCAAATAATTGTATTCCAAGGGAGATATATCTCAAATGTTATTAAGAGTAAAGCGATTACTTTATAATCCACCTATAGAATGACATGCGAGAAGACTTGCTCCAAAACGCGGCGTGAATGCATATGCTTTCACGTCGCCACCTGCTTTGCAAATTCCATTCCTTTGTCAGTGCAGACCAAGGGCTGGATTGAATATCAAAGTTGTTTCTCAAGCTGCCATTCATATAAACAGATTAAGGGATTGCTTTTATGAGTGGCAATTGCAGTTGAAGGGATTATTGAAGAGTGTCAGTCATTCTGAAATATGGATGAGTTCTTCGAGAACAATCAAGATGCAGCTCTGGTTTTCAATTTCACAACTTTCTTTGAAAGCAAAGCGCTTCATTTAGAGTTTGATGACAAATGAAAATCCTCTGTTTACTGGAGGGAACTCTACATTTGGAGTACAATCCGCTAGCTGATTCACCTCCTTTATGGAGATATTGGGGCATATTATCAAGCACGACGTTAACATTATCGCCGCTTTTGCGGCATTTTTACTGCTGCTAAAGCGGCAATAATGGGCTTGATAATACCCCGTTGAGAATTCCCATAGAAGCCCATGTTCACACCACAACATGGGCTTCTATTGGAATTCACAAGTGTGTATTATCAAGCACATTATCGCCGCTTTAGCGGCAGTTTTCTGCCACTAAAGCAACAATAATGTTAACGCTGTTTCTTGACAATATGCCCCATTGTTATGCAAGAAATTTGGCAAGATTTAGGGCCATATTATCAAGAACGGCAATAACATTATTGCAGCATTAGCGGCAGAAAACTGCTGCTAAAGCGGCGATAATGGGCTTGATAATACGCCGTTGAGAATTCCCATAGAAGCCCATGTTCACACCACAACATGGGCTTCTATTGAAAATCACAAGGGCGTATTATCAAGCCCATTATTGCCGCTTTAACTGCAGTTTTCTGCCACTAAGGCAACAATAATGTTTACGCTGTTTCTTGATAATATGCCCCATGGTTATGCAAGAAGTTTGGCAAGATTTAGGGCCATGTTATCAAGAATGGAAACTGCAGCCTAAGCAGCATTAAGGGGCTTGATAATATGCCCTTGTGAATTCCCATGGAAGCTCATGTTCTGGTGTGAAGCTGGGCTTCTATGGGAATTTACAAGGGCGTATTATCAAGCCCCTTATTGCTGCTTAGGCTGCATATTATCAAGCCCTTTATCGCTACTTTAGCGGCAGTTTCCTGCTACTAAAGTGGCAATAATGTTATCGCCATTCTTGATAATATGGCCCTCTGAGTTTCAGTTTCCTCCAAACTTCAAATGAGGCGATATATCTTTATAATTCAGTATTAGTCTGATATCTATGGTGCCACATACCATTGATAATGCCTGAGTGTGGAGTAAAATACATTATGGAGATTTTAACCGAAAATCTTTGATATTTGATCGAAGTTGTTCAGGGTTGATCAGCGATGTACACCAGTTTTTGCTGAAACCATTACCGCCCCCATCGGGAATTACGCCTTTCCTAATGATTATTTACAACAAGGGGTGGTGATGGACAGAGTCTCTGAATTAAGCAGAGTACTCTCACCCAGTCAAGAGATCAGGGCTAGATCCAACACCGTTTTTTAGCTCATTGCACCATCCCAGTTTCAGAACCTGGCTGTATGCAAATTAGTCTGTCCCTGGCCCAGTGCATCATGGGAACAGGGCAGACCAGACTACAACAGCCAATTCTTACACTGGGAAGGAAACAAGCTTCCGGGGACCGGTTTCTGCCATTTCAGGCGTCTTCGGCCCGGCTTGCTTGAATCCTGATGGTGCAATGAGCAATTTTGTCCACCCTAAGCGTGGAAGGGTATACTCAGATGTGAGTCCCTTGCTCATTGCACCATCAGGATTCAAGCAAGCCGGGCCGAAGACGCCTGAAATGGCAGAAACTGGTCCCCGGAAGCTTGTTTCCTTCCCAGTGTAAGAATTGGCTTTTGTAGTCTGGTCTGCCCTGTTCCCATGATGCACTGGGCCAGGGACAGACTAATTTGCATACAGCCAGGTTCTGAAACTGGGATGGTGCAATGAGCTACAAAACGGTGTTCGATCTAGCCCTGATCTCTTGACTGGGTGAGAGTACTCTGCTTAATTCAGAGACTCTGTCCATCACCACCCCTTGTTGTAAATAATTTTGTCCACCCTAAGCGTGGAAGGGTATACTCAGATGTGAGTCCCTTGCTCATTGCACCATCAGGATTCAAGCAAGCCGGGCCGAAGACGCCTGAAATGGCAGAAACCGGTCCCCGGAAGCTTGTTTCCTTCCCAGTGTAAGAATTGGCTTTTGTAGTCTGGTCTGCCCTGTTCCCATGATGCACTGGGCCAGGGACAGACTAATTTGCATACAGCCAGGTTCTGAAACTGGGATGGTGCAATGAGCTAAAAAACGGTGTTGGATCTAGCCCTGATCTCTTGACTGGGTGAGAGTACTCTGCTTAATTCAGAGACTCTGTCCATCACCACCCCTTGTTGTAAATAATTTTGTCCACCCTAAGCGTGGAAGGGTATACTCAGATGTGAGTCCCTTGCTCATTGCACCATCAGGATTCAAGCAAGCCGGGCCGAAGACGCCTGAAATGGCAGAAACCGGTCCCCGGAAGCTTGTTTCCTTCCCAGTGTAAGAATTGGCTTTTGTAGTTTGGTCTGCCCTGTTCCCATGATGCACTGGGCCAGGGACAGACTAATTTGCATATAGCCAGGTTCTGAGCTGGGATGGGGCAGTGAGATAAATAACGGTGATGGATCAAGCCCTGATCTTTGGACTAGGTAAGAGTGGTCTGCTTAATTCAGACACTCTGTTCATCACCACCCCCTTTTCTGAATCGTTTTTGGCCACTATAGGTGTGGCAGGGTATACTCAGACATGAGTCCCTTTCTCATTGCTCCATCAGGATTCAAGCAAGCCGGGCCGAAGAGGCTGAAATGCCAGAAACCGGTCCCCGGTAGCTTGTCTCCTTTCTGGTGAAGAATTGGCTTGGTAGTTTGGTCTGCCCTGTTCCCATGATGCACTGGGCCAGGGACAGACTAATTTGCATATAGCCAGGTTCTGAGCTGGGATGGGGCAGTGAGATAAATAACGGTGATGGATCAAGCCCTGATCTTTGGACTAGGTAAGAGTGGTCTGCTTAATTCAGACACTCTGTTCATCACCACCCCCTTTCCTAATGATGGCCTAAGTGCTGTACCGCAGGAGAATGAATATTTATAGCCCAGCATCGTTGCAGCAAATGATTTAGTCCAGCAAAGTGACATTGAAACGTACATTGTTTGATTATTAAAAATCATTACAATAAATAAAAGAATACATTTAAAAACACTTCTTAACAGCATCAGCTGAAAAACAGAAGTCCAGCACCTCTTCAATACATCTGCATAGCAAATTGGGGTACGTGTTGTCAATTGTGCCCAAGCCATATTGCAAAGATGAAGAAGCTCTCAGGAGCAGCCCTGGCCAGACCTGCATGTCTAATGTTTATAATTTTCCTGCATTCCCACAAGGACCCAAGATTGTCATGCAATGTAGCAATTTGCAAGGCTGGACAGGATGAGGGCATTATTTTAATCAGAGTGCACCCTGCCTTGTAGTGGTAGAGCCTCTGCACCAGATTTCCTTACCGGAGAAAAAGCGATGCTTCTGGTCGGGCGTGCTGTCTTGCTTGGGGCGGGTGCTGGTGTGGGACATCCCGGCAGACCCTAGACTGACACTTCTCCATAGGTCAGAAAATATCGGGGGGAACAGATACAAGAGACACCTCCTATTCCTAGGCTTCACCTTAGCCAAGCGAGACATTGCACAGCATTAGAAGGCATCCTCTCCCCCCGGGGTGTCAGCATGGAAAACGGCCTTAGATAAATGTATGTCGGCCGAAGTGGAGGTGTTTCAGGCACGGGGTTGCCCACAAAAACATGGGAAGATCTGGGCGAAATACCGGGGTATCCAAAAAATGTGATGCATTCCCTTTTATGCAGCACAGCAAGGTGGCTTGCTGAGCTGTGTGAAATAATTATAAATCTGGCCCTTGATGCCAGCATAAAATCCATAGGGATTAAAAATGTTTTGAATTAATACTACCTTAGAGACAGAGACATTTTCCCAGAGGCACAGTCTCAACCTGTAGATGTGTGATACCTGACCCAGCTATGTTAATCTCTTATCCTCAGCCTACAGTTGCAAGGCCAGCAGTGGCTGGTGTGCAGACAGGGTGGGGGGGACGACAATGGAGAAAACATGAAAAAAGGGAAAAAAAGAACTTACCTGCCGCCCGCCGCTCTTCTGCTCTAAGTCCTCACTGCAGCACAGGCACCCAGACTCCCCTATGGCCAATCCTGATGCTGCTCTCATGATGCTGGCGCTAACCACAAATGGGTTGGCCCTCAATCAGTAAGGCCGGGCCACAAATTAGAAACCAATTTAAAACATGCCAATACTGAAAAACATTCATTCAGCCTTTCATACAAAGATCAAACGACCTAATCATTCTGATCTGATAACGTATTGTTTATTATCTTTGCAATTGATTATTTTAATTTTATTTCATCTCTTTTAAGAGAAAGTTTTTTTGTTCTGTTTTGCATCATGCACCATTTTTTTTAGATATTTAAACATACACTGAGATCACAACAAGAAAAAATTTACATATGAATTAAATGACAAAGTATATTGTCAATATACAAAAACAGCACATTACAATAAAACAATATAAACTACATATGTAGCTCTAGTTCTGTAAAGGTTCTTTAGCCACACTCATTTTAACAACCAGTATCTCTGAACCATATCTCACTCTGTTATGTTTCAACTAGTTTTAGAGGTAGTGACCAAATGGTGACCCTACTCTGCTCAATTCAGTTTTATTGAAAAAAAAAGAAGAAAACAAAGGTATTCTGTGAGCACGAGTGGTATTGCATCCACCTGAACACCTATTTGGTCAAAAGGAACTGTCAACACGTTTCGAACCCTCCAAGTCTTTTGACAGGTTCTCCTCAGGACACAGGACAATTGAAGAGTTGAGAATTCAAAAAGCAAATAATATTCTAGTTTAAAAACTGAATACTAACCACATTCACTCACTCTCCATACATACCAAAACCAAGTCCAATTCATTTACCTCTGTTATGAGTGCTTCAATATCTGTATTTAATTCACTATTCACAATACAGTGATAATTGCCGCCCATGGCCCCATCAAAATATTTCAGAAAAAAAATATGTATAGGATAGTACTTCAATAGTCTTGTGTATTCCACTTTTAATCTGTTGCATGATAAGGACTATAGACTCGGGCAGTACATGAAACCGCTCTTCGCCTTTAAACGCAGCAGCAATTTGAGTAATATCTTGGCACACACCAAGCCACGAAACACCATGACGAATGACATCCCACGCACCTTCTGGACAGGGGTTCCCGTACAGGGCCATTTCCTATGTGGCTCATGTGTGGTGTGTCATCTGACAATACGTACGAAACAACTGGATTTGGGTCTAAAAGCTCCTTGGATCCTAATAAATCATACCAATTGTAATTCTGAAGGACTTATTTACCTGATTAAATGCCCTTCTAAAATGATGTACGTGGGCATGATGACCTGCAAGTTTAAAACCAGAATCATTGAACATAGGAGTTCAATCAAGTGTAAGAAATCTCATACCAAACTCACACGGCATTTTCTGGATCTGGGACATACTGAAGAAGATATTACATAGGTGATCCTGGACAAATCACCCTATTGCAGGGACATGGGCCCTCTAGATTAAGTACTATTCCGCAGAGAATTGCGCTGGGTATTCAGATTAGGCTGTCATCTTAATGGCTTAAATGATGATATACCATGGTGCGCATTATAAATCCTTGCTGTACCATTATTCTCTTGGCGCCTTACTGTTACCAACCTGATGACTACAGCAATACTATTTCTATATGGATATATGAAATTGACTAACTGTTACTATCCATCCTTGTCCAATACTAAATGTATAATCATATATGTCTATAGTTCCCATAGACGACTGTCTACTATAGTGCAGCCATGGCATTCAAAACAATAGCCCTATTAGAGCATGACACATGCTTCTTCTTGAATTGGCTACATCTGGATGTAAGGTATGGATATATTTTAAAAAATAGGGTTTTTGATTTAAGTATGTTTGAATATAGTTCTAAGGCCATAGTAGACTGCTACATGCCTCTATCTTGGGTATACTACAGTGACATGGACGGTCATCATAATAAGTCTTTCTGACCACAGTCCCCAAATAGTCTCAGCACTTTCACATATGCCCGATGAGGAGGCTCTTTTCCAGCGGCACGCCTCTAGCACAACTACTCCCGCCATATCTCTACAATATAAGAATTTCCTCACAAATAAAGCGAGGAGATATGGGAGTGTAATCTGTTGCATAATAAGGACTATAAACTAGGGCAGTACCCAAGGCCTTATGGTCTGTTTCCACGATCTGCTGGCATATATTTGGACACCCGACTGTCGCATATCGTGCCTGAGGGCGTTATGAATTGGGGGAGTGTTTCTACTTTACAGCTGTACAGCCTACCTGTTGGAGATAAAGTCTTTTTTGGCTCACTTTAGTTATATATATTTGTTTGGTATGGTCATAGCAAATTGTTTTGCTTGACTTCCTTTCCCAGGTCGCCTGAGCGCTTTTGCGCACGCGAGACAATGGATGCCTTTAACAGGCGCCAGACTTGCGGCTCATTTACTCCCACCAGTCGGCACAGATCCTTGATCCCCACACTTAAGGTGAGGTTACACATAAGGAGTTATCTAATTATCTTTTTAAGGGGCCGTGGTCTTGTCTATTAACACGCTCATGGTTCTACTCTGCATCTATACTCACGTACTGCAAACAATGCCTCTTATTGATGGGACAATCATAGCAATTCTCTTCCCTGACTTCAATTCCCGGAGAGCCAGAGCGTGCTCTCGCATGTGCTATGATTGATGTACGACTCGCGGCTCCATGACTCCTAACAGAGTCCCCAATTATCACTAATCCAAATGTAAGGGGAGGCTACATGTAAAATGGTCTATTTACCCTTCCTATGGGCTGCGGTCCGCGCGGGTTGTGACTACTCTCTAGAGGCTTTGTTATATTGTTATCACTACCGTTTGTTTTTTATATCATCCACCCATACCCTGGGTTTTAGGGCTTTGTTTTGAATGTGATTCAGCTTATTCCTTAAAGCAACATTTACGCAATTACATGATATCCCACAAAGCATTGACTTGGCCTGTACATAAACATTGATTGACCTATAAACATCATTGCTTTATGAGGGATACACTTAGAATACTGTTGGAGTATTAGGAGGGAACAATGGGCGTATCACCATAATAACATGCAAAGTATTCCCTCCACTCCATTCTCTTCACCTTTACCTCTATATTTATACACTTGCAGCCCGTCCCGACGTTGTCCGGGTACGAAAATGAATGTCTTAAATGGTTAGAATAGGCAAGGCAAAGTCTTTTTAAAAGTTCATGGCATAGTACATTTATTGTTTCATGCGACTTGCCTGTGTGGCTGCTCAGAACCCCTCCTTCTGTTGCGCGGAAGGTGAACCTGTGGCCTGCGGTTTGTTGTCCGATCCGCTGAATGCAAACATGTGTGTCCGCTTATGCCGATGCCCCTGATCAGTCCTGGCATGCACACTGAATGCGTGTGCCTTAGTAGGTCCACGCACTCCCCAAAGACTTGCTTGGTGCACTTAGACGCCCCACATAGCGTCACTGCCAAACGCCACAACTCCAAGGACGCTATTCCCGCTCTCAGCAATGCTTTGCGCGTCTCTGAAGGCACACGCCCACAACACTGCTAAACGACACGCCCACTTCAAGACGTGTCAGAATGCTATTCTCACACAGGATGCTTTTCTCACACAGAACGCTTTTCACAAGCATTGCTTTACAGCAGAACGCCCAAGCCCACAACTGACTACTTTGTCCCAAAACGATCTTTTTCACTTGTAATGTATATATTGGGCTGGTGTATAGCCTATGACCATCTGCTTATACTCACCTTTCCAATGCTGTATTGGGTGTTCTGATTGGCGCCGTAGTTCCGGAGCTTACCCGCCTCAAAGGTTTGGGCTCTCTCTTTATAATATTAGTATGGATAATTGTATTCACTGATTGATTTGAGATAAGATTTAAATATTTGTCCACCTCTCCACCTCAGTACTGTGCTTATTGCTTTGAGAAATGTGTGTTTTCGTTGTGTTTCCCTTCATCTTTACTTATGTTGTTATAGCTCATTAGAGAGCTTTACATGTGAAGAAACTCTGTAGGAGGTAGTGTTGGACCTTACACACTGCCATTGGGTAAGGCCCTTATATACAATCCTTGGGAATATATTTACACGATTGGCTAAGGTGATGGAGCACATTGGTGTTTTTCTAAAAAGTTACATTAATGCATATGTTTCATATGTGCCTATCTACGATTCTTTTGTAAGGCCATCTGACCCACTCATCAACTCATTTCCACTGTGCACTGTTGGTCAAGATATAGGCTTGAGTATAAGTTTTTTTATATTTTGACATTATAATTTACACACGTTTATGTAGCCGAGTGACATTACATTATGGTCCTGAAGAATGGCTGGAACATCTAAGTCACATATGGCAGAAGCGTGTTGACCGTATACAGGGTGAATATCCATAACACTGTCTCACTATGCTTTTGACCTCTATCCAATAGACATAGGAATAAGGTTGTTTTGTCCTCATTGAGATAGTTTTAAACCACTTTTTCTGCTGCACTCTGCCTATCACTCTTACCCTAGAGGGATTAACATAGAGACGTGCTATTAAAAACACTCCTGCTCCTTTCCTGTGGGAAAGTTGTAGCCCACACTGGGTACCTTGCAGTCCCAGTGTGTGGAGGGACCCAATGATGAAGCATGTCACCATCGGGTGAGTGAGGGTTCTCGTCAAAACACCTGGAGTGTCCCCCCTTCGGTTCCCATTTCTTTTGTTCTTCCTGTGGTACTCTATTCCTGGAAGCAGTATAGGACTTATCTGTCTAATTAGTAGCATTCACTTCCCTTTGACCCCTTGTGTAAGAAACATATCTCATAGTGCCTTACATAAGTCACTGACACATCACACTTGTTCACACCGAAAACACTGACACCCCACACATAAGGTCAATGAGAGCTTGGCTACTATGCGGCAGACTCACTGACTGTGCTCCACTGAGACCGAGCAAATTCAGTGCACCCCCAGTGAGCACCACTGAGGAGGGGGGCATGGAGGTCAGGACCATAGGCGTCCCCCTCGAGGAAGGTGCCTCTCTTCAGAGGCCAGTCCGCCTCCGGTGAAAGGCAGACCCACAGTATACATCTGCATTTCTTTCTTTTACTAATGCAGGGGTCCTCATACTGGAGGGTGGGCCCCCCTAGGGGGGCCTCAGGTAATCCCTGGGGGGAGGGGGGGGGCTCCAGGCTCTAGCCAAAAGAAGCATTATGCTCTCTAATGGGCCATCACTAACATATGTTGTCATTTATATCCTAGCTGGGAGTATGTGTCAAAAGGGAATTGACTCCAAATATTCTTCAAACCCCCCATCCACACACTGTTGGTGTGTTTAATCGATACAATTTGATAGAATAAATGTGAACAATTCTGAGAGGGGGGCTGGATGATTTTTTTTCCCTGGCAGGTGGGGGGGGGGCATAAAAAAGTTTGAAGACCACTGCACTAGTGTGACCTCTTCGACTCAAGGGCGAACTTTCGGATTTCACTCCTGCGCTAAGGGCAGCGTATTCTTAGGGAGTGGAGCGCATTGCCTCCATTTGCACCGGTACAGCACCAGAGGTAAGGATAGTAGTTCGCCCAATATGTAATTGTGGCCCTAATCTCAAACGTGTTTATATTGTAGGGAGATTTGTGAGGGAATAAAGGAATCTGAAAGATGTTACCAATATGGGAATTTTTTTCAGACGCTGGTGGAACGTGGATAACGTGTGCGTCTTCAACCACCGTAGAGAGTGCAATGAAAGAGCAACACAATCGAGTGCTGTTCCTTCTAGTATCAATGCAGCTCACGCGGCACGAAGTATTCAGGCGTAAAAAAAATATTCGTGTCAGTTTAGTGTAGTTTTGTAATTTGAAACGCAAACATCTTGTGGCGCCTTTAGGATTTGGAAGCAGAGCATGAAATAGTTTCACTATTTTTAGTCACCCCCTTTCTCCGATTTCCTTTCAGTATGACAGAAATGGAGTAGCCAGTAAAACCTTGTTGAACTGTGGCACGCGCCTAATCCATAAACCATACACTCGTCCTTGCCTGAAAGAGTGGCACATTCCCATCACTGTAACTGCATTTTAAAGAATTAGACAAAGTCTGAAATAGGCTGTCCCTGTACAGACCGCGGTTTGTCTGGCATTAGCAACATAAGGGGTAGGATTTGCTTCAGATGAACACGTTCAGATTTTAGGGCAGGACGAAGTCTAAGCAAAAGCGATGACCTGCAGAATTCACAATTTGCCACTGGCAATAACAATGCAGCAGAAAGGCGTCCATGGATAATACTGTCAATAATGTGCGGAACGCCAAGGAAATTACATCTGGGTTGCAGAGGCCCATCCACTGCAGGCCTGCCTTAGCTCAAAGGCGCAGCCTCAAGAGAGCTGGTATTAGCATGCTGGAACAGATTGGTTTTATCCCTCCATAGGAGTGTCAGGCTCCTCATGAAAAAAAAAATCAGGAATGTACACCTCCTGACGGTTCGGTGAACCTGGTCTTACCTGAAGGAATTCTGCATCCTGACACCCTCTGTTTGGGCCATTGAAATGAAAAAAAGACGCTTGCATTGTATAGAAAAAGGAATAAGAACTTCCTTTTCTGTTTTTTGCCAAAGGAAGCTTCTAAATTGTACTCTTCCTCTGATTTTACCAAACCAAGATTTATAGTCAAGTTCAAAATGAAGTTATTGTCATTTGACAGTATAAAAGGCCTGCTTTTCAGTTTGACCTTCGAGTTATTTTTGCCAGCAGGTTGTTGCCCACTCGCTTATATTTCTGTCCCAGTCCTTTTCTCCCCCCCGATTTTTTTCCTTGATGGTCCAGTTTTGCTTCCTGAAGCACATTCTGCTGTTCACCTTCTGTCCAGCTGAGCACTAGATTGTGTTCTTTCTTTGGAGTTTCTTATATGTCATTGGAGTTTTATCAACTTCAGCTTTTTCCCCAATTGTTGGCTTCTTTTGGAGTTACTTATTGATTACAAGGTACTGGAGGAATACAGGTACAGAGGCTTCCTGGAAGTGTTCAATGTTATCTCGGGGATCCCAGGAGGGTACTTAAGGACTCACCCAGGTATCCAGTTCTTGACAGATTGCACATCTTTAAATCTTCCAAAAGAGGATTTCTATAGATCCAAATCAGAGCTCATCAACAGACTACGGAGTTACAGTTGCAACGTGGTAAGAATGGTACATTAAGGATGCCATTTACCAAGCGTCTCTCTACAGATTTCCTTAATATAGCTAAAGGAGCGCTTCATTTTGTTGAGGATCCACCATGGTTAAAGAGTCCTCTTTTAAAAAAACAAATTTTATTCGTCAAGTTGCACAAAGAGTGCACGACTCTGCACACCAGAGTCTACTGCAGTATCACATCACATAGTTAAATGGCATCAATTGACCTTTTTGTGAAGAAAACAAAACAAGCAATACCATGAGTATTACAAAGAGTAACATCCCCCCGAACCCCAACTGTTCCCCCTCCCACCTCCCATATTGCGCTACCACCACCAAGACCCACGCACACCAAGCACACACACTCCCCCGACCACACTCCCCTCCTCCTGAGCCAGGCCCACCCGCCCCATCCACTCCCTCAATCCACCGTAACATCATCAGGTTCGATCGGCGGCTTCAGCCACAGGCCCCTATAGTCAGCCCACCGCTTCCAAATTTTGTATAGCTTATGCGGGCATCCCCACGCCACAAAGATCGGCCGCTCCAGCCCCATGTTGAAGTCCAACCCATTTTTCCAGGCAGCCACAGTCGGCGCCTGTGCATCTTTCCACATCTGGGCAATGTCACGTTTCGTCAATGTGAGGCCCAGCAGGAGCAGGTGCCGTTTATAAACGTTGCCCCCGATCCCCTCCATCACATGTAATAGAGCAAGCTGGGGCGTACGGGGGAGCGACCACCCCAGGACTTCAGAAAGGCAAGCAAAGATACTCCTCTAGAACCGGACTAATGATAAGCATTGCCAGACCGTATGTAAAAAGGTACCCTCAGCCCCGCGACACCTCAGGCACTCTGGGGACGCAACCAACCCCGCCCGCCACAGCCGCACCCGGGTAAAGTAGACACGGTGGAGATATTTAAATTGGATGAGGCGGAGGGGAACAGCTATAGCCACCCCTCGTGGTGCGTCAAGGGCTTCCCTCCAGTCTTCTTCCTCCATAGCCCCCACATCCCCCTCCCACGCCTCCCACGCCTCCCACGCCTCCCGTAGTTTCCCCAGGTGAGTCGTGCTGTGAGTGACCAAGGTCTGGTAAATTCTCGATATCTTTTTGGTTTCTAGGTCACCCATGAAAACTTTTGCTTCCAATGGACTGAACTCGAGAATAGAGTCGAGGCCCTCCAGGCTGGGGGCGAGCGCGTGCCGGAACTGGAGGTACCGGAAGATTTGTGACTGGGGCATGGCGAATTCCACCTGAAGGTCACGAAATGACTTGAGGAAACCATCGCTCACAACATCCCCCAGGGTGGAGACGCCAATGGCTTCCCAACCCCGGAAGCCCTGTAGAGCCGCCAAAGCCGGCAGGCGTCCACCATAGGGGGGTCTCCTCCGTGAGAGTGTTCCACCACCCCATATGCCTCAGGGCTCCATATTCGGAATACTATTTTCGTCGCCGGTGGCAATGGGCCACGCAACCCAGCGGAATAGAGAATTGTATGAAGAGCAGAATGCCCCATCAGGTGTCGCTCCACAGCATATGCTGGGTCCCCACAGTCCCCGTACCACCACTCGTTGAGGACCAAGAGATGTGAGGCCTGATAGTAAGACAGGATATCGGAGGTCACTAGCCCTCCACAGTATGTAGAGAGGAAACACGTCCGCAATGCAACACGCACCACTCCCCACCCGACCCCCAGAGGAACCGCCCCAAAGCCGAGTTGACCAGCCAGAACTATTTGGGCGCGATCGGGTATGGGTGATTCTGCAGTTGATAGAGCAGACGTGGGAGTGCGACCTTTTTGAATATGGCAGATCGGCCATAGATCGTCAGTGGCATGCGGGACCAAATTTTGAAGTCTACCTGAACGCGCTCCCAGACTGGCACCACATTCCGCTCCCAGGACACCGCCGGTACATCGGAGAGAAAAACGCCCAGGTATTTGAGGCCTCCTACATCCCCCTGCAGCGTGGACGCCAGGGCACCCACCCCATCTCGCACCCCCAGTACCCATAGCGTAGATTTACGAGGGTTCATGTAGAGCCCAGACGTCTCCCCAAAGATCCGCATGATCTCCAGGATCCGCAGCCCGACTTATTCAAGGCCGTTAAAAAGAAGAGGACGTCGTCCGCATAGAGCGCGATCCTATCCGAAGGACCCGCTGCCCACTCAAATCCCTTCAGTTGTGCATCAATGCGCACCCAGGCCGCGAGCTGTTCCATAGCCAGGGTGGATAAGTAGGGCAACAGGGGACACCCCTGCCTGATGCCACAGTGGATGGAGAACTCAGACGACACTGCACCCGCCACTCGGACCAACTCCGTCAAGTCAGTGTACAGCAGCCTCACATATGACAAAAACCGGGGGCCAAGATTAAGCCGGCGAAGGAGGGCGAACAGATAGACCCAGCTCAGGGAGTCGAACGCTCTGTCCATATCTGCCAGTAACAGCGCCGCTTGTACCCCTAGCTGCCGGACCGCTGCTAGGGCCACGTGGGCCTGCCGTATGTTATGCCTCGTCACCCTTTGGGGCATGAACCCGGCCTGATCCGGGTGAACCAACTCGGGGATGTACGGCAGAAGGCGGTTAGCCAGGGCCTTGGCCAGAACCTTCGCCTCCACAATAAGGAGAGAAATGGGGCGGTAGGAGGCATGCTGCCCCGGAGGCCAGCCCGGCTTATGAAATACCACCACCTCTGCATGGTGCCAATCTGGAGGGAGATGGCCAATCTCCCTAGCCTCCTCCACCGCTGCCCGATAGTAAGAGGCCAACTGAAGACTATAGCGAAGATGAAACTCGGCAGGAAACCCGTTAGGGCCTGGGGCCTTCCCTGCATTGAGCTCTCCCAAGGCCCTGCTCAACTCCTCCACAGATAAAGGGAGCTCAAGCCGCTGACGCGTATCGTCAGACACTGCTTTAGGCGGGAGATCCGCGATAAACTTGTCGATTACCTGCTCGGGGAGGCACTCCAGTGAAGCATAAAGATCCGCGTAATAGGCGGCGAAGCTCCCCGCTATGTCCCCGGGGTCCGTTAACAGCGCCCCATTCGCGTCCAGCACCCTTGGAAGGGCCTGTGGATGAAATATGCCCTGGCAGAGCCGATGTAGCATTTTACTCTACTTATCGCACCATTGGCAGATTCTGCTCCGTGTCGCCAGCCAGACCTGGAGGGCCTCATCTAACATTAGAAAGGCGTACGACTGCTGGGCATGTAGCAGTTGGCGCACCACCAGACCACTGCTCGCCCCTTGACTGCGATGCTCAAGTGATGCCACCTCAGCCTCTGCCCTGACCAGCTCCTCCCGACGTTTTTGACGAGCCGCCGTACACCACGCTATGTCCACCCCACGAAGGGTGGGCTTCAGTGCCTCCCAGAGTGTTACTGCACTAGAGACCGATCCGTCATTGGCGTGAAAATAGTCCGCGATCGCCTCTCGCATATGTCTCACATAGTCGGCATTTTGCAAATGCCACACCGCCAAGCGCCAGCTAAAGGGTTGGTGCCCCCTCCTCAGCTGCAGCTCCACAAAGACCGGAGAGTGGTCCGACAGCCCCCTGGGGAGAATCCCGGCAGCCGCCACCATTATCACCCTTGCCCTGGAGACAAAAACATAGTCAAGCCTCGAAAATGATTTGTGCACTGCCGATAGAAATGTAAACTCCCTCTTGTCACCGTGTACATGCCGCCAAGTGTCCACCCAATCCAGCCCAGCAACCAGGGAATGTAATTTTGTGGGGTGCGTTCTGTCTGACCCCCCTCCCACACTACTCCTATTCCTGTCCATATCCAAAACATTGTTCCAATCCCCTCCCACTACCGATGCCTCGTCTGGCATGTCTGCCCAAAGAGAAGTCAACCGTTCAACCAAGGACCACTGTAGAGGGGGAGGGGCATACACACAACCCAGCACAATGGGATCTTCCCCAATTGTGCCCCTAAGGAACACATAGCGCCCCTGCGTATCCAACCACTGTTGTGAGTGCACATATGGGACCCTACGGTGGATTAACACCGCCACCCCCTAGTGCCCTGTGTAAACCCGGCAGGAAACACTTGCTGAAAACCATTGTGTTGTAGGCAGAGGACTTTGGATCCCATCAGATGGGTTTCTTGCAGTAGGAGGACATCAGCCCCAGCCCGCTTGGCCTGGTGCAGGACAGCACCACGTTTAATCTTGTCCAAGATCCCATGTACATTCCAGCTTATCACCCGCAGGGTACCCATTGAAGCCTGAACATCAACCGCCCCACTAGCCATCAGGCCCCTTGTGTGGTATAGTATGGACAGGAGGACTCGGCAGTGCGTGTGCGTGTAGTAGTGGACCCAGTGTATAAGCGCAACCCAAACCCCCAACCAAACCCCAAACCCACAACAAACCCCCCACCCCATACCTCAAAAACACTGAAGTACCTGTCACGGTGGGATCAACGCCATACCCCCAACAGGGAGGCACAGCCTGTACCCACCAATGAATCCCAAACTCACAACCCATAACCCCCGACACACCCCTCTCACACACCACACAGGTTGGGGTGTAGCCCTTCTAGGGGCTCCCTCGATAGAACGTACAGAAATCTATCAGACAGTCCAGTTGAGTAGGCATCTCAGCGTCCATTAAGACATAAGAGTCAAGGATCTTCTTGCTGTTGTTAAAGAGCCGGATCTCCCACGAGAGGAGGACCCGCCAGACATGGAATGCCTCCGAGACCGCGACCTCCTCAGTCCCCTTTGGCGCTGTCCACGGGGATTCGTCAGCGGCCCCTCCCCCAAGGAGGAGTCCGAGTGTAGTCCCGGCGGCGTATGGACATGCATCTGCACCATCTCGTCAGTCCATTTGAATACCTCTTCCGGGGAATCAAAGAAAAGGGTGCGGGACTGAAACACAACCTGTAGGCGAGCTGGAAACAGCAGGGCATAGGGGAGTTTAAGTTCTCTCAGCCTGGCCTTCGTCGCCATAAACGACTGGTGTTGTTGCTGCACAAGCCTGGTATAGTCAGGAAACACAAGGATTCAATGATTGTCATACAGTAAGGGTTCCTTGAGGCGGGCTTGTTTCAACACCGTGTCGCGGTCTAGGTAGTTCAACAATTTTGCAATCACTGGTCTCGGGCTTGCCCCCACCGGCGGTTTCTGAAGGAGCGCCCTGTGTTCCTGCTCCACCACGAAGCACGGGGACAACACATCCGGGGGGAACCAGCTCTCCAGCCACTGAGTGAGAAAGCGCTCCATGTTGCCATTCTCGCACCCCTCCAGAAAACCAACAAAGCGCAGGTTATTTCACCGTGCCTGTCCCTCCACATCCTCGACTCGAAGCGCCAAGCCCTTCTGGAGGCCCGCCATCTTTGCTACCTTCTGCTTGAGGACCGAAACGTCATCTTCCTTTCCCGAAATGCGAGTCTCGGCCTCCGTGATGCGGGACACCGCATTCCGCAAGTCCTGACGTAGCAGCATGACATCTGCCCCCACAGCGACGATTTTGGCATTCAACATGTTCCTCGATTGAGTGATGGCCGCCATTAGAGCCACATTGATCCCCGGCGGCGGCGCCGCCCAGCGTTCCCGCGCAGGTAAACTTGTCCATAGGGCCGTGCTTCGTACATCCGCTGTCGCCCCTGCCTCTCGTCATGGTGGAGTGTCACGGCCCCACCAGAGCCACAAATACTCCACAGCACTCCGCCACCAATACCGGGATTCAGCAATCACCTGCAGACCCAGCAGGGTTCTCCCTGCCGCCCCACGCGGCCCGACACAGCTGCCAGTCCCCCAACGCTAGGAGCAGCCTGGGGGGGAGAGGGGAGGGGGCACCGAATCACTCTCCAGCAGCAGCAGTCTGGCCGGGAATAGGTGTACTCCACTGCCCGGTACCCCGGGACCGGGCCTCACCACAGTGCGCAACAGACGGGCCTCCTCAGCAAGCGAGAGCACCCCCCAGCACAGTAGCAACAACAATTAAGGGGGCTTCAGGGCCGATCCGACCAGCGAAGTCCAGCAGAGGAAGGCCGCCCCCACCGGGCACCCCCACCACGCAGCCCAGCGTGACCGCTGATCCCCAGGCACTAGCGCCAACCCGAAGGGGGGAGGCTCTCCCGCTCGCTAGATGCGGAGCAGCGGCTGCAGAACGACGGGGGAGGGGGACCCCGCACCCAAGTCCCCAAAAGCAGGGCCCTCCTCTGGGCACTCACGGGGCAGCAAGGCCTCACACAGGCCGAGGCGCCCCCTCCCTCCAATCTCCTCACCGTCTCCCACAGCCTGGATCCAGGGCCGATGCACTCCCGGGGGCCCCCACTACCTCCGGATCGTCCGGGCGTCGGAACACCGCCGCGGGCCCAAACCAGCAGCCACGCAGCTCACACCTCCTCCAGGGGCACGTCGGACTCTACTCCCCTGCTTCGCCACCGCAGGGTAGGTCGCACCTCACCTTCATCGCGGTCGCGGCGCCCCGCCTCCTCTGGGGTCCCAGTCTCCCCACGGGAGTGTCCCTGTGATCAGAGACGCCAAGATGCTCCCTTCAGGACTAAATTCAGGACCGAGGGAGCCAGGATATACGGCGGATCAAGAATGGGCTGGACGGAGCTAGCTAGCACACGTCCGCCATGTCGGCCTGCCAAGCGACGCCCAGAGTCCTCTTTTTTAAACCACATTTTATTGATTTTTTAATTGTTTTGATCATAAAGAAATATTGCTATGCGGTAATCATACAACGAGGCACCTTGCTTCCTGAGTTCCCCCACACACATACCCCCAATAGACTTCGCTTTCATATGAATGCAAGGAAGGTAATCCCTGTGTCTGTGTCAGTGTCAGCGTTTCAAATTGCCATAATTACTAATTTCCATGTCTGGTGTGTTTGTACGATTGTTCGATCATCTAAAGGTGATTCCCCGACAGTCAGGCCAACTTTACCAGCCTTTTGAGTATTTTGATGGCATTCTCTAGCCTCTTACACTGTTCAAGCACTAGTCTATGCCCATTTTCAATTCTACAGGGAAGGAGTTCCTAGATAACCTTATGGTTCACTTTGTTTTTACCCTGAGCAATTGATTGAAGGCAGTGCAAATAAAGTCATCTCCCCATAGCACTGTGCTGGGCACTAGAGTCTTGCATCCCCGCCACACCTGATGAATGAAGTCGAGGACGTCCGTATTAGGTCAATATGTGTTAATGACTGTAATGTGCTGTCCAGCTATGTGGGCCTGTATAATATTGTATCATCCCTGTGGAGCGTTTTCTTCATGTGTGAGCTTAAAGCAGAGGTCTTCAAACTTTTTTATTCTGAGCCCCCCCCCCCCCGAAGCAAAATGTTTTGAGGTTGAGCCTCACTCCAAAACTTTATGGCAAGGATTGGGGAAGTGGGAGGGACTTGGCTGTGGGCAGGAAGCAGGGCTTATGAGATGATTTCAGGAAAACATTTTCTAAAGCTTATGAACCGCACTAAAAATGAAACTTATAAACAGCAAATCCATCAACCAAATACAGAAATTATCCCAAACAAACTGCTCCCCATAATTGGGGTATTGTGAGCCCCTCACACTATGTGACCCAAATGCAACTACACCTGCTGCACTAATGAAATTGCAGTCCTGAGTAGCAGGCTTTCTCCCCTGCATCTTTTACCTTATTCTCATCATGACGGATCATCACCTCGGTCTTAATGCTTGTAAGTAAAATAAGCTCTGATGCCCTTTTTTTTTATCAGGTAGACAGTAATAACTGTGATGCAGTGGGCCCCAGTCCTGCTGCATCTGCTTCCTTAATGATAACCAGAAGTGGACACTCACACACTTGGCAGAAGAACCAGCTTCTCTAATATATGTCCCTTTAAAAAAACAAAAAACTTATATTGTCCCCTTCTTTGGTGTATCTATCTGAAGAAGTTGTCCCCGGCCATTTGTAAACACAAAAATGAGTCCCCATATAGTGCTCTCTATTCTGGGCCTTATCTTTGACAATATCTATGAATCTCGATCGTTTTCACTGTCTCCTAGACCATAACTTTGAGGCCCCAGGGATCAAGAGGATTAGGACTCTGGATCTGAATGCCACCCTGTTGGCCTTCTACCTGCCACCCCATGGACTCAGCTTTCACAATCCCCCTGAATGGGTAATACTGATTTGAGATGCCTCTGCCTGAAATCGTAGGGTGTGGTGGTAGTGCAGAAAGTTAAAAAAGAAACCAGTCTTCTTACCAGCCATTAATTGATTGAGTCACTTAAAGCCAGGGCCACTGAAATTATGAGTTTCTGCAGTATCAGCATTTCCAAATAATTATCAGTTTACTACATTTGCTACATAATCTGCAGATTTCAACAACAAAAAACTTGATTCTAGCTCAAAAGGAAGAAAAGTTACTTAAAGCGTGACAACGTATTCTGGAGCAATAAAAGGCCCTTTGCAAAGATTGATTGGTAATCTTGTAGTTGCTTACTGCTGTATTTGGGTGTTAAACTGGTACTAATGAGGTGAAATATTTCCCCTGACAGCGTTACCTTGAGTTAAAATGACAAAATAATGAAGTATTGATTGATTGATTGATTCATTGTTGATTGTTCAATTATTTAAAATTATTACAGTAAAAAAAAGCTAAAATTGAAGCCCATCCCCCTTTCCCGCCCAGCCCTCCCACCCCCCTCTCCCGCCGAACTCCGAGTCTTTAGAACCCTGTTTCCGACAGTCAAATCCTGTATTGTAAAGTCCCTTTTGCCGTCAACTCCGTGAACTTGATTGTGCTTCGGCAATGGTTCAATCGGTCTGGCTCTTTTTTGCCCATAAATGTTACTGTAGCACCTTGTTTGCCTGTTATCAGTCTCTGCTTATGGTAAAGCACTAAGGCCAGTCTAATATGGTGAGTACATTTTGCCGCTCTTGCGAGGAAGTGGGTTATTGTTTCAGAGAAGCACCAATCTGATGCCAATCTGATGCCTCCCTACATGTTCTGATGCCAAGGTCTCTTAGGAAGTGGCAGAGCATCCTTTGTCTCTCACTGGTTAATTTGGAGCAGCAACATAGTTAGTGGAGCCAGGATTCCTTTTGGTAGTTGCATAGGCGGCAAGAGGTAGCACCATCTGCAAGTGTCCATGCTGGATTGAAGTCCGCAGTTCTTAGGACCACTAGCCTCATAAAAAGGATTTTCCTGCGGGACTGGGCCCCTAGTGCTTCACTTAGGTATGGTTGAGCTTTCCCCATAATGTAAGATTCATTCAATGCCTTGGTGAGGGTGTTGTGGCGAAGTGTGATTAGATCCAGTTCGTACGATATGGAGCGGACCTGCCGTCTTATGATGTTTGACCAGGTCTTGTGCGGGATGTCTGTTAGGTGGAGGCTTTGTGGTTCAATGTTGAGGGTCTCTATTGCTTTGCCCAGCTTGATGTACAAGGGTGAGTTCTCTTCTCTAAAGATTGTTTCCAAGTGGTGTTTAAGAGAGTCATAAGGTGTTTTCAGGACTCTGATATAATACTTAATTAGGTCCCCCTGGAGGGCAAGTTCGGGTCTGCTGAGCCCTATTGCAGCCGAAGCCTGATGTTCCTTGCATACCTGGGTGTTTGCAGCACGATTTTGTGGTCTTTGACCTGCGCTGCTGATATGAGTTTATCTAAATCTCCTGGGAATGCCAGATGGCTGTAGTTGATGGCCGGGATTAGTTTTGCCCTGAGGACCTTCAACATGGGCTCCGCTGTGGGGCTGGTCATGCGTTGAGTTAGGTGTCTCATAGATAGGATTACACTCTTGGTTTTGGCATTTAGATGTTTTGTATGAGTTGCCGATGTTGCCCTCTCATGTAGCCAAACCCCAAGATAATTATAGGCTGTGGTGGTGTCATTTTAGAGATCACCCAAAGTCCAGCGTGCATGTTTTTTGTGAGGATATCTGCTGAATACCATTATCTTTGTTTTACTCTGGTTAACAGTCAGGTGATTTTCCTTATTGAACTTCCGCAGCTCTTTAAATGCTCTTTGGAGACCCACCCTTGTGTGATCCATCACTACAGTGTCGTCTGGGTACTGAAGAATTGCCAGTCTCGCCGTACCCAGTTTAGGTGGAACTAGACTTGCCTCTTTCAAAGCTCCCCCCATATCGACTGTATAAGGATTGAATAAGAGGGGGGCCAAGACACAGCCCTGCTTCAGTCCGTTGTTGGTTTCCACTCTTGCTGATAACGCTGTGGGGCTTATCTTGACTTGTACCCAGGTCCCCTCATAAAGAGCTATAATGGCTTTCAGTAGCTTTGATGGGACTCCCCACCCTGACAGTTTTCCCCAGAGTTTGCCTCTATCGTCTCTATCAAAAGCTGTGCTGTAGTCGATGAAACAGCAAAACAGTGGCACTGCTCGTTTTGAAAGATAGGCCAGGGCCATGATGTTATCTGTAGTTGCACTGTTAGCCCTGAAGCTGGTCTGATAGAATGGTAATATTTCGGTGTTTTTAGCCCAGTCCTCTAATTCTCTCAATAGTAATTTGGCATAGGCTTTGGCTTCTACGTCCAGCAGGGCCACTAACCTGTAGTTGGCGGGGTTGGAGTGGTCACCTTTCTTGTGAATAGGAAAAATAATTGATCCTTTCCATGTTTGTGGGATTGTTGCCATTAAGTATCCAGAATTGTATAGAGGGGTGAAGATTGAGGTGAAGAGTGGTTGAGCTGTTTTGAATGCCAGGGCTGGAATGCCGTTTGGGCCTGGCGCCCTATCATTCCTCATTTTCCTTATCTCCCTTGTTATTTTGGTTTCTGTGAAGCCGTTACCCTCAGGCATCGTTGTTCCTGCTTCATCTGTATGCTCTAGGAGAGTGTCTATGTCGGTGCTTGTTTCCCAGGTGTTCTTAAGAGGGGCTTGCTCTGATGTTGTTGTTCCTTTGGTACATAAGCCCCTTACATACACTTCCCATTCATTACTTGCAATGTTATTCGCCTTGCCTCTGGGCTGTGAGCTCAGGCGGTTTATATACCTCCATAATTGGGCATTGTTATTTTCCTTTAACAAGGCAAATACTGTAAGCCATTTTTGTTCCATTTCTTTCCTCTTGTGCTCGCCTACTTCCCTCCTGTAGGCGGCCTTCAGTGCACTTATTGGGGCCCCATCTTCCAATGAGCCTCTGTTTTTCCTTTTTCTAAGTGCTTTCTTTAGAGCACCTTTACGTTGGCTCAAGCTCCTCGGAATCTGTGGGTTCTTTAAGAAAGGGGCCTTGTGGGAAGGTCTTTTTTTGCCTTGTTCTTTGCCCAGCTTCCCCCACAGGACATCTGTTAGTGCTTCCCAGTGCCCAATTGTCTCTTGGTTGGTTTCCCACGGTCCTTTAGCTTCCCACGTTGCTGCCCACTCCTGCATTTTCCCTTCTAGTTTGATTGTCCATTTTATTCTTTTAATGGCCCTGAAATGTTCCTCCCCTGTGGTTTCTTCCATCATTTTCTGGAGGTCTGCTGATTCCGTTCCTAGGTAGAATGTTGCACGTAGAAGCCTGTGGTCGCTTTCTCCTCTGTCATCGACCTGACATTCTTTCAGCTTATCAACCATTTTCTCGTTGATTAAAATATAGTCAATAGTAGATATGTTTGGAAATTATGGTTTTGGGCACCACAAGGGTGAGCGTAATTTCATCATGAGATGAGTTGATTGGAGTTTTACATTTTTGAGAAGAGAGAGCAGTGGGACCGCCTTGTGCCCTTTATTTGGTATGCTAGATGCACATTCCAGACTTCTCAAATTAAAATCTGCAACGATTACGTGGTAATGTTCATATTTAAGTATTATATCTTCCAGCGTGTTGGTAAATGATTCAATGCTGGCAGCGGTCATTGCTGGGTTGATGTAACAGTTTATGAGCAGCAAGTTGAGTGGCCAGTGAAGTAAGGCTAACCACAAAATGTTGCTCATTGTGCGGCATAATTTACCCTTTCTTGCTGCAGAATTTAGTCAAACCTGCTGCATAATGTGGTCCTCTTCTGCTGAGTAATTCCAGTGCCTCTGCTTAAAGCTTCATGGTGGCAATGATTTATTCCTTTCGAGATGTACTGTAAGGGTATTGATCTGGAATAGTAGAGACACTTACAAAAATGTCTGTATTAGATACAGTTTGATTACTTATTACTAAAAAGTATATTTTGTAAGTACTTGTTTTATCTCAATCACTGCATCATTTTGCAGCAGCCTAGGTTAGAGTTGGTAAATACTGTTTTAAAATAATCACTTACATATTCACAGTGCTTTCTGCAACAGGCTGGGACTTAGCACTATAAACATTACCAATGGAATTATGCGACAGGAGAAGGCAGCGTGGTTGACTAAATTCTGCAGCAAACAAAGGGGAAATATGCATCATATTGCAACATATTTTGTGATAGCATTACTGCATTCATTTACAATTTTTACACTTGTTAACACTGTCCTGGCCTTTATTGCCCCTCATAAGTACTACATTAACACTCACATATAGCAAAAAGCAACAGAAAGGTGACCAGTCAACCTTTAGAAAGAGCCTTTCACTGCGAGGTAACATGTGTTGCTGTATTTTTTGTAACTTTTGAACCGTTTGAGCTAGAAACAAGTTTTTTTTAAATCTGCAAATTATGCAGCTGATAATGGATTATGGGGCAAATGCGGGAAATCAATAACTATGTGCTGTGAGTGCAGGGTGAGAGTGAAAAGTGAAGGGTGAGAATGAGGATCGAGTTGTCTGAATACAGGGTGCATTCCCAGACACTTTAAGTAAATCAGCATGTTATTGACGGTGGTGTAGGGTTTCAGATATAAGTTAAACAATTGCTAAATTGCTATTATGGCATTAATCAGGGATCAAGGGTGAAGGAAATAATATGTTGATCCTGCAACAAACTTCCAGTCTTATGATTAGGATTGCCAGCTCATTATTTTGATGTCGCATATGGTACAAAAATAAACCGTCACCTAAAGCCCTATTTTCAGCACTTCTCTGTGCGTACTTCGAACAGCAAATATAAATAGAAAGCACTTTTAATTGTGTTCTAGGGCTGCTTGAATGATCCATCCATGACTGATAATTGAAGGGAACAAAGTCAGAGAAGTCACACTACAAACAAATACATACTTTTTTATTTATAACCCTATTTATTGTCAAGACAAGGACTTTGCAGGCTATTTAAACATACATAGCTAGCATTTTTTCTATTGGCAACCCTACTTCATATTCCTTTTCATTAAATGCATTTTCACACTACAGCAGTAAATGTAAAATACAAATGTAAGGAATAGGCAGAGTGGGGGCCCAGGGGGGAATGGAACCAGAGAAAAACTAAGCCTCAGTAACCAGTTTACGAAGGTATGCAAATGATCTTTAAAGACCTGTCAAAAACTCGGGCATGCTGGAGATAAGACTCCAGACACTGCCCAGCCACGCCCACAGCACCACACTCACTCACCTCCGGCCCCACATAAATGAAGACAGCCTGGAAATGCAGCAAATAAACATCGCTGCACTTCCATGCCATCTTCATTTACATGTACTTGTGAGCCCCAGAGTTTGAAGACCTCTGGCTTAAAGGGTAGTCCACAGTGCCCCAAAATATCAGTCCCTCTTGAATGCGTAGAGTAACTTGCAATAATCTATAACAGTACCATCTGACCCCGAATGTGGGAGATTGTTGTTTGCCCTTGCGTGTCTCTTGTAGGAGTGTTATGTCTATTTTGTAGTGGTCTAAGTAGGCAAGTATCTGTCTGGCCTTACTGGGGTTGTTTCAGCCACGTGCATTCCACATTAGAAAGTTAATGGGTGTGTGTTGTGATGTAATTTGTGTATGCTCTTCTCAATTTTAGCATATGGTGAGTGGCACTTACTACTAATGATGGTGACAAAAGTCTTGTATTTGAAATGGCTTTGTACCTTGTTCAGTGTGCGATTGTTCGTGCCCACCCTCCCCCATCCACACCAGTCACCCAAACCCACCAGTGAAGTCGTCCCTATCCAAACATTCAAATGAGTTATGATAGAATAGCATAGTATGAACTTTCAGGTCCATGTAACTCTCTTAACCATGGTGTATTCTTCGGAGGAGTCCAGAATACCAACTTTCAGCACCTCATTTGCAAAGAGGAGCCTGCCGGGCATAGAGTCTAGAAGGCCGGTGTGACAAGTCCAGGCAGAAACTGTGTGTTCTGATGAACCAAACTATCCAACCGCTGTGTTTATAGTATGCATAATAGTGTCAAGGAGTATTGGTCAGATTCTAATGCCAAGTAGCGTATTGAATTTGTAAATCGGAGTGCCCCCACGGTCCTGCAGCCCCTCACAACGAAGACCCACTGGGCTGTTGCTGCCCACAGTGACAATGCCCCAAGCACGGGTACCAGTGCCCCTGGGTTTAAGAGACATCTTTGTCAGCTGTTCAGTTTTAATTTAGTTAATTCGTCTTTGGTTTTCATTCCATGTCACTGAAGCTGACCTCAAAGGAGCCCGATTTTCTTGATGATGCCATCGATGTGTCTTACACTGCCTTCATCACGAACTGTAAGGCAACCTGCGGGTCTGCGCTATATGGGGCTTACTATGATATGTGATCTTGAGCCAAGACAGGTACAACATCACTTATGGAATGCCCGCCTGCCGCAGCTTGCGATTAATAGGTAGGTATTATTCATGCCTGGCCTCCTGAACCGCATCAGTGAAATCCGTATACTTGGATAGGTTGGAGTCCTCATGTAACAGGGGCTGTTTCTCTTGGGCAAGGTGCAGGGTTGTATCCCTGTTTTGGTAGTTGAACAGGAGAGCTATACTGGGCAGGGCCATGGGTGGTGGCCACTGCCCTAAAGAGCAATGAGCTTGCTCCACATCAAATAGCAGGGAAAAGGCCTTTGAGGCAAATAGACATTTAAAGAGGGTTTCCACATAGTTGGCCATATTCCCTGAATTCGTGAATTCTGGGAGACCTACTAGGTTGTTACCCTGTGATCTTGCCTCTAAGCCTTACAGTTTTGCTTTGATCACATTTAGAACCATGTGCATGTCAAGCAACTTCTCACTGGTGCCCGCTTTGTCGTCTTCAATGGTGGATATTCTCATATCTGATGCATATATTCTCTTGTCTTGCTTTGTAAGGGTGGCCACCATTATATACATCCTCAATATCAGGGTGTTGAGTTTATTGTCTACAGAAGTTAGGCCCTGTTGCATATGCTGTAGTAGAGAGTGTATGTTAGGGTGCTCACTTTCTGAGGGTACACCCATAAGATCTGTTGAAAGGGTCCTGGCAGCATTCTTTTAGTTAAAGCTCAGTTTGGCCTGTTTATTGTCACTTTTTCTCATTGTATTCTTTCCCCAAGGAAAATGAGCAAAGAATATGCCTGCAAGAGGCTTTGTCAGGGTTCTCCCCCTTCAAAGGGTTGAGCTCTGTCATGAGACAGCAGATCTTGATCTGTATTGTGGCCCCCTACAGGGCCAGCCAACACTGTTCTCCTAAGCCGTTGATGTTGTCAGGTGGATTTATATATTACACTTTCCTGGACTTGTGAGCAGGATCAGCTCCCCCACCACTCCAATGTCTGGTAGCTTTCAGCAAGTGCACTGGAGCCAGGCTGCAGAAGCCCTTCCCTCCCAGAAGCATTCATGCAGGAATTTGTATCTTCATCTGAGCTTTGACACTTCACGGCTCCATACTACAGCCTCCAGGAGGTAAGCAGTGTTCCCCTCTTCACTGTGCCCCACCTGGTCATATTGGCTAGTTCCCAGATATACCTCTCAGAACCATAGCCCTAGCCGATTAGGGGCTCCACCAATGCGGGTGTTGTAGGCAGACTACAAGAAACGTAGCCAAAGAGGGTAAAGCGGGTGTGCCAGATGGAGCCCCAGTCATTAATCGGTGCCAGACTCCTCCATCCCCTCTGTCACGAGGTTTTCATGCTGCGAGGTTGCCCTGAGGTGATCAATTTAACAGGCTTATTGGCCTATCACAAGGAGCTACACAGCGGTGAGGCCATATTAGAGCAGGGCACTCTAGCACCCCCAAACATTTTGAACTGTTACAATATTTATTGGTACCCTCTGAACCACAACATATCATTACCAAGGAGTGTGTAGCAAGGAGTGTGTAGCAAATGGGTTCTGTCTATTTAATCCCCCTGGATTTATTGCTATTGGACTACCCAGTTTTGGTACTGTAAATTCTGTAAAAATGGACTGAGAGTGCTAAAGGTCAGTGTCCGCCATTTAAAATAAGGTCCACTGCCACGCAGCTAGGAGGAGAGGTTGTGGGCTGGCTTAGCATTAATATGTGAGCACACAAGAGTGTGCATGTGTACAGACTGAGTGTGTGAGACTGCCCTCTAGCTCAGTCCAGTATCTGTGCACAGGTAGCTTGTCACAGAAGGAATCATTTAGCAATAGGTGCTGACCTGGTGTAGGTCATCTAACGTAAGTGGGCATTCATAGTGTACGTCTGTGGTGATTACTTAAAGTCTAGGTGCTTCCCTGAATTCTACATCATGGGTGTAATATGTGCCAAAGTACAGTTTTTTCCTATTTAGGCCTAGAGATACAGGTCAGGTACCAATCCTAGAGTACAAACATACCCTGAGGCAGAACCAACATCCCTTTTGTGATATCTGTACTCCTTATGTCACTTGAGGATTTGTCATAATTCTCTGGGTCAGCCCATAATTAGATTCCAGGCCTTTGTGTCCCCTACTAGGCCAATTTAATTACTCCACTGACCAGCCTAAAGATTACCATTCACATTGTACCTGGCCTAAGATGGCTCATTCCAACAGAAACAAAGGAGAACAGAGAGACCTCTGGAGTCTATCACAAGAGAGGCTTCCCTTTAAAGTTTTGGAGGGAAGGGATCAGGCAACTGTGGCATTTGGGAACAGGGGTGAGACCCTCAGAGAAGGATTTTTTAGCAGATGACTTCAAGTCACCATGTTGGAATGCCCCAGCAGGATTGGGGCAGGGATGGAGTGATGAATTGTCACTCTGGAATTGGGCAGAGATGCCTAACTTCCAGAACTGTCCACCCCCACCTAAAAACCCCTGCACAAGGAAGAGTCTGCTGAGAACTTTCTTGACCTGAGAGCAACAACACCAGAGGAATACCAAACTGAAAGGAGAAGCTACCTGACTCCACTACAAGGATGGACTTGACACATTAGGACTCCTGGTGGCACCCAAGAACTGGGAGTGTGTTGTTAGGGCCAGTGGTGTTGCCCCCTTACTCTCTTAAAGGAACAGTAGAGAGAAAGATGTGCTTGGGTGAACCCGGGGGATCCCCTCAATATTCTGTGGGCTGGGCCCAAAGATGTGTGACCCCTCCCCCATCTGGGGGGGGGGCATTGTCTCCACTGCTGACACACAGGTGCCCTGGAGGATGGCAAAGTCATTTGGGAGTACGGCTGGAGGGTACTCTGTTAGCAGGCTACAGAAGGGTTGTTGAAGAAACCCATAGGCAAATGCAGGTGCCAGGAGCCAGACAGAAGACATATTGAATATCAGGAGCAGTGACAATCAAACTCAACCAAGAAAGATACATTTAGAGTGCTGGAGTAGTGAAGAAATCCCTCATGAATGCTTAAGCTTGCCAAAAGGCGCAAAACAATACCGGAAGTGTGCCAAATGGCCAAATGGGGCCACAACCAGCAGAGTGAGAAACTTGGTTCCTCAGGGGAATCGGACAGAAAAACAGGGCATATAGCATTCTGCTACTAATTCTGAAGATATCTCCAGGGAGGGCCAAGACCCTACAGCAATTCATTTTGAAGGGGAAGGGGTGTGTGTGAGGTCCCCCCTCCTCGGAGAAACCCTGTGTCCCTGGTGATCTAATCACCCATTGACCATTGCAGGGAAATTTTGTCCAGGGGTCTCCATCACCCAGGAAAGCAACAAGAAAATGTAGCCACACCGTGGTCCCAAAGTCTAAAGCTCCCGGGGAGACCCAAACTCCCCAGCGCATCGCTAGGGGCCTGCACCTACTCCTTGTGTACATGTCTGGAAGGAGCGTGAGGCAGCATTCAGCTTCACTGACCCCACCTGCTTTGATGACTGGAGGAAAGAAAAAAGAGGAAACTAACTCCACACTGGCATACAACAGCTGTGCTAGTGGCCGGTGCTGGTGGCCCAGGAAGGAGTGGGCTTCCCACGCAGAACCCAAACTGAGCGCATACCAGATGCCCCATCTGAGATGCAGAAGGGCCTGGCATTAAAGTTAGGAGGTTGCGGCATGAGGCTGATTTATTAAAACTAAAAATCATTCTCTTTGAGAGCAGCTCATTAGTCTCCCCTCTGGACAAGGAGTATCTCATAGGCCCCAGTGATGGACTTACACTGTGCAAATTTTTCTTATGTGGTGCTCCAGAGTGGGCATGGGTCTCTCCAGCTTGTTCAGATGCCTTTTGGGGTCTGCAGGACATGCCACAGCCCCCAACTCCCAAAGTGATTGGTATAAGGTTGCCCCAAATCTCCCAGGGGTTATTTATGATGCCAGGAGATGTTATTTTAATGTCTAAGTAGTCCTAGAGTGCATGCTTTTGCACATAAGCTGTGGACTGCAGATTCTCCTATTGGTTGGTCTTAAAACTGCAGCAGTAGCATCTTATGTGTAGAAGGAAGACTGTTGCAACAACGTATTGGAATTCATAATGCTTAATTGACAATGAAATGTTATATGTAGGCTTTCCTGTTTTCAGTTTCTATTTTTAGTAAATTCTGGTGGGGTTTTTCAGTGTTTTCAAGTGATTTTAATACCTTAAAAAACAGTGGTTATCAGTGTTTATACATTTTCGTGGCATTAAAAATAACAGAAACAGTGTTTTTCCGGTGTTTATGGATCTTTTTGCTTTTATTATTGCTTGCTTTCTGCACTGGTAGTGCATGGTATATAGACAGTGTGCGTACAGTGTAAATGAGGTCCAAATACATTTTTACTAATTAAACTTCTCATAGTACACCACACACTACTTCTTCAGTGAGTATTTGGTCATGCACACAAATGAGTCCGCACTTTTGAAACTCCAGAGAAAATTTGCCTTTACGTAAGGGATCTATAACTTGTGCAGAGTACCACAGTGAGACTTCATTGACTTCAAATGCCATGGGAGCTGAGGCAAGGGGCAAGATGGCCGCTGCAACGTTGTGCTGAGAGGTCGCATCTATTCCCTCTCCCGCACTGGATGATTGAATGACTGAATATGACGCTGGGCTGCCCGTGAATACTACCCCTGATGGAGTTGGTGTGTTGGTGGCACAGAAGGATACCTAAAGCCCAACAGATTAAAAAACAAGTGCTTCGGATCGGACAGGCTTGGATCCGAGTCAAGAAAGCAATTGCGAGACTTTTAGACGGACAACCCATGGCTCCTAAAATACCCGCCCGTACTGTAAATCGGGAGAAGACGAGTGAAAAAGAAAAGATATTGGGCTCACCAGCAGCGAAGACAGGAACTGCTGCTATGTCAAAAATAGACACTCCCGCAGGGAAGAATACAGGCGCGATCAGGAAAGTATTTCCCCCTCCTCCGCCGGAGAAAGTAAAGAGAGGAGACATGCGGAAAGCGAGCGCGGCTGCTAAAAATAGCAGCGGAGGCACAATGGAGGCTCGCAACGTGTCCAAGGTTCCCCCGGGAAAGGGAATGAGAATACGAATCAGGATGCGGGAATGCGGCAACCTACCATGAGAGAGATCCTGGCAGCAAAGATCCCCGGGACACCAGATCCCCTCGGTGAAACTGAAGACGCTGTCACTATGGCTCCGGGAGACGTCCTCGAGGACGTAATGGACGGCGAAAGCTCAGAGAGTCAGGTTGCTAGGCAACGAGCTGAGCCTGCGCCGAAAGCGAAGCAGAACACCGCAGAAGCGCAGATACATGCAGCGAGTGGAGTGCACGCTGGAGGTGAGCAACCAAATGGTGAGACTGAGAACGGTGGTAAAGGGGAGCCTGGAGGGAGTGTAGCTACCGGCAAAGAGAATATGGGAGGCACGACTGCTGACATGCTGGGAGCTCTAATGCTTGTGGAAGAAGAGATGAATGCCTCCAAGAAAACAGCTGGCACCTGGGGCAGCAGGGATGACTTAGCAAACCAGAAATTTTTGGGGGAGTCAAACACCGGCAAACACCCCCATGGGGGAGGGGACTGTACCTCTCTAGAAGGGGAAGGAGAATTCTACTCAGTAAATGAAGACTCGGGATCAGCATTTTCATCAGAATCTAATACAGAGGAGGACGATCAGGATGATCAGGAAGGTACTGAGTCAGGCATCAGTACTTCTGGAAAAGAATCGACAATGAAGAAAAGACATGCAAAAGCAGGGAGACAGAAACCTAACTCATCTAGACATTTAGAGAAGCGGCTACTGTGGGATTATTCTGCAACCTCGCAAGTATATCGGGAGGATGACAATCCCGGCAATATTGTTGAGGGAGCGGCAGCTGGCTCTACCCCTCCCCAATGCGACCCCTTTCATACTCTGTTCACCACCCTTAAGCAGATGCAAAATGAAGCAAGGGCAGAAAGTCGCAGAGCGAGACAGGCCTCAAAGAAAATACAGAGTAGCTTAAGGAAGGTTAATAAATTATATGATGAACTTGTGGATCGTGTAACAGAGGTTGAGGAGCGCACTGGTAGACTGGAAGATGACGTTGGGAGCTGGCAATCATTTAAGACAGAGCAGGAAAAAATGGCTGAGGATATGCGCTGGAAGATGGAGGATTTTGAAAACAGGCAGAGGAGGAACAACGTCAGACTGTTGGGGGTGGCGGAAGGGTCAGAAGGACAGGACGTCAGACAATTTGTGATAAATCTTTTGAAGGGGGCCTTTCCAGAATCTCAGTGGCAGTGGGAATTAGAAATACAGAGGGCGCACAGGTTCCCATTTACAATAAAGAAACCCGGGCCACAGGAGGAGCAGGGATGGATCGCCAGCAAAATCACCCGAGGGCAATTTTAGTGTATGTTGGGAACTTCTTGCTTAGGGAAGAGATTATGAGCAAGGCAAGGCCAGATAGTAGGAGGACTTTTGAAGGCAATACTTTCTTTGCCAGACCTGATTTCTGCCATTTTACCGTAGAGAGAAGATGGAAGCTGAGGCAGATGATTGCTCCCTTTCAAACCCTAGGCTTGGAAGCATTCCTACTGTACCCTGCTAGGCTTAAAGTGGTTGTGAGGGGGAAAACCTGGATGTTCACCTCTGTGATTAAAGCTGAGTTATTCTTGGAGGAAATGAGGAAGCAGAAGGGGGGGTAGGAGACATGGGTATCCGCACACATAATAGTGACACCTAAAACACGGACAAGGGGGAAAGGGGTTAGGGGTAATAAGGGCAACACAGCATAGATAATGCACTTAGCTGGAGGGGGATGCGGCTTGCGCAACATAAGGCGGGCACATATAGGTCTGCTGACCTTTTTGCCTGTAACGGGGAGGGGGGTGGGGGGGAGGCCAGGGGAAGGGAGGGAGGGGGTGGCCGCAGGGGGGGGGGGAACAGCAGCAGTTTTTTTCGTTACACTATAAGATTTGGCACATTGTTATTTATTTAGGAAACACTGGATGTACACAAACTGGTTTGATGATGGTAAATAATGTTCATCATTGGTCGCAATTACCAATATTAGCAATATGGCGTGCAGGATAGCATCAATTAATGTATGCGGACTCAATGAGATGAATAAGAGGATGAGAGTTGCAGCGTATCTAAAAACTATGCGACTGGATTTGGTATGCCTGCAAGAGACCCACATAGAATCAAGCAAGACATACCTTCTGGAGCAATTAGGGTTTAAGGTGTTGGCAAGTACTAAACAGGGGACTAGGACCAGAGGGGTAGCAGTTTTGGGTAGGCAAAGGGATGTGGTTGTAGGGAGGAAGAAGGAAGATCAATGGGGTAGATGGGTTATTCTGGAAGTATGTTTTAGGGGTCAGAAACTAACTCTTGTTATAATTTATGGATCTACGGAAGACGATCCAGATGTATTTCAGTTTCTAGATATAGAGCTAGCCCAATGGCCTCAGCCCATAGTATGCTGTGGGGATTTTAACATTCATGATCTAGAGAGCTCATTTACATGTCCAGGCGCGATATACCAGGGTAGGAAGAGGAAAGTGTATAGGGCATTAGCTGCTATGGCCACACACAATGCCCTGGTGGATCCATGGGTAAAGCTACACCCCTATTTAGATGGAAGCACCTTCTTTTCCGCCCCACATAAAGTAATGGTTAGGCTTGACTACTTTCTAATATCTAATTCTTTACTTCCTGGGTCTCAAGTGGAAAAGCTGCCTAGAGTGATCTCAGATCACAGTCCAGTGATTTTTACCTTTAAAATTAGTCAAACACCAAGAGTACCGTCACAGTGGACTTTTGAGAGAGCCCTGTTAAAGTATCCTGCTTATAGAGAGCACATGACAGCCTGGATCAAATTTTTTGGGGATATTAACAGGGGGACAGCAGCTTTGGGAGTGGTCTGGGATACTTTCAAGGCAGGAGTACGGGGAGAAACAATCAGTTTTTCTTTGGGAAGGCAAAAGAGAGAAAGAGATAAGAGAGAGCAGGTTGGGCAGAGACTATTAAGAGAGGAAGGTAATCTGTGTAGAGCCATAGCACAAAATCTACCTTTAGAAGAATACCTGCTTAAAATTATAGCTCTAAAAGCTGAAGCAGTGGAAGGGTTGGCTAGGCAAGCTGCAGATAATTTCTTGACAAAGAAGGAAAAGACGTATGAACTTAGTGAGAAGGTGGGGCGAGTGCTGGCAATTAGAACTAGGCAGAGAGAGTCTGCAGCGGGAATAAAAGAAATTAGGGACGCACAGGGGAATATGGTTACGGACACTAATCTAATAAGGTCAAGTCAAGTCAAGTCATAAAATTTATATAGCGCACTACATACCCAGAGGGTTTCAAGGCGCTTAGGAAGGGGGGGGGGATTATTTGTCAAATATCCACGTTTTAAGCTGCTTTCTGAACGCTAGGTGATTCTGGGTGAGGCGAAGGTAAGCGGGGAGTGAGTTCCAGGTTTTGGCAGCCAGGTAAGAGAAGGATCTGCCTCCCATGGTGGTCTTGTTGATGCGAGGTACAGTGGCGAAGGCTTGGCTGGAAGAGCGGAGTTGGCGGGAGGGGGTGTAGAAGGACAGTCGAGAGTTGAGGCAGTCTGGTCCGATGTCGTAGAGTGATTTGTGTGCGTGGGTGAGCAGTCGGAAAGTAATCCTCTTATTGACGGGTAGCCAGTGGAGATCTTTAAGGTGACCAGAGATGTGTTCGTTGCGTGGGATGTCTAATATGAGCCTGGCTGAGGCGTTTTGGATTCGTTGTAGTTTATTCTGGAGTTTAGCGGTGGTACCTGCGTAGAGGGTGTTTCCGTAGTCCAGTCGGCTCGTGACCAGAGCATGGGTGACTGTTTTCCTTGTTTCGGTGGGGATCCAGCGAAATGTTTTTCTGAGCATGCGAAGAATGTTAAAGCAGGAAGACGATACGGCGCTGACTTGTCTGCTCATTGAGAGTGAAGAATCCAGGATGACGCCAAGGTTCCGTGCGTGGTCTGTCGGGGTGGGAGCATTTCCGAGGGCTTCTGGCCACCAGGAGTTGTCCCATGCAGAGGGGGAATTACCTAAGATGAGGACCTCTGTTTTGTCTGAGTTCAGTTTCAGTCGGCTTTGTTTCATCCATTCGGCGACTTCTTTCATTCCTTCGTGAAGGTTAGTTTTGGCGGTGCTGGGGTCCTTGGTGAGAGATAGGATCAGTTGAGTGTCATCTGCGTAAGAGATGATGTTGAGGTTGTGTTGGCAGGCGATGGCCGCGAGGGGGCTCATGTATACGTTGAAGAGGGTGGGACTGAGTGAGGATCCTTGTGGTACGCCGCAGATGATTTCAGAGGCCTTGGACTTGAATGGTGGGAGGCGGACTCTCTGGGTTCTTCCGGTGAGGAACGAGGTGATCCATTCCAGTGCCTTTCCTTGGATTCCGATGTTTCTGAGGCGTTGTAAAAGGGTGCTGTGGCAGACAGTGTCGAAGGCTGCAGAAAGGTCGAGGAGGATGAGGGCGACTGTGTCTCCATTGTCCAGTAGAGTTCGAATGTCGTCTGTTGCTGCGATGAGGGCGGTCTCAGTGCTGTGTTTGGCTCGGAAGCCAGATTGTGAGGGGTCGAGTGATTTGTTGGCTTCGAGGAAGGCGGCGAGCTGGTTGTTGACAGCTTTCTCGATGACTTTGGCCAGGAATGGAAGAAGCGAGATGGGGCGGTAGTTTTTGAGTTCGGTGGGATCTGCTGTTGGTTTTTTCAGTGTTTAGAAAGTTTTATGCAGATTTGTACACCCTTGAGGAACCAGTGAGCTTAATAGAGATTGAAAAATATTTAAGAAATATTGCTTCTCCGACAATGTCTGAAGAAGACAGGGAGATACTAGATGGACCCCTACAACTGGAAGAATTTAACGTGGCCCTCGGTAGTTTACCAGCAGGTAAAGCAGCAGGGCCAGATCAAATCCCGCTTGAATTCTACCAAATATTTAAAAATGTGCTCATGGCAGACATGTTTCTAATTATGCAACAAGCACAATCGGGGGAATCCAGTCCGGAATCATGGGGAGGGGCTGATATAATTGTTATTTTGAAAAAGGGGAAGCACCAGGGTCCTACAGACCAATCACATTAATGAACTCTGATATTAAAATATACTCCAAAATCCTAGCAAATAGACTGGCAGGGATCATCGAGCAGCTGGTAACCCCCGTACAGCATGGATTCATTCCTGGAAAAGGGACAACGCAGCACGTTAGAACTGTTGTTACCATGTTCGACTCTGCAGGTATACTAGGGGATCCTGTCGCAGCACTTTTCCTAGAGGCTGAGAAGGCGTTCGACAGGGTCTCCTGGGATTATCTTTGGCAGGTCATGAGGTGGTGTGGGATGGGGGAACCTTTCATAAAAGCTATACAGGCACTTTATAGTATCCCAACAGCGAGAATTAGGGTGAATGGAGGACTGTCAGACACAGTAAAAATTGCTAGGGGGACCAGGCAGGGATGTCCCTCCTCTCCCCTCCTTTTTGCGATATATCTTGAACCGCTATTGCGACGATTTGAAGCTAATCAAGAGATACCACCAATGAGGGTAAACAGCTGTACGGTAAAGACCCTAGCTTACGCAGACGACGTAGCTATATTAACCCCGGATCCCAGTCTAGCCATAAAGGAGGTTGAGGCAGAGGCCCAGCTGTTTGGACAGATATCGGGGTATAGTTTAAATAGATTAAAAACACAGATTATTAAAAATAGGTATACTCTATGTGCTGATAATAGGGTGGTTAACTCAGCAGTGTATTTAGGGGTCTTCTTAATGGCGGATCTGGATAAGATTGTAGAAATGAACTTGATTCCTCTGATTGATAAGGTTAAGAGAGACCTGGAGAGGATGAATAATCTACATCTCTCTCTTATGGGGTGTACTAATGTAATTAAAATGTTGATCTTGCCCAAATTTTTATATTTCTTTCGCTCTATCCCCCTGGCTTTTGAAGTTAAGTGGTTTAATTTGCTAGAGAGAGTACTGAATAGGTTTATCTGGGTGCATGGGAAAACCAGGCGGGCTTACAGGTATATGACCCTCCCAAGAGAAAGAGGGGGATGGGGGGCCCCTGATTTTAGGCTATATCAAATGGCTGCAGCATTACAATACATGCAGGGGCTAATCGGTGGTGGGGGACTCGACACTGGGGTTACGACCATGTCCACGGAAGTATATTCTATAGTATTGGGGGCAGAGGCAGAAAACAATTTCTTAAATAGAGTTGAGTTTGGATACCATAAAAGGACCAGATTCAAGACTGTAGTAGCTGCATATAGGATCTGGAATGCCTTTCTAAAAAAAATGGGACTGGGAAGATATAACAGATATGTCAGACTTTACAAAAATAAATCCTTCCCTGCAGAAGTATTCGCTGATCTGACAATAGCAAGATGGACTCAAAAAGGGATAATACAGATTGGAGATCTAATGGACGAGGAGGGGATAGCCCAGTTTATGGACCTTACCCTCAAGTATGGTATTGGGAGAAAGGACTTCTTTAAATACCTACAGATAAGGAGTTTTCTATGCCATAAGCAGGGTGGTAGCGCGGGGCTTAATAGTAACGAAGTACTGGAGAAAATAAAACTAGGAGGGGACTGTACAATCAGATCCTTCTATGCATGTTTAGCAAAAGGGAAGACAGATGATATGGAAAAAGTTAGTAGAAAATGGGTTGAAAAACTGGGGGGGGAGCCTGGAAGCTTTCAAGAATCTTTGGACATGGGCTGTAATATCTTGTGTTCGGGTCCCCTGCAATCGCAGCACTATAAGACTCTATTCTCACTGTATCACACCCCTGCCAGAATAGCTAAGTGGGGAGGCTCCACTGGCACCACCTGCCCTCGATGCAATGCAGGTGATGCAGATATAATCCATATGTTTGCTACCTGCCCCCAGCTGTACACCTTGATTAAAAAGGTAGAAGATTTTCTTGGTAATACACTTGGTGTACGAACAAAATTGACACCTATGAGGATCCTGTTGGGAAGAGATAACCAGGACGGACCTGATTATAAGGAATTTATGTTTATGGTTACCGCAGTCCTGAGATTGACAATAGCAAGAGCCTGGTTAGATAAGACACCCCCTGGAATGCAAATATGGTTGGCAAATTTATTAGCTAGCTACAATCTTGAGAAAGCAATATATGCACGTAAGGGGAAAAGGGGAAGAAGGCTAGGGTTAAAAATTTGGGAACCAATAGCGAACTGGAAAGAGAGTATGGTACCGCAGGATAAAGTAACATAATATGAAATATAGGCTTTCTTTTGTTTAATTCGTGTTTTACTTTATTATACATTGTTTAAATCTCAAACCAGACAAAGTAAACTATTGATGTAAAGCTGAGTGGAAAATGTACAAATGTATAAATGTATGACATGTAATACAATGTGTATATTAAGGAAAAAAGGGGGGGGGAAATAAAATATTAAAAAAAAAAAAAAAGACTTCAAATGCCATGGTTGGTGAAGGGCTATTTCTCATACATTGTAAAATAAAAGTTCCTGTATTGCTCCTCAACATTTCTCTGCTTACCAAGTGGCAAGCACACTAACATGGAATATGTTGCAGTGCCAAAGTCACTAAACGTATCGCCCAGCCTACTCTCAAGGAGATGTTTCACATCCACACCAATTATGCTGAACACTTGGTAGACAAGGGTGTTTTCAGACTCTAGTATTTTTATCATGTCTACTACAGCAGTCATGCTTTCCTGTAAAAATGTAAGAATGTAGTAGAGTGTACTTTTTTTCAAATCACTATTAATATGTGACCAAATATTCTCAAATGTTTTGCCTTTGGCATTATCACTCAGCAAAAGTTCTGTAAACGGTTCCTACATGATAATATAGCATTCATGGCCTCTAGGACTGAGAATCACCAGCTAAGTGACACAATTTAGATGACTCTTTGTTTGATGCCACACAAAGCGCAAAATGAGAAATATTTGCGTTTTAGTTTCTGTGCATAACAAAACAGTGCACCATAATGGACTAAAAAGTCAGTAGCATTCTTCATTAACTCTGAAGACTGTGAAGATGCTTTTAGCCTACCGTCTAACAAGTGGCAAGGATCTCTTACAGGGAAGCACTTCAGCTCAGATATCGATTTTGACGGGTCATCACACCATTTTTTCATTTACGTAGCTGAATCACTGTAAATACAAACAAAATCATTCCAATATTTATTGAACTTGGTAAGAACTTTTTACAGCAGGATTCCAAGTGACAATGCGTTACATGTTTCGAAAAGTATCCCAGATACGTTGTGACTGCACTCTTTTCACATATACCTGTCACTATACCTTGCATGGAATGTTTAAAGCCTGGCGTGTTTGGCAATTCACCTACTATCAATACTGACTCCCTAGAAAAGGACAAAAAGGGGTGGGAGCACACTGCTTCACCTCCCAGCACAGTTCACCCCTTAGTATTATGGTAAATGCAGTTCATGGTACATGCTTACTTGAATTTTTACTTGAGTATTCCACCAAAGTTGGTGCAGATTAGTACTGTAAATCTCTAGACACGCGTTTCTGGATAACATCCGTCATCAGTAGAAATAAAAACAAATTGAGTCTGGAGTTGCTGAGCAGGCTAACACAATCCTTTCAGGTGTCAGCTCAATGGCTCATCAAGGGGTTTTACCCATTCTCTGTGGGTAAATGTGATGGTAAATATTGGGAAAGATTCTTATGAAACCTACATTTTTCCTGTCAGTGAAAGACTCAAACGTAGCCAAATAATCAAATATGATTTTGATATTTCCTGATTCTCTACAGTTTATAAAATAAATAAACAACATCTGAAATATTCTTCTAACCCCTGTATCTTTAGACCGAAGACCACAAAACTGTAAAAAGGAAGAAGAAACAATATTTTAGTGACATCCCTAAACAACAAAACTCAAGCAGAATAATGTTAGCCCAGTCTTTCTTACTGCTACCTAATATCAACAAAGTTAAATTGTATTTGCTCCTTCGGGACAAAATAAAAATGACTCTTTCACTCTACTTTTCCTTTCTTTGAATGGCATTTAGTATCTGGTTGTGCAGGTTTTTTCAGTGTTAATATGTTTACACTGGTAAGAGCTTTTTTCCTGCCGGTGGAAGTTTATCAGTTATTATAGGTTTAAACCTAAAACTGGACTGCCTAGTTATATGGTTGAAATTAGGTCATGAAAATGTTTTATTGACAAGTACAAAGTTAACAGTCAATCATTTCATGTTTTAATGAAGGCCATTCACATATTTTGAATTGCTTTATTGACAAACCCAGGTTATCAGTGAGTCATGGCAAGCCTTAATGAATGTCATTATAAGATGGTACTATTCATAGTGATTTTAAGGGTATTGCATTGGTTTATTCTGACATCGTTTTGCTTTTATTAATGTGTTGACACCCTGCCGAGGCCGGGCGGCCTGCCTTTTTTATACAGACACCCCCCTATATTGTGTTTATTAAAGATGGGGGTATTGTGATTATAGGGTTCAGGGCTGTTAGGTGTGTGACAGGTTATGGGGATGTCACATGACCATATGCATGTCCAGCAGCCTACTTGTACATATTTGTCTATTGATGCGCAGCATTGAATATTGTGTGTGTTGGACTTGGCCCTTTTTTGGCTAAAGTTCTTTAAACTTTTTGCCTTCCTCCTAGACCTTTTTCTGACATTATGTTGCCTACTTAGATGCTTTGAGCACTTTGCCACTGCTGATCAGTGTCAAAGCGCAAGTGCTCCCTGTATAAAGTATTATGGTAATTGGTTGTCATTAATTGGTATGTTTGCCTTACTACTAAAGTCCCTAAAAAAGTGCATTATGTGTGCCTGGGCTGGTAATGCAAATGCTACTAGTGGGCCCGCAGCACCAATTGTGTCACTCACACAAGTTGCCCTAAGAAGAAATCTCAGGCCTGCCACTGCATGCCTGTGCGCAGTTTGTTAACTGCCTTATCGTCTTGGCAAGTGCACCCACTTGGCAGGCCTTACCTTCCCTTTTTGTGCACATCAGACACCCCTATAATATGCCCACGGTACCCCCCTGGACAGGGTGCAGTGAATGTGAAAGGTAGGACATGTACTGAGGTGTGTACCATGTCCTGACAGTGAAATACTGCCAAATTCGTTTTTCACTGTTGCAAGGCCATCTTGCCCATAGGACAGAATAGGGAATGCTGTGTCCCATGTTTCCACCATATCTTCCCATAGGCATAAGATGGAGAGATGAAGTTTAATGTGCCTGAACTCAGAATTTAATAACACATTGTTTGTGAAGATGGTTTTTGAATTGTGTGTTTAGAAACCACACTTTTAGAAGTGGCTGGTTTCTTGTCTTCAACCATCCTGTCTGCCACTGCCTGGTTGTATATTGCCTGTCTGGGTTTGGATGTATAAGGGGTCTGAGAAGTGTCCTGGCCCCAGGGAGGAGAAGGTGAGACAGCAACAGGCTGGCCTGCGTTTGATGTGAGGGGGGAGGAGTAGCCCCTGGATGTGAAGAGAGCTGTTTTGTTGCCACCAGAGGATGGCTACACCTCCTGTTGTGCGGAAGACACCCAGGTCTGGTTTGGACCAGGGTCAGAGCCCCCTGAACACAAAGACTTCAAAGGCATTTAGGGGTGTAAATGTACGAGCTGAAACCCCTGAATTCAAGACTGAAATCCATACTGAAAAAGTATTGAAACTACTTTGTGGTCAAGAGGAACCTCTACCAAAGAAGTAAAGCTGAAGAGACTGAAGAGAAGGACTGTCCTTTCTGTGTGTTCTGGGGCTGACCTGCAGTTTGCTGATTTGACTAAGGAGAGGACAAGGGACTTTGCTGTGTGCTGTGTCCCCCCCCCCGCTTGATAGGATTTAGCTGTGTGCTGAAGTAACTTGTCTCCATGGGTCCGAGGAGAGCTGGTCCCCTGTTGTGGAAACACAGGAACATAAAAGTTTCCAAGTATGTCTCAGCGACGCTGTGTGCATGTGCTTTTTGCACGCCTGAGACTGCCATGTGGTCCGCGGTGATGTTTACGAGGTGCCCCGTGACCACATTGCCCCACAGCTTGAAACTTCGTCCATGCTGCTGCATTGCTGTTTGTGGCCCGAGCCGTCATCGTAACTGAGGCTGTGAGTCAAGATCACCGCCGCCGGCCCAAGCCGCAACGTGCTAAGAGCTTACTTGATACTAAGAAGTGTGTCTCAGCGACGCTTTGTGCGTCTGCTTTTTGCACGCCTGAGAATGTCGTCTGGTCTGTGGTGCTATTTACGAGGTGCCCCATGATCGCATTGCCCCCTCAGCGTGAAACATCGTCCATGCTGCTGCATTGCTGTTTGTGGCCCGAGCCATCATCGTTACTGAGGCTGTGAGTAAAGATCGCCGCCAACGGCCCGAGCCGCAACGTGCTAAAGGATTTCTTGAAGCTGAGGAAGCTACAAGGTGAAAGGGATCGTGATCATTTTTCATCGAAAGGAATCTGCCCAAGATTGTCAACGAAGGAGAAGCAAGTGCCGTAACCCATCTGGCTACAGCCTCGTCTAACAACAGAGCGGCAACGTGATCGGGATCACCCAGCAGGATGTCCAACGAGTGGAGAGAGAGTGTGAGGCAGCGCACCCCCCAGGTAAGGCTTGAACTCCGGTCGGGAACAGCAAGCGTGTGTGGCCTGGGGAGGCGTGCAGGAGGAGTACCGGAGTGCTCCGATCTCGCTCCCGCTGCACCGGGTTAGACGCGCTGAGTCCCAGAGCGACCCGTACCTGTCCAGCAGTACCGGAGCCACCCCGTTAAGCTTCCAACTGTTGTCTCTGCTGTTGGGGCCTAGTGGTGCCCGAGTTGACTGCGCAGATTGGTTTACCGCATAATTCTTGCATTACGAACTGCCTGATCCTTGCATTATGAATCACATTATTATTGCATTACAAACTGCCTGATTCTTGCATTATGAATCACATTATTATTGCGTTACGAACTGCCTGATTCTTGCATTACAAATCGCATTATTATTGCATTACGAACTGCCTGATTCTTGCATTAAGAACACAATTATTATTGCATTACGAACTGCCTGATTCTTGCATTACGAATCGCATTATTCTTGCATTACGAACTACCTGATTCTTGCATTACGAACCGCATTATTCTTGCATTAAGGACTGTCTTATTACTACATTACGAACTGCATTACGAACTGCACAGCATTGCATTAGGACTGCATTAGAGATCATGAATTGCTCATTAATACCAAAAGAACCTACAAGGGATTGCTAGCCTAATACCCGGCCAAGTGAAATATTACGAATACGCATATGTTGGATCTCTCTCATTTGGTCTCATCGTATTCCTTTTAATAAAGATACCGCTATTTTTATGAAACCAGTGTGATGTCCATTTGTGGTGTTATCACTGTGTTACTGGGAGTGTGGTTGCAAATAATTTACACATTGCCTTGGAGATAAACCTGGCTGCTCGTGCCAAGCTACCAGGGGGTGGGCAGGGGTTATCCAAGAGTGTGTCCCTCCTTACCCTGACTAGAAGAAAGGGTCCCTATTTGGACCAAGGTACCTTCCTCAGCCAAGTGGAGACCCCCAGTTCTAAGAGTGTGTAATAAAGTAATTTTCCTTTTTGTAAAAGTCTCGACTGCACCTAATTTATTGGGCCTTATCAACAAGAAAGTGACTCTGCGCTGCACTATAAGCCATTTGGCTGCACCACACTGAGTCACTTTTAAAGCACAGGGATGCGTCATATTTACAATGATATGTTGCATCCCTGTGCTTTCCTCTGGGCTGGCGCACAATTGGCTGCCATTAACCAACGCAGACATCCGTGCACCATGGTGCAAGGGTGTCTGCATTTTAGGAGAGATTGCATTTGTGCAGAAAATGACACCTTCCTACACAAAAGCAATCATGAGAGGTGATTTCCCATTTCTATGCAGAATGCAACACACATAGAAGGAGGAAAAACAAGAAGAAATGAAAACATTTCTCCTCTTTGCGCCTCCCTTCACTTCCCCTGGGGAGGCGTAGCGTTCTGGCGCATTCCCAGGTTTATGAAAGGTTGTAAATTTGAGAATGCAGCAAAATACATGGGTGTTGTGTGGGAACCCCCTTTCGTACAAAGTGCTGCGTGAAAAGAGGACGTATATACAAGGACACAAATGGCCACACAGGGTTGCTTTACGTGTATTTGTAAATATGGGAAAGCAAAATGTGCCGCTTGCCCGTCACAAAGGGTGACACACTAGCGGTATAAGGGGCTTGTAAATATACCCCATTAGGTCTTGTTGGCTGCATATTTGCAGACTGAGATAGTAGCCCACACCACCTTCCCTGAGTAGATCTTGGACTTCTCTGCTTAGCTACCCTGAGAGAATCAAGTGCTACAACAGAGTACTTGTTTCCTAGTAAACAGAAGATTGTAGACTTATCACTTGTGAAAAAGTAACATCTTTTGCAACGAATAATCCCCTTTCTTACAGATGGTATTACTGATCTTTCACCTTCAGGTGGACATACTGTAATCATAATAACAGTCAATACTGTTTCCAACATGGCATGTTTTTTCACCCCTGAAGAAGTGATGTAAGGCATCTGAAATGGCATGTTGTTTTAAAATTGACATTTTTCATCTTCATAGTCTTTCTCACTCAATAATGTCTACAGAGTATTTTAATATGCCTCTCATGTTTGGAAAGAAATATGTAAGGCTTTAGGCAAAGCTCCCATATTAACATCATACTACCACCCAGAAATCAATGTCTGTTGTTATTGAAGCGCATCTCAAGATTAAAAGGTCACCTAATTAGACCACAAATAGACCTGCCAGGGTATATTATATCCTTAATTTTTTTAGAAGGTCCAATGGCCACAATGTTTGCAGAAGCTTTGCTCAACAATTCAGAGGTCTTCGCTCAAGAATTAAGGAAAGTTTGCATTAATGTAAAACCTCAATGAAAAAGCAGTTTGGTTGTCATCTCATGCTTTACCCAAACAAACGACCCCTACCAAATTAAAGCCTTGGCACTGTGGAACTTTTGTCTTGTTACGAACCCTGTTACTTCCATCTCTGCTTACGGTCTGCTTGAAAGATATATGCTGTATTTCATGTGTCCCAACTTAAACACTATGCAGATGATTCTGTTCATTACTCTGCACCTTGTCATGCACCTATGGTCAACCTTAGTATGAAGTCAAAAACATCTGTGATTCTCGTACATTTCGAGGTTGCTTATAATATCTTATAGCTTAAAAAGGATTTTTGACCTTTGATAACTCTTAGGAACCAGCAGATACTATACAAGCTCCTCAATTTATATGCCAAATTCATAATTCCCTTCGAGGTCATCCTAGAGTTCCAGGAAGGGGTATACTGTAAGCATTCGCGGCTCGCAATAATCGCAAGGGTCGCGCGGGGTGTAAAAATAAAGTTTAAAAAAACCTTAAAAACGTACCTGACTGGGTCTGCGGTGCCTCTGCTGTGTGCTCCTGGGCCGGGGTCCGTGTTGGTGCCTTCACGAGTGGCTGGTGGCAACTCCTCTCAGCCAATCCAGACACTGCTCCAGCAGCGCCAGGATTGGCTTGAGCGGGGACTGTCCCCGCCCATAGGAGACCGGGGGCTGCGGCCACTGGCCAGTAGCAAACCTTGCCCTCCTAATGCAGGGCTCTGCAGACTAGTGCGCATGTTCGGTCAGGTCAGGAAAATGACGAGCCCAAACCCGAACATGCGCACTGGGCCTGCCCTGCTGCTGTCAGTCAAACAACAACAAACCCAACCCTGCTGTGCTGCCCCTCCCCCTTAAGCGTCCGGACTAACTCGGCCAGTCCGATTTCGAGTCAGGACGGTGAAGTTAACGAGGAAGAATGTGGCCATGTGGCATTAGTGGGGCAACGCTCCAACGCCCCAATGGACGCACCGCCACTGACTCTAAGAACTACCCAGAACATCATGAGTAAGACCTCTGAGTCTCGAAGGCGCAGCCAAAGGAGGCTGCTATTTACAGATCACACTAAAACAAGGGGGCTTATTTACAAGGCCTTTGCGACACTTTTGCGTCACTTTTCCCATGTTAAAAATGACGCAAAAGTGGCGCAAGGGGCTTGTAAATCTGCCCCAAGGTATTTTCTTCAAACCATGAGTAAGCGTGTTGTTGACTGCGCATACCAAGCTCATCAGGAATTGAACACTGCTTGACTGGTTGGTTAGTCAAATCGTACCTGAAAAGTTTCGGAAACATGACATCTTCTATTCCAGCCACTGAAATAAAAGGAAAAAAACAGCAGGAAACTTGTATTTATAGATATGGCAAAGGAGAAGGCATTTCCGTTGTTTTCCAAAGTAAGATGGCTTCCTTATTTTACATTGCCTCAAATGTCAATAAAACAAGATCGGATTTCAACAGGATGTTCCTACCATGTGAAAACTCTCAGGGTATATAGGGCTTGTTTTTTAATTTTACTTTGAGTCCCAATGCTTCAGAGTACTTTTTCCTATGGATTTGTTGTCTCCCCTTTTATATTTTGTCCCTTTCATTTTCTCTGCTTTTTCCTTGATGGTGCTGTGTCTCTTCTGTTTCTTTGTGTCCTGTTCTATTTTGCTAGGCACTGGATTGCCCTCCACTTTTTGAATTTGTTTAGATTTCATTGGGGGTTTTCTGCTTTGGCCTGTCCCCCTAATTGGAGACCTTTTTTGGAGTTACTTGCAGGTCATCAGTGGTTGTAGGTGTACAGGCAGAACGGCTTACAGATGTGGTTATTTGTATCTTGGGGAACACAAGATGGTAGTCAAAGATTGACACAACAATTCAGCCTGCGACAATATCTTGCACTGTTTCAAAAACTCTAAATACTAAGTATGTGTCATCATAACCTACCCTTGGTACTCCTCTCAGTTATACATTCAGGTAACACTAATTAAAAGTTGCATAGTACTCGTGGGGTGCAAACTTTACACATGTAATTACTCTTACTGTGCGTTAACACACCAACAATGCAGTGCAATTCTGAGTTAAACACCTCAGAATAGCAACTAACTGCATAAGTGGAATTACTGTAAGGTATTCTACACGGTATTCCCTTTTCTGAGGTGTTTAACTGACCCATTTACCACCAACTTATAGCTGGTGGTAAATGTGAGTGGGGGTTCTATATTGGGTGTGATGGTGGGTGGCTGTAGGGCAGAAAAGAGAGGGATGGGGAAGATTAGTTCTGGCAGGGAGATCATTGAATGCCCTTCCCTTCCCAGCGAAAGAAGCTGGGATGGAGTAAGTTGAAGACAAAGCCTCCTGTAATTTTACCAGCTGAAGTTACTGGGCAATACAATCAGACTCAATGTTCCTGCAACCTGGATAATCAGGTGAAGGAACACAGGGCCATTTGCAATCAGGGTGAGTGGTATTCCTCCTGTGGATATTGTAGGGTTGGGTGAGTTAACAATGACGGAAACCTTTTGACTCCTGATGGACTCCGTAGAACTGTGACATAAGTGTTAGAGTGCAGTGAAGTGAATGCAAGTTTAGAATGTTGAGTTCGCAGTTACACGCAGAAGAATTAAGAAATGTTATACTAAGCTCAGTGTGTGGCGTAGTCATTAGCGGTTACCTAAGCTGGGAAGGACGCTACAACTGGTGACAAGATAGGGTATAAGTAACCCGAAGAACGACAGTGCTCACCGGGAGAGTTTTCTGTGGTCCAGCAAAGTGCTTTTCCGTGTCACCTGTTCCTAAGTCGAAGTGCTGAATCAACATTTGACATATGTGGAGTAAAAGAGCATCTCCAGCCTGTGTAAAGCAGTTGTGGATAATGGGAGCTTCACTGAAAATTCTACACATCGTTGACCAAGAACCTGCTGGTAAGGTCATATAGTGTGGTACCGCGCTACTACGCAACCTAAAGTTATACATTGTAGGGCAGGGTTTCGCTCAAAGGTATATATAACCAGGGTTTGAAAGAGTAGAAAATAGCAAAAGTAAAGTGCAAGATAATACTGTGATCAGAAGCTCTGAGAGGCAGAGATCAATCAGGTATCAGACAGGACAAAAAGATGCCTAAAAACAAAGCAATTAAAGTACAAGAAACGATTAGCCGCTTATCAGAACTGAGTAAAGACAGTCATCATACCATGTTGTTGCAGGAAGTCGACCTAGAAAAAGTACCCTGTGTTTATGGAGCCGTACATTTGTGAAGCGGCACACCACCAAGGCTGCTAACTGGGGCTCAGAACAACTCCAGAGATCTTCAAAGTTTGAAAGCTGATAGCAGCATCAGAATAGTGAAAGTTTGTTTTCTAATGAAGACCAAGAAGGAAGCCACGTTTCCTGTAACTGTCCAATATGACCCAGAGGCCAGCAAGTTGCTCGGCCTAAGAGATGGTTTGGATAAACGAGATCACCAAGCAGCGTCAGAAAGAACACTACTTTCCATGTCAGTAAGTTCCACCAATGGTTACAATGCCGCTGCCTTGCTGAAACCACCATCACCATTCGATACTGCCAAAAAGCAAAATATAGGCAACAGATGGATTGTTTGGATAGAGACATTTGATGATTTCATTGAATGCGACTGAAGAAGCAGATAACTAGAAGATTAGAAAATACCTTAAGAATCTTGCTGGTGAAGGTGTAAAAGAAGTCATAAAGAAAATGCTGTAAGCTGACGAAATTGCATATTGTCAATTCAAAGCAGCCTTGAATCTCAAGTTCAATCCGATGCCAAATGCAGATTACGTGAAGTACATTTTCAGTCAAGAATGACAGAAAGTTGGTGAACCCATCAACACATTTATTGAGAGACTGGATATGCCCATCAAACACCATAAATTAAATGAATTTAAGGATGAGGCAACTGTACGTTCTTGGCAGATGCTTGTCAGATTCATTCAAACGACAAATGCTTAGAGAAACTCTTCGTTTTGATCAAAATGTCATGGCTGCCAGAGCTGAGGAGCTAGTCAATTGACAGGCTGCTCAAATTGAGGTCGGAGATGCCCAGAGTGAGTCAGACACAAACATGAAAAGTAAGCCAAAGCACAAGGGACACAGAGTGATTTCCCCACGGAAACTGAAGCTGTGTTTAAGGTGTGGATTTCCATTTCCACATAAAGGTAAATGTCCAGCCATTGGACAGGTCTGGGAAGAACCATTTTGTAACGGTTTGTAAGGCAAAGGAAAAAGTGAGAAAAAACAATGACCCCCTAAACAATTGATATTTCAATTCCTAGGACAGGGACTTAAATGGTAGTGACAAAAACCTCTAGGCAATGTCAATAAAGCAAATATACACAGTATCTATAACATTAAGTAAACCAAGGAAGACAGAAAAAATATATTCAAAGTTGTTACCATTTTAATAAGTTCTTCTCATAGTATCTAAACAAATAATATTTATCCAAAACATTTAAAAAATGAAACACAATATGTAACACATCACATTTAATCAATATGTATAAATAAAGGGTTAAAAAGTGGCCATATCTTTATTAACTCGACATGCGTTTCTGCGTATACAACGCCTTCTTCAGGAAAGCCACACAATTATAGATCCTGTTTCAATGTGATTAGTTCCTAGTGATTAAAACCTGCAACTCCATAGTTGGTGGATGTTCTTGTTTCTAATAAATGGCTGATAAAAATGTGGTGCACCGAATGTGCAACGATGTCTTATTAATTTTAAAATCAACGATATCACATAAAGGTCGGATGTCTGCTTATCAAACAAGCCTCATGTAGGTATATTTGAAAAACGAGCCTGTCCCGCTAAATGTTAAAATCAGTAATATGATACTCTGGAAAGCCTCTTGCGATGGAAAAGATTCAACGAAGAAACTGGAACAAGTGCTTGATATGCGATAGTGTTCCAAATATGTAGCTCAATAGGCATGCACAGTAAAAGACTTATCTGATAAAAGGAGGCTCCAGGTAGGACCAGGCTAAGGATGGCTTCCGGTGATGCCTTCGAAAAAGTAAGTGAATCACGGCTTAAAGACAAAATGCCCACATGAATGTTCCAGAAGCTATGCTTTCACAGTTGAGGCAAGTTGACACCAAACAAACTTGAACATCATCTAATTCGTCAAACAGTTCTTCAGTATCAATGTCAAGTGAAAGTGAAGAAGATATTTGTCAAATGTTGATTTATACCTCAGAAAAACACATGAACAGAAATGAAGGTCAAAGAAAAGTCGACATGATAAAGCACCAATGTCATTCAAACCTTGTCAGAAGATTACACTAAAAATAAATGGTTGCTCAGTGGTGTGTCAATAAACATTATGCCGAAGGAGAAATCCTGTGAACCATCTCCATTGCCATGACTTACGCTATTGAAATCTAAGGTGTGTACATGGGCTGCATCTATGCAATTAACCCCTTCCATGCTGCCGTCGGCCATTGGCCGACGGCAACACTACCTCACTGGTGCTGCCGTCGGCCAATGGCCGACGCAGCCCCGCCTGTTTTGCAAAAGTGCCGCACTTCCGCAAAATCACGGGCGCAGTGGAGGGGTTAAGAAGTCAAGGTTTATTTGTAGCAACGATGAAACACAAGAAAACAAAAGCTCAAGCACCCATTCATTCACTTCAAAGTACGGCGTAAAGTGCCTGTCTACTCAGCTTCAGCACAGATGCTGATATAGGACTGATCTTAATGAACTATAACATGAATGGTTATTGTGAAATAGTAAGTTAGTTCCTTTCATTGTTTCGTGGGTTGGCAAAACTCAAGACTATGAAAGTACAATTACACATTAGTGAGGGTGTTTGTCCTATTGGTCAAAGGCACAGATTAATTGCATTTCAGTTACAGGTAGCTGTTGAAAAAGAACTTGAATCCATGCTCAAACATGATATCATCGAGCTTTTCACAAATCCAACGCCATGGGTTTCTCTCATAGTGGTAGCACCAAAAAGGACAGTGGAGGAGCTGTACGCATCTGCGATGGCATGCATAAATCTAACAAGGCAATTGAAAGAGAACGACATCCAGGTCCACACATTGCTGACATGCTAAGACAATTTAAAGGTGCAAAGGTTTTCTCTTGCTTTGATTTGAATAAAGGAGATCATCCGTTGGAACTCGAGGAGAACTGCTGGTACATTACAAACCTTTCTACACACATTGGTCTGTTCTGATACAAAAGACTAAATTTTGGTGTGCCATGATCCGCAAAGCTGTTTCAGGATGTCATTCGTAGAATCATACAGCCTGTCATGAATGTGTTTAATTATATTGATGACACACTGGCTTTAAGAGCTACACAAAAAAAACACAATAACGTTCTCACACAATTGTGTCATTTACTTGCAGATGTAGGTTTGACTTGGAATGCCGATAAATATGAGTTCCATAAGAAAAAGCTAAAATTCTTTGGCCAGAACTTTTCTGATGGGGGTATGACACCCAATTCAGCAAAAGTGCAAGCGTTGTCAACTGCCAGTTCCACACAAGATGTTTCTATGTTACGTTCATTCCTTGGCATAGCCAGCTACTGTTCTAAGTACATGCAAGACTTTGCCACTGTGAGTGCTCCATTGAGAGACTTGACGAAAAGGAATGTTTCACTTCATTGGTCACATGAATGCGAGCAAAGTTTCAAGAGAATCTAACAAGTTATTGCGAATGCTCCAGAAATGGCATACTTTGATCCAAAGCTTCATACAGAGTTTGTTGTTGACCCTTGCCCAGTCTGGTTAGGCACAATCCTTGGAAAGCACAGCAGACACCCAAATGCTCATAGACATTTTGTGGCATATGCAAACAGAAGTTTGTCCCAAACTAAACGTGCTTATTCACAACCTGAAAAAGAAAGTTTAGCAGTGGTGGGGGCTTATGAGGAGTTCCACATATGTTTATATGGAAAGCTTTTCACGCTTGAAGCAGATCATCAAGCATTGTTGACCATCTTTGGCAGTCCAAAGGCCATGATGCCTCCTCACATTGAACATTTGGGTCTACGAATTCAAGAATTTAGCACCCTGCTGACTACTTCTCAAGATTGCCTCTACAGTGCCATGGTATCCCTTCCAAGACAACATAAATTTCATTGGGAAATCAAGAACACCAATTGAAATTTCGGTGGAACTAATTGTCACTGCCACGAGTCAAGATAGTGACATGTTAAAACAAAAAGACATTATTACAAATCAGTATTGGAACCAGCACGCTTGTCCGCTTACCAGTGATAGTGAACACTAGAAGATTAGAAATTTCAAAAGTCAACAGTCTTTGACACAAGAAGGTGTTTCCCGGAGAGGTTTCGAGAATTGTTATTCCGGAGAGTCTGCTACAACAGATAATTGAAGTAGCCCGTGAAAGACATCGTGGAATTGTTGTCACAAAACAAGCTCTCTGTGACTGAGTCTGTGTTCCTCATCTCGATGAGGGAGTTGTAAGAGAATTGAATGCCTGTCATCTCTGTAACTGCCTTTCATCAAAAACAACTGAACACACCGTAAACATGTCAGAGTTGCCAAAGCATGTATGGGAAAGAATTGCTGTTGACTTCTTGGGTCCACTTGAAAATGGACATCACCTGATGGTGATTGTTGATGAATACTCCCATTTTCCATTGATAGAATGTTTCTCATCTATCACTCAAGAAAGAGTCATTGAGAGATTAGACAGCATCTTTGTGACATGGGGTGTTCCTGTGATCTTAAAATCTGACAACAAGCACACCTTTATGGCCACAGGCAATGGCTTTATCGAATGTTTAATGAGTACTCTCAAAAAAACTGTTAAGCATGCTGTACTGGAAAAGCTCAACCTTAAAACTATCTTACATTCTACTCTTTGAGCTTACTGTTCAACCCCCTCAATCGACCACTAGTGAAAGCCTTGCAACCTTGATGTTCACGATATCCAAGTTATCTTATGGGACCAACAGAAGGTCAGGTACTGAGGAAGAAACCTGTATAAAAGACTTGTATTGTAAAAGAAAAATGAAGGCCTATGCAGACAAGCGCCGACATGCAAAAAATGTTACGTTCACTAAAGGAGATCGAGTGCTTGTCCATCTGCCGAGAAAATTGAAATGTGAGGCTCCCTTCGATGCTGAGCCATTTCATGTTGTGACCTGCATGCGACACATGGTGACTGCCCAACATCCTGGGAAGTCAATGACGCGAGATTCCTTGTACTTTCGACAAGTGGCTCATTGTTCATCAGACACTGATGTCAATGTAGAGACTGGGTCTGAAAGGACAATTGAAGACCCTCTGACTGCTATTGTTCCAACATCGCCAATGCAGGTCATGGAAACTTTGAGTGCCACTCCCCAGTTTCCCAAGACAGGAATGGTACTTGTGATCAGAGCGCCACTAAGTCTCATTGAAGAGTAATGATTGTATATATTTGGAATAAATTCAATTTGTTTATTTAACAGAGGGGGAGATGTAGTGTTGTATGAGTTAGCGATTACAGAACCTTTTTGGCTCCTGATAGGCACCCTAGAACTGGGACATTATTGTTAGAGTGTTGTGAAGTGAATGCAGCTTAAAAATGTTGAGTTCACAGTTACATGCAAAATCATGACGTGTTATCCTAAGCTCCAAGTGTAGTCATCAGCGGGTACCTAGGCTGGCCAAGGCGCTACAGATAACACTTCATCTGATCAGGTCACAGGTGTAGATTTTCCTAGCTAACCGGTGATACGGTACTCAATATGTGGTTATCAATTGAATGTTATGATCAGTTTGTTTCTGCCCTTATTCGAACATGTGAAGTATATGACAAAAATGTTCTGATTACATCAAATGCTCTTTCTTTAACCCCATTATTAACAGGGTAAGCACCCGAACTGTGTCACTGCTTGGTACTCAATACATATTCATTTCAAGTACACAGTATTGATTTCTGTTTGATGAATTTAAGATATGATGCTCATGCACCAGACTGGCAAAGATTTTGATCTGAGGAGGTGTGACTAACAGCCTGATTCATGAAAAACAGGATTTGCGAGTCTCAAATAGCGATAAAATGCGACCCGCTATTGAGAACTCGCAAATCAGAATTCATGAAGATTACCGGGAAAAAAAAGCGACTCGCACGCGGGCGCAAATTCCGTTAGCGACTAACGATAATCGCAGAATAATCGCTATTTCCGGCTACCTGCGTCGGGAATGCGAATAGCAATCTCGCGAGATCGGGAAAACAGGAAGTCGCTTTTCGAGCTCAGTGATGACATCACAACCAGGAAGCAGGCAGTTCCCACCCCCATTCACCACAGTGAGGCAGACCTCGAGGGAGCAAGTTGGAAAGCTGCAGCTAGTCTGGTGATTGCGAAAGTGCTACTACTCTGCTGCCATGTCAGAGGAACCTGTTCCTGGCCCCAGCAACAACACAGGGCAGAAGAGGAAGCTAAAGTTTTCTGAGCAGGAGCTCGAAAATTTGATTGAAGGGGTGGTGGCCAACCACGAAAAACTCTTCGGCAAAGACTCCAGGAAGGTCCCGGAGCAAGAAAAAAGGAGGATATGGCTGGGAATAGCCTCCACTGTGAACTCCGTGGGTGTGGCCGATAGGTCACTTGAGGAGCTCAAGAAAAGATGGTATGACCTCCGAGGTCGTGCCAAGGAGAGGGTGGCGGAGCGCCTTGGAGAGTCATCGGGCACTGGAGGTGGCGGACCTACAGTCCCTCCTAACACACCCTTGGAGGACCAGGTGGAGAACACCCTTGAGAGGGAGGCGTGCGTTGGCGTCACACTTCTGGATTCCTCCCGCCCCACCCAAGACACCCAAGGTAAGTGGCATGCGACAGCGACCCTGTCCCCTATGACCGTCCCTGACCATATAGGCTCACATAATGTCCCTTAGTCATGCCATTGTTGCGCATCAGGAAATGCCCTGAAGCATTGTGGGAGATGTAGTTTGGCCACAATGTAGTAGTACCACAATGCAGCCAGACAGGTTCCAAAGTACGCAAATCCACAGCCATCCAGGGAATGTCACCCAGCATGCATGTAACATCAGCACGTCTGACAGTCACATGCAACTAATGAGTGTCCACTTACCCTCACAGGTGGCGCAGAAAGCAGCGACAGTGAAAGGCTGCAAATAGATGAGGAGGCCCAGGAAGAGGATTTTCCACCACAAACCCAGGCACCAGCCCCTGCCGCTGCCACAACACCAGCAGCCAGGCCCCCCACCGTTGTGCCCCCTGCATCTGGCGGACCACCCACAGCCAAAGCCAGGACCCCCACCGTTGTGCCCCCTGCATCTGGCGGACCACCCACAGCCAAAGCCAGGACCCCCACTGTTGTGCCCCCTGCATCTGGCGGACCACCCACAGCCAAAGCCAGTACCCCCACCGTTGTGCCCCCTGCATCTGGCGGACCACCCACAGCCAAAGCCAGGACCCCCACCGTTGTGCCCCCTGCATCTGGCGGACCACCCACAGCCAAAGCCAGGCACGCCACTAATGTGCCTCCAGTCCCTGCCGCACCAGCAACGCCTGCTGTGACACCACCTGCAGCTGGTGCTACAACATCTGGGCCTGCGACAGCGCCAACACAGCGGCCAGCCACAGTGACAGGCCAGCAGAGCAGGCGTGGGAGGTCTCGCCATCACACCACTGCTGCAATCAGCAGGAGGGGCAATGGACAGAGTCATGCCTGTTTGAGCGTCGAAAGACGCATGTTGAGGATACATCAGCGCCAGTCACAGCAGCAAGGTGCCATTCAGCTCCAGCTCCACAAGATTGGGCGCAATGTGGCCGGAGTGGGAGACCGCATGGACCGCATGACGGCGGCCATGGCCCGCATGACTGCAGCCATGGAGGCCAACACCGCTGCGATGACTAAGCAGCGCAGTGCAGCACGCCGGCGCCACCACCAGCTCATGAGCCGGCTGGCCTCCTACAGCAGGTCCAATTATGTGGCTGCAAATGCCACTTCACAGTTGTCGCGGCGGTCACTAACACAGCAGCACCAACTTGTACAGTGCTGTGAGGACATGACCAGGGTCCTGGAGCACCTCACCACGGCGATTACGGCACTACACCCTCCTGCTCTACCTGCCACTGTAGGGGGTGACGATGGCAGTGAGGGGGCATCCAGCATCAGCAGCCACTCTGCCACAGTAGTCCCGCCACTTAGGCGCAGCACCAGGGCAACGCCAGGTACAGGTGCCCCGGAAGAGGAAGAGCCTCAGAGGCGCTTGGGCATAACGCGCGGGAGGCGCAATTGACTCATTCAGACAATCACAGGCACAGGCTGACTATAAGCCTGCCCTGTCCTTTGACACTGCAGTATGAAGGAATACTGTTAGTAGTAAATAGTTGTACTGTTGACATTTTTTGTGAATGAAACAAATATATTTATTTTGCAGCACACATTAGCGTTGTGTAATCATTACATTTTGCATGCAATTGTGATTTGTGGGGTGAGGGAAGAGGGTGGGCTAGAAATTGTTCTCTGTAATGTGGTTGCGACGTCTGTGGCCTTCAGCTGGGTTCTCCCCGCGTGCATGGTGCGCATGTGCTGGTGGCCGGTCGTCCCCTTCTGATTCACTGCCTGAGATGTCAACAGGTATCCGGCGCTTGGTTGCAATGTTATGAAGCATTGCACAGACAGCCACAATGCGGCAGCACACAGCAGGACTGTAATACATGGCCCCACCTGTCTTGTGCAGTATACGGAACCTGCTCTTGAGCAGGCCAAATGTCCTTTCTATACAGTTCCTTGGTGTCCGGATGTGCGCAACATTGTAGCGCCGTTGCTGAGGTGTGGCAGGGTTGAGGTAAGGGGTCAGGAGGTATTCCCGTAGGGCGTAGCCACTGTCACCTGAATGAGAGGAGCAGATGTTGATTGCCTGTGCAGCGCAGTTACTTCATAGCAATGTGACATTGTCGACAAAGTGTACTTACCAAGTAGGTGTCCTTCCCCAAACTCTCCCCTGAGCAGTCGTGTGTGGAGTCCGCTGTGCCTGAAGATAAAGGAGTCATGGGTACTCCCTGGGTACTGGGCGACAATGTCAGTGATGATGGTCTTGGCATTGCAGACCATCTGTATGTTGAGGGAGTGGTAGGACTTTCTGTTGCGGAACATATACTCCGTGGCAGCTGGTGGGCAGATGGCGACGTGGGTACAGTCTATGCAGCCGAGGACATGGGGAAAATGGGCTACATTGTAAAATTGTAGCTTTGTCAAGTCCAATTCCTGTTGGCTCGTGGGAAATGTGATGTGACGGTGGAGCTGGGTGAGCATGGCGTCAACGAAAGTGTGGAGGCAGCGTGACATGGTGGGCTGGGATATCCCCCCAGCAGCCGCTACTATGCCCTGGAAACTCCCGGAGGCCAGGAGGTGCAGGCTACACAATACCTGCACATGTGTAGGCCCCGAATTGTTTCGCCTTGTTGGGTGCTGCATGAGGGGGTCAAGTTCATGTATCAGCCAGATGATCATTTCCCCATTCAGCCTGTATTTAGCAAATATCTGTTCTCTGGTTTGGCCCAGCAAGGTGACCCGCTGGCGGTAAATCCTTTCCTGCATCATGCGTCTCCTCCGTGCTGCTCGCTGTAGCCTTCGCCGCCTCACCACCATGTACATTCCTGGCATTGTGGAACGCCTAATGCTGCTGCTGAATGTCCTTATGTGTGATTGGTCAGGCCTGAACCTGTTGGTGATTGGCCAACGGTTTTTCAAATTTTACTTATTCATGGCTTTTATGGTTACCACCTGCTTTGAGTTGTCCTTAATTTGCGCCGCGCAAACTGCGATTTTGGGGTTTTTCGCAATTGGAGATTTTACATGAATGCCGATTGAGAATATATTGCGTTTCGCTATTTATTTCGCAGATTCCGTGGTTGGTCGCTTTTTCCGTATCGCTAATGCTCGACTACCGGGAATCTGCGACTTTTATAGCGTAATCGCTATTATGTGTTAGCGTATTTGCTATTATGTGTTAGCAATTTCGCTATTTTGTTCTTGAATGCCAATTACGTAAATTGCACCCGCAATTGCATTTTCCAGCGATTGCGGGCGCTATTTCGCTTCATGAATCAGGCTGTTAGTCTTGTAGTATATCTGCCTTACTCTTGAGTTTCAGGTGTATGACAAGAGTACTCCTGGTTTATTACTGGAATTAATGAGAAAATCAGGAGCACTAACAATAGGCCTGGTGTTATTTAGCAGACAGAAGATAGTGACAAAAATTGAAATATTTCTAGGCCCTGCCTGTGCTCTCAAAAGTATTGCGTTCTTACTCATCCCAACCAAAAAAGATAGGTGTCTGCTGAGTTGACCTTATAGCACTGTTTGTGCATGGGGAGACTTCTGTGGTCAGCCAGCAGAGACAAACCCTCTAACTTTCTAGAACTACTTTTGTTATGATTGCCAAAGTGGGAATACTTTTCTTTTTCTATTTTCCCTGCAGTTTTATATAGCGCGAACTCGCCCCGAATGTATTGGAGCGCTTTACATGACCTCAGTTACATTGCACAAGGACACATTCATTTTAATTTGGTAGGCACAGGGAGATTAAGTGATTTGCCCAGACTCACAGGATGCTAAGCCGACGCCGAGACTTGAACCTGTTTCCCTAGCTCCAAATTCGGCCGCTCTTGAGCCAAGAGAACCATAGACAAAATCATACTTTTTTACCTACTGTCCACTGGCCATTGAATAATCCCAAACACGGGTGCAATGAATTCCTAAACACATATGTTCAAATGGTTCACCTTTATAACCAACTTACAACAAGATGAGAGACATGCAATGATATGCAGACAGGGGGCCACATCTGACGAGGAACACCAGGACCCTAGTCTGACAATCGTTAAAGGGGTTTTCGTCCATTTCCATTTAGTACAAATGGGTGGAAATAATACTGCCAGTAAATGTATCAAAACATGTGCCTTTTTTACCCTATAATTTAAATAACCTTGTGGCATAATTCGTCCCTTCATGCCACATAAATCTTAGATCCCTGACAACGTACTAGGGGTGCGCATCTTTGAACGTCACGAACACATGAAGGATGGCACACTGCTCAAAGGCTGGTGGTGTATTAAATGCCCCACAAACAACTTGAAAGTCCCTGGATAGGATCTGTGATGCAATGTTTCACAAAAGCCGTATTGACAGGTCTTGTTTGATACATAAACACATTATAAGCCCCTATGTTGCAGGTTGTTCAATACCAGAAGCTTAAAAGCAGACTACCCTTCTCCAGCAACAGATCTCTCGGGTAAAACAACAAAAGAACAGACAGGGTATTGTGTTTGAATTTATTGAGGTATATGCTACCCCAAATTTAACACTGCGTACAAATGCCCAAATGTACTTGCGAGTCATGTTCCAATTGTGCAAATGATTATTAAAAAAATACAAACGAATAAAGAGCAATTCAAATGCAGTCTGCCCTGCCCAAAACGGGACAAGAGGTAACAGAGAATATCATTGGCTTTCTGAGCCAAATTCTTCTGGTGACATAATGTCGGGCATGTTGACGTCCAGCCATCCATAAGCCAGAGGGGATAAGGAATAAAATGTTAGAAAACAAACATGGAATAGTTTCCACTGATGCTTGCTGTGACAATGATGCTCCAGTCCTGTGACTAAATCCCAGGCAGCAGCAGAGAGTGCAACATGCCACCAAAGTAGGGTGGATCTGTAATTATAGCAAGCACACACTATATAACTATTTCAATGATGGAACGCCTAGCTCTAGAAAACCATAAACACTTTTGCTACTAAATACGCATGCTAGTACTATTCAGGAATGGGCATCCTCTTGTAATGGAATTCAGGTTATACATCAGCAGACATCCTGCCAGTTTCATCTGTGTCAAGGTCACCTGGGATCTCTAAATACAAGCCCCACTTTACTAAAACCTCTATTTTTAAAATATGGCACCCTCACTTGCAAAGAGGCAAAGGGACTTTTTTTTTTACTTAAAAATAACCCTGGGCGAAGAACTACGCTCCGTTCGCGGAGCTTGCGGAGTTTTGGCAACTCCGCGTTCTACGGAGAACGCGAAGCTGTCGATTACTCCGCGATCCGGTGCGTAGCGTAGTTCTCGCGCGCTGAATAACATTATCGCGTGCGCCGGGGTAAGTTCGCGCGATATTTGACGCGATCACGCACTTTGGCAGTGCGAACGAGAAGATGAGTTCCCGAACATGTCTAACACACAGCTATCTCGAGCATGCAGGCAGCGCCCCGAACACGCGCACCGCGCTCCCGAAGACGAAAAACGGCGCGCGAACGGGTCTAGCAAGCTACTACGCATGTCCGCGGAGCTACGCGAAGGTCGCGGAGTGCAACTGCGTCTTCGCGTAGCTCCGCGGAGTGCGGCTCCGCGAACTACGCCCAGGGTTACTTAAAAACTCCAATGGAACTGGCAAGGGTAGCCAAATTTGCACGCCACCTTCAAAATCTTTTAATAGGAGGCCCACGTATATCGATGAATATAGAAGAAAAAACTATAAGTTGGGCTCGTGTGACCCATTCTAGATATGACCCTGGGTGACTAGAAAGTGTGGAGCGAAGTCTGTGATGCCCTCTGATGTGTGACGGTACTCTGTTTAGAATTGGAACAGATGAAGTGCTCTAATCCTCGGGGAACCTGTAGTCATCGGGAGCCCAGTGGACAAATACTTCACTAAAGGAACCCAAGTGTATTCAAAGTTTTTAAAAGCGTCTCTGTAAATTTCAATCGTTCCATGGTTAGTGCTCTCCAGGGGTGTGCCTGTCATTGCATCATGGCTGGAGCCTCCTGCTTCTTCCAGGCTGTGGAGAAGTGTGGCTCAGGGGTTAGAGGCGGCAGACCCGGAAGCTGAGATCGGTCCTGAACCAGGGTTCAATTCCCCGCCTCGGCGGGTCTTGGGCTCAAAAATTCCACGGACTCGATAATTCTCGCCCCGGTGCCTCCTCGACTCACGGGTTCACACTCTGCGACTCTGGGCAATAGCTTGCTTAATCTCCACTACGGCCCCTCGCGGCGGGATGCCTGGCTTTCACCTTGCGGATACCCTGCCTGGGGCTATCTCACAGGGGAATACCAGGACGGGTTCCCAAGGCAAGCGCCTTGATGCCTTCGGGTGATACGTGCGCTATATAAATCGCAATACATTTACATTTACATTTACATTTACGGGCAAAGCCGTTTTGGCTGCACCCAGACAAAGCCACATGATGGATTGATCCGCCGTGGTTTGATACTTCAGACCCGGGTCCCTAAGCCCTAGAAAAAGAAATTCAGGAGAGATCGAAATGGGGTATCCTAAATTGTCTTAGATATGTGCGAGAATTGCATTCTAGAAAGGGCGAATGACCGGGCAGTCCCACCATATGTGACGAAAATCTCAGAGAAGGCCGCAAGCAATCCAGCAAAGGTCTGTTGTGTTGGGGAAAATCTTATTGAGTTTGGTGGGGTATAGGTACCAGTCATAGACTACTTTATAATGGGCCTCTCATTGTGTCAGTGAGTGATTGTGACGCCATATGTCCCTCCATAAAGCTTTCCATGAGCGTCTGTGATATCTTGGCCAAGTGTTCTTTCCCCAAATTCAAGATAACAGGGACGAGGGGATGGTATGGTGTGTAATAATAGCGCGTAAAGGAAGTAGATAGCCCCTTTCATTTTGCCCGCTCCCTTCAGATAACGTTCTAGTGGTGTGAGTTCCCTCTTCGCCCCTTCTCTGACCTGAGGTTGCAGGGCCCAGTGGCGTAATTGGAGATAGTGAAAGTATTCGGACTTGGGCGGATTGAAGTAACGCTGACAGTTTTCAAATGTTAGGAAATCCCAATTGTGGAAGAGGTGTGTAAGAGTGAGGCATCCCCCGTCCCTCCATGCGTCGAAAGGGCCCTGCTGCAATAGTGCCGGGGGTAACGCTGGGTTGTAATGTATAGGGGTGAGTGGGGATGGAAACGTAGACCAATCAGTCTGTTGCAGCACATCGTCCCATGTGTGAAGAGTCGTTTTGGTAGGAGTGCTAATGTAAGCATTTGCTGGACGGTCTGGTTTCGGCTTCCAAAGAGAAGGTCCCAGATCACCCGACCTGCTGTCGCCCGGTCCCTATATAGCCAGTTTTTGCCCGATTCTCGGTGGGACCACTGAACTATAACCTGGAGTTGTGCTGCTTTATAATAGAGTGTCAGGTCAGGCATCGCTAGGCCTCCTTCATCTGTGGATTTTCTTAGGAGATGGAATGGTAACCTCGGTCTCTTATTTTGCTAGACAAATTTGTTAAGCAGTATGTGTGCTCTGTGTAAGAAGTGTTTCTCTAGGCCGATGGGGAGGCTCTGAAACAAATGCAGACATTTCGGTAGTACCACCTTCTTAATGGCATGGAGTCTGCCGATCCAAGATAAATAAAGAGGTGACCAGCGCTTGAGGTCGGCCTTTAGTTGGGAGAGAAGCGGAGGATAATTGGCAGGAAACAAGTCTGAAATTGTAGGGGTTAATTTAATGCCTAGATAGGTCAAATACTTATTGGCCCGTTGAAATAGTGTAGATGCCTCTAAATTTCTCATTTCGGCTTCTGGCAGCATTTAGATTTAGTAGGAATGATTTAGAGAGTTTAATTTTGAGACCTGCTCAACCTGGGTCAGCTCCTCTTGTACTGCAGTCAGTGAGCGTAGGGGGTCCGACAACATTAACAAGACGTTGTGGCGAACAGAGATATCTTAAGTTCGTCGGAACCAAAAGGCACCCCTCTAATCTCTGGTGACTCCCTAATAGTTGCCGCCAATGGTTTAATACTGAGCGCAAAGAGGAGCGGGAACAGGGGGCAGCCCTGTCTCGTTCCTCTCCCCAATAAAAAGGGTCAGAGCGCTACTCCGTTAATCAAGATCCTGGCACTCGGGGCTGCGCAGTTAGCTTGTATCATGTTGATGAAGGTGTCGCAGATTCCGAACCTATGGAGGACCTGGAAGAGAAAGGACCAGTCCACCCGGTCAAACGCCGTCTCAGCATCCAAACCAAGGAGTACTGCGTGATCTATTTCTTATGGGTTTTCTCTATTAAGTGGATCACTCTCCGTATATTGTCGGGTGTTTGTCTGCCCCTAACAAAACTGGATTGGTCCCGATGTATAAGATCAGGCATCAAGTTGTCTGACCGAGAGGCCAGCATCTTGGAATACAATTTAGTGTCCAGATTAAGAAGCGCTATGGGACGGTAAGAACCACATAGCTGAGGGTCCTTCCCCTCCTTAGGGATCTCAGTGATTGAAGTTTCGCTCATGGTGCAAGTCACTTGGGTAAAGGTCGCTATGTGATTAAAAATAATAGTTAATTGGGGAATGAGTTCCGCACTGAAGCTTTTATAGAATTGCGCGGTCAGGCCATCCGGTCCCAGTGCCCTGTGCAACTTAAGGGTCTTGAGGGCCGCCTGGACCTCCTCCTCCGAAATAGGTTCCCAAAGTTGTTCATTCTGGGAAGGCGTTATCTGAGGCAGCGTCACCGAGTTCAGGGAATTTGCTTGAGCATGTAAGTTGACTTGGTCGGGGTTGTAGAGTGCATCATAGAAGTCTTTAAACATATGCTCCTTCCCAGGTTCCTTCCTAATCTGGGTGCCCGTGGGATCGTTTATGCTTGAGATATACTCTCTTTCGCCTTTTACTCTCAGTTGTCGCCCCCAACCGTGCCCCTATTTTGTTACACTGAGCATACAAAGTCTGCTGAAAGCGTAGCAAAGTCAATTCCGCCCTATTCAAGTAAATTGTGTGCAGTTTCCCTTTCAGGGCCCTGACTTTTCTCTGGAGTGTGAGAGTGGGGTTGACCTTGTACTTGCGTTCTGTAGTCTTTAATTCACCCTCTAAAAGTAGCCTCTCTGTCGTCCTTCCTTTATTAAGGGCAGACATAAGGGACAGACATTGTCCCCGAATAACGGCTTTGAACGTGCCCAAGTATTTGCCACAGATGTGTCCGGAAGGTTGTTTATTTGGAAGAATTCTCTAATGGAAGCCCTTAGTAAAACACGCAATGCTTTATCTCGGATTAAGGCATTAGGAAAGTACCAACTTGGACTTAAGTGTAGTGCACAACCACTCCTTGCAGACCGCCATTGGGGCGTGGTCAGAAAGGATGATAGGGTGTATGGTGGCCTCTCGGACTTGACTATTGATGGTTTGACTGAGAAACGTGTAATCAAGTCGGGAATAGCTGCGGTGGACAGGAGAAAAGAAGGTATAGTCAGTGTCGTCTGGGTGCGCTTCTCTCCATGTGTCCTTGAAACCCATCTTCTGCATCTCTTGTTTCAGAGATTTTGGAAAACTGCCCATGTGAGTGTCGTGCCTTCCCCTCAATCATTACAGGAGCCGGAGAGTATGGTCTCATACATCTTTATTCATCCATGCTCTATTCCTAACTGCCCCTTGATCTCCTGTCCCTCCCATTCCTGTTCCTGGTTCCCGGCTCCGCCCCCCAACTACTAGACTGTATCACGACGTGACATCTCCCCCCTTTTTAACAAACAAATTTGATTCCCGAAACTTCTATGATATCTTGATCAGCTGCACGGGGCGGCAGCCCGCCTGTTTGAGTCATGAGACACATCTCCATCACAGCCTCAACCTCAGTCTGTTTCTCAGGTGTCAGCAGGGTGCAGTCTGTTGGAGACACTTCATTGTGTCTTTCCGGCTGCATTGACAGGAGTATCGCTTCTTGAGATGCGGTTGTCGATGGCTCCGCTAGATGTCGGCTGTTCGTATTCTTTTGTAGTTCTTGTTTGAGCAGCAATTGATCGCTTGCACGTGTGTCCGTTGTTTTAGTTTTCTTCCGAGCGCCTGCATGCACTTCTATTTCTCGTTGTCTTATTCGGTCAAAGACAACACTGTCCTCCTGTCCTTGAACAGGCATCTCAGACAACACGGATGCACGTTTTCCTTCTGACTGATGATGATGACCTCTCTTCCCCAACGTGTTGGCCCCTCTGGGTATGGTGACTGTGTGGTCCTTTTCCGCCCAGCGGGTATGGTCACCTGCATCTGTGCTTCTTCTGTGTCCTTTTTGCGTAAGCCTTGCTGACCCCTTCAATGGTGACGGTGTGTTCTTCACGTTATGGTGTTCCTGGGGCTGACATGGCTTGTTGTCTTGTGGGGAGTTCAGACATTGTAGGTTGTTGGCCTGAGTTGTGTTGCTTTGGACCGGGACAGTGGCCTTTGCTTCCACTGTGTTTTCAAATGGTGGACACCGTGACCGTTGTCGGTACCAGGGTTCTGTTGATTTAAGTAATCGTCCAGACATGCTTTCTGAGTCAGTCAACGACGCACTCCTGGAGTATGGTGGACACCGTGACCGTTGTCGGTACCAGGGTTCTGTTGATTTAAGTGATCGTCCGGACATGCTTTCTGAGTCAGTCAACGACGCACTCCTGGAGTCGACGCTATCGAGGAGACACTCCTCTGGGTGCATCTTTTGAGTTATTGCTACGACGGGACTGTTTGCTGGCCACGTATGTGCTTCCTTGATTTGGTCTTGAGATGTTTGACTCTTCTCTGTTTTCTCCTGATCACAGATGGCTTGAGCGTATGTATCTTGAGTTGTTCTAGTGTACGAGCGTATCGGTTTCTGGGGATGACGTGGCTTGTCCCCTCGCCGGTGTTTGGTCCTTTCTTCATAATTGTTGAGTCGACTGTCGTCAGTCTCCTCTGTGCAATCTGTGTCTCTGCTTGATGGTTCTCCGGAGTAGACTGTGTGGTCTGTGTCTCTGCTTGATGGTTCTCCGGAGTAGTATGTTGGTTTCCGAATAGGGCGTGACTTGTCCCCTCGCCGGTGTTTGTGATTTTCGTTGGCACCATCGAGTGGACTGTCTTCGGCCTCCTCTGAGTGGTCTGTGTCACTGCTTGATATGTCTCCAGAGTAGTGTGTTGAGTGGCTTCTCGGCGGTATGTCGAGCCGGTTGTCACGATTCCTGGTTGTCCCAGTCTGTCGCACACCCTTATCCATTGTCCTTTGTGTTGGTGACTCAGGGAGTTCCCTGTCACTTCGTCTTTCATGATGTCTTACTTCTAGTCCGCTTTCACCCTCCCTCTCTCGGGTTTTGTTTGACTCCTGGGCATCCTCGTGGACATGGGGGATGTCTCCTTTCTTCTCTTTTTGATTCCTGCTGTCCTGTCACTTTGTCTCTCATGGTATCTTGCTTCTAGTCCGCTTTCGCCCTCCCTCTCTCGGGTTTTGTTTGACCTCTGGGCTTTCCTCACGGACATGGGGGATGTCTCCTTTCTTATCTTTTTGTTTCCTGCTTCTTGATGGAGTTCTTTGGACGCTTTCCCCGCTGTGACTCGCTCTCCAATTTCGGCTCTCCTGATGATCTCTTTGAGCGAGAACCGCCCTTGAATGATCTTGCGCTTGGTGTCGGGTTTTGAACAGCCTTCAATCACCCGCAGTCGAATTGCATCTTCATTTGTGAAGGTGTCGAAGTGGCAACATGTCACTAGACGTTGCAGTCGGGTAATAAAGTTTGGTAAGGGTTCCAATGGTTCCTGCCGTGCTGCGTTAAAAGCAATGCGTGCATGATCCACGTCTTCCTTCGCGTAGAAATGAGCGAGCAGCGTCTCTCTGAGTCCCCTATATGTCTCTGTGTCTTTTGCTGGAAATATTTTGATTAAACGTCGGCGTTCGTGACCCACCAGCTGAAACAGTAGTAGTCGACGTCTGCTATCCCTCCTCTCACCGATCGTTGTGAGGTATTCATCCACCGACTCCAGCCACTTGGACCATTCAGGACCTAAACAGTGAGCGTTGGTCTGTGCCACTGGAGGAGGTACTCTAATGCAGGGATTGGGTTTATGCGTGTCTTTCCTCATAGGCATGATGGTGTAGTACACAGGCTTCAGGTGGACAGACTTGATTTCTTGAGATCAGCTTGGTCGTCACTTGGTCGTTCGTGTTTACTTGCACTAGTCGTGTGCTCTCATTAGGGCTTGTTCTCTTGTGTTTGCCAATGCATGTCGTGGTTTCCTCTAGTCTTCACCACTGATTGTTTCCTGCGGTCACGTGTGCTTGTTCACTCTACTGTTGTTTTCACTTGTGCTTGTTTCCTCATTCTATCTCTTGTGTCTACGCAGTCTTATTTTATACTTGTTTGTCGTGCATTCAATCAATGCTTGTCGTGTGTGTCAGTCTTATTTCGTCACTTGCATCTTGCTTATTTCCTTCTTGCACTTGCCTGTGCTTGTTTCTTTGTTAGGCTTCTTGCCTTTGCTTATATTTTCTGTTGACTTCAAGGATTGTATTTTCGCTTATTTTCCTTCTTGCACTTGCCTGTGCTTGTTTCTTTGTTAGGCCTCTTGCCTCATCTTGCTTATTTCCTTCTTGCACTTGCCTGTGCTTGTTTCTTTGTTAGGCTTCTTGCCTTTGCTTATATTTTCTGTTGACTTCAAGGATTGTATTTTCGCTTATTTTCCTTCTTGCACTTGCCTGTGCTTGTTTCTTTGTTGGGCCTCTTGCCTTTGCTTTGTGTTTTTCTGTTGTATGTTCTCACACGTGTTGGCAGATTCCACAACTGCCTGACTCTAAGATGGCTGACACATACAGTCTAATGGGGCCTATGGCTGGCGCCTGACTCTAAGATGGCCGCCGCTCGAGACAGACTCTGCTTGTGTTTGCTCGAGGTTTCTTCGTGTAAGTGCTGAGTTTAAAGTCTCTGATTTATTTATTTTTCTGGCTCATTATGTGGGAGCGTAAATGCTCAGGACTCACCCCAAATCTCTCTGGTGCTGTCGGCAGGCAGTCTCAAGTCCGGTCTTCACTTTCTCTTTTTCGCGCTCTTTCTGAGCATCGCGTCGGGACCCCTGCAGGCTCTCAGGCGTCGGGTCACCCTCTGGAGGCACACGGGTAAGCGGGTAATGCCTCCGCTATGCTGATCAGCAGGTTTGGGGCACGGGCAGCAATTTCTTTAGAGCAGCGCTGATCTACGCGTTTCGAGCAGCATACGCGCGCACTGCTGGCTGTGATCCTGGTTCTGAGCCCCCGCAGGCTATGCCGACACAGGCTGCAGACTCACCGTGCTCGGCGGGCAGCTCCCTTCTTTTCTTCAGTTATTGGTCATTCAAGAAAGGCAGCATTCAGGCGCGGCGTGTGGGGCATTTCATCTTCGCGCTCCTCACGCGTCGCGCTGACACAGGCTGCAGGCTCTCTGTTTTCTTGGCCGTCTACGGGCGGCAAGGGTCTTAGGCAGTGTGGGGCTTCAGTTGCTATCCCACCCTCGTCGCCAGTGTCGTGCCTTCCCCTCAATCATTACAGGAGCCGGAGAGTATGGTCTCATACATCTTTATTCATCCATGCTCTATTCCTAACTGCCCCTTGATCTCCTGTCCCTCCCATTCCTGTTCCTGGTTCCCAGCTCCGCCCCCCAACTACTAGACTTTATCACGACGTGACAGTGAGTTCTATGCCATGCCCAATACCCAGGATCAAAAAGAAAAACATGAAGAAAAAACAAAAAAAACAAATGAACTTGAACAGTGTCAACTTTGGGACTGTATGTCCCCAGTCCTGCGTACCTCCATAGTGTCCGTCCGACACTGTGAGGCAATTAGGACCAAAGTCTGCTGCCAAAAGTTCTGCAATGCAGCTAGTTGTAAAGACAACCACCGTTCCCCCTGTGACCAATGTAGAATGCTCTGATCCTCGGAGCACGTTCGGAGGAATGAGGTAAACAGCGACCATGTCACAGATGTCTAGTACCCAATAGTACTGAGACTGCAGAGAGAGTGGAACATGGTTGTTTCTGCCCACTTCATAATGTACATGAGTCTCCACTCTCCCAAGCTATATCAATTCAGCTCTTTCAATCCGGTCTACTGTTCCTCATGTCTGAGTCTCTCTGTGACATTTCTCAGTTTGGTTCAGTAGTATCTTGGGTCTTCTTTCATCTGGGGAGTCGACAAGTGCACCACTCGCTTGACTCACCCCTACTAGTCACATCGGAGTATTCTCACCGGGATCATGAGCTGGCAGTGGAATTCCAAGGACCCTGCACGCCTCCTGGACCTCAGTGACATGGTGCGCCCTGTTTCTGTATTTAAAGCTGAGACCGAAGGGGTAGCGTATATTGTCCTGTCATAGCTTGTCTGTAACGAGTCGGAATTGCCCGCCATCCTAATGGGCCCCTAAGTTTCCAGCTGCGCTCCTTTGTGCCGCTGAACGACGATCTCATGCAGCGAGTATGATTGCCATAATGCCCCACTCCACTATGATGCATAAATGATGTGCGGATGATTGAATGAGTGTATGAGTGACTAAATGAGTGAATGCTTGTGTGTGTATGTGAGTGATCAAATGACTGCATGAGTGGAGCGTAGTGGATTGAATGAGTGCATGAGTATTGCATGGAGGATTGAATGAGTATATCAGTGCTGTATGGGTGGCTAAATGAGTGAATGAGTGTGGGTATGAGTGACTGACTGAATGAATGAGTAGTATAAGGGTGAATAAATGAGTGTATGTATGGTGCATAGATGAATATATGAGTGCATGAGTTGTGTATAAGTGATTGAATGAGCGCATGAGTGGTGTATAGGTGATTTAATAAGCACATGAGTGGAGTATGATTGACTAAATGTATGCACAAATGTGCATATGGGTGATTGAGTACATGAGTGGTGCATGTATGCTTGAATGAGTGCATGATTGGTGTATGAATGATTGAATGAGTGACTAAATGAGGACATGACTGGTGCATGGGTGATTGAATGAGTGCATGACTGGTGCATGGATGATCACATGAGTGCATGAATATTAAAATGAGTGCATGACAGGTATATGGATGATTGAATGAGTGCATGAGTGGTGCATGCATGTTAGAATGAGTGCATGAGTGGTGCATGGATGTTAGAATAAGTGAATGAGTGGTGCATGGTTATTAGAATGAAAGCATGTGTGGTGCATGAATGATCAAATGAGTGTATGAGTGGTACATGGATGAATGAATGAGTGCATACGTGGTGCATGGATGTTAGTATATATGCATTAGTAGTGCACAGGTGATTGGACGACTGTACGAGTGGTGCAGCTGAAGCTCCAATTTTAATAGCCAATTTAAACTTATGAAGTGACTGTATGTTGTTTTTGTTATCACTCTGACAAATTTGAGCACTTACTCGCACTCACCAGCGATCCTTAACTTTCACCCGAGGACTGTTTCCGCCTAGTTCAAAGGCAACCGGCACTCCAGCCAATCGCGGTTGTGAAGGGCGGGACAGGGGCGGCACCTCACGGAGCGTCGAGCGGTTAGCGCTCTAGACCTCCGCTTCCTGGAGGGTATTTAGCCACTCGGCGGCCCCAGCGCGCAGCGATGGCGCGCAGGGTAGGCGCCTCTGACTGCGCCAAAGACGAGCCTAAGACCAGCCCGTCTGTGCCCGTCCGGGCCAGGCCGGGTCACGGGGCACGAAATGCTGCTACAGGTATGATTTCTGCGGATCAGCTAAGGGCTTTGCGCCCTAGTAGCAACAGTAAATGTTCCGTCCTAAAGCCTTCCCTAACGGGTACACAAGCATGTCCTCATTGTGCTTTTGTCCTATCTAATGTTCAGCCCTATCCAGAGGTTTCAAAAAATCGTAAGTTACCTACTCAATCCCCTGTTCAAAACCCCTGCATTTTTACTTTTTACACTGTTAATTGTAGATCTTTACCCCAACACAAAGCAGATATTTACCATCTCTTAGCTGAAGAAAAACCATGTGCGGTATTTTTAACGGAGACCTGGCTGCATGATAGTGCAGGTCCCGATGTAGCCGCCGCCTTGCCCTCTAACTATGCTATTGCTAGAGTAGATAGAGAAAGACAGGTAGGAGGGGGTATTGCTGTGATTTTTAACAGGGAGTTTAACTGTGATCTTGAAGTGGTTAACATTCCCGGATGCGAAGCAGCATTTTTTAAAATTTCACTGAATCCAAATATTATGTTTTCTGGTTTTTTAATTTATCGCCCTCCTGGAAACAGTAGTGTTTGGGCTGCGAATTTGGTTAATTTCATCTCGCCTTACTTTCTTAATGCCCAAAACCTGACTATATTGGGTGATTTAAATCTCCATTTGGAGGACAAATCAAATAGTATAGCTGTCAACCTCTTGGAGGATTTTACTACTTTGAATATGATACTGCGAAATGAGGGCCCTACTCACAAAGCTGGACATTTGTTGGACCCCATTATATCCAACATACAGGAGTTAAAATGGCTAAAAACTGACCCTATTTGTTGGTCTGACCATTTTTTAACTCTTTTTAGTATTACCCTTAGAGAACCTAAGCAGTCACGCTCCACCCGGCCTCCGATCCTTATGAGAAATTGGAAAAGGCTGGACCTGACTGAGTTGCAGAATGCACTAAAGATATCCCCCCCTGTTCTGGGTTGTGATATGGAAAAAAATGCGCTGGAAACCCACATTTGGCTGGAGAGAGCAGTTGATACTTGTCTGCCTGTTGCCAGGTGTAGAGGAAATGTTCACCGCCCACCGGCTCCCTGGTACACTGAAGAACTCAAATTAGAAAAAACTAAGTGTAAGGCACTCGAGCGGAAATGGCGCAAACACTACGACCCTCTAAAAAAAGAAATATACCGTAAGGCCAGAAACCTTTATCACTCGGCCTGCACGAGAGCCAAAGCCTGTTATGTAACAGAGACTATTAACACTGCTGCTAACAAAGCGAGGACTCTTTTTAATACAGTCAAAGAACTAGCTGGAGGAAATTCTATGGCTGCTGCACGCCCCCTTACCACCCAAAAATGTCAAGATCTGGCCACCTATTTTGTGGGAAAGATTGAGACTATTATTGCTAACATCAACCCCCCGTTGAGGGACGGCAGAGAAGTCCCGCCTCCAGTTAGATCAGCAGAATGCCGACTTGACTCCTGGCCACCTATTACTTTGGATACTTTGAAATCCTTAGCTATTTCCATTAAGTCAGGCTCTCCTTGTGACCCTCTCCCTATTAGCATTTTGAGCCAACTTGATGACTCTGCTTTGAAGATCATTTCTGAGACATTAAATGCCTCTATTCATCTGGTAAAAGTCCCGGCGTCCTGGAAGCACGCCATGGTCAGCCCTCTGTTGAAGAAGCCGTCTGCTGATCCTGAGGTGCTGGCCAACTATCGCCCCATCTCCCTGTTGCCTGCTTTCTCAAAAATCTTGGAGAAGCACATTCACGGTGTACTTTCAACATACACGGAGAATAACAACTTACTCCATTTCTCCCAGTCAGGTTTCAGGGCTGGCCATTCCACCGAGTCCGCCCTCCTGGGAGTCACCGAGAAGATCAGGGGGCTCTTGGACGATGGGCAAACGGTTGCGCTTGTCCTGCTTGATCTAAGCGCGGCCTTCGACACCATCTCGCACAACAGACTGCTTACCAGGCTGAGTGAGGATGGTGTCGGAGGGACAGCGCTGGACTGGATCGAGTCCTATTTGTGCAACCGGACGTTTCAGATCTCGTCCTCTCAGGCTCAGTCAGACACCTTTGTTTCACCCCATGGCGTGCCTTAGGGCTCAATTTTGAGTCCGCTATTTTTTAACCTGTATCTCCGCCCTCTCGCCGATCTAGCAGAGCGAGTAGGTCTAGAACTCATGACCTATGCGGACGATTCGCAGATTATTTTTTCTCTCACCAACTCAGAGCCTTCATCCCCCTCTGCGCTGAAACTAGGTCTTCATGAAGTCTTCAGCTGGATGTCAACGAACCAGCTGAAGCTCAACGGGGAGAAGACGGAGATCCTTCTCCTAGGTAAAAACAGAGACCTGTGGCAGGATATTCATTGGCCGCCATCTTTGGGCGCTTTTCCTATCCCGGCTACCCAGGTCAGAAATTTAGGGGTGTGCATCGATGATTCACTATCGATGAAACAGCAGGTCAATAAAGTGGCTGGCACTTGCTTCACTATCCTTAAATGGCTGCGGAAGATTATCTGGATGCTGCCTGTTGATACCCAGAAGACCGTAGTCAATGCACTTATTACATCTAGGCTTGACTACGGTAACATCTCATACCTGGGTTCCAACTTAGCCGTGATCAGGCGGCTTCAGCTAGTCCAGAACTCCGCAGCCAGGCTGCTGTGTAAAATCCCCAGGACAGCAAGGATTTCGAAGCACCTTAAGGACCTGCACTGGCTCAGGGTTGAGAACCGGGTTCGGTTCAAAGCTTTGACCTATATGTTTAAGATCAAGGCAGGAACCGCACCAAAGTATCTGCAAAAACTAGTTAGGCCCTACTCTCCTGCACGCAATCTCCGCTCTTCAAATGGAGCAAATTTTGTGGTTCCTAGATTTAAACTGGCCCGAGTGGGAGGGAAATCCTTTTCCCATCTGGGACCAGTCCTTTGGAACTCCCTTCCTCCAGCTCTACGAAAGGAGGAGAACTTTGCCAGCTTTAAGAAAAGCGCTAAAACCTGGCTTTTCAATAAATAATTGTGGTCTTTGGCCTTGTTGCTTTCTGTGTTGTCGGTCTCTTAGTCCTGGCGCCGGGAAACCCTTTGTGGGTATCTGCGCGCATTATAAATGCAAAAAATAAATAAATAAATAAATGGAATGAGTGCATGAGTGGTGCATAGATAAATAAATGAGCACATGAGTGGTATATCATTGATTTAATGAGTGCATGAGTGGTGTATGGCTGATTAAATAAGTACATTAGTGGAGTATATATGACTGAATGAGTGCATGGATGTGGGTATGGGGGTATGGGTGATTGAGTGTGTGAGTGGTGCATAGATGATTGAATGAGTACATGAGTGCTGTATGAATGAATGAATGCATGAGTGGTGCATGGGTGATTGAATCAGTGCATGAGTGGTACATGGATGATTAAATGAGTGCATGAGTAGTGCATGGGTGCTTGAATGAGTGCATGAGTGCTGCTTGTATGACAGAATGTGTGCATGAGTTGTAGATCGCTGATTGAATGAGTGATTGAGTGGTGCATGGATGTTAGAATGAGTGAATGAGTGGTACATGGATGTTAGAATGGGTGCATGAGAGGTGCTTGTATGATTGATAAGTGCATGAAGAGTACATGGATGATTGAATGAGTGCATGAGGGGTGCTTGGATAATTGAATGAGTGTATGGATACTGCATGGATGATTGAATACATGCATGAGTGGTGTATGATTAATTTAATGAGTGCATGAGTGGTGTTTGTATAATTTAATATTTGCATGATAAATTCATAAATAATTTAATGAGTGCATCACTGAAGTATGGATAATTGAATGAGTGCATAAATGGTGTATGGATGATTGAATTAGTACATGAGTGGTGCACAGATGATTTAATGAGTGCATGAGTGGTGTATGAATGATTGAATGAGTGGTGTAAGGATAATTGTATGAGTGCATGAGAGGTGAATAGATACTTGAATGAGTGCATGAGTGGTGTATGGATGATAGAATGAGTACATGAGTGGTGCATCGACGACTGAATAAGAGGAGGGGATAAAAACACTGACTGCAGTCTTTGCCAACACTGTGGAGACTGGGCTAGGGAAGGAACTCAGGGGCATATTATCAAGGGGGTTTATCTCCGCTTTTTTGGCTTTAAAAGCCAAGAAAGCGGAGATAAAATTATCTCCCTATTACCTAGCTGTCGCTAACACCAGTTAGCGACAGCTAGTAGGAGATAGCGACCATCTTGGGCCCCACTTTGCATGCCAGTGATATTTATCACTAATGACATGCAAAGTGGGCGTGCCAAGATGTTAGCGACTGGAAACAGTCGCTAACATCGCTATCTCCTATTACCAACTTTTGGAGATATTCGCGCTAAGCGCAAATATCTCCAAAAGCTAACACCTGCCCCAGAGCAGTTCTTAGCCATGTTATCCAATGGGAGGTGGATAACATGGCTAAGAGCATTAGCTCGGTAATGCATGAATATCGCGGACTTTTCAGCGATATTCATGCATTGCGGCCGTTTTTTATCGCATTTGCGATAAACCTTGGTAATACCAAGGTTTTTCTGCGGTAAAAATCGCCGCAGCTTAGCGGTAAAATTTTCTCTCTAACCAAGCAATAGCGATAATTATCGCTATTGCTTGGTAATATGCCCCCCAATCTCCCAGACTCCCCGGGCTTCCTTCATGATTCCAGTGTGCCGGAGGCCCACATAAGCACCACAGCAGTCCAGCGGCAGCAAGGGTAGAGAAACGCAGACAGCAGCCTTTGCCAAAACAGTGGAGACTGGGCCAGGGGAGGAACTTAATCTCCCAGAATCCCCGGGCTCCCTTCATGATTCCTGCGCGCCCGGAGGCACTCATAAGCATCGCAGTAGTCCTGCAGCAGCTGGGGGAGAGAAACGCCAACTGCAGCCTTTGCCAACACAGTGGAAACGGGGCTCCCTTTGTGATTCCAGCGCACCAAGAGGCGCACAGGAGCACCACAGCAGTCCCATGACACGGGCCGCGCCTGGGCTAAGAGCAGGCCCATCCACACCAGTCGGAGCCTGGAGGAGGCTGGGCTGGGCCCCCCTAACATCTTTTCCCCAAATTGCTGATTAAATATGGGGAGGGAAGAAAAAGACGCTTTCTACAGAGGAGGTAACTTTTTTAGCCAAGGCAAAAACGACCTTAGAAAACGAGATTGCCCTCACTGAAAAGAGATTATCGCTGGGTGGGGCAGGACGGGGTACCATTATAGATAATTCTGCATTCCAGGGGGGCAAAGTAGTGACACGGGGATGAACTATCGTATCTCTCTGAAGCCATGCCACTGCTTTCTGAAACTTCAAAAGCCGCCTCTACAACTAATGGGACACTGCTAACACCAAGTTTATGTACAGCGAATGGTAAAAGGAACAAAAGGCTCTATGAAACCTCCTTTCAATTGTCCCACTAAGAAAACTAGAAAGGCCACTCCAGCTACAACACCCCCCTGTTATAGGCGCTTGCAAAATCCGGCGTTTTTATCTCCCTCAAATTGGGTCGATATTATGAATAATTTTAAACAGTTCTTGCAACCGATCTATGCACGCGTAGAAAATATTGATCGCAAATTAGAGGGATTACTATCAAATAAACTAGCCCAAAATAATGTGGTGGACTCTAAACCTTCTAGTTCTAATCCTTTTTCACAGAATGTGGCCAATCCCCTTTAAAACCTGTAATTGTGATTCTCACACCATGGGCCATATGTAGGTAGCTAAATACCGGTCGGTAACGGCCGAATTTCGGTAAATTAGGAATCGGTATTTCCAAAATACCTACATATGGCCCTATGTGTTTTAATTGTAGAAACATGCCACCTGGTTCTGTGTTAGATCAACCGGTCCCTACAATTATCAGCCCCCCCCCCCGTATTGCCAACCAGATGGCCCCTAGATCATAGTCTACAGGCCAACAGATGCTACTCATCTCAGGCGACTACTCAAGGTCTTACTGGAAAGGGACAGACCTTTCATTTTTCTAGGGGAGAGGCTCGTCCAACCCCACCAACTCTCCTTTTCCCTGGCAGACCAAAACAACAGTTTATGAATCTTCCCCCAGCAGTATGCCCTTATGTCTTAATTCTAGTTAATGTTCCTTTACTCTTACCAATCAAAATGAGTCCACATTACAGCTCCTGGCCAAAACTTGACACTGGGTTCTCAAAATTCTAATAGAGGCCATCTTATCCCAAATCACTTGATTATGGCCAGAAGAACTCCTTGGATTGGACCAGATGTAAAAACAATTCCAAATGACTAAGCCATCTTGAGCTTTGACAACCAATGGCTCTTCAACGTCTACATGGCTCCACTTGCCCCCATCGTCAGAACCTACGGACTCAACATTGTGTCATATGCAGACGACACCCAGCTCATCCTCTCCCTATCCAACGAGCCCAACACCGCCAGACGCAACTTTCGAGAAGGCATGGAAGCCGTCGCCAAATGGATGAAAAACAGCTGCCTACAACTAAACACCAACAAAACAGAAGTACTCATCATGGGCCCAAACCCCGACGCCTGGAGTGACACCTGGTGGCCCACCGCCCTCGGAAACCCGCCAACCCCCACAGACCACGCACGCAACCTGGGAATCATCCTGGACTCCGAGCTTAAAATGGACCGCCAGATCAACTCTGTCTCATCTTCCTGCTTCCACACCCTCCGCCTCCTTCGTAAGACCTTCAAATGGATCCCTCTCGAACACCGAAAGACAGTCACTCACCCCTTGGTCACCAGCAGACTCGACTACGGCAACGCACTCTACGCCGGAATAAACAAAAACCTCATCCGCAAGCTACAGAACATCCAGAACACCGCCGCAAGACTGGTCCTCAACCTGCCAAAACACTGCCACATCTCCCAGCACCTGCGCACACTCCACTGGCTCCCCGTCGAGGCGACAATCACCTATAAGATCCTCACCCACGCACACAAGGCCCTCCACGGCACTGGACCAGCATACCTGAACAGCCGACTCAAATTCCACGCACCCCAAAGGACCCTACGATCAGCCCAGCTTTCCTACGCTGTGGTCCCCCGCACCAGAAAGACCAGATCGGGAGGCCGCTCCTTCTCCTTCCTCGCGGCCAAAGCATGGAACGCCCTTCCGCTCCACCTCAGACAGACAACATCGCTCCCCATCTTCGCAAGAAACCTCAAAACCTGGCTCTTCGACAGACCCCCTCCTTGATGGAATGGAACCTGCACCCCCCCAACCCCCCCACCCCTAGCGCCTTGAGACCCTTACGGGTGAGTAGTCGCGCTTTAACAAACTCCTGATTGATTGATTGATTGATTGAATGAGAGACTTATTGGGGTGCTTACCAGCTACCCCTTCACTTCAAACTCTGAGTTACACTGTCCCTCAGGGCTTTGTTATAGGCCTCCTTTGGCCCGTAGTTCCATCACATATGATCAAGGTCACCCCTCAATGAAATACAGTCATAAGACAGCTCAGTTGGCTACTCATACCCCCTCTCTTTCAAATATTTATTTATTTATTTATTTATGCATTTTTATATAGCGCGGACTTTACCCGAAGGCGTCAGAGCGCTTCACATTAGGAACAGAAATGAAACATAATGAGAAACATTACAAAAGAACAGATTGCAAAAACATACATTACTTACATAAGGTAATAGTGACAATTGTGAGCAAACAAAATACATGAGGTAGTAAAAACTATGAGCAACCCAAAATACATGAGGTAGTAAAGGTAATAGTGACAATCGTGAGCAAACAAAATACTTGAGTAAAAATTGTGAGCAACCAAAATACATGAGGTAGTAAAGGTAAATGTGACAATCGTGAGCAAACAAAATACTTGAGTAAAAATTGTGAGTAACCAAAATACATGAGGTAGTCAAAAGTGCACAAGAGGAAATGAAAGTGACAAGTGTGCAGTTATAAGAGAAAACAGAGTATCATTAGAGGTATATTCCTGCAATAAGTGCTAGACACTCAGGCTCAGGAACAAGCGTTACGTGGTCAAGGTGGCATTTGTGCAAGTATCAAAGGTAAAGACATGTGAGAGGTAGCAGCCGTGTGTTGCAAGGGCAGAGTGGTGTGTGCATGTTACAAAAGGGCACCGAACACCAGTACATGGAAAATACTGCAAAAAGGCAGACCCTCCAATCACAGGCAAACACTGGGGAGGCACTTCCATGGTGATGCAAAGTAGAAATTATCAGTAGTGGGAAGTCTTCCTCACAAATAGCAAGAGGACATGAATTACTTTTGGAGGTGTCTCTGGAGGAGGAGAACTTTGAGGTCCCTTTTGAAGGCCTGGGAGGAGGCGGTGGTCCGGAGCTGAGGCGGGAAAGAGTTCCAGATTCTCACTGCGTTGCCAGAAAAGGATTGGGCCATTGTTCTTTCCTTCTTGAAAGTGAGAGGTTCAAGCAGTAGATTCTCCGCATTGCGTGAAGGTCTAGAGCCTCCTGAGAGTTTCAGTTTATTCGCCAGGTAGCGGGGAGATGAGGAGTGCAAGGCTTTGTGGGTAATGCAGGCAGTCTTGTAGATAGCTCTAGCCTCGAAGGGAAGCCAGCGGAGGGTAGATAACATCGGTGTGATGTGATCGCTTCTTTTGGCCCCATAAATGAAACGAGCTGCTGAAAGGAAGACAGACTTAAGTGGGGACAGGTGAGATTTGGGGAGGCCAGTAAGTAGAGAATTGCAGTAGTCTAGTCTAGAGAGGACCAGCGCTTGCACCAGGGTTATAAGGTCCTGCTCCGGGAAGAAGCGACGGATTCCCCAAAGAAGGCGCAGTTGGTAGCGAGCAGATTTTGCAATAGAATTGATGTGGGGAGTTAGATTGAGTTTTTTGTCTAGAATGACACCAAGGGATTTTGCACTGTCGACAATGAGGGGTTTATTGTTTAGTAGATTCATCTGATCCATCCATGATTGAACCGGGGGAGGAGAGAGTGAGGAGGAGAAGAGGAGGAATTCAGTTTTGGAGGGATTCAGAATCAATTGATGAGTTGACATCCAGTTTTGAATGGAGTCAAGAGTAGATCTTAGGATGGAGAGATCATGAGTGGAGGAAACCTTGAGGTAGAGTTGAGTGTCGTCTGCATAGAGATGATAGTGAATCCCAGATTTGCTTAGGAGGTTCCCCAGTGGTTCTAAGTAGAGATTGAACAATGTTGGTGCTAGTATCGAGCCTTGGGGAACACCTTGACCCACCGCCACAGGAGAAGAGAGACTGTTCGCTATTTTGATCATTTGAGATCTGTCAGAGAGGAAGGATGCAAACCACTTAAGCACAGTGCCCTCCATGCCCATTCTCTGTTGAAGAATATTGAGGAGGGTGTTGTGATTAACAGTGTCGAAGGCTGCGGAAAGGTCAAGGAGAATTAGCAGACAGGACCCCCCTGAGTCGAGTATCCTCAGTGCATCATCAATCACTTGCAGAAGGGCCGTTTCAGTGCTGCAGTTTTGGATGAAGCCGGACTGACAATTGTCAAGAAGATCATTGTCCTTGATATGACGAGAGAGTTGTTTTGCTACGCATCTTTCTGTGATCTTCGCAAGAAAGGGAAGGTTAGTGATGGGGCGGAAGTTGTTGAGGTCATTCGCATCAGCAGTGGGCTTTTTAAGCAGAGGGGTGACCTGCCCAGTTTTGAAGGAGACAGGAAGGGAGCCTTGCCAGAGGGAGAGGTTGATCAGGGTAGTCCAATAGGAAAGGGAATGGGTATAGAAGTCAACGGCAATGGCACTGGGGATAGGGTCAAGAGAATGGTTGGAGGGCTTTGTTTCCCGTATGCATTTGAGAAGGGCATCTTCAGATATGGGGTCAAAGCTCTGCCAGATGGCTAAGGATTTGCGCTCCTCTGGAGGTGTAGGATGAGCAACCTGATCCACAAGTGCTTTCACTTTTCCATTGAAGAAAACAGCGAAATCCGCTGCTCTCTTTGAAGAATCCTCCACCTTGGAGGTTGGGGGAGAGCAGCTCGGAGTCTTGATGAGATCGAATAGTTTTTTGGGTCTATTTTTGGCGGAGTCAAGGAGGGTTTTGAAGTGCGTCGCTTTCTCAAGGAAGATGTGTTTGTGGTACTTGCATCTTGCTGTGCGAAGCATGGCTAAATTGTCATTGGAGGGCAATTGTCTCCATTGCTTCTCCAGGAATCTTAGCTGCTTCCTTTCATCATAAAGGGATTTGTTGAACCAAGGTGCTGAGGGAGTAGGCCTTATCCTTTTGCTTTTGAGTGGAGCGACGTTATTAATTTCAGCTGCAAGAACTGTGAGGCATTGGGAGGTGAGATCGTCAACAGCTATGTTCCGGTCTAGTCTTGGAAGGGATAGCAAGGCTGAATCACAGAGGGGACCGATATGAATGTTTTTGGCATCACGGAACCAGGAGATGGCCCTCTTGGGTTGGCCAAGAGTTATAGAGTGTGAAAGTTGAAGAGAGAATGGGATGAGGAGGTGGTCAGACCAGTCTACATGAATTGGGGTAGTAGTAGAAAGCATGCCTGCTTTAGAAATAACAAGGTCCAGGATTGCGCCTTTGGAGTGGGTTGACTCAGTGCAGTGTTGGATAAGATCATTTGCAGAGAGGAAGGTGGCCAGTGAGTTCGCAGAGGAGTCTTGCGGTGCGCCCCAGTGAAGATTGAAGTCACCCACGATGGTCTGATTGTCACTTTGAGAGTATTGGTCGCTGATGAAGTCTTTGAGATCTTCTATAAATGAAGAGCCACTACGAGGCGGGTGGTAAATGATATGGAATCTGAGCGGTGAACGGTGTTGCAATTGAAGTTCAAGAGAAAGGCATTCAAAGGTGTGGGGGGAGCTGATAGGAAACGCCTTAAGTTGGAGGGCGTTTCTGAAGATGACTGCAACACCTCCCCCCGTGTTTTCAGTTCTGTCATTCCTAAATATGGAGTAACCTGTGGGTATTAGGAGATCAAAAATAGCGTGAGAGGTATCTTTGAACCAGGTCTCTGTCAGGAAGAGCATGTCAAGATTGTGAAGGGTGATGGTGTCGGAGATTTCTAGTTTGTGTTTTACTGCAGATCTGCAGTTGTGAAGCATACAGCGCAGCTCTGTCAAGACTGTTTTGGTGACGGGGGCACTTGGGCTCTGAAGAGTGATCGGGATATTGTACATTTGCGGGGGTGCTCGGGAGGGTTTAGGTGGATGCTTTGTTCTGACAGAGGTGATGGTCGGAATAGTGTAGACAGTGGGGTTGCTAGGGTATGCCTGTTGAAGAAGGGTGGCGTTCAAGGGCTTGTGCGAGTTAACGACGTTTGCAGACGAAAGGTTGAGCTTGGCTGTGTTGGGGTGAGGGGGCAAGGTGCAACTCCGGGGAAGTTGGGAGGGAGTAGAGGTGCATGGAGGGGTGGAGATCTTAGAGCATAGAAGTGAAATGGCAACTGTAAGCTGGGAGATGGAGGTGATCAGGGAGCCTAGCGTATTTTCCAGTGAGAAAGAGGTAGAACATGGAAGGTTGGGTGGCTCGATTGAAATAAGAGGGGGTGGAATTGGTGGTGGAAGGCAGGGAGAGGTGGGGGGACAGGAGGTGAGTCGGGGGGTGGCGTTCACAGGTTGGAAAAGGTGGAGGTTGGGAGCGCGAGTAGGTGAATTGGGGCTAAGGGAGAGTTGTCATTGTTGGTGTTGCCAGAGGGAGAGGAATTAAGGATACATTTAGAGGGAGAAGGGTGCGAAACACGTCGGTAGGGAAGAAGGAGGGGGGAGGCCTGTGTGGCGTCATGGGAATGTAGGACGTTTGGGAGGAAAAGAGGAGCAGTGGTTGCGGAGGTTCTGTCCGTTAGGAGAGGTAGCAGTGAGGGAACTGTCATCTGGCCGAGTGAGGGGGGTTGAGAGAGAAGGAAATTGAGGAGGGGAAGTGATTCTGCTGGGCCTGAGGAAGGGAGATGGAAGGGGTTACTAGGAGGGGAAAGGGGGTAGTGCGGCAGAACTGGAGGAGTAGGAGGGAGGAGAGAGATGCAGTGGGAATGTGGCAAAAACGGGGTGAGTGACGAGGGGATGAAGGGTTGGAGAGGAGGGATGGAAGGAGGGCTAAGGGGAGCATAGGGAAAGTTAATTGGAGGAGAGTGTTGGAGGAGAGATGGACTAAAGAGGGGGGTGATGGGAAGAAGTATGGGGGAGGAGAAGAAGGGGGTGATGGGAAGAAGTATGGGGGAGGAGAAGAGATTGGAGTACCGTGATAGTGCAGATGGGACGAGGAGCGTGTTAGCTAGTGGTAGGGCTGAAGTAATGTTGGAGGGTACATACTGTGGGGGGGGAGTAATAGGAGATGAGGTAATTAGGGGGGGGAGGGAAGAGGGCCGACCTGCGCTTCTTGAGAGTGCAGCCAGTTGGAGTGAGGTGGGGTCGGCGGAGGAGAAAGGGAGTAATGGGTGGAGTTGGAAGGAGAGTCAAAGGGAAGCCCGGTTGCAGGGAGGGGGAGTAAGGAGGGGAAGAGGTGGTCAAAGAGTGAGAGACAGGAGTCTTTGCCTTGGATCATGACAGTACCGTTGTTATAGAGTGAGATAGTGAGGTAGCCATTGAAGGACCCTGAGGGGGAAATTTTTAGTTGTTTCCCATATGGGATAGAGGAGGAGGAGGTGACGTTAAGGGAATTGTAAAAACTGTTGGACCAAGAGCGGGTGTCGCGAGTGAAGAAGATTAAGTCGTTTTTGAGCCTCCCAAGACGACCATTGTAAAATTGATCCACAAAAAGGGAGTCTGGGAAACGTTCAATAGTGTTATGCTTCAGTCGTTTTATTGTAGCTTTAGACTGGTCGGGAGGATAATTGATTTTGTAGCAATTGGCTCCAGACTTAACTCGAGAGGTGGCCATGTTGAGCAGATGAGGCGAAGGAGGGTGGGAGAAAGATGAGAGGGGTGTTACTGGGAGAGCGGTAGTGAGGAGGAATAAGAGGGCAAAAAGGGGGGCGCATACTCCGGGTTAGTGTGCCGTCAGGCTGTAGAAAGGCCTAAACGATGCAGCTGGCACTACTTGCTGCGCAGCTGTAGAAGGCCTAAACGGTGCAGCTGGCACTACTTGCTGCGCAGCTGTAAAAGGCCTAAACGGTGCAGCTGGCACTATTTGCTGCGCAGCTGTAAAAGTGTGGAAATAAATACCACACAATTAAAGAGCCGCGACCTCAGTTGATACTCAGAGAGCAGCCTTTGTTATTACTTGCTGATAGGGTGATAAGGTTCTTACCCCTTTCTTGCATCGTATTGGAGGGAGTAGCTGAGCATTTCCGGGAAGAGTTTCGAATGTTGAGCGCCATTCTCCTCTGGACGATATAGAGGCTTATAGTTGACTCATTAACTTTCTAAACTATCCGTCTCTTCGGACTGATTCGTTTGACGAAAATCAAACTGACCCTCCCCTGGTGACCTCTATGAGGGTACAGTTTAGATTCACAAGGTACTGACGCATATTTACTACTCCCAACCATATCTCTTTTGCCTGAGACCCTCACATGAGTCTTTAAGGAACACAATGTTCCTTTCATGGAACATATTGGGTTTTGAAAATAAGAGACAACCAACACTGATTTAATTAGTTTCTGATCTCACATATTAGCTGTTTTCAGAAACTTGGCCAGGGCAGTCTATCTATGTTAACGGATACAGGTCCTTTGTTACTCCAGCACTCCCTTCACCCTCAGGCAGAGCTACAGGGAGCTTACTGACCCTTACAGCAAACAAGATCCCTCTAGGTAAGGTGACTTTCACAAATAACTTGCCCTTTTTCCATATTATCCTAGCTGAAGGGAAGGGAAAAATGTATCTTTTATTGATTAATGTGTATATTATTAACTTCCAAAACCCACACAAGTGACAGATGAGTTGGGGGGGATACTGGAAGCCCTGTTGCCTCACCACCCATAAGGAATTTTTATTATGTGGGCTGGTGATTTTAATGTGCATTGTTGTACCAAATCTGACCAATGCATCTGCAGGATAACTGATGTTAACGACTCCTTGTTAGCTCATTTTGATCATCACACTTATGCAAAGTTTTAAACAGTTTTTTATTAACTTGGGATCTAATTATAATAAACCCATCCTCATACTCTACCAGTCAACCCTTCTGTACTTTCCAACGAAATTGGGTTACTTAGTTGATTGATTTTATCCATATTCAACCAAATTATTTTTTTTATAATTCTTTTTATTAAACACACAAAAAGAAATAATGATACACTTACAAAAAATACACTGGTCTGCCACTCATGCACAATAAACCAATACACATCCTCCCATTTGAAAAGGTTCAACAATGATTACTACATTTGGGTTCAGGGATCCTCCAGCACTTCCGGGTCCTCCAACGCCACCGGGGGAGTGCATACATCACCCCTATAAACATTCCAGGGCCCCCAAATCTTGCCCCATTTCCTGGGCCTCCCCCTTGCAACATACACCGCCCGCTCTCGAAACATGCACCAATCCAAATCATCCATCCATTTCCCGACTGTCGGCGGCTGAACCGCCCCCCACAACTGAGCTATATTACGCTTTGCAATACTACATGCCAATGTGGCCCACATCTTTCCGTGGGATGATAGATCCGTCGGGTCCCAAACATTCAGGAGGCAACGTCGCGCCTCCAACTCAAAACTCACTCCCCACACCTCCTTCACCTTGACATGAATAGCCGTCCAGTACCCCTGGATGTGGGCACAGTCCCACAACACATGAAAAAAGTTTCAGACTCACCACACCCTCTTCTGCACTCCCCACTCACAGCCAAACCCATTCGCACCAACTGTGGGCCAGTCACATAACAGCGGTGGAGAATCTTTAATTGAACCAGTCGAAGCCTCATCTGGATGGCCACTACCCTTGGAGAGGCCACTGCCTCCCTCCAATCCTCATCGTCTAGGATCAACCCATCTGCTGTCCACTGGTCCCTTAGTGCCACCAAGGGATCCTCCGTGTGATTAACTAGTTTTTTATAGATCAGGGAGATCGTTTTTGTCGGGAGATGACCATCCAACACTCAATCCTCCAACGGGGAGGCCCCCGGGAGCGGCGTGTCATGGGGAATACTAGTAAGCAGCGCATGCCTAATCTGAAGGAAACGAAACCTCTCGCTCCCCTGCATTTGATACCGTTCTTGCAGAGTCTCAAATGGAAGGATGCCTTCCTTACCCCTTAGATCCCCAACTCGGGAAATTCCAATGAGGTCCCACTTGTCAAAACCCTTGGATTTCCATAGACTGCCCAAACGTTCCGAATTCCAGAGGGGAGTAGCCAGTGTGATCTTCCCCTCCAATCCGAGGGGGCGGTTACCCTTGTGCCAGACCCCAACAGCAACCGCCGTTGGTCCCACCAAGGGAAAACATCCCAGCTTCGCATAAAGTGCCCTAGTGAAGTCCCCCCCGGGAACCTGGCCACGGTCCATAATAAAGCTGGGGTCCAACGGCGAGCCGTAAACAGCCTGATTAACCGCCGCCAACTGTGACGCCCAATAATACTACCGAATATTAGGCAGACCAATCCCCCGTCGTACATGGTATTGTCAATTTCGCAAACGCAATTCGGGGCCTACCCTCCCAAAGAAGTTGTCTCTGGAGAGACTCGACCTCCCTGAAATACGACGGGGGAACCCGGTCCATAGAGTTCTGAAGCGCGTAGAGGAAACGAGGAAGAGCCATCATCAGCTCGACCAAGAAGAGAAAGCGGAAGCGACTTCCAGCGATCCACATCGCGCCTAAGCCGAACCAGAGGAGGCAACAGGTTATTAGAATATCTGCACTGAGGGTCTAAGGATATAAAAATACCTAGATATTTGAAAACCTCCACTTCCAGATTAACCGGGCAACTTGGAGGAACCTCTGGAGGATCCCCACTCAAAACAAACAGGACCAACTTCGTCCAATTAATGGCGAAGCCTGAATATCTACTAAACACCTCTAGGACGTCTAGGAATACTACCAATGAAGCTCGAGGAGAGGTCAAATACAACAAGATATCATCCGCGTAGAGTGATATCTTGTCTTCCCAGTCGAGTGTCCATCGGAGCCCCCTAATCGATCTGTCCCATCGGACCCATGCCGCAAGCGGCTCAAGCGCCAACGCAAAGAGCAGCGGGGATAGAGGACAGCCCTGTATGGTGCCTCTCCCTAGCGCAAAATCTGCCGACTGATTTGCATATAGCCATGTCTGAACTGGGGTGACACAGTGGGCTAAAGAACGGTGATGGATTAAACCCAGATCTTTTGACTGGGTGTGAGTGTTTGATTGGTTCGGATGCTCCGTCCATCACCACCCCCTTTTGTACCACTTTGGCCGGATGATGGGCCGATGGAGCTGGGTCGGCCGGAGCCGTTGGTCAGGCGGCCATCTCAGTCGCCGTCTCGGCTCCTCCCCTCAACCAAATTTTAAGATATATATTAAGCCCTCATTGGCCCAGATGACTGAATTCTGCAATGACTGATCATACTTTTCTACTCTTTTCCTTTGTTTGGCCTTTTTCCGTAAAGTTACACCCTCTTTTTGCTCCAAAACACATCCTCACTAGAAAAAATGGTTTCACACGAAAGTGGGAGAAAATAGATCCCATCTCCTTCCTCCCAAATGTTGTAAGGGAAACGCTACCCAAGATTAATTCCTGTTTAGATACTCAAACCAATAGTTCCCAAGTCATAGCAGCATTTAGCAAAATCCTACTGTCTATTAGATCTGATCTTACATGCTTGGTAATACCTAACATCCCACTATCGACTAGATGGTTTGAAGAAAATTGTTCGAAGGCTTCTAAACAACTTTGAACTGCTCTTAAAAACAGTCCCAGAAATAAAGACCTGATAAGAAAGTTACGAGCAGACTATAAGTCTGCAAGGGAGTCGAGAAAGAAACAGATGAGAAAGGAAGCTTGGGAAAAATTGTGGGAGGCATCTAGGAGCAAGGACAGCAATGTCTTTTGGAAGGTGGCGAATGCCCAGTTTTTGCTGAAGATGGGCCCTTTTTTAGATCTCCACATAGAAGAACTCACTTGGTTGACTCACTTCCAGAATAGTCTTTATTTACAGAATGATAGGAATACTAATGAATCTGAGGAATCACTGCTGGTCCAACAAGAGTTGTAATTCCCCTTGCAGGAAACCAAGCTTGCATTGTCCCAATCGCTTGCCTTAAAGCAGCGGGTCCAGATGGGGTCCCAATGGATATTCCTCTTGTACAAAAGACTTTGTGTGTCCCTCTCCTGGCACAAGTTTTGAATTCTGTTGCTAAAGTTGGTCCCCCAGCATCCTGGAAACAATCATTGATTATTCCTATATACAAGAAGGGAGATCCATTGATCCCAGCAAAATACTGTCCAATCTCCTTATTAGATAGCACTGCTAAGTTAATGGGGAGATGGCTTCTAAATAGATTAGAGGACTGGGCACACGAAAATAATGTATTAGCTGAGACTTAATATGATTTTAGAAAGGAGAGGAGCACGGTTGATCAAGTCCTAAATTGGCCTTGATTGCAGCTAAATATGTTCATGCTAAAAAGGGTCAGCTCTACATGACCTTTATGAACTTGTCCACGGCCTTCCACTGCATTAGCCACACCTAGTTATGGGTCCTCATGTACTCAATGGGCGTGGACAAACCCATAATTCTTTTTAACAGTGAACTGTATAGAGAAGCAGGGGCTGTTGACAGGTTTGGTAAACAGGGGAAATGCATGAAATCATTTTCTGTTAAAAAGCGGGTCCGACAAGGGTGCGTTCTTGCCCCCTTAGTTTTTTCAATGTACACCATTAGCCTCATCAAAGTTCTTACCGCAGAATGTAGGGACGTTACATCTGTAGGTGGTTACGCCTGCCAGTTCTGCTCTTCGCAGATGATGTGGGTCTGATGTCCAGGGTCATACACAAACTATATGGCAGATCTGGTGGGACTGTTTGTTAATAAATCGAAAACATTTATTATGGAAGCTGGGTCAGGAAGAAAAAAACAAGATCTCTTCAAGCAGACCGGGGCTCCCTAGAATGCGAAGGGAGTTGTAAGTTTCTGGGTATTCTTTTTGACTCCAAATTAAATTGGACTGCTATGGTAGAAAACAGAACAAACGTGATGAAAAGAAGCCAAGCAGCTTTGTGACAAATTTGTCACCAATTTGGGTACAATGGCAAGCAGGTAAATGGTAGAAATCTACCTGGCAAAACCTGTAGCCCTAACCAGTTATGGCGCCGTAATATGGGGCACAGCTCAAGTGGGTGCCTTGCAGATTGTGGAGGACAATTTTGTTAAATAACTGTTGTCAGTCCCAACTGCTTCCTCGAATCTGGTTGCTCACAAAGAATTTTGTCTCCCTTTTCTAACCGACTCTATTAAACTGGCTCCGCTCCTTCTACGAGTTAGAATCTGGAAAAGGGATTCGGTCATAATAAATCAATCAGTGATAACATATATTTAGTCTTGACCGAGCTAACAGTATTCCATGGCTAGCTTATGTTAAGCAGTCATTTTCAGATTTGGGCCTAGCATTTTTGTACCTATCACCATCTAACTGCTTGTCTTTCCCTAAAACCAAGCTAAGAGAAGCTTTCCTCACCAAGCCCGATCTTGAAAGTTGGCAACACAATCAATGTAAAATCACGGTTTTAACCTACCAGACCTTGCCCAGTGTGGCCATGGGTCATGCTTCTTATCTCTCCTTTGTCTACAACAATGTACACCACTATCTATTGACTTGGATAAGATTGAATCTTTTCCTTTAATGGTAGGATACCCAGCTCAAGCACATTTGATTAACCGTTTGTCACTATGCCGCTGTGGCGATCGATCTTCACAAACTATGTTGCATATTTTATTTTTCTGTTCATTATATAAAGTGGAGAGGTAAGAATGTATAATTCCAATGCTAAGAAAACAGTTTCTTGTTCATACTCCTCAGCCTTTGTAGTAATTACTACACTGGAAACCGGCTTTGTTTGTTTTATGACTGCAAACGTTCTATATTCAGTTTTGTGGAAAAGAAATAGTTTGTCTGAGAGAGGCTTTGTCTTACTTGGTCTGTCTTAGTAATTTGCTCTTATCGTATTAACTATTGCCAATGAATTGTTATAAGGATCTTATTATTTATCCAATGCACGTTTTTGGGTCTTGCAAGAGTTTGCGTACAAGGGGTGTTGTCTCACTCGGTCTGCCCGAAAAATGTGTTTATATCTTTTAACCATTGCTAAAGAGCAAGAATTTTATACATCATTTTATGTTTTGCGTCTGGTTTTTAATGTACAGTTAAGGGACCTGATACATCGGTATGTTTTAGAAATCAGTGTGCTGTTATTAATATATATTTGCACATTTTGCGCTGTGAAATTTCTCTGTACTTTTATGCATCCATCAAATGCGAATAAAGTAAATATGATGATGAGTGCATGAGAGGTGCATGAATGTCAGAATGAGTTCATGAGTGGTGCATGGGTGTTAGATTGAGTGCATGAGTGATGCATGGATGTTAGAATAAGTGCATGAGAGGTGCATGGATTAGTTAATGAGTGCATGAGTGGTGTATGGATGTTAGAATGGATGTAAGTGTGAGTGCATGAGTGGTGCATGGATGATTGAATGAGTGGATAAGTACAGCATAGATGATTGAAAAAGTACATAAGTGGTACATTAATGTTAGGATGAGTGAATGAGAAGAGCATGGATGATTGAATGAGTTGATTAGTGGTTCATGAATGGTTGAATGAGTGCATAAGTGATGCATGGATGATTAAATGAGTGCACGAGTGGTGCATGGCTGATTGAAGTGAGTGTATGGCTGGTGTATGGATGTTAGGATGAGTGCATGAGAGGTGTATGGATGATAGAATGGGTTAATGAGTGGTGCATGGATGTTCGAATGTGTGCAGGAATGATGCATGGATGTTAGAATGAGTGCATGAGTGGTGCATTGATGTTAGCATAAGTGAATGAGAGGTGTATGGATGTTAGAATGTGTTCATGAATGGTGCATGGATGCTAGAATGAGTACATGAGTGGTGCATATATAGTAGTATGTGTGCAGACGTAGTGCATGGATGTTATAATGAATACATTAGTAGTGCATGGATGTTAGAATGAGTGCATGAAAAGTGCATGGATGACTTAGTAAGTTCACGAGTGGTGCATGGATGATTGAATGACTGCATGAGTGCTACATGGATGATTTCATGAGTGCATCAGTAGTGCATTGGTGATTGAATGAGTGCATGAGTAGTGCATGGATGTTAAAATGTGTGGTGTATAGATGGTATAATGAGTGCATGAGTAGTGCATGGATAATTGAATGAGTGGGCTATGGATGATTGAATGAGTACATGAGTGGTGCCTAGATGACTGAATCAGTGGTGCATAGATGATTGAAAGAGTACACAAGTGGTGCACGCAAGATTGAATGAGTGCATTAGTGATGCATGGATGTTAGAATGAGTTCATGAGTGGGGCATTTATGTTAAAATGAGTGCATGAGTGGTACATAAATGATAGAACTAGTACATGAGAGGTGGATGGATGTTAGAATGAGTGGTGCATGGATTTTAGAATGAGTGCATGAGTGGTGAATGTATGTTAGAATGAGTGCAGGAGAGTACATGGATGTATTAATACATGCATGAGTGGTGCATGGATGTTAGAATGACTGCATGACTGGTGCATGGATGATTAAATGCGTGCATGAGTGGTACTTGAATGATTGAAAGAGTGCAAGAGAGGTAGATGGACGATTCAGTAAGTAAATGAGTGGTGCATAGATGATTGAATGAGTGCATAAGAGGTACTTGGACATTAGAATGAGTGTATAAGTGGTGCATTGGTGATTGAATGAGTGCATGAGTGGTGCACGGATGTTAGAATGAGTGCAAGAGAAGTCCACAGGTTATTCAATGAGTGCATGAGAGATCAATGGATGATTGAATAAGTACATGAGTGATGCATGGACATTAGAATAAGTGCATGAGTGGTGCACAGATGATTTAGTGAAGTCATGAGTGGTACGTGGATCATGAAATCAGTGCCAGAGTGGTGGATGGGTAATTAAATGAGTACATCAGTGGTGTAGAGGCAATTCAATGAGTGCATGAGTGTGTGTATAGGTGAGTGGCTGAGTGCATGAATACCACTTGGGGGCTCTATCTAGAGCCCTGTGTAAATGGCTGTATGGATGAGTAAGTAGATGTGTGACTGATTTATCAGTGAGGCAAAGGATGCTTCACTGGCTGTTTTAGTGAAGGAGTGGAGGTCTAATCTAATCTGTAAGTGAAATAGTAGGTATATCAGTGTCTATATCTCTGAGTCACTGCTTCTATGGCACTCTTAGTAGGTAAGTGAGTAGATGTGCTAGTCCCTGCTTAAATAAGTGTCTGAATAATTAGGTAAGTTGTTGTTTGACTACCTAGAAATGTGTTGTATTGTACTGAAATGTTTAAATAGAAATTGAGAGAAAAACAAATGGAAAACTATGAGAAGTACAATTTATATTTAAAACACTTTCCATACATGTCAGTAAGCAATAGGTGTGGAGAAGAAGAACATTGTTTAGACATCTAATGATGTTGGACTGCAGCCACTACTGAAAAAGAAAAAGAAAATAAAGATATGTTAGTATTTAATCTTCAAAATTACACAAATATAACAATACACATTATTTATACTGTAAGACTATATTAGAATATAGTAAAAATACAATTTCGCCTTTTTTATTGTTCTCAGAATTCATACTTCTTTACCCTAAATGATGGTTTTTATGAAGCATCATCCTCAAACAGTGGGGAAAAAATAATCAATGGATTGTAAAAAAAAAAACAAAGCTGCACAGTGCATCCCTACGAATTAGTGATACTACGTATTTCACTCAGTACACGTCATCAGTTAGCGGCTTTTTCTACAGTTACTACAGTAATCTGACAAAATGTACGTTAAAAATATTTCTCACCTTATTATATCTGGTACAGTATCAGAAATAAATATAAAGGTCTCTTCAGTATAGGAGATCCTTTTCAAAACATCATCCCTGGTAGGCCAAATGATGTGTAAATTACTGATGACATCAACTACCATACCACTACCATGTGTGACCACCTATAATTCCATCTCCAACAGAGTGGCACGTATCATTAAAAAAAATTGGAGAATACTCACGAGTGGCAAACTTAATTGGGACAAACCACAGTTTTCATACAGAAGAGCCAGAAGCTTGAAAGACAGCTTGCTGTCCACACGCCCACAACAGCAAACAAACCCGGCAAATACAGTGCTAAATGCCTGGGGTCTCCCTAATGTGACTGGCCATATTCCGTGTGGTAACTGCAGTGTGTGCCACCTTACAAAACCTACCAAATCCCTGTACTTGGAACCTGCGAGTACTTGGCACATCAAAAAGCACACCAACTGCAATTCATGCAACGTCATCTACCCGATTACGTGTCCTTGCGGACTCCGTTACTTGAGGATGAGTAACCGCAAAATAATAATCCCTATATGTGAACACAGAAGCAACATCCGTTGCAAGCGTAACACAATAAAAATGACTGATCATTTCCTTGAACTTGGCCATACCACGAATGACATGAGATGGGTGGTAATTGAGCAATTGGATAAGGGTACCACCAACCTACAGAGTCGCCTTCACGAGAAGGAGCAACGTTGGGTCTACCATTTAGCTGCACACACAATCAGACTGAAAGAACATTCCATGGAATTTACTCAACAGACAACAATAGATAGACGTTAATGTGTGGGTCACCACGAAAAAAACGTAGAACACCCTGTTTTCATATATTTTTCTCACATTCTGATAAAATTCACTGTTAGTCGCATTGAACAATGTAATCACAATCAGTATTGTTTGAAAAAGTGGTGGCACTACCCCCACTTCTTCACACTAAATCCCATAAAAGACTTTGCTTAATATACTTTCCAGGTTTAGTATCCAGTATGTCTTTACGCCCTGCTCTATCAGACTCTCTGCAAATGCATAATGTCACCAACCTCCCAACACTATGGTGACATGTTTCCATATACCACACATGAGGCACCACACATCATCCCTTCATGCATTCACAGTCCGTTACCTGCTCGTTTAACAAGACTATTGCCTGAATCATTTTACTTTTAAACTACTCAGGAATTGGCCACCATTAAAACAGGGCCTCTGGTATTGACTATCTGTATTGTTCATTTACACATGAACAAATCTTCCTCACTTAGCATGCCTTGCTAGTGAGGTTAGCTCTCCAGTAGCGCATACATCTGCGATCATGTGACAACGTCACGTAATGCTACCACGCCCCTTCCTAGCGGCATGTTATGCGGTCACGCCCCAGTCAAACACCGAGTACCACTATAAACTTTGCCTCTACCTATTGCAGTTATCGGCAGGATTCCTAGAAGACTGAAGTAGGTCTAAAAGGCGGGAAGTCATCCTTGGCAAAGTAAGTAACCATGCACTTTGCAGCAAGGGCACTTTTCGATTGGCTTGTGGCAGGGCTCCTAGATAGACCGCTCCATTTTTACTAGCCTCATTTCTGTTTTCACAGTGTTTGACTACAGGAGACCCCATCTTCCAGGATCCATTTGATCTTTTAATTTTTACAACTGGTGTAAGATATTTTCATTCTGATTTTGCACAGCTATTGTTAGGTATCTCTGTCCTATCATGCTGATAATCTATGTGACATTAGGAACACTCTCTAGCTTAACAATGTGAATAATCATACATGAGGTGGCTAAATATACTTGCACGGATATTCAGACCAAATTAGTCTTATATACAGGCTATTACCAGGAATTAGCCAGCGTTCAACATTTGCAGAGTTTTTGGCTCCTCCGTGACCGCGGATACTTGTGACTACGCAAGGAGCTCATTCATTTAGAGACATGCATGCTGGCACCCACCACCAAGCATGACCTTTTGCCTAAAATGTGTGTTTGTAGTATGTCTACGTATGATTGAAGGGATGTAAACACAACCCACATTCCGACTCACGACGTGCATCAGGATATTTCAGTGAGCACATCACGTAAGTAAGGATAATGAAGCCAAACAAAAAGTCATGGTCATGCTTCTTTACATATCATGTATATACTTTACGTTGTATGTTTTTTCTCTTACAGATTCCAACCAGTTGGTGTGTTCGTAAGTAAGGCTACAACACCACACGCACAGCACAACTTAGTGTGTGTGCTGTAAATAATTCACAACTTACCTGGCTAATAAACTTTTGGAGCCAGACCACAGTTCACGCTCTATGGTCCTGAAGAAAGCCTCTTTACTGAAGACTGAAACATGTTGACCAGTATTTAGGGGATATCAAAGACCCATTTTTCATCTTCTTTAGACCTGCTTTGTTTTTACCCAGTTAGGTATTCTACAGACATTTTTAACCTCACCACTTTTTGAGCACACACCACACTGCCAAATCAAAAAACCCGCTCTGCTGTAACTCAGGCATTAAAGCACAGCTGGGTTGCACTCGGCAGCCCAGCTGGGAACTCGATGATGAAGCATGTCACCAACTAGGTTGGTGTGTGAGGGTTCTTCTTACAAATCCATTGGATTTTTGTGCTCTATTGCTTGGCGCTGAGTCGATAAAACTAAAGGATTCCTTAATGGGTCCGTCCACGTTGTTTCATTTATTGCCAATCAGGGGAAGAGGACGCACCCCTCTGTCCTTCCTTGCTTTCTCTTTGATTCTTCCCTAAACTACTGATGATCCGTGTAGACAAAATCCCATACAGTATTTTTATTCAGGAATAGGACATACAAGTTTGGCTGGAGAAACAAAAGACAACAATTTTTTACTTTTGAAGACAGTGTTTGGTTCCAACTTAAGGCTGCAGTAATTGGAGTAAGTCCATCCACTTTGAGACAGTGGGCCCAATTCACAAAGGTAAACTGAGACGAAAGTCTAACTTTACTACTTTCGGCATTCATAAAGGTCATTTACGAGCCGCAAAGTTAGACTTTTGTCTCAGTTAAACTTAAGTTTTAGTCTTAAGTTAAGCTGAGACCAAAACTGAGACAAAAGTCTAACTTTACTACTCATGAATAACCTTTGTGAATACCGAAACTCATGGAATAACCTTTGTGAATACCGAAAGTCGTAAAGTTAGACTTTTGTCTCAGTTTACCTTTGTGAATCGGGCCCTTTAATTAGAGTGCTGAGTTTAGTTGTTATATTTACCCCTTTCTCCAATATAAAAGGACTCTTGATTTTCAAAGATCTTTTTGAAACCATTATCCTCAGTAGCCTGAATAATCCCTCACAGTAGTTTGTAGAAGTTGTTGTTGGAGAAACAAAAGGGGTCATTTTTTTAGTTATGAAAACACTTTTTATTTCCAACTTGATGCTGCTGTAATTGGAGTATATCCATTCAATTTTTAACTGTAAGTAGAGAATGTAGTGTTTAGATGTTATAGAAACAGCTTTGTTGAAGGTAAAAAGAATCTTGAATTTGAACAACATTTTGAAGACATTACCCCAATAGGCCAAATAATGTCTAATAAACAGATAAACCAAATAATAAAAAACACTGTATACCACTTTTTTATCCGCAAATTGTCATCAGAACTTTGGTTGAAGAAAGAAGAGATATGAGTTTGGTAATGTCCAAGGTAGCCTAAGTTTAGATTTTAGACCAATGTCATTGCATTCTGTCCATCCAGATTGGCTTCTTAAATAGACAGTGTAGTGTCCAGAGGTTGTATTAACTCCTTCATGAAAGATGATAGCTAAAATAGTAATCGTCCTTCCTAAAATTAATATTTGTGCATCTACGAATTTTATAATTTCACTTTCCAACTTTGAACCTCTGCATCATTGTAGCATCACTAGAAGGTATTTCCCAGTTGTTTGTAGAAACAACGCAGGCATGAGATATGATCTGCAGTTTGGGCAGGTCATATTTTCGGTTTTAGTATCTGGTAACATCAAGTAGAGGAATCATTCAAATTCATTACAGTTCTGGAGGTGAATCCACAATCTTCGGGGTCATGATTCAATCTTTAACTCAATCCAAATAACTCATTAATATTTACTTTTTCTTGCCCTAACACCCTTAGCATTACCATTATCAATTCTTGGGTGTCTTGTTGAATATTTAGAGAAAATACTATTGATCTGGAAGATATATCTATAAGATCTTGGATTCCTGTAACAAAATGTATTACATTTCTGTCACTCAGTGAATGTTGGGGCAAACTATATAGTGCAGAACAGATTCTCTTATCTCTTTTATAATTAATCAATCAATCATGCCATTTGTATAGTGCACTACTCACCCGGGAGGGTCTCAAGGCGCTTGGGGGGAGGGGTATGCTACTGCTCGAACAGCCAGGTCTTGAGTTGTTTCCTGAAGGCGAGATGGTCCTGGGTCAGCCGAAGGTGGATGGGGAGGGAGTTCCAAGTCTTGGCAGCCAGGTAAGAGAAGGATCTTCCTCCGGCGGTGGCTCTTCGGATGCGTGGTACGGCTGCAAGGGCGAGGCTGGTGGACCGTAGCTGGCGGGTGGGCGTGTAGAAGGTCAGGCGGTCGTTGAGGTACTTGGGGCCCCGGTCGTGGAGAGACTTGTGTGCGTGGGTGAGGAGCCGGAACGTGATCCTCTTGTCGACGGGGAGTCAATGTTCAATTTGGTTTAGTACTTTGCATATTAGTTGACCCATGACCTGTTTTCAAACTGGGAACCTTCAACTTCTCCATCATTTAGCAGTTTTCTTTTCTTTGATCCTTCAGGATTCTCTTTGTGTGTTTCATTTTTTTGATCATCCATACACTGTTTAGTAATCTTCCACACTGGACAGATTAACCATTTCTCATAAACAGGGTACTAGCCTAAAAGAGGAGCATATAGACTTCTTAACCGATAGTATTCCCTTACACAGCTAGCATCAGCACTAACTTTCTTCTCATCAAAGTCAATCAAGAACAAACGTTCTCATTTGCGAAAATGCTAAAAATTACATTCCTTCTATGAAAACAGTAGTTCCAATAGTAGCAACAGCTGCATCTACACTTAAACCTTGCAATGTGTGGATGCTTGCAGCATGCACTAGAGACATTGGGAACTGCTTTCTAACATAAAGGTCTTTCACTAGCAAAAATCATACACCACATCAACCAATCTGTCTGACACCATCAATTGCATCACATTTTATGACTCATCTTTGTTTGGGTAATTAATGAAATGTATAACATTACCCATTGCACCATTTACTAACCCTTTTTCAACATTTAAATTCCAAAGCAAAATTATACGAAAGTTTTTGCTGTAACCTCTTCTCTAACCATGCTGTTTCGATAAAGACTTCTCCAAAGAATCCCATTTTGCATGTAGCTTATCTGTGAGTAGTATGGTCACTCCCTGATGTTCCATTTTATCAGTAGCTATAATTTCCAAAATATGTTCTTTTTCCAGTTGCTGTAATTTTTCATTGAATTTGGAGCACTCTTGAAGGGTTGACATTAAACACACTATAAACTTTTCTTCTTTAATGAAATTATACATTAGTTCTGCCGCGTAACATTAGATTGAAATAGTTTCTATAAGGCAAGTTTCCAAAACACGTTTCCCTTCTTTTGTGAGAACTCCTACTCTGTCATTCAGTATACCTCCATATTCCACATCTGATGCTTGCCATATATTTCTCACTAATTCTTTGTAATTAAAGATTTGTCATATATTTAATTGTCAATACTTTCTAGAGGATTTCTTCTTTCATTATGTAGAAGTGTTTTAAAAAGAGATTGTCCGTTTACAGGTGTTAGTTGTAGTAGGTCACCAAATACATTTACGTGTTTCCCACAAAAACAGTACATCGTAGTATGTTCTTAATATTTGCTGTATTCTTAAATGTATGAAAGTAAGCATTAGGTTCGAAACCATACTCACTTCATCAATAATTAGAAGCTTCAGTTTTTTCAATGCTCTTGCTACCTTATAACAAGCATCACCAGATAATTTCTGGTATTTTAATTTATTGTCATGTTCAAAAGGTAATTCCTTTAATGTTATCTGCAGTTGATCCTGTTGGTGCAGTAACTAAACATGACAAATTTGAATCTGTCGTCTCTCTGTAGATAGCCAGTGGATAATTTAATCAACAAATGTTTTCCAGTCTTAGCATGACCACTTCCATATAGTCGAACTTGTTTAACTGAAGAACATTCACACTGTTTCTTCTCATGCAGGAATACATGCTTTATTTTATCTTTAACTTTGTCTTTCTGTTCAGTTTTCAGTTGTTGTACTAACTGTTCAAGATCTACAGTTTCCTCTATTGCTTACTGCATTGCATTCTCCACCTCATTCTGCTGCTTCATTTTGAATTACTGGCTCTCCAAGAGGATCTTGACTTGCTGGTGCAGAGCTTTGGCTGCTTTGAGAACTTTCCTTGGCTATCTTAGCAGTGATGGTTTCTTCCTGTTCAATCTCATCTCTCACAGTTGAAGTTAGGTTGGAAATACTGAGCATTCAATGGTGTTTTTCATAGCATTAAAAAAGTCTTCATAACAGTGATAGGGGCATATTTACAAGCCCCTATCGCCAACATGTCGTCACTTTCTTTGATGTTGTGGTGGCGATACGGGCTTTGCATTATTTACAAGGCAGCATTAAGCCACTTAATGTGGCTTATCGCTGCCTTGTAAACAAGGCACCCTTTCACGCTATACTTAGCGTGAAAGGGGTGGGCAATAGGTGTTGCGGTGGACGTTCCGCTGCAACACCCATTGATTTTGAAGCTGCTCCATATTTACAAGAGTGATGTAAATATGGGGCAGCACTAAAATTAAGACCAGGGAAAACCTGGTCTTAACATGGAGCAACCAGGAGAAATGCTTTACTTCACGTTTTTTCATTTTTTTGCATGCTGCATTGTGAAGCACACATAAAAAGAGCAAAACGCCATGCATGATTGTTTACGTACAGGAAGGTGTCCTGCACATGAACAATCATTCCCATAACGCAAACACCCTTTCACTATGGTGCATGGGGGCTTGCGTTGGTGCCAGGCAGCTGTAATTAGCGCCAGTACAGAGGGAAATGCAGGGCTGCACTGTATTGATGTAAATACGGTGCAGCCCTGCTTTTCCAAAGTGGCGGAGTGCGGCGTTAAGCCAAGAAGGCTAACACTGCGCTCCCCCACTTCCATTGTACATATACCCCATAGTGTCCCAGTAATTCTGATTCTGCACTCCATGGCTTGAACAACTGCAAAAGTGCCAAGTAGAAAAACTCTCTTTTCTCTGGATTTTGGCCACTAAATTTTCTGTGGTTATTTTCCTTTCCTTTGCTGTGTCTCACTAAAAAACCATCAGGTCCAAGGACTGCATATCTTTCTTGTTCTATATTTTAGGTTAGATTACTTCTAAATGTATAATGCTAAAGTACTTCATAGAAACACATGCTTTCAAGATGAGGACTCCTTCTTGGGTAGTATGTATCCAGCAAGTTAGACGTCAGAATGTATGTACTCTCAGGTTACGATTCTGCAAGGTATTGTATTTCTGGAAAATACTTTAATAATCTATTACGACTACTTGCAAGGCGTAGGCTTACCCATAGAATTCCTCTTGACTTGGAGAATGAACTAACTGAGCAGGTTATCCCATGCATACTCTGCACAACTGAGTGTTAGGCACCAAGTCGGTGCTCCTAGGTTTCTCAATATGCATTTCAACGTACCATGACGACAATAGCATTATTCATTGGTCCCATGCTGGCATGCCATCAAATTAATCAAGTTGTGTTCCAGATTTTCAACTTTTCCTTGAACTTTGGCAACAAATTCCCCTGCTGTCATATTTTGGAGATTCCCTCCTGTCTTGAGAATGTGGTTTACTTCATAAGATAGGCTGAGAGGTCGTTCTCAAATGAACGATGAATTATATAGGAACTACAATGGCGAAATCTAGGATTCTCTGAGAATAGTCTAGTTGATCTGTACTCAGCTTTCGGTATCTGTACAGGCCTGTCATCATATCTAACACCTACTCCAGTAGGAAACAGAAGCGGAAAACACTGGGCTTCTAAACTTCCCTCCCACACACTCCAGGGAGATCCTTTTGCTTCCTTTATTTGACAGAAATCAATAGCATCACAAATGATCTCTTTAGAATGGAGAGTGTTCATATATTAATTCACGTTTTCAATCTGACCTCTTGATGATAATGATGTATCATCTTCCATAAGTGTTGCATTTTGAAGAACATCTATATCTTTATATTAACCACATCGATGCTATGCATTTTCCCCTCCTGTGCTGGGATTTACTTATTCCCATGTTTCATGACGAGCTGGGCTCGTCATGAGCGTGCGAGGAGGCTACCTCATGACGAGCCCAGCTCGTCATGAGCGTGGAAGGGGTTAAAGATTACTTTGTACCAGATATAATGCTGTCTTTCTTACTTTAGTGACATCCACTTAGTCTTGCTATATCTTTTTGCTCTTGGTAGGAACACCATTCACTAGAATTACAAGTGCTTCTTCCAAATCTCTCTGTCCCCCTACAGTTTCAATATTCTGCTTGAAATATAATGAATGGCAAGTACACAACTCTACCTTTAAGACCTTTCTGTTACTCTGTTGAAGGTAACTTGCCTGTCTTTGGCTCCATACAGACTATTGCATGGAATGAATGTGTAGACTGTATTAGAAGAGATTCATAAACATTTAAATCTTACAATTATTGAGGAATTTGAACTAATTCTAACTTGTTGTGGACAGTTCTAGCTGGCATTGTATTGTCTTCCAACTTATTATAGCAGTAGTTACATATAATATGTCGAATTAATCAGTCAACCCGTTCCTCTGCAAATAAAAAGTTGCAAATTCTCGCAACTTATCATTGCCTTCTTTTTCACTTGTTAAATACAAATCAATATTCCATGTTTGATTTTTGTAGTGAGCGCTTCAACAACAAATTCAAATACGTTTTGGTATATACAAGCAAACACTGTTAAACGTTCTAATCTCTTCTTAGAAGTTATCAACAGTAATACCTGTCTCCTGTTCTGATATTACTGCAGATACCAAGTCCTCATTTTCCCTACATTCCTCTTCAGGATCAAAGAAACTAAACTGAACATCTTCACAGACTTTCTTTACCCCTGCTACAGTACCATACAAAAAAGCTCTGTTTATTTCTCCAAAGCATAGGGCAGGACTTTTAACATAGTAAAGCCTCCTAACTAGTTTTCACATTTCAGAGTGGTGAACAGCTAACATTCAAAAGTGATGAAAGGTGCTTCTGCACACTTTCTTAGAGAGACATGTTAGCGAATGTCCCTGTAAATTAGTATACTTCCTTACTTTGCATGGATCTAATCCTTGCAAAATACCAATTTTCTGTTTCAGACATTTGCAGCCAAATTGACATAAGAAATTGATTCCTTCCGATAACTACAAACATTGCTACTTTCCATAAGTATACAGGGCCTTGTCTACACCTTCTCTGTTCCTCTTCAGCTATGAGTTCCGCTGGATTTCTGGGTACCATAACCTCTTTTGGAATAGTATAAACGCCTTTCATCTCATAACATTTTCCACATTGGTCGATAGTGCATGCACTAATTTGTTCTCTTGCAAGTAACGTTTTTCATTAATGAAAGGCTCAGTACTGGAAGTATGCAACCATTCAACAATTAAAACTGTACAAAAGTTAGTTTTATTGACAAGTCTTGTCTTTTGGCTTTGTCTCTTCACGGACAATACTATTTTGTCTAGTTTCTTCATTGTGTTTAGAATCAAAATAAATAACTTCCTTTTGATAGTAAAGGCCTTATCAGCTACACCCTCAACACGTTCCATTTGTCTGACTGCTTTTCTTCTTCTTTTGTACTTCTTCATTGATAGATTTTATATTACTCTAGTGCGGAACATTCTAACTCTGATTTCCTTCACCTGCCTCTGCCTCTAAATTAAAGTCTGTCCATTTCTGTTAGGTTGTAGAGTCTTTTTTTCACTCACGTTTTCACCTTTGTAAGTGGTTCTCAAAGTTTTTTTTTAATTTCTTCATTTTGTACTTTTTCCAATTCCACACATACAATTTAACCACTTGGATGCTAAGGCTCCTTGAGCTTTTTACTGTAATTTCCATTGAAATGAATGGCAACTCCATGACGAGCTGAGCTCGTCATGAGCGTCGAAGGGGTTAAAGAAATGTCTTCATGCTCTTGCCAGCAGCTCTTTTCTCTTTCACCACTTTTGCCTCGTCTGTTTCTCAGCTCTAATGATGTAGTATCCTTGCTGCTGTTTCTTTCTTCTGTCACTTTGTGATGGCATTGTAACTCTCTGTAGTAAAGTAGAAATTAATATTTGAAAAGAAAAAATAGATAAGCACATTTACCTTTTAATTACATAGTATCAGATTATATTTCTCAAGCACTTAGTTAGTAACACAAACAATTATTTTATTATAAAATAGGTAACATTATTCTTTTCCAGATACCTCAGTGAGTGTTGGAGGCCCTATCTGGGTCTGTCACTACCCGTGTATGTAAATAACTGATTCTCTTTGTGACATGTATGGTTCTCTAAATGTGTCTGTAAGGGGATGTATGAATTGCTTCCTGAGTGTGTTAATGAGTGTTGGTTTTTTTAACGTATCTGTGCAACTACCTCCATAAGTAATAAACACATATTGAATATGTCTGGCTCGTGAGTGAATATTTAGGTGCTTCTGACACTATATCACTGGTTCTTTTAGTATCTGTCTGCTTTTCTACTGAACTGTGTCAGATTGATCTCTGTGTGGCAGGGCAGATGCATAATTGGGCACAAGGGTCTCTAGAAGTGCTTATTGCGCAGTGAAGCTTCAGACTACATGTCTTAACTTTTAAGCACATACCAGAAAGTTGATTACGACTAAAGGCCTCAAACAAGGTTGCGTATTGGCCCCACATCTTTTTAATTTGTTCATGTCCGATCTTGCACAGAGGCTAGACTGCACTAATTCTCATCCGCCGAAACTTGGTAAGCTAGTACTCGCACACCTCTCGTACGCTGACGATGTGGTGTTAATGAGTTTAAAAAGATCGGTCTTCAAAGAGTTTTAAATTAAATGTCAGATTACATCTCAGCGAATAATCTAGAAATAAATACATCAAAAACCAAAACAATGATGATTAGCAGTCACCGGAGAAGCAAGCAGAACATCTGGCTCAACGGCAACCAATTAGAGGAAGTAAAAAATTACAGGTACTTGGGATTTTATATTGACAACTTACAAAATCACAGAGTAAAAAAAGTACATGACTCAGAGAACCAGCGCTCTTATATTCGCCTTCAGTCAACTGGCACACAAGTTGAAGGGTCCATCACATAAACCATTGCTAGCGGTGATGGCGGCTAGTATTCTTCCTACGATAACATTCGCCAGTGCTGCTTTTCATGGTCAAGACTCAGAGCTTTTAAACCAACTAATAGTTTCTACCTATAAAAAAGTGTTTCAGCTACAACGGTCAGCTTCTCCGGCACAGGTTCGTCTTGAATTCGGCCTAAGAAACTAAACTATAGGGAGAATGTACTCCACAGTAAAGCTTTGCTATCGGTTGAAACTGAATGCGGCCACATCATCAATTAATGAAGCCCTTTGGACCGAAGAACATGATGACAGAAAATCACCTTATAATCAATACCTATGCAAATCTTTGTCAATAACCTGTACAAATGACTTATGGAACAACAATCTGCCATACCAGTCCTTCAAACAAGCAATAAATAAAGCAGCAAAAATTCACTCATTACAAATTGACAAAAATAACTTCAGGTTAAGGTCGCACGCTTGGATGGTGATTAATAATTATAAGTCACTTGCACTAGCCCTGTACTTGAACATGACATTCTCAATTTATTTGAAAAAACAATTAATGGCAATACGCTTCGGAAAATTACCATCAATAGCGGGTCAGCCTACCTGGGTGCATATAGGGCCCAAATCATGTCTGCTCTGTGGTTACCACAAAGAAAACTTTATTCATGTAATCTGCGTATGCAACAAACTCTACAATGCTTGAGCCACCTTATTCAGACAAAGTTTTAACGCTAGAGGCATCCGGTCCTGTAGAGCCACAATAATCACGTGCCTAAATCCATCAGACCCACAACTGAATTGTAAATTGATCAAATTCCTTAAAGTTTTTGGCCAGGCCCATAAAATTGCCTATAAAAAAAAGCGATATTGGGGGGGCGGAGCTTGCTCGCGACCGAGATGGCCGCTTGAGGCCAGTGCTCCGTCGAGTCGTACCACAATTCAGCAATAATCCTGCAGCATTCAACAGATTGTACCCTTTACTTGCGGGGCACTGCGAGCGGAGAGAGAGTGCAGCTGGCGGACTGATCTCCGATTGTGCTGGGTGGCGTGAACACAGAGGACGCCCGGAGGAGAGCAACCGCGACTTCTGGGCCGTCAAGCCTCGGCCTGGAGTGAGTAGCGGGAGCGGAGCAGCGTCCCTGGACGTGTGGCGTTGCTCGATGAGGCACAGCGGTGTCGGCGACAGCCTGTGAGCCCACGAGTGGGGCACGTCCGGCGGAGGCCTCGGCAGGTGAGGAGAGCGGTGCTGTCCCCCCCACAGAAGGCATGCGGAAGCGGCGGAGAGCAAGGGGCCGGGAAGCGATGGGGTGGGGAAGTGCGGCGGATGTTTTGACCTGTGCAGGCCCCAGTGAGGGAGAGCGGAGATACTGGACGGTGCATGGACCCCCGGGGGAGATTGTATACACCCCCACAGAGAGGAGACAAGGCGCGGGCCTAATTGTGTGCAGGCAGCTGGGAGGTGACACGCGCCCAGACCCCACAGAACTGTGAGTGCATCATAGGTGGGGCTCAGGGACTATTGGCCAGGTTCATCAGTCTGCAAAAAATGCTGAGTGGGGAGGCTAGTGGGTAAGGCCCCCGGCAATGGCAGAGGCAGTACGGCCGCGGCCACAAGAGACATTGGATGGTGTGAACTGAGAGTTATTTAGGGCTGCTGGCAAGGGACTGCACTGGTACAGAAGCACTAGAGCGCTGCGCCCAGAGAAGGGTGGGGGATATGTGTGATGTAGACTTGAAGGCATAAGCTCATAAAAATAATGCAATTTAGAGTAGAATGCTGTTTATGGTTTGGTACGACGAGGGTGAGGATGGGTCTGAGGCAAAGTGACCTAATGCAATGATTATTGTATATGGAGCGACCTCAGCCCACGTGTGCTGAACACCACAGAAGTTCTTGTAGAGTTATTTTCGAGGGGGGTGATGCGGGGCGGGGGGAGGGTGCAGGGGTACTGTGTGACCAAGTACAAGTCCTGTGCACACGTATCACATATAAATGAGTTGGGCCTGGCTGGTTGTACCTTTGTTTGTACTGACCAAGACTGCACAATAAATGACGATGAAAACTACATTTGGACTTTGACCATTTTATTTGAATTTCCTCTAAACTTGTTTAGTTCTTACTCAAGAACTCATTTATATGTGATACGTGTGCACAGGACTTGTACTTAGTTGTTTGGTATGGGACATGTCCCACAACTATACAGGGGCTGTTTTCTGTCTGGGTTTGTTCCCCTGACCTGTCCGCACCGTTATATCTCAGTGAACACAATTGACTATCGCACATGCTAGAGCGCCACTGCTTCCTGTCTTCCACCCAAACCCAATTCTAATTTTCACGTACTGTGTGACCAAGTTGGCGGTGGTCAACTGTGGGAGGGGGAAGGGAGGTCTGGGGTACGATGGTTGTTGGTGACTTGTTCGTGGGAGGAGAGCGTGATGATTGTTGAATGTTTGGGAGGACTGTTTTATGATTGTTGAATGTTTGGGAGGACTGTTTTTGTTTTTGCGTGCAGAGCACAGTGCACGTACACACAACAGACTAGGGTCCACTATGTGCAGTGATAACACGGATGGCGGAACAGGCTGTGGCGGATAGTCCTGGTTGGGCGGACAGTATAAGAGCGTTGTCGTGGAATGTCAGGGGTCTTAACGACCACCGGAAGTTACGAAGGGTTCTGAGCTACCTGCACAGACAGAATATTGACATAGCCCTACTTCAGGAGACCCACCTACCACAGACGAGCGCGATGCTGCGCTATAGGGGTCTCATTGACAAGTTAACTGCGGCAGGATTCACCACGCACGCAAGAGGCGTGCTGACATGGGTGAACCTCAAGTCGGAGTACACGTTAGAATTGCTGAGGGCGATTTGTAATATCCCGATGTAAGGGTCGGGGTATTGATTTGGTGATAGTGAACGTGAACGGACCTAACTATGACTGCCCAGAGTATTTCAAAAATCTGGCAACAGCTACACGTATATTCCACAATGCACAGTTTTTATGGGGAGGGGACTTTAACCTGGTAAGAGACCCGGACCTGGACAGATCCGCGGGCCCCACCCAGAGACCCGCTGCGGCTGCGCTCCCGCTGGGCAGCGTGATGGTTAGTATGGACCTCAATGACATATGGAGAACGCACAACCTGGGACAGGGGGGCTACACGCAGTATTCGGCCTTCCACAATTTGCATACTCGTATAGATTACTGGCTAGCCTCCATGTCACGGTTAGGCCAAATCCGGGTCTGCCAGTTCCTGCCGCGCACACTCTCAGACCATTCACCATTACTATTGGTCCTGACCACCCCTAAGAAAACAATACCACAGTTTACATGGCGCTTTCTGCCCTACTTCCTGCTGGACCCACTCTTCAAGGGGGAGCTTGCGGAGGCAATTGACACGTATTCCGAGGCAAATATAGGAACAGTGGACAGTTTTCAAACAATATGGGAGGCATTTAAGGTTTATATTAGGGGCATAGCAATGACTAAACACTCGGGGGTCCTTAAAGCCATAGGACAGAGACTAAGGAACTTGGAACTGAAATTGGGGCAATTAGAGGCGCGCATGGTGTTGGACAATAATAATGACCTAGAGGAAGAGATTAAAGTATTGTTAAGTGAATATCATGGGAAGGCAGACAGGGAGGTCAAGCACATGGGGAAGTATGCGTCGGCGCGCACGTACGGGGAAGGAGACAGACCAGGATCGGTACTTGCAAGGCTGCTGAGTGCGAAGTGGGGGAAGATGCAAATCACGGCAGTAAGGTAGGCGGAGGGAGAGATCTTAACCAATGAAACAGATATAGTGAAAAGGTTCCGACAATATTACACAGACTTATACAAGACAAGAACAGGGGACCTGAATGGGAAGATTCTAGGCTACCTGGAGCACAATGAACTTCCGTCTCTCACAAACACTCACAGGGAATTCCTAATGCTCCCCATAGAGAAGGATGAGATAGTGTAGGCCCTGGTGGGTCTAAAGTCTGGGCGTGCCCCGGGTGCGGATGGTCTCCCGTTTGGTTTTTATAAATCCTTTATAGATCTCCTACTCCCACACCTGGCAACACTGTTTGAAGATATGTGTGAAGCGGGTAGCATGCCACAGTCGATGAGGGAGGCAATTTTGGTGGCTATTCCCAAGCCGGGAAAACCACTGGAGTAGTGCAGTTCGTACCGCCCCCTTTCCCTTTTAAATGTAGACACCAAGATAAACGCAAAAATCCTAGCTAATCCCCTAGCGCTCCTGGCTCAGCATCTGGTGGCTCTGGAACAGGCGGGGTTCATCCCGAGCAGAAATCTGACATATAACATCCGTAACCGTTTTTGGAACAATGCAGCATGTAAAGCAGGATAAAAAGGCAGTGGCGGTATTTTTAGACATGGAGAAGGCTTTCGACTCCGTGGAGTGGCCCTTCATGAGGCAGGTTTTGAAGAGAATGGGACTAGGGTAGGTGTTCCTGCAAATGATTCGTACCCTGTATAGCAGCCCCATGACGAGGATTCGATTGGGCAGTTTGGTCAAGAAAACCTTTGCCATATCCAGGGGGACCAGACAGGGCTGCCCGCAATCCAGTCAATAACTTTCCCTCTCACTCCATCCACGAAGGAATTCGAGATGGAGTTCCACTGCAGTGGTCTATAGACTCCATCAGGTACTTAGGAATTCAGTTACATAGGGATTCTGAGATAGTATTCCTTGAAACTTACGGGATGGCCATTAGTAAATTGGAGGACGATGTAGAGGCCTGGTGCCATCTCCCACTCTCACTCATGGGACGCATCTCCATTATGAAGATGGTGGTGTTACCTAGGTTGTTGTTTCTGTTCACAATATCCCAATGGTGCTCTCGCGTGCCATCTTTCAGAGACTGAAACAAAAACAAACTATGATAAAGCTTGCCTGGGCGGGCAAACAGGCCCGGGTCCAATAGAAGGTCCTTACGCTACCATACAGTATAGGAGGCCTGGGTGCTCCAGACTTTGAGCTGTACTACAGAGAACAGGGAACCCATATGTATACCTGGATTCATGGGGCCTTATTTATGAGGCCGTGCGTCACTTTTACGCCGCCGGTGTGTCACTTTTTGTGACGCACCAGCAGCGTAAAAAATGTGCCTTGTTGCACCATATTTACAAAGTGACGCATCTAGGTAGATGCGTCACTTTGTAAACCCCTGTGCTACATTATACCTACGCCAGGTATAATGTATGCAGGGGGGGGCGTTCTGACACAAGAAAGGGTCATAGAAGTGACTCAGTGAAATCTATAAGATTTCACTGCGCCACTTCTAGGACACAAATGCGTCAATTTCTTACGCCTGCCTCACAGCAGGTGTAAGACTGATGCAGGCCCTTTCACGTGGGGCTTGCCCCATGTGAATGGACACATTGCTGGAGTTGCGTCACTTTTGTGACACACTCCAGCAATGGTCCCTTTTGCGCCATACAGATACGTCAGAAATACTGACGTATCTGTAACTCCTTGCGCCATGATGCGTCATACTGTAAATATGACGCATCATTGGTGTTGGAAGGAGGGCGCAGTGAAAAGCGAAGCATCACTGTTTTCACGCAGCGATGCGTCACTTTTCATAAATGAGGCCCATGGTGTCTCGAATATTCCATTTGTCTGGATGGAACATCTTTTTGCGGACCCTCTCCCCTTAACGGTGATGATATTCAAACCGGTTGACTGACGAACTGGAATACTGAATTCAATACCTGCTACCAATCATGCATGTCACTGCTTGCTGCTCAGCAGGGGGAGCACTATTGTACTTGCCTAATATGCCAGTAGAGTGGGCCCTCTGGTTGGCTCCCTGCAGAGACAAGGGGGTGATAAAGGCACTGCACCAACTGAAAGTTCTGACAGCAGGGGACATGTTTCAGGATGGGAAAGTAAAGACCTGGGAACAGGCGTCTGGGACTGTGGGAGAAGGCACAGTACTGCAGCGTTTTCAATTCTACAGGGTACGCAGGGCCCTGCAGGAACAGTTAGGGGAAGTCCTAGATGAGCTGCCGGAAGTGCCCGAAATTACCTATGTGATTAAGGCTGAATCTCCATGCAAGATAGTCACCAATATCTATAAAATAGCAATGACCCACAGGGAGAACCGGTACACAGCTGCGAAGCTAGCTTGGCAAAGAGACCTGCAAATAACGATAGACGATGATATGTGGCGATACTGCTGTATGAACACAAGGAGAGTTTCACAACATGGTAGACACCGTCTGTACTACAGAGCCGCACAGGGAGCCCACATGTATGCCTGGATTCATGGTGATTCGAATATTCCATTTGTCCGGATGGAACATCTTTTCGCGGACCCTCTCCCCTTAACGGTGATGATATTCAAACCAGTTGACCGCCATACTGGAATACTAGATTCAATAACTGCTACCAATCATGCATGGCACACTCTTGCTGCGCAGCAGCGGGGAGCACTAATGTACTCGCCCAATATGCCGGTGGAGTGGGCCCTCTGGTTGGCTCCCTGCAGAGACAAGGGGGTGATAAAGGCACTGCACCAACTGAAAGTTCTGACAGCAGGGGACTTGTTTCAGGACGGGAAAGGAAAGACCTGGGAACAGGAGTCTGGGACTGCGGGAGCAGGCACAGTACTGCAGCGTTTTCAATTCTACAGGGTACGCAGGGCCCTGCAGGAACCGTTAGGGGTGGACCTAGATGAGCCGCCGGAAGTGCCCGAACTTACCTATGTGATTAAGGCTGAATCTCCACGCAAGATAGTCTCCAATATCTATAAAATAGCAATGACCCACAGGGAGAACCGTTACACAGCTGCAAGACTAGCTTGTCAAGAGACCTGCAAATAACGATAGACGATGATATGTGGTGATACTGCTGTATGAACACAAGGAGACTTTCGTTACATGGTAGACACAGGCTTATACACTTTAAATACATTAATAGGGTGTACTACACCCCAGAACGTTGATGTAGATATGGGCTCCGGGAGGAAATTACATGCGAGAGATGCCATGCGCCAACAGCTGATTCCTTACATTTGGCATGGCTATGCCCAGGAATATAAGCATACTGGGTAGAGATCTTCAGGGAATTGAGTAGAATAATAGAAGTATGGCTGGACCCAGGTCCCGCGGTAGCTCTCCTGGGATACTCCAAAAAGCTGCCTTGGGCGAAGCGAAGATTGGTGAATATGGGCATGCTTAAAGCTAAATGGTTGGTGGCCCTGTGCTGGATGAGGGGCCCGACGCCCACGGTGAGGTGATGTTCGCATGAATTCCGCGTAGTAGTACTCCGCCAACTACGCCCACCCTTACCTATTTCCCAGCTACAGCCTACCTTAGTGGTCAGCTATAAATGGTACAAGAGGAATTTATACCTTGTGTAGGAGTTTTAAGTGACAAGATAGCCCTAGCAGTAAAACCGCATGCACAAGCTCAAATATAGCAGGCCTGAGATATAATCCTAGAGCTACTTCTATGCATGGTAGACTTAAAAGTGTCAGTTGTTAGCAGATATTTGAATGAGTATCTCAGTCCCTATCTGGGACTGTGATTGCATATGTATGCAAGTTTGTTAGTAAATCACTGCCTTTCTTTGTGATATATATGCTTCTCTAGATATGTCTGTAAGGGACTGGATGGATTGCCTCCTGGGGCATTAGTTAGTATTAGGATAGTTAAGAATGTCTACAATTGGCTTAATTAGTGCAATAAACATATCAGTTCTGCCTGTCTGTGTGAGTGAATGCTTAGGTGCTTCTCTTACTATCTCACAGTGTGTTTTAGTGTCTCTCTGATTTCTATTTAGGTATGTCAGATCGAAGTCTCGGTGGCAGGGTGGATGTCTAATTGAGTACATGATTCTCTAGGAGTGCCTAAACCTCACTGAATGTTCAGACTACACGTGTTATCTTTTAAGCAGTATATGTAGAATATGTGATGTCAGCGGGTGGAGAGTCATGTGATGTGACGAGAACATTGTGCTGTCCAAAGTTGATGGGTCATGGAACAGATATTGTGATGTCAGAGGGTCATGGCACTGTGGTTTAGATGGTGCACTGTGGCTCACTTTCTCAATCTTGTTTAGGAATGAGCATAATTTTTATTCTGCAATTAAGATTTAGCTAAACCTTTAGTTTTCGAAGAACAATGTGCGCGTGTGGTGTTTGTGTGTTTGCATGTTTGTGTGTGTGAGAGAGTGTAGAGAGAGAAAAATTATATTTTTTCAGTGATATGTATGATCCATCACGGTGGGGGTTCTGGTGACAAAGTACACAAAGACGGCTTTTTGTATTTGTTATACTGCATGTTTATTTCAGGTGCTATTAACTTTAATAACTTACGTGCAATGTGGAATGGTCCGTCTATAGTCTTGCTTGCCCGGATATTGACAAATGTGTTTGTTGAGAGTTATTGTATAAAAAAAGCAATGGCGGCTGCAGCGATTCGTGCAAACATTGACGAAGGCTAAGTGCCGAAACGCGTCTGTCTGCCCCGAGTCCAAGTTTGTGAATAAACTTGTTGGAACCCACTTCGCGACTGCTGTCGTCCTTGACGGGTACGATTACCCGATGGAACTGTTAGCATGATTAATAGGAAGGAACACCCCTGCCAGATGGGCACTTGTTTTTTGAGTGCAGCTGGCTGGTGTATGAAAGGAGCTGAAATGTATTCATTTCCAGCTGCACCGTGGTTGCGGATATTATTGGAGATTTGAAACTGGAGAGATTCTGACATCCTATGTGCCGGGAGGTTGCTACCTGAAACGTATGGCAGATGGTTTGTGCAACGGAGAAGTATCCCGGTAAGGTGCCAGTGGAACAGTGAACTCTAGTTATTTGAGCCGCATTTACCACAAAACGAAGGGGGACAAGGGGCATCAACATTTGAGCTGTGTTTACACAGCCCTTAATCATTACTATCATGTTCTGCTAGTCGAAACGCCGAGAAGCAGCCCAGAACATTTTCAAAAAACGTGATGGCACCAACAGAGCTGTGAATAAAGAGGGGACTTTGGCAATATCTAATTTGGCCTCTTAATTTACCGCTCTAGAACGACTCTATGAGCTGGAGATAAGCAAACGGTGGGAGGCGACCTCTCTGCAAAGTTATATAGAGGTCAGGAGAGTCCCGAGGGGCTTTCGCATCTATACTGTCCCTGCCTAAAAGAACCCTGATCCCTTGTTGTTGGATGTTTGGGTGGAACACACAGCCCAATATTGCAAAGGGATGTTGGAGATACTCGTCAGATTTGCATGGAGTGATCGTGATAAGGCTTTGGAACAAATCAAAGAATTGAAAGAAGAACTTTTGAAAGAAGAAGATCAAACAAAATTGGAAGAAAAGCGGGAACAGATGAAAAAGAGACTAAGGAACTATGAACAGAAAATCAAACAGCAAAGGGAAGAAAAATTCAATTGTGACGAAAAGGATTACAGTCAAGGCAGAGTGCTGACTTTTGCCAGAAAATATGACAATCACAGAAAGGAACTATGACAAAAAACAACGCAGTCATTGATGGTTGTAATGTAATGTAAAAATTATTTATAGAGCGCTCGGACACCAAACGGTTTCATGGCGCTAGAAAACGGATGTGCAAAAGTGGGGGGCCGGGTGCAGGTGTTAATCATAGGTTGCCCAAGATACCTCGGAATCGGAGGTGACGGGGGGTGATTCATCAAGTGAGGAAGGTAGCAGTGGATTGTTGACGAATACACCTCCTTTTTACGAGGAATTCAGACTCATCAGGAAACAGCAATTGCAAGGAGGCAGAGGCAAGCCTCCGGAACGGGCAGCAAGAGGAAGACGAGGCGGGGTCAAAAAATTCGAAGGCTCATCACCTGTAACTCACAGCAAAAAGTCCTTCAACCAAAGGAACTAAAAGAAGAGGACAATTTAACCACAATCAATTTAACATCTAAAATCTTGACCACAGAAGAAGAATCGATTTTAAAACTCGGTCTTTCATTTGTCCACAAAAGAACATGGAATTTACTCAAACGCGGATAGATTTGTTTAAGTTTACTCGTAAGCTGAAATTACACAAATATTTTAAGCTGAAACCATCGACAATGAAATCAAAATACCCTTGTCTTACAAGAACTGAGACAGATGACTTAACCAGCAGAGACATAGAGGCCTTAAAAATATTGGAAATCTAAGGACAGAGGCTTCGGAAATAGAAGATCAAGGAATCGGCCCCACACAATTAGTGGCCCAATTAGAAATCCAACAAAGTTGAGTCCATTTAAACCTGCCTCTGCATTCCTCCCACAAATGGCCACAGATGCTATTGGTACCTTTTCGGAAGCTGTGATAAAAGATCTAACACGCTTACGTAATGACAACAAATATAATAAGAGAGTAACAAACTTCTCCAAAGAACAACAAATAGCACTGAATAGATTGTGTCAAGACACTTGATCTGCAAGCCTTCAGTATGAGAAAGAGGCGTTTCGCCAATTAAATGACGTTCTTTGTTATGTAAGGACTAATGAACAGTCATATAACCAGAGCATCACAGATTATCATCTCATGATTTCTTCCTGGTATAAAAAGAACAAGTTGGATACAGAGGAGCATTTATTTTTACGATGCTTAAATCCAATCATTCCTGCATTCTATTACCTACCAAAGGTTCATAAAGACATCAAAAACCCTCCCAGGAGACCTATTGTTTGCTCACAAGGCAGTTTAACAGAACATTTGTCTATGTACAATGATTTTTTTTATCTCTCAACATGTGATTGAATTGAAATCCTATTTAAAGGACATTAAAGATTTTCTCACACGCATAGATAAAATCCACTGGAAGGAGGGTTTTTGTCTAATAGTGCTTGACATCACTAGACTTTATACTTATATAACACATAGTGATGGTTTGAGAGCCATAAATTTCTTCTTGGAGTGTTGTGCTTTGAAGCATTTTGAACATAGCCGCATGTTACTTGAATTTACAAATTTCTGTTTGACTCACAATATATTCTTGTTTCAAAACTAGGGGGCAGATTTATGAAGGCCTTGCGCCGCCGGTGCGTCACTTTTAACATGGGAAAAAGTGACGCACCAGCGGCGCAGGGCCTTTATAAATCTGCCCCTAGCTATTTAGACAAGTGTCTGGGACCGCGATGGTCACCTGCTTCGCCCCAGCTATGCAAATCTTTTTGTGGGCTGGTGAGAGGAGCAGGTGGCCTTGGCGAAACCCGATCAGATTTGGAACAAAAGAATAATAGCTTGGCATCATTATGTTGATGACCTCTTTATTGTGTTTGATGGTTCCCCAGAGTTGGCAAGATCATATACAAAGACTTTGAATTGCAACAACATAAATTTGATATTTTCAGGTGGAGTAAGCACTAAGGAGCTAAATTATCTTGACCTCACAGTGTACATATCAGAAGGACAACTACACACTAGGCTTTATAGGAAGACCACCGCAGGGAATTCCACCCTTTTTTCTAATAGTATTCATCCTAAGAAACTCATTAACAGTATCCCCTAAGGGGAACTGTTAAGACTTAAGAGGAATAACACAAGTGATTAAGAATTCCAGAAGGCAATGAAATCTAGCATGCACCGCTTCAGAGTGAGAGGCTACAGTGAAGCAGTTTTGTCACATGCTCTATAACAAGAGTAAACTGCATTCCAAGGGGAAACTATTGATTTATAAGAACATCAGAAAATCAGATAATGTTTTTTTTTAGGATGATCAGATAATGCTAAACAATTGAAGAGGATATTGCGAAAACATTGGCATATTCTGCTTACTGATAATGTCATAGGGGAGCAGCGTTTCAATTGCCAGGTCACCTACCAGCAAAGCGGAGCAGTGAGCCATCGGGCAGGGAAGCCGTGAGGTGAACGGCAGGAACAGCGGGACGCGCTGAGAGCGCACTACAGCCCCCAGCAGCACCAGGGGTGACGCGCTCGTGACGCGAGAAGAGCGCCAGGCGGCGCTGAAAGGGAGACGCCGCCCGGAGCCTCGCGGAGCAGCGTTTCAATTGCCAGGTCACCTACCAGCAAAGCGGAGCAGTGAGCCATCGGGCAGGGAAGCCGTGAGGTGAACGGCAGGAACAGCGGGACGCGCTGAGAGCGCACTACAGCCCCCAGCAGCACCAGGGGTGACGCGCTCGTGACGCGAGAAGAGCGCCAGGCGGCGCTGAAAGGGAGACGCCGCCCGGAGCCTCGCGGAGCAGCGTTTCAATTGCCAGGTCACCTACCAGCAAAGCGGAGCAGTGAGCCATCGGGCAGGGAAGCCGTGAGGTGAACCGCAGGAACAGCGGGACGCGCTGAGAGCGCACTACAGCCCCCAGCAGCACCAGGGGTGACGCGCTCGTGACGCGAGAAGAGCGCCAGGCGGCGCTGAAAGGGAGACGCCGCCCGGAGCCTCGCGGAGCAGCGTTTCAATTGCCAGGTCACCTACCAGCAAAGCGGAGCAGTGAGCCATCGGGCAGGGAAGCCGTGAGGTGAACGGCAGGAACAGCGGGACGCGCTGAGAGCGCACTACAGCCCCCAGCAGCACCAGGGGTGACGCGCTCGTGACGCGAGAAGAGCGCCAGGCGGCGCTGAAAGGGAGACGCCCCCACTCGCCTCGCGAGTCGCGCGCGGGAGAAGCCCGGGACAAAGGCGGGACAGTCTTAGACAGTCCTAGACTGGCCGGGACTGGACTGGGCCACCCCCCTTTCGCCTACGCCTAAATACAAGTAAGGAATTAACATTGTTACTATCTACCATCCTATTTACTTGTAAAGTGGAGATATATACCAGCTACTGCATAGTATCCTGTTCGGTAGCTCCTCTGAGGGGTGAACGAGTAATACCTTCTACTGCTGGAAGAATCAAATCTTGAGAGCCTCTACGTCAAAAAATATGTCCAAAAAACAGCCTACACTGAGTACTAAGACAATAGACAATTACATGGTCCAAGTTGTCAGTAAAATTAATGATAAAAGAAGACAGTCATTGGGCCTAAGTCAGTCTCCGGTCCCACATCTTCAAAGTCCGACTCAATGTAGCAATCAGTCAAACTCTATAGCTCCAGATGTCTCAAATGACCTCATAGATCTCATGGCCCATTCTAATCCTGATATGGACGAGCAAAATATCGTTATATTAGATGGTGAAGCGAATATAGAAAATCCAGATCTAGAGGTTTTCTCTGATACTGATAATATAACTGTGGATCATAAATCTGATGATCCCTTGTCTCCTGAACAGGAAATTCTACCCCCGAGAAGACACAGAAGAGTCCAGGAGAAACGATCGGGTTTACGATCAGGAAACAGGAGGAAAAAAGCATCACCTGTGGGGAAAACTAAGGCGAAATTCATTGAAGTGGTAGAGAATATCATTCCCGAAAAAAGTGATCACGATAACAGCTTCAATGAGGATGACTTATTGCAGAAAATAGCAGACATCATCGATTTAAAAATTAAAACCATCATCAAGCCGTTAGTCGCTAAGATTGACAAACTAAATGCAGAACTAAAAAGAATAGGTGCCCTTCAATCAAAGACTGTAGATGGGGTTGATAATTTATCTACTTTGGTGTCAGAAATGGGAAAGTCAGCAGAGATAAAGGAGAGGAGTATTGTAGAGAAAGAGCCTGACCGATTACTCCCTGAATGCCCAGCTCAAGAAGGGGTAAATCCCATCATCCAGACTGTGCTAAACGATAGTGTACCAATGACAATAAATATCCCGGCAGCAATGCGTCAGGATGCAGATCCTCTTCAATTTATTGAAGAGGCATCGCCAGTGGTATTGGTGCTGGCTAATGTCCCCTCGCCAACGGACACTCAACCAGAAACACCAGCATCTCTGTCTAGTAAGGCACTACACTGGCTAACAACTAACATGCATATGGGACCAGGTGGTAAACATCAGCTTGCATGCGAAATTAAGTCAGTGAAAAGGGTGGCTTGGATTGGGAATCGTCCCAAAAGGTTTAGAGGTGATTGTGTTATTGTGACTTTTTGCCACGCAGCTGTTCTACCCAATGTCTTAAATCATATCTTTCCGCCACAAAGAAGAGCCGGGTCTATTGTTCCCCTCACTTTAAAATTCTTTTATGGGGAGCAACAGAATGTAACATTTCCAAAAACTCCTGGCCCAATGTGGGAAATTGTGAGAAATAACAGAGGCCCAATGGCCCCTTTTAATGACTGGGGCATGGTCCTAGGAAATAGATATGAAGTGTTATCAGGTTTAGATGCTTGTGATTGACTGGGTAGAAGTAATTTTCACACTGATGTTCCTATTCCTAATGGAGAGTATTTAGAGGGGGGAGTGGAAGTCCAGCCAAATTCTGTTGTAACTGATCTTTTGATAGGTGGCAACGGAACTCAAGGTGTTTTAAGTGATAAATGTGATGACGCTCACCCTATTGGTCGCATTAATTATCTTATGGGAAGTGATTTAAATGTTAATTTTTCCCCAAAACTGGCTGTAAATCCAGACAATATAGGTGTACACAATTTCATTCAAGAGTACAGGGCTGTATCGACAACTAACATCGAATCCAACAACGACAAGGCTTCTGCCCAACTTACCCTAACATCCTGGAACATCGCAGGCTTGCGAAGCAAGATAGCATCGCAGGCATGGCAAATTTTCTTGGATTCTAAGGATGTAATCCTTCTCCAGGAAACATGGCAACTAGAGCCAGATCCTGTCGAAGGATATTTACACTTTTTTGTCCCGGCCATACCAAGCCAGAGGGGAAGACCCAAAGGGGGTCTAGTGACATGGGTAAAGCAGAGCAGTGATTATTCAGTCGCACATATAGATGTTAATAGCCCTGATATACTGGTGGTTAAGCTACAACGATCCTTCTGTCAGGACCTTTATATATTTAATATTTACTCAAGGGGCATGCCAGGGGGCAAACCCACGGAGGCGGTTGAATTGTTAGATTCTCTTTTAAAACAGTATTGCTTTAACGCAAATGTCATTGTTGGAGGTGATTTTAATTGTTGTTTTGAACCACTAGACACCCAGGATGTAGATCTCACGATAGAGGAGGATTATATCTGGGATATCCCTCAGCTTTCCTTACCACCAATCAAAAAATGGTCAGAGGCTGCATTACAGTTAAAAGTTTTGTGTGTCGAATCTGGGCTGCGGGCCACCAATGGAAGAGTGGTTTCTGACAAACAGGGCGCCACCACTTTTTCAAATGGGAACTCACAAAGTCGTATTGACTATATTCTAATTAATAAAGAGAATTGGTCCAGTGTCATTGATATGTGGATAGAACCTAGAGTGGAAAGTGACCACGATCCACTAATTCTGACATTCAATTTGTTTGGAGTATTGGTTAAAGATACTCTGATGGAAACTGTCCAAATTAAACTTTCCAATGACAATAGACACATTAAATGGGCAACATGTGCAGCCAACGAGGAAAGCATAATCGCTATGAGGGATTTAACAACTCAGGCTATCACAGATCTAAAGAGTATAACCGCTATGGATACTCAGACATCAGAAGCTAGCAGGATCCATGATGATTTTTTTAATAGTTTAAAATCTTTTTTTGTTAAAACAGTGACTAAGAAGAAACGCAGGCGAGTAAGAAAGGAGGACCAGTGGTACGATAAAACCTGCAGGGGGGCATATAAGGTATTGTCTGATGCTGTGAGGACAAAAGACATTAATAAAATAAGGAATGCACGTGTTGAGTATAAAAAGGTCCAAACAAGTGCCAAAAGGGACTGGGAGGAAGGCTACTGGAGGGATCTTCTTAAAGCAAGTGAGGAAAGATCCATGACACCCTTTTGGAACATTGTAAAATGGGGAAGGGGGGCAATAAGAGGAGAGCCCATGAACCATGTTTCACCTGCAGCGTGGGTAACTCATTATGCGACTCAGTTCGCTGCTGAGCCTTTAGATGGAGAGGAGTGTTTGGCCCCTATAGATATCTTGGGGAGCCACCTAATCTTTAGTAAAACTGATGTCTTAAATATTTTAAGAAATATACCCAAAGGCAGAGCACCAGGCCTAGACTCTGTTCCAGCAGACCTTTTTATCCACGATAAAGAAGTATGGGCTACGTACATTCACTTGTTAGTAAATGCTATTGCAAAGGGCTCGCCTATTCCTGAGAACTGGAAGGGAGCCGAGATTATCCCCATCTTTAAAAAGGGGGCATGCTCGGATCCAGGCAATTATAGGCCCATCAGCCTGATCGCATGCATTCAGAAAGTTCTGGCAAGACTACTACTCCAGCGAATTCATGAGTGGATAGATGACCAGGACATTTTGTCTCCCCTGCAGGCAGGTTTTCGTAGCCACACAAGCACTATAGATCAAGTGTTCAGATTTGTCCTAATCTACTGGCGTGTAGTTATACTTGGGGGGGGGATGCTCTTTGCTGCTTTTGTCGATTTAAAATCGGCCTTTGATCTCGTTCCCCGCCACAAGCTGTGGAATATTCTCAGAGATCAGGGCATCCCTAATGAAATCTTGTCCTTATTAATGAGAATGCATGAAAATAATTTCGCACATGTGCGTTGGAATCAACATGGCAGCGTCACTGATAAATTTCCTATTGAGAAGGGAGTACGCCAAGGTTGCGTGCTCGCTCCAACGCTTTTCTCGCTATATATCAACAGGGTGATCGGATATTTTGAACACCAACCAACAGATGCCCCAAAGCTGGCTGGTAGGCCGATCCCCCTGCTGATGTTTGCGGATGATACCCTGTTGATATCTAGGACCCAACAGGGACTTCAGAGGGCAATTGGAGTTTTTGAATTATTTTGTGAAGATCACGGTCTTGTAATTAATACAAGTAAAACAAAATGTATGGTTCTTCACAAACGACGACACATTAGAGGGAAGGTTACTATGGACGGGGTACAGCTTGAACAAACCCAGGTTTTCAAGTATCTTGGAATTAATCTGTCCCATAACCTAGATTGGAAACACCATACTAATGAGTTGATAACAAGACATGCCCAATTAACAGGAGCCCTTATTAAGGAACTTTTTGCATCTCAGACTAAACCTATCCGACCGGTTTTAAAAATCTATAATGCCAAGATAGGAACGGCAATTCTTTATGGAGCCGAACTCTGGGGGCCAAGTAATCTTGCGAAGTTGATCGTGGCACAGAATAGATTTCTACGCAACATTACTGGGCTACCAATGTCCTCACCTCTAATACCATTAAAATATGATTTGGGCTTTCATAGCTTTGAGGATATGGCTAGATATAGATCAGTAGCCTACTGGAGAAGGCTCTGGGTAACTCCAGAGCTATCACAGTATGCTCAAGGCTTCTCAGAGATACGGACCCTGGATAAAGGGCGTAAAATAATCTGGCTTAGAGATGTAAGAAGCATTTACAGGGCGATGGGATTATCCCACCTCTGGGACGATCCTGTTAATAATGCATTTCCTCCAAAAAAGGTACTTTGGGATATATACTTGAGCATGATTGAAATGAAGTGTTTTAGAAATCGTATTGAACGATCTTTTACAAACGATTTTCTAGAACTTAAGCATGCACCTGCCCTAGAACCTTACTGGGACTGGATTACTGTGCCAGGGGACAGGAAAAGGTACCATCAATTGAGGGTGGGGACTTTACCCCTAAATGCCCTAACGGGGAAATGGAACAAGAGCCAAACCTTAAGGTGTCCCTTTTGCCCTGACCAAAATGAAAATATCGCTCATGTGTTGTTTGCTTGTCCCGAATATTACGTCCCCAGACGGACATGGTTAAAACCGATCTGTGCCCAGCTGGGCTTAAAAACCGCAATTGAGCTGCTAGGGTCCTAAGAACCAATACATCCCAGGCGGTAGTAATAGCTATGTCAAAATTTTTGCATTGGACATGGATTATACGTACACGGAAAATTAGCTTGGAGTAATTATGGGAAAGCTATCATGTGCTGCTATTTAATTTGATAGGTTATCAATTGTTGCTAACTAATTCTGCATATTACATTAACAAGGCACTAACTATGTATATTGCTTTAGTTACTGTTAAACTGTATTTTGGTACTGATGAAACTATTTTTATACCTGTTTTTATAAATATCTTTTTAAAATAGGCTTAACTTATGAACTATTTTTTTTTTTTTTTCTATTTATGTGTGTATGTGAAATAACTCATCATGGACCTGTTTTGCTGTGGGATTGTGGGTGGGGTATCAAACAAAAAAAAAACAAAAACAACTTTTCTTTCTTTTAATTGTAGAATGTCTTTCATGATTGAAATATATCGAATAAAGACTATTTTGAATTTGAAATTTGTCATAGGGGAAGACTTGCCATCCAACCCCTTAGTTACATTTAGGAAAGCCAGGTCCTTAAAGGACAATTTGGATCACAGTTATCATACTGTTGAACCTGTCAGAACAACTCTGAAAGCACTCAACGTATTTTATCCATGTGGGAAGTGCAAAGCTTGCAAAGTAAACAAACCTTTTCCTACACTGTTCCAGGACTAAGTAAACCTAAAAAAAAATGAAATTCCTTACTTGTACCACCCCAATTGCTATATATTATCTAGTATGTCCATGTAGGCTCCGATATATCGTAAGCACCATTCATCCGGTTAAAATACGGATATTGGAACACATGAGGGCTATTACTAAGGTTGAAGAGTCTTATTCGGTAGCAAGACACTTTAACCAAGTACATTGTCGGAATAGGGACCTTTTGACATACTACTGCCTGGACCATGTATCAGCCAATCCAAGGGGAGGTGACAGGATACTGAGATTGAGACATTTAGAATCACGCTACATAATAGACCTACAGAGTAAGAGCCCTTTGGGTTTTAATAGTAGCGAAGAACTTGCAGTACATCTGGGCTAACGATGGTCTTATTTATTGATTCTGTACTTGAGAGTTCATGTTTTAAATTCAATTCTGGCATTTAAGGTTTTATATGCCAAAGTATGTTTCCATAATATTTGATTTGCAACATTTATGGATTTCTGAACTCCATGAGCTAAAGTTGGTGCTAAATGATTGAAGGGATGTTGAAATTATGAATTGAATCTCAGTATAATGGATTAAGAACATGGCCCATCCAGGGCATAATTATGAATTGTATATAGGAACTTGGTTATATAAAACATTTGCAGTCTATTCCGGGACGAATTATGCATTTTACTTAGGAACTTGGTTTGAGAAATTTAGAGCCCATTTTGGGCATTATTCAGAATGTTCCATATGTATATGCTTAACCAAGTATTTAGTATACTGTACGAGTGTGAAACAAGTATATTTATTGCACCAGAGTTCGTCAGTGCCATTACAAGATGGCAGAACTTTTTTACTTAGAAAAACCAAAGGTGATGATGGACGAAGCGTTAACAATACAAACACTCACCCCCAGTCAACTGATCTGGGTTTAACTTTTTTACTTGCCTAGATGTTTTGCAATGTGGAATGGTCCGTCTATAGTCTTGCTTGTCCGGATATTGACAAACGTGTTTGTTTGTTGAGAGTTATTGTATAAAAAAAGCAATGGCGTCGGCGGTGTTTCGTGACAACATTGACGAAGGCTAAGCGCTGAAACGCGGCTGTGTGCCCCGAGTCTAAGTTTGCGAATAAACTTTTTGGAACTCACCCCACGAGTGCTATTATCCTTGATGGGTACAATTACCCGTAGGAACTGGTAGCGTGATATATGGAGCGTTTGTGGGGACCCAGGGAGGTCTGAGGAATGTATTCACACTGAATTCAGCGCGCCTGGATCTGCAATGCAATGAAGCCACATGGACTTTACATAATTCCCCACGCAGCACTTACCCAGAGAAGATGCAGTCTGGGAGATGTAGGACTGACAGAACTACATCAGGTGAGCGATCACATGGCTGGGGAGGTGTGCCTCTCCAATTAAGGGAGGACTGCAGAGACATTCAAAACGGCAGCGTGAATCAGATTCAGTGTAGCACAGGCATCTGAAGAAGACATTTGAGTCGAAATGCATTATGCCGAACTGCTTTCCAATTAAAGACCTTTTCCTGGATTCCCTGCGTGTGGCCCCTTCCTTCTGCTTGCTGGAGGTTTTGTGTGGATATTTTCGCGTCAACCAGAGACGCTTTAAGGGACCCCGTTCTGCTAAGTTGGCTGGCGCTGTAACTGGTGTCTGCGCAAGCAGTATTTCGTCGCCCAAGGTATTGGATTGCACCAGCCCACCTCCCGAGTATTGGTCCAGCAAGGGACGCTGTCACTTGGCAGCTCATGACTGCATGAGGAGTTCCGGTTTATTAAGCCAGCTCACGACCCGGCGGATTTGTACATGGGAGGTTGGAGCCTTTGTGGGGACCCAGGGAGGTCTGAGGAATGTATTCACACTGAATTCAGCGTGCCTGGATCTGCAATGCAATGAAGCCACATGGACTTTACATAATTCCCCACGCAGCACTTACCCAGAGAAGATGCAGTCTGGGAGATGTAGGACTGACAGAACTACATCAGGTGAGCGATCACATGGCTGGGGAGGTGTGCCTCTCCAATTAAGGGAGGACTGCAGAGACATTCAAAACGGCAGCGTGAATCAGATTCAGTGTAGCACAGGCATCTGAAGAAGACATTTGAGTCGAAATGCATTATGCCGAACTGCTTTCCAATTAAAGACCTTTTCCTGGATTCCCTGCGTGTGGCCCCTTCCTTCTGCTTGCTGGAGGTTTTGTGTGGATATTTTCGCGTCAACCAGAGACGCTTTAAGGGACCCCGTTCTGCTAAGTTGGCTGGCGCTGTAACTGGTGTCTGCGCAAGCAGTATTTCGTCGCCCAAGGTATTGGATTGCACCAGCCCACCTCCCGAGTATTGGTCCAGCAAGGGACGCTGTCACTTGGCAGCTCATGACTGCATGAGGAGTTCCGGTTTATTAAGCCAGCTCACGACCCGGCGGATTTGTGCATGGGAGGTTGGAGCGTTTGTGGGGACCCAGGGAGGTCTGAGGAATGTATTCACACTGAATTCAGCGCGCCTGGATCTGCAATGCAATGAAGCCACATGGACTTTACATAATTCCCCACGCAGCACTTACCCAGAGAAGATGCAGTCTGGGAGATGTAGGACTGACAGAACTACATCAGGTGAGCGATCACATGGCTGGGGAGGTGTGCCTCTCCAATTAAGGGAGGACTGCAGAGACATTCAAAACGGCAGCGTGAATCAGATTCAGTGTAGCACAGGCATCTGAAGAAGACATTTGAGTCGAAATGCATTATGCCGAACTGCTTTCCAATTAAAGACCTTTTCCTGGATTCCCTGCGTGTGGCCCCTTCCTTCTGCTTGCTGGAGGTTTTGTGTGGATATTTTCGCGTCAACCAGAGACGCTTTAAGGGACCCCGTTCTGCTAAGTTGGCTGGCGCTGTAACTGGTGTCTGCGCAAGCAGTATTTCGTCGCCCAAGGTATTGGATTGCACCAGCCCACCTCCCGAGTATTGGTCCAGCAAGGGACGCTGTCACTTGGCAGCTCATGACTGCATGAGGAGTTCCGGTTTATTAAGCCAGCTCACGACCCGGCGGATTTGTGCATGGGAGGTTGGAGCGTTTGTGGGGACCCAGGGAGGTCTGAGGAATGTATTCACACTGAATTCAGCGCGCCTGGATCTGCAATGCAATGAAGCCACATGGACTTTACATAATTCCCCACGCAGCACTTACCCAGAGAAGATGCAGTCTGGGAGATGTAGGACTGACAGAACTACATCAGGTGAGCGATCACATGGCTGGGGAGGTGTGCCTCTCCAATTAAGGGAGGACTGCAGAGACATTCAAAACGGCAGCGTGAATCAGATTCAGTGTAGCACAGGCATCTGAAGAAGACATTTGAGTCGAAATGCATTATGCCGAACTGCTTTCCAATTAAAGACCTTTTCCTGGATTCCCTGCGTGTGGCCCCTTCCTTCTGCTTGCTGGAGGTTTTGTGTGGATATTTTCGCGTCAACCAGAGGCGCTTTAAGGGACCCCGTTCTGCTAAGTTGGCTGGCGCTGTAACTGGTGTCTGCGCAAGCAGTATTTCGTCGCCCAAGGTATTGGATTGCACCAGCCCACCTCCCGAGTATTGGTCCAGCAAGGGACGCTGTCACTTGGCAGCTCATGACTGCATGAGGAGTTCCGGTTTATTAAGCCAGCTCACGACCCGGCGGATTTGTGCATGGGAGGTTGGAGCGTTTGTGGGGACCCAGGGAGGTCTGAGGAATGTATTCACACTGAATTCAGCGCGCCTGGATCTACAATGCAATGAAGCCACATGGACTTTACATAATTCCCCACGCAGCACTTACCCAGAGAAGATGCAGTCTGGGAGATGTAGGACTGACAGAACTACATCAGGTGAGCGATCACATGGCTGGGGAGGTGTGCCTCTCCAATTAAGGGAGGACTGCAGAGACATTCAAAACGGCAGCGTGAATCAGATTCAGTGTAGCACAGGCATCTGAAGAAGACATTTGAGTCGAAATGCATTATGCCGAACTGCTTTCCAATTAAAGACCTTTTCCTGGATTCCCTGCGTGTGGCCCCTTCCTTCTGCTTGCTGGAGGTTTTGTGTGGATATTTTCGCGTCAACCAGAGACGCTTTAAGGGACCCCGTTCTGCTAAGTTGGCTGGCGCTGTAACTGGTGTCTGCGCAAGCAGTATTTCGTCGCCCAAGGTATTGGATTGCACCAGCCCACCTCCCGAGTATTGGTCCAGCAAGGGACGCTGTCACTTGGCAGCTCATGACTGCAGGAGGAGTTCCGGTTTATTAAGCCAGCTCACGACCCGGCGGATTTGTGCATGGGAGGTTGGAGCGTTTGTGGGGACCCAGGGAGGTCTGAGGAATGTATTCACACTGAATTCAGCGCGCCTGGATCTGCAATGCAATGAAGCCACATGGACTTTACATAATTCCCCACGCAGCACTTACCCAGAGAAGATGCAGTCTGGGAGATGTAGGACTGACAGAACTACATCAGGTGAGCGATCACATGGCTGGGGAGGTGTGCCTCTCCAATTAAGGGAGGACTGCAGAGACATTCAAAACGGCAGCGTGAATCAGATTCAGTGTAGCACAGGCATCTGAAGAAGACATTTGAGTCGAAATGCATTATGCCGAACTGCTTTCCAATTAAAGACCTTTTCCTGGATTCCCTGCGTGTGGCCCCTTCCTTCTGCTTGCTGGAGGTTTTGTGTGGATATTTTCGCGTCAACCAGAGACGCTTTAAGGGACCCCGTTCTGCTAAGTTGGCTGGCGCTGTAACTGGTGTCTGCGCAAGCAGTATTTCGTCGCCCAAGGTATTGGATTGCACCAGCCACCTCCCGAGTATTGGTCCAGCAAGGGACGCTGTCACTTGGCAGCTCATGACTGCATGAGGAGTTCCAGTTTATTAAGCCAGCTCACGACCCGGCGGATTTGTGCATGGGAGGTTGGAGCGTTTGTGGGGACCCAGGGAGGTCTGAGGAATGTATTCACACTGAATTCAGCGCGCCTGGATCTGCAATGCAATGAAGCCACATGGACTTTACATAATTCCCCACGCAGCACTTACCCAGAGAAGATGCAGTCTGGGAGATGTAGGACTGACAGAACTACATCAGGTGAGCGATCACATGGCTGGGGAGGTGTGCCTCTCCAATTAAGGGAGGACTGCAGAGACATTCAAAACGGCAGCGTGAATCAGATTCAGTGTAGCACAGGCATCTGAAGAAGACATTTGAGTCGAAATGCATTATGCCGAACTGCTTTCCAATTAAAGACCTTTTCCTGGATTCCCTGCGTGTGGCCCCTTCCTTCTGCTTGCTGGAGGTTTTGTGTGGATATTTTCGCGTCAACCAGAGGCGCTTTAAGGGACCCCGTTCTGCTAAGTTGGCTGGCGCTGTAACTGGTGTCTGCGCAAGCAGTATTTCGTCGCCCAAGGTATTGGATTGCACCAGCCCACCTCCCGAGTATTGGTCCAGCAAGGGACGCTGTCACTTGGCAGTTCATGACTGCATGAGGAGTTCCGGTTTATTAAGCCAGCTCACGACCCGGCGGATTTGTGCATGGGAGGTTGGAGCGTTTGTGGGGACCCAGGGAGGTCTGAGGAATGTATTCACACTGAATTCAGCGCGCCTGGATCTGCAATGCAATGAAGCCACATGGACTTTACATAATTCCCCACGCAGCACTTACCCAGAGAAGATGCAGTCTGGGAGATGTAGGACTGACAGAACTACATCAGGTGAGCGATCACATGGCTGGGGAGGTGTGCCTCTCCAATTAAGGGAGGACTGCAGAGACATTCAAAACGGCAGCGTGAATCAGATTCAGTGTAGCACAGGCATCTGAAGAAGACATTTGAGTCGAAATGCATTATGCCGAACTGCTTTCCAATTAAAGACCTTTTCCTGGATTCCCTGCGTGTGGCCCCTCCCTTCTGCTTGCTGGAGGTTTTGTGTGGATATTTTCGCGTCAACCAGAGACGCTTTAAGGGACCCCGTTCTGCTAAGTTGGCTGGCGCTGTAACTGGTGTCTGCGCAAGCAGTATTTCGTCGCCCAAGGTATTGGATTGCACCAGCCCACCTCCCGAGTATTGGTCCAGCAAGGGACGCTGTCACTTGGCAGCTCATGACTGCAGGAGGAGTTCCGGTTTATTAAGCCAGCTCACGACCCGGCGGATTTGTGCATGGGAGGTTGGAGCGTTTGTGGGGACCCAGGGAGGTCTGAGGAATGTATTCACACTGAATTCAGCGCGCCTGGATCTGCAATGCAATGAAGCCACATGGACTTTACATAATTCCCCACGCAGCACTTACCCAGAGAAGATGCAGTCTGGGAGATGTAGGACTGACAGAACTACATCAGGTGAGCGATCACATGGCTGGGGAGGTGTGCCTCTCCAATTAAGGGAGGACTGCAGAGACATTCAAAACGGCAGCGTGAATCAGATTCAGTGTAGCACAGGCATCTGAAGAAGACATTTGAGTCGAAATGCATTATGCCGAACTGCTTTCCAATTAAAGACCTTTTCCTGGATTCCCTGCGTGTGGCCCCTTCCTTCTGCTTGCTGGAGGTTTTGTGTGGATATTTTCGCGTCAACCAGAGACGCTTTAAGGGACCCCGTTCTGCTAAGTTGGCTGGCGCTGTAACTGGTGTCTGCGCAAGCAGTATTTCGTCGCCCAAGGTATTGGATTGCACCAGCCCACCTCCCGAGTATTGGTCCAGCAAGGGACGCTGTCACTTGGCAGCTCATGACTGCATGAGGAGTTCCGGTTTATTAAGCCAGCTCACGACCCGGCGGATTTGTGCATGGGAGGTTGGAGCCTTTGTGGGGACCCAGGGAGGTCTGAGGAATGTATTCACACTGAATTCAGCGTGCCTGGATCTGCAATGCAATGAAGCCACATGGACTTTACATAATTCCCCACGCAGCACTTACCCAGAGAAGATGCAGTCTGGGAGATGTAGGACTGACAGAACTACATCAGGTGAGCGATCACATGGCTGGGGAGGTGTGCCTCTCCAATTAAGGGAGGACTGCAGAGACATTCAAAACGGCAGCGTGAATCAGATTCAGTGTAGCACAGGCATCTGAAGAAGACATTTGAGTCGAAATGCATTATGCCGAACTGCTTTCCAATTAAAGACCTTTTCCTGGATTCCCTGCGTGTGGCCCCTTCCTTCTGCTTGCTGGAGGTTTTGTGTGGATATTTTCGCGTCAACCAGAGACGCTTTAAGGGACCCCGTTCTGCTAAGTTGGCTGGCGCTGTAACTGGTGTCTGCGCAAGCAGTATTTCGTCGCCCAAGGTATTGGATTGCACCAGCCCACCTCCCGAGTATTGGTCCAGCAAGGGACGCTGTCACTTGGCAGCTCATGACTGCATGAGGAGTTCCGGTTTATTAAGCCAGCTCACGACCCGGCGGATTTGTGCATGGGAGGTTGGAGCGTTTGTGGGGACCCAGGGAGGTCTGAGGAATGTATTCACACTGAATTCAGCGCGCCTGGATCTGCAATGCAATGAAGCCACATGGACTTTACATAATTCCCCACGCAGCACTTACCCAGAGAAGATGCAGTCTGGGAGATGTAGGACTGACAGAACTACATCAGGTGAGCGATCACATGGCTGGGGAGGTGTGCCTCTCCAATTAAGGGAGGACTGCAGAGACATTCAAAACGGCAGCGTGAATCAGATTCAGTGTAGCACAGGCATCTGAAGAAGACATTTGAGTCGAAATGCATTATGCCGAACTGCTTTCCAATTAAAGACCTTTTCCTGGATTCCCTGCGTGTGGCCCCTTCCTTCTGCTTGCTGGAGGTTTTGTGTGGATATTTTCGCGTCAACCAGAGGCGCTTTAAGGGACCCCGTTCTGCTAAGTTGGCTGGCGCTGTAACTGGTGTCTGCGCAAGCAGTATTTCGTCGCCCAAGGTATTGGATTGCACCAGCCCACCTCCCGAGTATTGGTCCAGCAAGGGACGCTGTCACTTGGCAGCTCATGACTGCATGAGGAGTTCCGGTTTATTAAGCCAGCTCACGACCCGGCGGATTTGTGCATGGGAGGTTGGAGCGTTTGTGGGGACCCAGGGAGGTGGAGGAATGTATTCACACTGAATTCAGCGCGCCTGGATCTGCAATGCAATGAAGCCACATGGACTTTACATAATTCCCCACGCAGCACTTACCCAGAGAAGATGCAGTCTGGGAGATGTAGGACTGACAGAACTACATCAGGTGAGCGATCACATGGCTGGGGAGGTGTGCCTCTCCAATTAAGGGAGGACTGCAGAGACATTCAAAACGGCAGCGTGAATCAGATTCAGTGTAGCACAGGCATCTGAAGAAGACATTTGAGTCGAAATGCATTATGCCGAACTGCTTTCCAATTAAAGACCTTTTCCTGGATTCCCTGCGTGTGGCCCCTTCCTTCTGCTTGCTGGAGGTTTTGTGTGGATATTTTCGCGTCAACCAGAGACGCTTTAAGGGACCCCGTTCTGCTAAGTTGGCTGGCGCTGTAACTGGTGTCTGCGCAAGCAGTATTTCGTCGCCCAAGGTATTGGATTGCACCAGCCCACCTCCCGAGTATTGGTCCAGCAAGGGACGCTGTCACTTGGCAGCTCATGACTGCAGGAGGAGTTCCGGTTTATTAAGCCAGCTCACGACCCGGCGGATTTGTGCATGGGAGGTTGGAGCGTTTGTGGGGACCCAGGGAGGTCTGAGGAATGTATTCACACTGAATTCAGCGCGCCTGGATCTGCAATGCAATGAAGCCACATGGACTTTACATAATTCCCCACGCAGCACTTACCCAGAGAAGATGCAGTCTGGGAGATGTAGGACTGACAGAACTACATCAGGTGAGCGATCACATGGCTGGGGAGGTGTGCCTCTCCAATTAAGGGAGGACTGCAGAGACATTCAAAACGGCAGCGTGAATCAGATTCAGTGTAGCACAGGCATCTGAAGAAGACATTTGAGTCGAAATGCATTATGCCGAACTGCTTTCCAATTAAAGACCTTTTCCTGGATTCCCTGCGTGTGGCCCCTTCCTTCTGCTTGCTGGAGGTTTTGTGTGGATATTTTCGCGTCAACCAGAGGCGCTTTAAGGGACCCCGTTCTGCTAAGTTGGCTGGCGCTGTAACTGGTGTCTGCGCAAGCAGTATTTCGTCGCCCAAGGTATTGGATTGCACCAGCCCACCTCCCGAGTATTGGTCCAGCAAGGGACGCTGTCACTTGGCAGTTCATGACTGCATGAGGAGTTCCGGTTTATTAAGCCAGCTCACGACCCGGCGGATTTGTGCATGGGAGGTTGGAGCGTTTGTGGGGACCCAGGGAGGTCTGAGGAATGTATTCACACTGAATTCAGCGCGCCTGGATCTGCAATGCAATGAAGCCACATGGACTTTACATAATTCCCCACGCAGCACTTACCCAGAGAAGATGCAGTCTGGGAGATGTAGGACTGACAGAACTACATCAGGTGAGCGATCACATGGCTGGGGAGGTGTGCCTCTCCAATTAAGGGAGGACTGCAGAGACATTCAAAACGGCAGCGTGAATCAGATTCAGTGTAGCACAGGCATCTGAAGAAGACATTTGAGTCGAAATGCATTATGCCGAACTGCTTTCCAATTAAAGACCTTTTCCTGGATTCCCTGCGTGTGGCCCCTCCCTTCTGCTTGCTGGAGGTTTTGTGTGGATATTTTCGCGTCAACCAGAGACGCTTTAAGGGACCCCGTTCTGCTAAGTTGGCTGGCGCTGTAACTGGTGTCTGCGCAAGCAGTATTTCGTCGCCCAAGGTATTGGATTGCACCAGCCCACCTCCCGAGTATTGGTCCAGCAAGGGACGCTGTCACTTGGCAGCTCATGACTGCATGAGGAGTTCCGGTTTATTAAGCCAGCTCACGACCCGGCGGATTTGTGCATGGGAGGTTGGAGCGTTTGTGGGGACCCAGGGAGGTCTGAGGAATGTATTCACACTGAATTCAGCGCGCCTGGATCTGCAATGCAATGAAGCCACATGGACTTTACATAATTCCCCACGCAGCACTTACCCAGAGAAGATGCAGTCTGGGAGATGTAGGACTGACAGAACTACATCAGGTGAGCGATCACATGGCTGGGGAGGTGTGCCTCTCCAATTAAGGGAGGGCTGCAGAGACATTCAAAACGGCAGCGTGAATCAGATTCAGTGTAGCACAGGCATCTGAAGAAGACATTTGAGTCGAAATGCATTATGCCGAACTGCTTTCCAATTAAAGACCTTTTCCTGGATTCCCTGCGTGTGGCCCCTTCCTTCTGCTTGCTGGAGGTTTTGTGTGGATATTTTCGCGTCAACCAGAGACGCTTTAAGGGACCCCGTTCTGCTAAGTTGGCTGGCGCTGTAACTGGTGTCTGCGCAAGCAGTATTTCGTCGCCCAAGGTATTGGATTGCACCAGCCCACCTCCCGAGTATTGGTCCAGCAAGGGACGCTGTCACTTGGCAGCTCATGACTGCATGAGGAGTTCCGGTTTATTAAGCCAGCTCACGACCCGGCGGATTTGTGCATGGGAGGTTGGAGCGTTTGTGGGGACCCAGGGAGGTCTGAGGAATGTATTCACACTGAATTCAGCGCGCCTGGATCTGCAATGCAATGAAGCCACATGGACTTTACATAATTCCCCACGCAGCACTTACCCAGAGAAGATGCAGTCTGGGAGATGTAGGACTGACAGAACTACATCAGGTGAGCGATCACATGGCTGGGGAGGTGTGCCTCTCCAATTAAGGGAGGACTGCAGAGACATTCAAAACGGCAGCGTGAATCAGATTCAGTGTAGCACAGGCATCTGAAGAAGACATTTGAGTCGAAATGCATTATGCCGAACTGCTTTCCAATTAAAGACCTTTTCCTGGATTCCCTGCGTGTGGCCCCTTCCTTCTGCTTGCTGGAGGTTTTGTGTGGATATTTTCGCGTCAACCAGAGACGCTTTAAGGGACCCCGTTCTGCTAAGTTGGCTGGCGCTGTAACTGGTGTCTGCGCAAGCAGTATTTCGTCGCCCAAGGTATTGGATTGCACCAGCCCACCTCCCGAGTATTGGTCCAGCAAGGGACGCTGTCACTTGGCAGCTCATGACTGCATGAGGAGTTCCGGTTTATTAAGCCAGCTCACGACCCGGCGGATTTGTGCATGGGAGGTTGGAGCGTTTGTGGGGACCCAGGGAGGTCTGAGGAATGTATTCACACTGAATTCAGCGCGCCTGGATCTGCAATGCAATGAAGCCACATGGACTTTACATAATTCCCCACGCAGCACTTACCCAGAGAAGATGCAGTCTGGGAGATGTAGGACTGACAGAACTACATCAGGTGAGCGATCACATGGCTGGGGAGGTGTGCCTCTCCAATTAAGGGAGGACTGCAGAGACATTCAAAACGGCAGCGTGAATCAGATTCAGTGTAGCACAGGCATCTGAAGAAGACATTTGAGTCGAAATGCATTATGCCGAACTGCTTTCCAATTAAAGACCTTTTCCTGGATTCCCTGCGTGTGGCCCCTTCCTTCTGCTTGCTGGAGGTTTTGTGTGGATATTTTCGCGTCAACCAGAGACGCTTTAAGGGACCCCGTTCTGCTAAGTTGGCTGGCGCTGTAACTGGTGTCTGCGCAAGCAGTATTTCGTCGCCCAAGGTATTGGATTGCACCAGCCCACCTCCCGAGTATTGGTCCAGCAAGGGACGCTGTCACTTGGCAGCTCATGACTGCATGAGGAGTTCCGGTTTATTAAGCCAGCTCGCGACCCGGCGGATTTGTGCATGGGAGGTTGGAGCGTTTGTGGGGACCCAGGGAGGTCTGAGGAATGTATTCACACTGAATTCAGCGCGCCTGGCTCTGCAATGCAATGAAGCCACATGGACTTTACATAATTCCCCACGCAGCACTTACCCAGAGAAGATGCAGTCTGGGAGATGTAGGACTGACAGAACTACATCAGGTGAGCGATCACATGGCTGGGGAGGTGTGCCTCTCCAATTAAGGGAGGACTGCAGAGACATTCAAAACGGCAGCGTGAATCAGATTCAGTGTAGCACAGGCATCTGAAGAAGACATTTGAGTCGAAATGCATTATGCCGAACTGCTTTCCAATTAAAGACCTTTTCCTGGATTCCCTGCGTGTGACCCCTTCCTTCTGCTTGCTGGAGGTTTTGTGTGGATATTTTCGCGTCAACCAGAGACGCTTTAAGGGACCCCGTTCTGCTAAGTTGGCTGGCGCTGTAACTGGTGTCTGCGCAAGCAGTATTTCGTCGCCCAAGGTATTGGATTGCACCAGCCCACCTCCCGAGTATTGGTCCAGCAAGGGACGCTGTCACTTGGCAGCTCATGACTACATGAGGAGTTCCGGTTTATTAAGCCAGCTCACGACCCGGCGGATTTGTGCATGGGAGGTTGGAGCGTATGTGGGGACCCAGGGAGGTCTGAGGAATGTATTCACACTGAATTCAGCGCGCCTGGATCTGCAATGCAATGAAGCCACATGGACTTTACATAATTCCCCACGCAGCACTTACCCAGAGAAGATGCAGTCTGGGAGATGTAGGACTGACAGAACTACATCAGGTGAGCGATCACATGGCCGGGGAGGTGTGCCTCTCCAATTAAGGGAGGACTGCAGAGACATTCAAAACGGCAGCGTGAATCAGATTCAGTGTAGCACAGGCATCTGAAGAAGACATTTGAGTCGAAATGCATTATGCCAAACTGCTTTCCAATTAAAGACCTTTTCCTGGATTCCCTGCGTGTGGCCCCTTCCTTCTGCTTGCTGGAGGTTTTGTGTGGATATTTTCGCGTCAACCAGAGACGCTTTAAGGGACCCCGTTCTGCTAAGTTGGCTGGCGCTGTAACTGGTGTCTGCGCAAGCAGTATTTCGTCGCCCAAGGTATTGGATTGCACCAGCCCACCTCCCGAGTATTGGTCCAGCAAGGGACGCTGTCACTTGGCAGCTCATGACTGCATGAGGAGTTCCGGTTTATTAAGCCAGCTCACGACCCGGCGGATTTGTGCATGGGAGGTTGGAGCGTTTGTGGGGACCCAGGGAGGTCTGAGGAATGTATTCACACTGAATTCAGTGCGCCTGGATCTGCAATGCAATGAAGCCACATGGACTTTACATAATTCCCCACGCAGCACTTACCCAGAGAAGATGCAGTCTGGGAGATGTAGGACTGACAGAACTACATCAGGTGAGCGATCACATGGCTGGGGAGGTGTGCCTCTCCAATTAAGGGAGGACTGCAGAGACATTCAAAACGGCAGCGTGAATCAGATTCAGTGTAGCACAGGCATCTGAAGAAGACATTTGAGTCGAAATGCATTATGCCGAACTGCTTTCCAATTAAAGACCTTTTCCTGGATTCCCTGCGTGTGGCCCCTTCCTTCTGCTTGCTGGAGGTTTTGTGTGGATATTTTCGCGTCAACCAGAGACGCTTTAAGGGACCCCGTTCTGCTAAGTTGGCTGGCGCTGTAACTGGTGTCTGCGCAAGCAGTATTTCGTCGCCCAAGGTATTGGATTGCACCAGCCCACCTCCCGAGTATTGGTCCAGCAAGGAACGCTGTCACTTGGCAGCTCATGACTGCATGAGGAGTTCCGGTTTATTAAGCCAGCTCACGACCCGGCGGATTTGTGCATGGGAGGTTGGAGCGTTTGTGGGGACCCAGGGAGGTCTGAGGAATGTATTCACACTGAATTCAGCGCGCCTGGATCTGCAATGCAATGAAGCCACATGGACTTTACATAATTCCCCACGCAGCACTTACCCAGAGAAGATGCAGTCTGGGAGATGTAGGACTGACAGAACTACATCAGGTGAGCGATCACATGGCTGGGGAGGTGTGCCTCTCCAATTAAGGGAGGACTGCAGAGACATTCAAAACGGCAGCGTGAATCAGATTCAGTGTAGCACAGGCATCTGAAGAAGACATTTGAGTCGAAATGCATTATGCCGAACTGCTTTCCAATTAAAGACCTTTTCCTGGATTCCCTGCGTGTGGCCCCTTCCTTCTGCTTGCTGGAGGTTTTGTGTGGATATATATATATATATATATATATATATATATATATATATATATATATATATATATATATATATATATATATATATATATATATATATATATATATATATATATATATATATATATATATATCCAAACAAACAGGAGTCCCTTGAGGAGAGATGCCACACGGAGATATTGTTTCAGCTCGCTTTATTTGGAGGACAACCTGCCAGCAGATTACATCAAGGAACAGCATTCAATTCAATAAACGCCAGACGCGTTTCAGGATCGACCTTTCTTCAGTGGCGTGTTGGGCATATAGTCTGTAAGCGCTGCGTGGAGTGTGCTTTGTAGATTCAAACACCCGCCCCCAGTGGGTGTGGCCATCTCGTGGCATTGTGGGTGATGTAGTTCACTCCATAGTAATCCCATGTGGGTGCATTTACTTACAGTCTTGATCAAGCCCCATATAATTGCTGAAAGTCCAAGAGGGGACCTGCCCCGCTTTGTGGCCGCCTCGCTGAGCTCTGAAGCCGGTCTCCCCCCTGAAAGGGCACCAGCCCGTCTCCGTTCGTAAACGCTGCAGCACGCAGTGATGCCGCCGCCGACCTGCAAAGGCAGTGGGTTTCTCTCCGCGACCGGGAAGGCCGCTTTAAATCCAAACAAACAGGAGTCCCTTGAGGAGAGATGCCACACGGAGATATTGTTTCAGCTCGCTTTATTTGGAGGACAACCTGCCAGCAGATAACATCAAGGAACAGCATTCAATTCAATAAACGCCAGACGCGTTTCAGGATCGACCTTTCTTCAGTGGCGTGTTGGGCATATAGTCTGTAAGCGCTGCGTGGAGTGTGCTTTGTAGATTCAAACACCCGCCCCCAGTGGGTGTGGCCATCTCGTGGCATTGTGGGTGATGTAGTTCACTCCATAGTAATCCCATGTGGGTGCATTTACTTACAGTCTTGATCAAGCCCCATATAATTGCTGGTGTTTGAATCTACAAAGCACACTCCACGCAGCGCTTACAGACTATATGCCCAACACGCCACTGAAGAAAGGTTGATCCTGAAACGCGTCTGGCGTTTATTGAATTGAATGCTGTTCCTTGATGTTATCTGCTGGCAGGTTGTCCTCCAAATAAAGCGAGCTGAAACAATATCTCCGTGTGGCATCTCTCCTCAAGGGACTCCTGTTTGTTTGGATTTAAAGCGGCCTTCCCGGTCGCGGAGAGAAACCCACTGCCTTTGCAGGTCGGCGGCGGCATCACTGCGTGCTGCAGCGTTTACGAACGGAGACGGGCTGGTGCCCTTTCAGGGGGGAGACCGGCTTCAGAGCTCAGCGAGGCGGCCACAAAGCGGGGCAGGTCCCCTCTTGGACTTTCAGCAATTATATGGGGCTTGATCAAGACTGTAAGTAAATGCACCCACATGGGATTACTATGGAGTGAACTACATCACCCACAATGCCACGAGATGGCCACACCCACTGGGGGCGGGTGTTTGAATCTACAAAGCACACTCCACGCAGCGCTTACAGACTATATGCCCAACACGCCACTGAAGAAAGGTTGATCCTGAAACGCGTCTGGCGTTTATTGAATTGAATGCTGTTCCTTGATGTTATCTGCTGGCAGGTTGTCCTCCAAATAAAGCGAGCTGAAACAATATCTCCGTGTGGCATCTCTCCTCAAGGGACTCCTGTTTGTTTGGATTTAAAGCGGCCTTCCCGGTCGCGGAGAGAAACCCACTGCCTTTGCAGGTCGGCGGCGGCATCACTGCGTGCTGCAGCGTTTACGAACGGAGACGGGCTGGTGCCCTTTCAGGGGGGAGACCGGCTTCAGAGCTCAGCGAGGCGGCCACAAAGCGGGGCAGGTCCCCTCTTGGACTTTCAGCAATTATATGGGGCTTGATCAAGACTGTAAGTAAATGCACCCACATGGGATTACTATGGAGTGAACTACATCACCCACAATGCCACGAGATGGCCACACCCACTGGGGGCGGGTGTTTGAATCTACAAAGCACACTCCACGCAGCGCTTACAGACTATATGCCCAACACGCCACTGAAGAAAGGTTGATCCTGAAACGCGTCTGGCGTTTATTGAATTGAATGCTGTTCCTTGATGTTATCTGCTGGCAGGTTGTCCTCCAAATAAAGCGAGCTGAAACAATATCTCCGTGTGGCATCTCTCCTCAAGGGACTCCTGTTTGTTTGGATTTAAAGCGGCCTTCCCGGTCGCGGAGAGAAACCCACTGCCTTTGCAGGTCGGCGGCGGCATCACTGCGTGCTGCAGCGTTTACGAACGGAGACGGGCTGGTGCCCTTTCAGGGGGGAGACCGGCTTCAGAGCTCAGCGAGGCGGCCACAAAGCGGGGCAGGTCCCCTCTTGGACTTTCAGCAATTATATGGGGCTTGATCAAGACTGTAAGTAAATGCACCCACATGGGATTACTATGGAGTGAACTACATCACCCACAATGCCACGAGATGGCCACACCCACTGGGGGCGGGTGTTTGAATCTACAAAGCACACTCCACGCAGCGCTTACAGACTATATGCCCAACACGCCACTGAAGAAAGGTTGATCCTGAAACGCGTCTGGCGTTTATTGAATTGAATGCTGTTCCTTGATGTTATCTGCTGGCAGGTTGTCCTCCAAATAAAGCGAGCTGAAACAATATCTCCGTGTGGCATCTCTCCTCAAGGGACTCCTGTTTGTTTGGATTTAAAGTGGCCTTCCCGGTCGCGGAGAGAAACCCACTGCCTTTGCAGGTCGGCGGCAGCATCACTGCGTGCTGCAGCGTTTACGAACGGAGACGGGCTGGTGCCCTTTCAGGGGGGAGACCGGCTTCAGAGCTCAGCGAGGCGGCCACAAAGCGGGGCAGGTCCCCTCTTGGACTTTCAGCAATTATATGGGGCTTGATCAAGACTGTAAGTAAATGCACCCACATGGGATTACTATGGAGTGAACTACATCACCCACAATGCCACGAGATGGCCACACCCACTGGGGGCGGGTGTTTGAATCTACAAAGCACACTCCACGCAGCGCTTACAGACTATATGCCCAACACGCCACTGAAGAAAGGTTGATCCTGAAACGCGTCTGGCGTTTATTGAATTGAATGCTGTTCCTTGATGTTATCTGCTGGCAGGTTGTCCTCCAAATAAAGCGAGCTGAAACAATATCTCCGTGTGGCATCTCTCCTCAAGGGACTCCTGTTTGTTTGGATTTAAAGCGGCCTTCCCGGTCGCGGAGAGAAACCCACTGCCTTTGCAGGTCGGCGGCGGCATCACTGCGTGCTGCAGCGTTTACGAACGGAGACGGGCTGGTGCCCTTTCAGGGGGGAGACCGGCTTCAGAGCTCAGCGAGGCGGCCACAAAGCGGGGCAGGTCCCCTCTTGGACTTTCAGCAATTATATGGGGCTTGATCAAGACTGTAAGTAAATGCACCCACATGGGATTACTATGGAGTGAACTACATCACCCACAATGCCACGAGATGGCCACACCCACTGGGGGCGGGTGTTTGAATCTACAAAGCACACTCCACGCAGCGCTTACAGACTATATGCCCAACACGCCACTGAAGAAAGGTTGATCCTGAAACGCGTCTGGCGTTTATTGAATTGAATGCTGTTCCTTGATGTTATCTGCTGGCAGGTTGTCCTCCAAATAAAGCGAGCTGAAACAATATCTCCGTGTGGCATCTCTCCTCAAGGGACTCCTGTTTGTTTGGATTTAAAGTGGCCTTCCCGGTCGCGGAGAGAAACCCACTGCCTTTGCAGGTCGGCGGCGGCATCACTGCGTGCTGCAGCGTTTACGAACGGGGACGGGCTGGTGCCCTTTCAGGGGGGAGACCGGCTTCAGAGCTCAGCGAGGCGGCCACAAAGCGGGGCAGGTCCCCTCTTGGACTTTCAGCAATTATATGGGGCTTGATCAAGACTGTAAGTAAATGCACCCACATGGGATTACTATGGAGTGAACTACATCACCCACAATGCCACGAGATGGCCACACCCACTGGGGGCGGGTGTTTGAATCTACAAAGCACACTCCACGCAGCGCTTACAGACTATATGCCCAACACGCCACTGAAGAAAGGTTGATCCTGAAACGCGTCTGGCGTTTATTGAATTGAATGCTGTTCCTTGATGTTATCTGCTGGCAGGTTGTCCTCCAAATAAAGCGAGCTGAAACAATATCTCCGTGTGGCATCTCTCCTCAAGGGACTCCTGTTTGTTTGGATTTAAAGCGGCCTTCCCGGTCGCGGAGAGAAACCCACTGCCTTTGCAGGTCGGCGGCGGCATCACTGCGTGCTGCAGCGTTTACGAACGGAGACGGGCTGGTGCCCTTTCAGGGGGGAGACCGGCTTCAGAGCTCAGCGAGGCGGCCACAAAGCGGGGCAGGTCCCCTCTTGGACTTTCAGCAATTATATGGGGCTTGATCAAGACTGTAAGTAAATGCACCCACATGGGATTACTATGGAGTGAACTACATCACCCACAATGCCACGAGATGGCCACACCCACTGGGGGCGGGTGTTTGAATCTACAAAGCACACTCCACGCAGCGCTTACAGACTATATGCCCAACACGCCACTGAAGAAAGGTTGATCCTGAAACGCGTCTGGCGTTTATTGAATTGAATGCTGTTCCTTGATGTTATCTGCTGGCAGGTTGTCCTCCAAATAAAGCGAGCTGAAACAATATCTCCGTGTGGCATCTCTCCTCAAGGGACTCCTGTTTGTTTGGATTTAAAGCGGCCTTCCCGGTCGCGGAGAGAAACCCACTGCCTTTGCAGGTCGGCGGCGGCATCACTGCGTGCTGCAGCGTTTACGAACGGAGACGGGCTGGTGCCCTTTCAGGGGGGAGACCGGCTTCAGAGCTCAGCGAGGCGGCCACAAAGCGGGGCAGGTCCCCTCTTGGACTTTCAGCAATTATATGGGGCTTGATCAAGACTGTAAGTAAATGCACCCACATGGGATTACTATGGAGTGAACTACATCACCCACAATGCCACGAGATGGCCACACCCACTGGGGGCGGGTGTTTGAATCTACAAAGCACACTCCACGCAGCGCTTACAGACTATATGCCCAACACGCCACTGAAGAAAGGTTGATCCTGAAACGCGTCTGGCGTTTATTGAATTGAATGCTGTTCCTTGATGTTATCTGCTGGCAGGTTGTCCTCCAAATAAAGCGAGCTGAAACAATATCTCCGTGTGGCATCTCTCCTCAAGGGACTCCTGTTTGTTTGGATTTAAAGCGGCCTTCCCGGTCGCGGAGAGAAACCCACTGCCTTTGCAGGTCGGCGGCGGCATCACTGCGTGCTGCAGCGTTTACGAACGGAGACGGGCTGGTGCCCTTTCAGGGGGGAGACCTGCTTCAGAGCTCAGCGAGGCGGCCACAAAGCGGGGCAGGTCCCCTCTTGGACTTTCAGCAATTATATGGGGCTTGATCAAGACTGTAAGTAAATGCACCCACATGGGATTACTATGGAGTGAACTACATCACCCACAATGCCACGAGATGGCCACACCCACTGGGGGCGGGTGTTTGAATCTACAAAGCACACTCCACGCAGCGCTTACAGACTATATGCCCAACACGCCACTGAAGAAAGGTTGATCCTGAAACGCGTCTGGCGTTTATTGAATTGAATGCTGTTCCTTGATGTTATCTGCTGGCAGGTTGTCCTCCAAATAAAGCGAGCTGAAACAATATCTCCGTGTGGCATCTCTCCTCAAGGGACTCCTGTTTGTTTGGATTTGAAGCGGCCTTCCCGGTCGCGGAGAGAAACCCACTGCCTTTGCAGGTCGGCGGCGGCATCACTGCGTGCTGCAGCGTTTACGAACGGAGACGGGCTGGTGCCCTTTCAGGGGGGAGACCGGCTTCAGAGCTCAGCGAGGCGGCCACAAAGCGGGGCAGGTCCCCTCTTGGACTTTCAGCAATTATATGGGGCTTGATCAAGACTGTAAGTAAATGCACCCACATGGGATTACTATGGAGTGAACTACATCACCCACAATGCCACGAGATGGCCACACCCACTGGGGGCGGGTGTTTGAATCTACAAAGCACACTCCACGCAGCGCTTACAGACTATATGCCCAACACGCCACTGAAGAAAGGTTGATCCTGAAACGCGTCTGGCGTTTATTGAATTGAATGCTGTTCCTTGATGTTATCTGCTGGCAGGTTGTCCTCCAAATAAAGCGAGCTGAAACAATATCTCCGTGTGGCATCTCTCCTCAAGGGACTCCTGTTTGTTTGGATTTAAAGCGGCCTTCCCGGTCGCGGAGAGAAACCCACTGCCTTTGCAGGTCGGCGGCGGCATCACTGCGTGCTGCAGCGTTTACGAACGGAGACGGGCTGGTGCCCTTTCAGGGGGGAGACCGGCTTCAGAGCTCAGCGAGGCGGCCACAAAGCGGGGCAGGTCCCCTCTTGGACTTTCAGCAATTATATGGGGCTTGATCAAGACTGTAAGTAAATGCACCCACATGGGATTACTATGGAGTGAACTACATCACCCACAATGCCACGAGATGGCCACACCCACTGGGGGCGGGTGTTTGAATCTACAAAGCACACTCCACGCAGCGCTTACAGACTATATGCCCAACACGCCACTGAAGAAAGGTTGATCCTGAAACGCGTCTGGCGTTTATTGAATTGAATGCTGTTCCTTGATGTTATCTGCTGGCAGGTTGTCCTCCAAATAAAGCGAGCTGAAACAATATCTCCGTGTGGCATCTCTCCTCAAGGGACTCCTGTTTGTTTGGATTTAAAGCGGCCTTCCCGGTCGCGGAGAGAAACCCACTGCCTTTGCAGGTCGGCGGCGGCATCACTGCGTGCTGCAGCGTTTACGAACGGAGACGGGCTGGTGCCCTTTCAGGGGGGAGACCGGCTTCAGAGCTCAGCGAGGCGGCCACAAAGCGGGGCAGGTCCCCTCTTGGACTTTCAGCAATTATATGGGGCTTGATCAAGACTGTAAGTAAATGCACCCACATGGGATTACTATGGAGTGAACTACATCACCCACAATGCCACGAGATGGCCACACCCACTGGGGGCGGGTGTTTGAATCTACAAAGCACACTCCACGCAGCGCTTACAGACTATATGCCCAACACGCCACTGAAGAAAGGTTGATCCTGAAACGCGTCTGGCGTTTATTGAATTGAATGCTGTTCCTTGATGTTATCTGCTGGCAGGTTGTCCTCCAAATAAAGCGAGCTGAAACAATATCTCCGTGTGGCATCTCTCCTCAAGGGACTCCTGTTTGTTTGGATTTAAAGCGGCCTTCCCGGTCGCGGAGAGAAACCCACTGCCTTTGCAGGTCGGCGGCGGCATCACTGCGTGCTGCAGCGTTTACGAACGGAGACGGGCTGGTGCCCTTTCAGGGGGGAGACCGGCTTCAGAGCTCAGCGAGGCGGCCACAAAGCGGGGCAGGTCCCCTCTTGGACTTTCAGCAATTATATGGGGCTTGATCAAGACTGTAAGTAAATGCACCCACATGGGATTACTATGGAGTGAACTACATCACCCACAATGCCACGAGATGGCCACACCCACTGGGGGCGGGTGTTTGAATCTACAAAGCACACTCCACGCAGCGCTTACAGACTATATGCCCAACACGCCACTGAAGAAAGGTTGATCCTGAAACGCGTCTGGCGTTTATTGAATTGAATGCTGTTCCTTGATGTTATCTGCTGGCAGGTTGTCCTCCAAATAAAGCGAGCTGAAACAATATCTCCGTGTGGCATCTCTCCTCAAGGGACTCCTGTTTGTTTGGATATATATATATATATATATATATATATATATATATATATATATATATATATATATGCAGCGTTTCTCCAATCTCCACTTGCAGTTCACCCCCGCTGAGGCCGGAGCACTGACACCATTTTCAGTGCAGAATTTTTTTATTTCTTATTTTTGTCAGCAGCTATTGGCATTAACGCGTTTCAACCCGTAGGGCCTTGATCACATGATGCGTCCACAGCTGTGCTACCACTTTTTATGTTGTTTCTCTTCAAGTGCCAAGTGCAACTAACATGCAGTCATGAACATGGAAAACAGACTCTACTCATGTTCACCCCTTTACAACTCATAGTTTTTAAAATTCAAAACATATGAAGTAGCTTTAAAGTTTTATCGCTTCACAATTAGGAACATCATGCTTTATAAACATCAGTGTTTAAATACATAGGGGGCGTGGCCAGCCAGCCATCATGGCGGACGCGATCTGCTAGCGCTCCGTCCTTAGACCCCTTATTTTCCTGCAATTTATCCTCCTGAGGTGTTTCCTGCATCCGTGCTGTGCGGGAACAGCGGGAAGACGCAGTGGGAATCCCGTGGTGCTCGGTAGTTCCCAGATTGGAGCTGTGGCAGTGGAGATCGAGGACCGGCTGCGGCAGAGCGGCCCGGATGGAGGAAGGCGCAAAAAGGTCCCCGGGGAAAGACGACCGTTGGTGAGGCCTGCGGCGCTGTCGGAACACTGCTGGCGGCGCCGGACTTTGCCCTGGACCGTGGCGCCTCAGTGAGACTGGCCGGGTGGTGCCCCTCAGAGGATCGACAGGCCCCGTAGTCCTGTGCTGCTTGAGGCTGCCGCTGGGCGATGTGAGGGGGACGCGGCCCCGGGCAAGAGGCGGGCACAAGACGGCAGCAGAGGATCGCTGACGAGGCCTGGGCCTGCGGCCTGAGCAGGCTGCCGCAATTGCTCCGGGGGAGCCCTGAGGACCAGCGTCAGAGAGCGAGACGGTGCAGGTGAAGGGCACGGCGGCCCCTGAGGCTCGTCAAAGACTGGGCCCTGTACTGCCTGGGGCTTGAGACCTGCTAAGACCCGCGGGCTTGCCCTACCTGCAGGGCTGCTGGAAATTCACGGTGAGGAGTGGGCCTGGGGTGGACGAAGAAGGGGCTGAGGAGGCACTGAGGCACTGGGGGAGGTGCCCAGGCTGACCTCCCATGATGCCTGTCATAGCTGCAGTGGAGCCAAGAGCCCTCTGTCTGTAGGCCGGACGGTGCGGTATGGTGACCTGGGGCGACGGCAGCAGCGACTGGTAGCAGTGGGCCCGGGGACACGGGGCACGACTGACACCCCTGTGCAAGCCAGCTGGGAGGCAGCATGGGTCCAGAATCTGGCCTGGAGTGGAGACGAGGCCTGTGAGTGTTGCCGGTGCTAGTGGATGACACGGCAAGGATTGTAGTATGGAGCCGAGCTGGTGGCTGGGAGGAACCGAGGCGGCTGCTCTCATGAGCTAAAACACAGATGGGGGGCCTCATGGTTGGCACACAAATGAGGCTTCGCATTGCGCCTGGTGAGGTGATGGAAGGGGCAGCCTGCTACCGTAGGTGTCTGAGACTCTGCTGTATGGACATTACTTGGAGGCGCTGTGGTGAGGGCTGCCGTTGTGGATCGAGCGACTGTGACCTGGCACATTGGGACTTGGGTGACATTTTGGAGACAGCGCCATTTTAGATAACACTGCAGTTGAAGCGGCATACCCCCTAGTGTGAGGACTGCACTGCATGTGGAGGGGGCACAGGGTAGTCAAAGAGGGTGTGTTGGGCTCATCTTTTTACGACACTGAAGTGCCCGTGGACTGGGGGCCCCAGTAGGAAGTCGGAAAATGTTTGACGATGAGGCAAAACAAAAGGGGTGGCACTCGGGACGGTGGAGAAAGCAAAAAGAACCCTGTGGGTGTGGAGAAGAAGGGCTGTCGCCTAAGCTATCCCCAGAGTTGGCCCTAACAATTCGTAGCACGTCCCCTGACAGCGGCGGCGTCTGCTCCAGGGAGGGAACTCTCCCATCTGCTATTGGCGCCGCCAAAGGACTGGTGCAGCGACTCCCTCCTCAACTTTCGAGAAGAGGCCTGGCAATGGAGGGCACCTCTGCCTCAGCGAATATCCGCGGATGCCTACGGCGCAACAATTGGTGATGGGCCGGCTAAGGGACAAATCGCAAAATAGAAAGCAGAAGGCTGATGGTCTTGGAGCTTCCCTGGTTCACCAGAGGGGTAACATTGAGCCACAGGCGGCGGCCCTCGCGGCCAAGATGGACTCTGTGCTGACGGCGGTTGAGCGCATCGTCACCACCCTGGAGCAAACAAAAGTGTCGCTGGAAGCCCGGGTTGATAAAGTCAAGTCGGATTTCACTCTCCTCCATGCCGATCATCGTAAGCTAGTGGAGTCGGTTGCCATGCAGAACCAGGCACTCCAAGAAATCCAGCCCATGGTGCAAAACCACACTATAGCGCTCCAAGACATGATTGACTGGGTACACATACTTGAAGACCACATAGAGGATGCGGAAGGGTGCTCTCGGCGCAACAATGTCCGGGCGGTAGGCCTTCTGGAGGGCGAGGAGTGGAAAAACCCAGAGTAGTTCATTGAGAACTGGTTGCGCGAGCTCCAGCCCCGGGGGGTGCTGTCGCCACACTTTGTGGTGGAGAGGACGCACAGAGTGCCAGCGCAGAAGCCTCGGCCGGGGGCTCGGCCTCGCCCTTTCCTCTTCAAACTCCTTAATTATCGCAACATGGTGCTCTGTGAAACCAGGAACCTGGGTGACCTCACAGTGGGAAACAGCTGAGTGATGATCTTCCCAGACTATACAGCAGCGGTTCAGAGACGGAGGAGCACCTACATGGCAGTGAAACGTCAATTGCGGGAGCTAGAGTTGCCTTACTCCCTATTGTTCCCTTTCCGCCTCCGTGTGGTCTCGAAGGAAGGTACCCGCTTTTTTGATGCCCCGTCGGACGTTTGGGACTGGCTGGAGGAGAGGGGGCAATGGAAAGGAACAAGACCTACAGGCCCAGAGGAAGGTGGCTGGCAGGAGAGATCGAGGCAACACAGGCGGCGAGGGGCTCACCGAGACACGGGCCTCGGCCCAGTTGCGCCCAGTCCAGAGCAGATGAGAATGGAAAGTCAGGAAGCTCTTGAGGCAGCAGCAACCCTTGGAGCAACGAACAATACTATCCGCCTGGAGCCTCAGGCACGCAGTGACCCGGGAACGAGTGGTTTGTCGTCCCCATCCACTGTGTTCTCCGAAGACTTGAACATGCCAGAAGTGACTCCTCAAACGGCTGACCAGATTATGTGAACGAGTGGTGCAATGCGGCGCCCTTCCAGGGCCCATGCCCTTGGGTACTCTGTACATTGTATCTTCCTAGCATGTCTACGCACACGCTGTTGAAATGTGTTATATGCTGAGTGTGTTCTCTGCTATTTGATGTAATGCATGTGAATTTCTGAGGCTTGACTTGCTGGCCGGTGGGAAGGATGCGCCGCGCAGATTCTGCACCTGCGGGCTTCCGCAGCTATGGTCCACACCAAACCTACACAATTGACCAGCCTGTGCTTCACTACACACCTCTTGAGAGCACAGGAGGCTTGTGGTAGAGGTGTAGTGTAGATTAGTTTCTGACATACACACGCACCCCACTAGCTACTATGCTGGATTAACACTTCATTATTGGTGGTTCACATTGAGGTTTGAGCGTATGCCCCCTTGGGGATTTGCCCCACTAGTTGCGCTGTTTGCAGTTGTTGTTATGTTTCAGTTGCGGCACACGGATACTCCCCCCCGGACAGCACCTCTAGGCCTCCCCCTGGGGCGACCCCCCTGCCCCGCGCTGGTGCGACGCAACCGGACACATGACGCACACTAACATAGTGACTTGGAACATACATGGTATGCACACACCATCGAAACGCTACTCTGTCTTTTCCTACCTGCAGCGGCACGCGGTTGGGATTGCACTCTTGCAGGAGACCCGCATGACCCAGACAGAACTTGATAAACTCTGTAGACGCTGGAGGGGGCAAATATACGGTACGGTCTTCTCTGCACATGCACGCGGCACCCTGATATGGGTAAGGGCGGGCGTCCCCTTCATTTGCAGGGAGACGAGGGTGGACCAGTGGGGCAGGTATTCCCTAGTGTGGGGGCAGCTGAATGGTCAGGAGGTCCTCCTAGGAGCACTTTACTCTCCGAACACGGACCAACCCTCCTTCTTGGCACAGTTGACCCAGGGCCTCCACCCATATTCTGGCCTCCCCTGGCTGCTTGGCGGGGACTTCAATATGGTGCTGGATGTACACCTGGACCAGTCCTTTCCCCCCCTCTGAGCTGCAGCAGCGTCCAATGCGCAAGCGTTCCAGAACTGGCTATCCCACTGGGAGATACACGACTTGTGGCGGGTACAACACCCATTAGACAAGGTCTATTCCTACTGTTCCTCAGTCCACGATTTGCATGTTCGGTTAGATAGGATGGTGGGTGTCCAGTCCTTGATCCCACTTATTGCAAAATCAGAGTATCTGGGGAGAACACATTCCGATCATAACCCCCTGTGGTTTCAGATTAGTTGGGAGGCGGATCGCCCACCTGTCCCCACGTGGAGGCTACGGCCGGCTGCGCTGGAGGATGCGGAGTTCCGCTCCTCACTGGGCACGGCCATACTCGCCTACTATGATGTCAATGAAGGGACCGCGAGCAATGCCATGGTAGAGTGGGATGCGTACAAAGTAGCTGCCCGGGGGCACTGTATTGGGGTCACATGAAATATACACAAAGTGCTCTCCACCTCTCTGGCGCGCCTGGAAGCTGAGCTCCTGCAATATGAGCGGGAGGGTGAAGGTGCGGGCGAGCACTCGGGTAGGCTAGGAGACCTCCGCGCCAGGCACGGGGTGCTTCTGGAGAGGTTATGGTGTCACAACTATGCAGCGCATACGGCCAGAACTCATGCTAGGGCGGATAGTGCGGGCCGACTACTGGCCTGGTTGATACAGTGGGAGGGGCGTGGTGGCCCAATAGGAGCTCTCTGTAAGGCAAGGTGGGAGATGGTATACACGCAGCGCGAAATACACCGAGTCTTGACTGATCATTATACGCAGCTGTACAGGGCTCGGGGTACTGGCCCCATGCATATTTTGGAGGGGTACCTAGACTCTGTCCACTTGCCCGTGGCCTCCGAGGAGCAGGGGGACACAATCAGCGCCCCCTCACACTGGAAGAGGTCAGAGAGGCGATTCAGTCTATGGCTACCGGGAAGGCTCCGGGGCCGGATGGCCTGCCTGCCAAATACTATAAAGCATACCGGGAAGTCCTGGCACCATTACTTCATCAGTTGTACACTACAGCGATAGAGGAAGGCTCGCTTCCCCCCTCTATGCGGGAGGCGTTTCTTGTTTCCCTGCCTAAACCGGACAGGTACCCCACAGCCCTAGGCTCATATAGGCCGCTGGCGATGCTTAACGTGGGCTATAAGGTCTTCGCTAAGGTACTTGCGGAATGGATGGCGACGGTGGTCCCTCACTTAATACACACTGACCAAAACTGGTTTGTACCAGCGAGATCCACGTCCTTGAACCTTAGGAGATACTGCAGAGTGGGGGCTGAGGCCTCGCGGGTGTGTCCTAGGGCAGGGTGCCTGATATTAGACATGGAGAAGGCGTTTGATTACCTGGAGTGGGGTTACCTGTCGGCAGTACTAATATGCTATGGGTTTGATGCGGGAGTCCTGCAAATGGTTGATCTCAAACGTAGTTTGAGTGCGCTTGGGCACTTATATCTCAGAGGCGGTGGCGGTGGGCCGGGGCACCAGGCAGGGATGCCCCCTGTCCCTGCTACTGTTCGCGCTGGCTATCGAACCCCTGGCTGTGGCCATACGGCAGACTCTTGGCACTGGCATCCCGATGGGAGACGCAGTCCATCAGGTATCACTCTATGCAGACGACCTGTTGGTGTTTGTGAGGGATGTGGGATGCATACCGGAGCAGTTAGCCCAGCTGCTGCATACATTTGCGGATGTCTCGGGACTTCGAGTAAATGCGGGTAAATCCTGCCTTTATGCATTCAGTGAAGGGTCCGCAGACCCGGGATACCACCTTGAGGGCACACGAGTCCAATGGAAGGTGGACTGCTTTCGGTATCTGGGGATCCAGATCTATCGTCAACCGGCTGACCTATTCGACGGGAATCTTGGGAGGGCGGTTGCAGCGCTCAGGTCTCAGATATGCTTTTGGACCACGCTCTCACTGACGACCACGGGCAGAGTGGCTCTTGCCAAAATGGTCATGCTCCCCCTCCTCCTATACTACTTTGTCAACTTTCCTTTATTTATCGCGGCTTCCTTCTTCTCCATGCTCAATAAGATACTGCATGACTTTATATTGGGCACCTTTAGGCACAAGCTGGTGCTGGTGAAATTATTCATGCCAACGATAGGGGAGACTGGCTGCCCCCTGCTTTGAGCATTACTACCTGGCTGCGCAGCTACAGTGGGTCGCGCGCTGGTTGGCAGATAGGGGTAGGGAAGATACAGCTACGGCGATGCTGCCATACTCTTTAGAACGCATAACTAAGCTTTTTCACCCAACAGCAGCGATTGAGCGTCCTACCCCGCTCTTGCTGGCAGTGGCATACAAGTGCTACAGAAGAGCCTTGCACCTTACATGCAGCATAATTCCCTAGGCGCCTGCTACACCATTGGAGGGCTCCCCAGGAGGTGAGGGGGTGCTCACATCCTCCATGCTCACGGAGTGGCGGGAGGCTGACATCCAGACACTTGGCGACCTCTATAGAGATGGGGTGCTCGTGGCATACGAGACGCTGGTAACAGAGGAGGGGCTCCTCCCGGGGGGTTCTTAATGCATCACTCACTGATAGCGAATCTGACTGCCAGATGGGGGGATGTAGCGACAGAGCCTGAGCAGCATTTAACTATGCAGTATCTCCACGTCATGGGGGGGGGGCAAGCATCTGGTTTGCTGGTTTGCTGGTTTGTGGCATTGTTACGTGCACATGTGGCAACTAGTTTATACCCCCTTAGAGGCAAATGAGAGCTAGACCTGGGACGTCCGCTAACTGATAAGGAGTGGGAAAGGGTCCTTAAAAGCCCGGTGCGCATCCCCAGAAACGTGCGATTCCGTCAAATCCAACTTTTCATTGTCCATAGGGCTTACCTCATGCCCAAGCTGATCAACAAGTACTTCTGCCTCACTGATGCGTTTTGCCCCAGGTGCAATGAGCTGGAGGTGGGTTTCCTGCACACGCTGTGTAGCTGTCCTGGGCTGGGCACTTACTGGAGTGCAATTAGCGAGCTGTTAAGAAGATGCATAGGCTGCACTATATCCTTTGACTGGCCCGAATACATTTTACACCACTTCAGGAGACCCCCCAAAGATAAGGTGACGTCCCGTTCCCTGGACCTTGGGCTGGTGGTGGTGAAGCGCCTCCTCACAAAGAGGTGGAAGGGACGTGACCCGCCATGCGTATGGGCGTGGACCTCCTCCCTCCAGGCGTGGTCCCAGGCAGAGTGGACCGCCATGTGTAGGGAGGAAACGCTGGGGCTCCGAAGGAACCTATAGCAGAACGCTGGGAGCAAATGCTTAATACATTACAACAGCTGGATGGGGAGGGAGGCACGGGCAGCGTGGAGGGGTCAGGGGATGCACACGAGGATGGGAGCATACCACAGGCCGTTCTCCTGCCGAGATAATTGGTTATGTATAGCTTCTGCTCCAGCGGTACAAAAAGGCAACCCCGCAAGTGCAGTCGTGGCCCGGGGTGCACGCGCGCTCGGGGGTGAGGGCAGGGGGGTTTGGGGCCACGGGGGGGGGGGGAAGGGGAGGGGGAGTAGGATGAGGGTTGAAGTATGAATGTGGTTGTGCCGCTGCAGTTAAAGTTTCTCTTTCTGTTTCATAAATAAATCATCTGTTTGTAAGCTCAAGCTGGAGGGTCTACTCAGAACAACGCAGAGGACAGAGAGTCCAGTGTGTTGGCTCTCATGGACAGTCCCGGAGTTTGCATCTGGACAGGAGCATCATGGTCCAGCCAACTTTGGGCGAATATCCCATGTCTTATTAATTGCACAACTTGAACATTGTAAGCAAAGCATAAAACGATGATGTGCTTGTGCTTGTATGACTGATGTGCCTATGTCACTGCATTTGCATTGATGATGCTTCTAATGCACTATGTAATCAAAAAATGCCAATATAACAGATTTGACAAAAAAAAATCAGTGTTTAAATACATAAAATCTGATAAAATCTTTCTAATGCGTTAATGATATTAAGTGTGTCTTATCACACTTGCACACTGAGTTTCCCTGAATTTTATCTGTTGTTGCGTGCTCTAAGGTTTACTGTCCGTTGCAGAGTACAAAGTATAATCCAAGTTGCGTGCCCCTTAATTGGGTTACATCCCCTAGTCACAACTTTATCCCAAAAGGGTTGTAAAAGTTCTTCAACATAAAGCTCAAAAATTAGTTATAATGTTCAATATCCAAGTATTCTGAATTAAAAGTTCCTTTATTCTTTTGATTTATTCAATATAACCCTTAGTTTCTTGTTATATCCATTCAATCCAAATCATGATTATGGCATCCAGCCTTATACCCGGGGCATTATCCAATGCATTTCGGCTATGCAATAGCCTTCATCAGGGAACTGCGTTCTAAAAATAAAACAATATGTAATGCAGGAGGATTCATGGGAAAATACACATGGAGTAATTTCATCTGTTGTGCCTATATCGGTGAACCGGGTGCTCATTAGTTATCTTGTTCAAGTGGCGTAAAACATACGAGGTGAAATCAATGTGGAAAATTAATTAAAGTAAAAAGCGTGCGATTAAACGTCTGTTGTGCCTCTATCAGTAAACAGGGTGCTCATTAGTTGTCTAGTTCAAGCGGCGTACAAAAACAAGGTAAAATAAAATAAAATAAAGTGGGGTTAGAGAAGCCAAGGTGAAACATTGAAAACAAGGCCATATGTTATCTAAACAGATGCGTTGTGATGCACGCCGTGCACTATGCAAAAAGGTATCCAAAGCCGAGATAAGCTATATTATCAAATTCAGCGCATTATCCTCGCCCCACTCGGTAAGCCATATTAGTTGTGTTCAGGAATTAACGTTTCCATGCAAGCCTGTCTAACTCACAAAAAAAGTCACAACAGTTACAAAAGCGCGTTCAAACTTACTCGAAAAGAAAAGTATCTGGGCGTTCAATGTTGGTAGGTTCCAAACACTCAGCGTCTTCTGTTGACAGGAACAACGTGTAAGGCGACACTGACTCGCCATGGCTATAAATACCATAAAGGAAGGACTCTACCCTAATCCATGCCCGGCGGCCATCTTAGAATGTGCAAAACAAGCTTAAAAACCGAAAAATGAAAACAAATAAGTGTTGATGGTGTGAAAATTGTGGACGAATGCTCACGATGTGCAACACGTTGAAAATAAATCCCTAAACTACATCAATCCTATGTAGATATTACAAGTACATGTATGAAATCTGATGATGTATTAACCAAAAAATTATTAGTGAAATTAATATGGACACAAAAGGCAAACAATGAGATTTAGCATGCAATGCAATAAGTATCAAGTTAAAAATAAAGTCTTTATAGGTAACAGCTATATTCGGTCCGATCATACATTCCAGTCGGTTTCAAAGTTTCCATCTTATATATCCAAAAATTCTCAGGTTGTAGTAAGTTTTTGATGTTATCCAGACCTTCTCGTTTGGCAACGATTTCCAAAATGGTATATCGCAGCTGGCTTACGCTATGCGAAGCCTCACTGAAATGAGCGGCAACCGTTGATTTCATCAGTTTATTTCGAATATTTGATTCTTGCTCATTCAGCCTTGTCTTAATTTTTCTCTGTTTTCCCCACGTAACCTTGTCCGCAGGGACATTTCAACAAGTAGATGACATTCATTGTATCATACGTGGCTGATACCCGTAATTTGATTTTGTATCCTTTACTGTGATGTGTAATGGAGTTTCCTCTGATGATACTATTGCAATGACTGCAATTGTAACAGGGCAATGTCCCATGGAATGTTTCTGTAGGTATGAGCTCCTTGGGTTTAAGCAAGCTTCCCCGATTCTTCGCCCTCTGATAAGTGAACAGTGGTATCTCACAGAAGATGTTGTTGAATTCTGTTTCTTGTGATAGTATTACCCAATGTTTTTTAATGATGTTTTTGAACGCTTTGCTTTTTGTGGAATACTTTGACACAACCACTACCCTTGTGTTTTCCTTCTTTGTGGTTTTTGTTAATAGCTCTCTCCTATTCTTCTGCGCACATCTTGTTCTCGCATCTTTCAATATTTCTTGAGGGTATCCCCTGCCTTTAAATCTATTTTCCATCTCATTAATTCTGATTTCTGCTTTTTCAGGTGATGATACTATTCTTTTTACTCTTATCATTTGTGAGTACGGGAGATGCTTCTTTAAAGTGTCTTGATAGAAGCTGTTGTGATGTAACAGATTGTTACGGTCCGTGGATTTACGGTAAATGTCGGTTTAAAAAAAGGAGCCTTTCCTATGAATCTCCACATCCAAGAATGTGATCTTAGTATCATTGATTTCTGATGTGAACTGAATGCGTTCATCTCTTGTGTTCAATTTAGCGATTGCTTCCAAGAGCATCCCTTCTGCGCCGGTCCATACGACAAACATATCGTCTATATATCTCAATATGAGCTTGGTGTGAGACATCCATGGCTCTTGGGTCAGAATATATTCCTCTTCAAAATGCTCCATGTAGAGATTTGAATATACTGGTGCTGCCGGGTTTCCCATTGCTGTTCCAGTTTGTTGTAAATAGTATTGATTTTTCCATTTAAAGTAACTGTGGAAAAGAGTAAAATATTAAGAAGACTTTAAAATTCGAATCCAATTCCGTGTTCAATAGTACATGCTATCGCTTCTATCCCATCCTGATGGGGTATGGAAGTGTATAAGGATTTAACATCCATACTGCATAGTGTTATCTGTTCGTCAGTTGCTATTTCGACCTTTTCCAATGTTTCCAGAAAATGGGTCGTATCCTTTACAAACGTCTTCATCCTCATCACACAAGGTTGTAGGTACTTATCCAAATGCTGTCCAATTGGTTGATGAATGCTCCCAACAGTCGATACAATAGGCCGAAAGGGTGGACTCATGAGGTCTTTGTGTATTTTAGGCAGCATGTGGATTGTCGGACTTTTTGGATGACATGTGGTCAGAAATGTATTAGTTCTCTCATTGATAATCCCATTGTTATATGCTTTATTGATTATTGTCTCCAGATGTTTTGAAAACTGTTCAGTAGGGTTAGTATCCAAAGGTAAATACACCATTTCATCCGCTAAATGTCCTTCTACTTCCTGTTCGTAATATGAAGTATTCATTACAACAATTGCACCTCATTTATCTGCCTTTTGGCAGATGATATTGGGATTGTTGGCGATTCTGCGAAGAGCTACAACTTGTTTCTGCGTGAACATATGCCGTCTTGATTTTTTCGTGAAACTTATCTTAGATAGTTCCATTCTCACCAAGTTTTCAAAAGTATCCAATGTTTTGTGGGATATTGGTGCTATGCAAGTGCTATGTGGCGATAATCCCAAAAGCTGATCTTCTTTAGTATCTCCTTTGTCAGTAACGATGTTGTCAAAGAAATACCTGAGATGTAGTTTTCTCATCAGTTTTTACTTTAATTAATTTTCCACATTGATTTCACCTCATTTTTTTCACGCCACTTAACTAATGAGCACCCGGTTCACCGACATAGGCACAACAGATGAAATTACTCCATGTGTATTTTCCCATGAATCCTCATGCATTACATATTGTTTTATTTTTAGAACCCAGTTCCCTGATGAAGGCTATTGCATAGCCGAAAATGCATTGGATAATGCCCTGGGTATAAGGCTGGATGCCATAATCATGATTTGGATTGAATGGATTTAACAAGAAACTAAGGGTTATATTGAATAAATCAAAAGAATAAAGGAACTTTGAATACAGAATACTTGGATATTGAACATTATTACTAATTTTTGAGCTTTATGTTGAAGAACTTTTACAACCCTTTTGGGATAAAGCTGTGACTAGGGGACGTCACCCAATTAAGGGGCACGCAACTTGGATTAATTATATTAGGCTCATACAGGGTTGAGGGACTCAAGTCTTTGAATTAATCCACCCTCTCTGAACCAATGCTAAAAAAATTATACAGTTAATACTGTGCAAATTCTCAAATTAGGTCTGTAAACAATGTATATGTAAACATCCTGACTGCATAATAAAGTGCTTAGTGCAAACCCTTACTAAGGGGCTCATTAGGATGGCGGACGGAAGGACGTCCGCCATCCTGGAGTAGGCGGAAAAAGCCTTTTTCCGTCCGCCTGCCGCGGACAGTCCGACCGCCATATTAGGATGGGAAACACTGTCAAAACTCCGTACGCGGCGGAAGAGAACGCACCGCCGCGGAACTACACCCGACCCCGCGGCGGACGTAACCAATCCAGAGACACCGCCGTACGGAATGACGTCTCCGACCGTGCCCCAAATCACGATGGCGGAAAACACACATAAAACCGCTGCGGAAAAACAACCTGCCTGAACACGGCGGATTCCCCACAGCGAAGACACAACACATTGCAGAGATACCCACCACAAGCAGCTCGCCCACATGGACCCAGCGCTACACGCTTTTACGATACTCTTCGCGATCCTCCACCAGCAAGTCATGGACCATCATCGACGACAACGCAGGTACGCTACACACCATTTACTTCCGGAAGGGGAGAACCTGGCAGGGCTGTGACGTTGGGAGGGGGAGTGTCATGTCACAGGAAAAACATTGACGAACGCACCAAAATATACACAATTGAAGTACACAACCAGGAATGACAGCGACAAACCACAAAACATGATTCATTAGCTTTATTCAACAGATTAGGTGCATAATATCAGAAAATCCAAGAGCATGGGCAATGTGCCCAGCAGAGCAGGTACATCATTGGCAGCACGTGAGAGGGCAGAATGCAGTATCAGAACAGCAACAGGGCATTGTGCCCAACAGAGCAGGTACATCATTGGCAGCATGTGAGAGGGCAGAATGCAGTATCAGAACAGCAACAGGGCATTGTGCCCAACAGAGCAGGTACATCAGAGGCAGCACGTGAGAGGGCAGAATGCATTATCAGAACAGCAACAGGGCATTGTGCCCAACAGAGCAGGTACATCAGAGGCAGCACGTGAGAGGGGCTGTGTGCATCAAGAGTCCATTGCACTGGACAGGTCCATCAGAGGCAGAACGTGAGAGGGGCTAAGTGCATCAACAGTCCATTGCACTGGACAGGTCCATCAGAGGCAGCACGTGAGAGGGGCTAAGTGCATCAACAGTCCATTGCAATGGACAGGTCCATCAGAGACAGCACGTGAGAGGGGCTAAGTGCATCAACAGTCCATTGCACTGGACAGGTCCATCAGAGGCAGCACGTGAGAGGGGCTAGGTGCATCAACAGTCCATTGCACTGGACAGGTTCATCAGAGGCAGCACGTGAGAGGGGCTATGTGCATCAACAGTCCATTGCACTCGACAGGTCCAACAGAGGCAGCACGTGAGAGGGCTGAAAGCAGTATCAGAACAGCAACAGGGCATTGTGGACAACAGAGCAGGTACATCAGAGGCAGCACATGAGAGGGCAGAATGCAGTATCAGAACAGCAACAGGGCATTGTGCCCAACAGAGCAGGTACATCATTGGCAGCATGTGAGAGGGCAGAATGCAGTATCAGAACAGCAACAGGGCATTGTGCCCAACAGAGGAGATACATCATTGGCAGCATGTGAGAGGGCAGAATGCAGTATCAGAACAGCAACAGGGCATTGTGCCCAACAGAGCAGGTACATCATTGGCAGCATGTGAGAGGGCAGAATGCAGTATCAGAACAGCAACAGGGCATTGTGCCCAACAGAGCAGGTACATCAGAGGCAGCATGTGAGAGGGCAGAATGCAGTATCAGAACAGCAACAGGGCATTGTGCCCAACAGAGCAGGTACATCAGAGGCAGCACGTGAGAGGGGCTAAGTGCATCAACAGTCCATTGCACTGGACAGGTCCATCAGAGGCAGCACGTGAGAGGGGCTAAGTGCATCAACAGTCCATTGCACTGGACAGGTCCAACAGAGGCAGCACGTGAGAGGGCAGAAAGCAGTATCAGAACAGCAACAGGGCATTGTGCCCAACAGAGCAGGTACATCAGAGGCAGCACGTGAGAGGGCAGAATGCAGTATCAGAACAGCAACAGGGCATTGTGCCCAACAGAGCAGGTACATCATTGGCAGCATGTGAGAGGGCAGAATGCAGTATCAGAACAGCAACAGGGCATTGTGCCCAACAGAGCAGGTACATCATTGGCAGCATGTGAGAGGGCAGAATGCAGTATCAGAACAGCAACAGGGCATTGTGCCCAACAGAGCAGGTACATCAGAGGCAGCACGTGAGAGGGGCTAAGTGCATCAACAGTATATTGCACTGGACAGGTCCATCAGAGGCAGCACGTGAGAGGGGCTAAGTGCATCAACAGTCCATTGCACTGGACAGGTCCATCAGAGGCAGCACGTGAGAGGGGCTAAGTGCATCAACAGTCCATTGCACTGGACAGGTCCATCAGAGGCAGCACGTGAGAGGGGCTAAGTGCATCAACAGTCCATTGCACTGGACAGGTCCATCAGAAGCAGCACGTGAGAGGGGCTATGTGCATCAACAGTCCATTGCACTGGACAGGTCCAACAGAGGCAGCACGTGAGAGGGGCTATGTGCATCAACAGTCCATTGCACTGGACAGGTCCAACAGAGGCAGCACGTGAGAGGGCAGAAAGCAGTATCAGAACAGCAACAGGGCATTGTGGACAACAGAGCAGGTACATCAGAGGCAGCACGTGAGAGGGCAGAATGCAGTAGCAGAACAGCAACAGGGCATTGTGCCCAACAGAGCAGGTACATCATTGGCAGCATGTGAGAGGGCAGAATGCAGTATCAGAACAGCAACATGGCATTGTGCCCAACAGAGCAGGTACATCATTGGCAGCATGTGAGAGGGCAGAATGCAGTATCAGAACAGCAACAGGGCATTGTGCCCAACAGAGCAGGTACATCATTGGCAGCATGTGAGAGGGCAGAATGCAGTATAAGAACAGCAACAGGGCATTGTGCCCAACAGAGCAGGTACATCATTGGCAGCATGTGAGAGGGCAGAATGCAGTATCAGAACAGCAACAGGGCATTGTGGACAACAGAGCAGGTACATCAGAGGCAGCACGTGAGATGGCAGTAAGCAGTATCAGAACAGCAACAGGGCATTGTGCCCAACAGAGCAGGTACATCATTGGCAGCATGTGAGAGGGCAGAATGCAGTATCAGAACAGCAACAGGGCATTGTGCCCAACAGAGCAGGTACATCATTGGCAGCATGTGAGAGGGCAGAATGCAGTATCAGAACAGCAACAGGGCATTGTGCCCAACAGAGCAGGTACATCATTGGCAGCATGTGAGAGGGCAGAATGCAGTATCAGAACAGCAACAGGGCATTGTGCCCAACAGAGCAGGTACATCATTGGCAGCATGTGAGAGGGCAGAATGCAGTATCAGAACAGCAACAGGGCATTGTGCCCAACAGAGCAGGTACATCAGAGGCAGCACGTGAGAGGGGCTAAGTGCATCAACAGTATATTGCACTGGACAGGTCCATCAGAGGCAGCACGTGAGAGGGGCTAAGTGCATCAACAGTCCATTGCACTGGACAGGTCCATCAGAGGCAGCACATGAGAGGGGCTAAGTGCATCAACAGTCCATTGCACTGGACAGGTCCATCAGAGGCAGCACGTGAGAGGGGCTAAGTGCATCAACAGTCCATTGCACTGGACAGGTCCATCAGAAGCAGCACGTGAGAGGGGCTATGTGCATCAACAGTCCATTGCACTGGACAGGTCCAACAGAGGCAGCACGTGAGAGGGGCTATGTGCATCAACAGTCCATTGCACTGGACAGGTCCAACAGAGGCAGCACGTGAGAGGGGCTATGTGCATCAACAGTCCATTGCACTGGACAGGTCCAACAGAGGCAGCACGTGAGAGGGGCTATGTGCATCAACAGTCCATTGCACTGGACAGGTCCATCAGAAGCAGCACGTGAGAGGGGCTATGTGCATCAACAGTCCATTGCACTGGACAGGTCCATCAGAAGCAGCACGTGAGAGGGGCTAAGTGCATCAACAGTCCATTGCACTGGACAGGTCCATCAGAGGCAGCACGTGAGAGGGGCTAAGTGCATCAACAGTCCATTGCACTGGACAGGTCCAACAGAGCCAGCACGAGAGAGGGGCTATGTGCATCAACAGTCCATTGCACTGGACAGGTCCAACAGAGGCAGCATGTGAGAGGGCAGAAAGCAGTATCAGAACAGCAACAGGGCATTGTGGACAACAGAGCAGGTACATCAGAGGCAGCACGTGAGAGGGCAGAAGGCAGTATCAGAACAGCAACAGGGCATTGTGCCCAACAGAGCAGGTACATCATTGGCAGCATGTGAGAGGGCAGAATGCAGTATCAGAACAGCAACAGGGCATTGTGGACAACAGAGCAGGTACATCAGAGGCAGCACGTGAGATGGCAGAAAGCAGTATCAGAACAGCAACAGGGCATTGTGCCCAACAGAGCAGGTACATCATTGGCAGCAAGTGAGAGGGCAGAATGCAGTATCAGAACAGGAACAGGGCATTGTGCCCAACAGAGCAGGTACATCAGAGGCAGCACAGGAGAGGGGCTAAGTGCATCAACAGTCCATTGCACTGGACAGGTCCATCAGAGGCAGCACGTGAGAGGGACTAAGTGCATCAACAGTCCATTGCACTGGACAGGTCCAACAGAGGCAGCACGTGAGAGGGCAGAAAGCAGTATCAGAACAGCAACAGGGCATTGTGCCCAACAGAGCAGGTACATCAGGGGCAGCACGTGAGAGGGGCTAAGTGCATCAACAGTCCATTGCACTGGACAGGTCCAACAGAGGCAGCACGTGAGAGGGCAGAAAGCAGTATCAGAACAGCAACAGGGCATTGTGCCCAACAGAGCAGGTACATCATTGGCAGCAGGTGAGAGGGCAGAATGCAGTATCAGAACAGCAACAGGGCATTTTGCCCAACAGAGCAGGTACATCATTGGCAGCATATGAGAGGGCAGAATGCAGTATCAGAACAGCAACAGGGCATTGTGGACAACAGAGCAGGTACATCAGAGGCAGCACGTGAGATGGCAGAAAGCAGTATCAGAACAGCAACAGGGCATTGTGCCCAACAGAGCAGGTACATCATTGGCAGCATGTGAGAGGGCAGAATGCAGTATCAGAACAGCAACAGGGCATTGTGCCCAACAGAGCAGGTACATCAGAGGCAGCACGTGAGAGGGGCTAAGTGCATCAACAGTATATTGCACTGGACAGGTCCATCAGAGGCAGCACGTGAGAGGGGCTAAGTGCATCAACAGTCCATTGCACTGGACAGGTCCATCAGAAGCAGCACGTGAGAGGGGCTATGTGCATCAACAGTCCATTGCACTGGACAGGTCCATCAGAGGCAGCACGTGAGAGGGGCTAAGTGCATCAATAGTCCATTGCACTGGACAGGTCCATCAGAAGCAGCACGTGAGAGGGGCTATGTGCATCAACAGTCCATTGCACTGGACAGGTCCAACAGAGGCAGCACGTGAGAGGGGCAACGAGCATCAACAGTCCATGGCACAGAGCAGGTACATCTGAGGCAGCACGTGAGAGGGGCTAAGTGCATCAACAGTCCATTGCACTGGACAGGTCCAACAGAGGCAGCACGTGAGAGGGCAGAAAGCAGTATCAGAACAGCAACAGGGCATTGTGCCCAACAGAGCAGGTACATCATTGGCAGCATGTGAGAGGGCAGAATGCAGTATCAGAACAGCAACAGGGCATTGTGCCCAACAGAGCAGGTACATCAGAGGCAGCACGTGAGAGGGGCTAAGTGCATCAACAGTATATTGCACTGGACAGGTCCATCAGAGGCAGAACGTGAGAGGGGCTAAGTGCATCAACAGTCCATTGCACTGAACAGGTCCATCAGAGGCAGCACGTGAGAGGGGCTAAGTGCATCAACAGTCCATTGCACTGGACAGGTCCATCAGAGGCAGCACCTGAGAGGGGCTAAGTGCATCAACAGTCCATTGCACTGGACAGGTCCATCAGAGGCAGCACGTGAGAGGGGCTAAGTGCATCAACAGTCCATTGCACTGGACAGGTCCAACAGAGGCAGCACGTGAGAGGGGCTATGTGCATCAACAGTCCATTGCACTGGACAGGTCCAACAGAGGCAGCACGTGAGAGGGCAGAAAGCAGTATCAGAACAGCAACAGGGCATTGTGCCCAACAGAGCAGGTACATCATTGGCAGCATGTGAGAGGGCAGAATGCAGTATCAGAACAGCAACAGGGCATTGTGCCCAACAGAGCAGGTACATCAGGGGCAGCACGTGAGAGGGGCTAAGTGCATCAACAGTCCATTGCACTGGACAGGTCCAACAGAGGCAGCACGTGAGAGGGCAGAAAGCAGTATCAGAACAGCAACAGGGCATTGTGCCCAACAGAGCAGGTACATCATTGGCAGCATGTGAGAGGGCAGAATGCAGTATCAGAACAGCAACAGGGCATTGTGCCCAACAGAGCAGGTACATCAGGGGCAGCACGTGAGAGGGGCTAAGTGCATCAACAGTCCATTGCACTGGACAGGTCCAACAGAGGCAGCACGTGAGAGGGCAGAAAGCAGTATCAGAACAGCAACAGGGCATTGTGCCCAACAGAGCAGGTACATCATTGGCAGCAGGTGAGAGGGCAGAATGCAGTATCAGAACAGCAACAGGGCATTTTGCCCAACAGAGCAGGTACATCATTGGCAGCATATGAGAGGGCAGAATGCAGTATCAGAACAGCAACAGGGCATTTTGGACAACAGAGCAGGTACATCAGAGGCAGCACGTGAGATGGCAGAAAGCAGTATCAGAACAGCAACAGGGCATTGTGCCCAACAGAGCAGGTACATCATTGGCAGCATGTGAGAGGGCAGAATGCAGTATCAGAACAGCAACAGGGCATTGTGCCCAACAGAGCAGGTACATCAGAGGCAGCACGTGAGAGGGGCTAAGTGCATCAACAGTATATTGCACTGGACAGGTCCATCAGAGGCAGAACGTGAGAGGGGCTAAGTGCATCAACAGTCCATTGCACTGAACAGGTCCATCAGAGGCAGCACGTGAGAGGGGCTAAGTGCATCAACAGTCCATTGCACTGGACAGGTCCATCAGAGGCAGCACGTGAGAGGGGCTAAGTGCATCAACAGTCCATTGCACTGGACAGGTCCATCAGAGGCAGCACGTGAGAGGGGCTAAGTGCATCAACAGTCCATTGCACTGGACAGGTCCAACAGAGGCAGCACGTGAGAGGGGCTATGTGCATCAACAGTCCATTGCACTGGACAGGTCCAACAGAGGCAGCACGTGAGAGGGCAGAAAGCAGTATCAGAACAGCAACAGGGCATTGTGGACAACAGAGCAGGTACATCAGAGGCAGCACGTGAGAGGGCAGAATGCAGTATCAGAACAGCAACAGGGCATTGTGCCCAACAGAGCAGGTACATCATTGGCAGCATGTGAGAGGGCAGAATGCAGTATCAGAACAGCAACATGGCATTGTGCCCAACAGAGCAGGTACATCATTGGCAGCATGTGAGAGGGCAGAATGCAGTATCAGAACAGCAACAGGGCATTGTGCCCAACAGAGCAGGTACATCATTGGCAGCATGTGAGAGGGCAGAATGCAGTATAAGAACAGCAACAGGGCATTGTGCCCAACAGAGCAGGTACATCATTGGCAGCATGTGAGAGGGCAGAATGCAGTATCAGAACAGCAACAGGGCATTGTGGACAACAGAGCAGGTACATCAGAGGCAGCACGTGAGATGGCAGTAAGCAGTATCAGAACAGCAACAGGGCATTGTGCCCAACAGAGCAGGTACATCATTGGCAGCATGTGAGAGGGCAGAATGCTGTATCAGAACAGCAACAGAGCATTGTGCCCAACAGAGCAGGTACATCATTGGCAGCATGTGAGAGGGCAGAATGCAGTATCAGAACAGCAACAGGGCATTGTGCCCAACAGAGCAGGTACATCATTGGCAGCATGTGAGAGGGCAGAATGCAGTATCAGAACAGCAACAGGGCATTGTGCCCAACAGAGCAGGTACATCATTGGCAGCATGTGAGAGGGCAGAATGCAGTATCAGAACAGCAACAGGGCATTGTGCCCAACAGAGCAGGTACATCATTGGCAGCATGTGAGAGGGCAGAATGCAGTATCAGAACAGCAACAGGGCATTGTGCCCAACAGAGCAGGTACATCATTGGCAGCAGGTGAGAGGGCAGAATGCAGTACCAGAACAGCAACAGGGCATTTTGCCCAACAGAGCAGGTACATCATTGGCAGCATGTGAGAGGGCAGAAAGCAGTATCAGAACAGCAACAGGGCATTGTGCCCAACAGAGCAGGTACATCATTGGCAGCATGTGAGAGGGCAGAATGCAGTATCAGAACAGCAACAGGGCATTGTGCCCAACAGAGCAGGTACATCAGAGGCAGCACGTGAGAGGGGCTAAGTGCATCAACAGTCCATTGCACTGGACAGGTCCAACAGAGCCAGCACGTGAGAGGGGCTAAGTGCATCAACAGTCCATTGCACTGGACAGGTCCATCAGAGGCAGCACGTGAGAGGGGCCAAGTGCATCAACAGTCCATTGCACTGGACAGGTCCAACAGAGCCAGCACGTGAGAGGGCAGAAAGCAGTATCAGAACAGCAACAGGGCATTGTGGACAACAGAGCAGGTACATCAGAGGCAGCACGTGAGAGGGCAGAAGGCAGTATCAGAACAGCAACAGGGCATTGTGCCCAACAGAGCAGGTACATCATTGGCAGCATGTGAGAGGGCAGAATGCAGTATCAGAACAGCAACAGGGCATTGTGGACAACAGAGCAGGTACATCAGAGGCAGCACGTGAGAGGGCAGAAGGCAGTATCAGAACAGCAACAGGGCATTGTGCCCAACAGAGCAGGTACATCATTGGCAGCATGTGAGAGGGCAGAATGCAGTATCAGAACAGCAACAGGGCATTGTGGACAACAGAGCAGGTACATCAGAGGCAGCACGTGAGATGGCAGAAAGCAGTATCAGAACAGCAACAGGGCATTGTGCCCAACAGAGCAGGTACATCATTGGCAGCAAGTGAGAGGGCAGAATGCAGTATCAGAACAGGAACAGGGCATTGTGCCCAACAGAGCAGGTACATCAGAGGCAGCAAGTGAGAGGGCAGAATGCAGTATCAGAACAGCAACAGGGCATTGTGCCCAACAGAGCAGGTACATCAGAGGCAGCACGTGAGAGGGGCTAAGTGCATCAACAGTCCATTGCACTGGACAGGTCCATCAGAGGCAGCACGTGAGAGGGGTTAAGTGCATCAACAGTCCATTGCACTGGACAGGTCCAACAGAGGCAGCACGTGAGAGGGCAGAAAGCAGTATCAGAACAGCAACAGGGCATTGTGCCCAACAGAGCAGGTACATCATTGGCAGCAGGTGAGAGGGCAGAATGCAGTATCAGAACAGCAACAGGGCATTTTGCCCAACAGAGCAGGTACATCATTGGCAGCATATGAGAGGGCAGAATGCAGTATCAGAACAGCAACAGGGCATTGTGGACAACAGAGCAGGTACATCAGAGGCAGCACGTGAGATGGCAGAAAGCAGTATCAGAACAGCAACAGGGCATTGTGCCCAACAGAGCAGGTACATCATTGGCAGCATGTGAGAGGGCAGAATGCAGTATCAGAACAGCAACAGGGCATTGTGCCCAACAGAGCAGGTACATCAGAGGCAGCACGTGAGAGGGGCTAAGTGCATCAACAGTATATTGCACTGGACAGGTCCATCAGAGGCAGCACGTGAGAGGGGCTAAGTGCATCAACAGTCCATTGCACTGGACAGGTCCATCAGAGGCAGCACGTGAGAGGGGCTAAGTGCATCAACAGTCCATTGCACTGGACAGGTCCATCAGAGGCAGCACGTGAGAGGGGCTAAGTGCATCAACAGTCCATTGCACTGGACAGGTCCATCAGAAGCTGCACGTGAGAGGGGCTATGTGCATCAACAGTCCATTGCACTGGACAGGTCCAACAGAGGCAGCACGTGAGAGGGGCTATGTGCATCAACAGTCCATTGCACTGGACAGGTCCAACAGAGGCAGCACGTGAGAGGGCAGAAAGCAGTATCAGAACAGCAACAGGGCATTGTGGACAACAGAGCAGGTACATCAGAGGCAGCACGTGAGAGGGCAGAATGCAGTATCAGAACAGCAACAGGGCATTGTGCCCAACAGAGCAGGTACATCATTGGCAGCATGTGAGAGGGCAGAATGCAGTATCAGAACAGCAACATGGCATTGTGCCCAACAGAGCAGGTACATCATTGGCAGCATGTGAGAGGGCAGAATGCAGTATCAGAACAGCAACAGGGCATTGTGCCCAACAGAGCAGGTACATCATTGGCAGCATGTGAGAGGGCAGAATGCAGTATCAGAACAGCAACAGGGCATTGTGCCCAACAGAGCAGGTACATCATTGGCAGCATGTGAGAGGGCAGAATGCAGTATCAGAACAGCAACAGGGCATTGTGCCCAACAGAGCAGGTACATCAGAGGCAGCACGTGAGAGGGGCTAAGTGCATCAACAGTATATTGCACTGGACAGGTCCATCAGAGGCAGCACGTGAGAGGGGCTCAGTGCATCAACAGTCCATTGCACAGGACAGGTCCATCAGAGGCAGCACGTGAGAGGGGCTAAGTGCATCAACAGTCCATTGCACTGGACAGGTCCATCAGAAGCAGCACATGAGAGGGGCTATGTGCATCAGCAGTCCATTGCACTGGACAGGTCCAACAGAGGCAGCACGTGAGAGGGGCTATGTGCATCAACAGTCCATTGCACTGGACAGGTCCAACAGAGGCAGCACGTGAGAGGGCAGAAAGCAGTATCAGAACAGCAACAGGGCATTGTGGACAACAGAGCAGGTACATCATTGGCAGCATGTGAGAGGGCAGAAAGCAGTATCAGAACAGCAACAGGGCATTGTGGACAACAGAGCAGGTACATCAGAGGCAGCACGTGAGAGGGCAGAATGCAGTATCAGAACAGCAACAGGGCATTGTGCCCAACAGAGCAGGTACATCATTGGCAGCATGTGAGAGGACAGAATGCAGTATCAGAACAGCAACATGGCATTGTGCCCAACAGAGCAGGTACATCATTGGCAGCATGTGAGAGGGCAGAATGCAGTATCAGAACAGCAACAGGGCATTGTGCCCAACAGAGCAGGTACATCATTGGCAGCATGTGAGAGGGCAGAATGCAGTATCAGAACAGCAACAGGGCATTGTGCCCAACAGAGCAGGTACATCATTGGCAGCATGTGAGAGGGCAGAATGCAGTATCAGAACAGCAACAGGGCATTGTGCCCAACAGAGCAGGTACATCATTGGCAGCAGGTGAGAGGGCAGAATGCAGTACCAGAACAGCAACAGGGCATTTTGCCCAACAGAGCAGGTACATCATTGGCAGCATGTGAGAGGGCAGAATGCAGTATCAGAACAGCAACAGGGCATTGTGGACAACAGAGCAGGTACATCAGAGGCAGCACGTGAGATGGCAGAAAGCAGTATCAGAACAGCAACAGGGCATTGTGCCCAACAGAGCAGGTACATCATTGGCAGCATGTGAGAGGGCAGAATGCAGTATCAGAACAGCAACAGGGCATTGTGCCCAACAGAGCAGGTACATCAGAGGCAGCACGTGAGAGGGGCTAAGTGCATCAACAGTCCATTGCACTGGACAGGTCCAACAGAGCCAGCACGTGAGAGGGGCTAAGTGCATCAACAGTCCATTGCACTGGACAGGTCCATCAGAGGCAGCACGTGAGAGGGGCCAAGTGCATCAACAGTCCATTGCACTGGACAGGTCCAACAGAGCCAGCACGTGAGAGGGGCTAAGTGCATCAACAGTCCATTGCACTGGACAGGTCCAACAGAGGCAGCATGTGAGAGGGCAGAATGCAGTATCAGAACAGCAACAGGGCATTGTGGACAACAGAGCAGGTACATCAGAGGCAGCACGTGAGAGGGCAGAAGGCAGTATCAGAACAGCAACAGGGCATTGTGCCCAACAGAGCAGGTACATCATTGGCAGCATGTGAGAGGGCAGAATGCAGTATCAGAACAGCAACAGGGCATTGTGGACAACAGAGCAGGTACATCAGAGGCAGCACGTGAGATGGCAGAAAGCAGTATCAGAACAGCAACAGGGCATTGTGCCCAACAGAGCAGGTACATCATTGGCAGCAAGTGAGAGGGCAGAATGCAGTATCAGAACAGGAACAGGGCATTGTGCCCAACAGAGCAGGTACATCAGAGGCAGCAAGTGAGAGGGCAGAATGCAGTATCAGAACAGCAACAGGGCATTGTGCCCAACAGAGCAGGTACATCAGAGGCAGCACGTGAGAGGGGCTAAGTGCATCAACAGTCCATTGCACTGGACAGGTCCATCAGAGGCAGCACGTGAGAGGGGCTAAGTGCATCAACAGTCCATTGCACTGGACAGGTCCAACAGAGGCAGCACGTGAGAGGGCAGAAAGCAGTATCAGAACAGCAACAGGGCATTGTGCCCAACAGAGCAGGTACATCATTGGCAGCAGGTGAGAGGGCAGAATGCAGTATCAGAACAGCAACAGGGCATTTTGCCCAACAGAGCAGGTACATCATTGGCAGCATATGAGAGGGCAGAATGCAGTATCAGAACAGCAACAGGGCATTGTGGACAACAGAGCAGGTACATCAGAGGCAGCACGTGAGATGGCAGAAAGCAGTATCAGAACAGCAACAGGGCATTGTGCCCAACAGAGCAGGTACATCATTGGCAGCATGTGAGAGGGCAGAATGCAGTATCAGAACAGCAACAGGGCATTGTGCCCAACAGAGCAGGTACATCAGAGGCAGCACGTGAGAGGGGCTAAGTGCATCAACAGTATATTGCACTGGACAGGTCCATCAGAGGCAGCACGTGAGAGGGGCTAAGTGCATCAACAGTCCATTGCACTGGACAGGTCCATCAGAGGCAGCACGTGAGAGGGGCTAAGTGCATCAACAGTCCATTGCACTGGACAGGTCCATCAGAGGCAGCACGTGAGAGGGGCTAAGTGCATCAACAGTCCATTGCACTGGACAGGTCCATCAGAAGCAGCACGTGAGAGGGGCTATGTGCATCAACAGTCCATTGCACTGGACAGGTCCAACAGAGGCAGCACGTGAGAGGGGCTATGTGCATCAACAGTCCATTGCACTGGACAGGTCCAACAGAGGCAGCACGTGAGAGGGCAGAAAGCAGTATCAGAACAGCAACAGGGCATTGTGGACAACAGAGCAGGTACATCAGAGGCAGCACGTGAGAGGGCAGAATGCAGTATCAGAACAGCAACAGGGCATTGTGCCCAACAGAGCAGGTACATCATTGGCAGCATGTGAGAGGGCAGAATGCAGTATCAGAACAGCAACATGGCATTGTGCCCAACAGAGCAGGTACATCATTGGCAGCATGTGAGAGGGCAGAATGCAGTATCAGAACAGCAACAGGGCATTGTGCCCAACAGAGCAGGTACATCATTGGCAGCATGTGAGAGGGCAGAATGCAGTATCAGAACAGCAACAGGGCATTGTGCCCAACAGAGCAGGTACATCATTGGCAGCATGTGAGAGGGCAGAATGCAGTATCAGAACAGCAACAGGGCATTGTGCCCAACAGAGCAGGTACATCAGAGGCAGCACGTGAGAGGGGCTAAGTGCATCAACAGTATATTGCACTGGACAGGTCCATCAGAGGCAGCACGTGAGAGGGGCTCAGTGCATCAACAGTCCATTGCACAGGACAGGTCCATCAGAGGCAGCACGTGAGAGGGGCTAAGTGCATCAACAGTCCATTGCACTGGACAGGTCCATCAGAAGCAGCACGTGAGAGGGGCTATGTGCATCAACAGTCCATTGCACTGGACAGGTCCAACAGAGGCAGCACGTGAGAGGGGCTATGTGCATCAACAGTCCATTGCACTGGACAGGTCCAACAGAGGCAGCACGTGAGAGGGCAGAAAGCAGTATCAGAACAGCAACAGGGCATTGTGGACAACAGAGCAGGTACATCATTGGCAGCATGTGACAGGGCAGAAAGCAGTATCAGAACAGCAACAGGGCATTGTGGACAACAGAGCAGGTACATCAGAGGCAGCACGTGAGAGGGCAGAATGCAGTATCAGAACAGCAACAGGGCATTGTGCCCAACAGAGCAGGTACATCATTGGCAGCATGTGAGAGGGCAGAATGCAGTATCAGAACAGCAACATGGCATTGTGCCCAACAGAGCAGGTACATCATTGGCAGCATGTGAGAGGGCAGAATGCAGTATCAGAACAGCAACAGGGCATTGTGCCCAACAGAGCAGGTACATCATTGGCAGCATGTGAGAGGGCAGAATGCAGTATAAGAACAGCAACAGGGCATTGTGCCCAACAGAGCAGGTACATCATTGGCAGCATGTGAGAGGGCAGAATGCAGTATCAGAACAGCAACAGGGCATTGTGGACAACAGAGCAGGTACATCAGAGGCAGCACGTGAGATGGCAGTAAGCAGTATCAGAACAGCAACAGGGCATTGTGCCCAACAGAGCAGGTACATCATTGGCAGCATGTGAGAGGGCAGAATGCTGTATCAGAACAGCAACAGAGCATTGTGCCCAACAGAGCAGGTACATCATTGGCAGCATGTGAGAGGGCAGAATGCAGTATCAGAACATCAACAGGGCATTGTGCCCAACAGAGCAGGTACATCATTGGCAGCATGTGAGAGGGCAGAATGCAGTATCAGAACAGCAACAGGGCATTGTGGACAACAGAGCAGGTACATCAGAGGCAGCACATGAGAGGGGCTATGTGCATCAACAGTCCATTGCACTGGACAGGTCCAACAGAGGCAGCACGTGAGAGGGGCTATGTGCATCAACAGTCCATTGCACTGGACAGGTCCAACAGAGGCAGCACGTGAGAGGGCAGAAAGCAGTATCAGAACAGCAACAGGGCATTGTGCCCAACAGAGAAGGTACATCATTGGCAGCATGTGAGAGGGCAGAATACAGTATCAGAACAGCAACAGGGCATTGTGCCCAACAGAGCAGGTACATCAGGGGCAGCACGTGAGAGGGGCTAAGTGCATCAACAGTCCATTGCACTGGACAGGTCCAACAGAGGCAGCACGTGAGAGGGCAGAAAGCAGTATCAGAACAGCAACAGGGCATTGTGCCCAACAGAGCAGGTACATCATTGGCAGCAGGTGAGAGGGCAGAATGCAGTATCAGAACAGCAACAGGGCATTTTGCCCAACAGAGCAGGTACATCATTGGCAGCATATGAGAGGGCAGAATGCAGTATCAGAACAGCAACAGGGCATTGTGGACAACAGAGCAGGTACATCAGAGGCAGCACGTGAGATGGCAGAAAGCAGTATCAGAACAGCAACAGTGCATTGTGCCCAACAGAGCAGGTACATCATTGGCAGCATGTGAGAGGGCAGAATGCAGTATCAGAACAGCAACAGGGCATTGTGCCCAACAGAGCAGGTACATCAGAGGCAGCACGTGAGAGGGGCTAAGTGCATCAACAGTATATTGCACTGGACAGGTCCATCAGAGGCAGCACGTGAGAGGGGCTAAGTGCATCAACAGTCCATTGCACTGGACAGGTCCATCAGAGGCAGCACGTGAGAGGGGCTAAGTGCATCAACAGTCCATTGCACTGGACAGGTCCATCAGAGGCAGCACGTGAGAGGGGCTAAGTGCATCAACAGTCCATTGCACTGGACAGGTCCATCAGAAGCAGCACGTGAGAGGGGCTATGTGCATCAACAGTCCATTGCACTGGACAGGTCCAACAGAGGCAGCACGTGAGAGGGGCTATGTGCATCAACAGTCCATTGCACTGGACAGGTCCATCAGAAGCAGCACGTGAGAGGGGCTATGTGCATCAACAGTCCATTGCACTGGACAGGTCCAACAGAGCCAGCACGTGAGAGGGGCTATGTGCATCAACAGTCCATTGCACTGGACAGGTCCAACAGAGGCAGCACGTGAGAGGGCAGAAAGCAGTATCAGAACAGCAACAGGGCATTGTGGACAACAGAGCAGGTACATCAGAGGCAGCACGTGAGAGGGCAGAATGCAGTATCAGAACAGCAACAGGGCATTGTGCCCAACAGAGCAGGTACATCATTGGCAGCATGTGAGAGGGCAGAATGCAGTATCAGAACAGCAACATGGCATTGTGCCCAACAGAGCAGGTACATCATTGGCAGCATGTGAGAGGGCAGAATGCAGTATCAGAACAGCAACAGGGCATTGTGCCCAACAGAGCAGGTACATCATTGGCAGCATGTGAGAGGGCAGAATGCAGTATAAGAACAGCAAGAGGGCATTGTGCCCAACAGAGCAGGTACATCATTGGCAGCATGTGAGAGGGCAGAATGCAGTATCAGAACAGCAACAGGGCATTGTGGACAACAGAGCAGGTACATCAGAGGCAGCACGTGAGATGGCAGTAAGCAGTATCAGAACAGCAACAGGGCATTGTGCCCAACAGAGCAGGTACATCATTGGCAGCATGTGAGAGGGCAGAATGCTGTATCAGAACAGCAACAGAGCATTGTGCCCAACAGAGCAGGTACATCATTGGCAGCATGTGAGAGGGCAGAATGCAGTATCAGAACAGCAACAGGGCATTGTGCCCAACAGAGCAGGTACATCATTGGCAGCATGTGAGAGGGCAGAATGCAGTATCAGAACAGCAACAGGGCATTGTGCCCAACAGAGCAGGTACATCATTGGCAGCATGTGAGAGGGCAGAATGCAGTATCAGAACAGCAACAGGGCATTGTGCCCAACAGAGCAGGTACATCATTGGCAGCATGTGAGAGGGCAGAATGCAGTATCAGAACAGCAACAGGGCATTGTGCCCAACAGAGCAGGTACATCATTGGCAGCAGGTGAGAGGGCAAAATGCAGTATCAGAACAGCAACAGGGCATTTTGCCCAACAGAGCAGGTACATCATTGGCAGCATGTGAGAGGGCAGAATGCAGTATCAGAACAGCGACAGGGCATTGTGCCCAACAGAGCAGGTACATCATTGGCAGCATGTGAGAGGGCAGAATGCAGTATCAGAACAGCAACAGGGCATTGTGGACAACAGAGCAGGTACATCAGAGGCAGCACGTGAGATGGCAGTAAGCAGTATCAGAACAGCAACAGGGCATTGTGCCCAACAGAGCAGGTACATCATTGGCAGGATGTGAGAGGGCAGAATGCTGTATCAGAACAGCAACAGAGCATTGTGCCCAACAGAGCAGGTACATCATTGGCAGCATGTGAGAGGGCAGAATGCAGTATCAGAACAGCAACAGGGCATTGTGCCCAACAGAGCAGGTACATCATTGGCAGCATGTGAGAGGGCAGAATGCAGTATCAGAACAGCAACAGGGCATTGTGCCCAACAGAGCAGGTACATCATTGGCAGCATGTGAGAGGGCAGAATGCAGTATCAGAACAGCAACAGGGCATTGTGCCCAACAGAGCAGGTACATCATTGGCAGCATGTGAGAGGGCAGAATGCAGTATCAGAACAGCAACAGGGCATTGTGCCCAACAGAGCAGGTACATCATTGGCAGCATGTGAGAGGGCAGAATGCAGTATCAGAACAGCAACAGGGCATTGTGCCCAACAGAGCAGGTACATCATTGGCAGCATGTGAGAGGGCAGAATGCAGTATCAGAACAGCAACAGGGCATTGTGGACAACAGAGCAGGTACATCAGAGGCAGCACGTGAGATGGCAGAAAGCAGTATCAGAACAGCAACAGGGCATTGTGCCCAACAGAGCAGGTACATCATTGGCAGCATGTGAGAGGGCAGAATGCAGTATCAGAACAGCAACAGGGCATTGTGCCCAACAGAGCAGGTACATCAGAGGCAGCACGTGAGAGGGGCTAAGTGCATCAACAGTCCATTGCACTGGACAGGTCCATCAGAGGCAGCACGTGAGAGGGGCTAAGTGCATCAACAGTCCATTGCACTGGACAGGTCCAACAGAGCCAGCACGTGAGAGGGGCTAAGTGCATCAACAGTCCATTGCACTGGACAGGTCCAACAGAGGCAGCATGTGAGAGGGCAGAAAGCAGTATCAGAACAGCAACAGGGCATTGTGGACAACAGAGCAGGTACATCAGAGGCAGCACGTGAGAGGGCAGAAGGCAGTATCAGAACAGCAACAGGGCATTGTGCCCAACAGAGCAGGTACATCATTGGCAGCATGTGAGAGGGCAGAATGCAGTATCAGAACAGCAACAGGGCATTGTGGACAACAGAGCAGGTACATCAGAGGCAGCACGTGAGATGGCAGAAAGCAGTATCAGAACAGCAACAGGGCATTGTACCCAACAGAGCAGGTACATCATTGGCAGCAAGTGAGAGGGCAGAATGCAGTATCAGAACAGGAACAGGGCATTGTGCCCAACAGAGCAGGTACATCAGAGGCAGCACAGGAGAGGGGCTAAGTGCATCAACAGTCCATTGCACTGGTCAGGTCCATCAGAGGCAGCACGTGAGAGGGGCTAAGTGCATCAACAGTCCATTGCACTGGACAGGTCCAACAGAGGCAGCACGTGAGAGGGCAGAAAGCAGTATCAGAACAGCAACAGGGCATTGTGCCCAACAGAGCAGGTACATCATTGGCAGCATGTGAGAGGGCAGAATGCAGTATCAGAACAGCAACAGGGCATTGTGCCCAACAGAGCAGGTACATCAGAGGCAGCACGTGAGAGGGGCTAAGTGCATCAACAGTCCATTGCACTGGACAGGTCCATCAGAGGCAGCACGTGAGAGGGGCTAAGTGCATCAACAGTCCATTGCACTGGACAGGTCCAACAGAGCCAGCACGTGAGAGGGGCTAAGTGCATCAACAGTCCATTGCACTGGACAGGTCCAACACAGGCAGCACGTGAGAGGGGCTATGTGCATCAACAGTCCATTGCACTGGACAGGTCCAACAGAGGCAGCATGTGAGAGGGCAGAAAGCAGTATCAGAACAGCAACAGGGCATTGTGGACAACAGAGCAGGTACATCAGAGGCAGCATGTGAGAGGGCAGAAGGCAGTATCAGAACAGCAACAGGGCATTGTGCCCAACTGAGCAGGTACATCATTGGCAGCATGTGAGAGGGCAGAATGCAGTATCAGAACAGCAACAGGGCATTGTGGACAACAGAGCAGGTACATCAGAGGCAGCACGTGAGATGGCAGAAAGCAGTATCAGAACAGCAACAGGGCGTTGTGCCCAACAGAGCAGGTACATCATTGGCAGCATGTGAGAGGGCAGAATGCAGTATCAGAACAGGAACAGGGCATTGTGCCCAACAGAGCAGGTACATCAGAGGCAGCACAGGAGAGGGGCTAAGTGCATCAACAGTCCATTGCACTGGACAGGTCCATCAGAGGCAGCACGTGAGAGGGGTTAAGTGCATTAACTGTCCATTGCACTGGACAGGTCCGACAGAGGCAGCACGTGAGAGGGCAGAAAGCAGTATCAGAACAGCAACAGGGCATTGTGCCCAACAGAGCAGGTACATCATTGGCAGCATGTGAGAGGGCAGAATGCAGTATCAGAACAGCAACAGGGCATTGTGCCCAACAGAGCAGGTACATCAGAGGCAGCATGTGAGAGGGCAGAATGCAGTATCAGAACAGCAACAGGGCATTGCGGACAACAGAGCAGGTACATCAGAGGCAGCACGTGAGAGGGGACAATGTAGTATCAGAACAGCAACAGGGCATTGTGGACAACAGAGCAGGTACATCATTGGCTAGCCAAGAACGTGTGCCAAGCGACCCGTCACAAGGAGATTAACAAAACATAGGTGGTTACATTCGTCAATCTACACACAAACTTACATGACATGTGACTGATGGCAACTTGACCTCACACCACAGAATCTGGTGGACTGCTTGAACAACTCGCTTCGGACACACCGAGCACCAGCAACAGGAGTGTGAGACACAGCCCCAGATCTACTGACTGACACATGTGCCATAGACCCAGACACACCGCCAGCACCAGCAACAGGAGTGTGAGACACAGCCACAGATCTACTGACTGACACATGTGCCATAGACCCAGACACACCGCCAGCACCAGCAACAGGAGTGTGAGACACAGCCACAGATCTACTGACTGACACATGTGCCATAGACCCAGACACACCGCCAGCACGAGCAACAGGAGTGTGAGACACAGCCACCGATCTACTGACTGACACATGTGCCATAGACCCAGACACACCGCCAGCACTAGAAAGAGGAGTGTGAGACACAGCCCCAGCTGTGGTGACTGATACATGTGCCATAGACCCAGACACACCGCCAGCACCAGAAACAGGAGTCAGAGACACAGCCACCGATCTACTCACTGACACATGAGCCCTAGAACCAGACACACTTGCCGGACATGTCCCTGTACACTGACCAACAAATACCATGCCTGCACCTGACACATGTGAGTGAACAGCAGCTGAGCCACTAGGACCACTGAAATGGTGAGCCACAGGGCTGCATGGGCCAGGAGGCAGGGGGGCTCTGGGAGCTGGGGACAGCTGTACTGGAGCGACATTGGGGTGTTCAGGTCTCACTGGTGTGTGTCTCCGTTTCTTTGTGAAACGTTGGGGTACCCCGGACATGCCTGGACTGGTAAGTGGAGTGGCATCACCAGACATCAAAGGTGTATCATGTGCTTGTGGTGGTCTGCTCTCTGGGGATGTGCTGGACCCTGCCTGCCGTTTGATGTGGGCCTGCCTTCTGCCCTCTGCATCATGTGTAATGGGGGATGCAACAACAGTGTACTCCTTCCTATGCTTTAGTGGGCCGTGGATGGGAGTAGAGGTATGGGGTGACTCGACCGCTGATACATGTGTTGTACGTTCCTTAAACATCATCCTCAGTGCAGCCAGGGGTGAAATATGCCTGTCCTTGATGGTGCTCGTGTCCATGGGAGAACCCTTGGCCATGGGATGTGCCTTGGACGTCGGAGGTGTCCTGTCCCTGGAATGGCCAGATCCCTTTCCTGTGCCCTGACCCTGGGTGCAGACATGTCCATTGTAGTGTCCCTCTCCTTTGAAGCTACCCTGCTCTTGGGAGGTGCCCTACCCATGGTACTGTCCTTGTCCTTTGAAGCTACCCTGCTCTTGGGAGGTGCCCTCACCTTGGTACTGACCTTGTCCTTGGGTGTGTCCCTGCTCTTGGGAGGTGGCCTTTCCTTGGTACTGTCCTTGTCCCTGGGAGTGTCCCAGCTCTTGGGAGGTGGCCTTTCCTTGTTACTGTCCTTGTCCCTGGGAGTGTCCCTGCTCTTGGGAGGTGGCCTTTCCTTGGTACTGTCCTTGTCCCTGGGAGTGTCCCTGCTCTTGGGAGGTGGCCTTTCCTTGGTACTGTCCTTGTCCTTGGGAGTGTCCCTGCTCTTGGGAGGTGGCCTTTCCTTGTTACTGTCCTTGTCCTTGGGAGTGTCCCTGCTCTTGGGAGGTGGCCTTTCCTTGTTACTGTCCTTGTCCCTGGGAGTGTCCCTGCTCTTGGGAGGTGGCCTTTCCTTGTTACTGTCCCTGTCCGTGGGAGTGTCCCTGCTCCTGGGAGGTGGCCTTAGCTTGGGAGTCACGTTGGTGGGGGATGGCTGTGTAGCATGTGAATCCATTTCCATACACACCCCTCCATGATCCTGTCTGTCAACTCCAGTGTTGAACACGTCGTCTTCGGATAAAGAGATCACAGGCTTAGGGGATGGTGTCTGTGCCCTCCGTGCCCTGCCTTGCTGCCTGTGGCTGATCCTAGTGTAATGACCAGAATAAGAGGCCTGGTCTGAAGACTCACTCTCCCCTGTAACATCAAGTGGTGTGGATGGTGGTACAGAAGTAGCACCCTGTCTATGCGACTGTACAATGGCTGAGGACACAGTGTTTGCCAATGACTGAACTGTTCTGTGGAGACCAGCAACATCGCCATGCATCCCCTCCATGAATGCCACCACCTGCCCCAACTTCCTATCGTGGTCTTGAAATGCATTGATCATGTTGGTCTGCCCTACACACAGCTATCGCAGCAGATCAACAGCCTCTGCACAAAGTGCACTTTGTGTCACTGGGGCAGGGGCGGCGGTTCCTGCACCGAAGGCAACTCTGCTCCCCCTCCTCTGGCGAGCACGAGCAGTACAAGTTGCAGTGGGTGGCAGTGTGGGCCCTGTGTGCTGTGTCCCGACTGAAGGTGTCAATTGCCCACTCCCTGTCTGTGCCAACAGTGCGGACTCACCAATACTTTCTGAGGATGAGGGCGATGGTGTTTCCATATGCGAGTCCTCAGGGACGGTCCTGTCCCCCTCTCCGGGGCTGCCCTCTTCAGTGTCAGTCTGCGTGTGTGCGACCTCTGATTCAGAAGCATTGCCACCACTCATCTCCGTCGTCTGGGGGTCAGTGCCCTCTGCCAAAGCTGAAATAGAGAGAAACGCGGTGTGAGTAAGTACCACACACACGTACTGAAGGACAACAGATCTAGGATTCAATTACATACATTGTACATGTGGCACACATTGTGCACACGTCCCACCCCTACTATCTGCACACATGTCATGCCATGGGACCACAGACCTCAAAGGCATGTCCTGGAACCCTCAACTACCAAGCAAGTGGGCTGTCCACCTGGCGGACATGGATGCCAATGCCTACTCCGCTAATGGCACCAGCATGGTATTTCAGCTAAACATACGCACCACGGAAGCCACTACTGTGTCCGAGCAGCAATACATGCATTGCAGGCCCAAGTAACATACACATACAATCTGATTACCGCTACTTTGCAGTGGTTCCCCACTCAGCTGGGAGGACAGGTCAGGATGCATCACAGCAATGATTCGGTGCATAAGAGGGGTCATAGTGCGGCGGGCCAGACGTGTAGATCTTGGAATCATCCCCAGTGTCATCTCCGCCACATTCTTGCTAAGCCTGGAGATGTCGTCCCAGCGCTTGTGGCAGTGTGTGTGTCGTCTATTGAACCCCTCCACTGCCCGTACATCACGTGCTATCGTCCTCCACACGGCCTTGTGAACGTGCAGCTTTACCTGCCATGATGGGAGACAAGAGGGTAAAGTAAGTGGACAGTATGACATGCACAAACATCGCAGGAACACGATTCAACATGCAGCCATGCTCAGCACTACACATGTAAAGGTCCCACAGCACACCGGCAGGCCTGCAGAAGACAGGAGCCACTGAACACCTCATGACCAACAACATGTACACCACTGTACTTCCCACCTGTCCGGGTGCACCGTAGAGCCGTTGGTAATGGCTGAGCACACCGTCCACAAGGGCATCCAGCTCCGCTGCGGTGAAGGGACGCGACCGTCTCTCTCGCACTCCCTCCATGGCAAGGTCCTGGACTGTGGCACAACAGCAGCAGCCGTAGGTCAGCTCAGCAGCAGCAGGTCGATGTGATGGTCACAGGCAGCAGGCGTAGGTCAGCTCAGCAGCAGCAGGTCGAGGTGATGGTCACAGGCAGCAGCCGTAGGTCAGCTCAGCAGCAGCAGGTCGAGGTGATGGTCACAGGCAGCAGCCATAGGTCAGCTCAGCAGCAGCAGGTCGAGGTGATGGTCACAGGCAGCAGCCGTAGGTCAGCTCAGCAGCAGCAGGTCGAGGTGATGGTCACAGGCAGCAGCCGTAGGTCAGCTCAGCAGCAGCAGGTCGAGGTGATGGTCACAGGCAGCACTGGATCGAAGCAGTGAATGTGTGCTTCTCAAAGTCACACATATATAGGGACCAGAGCCCATGTCAGTGGCACACGTGGCCAGCTATTGGTTCCCCCTGGATGCCTCATTGGAAAAGGCCCAATGACAGGCCCTGGTGTGGCGGTGCACTGTTTCCGCCATTGTCGATGGCGCATACGCGCCACGCGTGACCCCTTCCCATTGGCTGCCTGTGCACATGCCGTCACGGACACACATCGGAAACCGCAAGTGAGCACTTCCGCGACGGTTGCATCATTTGCAACAATGTTCAATCAGTGGCGCCACCATGGCGGTGCACGCCTTCCGCGGGGGAGGTGCAGGCCAACACATCCTTCTGATGATGTCAATGGAGATGTCAGTTCATGACCCCCTTACAGTCACGTTGCATCATCCACCGTACACCATCCGTGCCCGGCCCGGTCACCCACCGCCGGGCCGGTCACCCACAGCCGGGTCGGGCCGGTCATCCACCGCCAGTCCGGCCCGGTCACCCACGGCCGTGCCAGGCCCGGTGCTCAACCGCCGGGCCGGGCCTGTCACCCACCGCCGGGCCAGTCCTGTCACCCACCGTTGGGCCGGCCCGGTCACCCAACGCCGGGCCGGGCCGGTCACCCACCGCCGTGCCAGGCCCGGTGCTCAACCGCCGGGCCGGGCCTGTCACCCACCGCCGGGCCAGGACGGTCACCCACCGCCGGGCCCGGCCGGTCACCCACCGCCAGGCCAGGCCGGTCACCCACCGCCGGGCCAGGCCGGTCACCCACCGCCGGGCCAGGCCCTGTCACCCACCGCCGTGCCAGGCCCGGTGCTCAACCGCCGGGCCGGCCCGGTCACCCACGGTGGATGACCGGCCTGGCCCGGCGGTGGGTGACCGGCCTGGCCCGGCGGTGGGTGACCGGCCTGGCCCGGCGGTGGGTGACCGGGCCGGCCACGGACGGTGAACGGTGGATGATGTGGCAACGTGACTGTAAGGGGGGTCATGAACTGACATCTCCATTGACATCTTTAGAAGGATGTGTAGGCCGGCACCTCCCCCGCGGAAGGCGTGCGCAGCCATGGTGGCGCCACTGATTGAACATTGTAGCAAGAGAAGCATCCGTCACGGAAGGTATACAATGTTTACAACGCAACTTTTACAACGCACTACCATTACAACAAAACTTTTACAACTCAAAATCTATTACAACGCATACATTTACAATGCAGTCATTACAACGCATGACACTACAACGCACACCACTACAACATATACCATTACAACGCAGTTATTACAACGCTTACCATTACAACGCAAAACTTACCATCCAACATTTACCCTACTGTTGCACCCCCTGGAGTTAGAATAGTAATTTTAACCCCTACACTATCCAACACTTTCCCTACTGTTGCAACCCCCTGGAGTTAGAATAGTAATTTTAACCCCTACACTATCCAACACTTACCTTATATGCAATGTAATGTAATGCGTTGTAATGGTATGCGTTGTAAATGTAGTATGCGTTGTAGTGGAATGCGTTGTAAAGGTAGTTTCTAAGAATTCGTTGTAATGGTATGCGTTGTAATGGTGTGCGTTGTAATGGATGTTGCGGTGTAAAAAAATGCGTTGTAAAGGTATGCATTGTAAAAGTGTGCGTTGTAACGTCATACATCCGTCTCGGAAGCTTACACATGCGGTTGACGATGTGTGACCGTGACGGTCCGTGCACAGGCAGCCAATGGGAAGAGGGAACGCGGGGCGCGTATGCCCATTAGGAAATCGCGGAAGCTGTGCACCGCCATGGCGGCGCCTATGTTGTTATTATTTTGACCGCTGCACCGTGCTGTATAGTCCGCTCTTGCGTTATGAGGGTTGTGACCATGGTGGAAAAACTGCATATGTCATGCACTATATCATGTGTGTTCGTACTATTCCCATTGATGTGCACACAATGTGCTACACATGTGCATGTCGACGTGTTGACGTCTTGTATTTCCCTACACACGTTTCAAATACTTCACATCTACACAGTACATCAGGCCTGTCTCGCCACATTCTGAATCTGTTGTCAGTGTGTAGTTAATGTGTGCTAATAACAATGGTGGGGGTCCACATGCATTCTGTGTATGCGTATGTGTGTTGCCTGTTTGACCATGCATGTAATGAGCGGATGCTCACCATTGTCTGTGTTGTCATTGGTGCATGATGACATGGAGTGTGTGTAACATTATTGTGTTGTGTTTGCATGTGCATGTGTGTCTGTGATGTGGCTTCTACAAAATTGGGTCCTAACATGTCTTCTTGGCAGTAATGTTGACATGAGACTACGTTGCATTGTACAAGTTGACGCACTTCATGTTGCTAGTGGCAGCACATTGTTCATAGGGCACTCCGTATTGTCGTAACTTTCTGACATGTCACACATATGACTATTGGCCACAACATTTATCTTCTTGCTAGTGTTGGCTTACATGTGATGGAGTTGCGCAGCCATGCGTTGTTTGTAAGTTGACTTATATCACATCTACTCGCACACAGGAGGGCTCCTAATGTCCATCGCCCATACACTGTGCTGGAGGATATGGTTGACGAGGATGTGATCAGGAAATTCGGGCTAGATCGAAGTAGATTGATGGAGCTTGTAGCCCAATTGTCTCCTCATCTGCAGCCACGAAGGACGTATCCTGGTTCCATTACACCCACAGCTAAGGTGATGGCGGCACTACACTTTTTTGCTACTGGCACCTTTCAGTACACAGTTGGACATGCCGGCGGGATGTCACAGTCAATGTTCAGCATGGTACTTCGGGATGTACTAAAAGCCATGATGCTGTACTAGGATGACTACATCCATTTCCCACGGCCGGCAGAGTTGGCAGCAGTCAAAGCAGACTTCTATGCACTGGGCCAGATACCACACGTAGTGGGTTCCATTGATGGCACACATACCGCTCTGATTCCACCTCGGGCACGTGAGCCGGTATATAGCAATAGGAAGCACTTTCATTCGCTGAACGTGCAGGTGGTGTGCCTGGCCGACAACATCATCTCCCATGTGTGTGCAAGATTCCCAGGCTCCGCACATGACTCCCACATCATGCGGAGCAGCATTGTCCCCCAACTGATGGCTAATCTGCGTCCAGGACACGCGTGGCTTGTTGGTGAGTATGCTGTGGGGACATTTGTGATTTATGTGTGGCATGGGGTACCCACCAAATCTGGTTGTGATATTTGTGTCTGTCATCCCCCTACATAGGCGACTCGGCGTACCCAAACCGGCCCTGGCTCCTCAGTCCCATACGTAATCCTACTACAGCGGGTGAAATGCGCTACAATGTTGCCCATGGAAGGACACGTAGAGTGGTGGAACGTATACTTTTGGACTGCTAAAGTCCAGGTTTCGGTGCCTGGATAAGACCGGAGGGGCCCTGCCTTACTCACCAGGCAAAGTATGCAGGATCGTGATTGCCTGCTGCATGCTCCACAACCTGGCAGTGCGCAATAACATTGAACTGATCTTGGACCCTGAAGACCAAGAAGTTCCTCGGCCTCCCATCCCACCCATGTCGACTGATGAGGATAGTGCTGAGGAGGAAGGTGTGGACCAGAGGCGTCAGCTCATTGATCGCTATTTCCCTTGAATGTGAGTGACTACCTCATGTGCCGGTTGACAATGCGTTTTGTATGTTTGCTGGTGGTGTGTGGATGTGGTGTTCATCAGCTGCCTGTTAAGGTATGTTATGTTTGCATGTGTGTGTGTTTATTTCTCTGGACATGCAAGTCTCCATGATGTGTGTCCTCTCATCCACTGATTTTGTGATGGGTGTGATTTGTGGAATTTTACACTGCTGTGTGTTGTGATGGTTGTGATTCACTTACCTGACGTGTGTTTACGGTCTCTGATTTTCCCTAGGTCACTCCCACAGGGGCAGGATTCTGTACGACATGGTTCCCTGCACCTGGTCAGGTCTGTTTCTGAGACAATCATGTGAATAAACATGGAGTCAACACATCATTGAGTGTGTAAGTGAAACGTATTTACAGGTTGTGCATTGGTGCTGGTGGATATATACAAGTAAGTGTTGGGTGGGGGCTGACACCACATTGCGTGATGTCCGGCTAGTCCAGCAGACCTGTGCCAATATTTGGCGTGGTGGGACAGGATAGTTTGCGGGTGGATGGCAGCCTCAGGCAGTGTTAGAGTCATTGTCGGCCCCTCTTCGAGCGTGTAGATGGAGCATCCCCAGTGCTCTCCCCTCCATCCAGCCTCGGACGGCCCCTCCGTCTTGGAGGCGGTGCGGAGTAAGCTTGTGGGGCAGGTTGCTCAGGGGCCACATCCGTCTCCAGGGGCACAGGTGGCGGTGGCGGTGGTGTTGCTGACCGTGGCGGCTGGACACTTGGTTGAGGGGGGGTGTTGCGTTCTAACCATACCCTCCACAGTGATGTGTGCTGGGCCACGAGGTCCACTAATTGGCCAATGCGGCTGTCAATGACCCGCAACACATTGGTGTTACCAACCATGTCCTGGTGTGCACGATCAGCATGTCCCTGCCCACGCTCATAGGAAGCCTGGACTCTGCCTAGGGCTTCCAGTGTCTCAGCGGCAGGATGGGGTGGGTGTCCTTCCCCAGCTCGCCGGTGTGAGGTACTCCTGCATGGGGGATGTTGCCTCGGCTCTCTCCTTTCCCGTCCACTCTCCCTGCTTGCCTGGGATGTTGATGGCCCTGCGTCTAGCGGTGGGTCAGGCAGGGTGGCACAGGCAGGAGTGGTGGTAATGGTGGTGGTGGAGGTGGTGGTGGTGGTTCTACAGCTCACTGTGGCAGATGTTGCAGGAGTGACACAGGCCACGGTTGTGGAGGCAGAGATTTCCCGTGTGCCAGATGGCCCTGGCAGTGTGCTTTGGCCCGCTTCCTCCTCCGCACCGGAGCTGGCTGTGGCATCGTCCCCAGAGAGTCCTGGATGTGAGTGAGGAGAATGTGGCGGCGGGTTGCTGGTTCCACCAGTCAAATTGCAATCACCTGTGGGGGAAAAGTTTTGATGATCAATACTTTGGACATGACATGTTTTGATTGGCATACATTACTTTTCAGTGACCTCTCTCACACACCCCACACCCCATCACCCTCCCTGTGGACATGGGGGCCTGTTGGGAGTTGCAGTGCTGGTCTCACACACACCCCACCCTCCACCACCCTCCCTGTGGACATGGGGGCCTGTTGGGAGTTGTAGTGCTGGTCTCTCACACACCCCACCCACCTCTCACACACTCCCTGTGGACATGGGGGCCTGTTGGGAGTTGCAGTACTGGTCTCACACACACCCCACCCTCCACCACCCTGCCTGTGGACATGGGGGCCTGTTGGGAGTTGTAGTGCTGGTCTCTCACACACCCCACCCACCTCTCACACACACCCCATCCTCCACCATCCTCCCTGTGGACATGGGGGCCTGTTGGGAGTTGTAGTGCTGGTCTCTCACACACCCCACCCACCTCTCACACACACCCCACCCTCAACCACCCTCCCTGTGGACATGGGGGCCTGTTGGGAGTTGTAGTGCTGGTCTCTCACACACCCCACCCACCTCTCACACACACCCTGTGGACATGGGGGCCTGTTGGGAGTTGCAGTGCTGGTCTCACACACACCCCACCCTCCACCACCCTCCCTGTGGACATGGGGGCCTGTTGGGAGTTGTAGTGCTGGTCTCTCACACACCCCACCCTCCACCACCCTCCCTGTGGACATGGGGGCCTGTTGGGAGTTGTAGTGCTGGTCTCTCACACACCCCATCCACCTCTCACACACACCCTGTGGACATGGGGGCCTGTTGTGAGTTGTGGTGCTGGTCTCTCACACACCCCACCCTCCACCACCCTCCCAGTGGACATGGGGGCCTGTTGGGAGTTGTAGTGCTGGTCTCTCACACACCCCACCCACCTCTCACACACACCCCACCCTCCACCACCCTCCCTGTGGACATGGGGGCCTGTTGGGAGTTGTAGTGCTGGTCTCTCACACACCAGACCCACCTCTCACACACACCCCACCCTCCACCACCCTCCCTGTGGACATGGGGGCCTGTTGGGAGTTGTAGTGCTGGTCTCTCACACAACCGACCCTCCACCACCCTCCCTGTGGACATGGGGGCCTGTTGGGAGTTGTAGTGCTGGTCTCTCACACACCCCATCCACCTCTCACACACACCCTGTGGACATGGGGGCCTGTTGGGAGTTGTAGTGCTGGTCTCTCACACACCCCACCCTCCACCACCCTCCCTGTGGACATGGGGGCCTGTTGGGAGTTGTAGTGCTGGTCTCTCACACACCCCACCCACCTCTCACACACACCCCACCCTCCACCACCCTCCCTGTGGACATGGGGGCCTGTTGGGAGTTGTAGTGCTGGTCTCTCACACACCCGACCCACCTCTCACACACACCCCACCCTCCACCACCCTCCCTGTGGACATGGGGGCCTGTTGGGAGTTGTAGTGCTGGTCTCTCACACACCCCACCCACCTCTCACACACACCCCGTGGACATGGGGGCCTGTTGGGAGTTGCAGTGCTGGTCTCACACACACCCCACCCTCCACCACCCTCCCTGTGGACATGGGGGCCTGTTGGGAGTTGTAGTGCTGGTCTCTCACACACCCCACCCACCTCTCACACACACCCTGTGGACATGGGGGCATGTTGGGAGTTGTAGTGCTGGTCTCTCACACACCCCACCCACCTCTCACACACACCCTGTGGACATGGTGGCCTGTTGGGAGTTGTAGTGCTGGTCTCTCACACACCCCACCCACCTCTCACACACACCCTGTGGACATGGGGGCCTGCTGGGAGTTGTAGTGCTGGTCTCTCACACACCCCACCCACCTCTCACACACACCCTGTGGACATGGGGGCCTGTTGGGAGTTGTAGTGCTGGTCTCTCACACACCCCACCCACCTCTCACATACACCCCACCCTCCCTGTGGACATGGGGGCCTGTTGGGAGTTGCAGTGCTGGTCTCACACACACCCTACCCTCCACCACCCTCCCTGTGGACATGGGGGCCTGTTGGGAGTTGCAGTGCTGGTCTCACACACACCCCACCCCCACCACCATCCCCGTGGACATGGGGGCCTGTTGGGAGTTGCAGTGCTGGTCTCACACACACCCCACCCTCCACCACCCTCCCTGTGGACATGGGGGCCTGTTGGGAGTTGTAGTGCTGGTCTCTCACACACCCCACCCACCTCTCACACACACCCTGTGGACATGGGGGCCTGTTGGGAGTTGCAGTGCTGGTCTCACACACACCCCACCCTCCACCACCCTCCCTGAGGACATGGGGGCCTGTTGGGAGTTGTAGTGCTGGTCTCTCACACACCCCACCCTCCACCACCCTCCCTGTGGACATGGGGGCCTGTTGGGAGTTGTAGTGCTGGTCTCTCACACACCCCACACCCCTCTCACACACACCCTGTGGACATGGGGGCCTGTTGGGAGTTGTAGTGCTGGTCTCTCACACACCCCACCCTCCACCACCCTCCCTGTGGACATGGGGGCCTGTTGGGAGTTGTAGTGCTGGTCTCTCACACACCCCACCCACCTCTCACACACACCCCACCCTCCACCACCCTCCCTGTGGACATGGGGGCCTGTTAGGAGTTGTAGTGCTGGTCTCTCACACACCCCACCCACCTCTCACACACACCCCACCCTCCACCACCCTCCCTGTGGACATGGGGGCCTGTTGGGAGTTGTAGTGCTGGTCTCTCACACACCCCACCCACCTCTCACACACACCCCACCCTCCACCACCCTCCCTGTGGACATGGGGGCCTGTTGGGAGTTGTAGTGCTGGTCTCTCACACACCCCACCCACCTCTCACACACACCCCACCCTCCACCACCCTCCCTGTGGACATGGGGGCCTGTTGGGAGTTGTAGTGCTGGTCTCTCACACACCCGACCCACCTCTCACACACACCCCACCCTCCACCACCCTCCCTGTGGACATGGGGGCCTGTTGGGAGTTGTAGTGCTGGTCTCTCACACAACCGACCCTCCACCACCCTCCCTGTGGACATGGGGGCCTGTTGGGAGTTGTAGTGCTGGTCTCTCACACACCCCATCCACCTCTCACACACACCCTGTGGACATGGGGGCCTGTTGGGAGTTGTAGTGCTGGTCTCTCACACACCCCACCCTCCACCACCCTCCCTGTGGACATGGGGGCCTGTTGGGAGTTGTAGTGCTGGTCTCTCACACACCCCACCCACCTCTCACACACACCCCACCCTCCACCGCCCTCCCTGTGGACATGGGGGCCTGTTGGGAGTTGTAGTGCTGGTCTCTCACACACCCCACCCACCTCTCACACACACCCCACCCTCCACCACCCTCCCTGTGGACATGGGGGCCTGTTGGGAGTTGTAGTGCTGGTCTCTCACACACCCGACCCACCTCTCACACACACCCCACCCTCCACCACCCTCCCTGTGGACATGGGGGCCTGTTGGGAGTTGTAGTGCTGGTCTCTCACACAACCGACCCTCCACCACCCTCCCTGTGGACATGGGGGCCTGTTGGGAGTTGTAGTGCTGGTCTCTCACACACCCCATCCACCTCTCACACACACCCTGTGGACATGGGGGCCTGTTGGGAGTTGTAGTGCTGGTCTCTCACACACCCCACCCTCCACCACCCTCCCTGTGGACATGGGGGCCTGTTGGGAGTTGTAGTGCTGGTCTCTCACACACCCCACCCACCTCTCACACACACCCCACCCTCCACCACCCTCCCTGTGGACATGGGGGCCTGTTGGGAGTTGTAGTGCTGGTCTCTCACACACCCGACCCACCTCTCACACACACCCCACCCTCCACCACCCTCCCTGTGGACATGGGGGCCTGTTGGGAGTTGTAGTGCTGGTCTCTCACACACCCCACCCACCTCTCACACACACCCCGTGGACATGGGGGCCTGTTGGGAGTTGCAGTGCTGGTCTCACACACACCCCACCCTCCACCACCCTCCCTGTGGACATGGGGGCCTGTTGGGAGTTGTAGTGCTGGTCTCTCACACACCCCACCCACCTCTCACACACACCCTGTGGACATGGGGGCATGTTGGGAGTTGTAGTGCTGGTCTCTCACACACCCCACCCACCTCTCACACACATCCTGTGGACATGGTGGCCTGTTGGGAGTTGTAGTGCTGGTCTCTCACACACCCCACCCACCTCTCACACACACCCTGTGGACATGGGGGCCTGTTGGGAGTTGTAGTGCTGGTCTCTCACACACCCCACCCACCTCTCACACACACCCTGTGGACATGGGGGCCTGTTGGGAGTTGTAGTGCTGGTCTCTCACACACCCCACCCACCTCTCACATACACCCCACCCTCCCTGTGGACATGGGGGCCTGTTGGGAGTTGCAGTGCTGGTCTCACACACACCCTACCCTCCACCACCCTCCCTGTGGACATGGGGGCCTGTTGGGAGTTGCAGTGCTGGTCTCACACACACCCCACCCCCACCACCATCCCTGTGGACATGGGGGCCTGTTGGGAGTTGCAGTGCTGGTCTCACACACACCCCACCCTCCACCACCCTCCCTGTGGACATGGGGGCCTGTTGGGAGTTGTAGTGCTGGTCTCTCACACACCCCACCCACCTCTCACACACACCCTGTGGACATGGGGGCCTGTTGGGAGTTGCAGTGCTGGTCTCACACACACCCCACCCTCCACCACCCTCCCTGAGGACATGGGGGCCTGTTGGGAGTTTTAGTGCTGGTCTCTCACACACCCCACCCTCCACCACCCTCCCTGTGGACATGGGGGCCTGTTGGGAGTTGTAGTGCTGGTCTCTCACACACCCCACACCCCTCTCACACACACCCTGTGGACATGGGGGCCTGTTGGGAGTTGTAGTGCTGGTCTCTCACACACCCCACCCTCCACCACCCTCCCTGTGGACATGGGGGCCTGTTGGGAGTTGTAGTGCTGGTCTCTCACACACCCCACCCACCTCTCACACACACCCCATCCTCCACCATCCTCCCTGTGGACATGGGGGCCTGTTGGGAGTTGTAGTGCTGGTCTCTCACACACCCCACCCACCTCTCACACACACCCCACCCTCAACCACCCTCCCTGTGGACATGGGGGCCTGTTGGGAGTTGTAGTGCTGGTCTCTCACACACCCCACCCACCTCTCACACACACCCTGTGGACATGGGGGCCTGTTGGGAGTTGTAATGCTGGTCTCTCACACACCCCACCCTCCACCACCCTCCCTGTGGACATGGGGGCCTGTTGGGAGTTGTAGTGCTGGTCTCTCACACACCCCATCCACCTCTCACACACACCCTGTGGACATGGGGGCCTGTTGTGAGTTGTGGTGCTGGTCTCTCACACACCCCACCCTCCACCACCCTCCCTGTGGACATGGGGGCCTGTTGGGAGTTGTAGTGCTGGTCTCTCACACACCCCACCCACATCTCACACACACCCCACCCTCCACCACCCTCCCTGTGGACATGGGGGCCTGTTGGGAGTTGTAGTGCTGGTCTCTCACACACCCGACCCACCTCTCACACACACCCCACCCTCCACCACCCTCCCTGTGGACATGGGGGCCTGTTGGGAGTTGTAGTGCTGGTCTCTCACACAACCGACCCTCCACCACCCTCCCTGTGGACATGGGGGCCTGTTGGGAGTTGTAGTGCTGGTCTCTCACACACCCCATCCACCTCTCACACACACCCTGTGGACATGGGGGCCTGTTGGGAGTTGTAGTGCTGGTCTCTCACACACCCCACCCTCCACCACCCTCCCTGTGGACATGGGGGCCTGTTGGGAGTTGTAGTGCTGGTCTCTCACACACCCCACCCACCTCTCACACACACCCCACCCTCCACCACCCTCCCTGTGGACATGGGGGCCTGTTGGGAGTTGTAGTGCTGGTCTCTCACACACCCGACCCACCTCTCACACACACCCCACCCTCCACCACCCTCCCTGTGGACATGGGGGCCTGTTGGGAGTTGTAGTGCTGGTCTCTCACACACCCCACCCACCTCTCACACACACCCCGTGGACATGGGGGCCTGTTGGGAGTTGCAGTGCTGGTCTCACACACACCCCACCCTCCACCACCCTCCCTGTGGACATGGGGGCCTGTTGGGAGTTGTAGTGCTGGTCTCTCACACACCCCACCCACCTCTCACACACACCCTGTGGACATGGGGGCATGTTGGGAGTTGTAGTGCTGGTCTCTCACACACCCCACCCACCTCTCACACACACCCTGTGGACATGGTGGCCTGTTGGGAGTTGTAGTGCTGGTCTCTCACACACCCCACCCACCTCTCACACACACCCTGTGGACATGGGGGCCTGTTGGGAGTTGTAGTGCTGGTCTCTCACACACCCCACCCACCTCTCACACACACCCTGTGGACATGGGGGCCTGTTGGGAGTTGTAGTGCTGGTCTCTCACACACCCCACCCACCTCTCACATACACCCCACCCTCCCTGTGGACATGGGGGCCTGTTGGGAGTTGCAGTGCTGGTCTCACACACACCCTACCCTCCACCACCCTCCCTGTGGACATGGGGGCCTGTTGGGAGTTGCAGTGCTGGTCTCACACACACCCCACCCCCACCACCATCCCCGTGGACATGGGGGCCTGTTGGGAGTTGCAGTGCTGGTCTCACACACACCCCACCCTCCACCACCCTCCCTGTGGACATGGGGGCCTGTTGGGAGTTGTAGTGCTGGTCTCTCACACACCCCACCCACCTCTCACACACACCCTGTGGACATGGGGGCCTGTTGGGAGTTGCAGTGCTGGTCTCACACACACCCCACCCTCCACCACCCTCCCTGAGGACATGGGGGCCTGTTGGGAGTTGTAGTGCTGGTCTCTCACACACCCCACCCTCCACCACCCTCCCTGTGGACATGGGGGCCTGTTGGGAGTTGTAGTGCTGGTCTCTCACACACCCCACACCCCTCTCACACACACCCTGTGGACATGGGGGCCTGTTGGGAGTTGTAGTGCTGGTCTCTCACACACCCCACCCTCCACCACCCTCCCTGTGGACATGGGGGCCTGTTGGGAGTTGTAGTGCTGGTCTCTCACACACCCCACCCACCTCTCACACACACCCCACCCTCCACCACCCTCCCTGTGGACATGGGGGCCTGTTAGGAGTTGTAGTGCTGGTCTCTCACACACCCCACCCACCTCTCACACACACCCCACCCTCCACCACCCTCCCTGTGGACATGGGGGCCTGTTGGGAGTTGTAGTGCTGGTCTCTCACACACCCCACCCACCTCTCACACACACCCCACCCTCCACCACCCTCCCTGTGGACATGGGGGCCTGTTGGGAGTTGTAGTGCTGGTCTCTCACACACCCCACCCACCTCTCACACACACCCCACCCTCCACCACCCTCCCTGTGGACATGGGGGCCTGTTGGGAGTTGTAGTGCTGGTCTCTCACACACCCGACCCACCTCTCACACACACCCCACCCTCCACCACCCTCCCTGTGGACATGGGGGCCTGTTGGGAGTTGTAGTGCTGGTCTCTCACACAACCGACCCTCCACCACCCTCCCTGTGGACATGGGGGCCTGTTGGGAGTTGTAGTGCTGGTCTCTCACACACCCCATCCACCTCTCACACACACCCTGTGGACATGGGGGCCTGTTGGGAGTTGTAGTGCTGGTCTCTCACACACCCCACCCTCCACCACCCTCCCTGTGGACATGGGGGCCTGTTGGGAGTTGTAGTGCTGGTCTCTCACACACCCCACCCACCTCTCACACACACCCCACCCTCCACCACCCTCCCTGTGGACATGGGGGCCTGTTGGGAGTTGTAGTGCTGGTCTCTCACACACCCGACCCACCTCTCACACACACCCCACCCTCCACCACCCTCCCTGTGGACATGGGGGCCTGTTGGGAGTTGTAGTGCTGGTCTCTCACACACCCCACCCACCTCTCACACACACCCCGTGGACATGGGGGCCTGTTGGGAGTTGCAGTGCTGGTCTCACACACACCCCACCCTCCACCACCCTCCCTGTGGACATGGGGGCCTGTTGGGAGTTGTAGTGCTGGTCTCTCACACACCCCACCCACCTCTCACACACACCCTGTGGGCATGGGGGCATGTTGGGAGTTGTAGTGCTGGTCTCTCACACACCCCACCCACCTCTCACACACACCCTGTGGACATGGTGGCCTGTTGGGAGTTGTAGTGCTGGTCTCTCACACACCCCACCCACCTCTCACACACACCCTGTGGACATGGGGGCCTGTTGGGAGTTGTAGTGCTGGTCTCTCACACACCCCACCCACCTCTCACACACACCCTGTGGACATGGGGGCCTGTTGGGAGTTGTAGTGCTGGTCTCTCACACACCCCACCCACCTCTCACATACACCCCACCCTCCCTGTGGACATGGGGGCCTGTTGGGAGTTGCAGTGCTGGTCTCACACACACCCTACCCTCCACCACCCTCCCTGTGGACATGGGGGCCTGTTGGGAGTTGCAGTGCTGGTCTCACACACACCCCACCCCCACCACCATCCCTGTGGACATGGGGGCCTGTTGGGAGTTGCAGTGCTGGTCTCACACACACCCCACCCTCCACCACCCTCCCTGTGGACATGGGGGCCTGTTGGGAGTTGTAGTGCTGGTCTCTCACACACCCCACCCACCTCTCACACACACCCTGTGGACATGGGGGCCTGTTGGGAGTTGCAGTGCTGGTCTCACACACACCCCACCCTCCACCACCCTCCCTGAGGACATGGGGGCCTGTTGGGAGTTGTAGTGCTGGTCTCTCACACACCCCACCCTCCACCACCCTCCCTGTGGACATGGGGGCCTGTTGGGAGTTGTAGTGCTGGTCTCTCACACACCCCACACCCCTCTCACACACACCCTGTGGACATGGGGGCCTGTTGGGAGTTGTAGTGCTGGTCTCTCACACACCCCACCCTCCACCACCCTCCCTGTGGACATGGGGGCCTGTTGGGAGTTGTAGTGCTGGTCTCTCACACACCCCACCCACCTCTCACACACACCCCACCCTCCACCACCCTCCCTGTGGACATGGGGGCCTGTTAGGAGTTGTAGTGCTGGTCTCTCACACACCCCACCCACCTCTCACACACACCCCACCCTCCACCACCCTCCCTGTGGACATGGGGGCCTGTTGGGAGTTGTAGTGCTGGTCTCTCACACACCCCACCCACCTCTCACACACACCCCACCCTCCACCACCCTCCCTGTGGACATGGGGGCCTGTTGGGAGTTGTAGTGCTGGTCTCTCACACACCCCACCCACCTCTCACACACACCCCACCCTCCACCACCCTCCCTGTGGACATGGGGGCCTGTTGGGAGTTGCAGTGCTGGTCTCACACACACCCCACCCTCCACCACCCTCCCTGTGGACATGGGGGCCTGTTGGGAGTTGTAGTGCTGATCTCTCACACACCCCACCCACCTCTCACATACACCCTGTGGACATGGGGGCCTGTTGGGAGTTGTAGTGCTGGTCTCTCACACACCCCACCCACCTCTCACACACACCCTGTGGACATGGGGGCCTGTTGGGAGTTGTAGTGCTGGTCTCTCCCACACCCCACCCACCTCTCACACACACCCTGTGGACATGGGGGCCTGTTGGGAGTTGTAGTGCTGGTCTCTCACACACCCCACCCACCTCTCACACACATCCTGTGGACATGGGGGCCTGTTGGGAGTTGTAGTGATGGTCTCTCACACACCCCACCCACCTCTCACACACACCCTGTGGACATGGGGGCCTGTTGGGAGTTGTAGTGCTGGTCTCTCACACACCCCACCCACCTCTCACACACACCCCACCCTCCACCACCCTCCCTGTGGACATGGGGGCCTGTTGGGAGTCGTTTACATTTTGGTGAATATGTAGCCCATATGCATAGGTTAGGGCCTGGGAGCTTTTTCTTCTCCGTTGTGTGTGGCAGGCCATGTCTATGTGTATGTGGTGCTTGGTTTTCACTTACCAGCCTCTTCTCCTTCATCAATTCCTTCCAGGCTCTCTGGGTGCAGTATGCCCAGCACCTTTTCCTCCCAATCAGTGTAGGGTATGGGCTCCGGGGGTGTGCCGCCGCCAGTGTGAATTGCTCGTAGATGGGTTTTGGCACGGATGCCTTTGACCCTGGTTTGTAGGTCATGCCACCGCCTCTGGATTTCGTGCTTTGTCCTTGGCACGGTCCCTGACGCATTCACCCGAGTTACAATCCTGTCCCACATGTGATTTTTCTGGGCCACGGTGGTCTGCTGGACTAGTGTCCCGAATAAGTGGGGTTCAACACAGATGATTTCATCCACCATGACCTTCAACTCTGTGTCCGTGAATTTGTTTTTTTTTTTGGGTGCCATGGTGTGTGGTGCTCAAGGTGTGGGTTAGTTGTTTTGGGAGGTGCAGGTGTGTGGTGTGTAGGAATGGTGTGGTGAGTGTTTGTATGGTGGGTGTGTTTGGGTGGTGGTTGTATGTGTGCAATTTGTCTCTGCTGTTCGTCGTCTGGGGCCTCTTGCTAGCAGCTATGCTGTGATGCAAAGGACTGTGGTAGTGGGTGGGAGTAATTTTATAGTCTGTGTCGTGGTTGTGTCCCAATGGTTATTGGCAGTCAGGTGCTAGGTGGGTGTGTTGACTTGACTGGATTAGTAGGTGCTTGGGGGGTTGTCATTGTGACTTGTGATTGGTGTGGGTGTTTCAGGTGGGTGGGTGTCCTGTGTAGTGTGTTTTGTATTTATTTCCATCATCCATTTGTGAATTGGTTTGACGGTAGGGATGGTGTCCGTGTAGTCCTTCCGGTGGGATGCTGGATTTCTCGTAGCATTGTTTCCGCAGCGGTCGTGGATGGGGGTGAGTTCCGTGGCACTGGCGGCGTTATCCTAATCGCGGGAACGAAGCATCCGCAGGTATTGCGGTGGCTGTGCCTGTTCCCGCAGTCATGGTCGTCCGCAGCGGACGGAGTTTCTTAGCTTCCGTCCGCTTGCAGCGGTCTCAGGTGTACTCCGTCTGCCGCGGACGGGGTTTGCTGTACTCCGTCCGCCGCGGACGGAGTTTCATGGCATTTTTATCCTAATCGCAACGGCGGTTTCTCCGCGGCGCGGTCGGGAGTATCTTGGCCGCGTCCGTGGCGGACGGATCCGATTTCCGTCCGAGATTATAATCGACCCCTAAGTGTGTGTGCCTATTGTTGAAATTTAAAATGAGTGTTAAAAAGTGATTGTTGATAGCTAAAAAGCAGTGCAGTTTTAAATAACAAAGAGAGGGGATTCAACTAGTTAATATTTTTTTAAGATAGTTCTAGAATGTTGGTACGAATACCTCTTTTTTGCAGTACCAAATGGCACCCCTGCTTCCAATTCCTGCCCTTTTGATTGACGTTCATAAACAGGTATGTAAATCTTCTGTGGCGTTTAGACCCCCGGAGTGGAATCAAGGTCAAGGATGTACCTTGTTTCTAGTTTACGTAACATCCGTTCCCTGTTTCCCCCTCTCTTACTGGGTAATAAGGAGTCAATCAAATAGTATTTTAAATCCGTAGGATCGGAGCCATGGTGTTTACTTAAGTGGCGTGCCCCAGGGAATGTAATGTATTTGTTCTTGATGGTCCTTATGTGCTGGAGTATCCGTTTGTGGCCATGGAGGATGGTACTCCCTACATAACGTAGGCCACATGGACATTCCAGCACATATATGACATGATCTGTCTTGCATGTGAGTGACTTCGTAATCATTCTCTCTTGATCCCCAAAAGGGATTTTGTATGTTGTTAAATGCTTTGCATAGTTTACAACGAAAGAATCCTCTAGGTGCGCAAGCCAGGATGTGCCTGTTTCTGTCTCCAAGTTGTTTTTGACCAGACTGTCCCGCCTGGCACTTGCCCTACTATATGTGATAGATGGATTTCTTGGTAGTAGGTGGCCTATCGTAGGGTCATTAAGGACAATAGGCCAATTCCTTTTGATAATTTGCTTAATGGCCCTCTCTTGATTACTATTTTGTAGGATCAGTCTAAAATAACTTGTATTGCCACTCTTGTTTGCTTTTCTCCTTTCCGTCTCATGCCTCTATGTTTTGAACTTAGTTAGTATGCCAGATCTATTTGCTAAGTTGCTTTTGTAATTGCCCTGTTGATACATTTGTTGTAATAGCCCCTTTGTAGGAACCTCATTTTGCTTGCCTGTTGGGCTATTTTGAGATCGTCTCCATAGCTAAATATTCTTTTTAATCACAACATTTCACCATACGGTATACTTTGTATGAGTTGGCAAGGGTGGGAACTTAAAGCGTGTAATACTGAGTTCCCAATTGTTTTCTTTCTATAGGCCTTAGTTTCCAATTTGTTATTTTTAACACATATCTAAAAAGCTCACTGCTTCAATGGTAATGTTTGCAGTAGAATTCAAGTTAATCTCATTTGTATTGATCTTTTTTATGAACTCTTTTGCTCGTTATATGGGCCCCTGCCAGATCACAAAGAGATCATCTAAGAAACGTAGCCAAGGTTTCACATTTTCATTGTAATCATTTGCATATAGGTTTTTTAGTACCAGTTCCTCCCACCAGCCTATGTGTAGACACGCAAAGCTGGGGGAGAAGCTGGCACCCATCGTTACTCCACGTAATTGCTGATATAAAGTGTTTTGGAAGATGTATATATTATTATAGAGGCAAAATTCCACCACACTTAATAACATTTTGCTGTGAGTATTCAAGTGTATCGGTCTAGCGTTCAAATAATGTTGGAGTGACCTTAGACCATCCAGGTGGTTAATACTTGTATACAAGGCGGAAATATATATGTAAAAAGGAAGGGGGGCTCCACGGGCCCCCTCTCATGCTGATTTTGACCCCAAGAACCCCATCTCCCGGGGCCGACCCATTATTTCTTTTCTTTCTTTTTTTTACATGGGATGAGGTCCGCGTGGCCCCCCTCTTGAGGCCATTTTTGGCCCCATGGACACCATCCCCAGGGGCCAGGTCTTCATATTTGGGGGCCTGAACAGCCCCCCTCTCCAGGCCAATATCGGCACTGGGGACCCCATACCCCGGGCCTGGCCACTTCATTGGGGACCTTGGGGGAGCCTGAAGGCCCCTCCGTCCCTGATGGCTCCCCGCCACCTGCAGAGGACAGCATTGTTTTGAGACCCAGGCATGCTACTACCTGGATTTCAAATCAATTGTTTGTTTCACTGCTCACTTGACTGGGGTCAGGGAAACAGATATGCTCAGCTTTTAACAAGCGAGAGCATTTTCTGCTCTTACTTGTTGAAAGCAGCGATGAGTTTGCTATGGCATGGCGGGAGCACCGCCATAGCAAACTGCACTGTTCCGGGGTGAGCACCCCAGGACATTGCTGGAGCCGGTCATTGGGAATGGCGGTCACCAGGGCCAACTAGTGTGCCACAAGGTGAGCCGCATGTCCCCTTCCTTTTTTAATTGGTGGTGGTCCTTCGGCTGTAATGGCCATGCACACCCGTATTTAATGTAAAAGAGTTGTCCCAGGGAGGTGGCGGTTCCCTTGTCTGTGTGGGGGAGCAGGAGTCCCCCACAAATTAATACAATAGTATAGCCCCGGTGAGGTGGCAGTCCCTGGGGCTGGGGGGCCATGTGGCCCCCCACATTCCTGTTATATTTAGCCCCAGGAGGTGGCGGTCCCCAAAGCAGGTAGTATTCCCCATGGCTTTGAATACACCGAGGAGTGGGGTACCCCATGCGGCCCACTTCTATATATACATTTTTTTCAACTGGGGGAGAATAAGACGATTAGGCACTCGTGACACAGTACATGAAATGTTGTGGTGTAATATATTGGTGCAGTGCTATAAGACAAGGAATGTCATCCCTACATCCCTAACACAGAGGTAAGTAAATTCACAACAAGTCTCTAAGCACACACAATCTTGAATAGATACAAATAGGAGTCATCCGATCATCTTTATAGTCTTCAGTCTTTTCTTTAATTGAGAACAGATCCTTCTGCATGTTTTGTCAGTGGGTGTTTCACCCTAAGACTTCTTCTGGGCTGGAAAATTAAATTAAGGGTTAATTTCAGATGATTGTGTATTGCAAATATTTTAAAATGTACGTACATTTTATATCTAAACCAATTCCCAGTGTACAATATGGTGTGATGGTGGAGATGTTAGTTTATTACATTGGAACATTGCTTTTCATACCATGTGAGTAAATTGATTTGCAACATGCCTGGCACTTCTAAAAGTGTCTCCTTTTGATTGCAACTACACCCAGTGAGGGTAATTTGTGTATTGAAAGCTGAGTATAGCATTCTCACAGTCATGGTACGTCATGCAAATATTAAGTAAACTGCACCATGCATCAATATCATATCAGATGAGTCCATCCTCCCATACCACTTTTAGCCAATGTTTTAGAAATTAAAGGTGAGTCAGGTACCTGTAATCTGTTGTCCCGATCTGTAAATCAATAGCACACATATACGTATTTTAACGGACTATTTTCTGACAACATCCCTTCCGATACCCATTATTTGTAATGCCACATACCTCAGATTAACCAGTAGGTCCATGTGAATAAATTGATATGATTTCCAATATATATCAATGATATCTTTAGCATCGGTATTGTCAGTATAGTCCAATTTCCAACTGCACCTGTCCAACATAAGTACAGGGAATACTAAGTGCGGTTTATAATCACACACTTCTACATTCCCACAGCCCCAAATCACTGATTTTATCAATGCATCATCACCCTTGTTTGCCCAATATTAATATCTTACCTGTGTACGGGTTAGAAAGTCTTCTGCCTGTCTTCTGGGGTGTACATCTGTGCCTGTTAAAAATAAAAAACTCCACTTAATCCAGAGTCCATACCCCTGGTAAGTATAACCCTTATCCTTAAACTTTCCTAATTACATAGAGGAGGCGGCCCCCAAATGGCAATCCCTATCACTTACCCGTTTACGGGCCAGAGAAAAACGACTGCAGCTCTCCATGCGTTTGTGTCTGTCTTCACGTTCATGGCGGGCGCCATGTTGTTTGACTCTTTAATGAACGTTTGTGCATGCTCGTTTATGTGTAGAGGAAGGACCACTACAAACCTTTCAGTGGTGACACCATCTTAGATTTTGTCCTTATTCTTCATTTCCTCCTATATGGAATAGATACATTGTTACAAAATCCTCTTCCCTACCTTTAGTATCATATTCACTAGACCAGTGATCATAGCAGCAGTCTCAGTACATTCCTCTAAGTATAAAATGCCATATGTATATGTTCAGTCCCAGTCAGCTTGTGTTTGAATCTTTCAATCTTTATTGAAAAGGTATGCTTGCTCATGTATGCTAGGAATACATAATAATGTTCACTTCCTCTCAATATATGGAATCTCTGTGTATAGAAAATGCTAGTCAAGGCACTGTTCACAAAGGCACTAGTCACAACTATTGTCTCCATGATCGAGAGTCCAGTGAACAGAGCATCACTCTAAGCATTTCAGTATATATATGGCGAGTCCCAGTTCGCTCATATCGCGGGTAGCGTTGTACAAAAGAATAATGGGTGTGATGTAAACAGGGGTGCCTTGTGTGAATAAACTTATATTTATATTATTTGTTCAATGACATCTGTCAATGAAGCTCAGAGACAAGTGTCAGTATTAACAGGGAAGCATGCTAGTACCACCTTCCCTTATTCAGCATAAGCCAATTGAGTGTCTGAAGAAACCTTGAAGGTTCAGATACCCCAGACATATTATTGGCCTTATCACTATTCTGAATATATAGTGGCAAACAATCACAGGGTTGTATCAAACATCATTGTATCCTGTTACATATAAGCATAGCTCTGCTGGCATTAATACAATTATTATGACATTTATGTATAGGTAATTATTAACAAGAATCTCAAATCAGTAAAAGTTGAGATTCCCAGTAATCATGTAATACTCTTTAGGTCATTCTATATTCATTACTGGCCTCAGATGTTAGTTGCTTGATATTGATTACAACTGATTTCCACACCATTTGTCAATACTTATAGTCTTCATTTGCCTTGTAATAGACGGTTAATCCCCCAAGAACTAGTGAAGCTGCTGATCTATGTTCAGACCATATACCAGTGTACGAAATCTCATAATCCACCTAGCCTCACATCTTCTCAGGGACAACTCTCTGTTGCCACCTCTGGGGTCCTTAGGTACATGGTCAATTCCGTAACACAAAAACCTTGTGATTGGCAATCATTCATATGTAGTGCCACCGGATATCTGGTGTCTCCTGTTTTTTTTTATTGCTCTCATGTGCTCAATTCCTCTCTCTTTGAGTACACAAATTGTGCTTCCCAGATACAGACGGTCACATTTACAAACAATAACATAAACTACATATTTAAGTTATGTCAGTACGTATACTGTATTCTTTACCGTTTCTGTCTTCGAATGTCTTTGTTTTGTGTTTGGCCCATCTGCAGATTGTGCAGTTGCCACAATTGTAAAATCATAGTGTTTGTATGGTCAACCAATTGTCTCTCTTTGTACTTTAGGATAACTTGGGCTCAGTAGAGCTCTCAAAGTGTGACGCCTGCGAAATGTTAAGCTAGGCCTTGGCAATATAGGGTCTTGCAAAACCTCGCCATCCATTAAAAGGTGCCAATTTCTCTGCAGACATCTACGATATCTGGTTCAGAGGTCGTTATAATCCATTATGTGATGTATAATGCTAGTCTTGTCTCTTCTTAACATGTGTCCAGTGTGTATTTCCTGTCTATACCATCCATTCTCCTTGCAGTTCTCACTACCTGCATGCTGTATCATCCTCTCTAAGAATCTCATCTTCATGTCTTGTACACATCTATTGTATTCACGTTCCTCACTGCAGTTCCTTCTGGCTCTCAACATTTCCCCAAATGGTATACCATTGAATTGCCAATTTGGGTGTGAGCTGGAAGCGTGCAAAGTGGCATTGCATGATGTATGTTTGCGATATAGTTTTCTGTGTAACCTATCTCCTTTTATATATAGTTCAACATCTAAAAATTCAGTTGTTGTCTGGCTGTATTTTAATATGAACCTTATATTCATCCCTTTTTGATTCAAATTTGTGATAATTTATTTCAACAGTGTTTTACTGCCTGTCCATATCATTTGGCAGTTGTCAATGTATCAAAACAGTGTCGAAAGAATTCAAAGACAAAAAGGGTAAAGAATACAGTATACATAATAGCATAACTTGTTACACTAAATACGTAGTTAATGGTAGTGTTTGTAAATGTGCATGCCTGTGTGTGGGAAGCACAATTTGTGCACTATATTTCTAGTGTCTGTATTTTACCTCAAACTGCCTCTGTCTGTAGCTTCCTTTCTTCTGGATTTCAGTCAGTTTTCTCTCTTCCCTTATATATTTTGTGGGCTGCCTAGTGGTGGTACTGTAAGACTCAGAGAACCCATTGGTCATGGTCACTTACTACTATTAGTAGTAGTACTACTATTTGGTCATGCAGATTCCATGCCTGAGTAAGGTATTCTACACATGTTAGTTGAGGTAAGAAGGCTTTCTTTTACTTTTTCATGCTTGATCAGTAAAACGTGAGAGTGGCCATGGTCCCGTTGGACACCTCAAAGTTGTGTCTTCTGCTTATCTAGGCCTAGTATTATTAGCAACAGTCGATGGTGAACTGATTACCGTGCACCATGGCTGGAAGGAAGTATGAGGAGCAGGGGGACATCACCATTACCTTTGCCAGCCAAGAAGACCGTTTGTCCGATTGTCCACCCAGTTGACCACTCTTATTTCTTTTCAAAAACTCAGATTCACCAATAGTTCTAGCCACTCAGTCCAATCCTTTACAGCTTGTCTTCTTGAGAGGCTTTTCAAAAATTGCCACCAACAAAATGCCCAACCGGATATTTTATTATTTTTGATAGGACATACTGTCTGTACCCGAATTGTAGTGATGTGTATGGTGAATATGTATTTTCACTTTCGCGACAGAAACAAATAAATAGAAGGTGGCATACATGGCATCTAAAAATGTTGAATGTTTTTTCTAGCCACACCAACCACCAGCAGGGATGGTAGCGCCATCTAGGGAGCAGATGCGGCAGCTGTAGGGGGTGAACCAGCTGCAGCGGTGGGCGGTGGTTAGTCATGTTGCTTGCTTATTGACAATTTATATACTTGCTGCAAGGGTGTACACTGTACTGTTGAGATAAAGTTGTGAACACACCTTTTTACTTAGCATTAGCATATACAGCGTGAATTGAGTAACTAATTGCCTCTTCTATCTTCAACTCAGCAGAGAAAGGTTCATGATGAAGAGTCGGACCTTGATGGGTTAATTGAAAAAGGAAACGAGGATGGAAGGAGGAAGGACGGGTGAAATGTAATATGACTGGCAGAGAAGGATGTGTGGGTGAAAGAATGCATATAGCTGGCTGATAGGGTGCATGGGTGGATGAAGGGTGATTTAAAGGTGAAAGAAAGGATACCTGCCTGGGTGGATGAAAGTGTATGGGTAAAAGGAATCCTTCGGGGGGTTGATGGGACAAAGCAAGGATGCATGCGTGGTTAAATGACATATGTATGTTGGTGAAAGGTTTGTTGAGAATGATAGCCATGTTTAGATGGATGGATAGTATTCATAGGTGAAGACTGGATGAAGAGAATGTATAACTTAAAAGGTGACTGAGTAGCAAAGTCAAGGGTGACGAATAAAAATGATACTAGAAGAACAATGCAATGATAAATGGAAAAATCCATGGGAAGAAGAGTAAACAAGGAAGATGATGTATCCTTATGGCTACAGCGGTCAACATCGAAGCTGGGGAACCGGGTTTGAGTTTCTGCTGGGATGCTCAACATTCTGTGATTCTAGGCAAATCTCTGTGTCTAACAAAAACGAATATGTCCACCTGTAACGAAACTGGTGCTCATGTAAAACGCTCTGATACCTGATATTCTCGGGTCAAATTTGCGCTATATAAAACTCCCCAAAAAAAGAATGTTTTTTTATCAAGTTTTTGAAAAAAAGGTTTGAGGTTGTATTTTAGACTGCTCCCTTGACTCACAGTAGTTTTCAAGCACAACATATACAGTATGTACCCACCCATCATTATCAATCGACTCACTCCGAGTCCCACTCCATACCCATGGCATTTCTCCAGAGTCAGCCATGTCTTGCCTATCGGCTGCATGGTTACAATATTTGTGCTGTATATCATTTATATATTAGTAACTATTCATCTGACTTGTTGTAGTCAGGGGGAAAGTGAAATTTAGCATCTAACAGAGCATGGACATGATAGTAAAAGAGATACTTGTGTAGTACTGCTGCCCCACCTGCATCTAGTAGCAAAGTAACTCGACACAAGTATGTCTGTCTAGGGCGCAGGCTGAGCTGGCATGCCTACAGTAATTTAGTAATACAAGAAGAGAAGAAGAAGAATTGTATACTCCATAGTGCCTAATGCTTGAAACTCTAATCACGTCCAAATTGAAGGGGCCGAGGAATCGAGGATACGAGCAAGTGTTATGTACTACTAGTGCTACTGTGCCACTATATAATTTTTAAGCTATACTGTTTTGCTAAGAATATAGGTTTCAATTTGTCTTTTTTCTTTCTTGATATAGCAACTCTTGCCAATCCACCATTATCCTCACAACCCAACATGCAGAAGATAGCAGCCAGGACCCGGCAAAGGAAGCTGGAGGCCATCAGGGCTGAATACCAGCAGCTGGTGGCTGAGGAGGAGGCAGCAGTTGCAGCCTCCAATGCTCCGGACCCCCAGCCAAGCTCAAGTGCCTCTGGTAGTATGTCGTCGTGGTCAAGCAACCCCCTGCCGCCATTCAACCACTGCTGCTCCCCCTACAGACTTTATAGAGCCTTTCAGAGCCACATGCTCCGGAGGATGGTGTGTCTGGAAGCCAGGATGGAGGAGCATTTCAGCAGGTTGGAGAGGAAGCTTGTTAGGACTCTGTTGCCCCTTTTTTTTATCCTTTGTTTGGTGGGTGGGACTTGTTGGGGAGAGGGTGGGAATGTGGGAGCTGGAGAAATCTTGGTTTTTATTCTGTATTTATTTATGGACATTTGATTTATGGACTCTTGAGTTTGGACTTTCTTTACTTGGTTTGGGTTAGGGATAGGGGTGGGCCAGGTATTGTGGGTTTTCTAGTTTACATTTGTTAGGGAAATACAATTTTTATAGTTGTACATATGATTTAAATCTTTTGGGGGGGTTACTCTTTTACTTAGCACTGTTTCCTTTGCCGCAGGCCTGTAGACAGTTTTTTTAAATCTGCTGCTATGTAACACACCAAAAGATAGTAATGCAGTACCCTCACTTGTCCTACTACTCTCTCCTCCTAGTCTCTGCAGTCTGCGACTTTCCATTTTCTAAAGAATACTGCAGCTCAACAATGAATCACCCACAGTTCTTCTCTTACCTGTGATTAGGTGAAGCAATAACTGCATGGTTTCCCAAAATGCCATGATGGTGGTAGTAGACAGTAGCAGCATGCACGCCTAGTCGAATACTAGTGAAAGTACCAGATCCAGAAGCGAGGTTCCACTCCCTCCTAGCCAATCTCAAACTGTAGAATTAGGAATATTCATTGCAGGGAACTAATTAAATTGAAATAAAACTGAGTTAATACCATTTTATATACAAGCTTTGCAAAATAAATGAGACAGTCACCAGGGGGAGACTAGAGTACAACTAGTAGTACACAAGAAGCAGACTTCCAAACAAGAAAACATGATAAGCACTGCTAAAGTAAATGAAATAATCAGAATGGCGAGCTAGTAAAAGTTACAAAATGAAGTTGACTCGAGCTATGAAGTGGACAAGCGTAACATTTAGTGCTGGAAGGATGATGATACTGGCAAATATGAATTATGATCCTCTGAAAATAAAATCAGTATTGAATACTGTGCATGGGTGGGCAATCTAATATATATAATATTGTGAGTGTGGGCTATACTTAGAGCAGAAGAAGATCCTCACCCTGCCTTGAGTTGGTGTTGATTTCATCACATCCGCTCCACCAAGTGTGTGATCAATTAATGGTGTAAATGTAATTTAGTCGCACCTCAACAAATCTCACAGCCTGGGGGAAGAGGGTTAGGGGTTTGATGAATAGATGGGAAGGGGGATTTAAAAGAAAGGTTTGACAAAGACAAACACTACACAAGAACAGCATTCATCTTGGCAGCCAACCGTCATAAATCTGTTATGGAAGAAAAAGGAAATGCATGCATCATGATGAGTACTAGACGAGTACAGATAAACCAAATCAAATTGTCTGTCTGCCCCCGAGAGACCCAAGTTACATAATGTTCTGTTGTACCGAGCTGTGAAAGATACTTAGCAAACACAATTACAATATCTGTAGGAGTCAAGTAAACAAACATAAACAACACACATAGTTTGAATGATTAAAGAGAAAAAATTATACTGTATTCCCAAATTGGGAGTTGCATCTGGACTCCTCTTGGACTGTCTATCAATCTTGAGTGCCTGGTGGATGCGGTTCAGTAAGGTTAGAGTGAGTATGTTATATTGTTTTTCCAGTATGGCACAGGGTAAAGGGCCTGTAGATTGGAAAACAAAAATGATATTGAAGGATCAAGGAGAATAGTTAAACTACATAAGGAGTACCACAAGAAGACTCAAAGGTAGCATGGCTAAATGTCTGTTTACCGCAGTTACCTTTAACAACAGGCTCCCCCCACCTAACCACACTTAGCTTCGAATTTGAGCCAGACAGCACTGAGCACACACACCTCCAGCAACATAGCATTTTCCCAATCAAGTAAGAAAATCAATGCACCACTGTCAGTCACACCACTCACCACAACTACACAGACTTGTGTATGTTTGGTGTTGTTTATAATGTTTACCTTTAGGCCACTTCAAAGTCATCATCATCCAAAATGGTTGATTTTAGTGAATTTGAAAACTTCCATCTTCTTCTGGTGTCAGTTCTCGAAGTAGTCACGCTCACGCCAACGCCCTGAGTCATTCCATCATCTCTGACTCCAAGTATGGTGTCCAACTCCGTATCAACTGTGTTCCGAGTACTGACTCAAAATGCAATATATCCGCCTGTAGTAGTACAATTTTGTAGTTGAACAATAAGAAGGGAAAGATTGAGTCACTTTTTGTGTAGACTAGATTTGTATTTGCAAATTTTGCATCATCTAAGGGACTGGTCGGGTCTGAGTCTTTGAGGAGTATAAAGCATAAAACAATAAAACAAAGCAGTGTGAACTGTGGAGTGGACCTGGTGAAGGAATCTCGCTATCCTATCTCTCAAAGGGGAAGGAAAAAATACCCTTTAAGGGAAGATTATTGATCAGCTGTCGGTAGGTCACCAACATTGTGAATCTCAATCACCACTAACACATTAGGCATAACAAACAAACACCCAGTCTCACACTGCTTGCTACCACAGGATTCATCTATTCTCAACACACATGATAATGACACATCACAACAAGTTCACATCACAACAAACAACAATCACTCAGCGCGCAATGCATGCCAGCGTTTACCTCTTCTTCCGGTGTGCTCACCGTGATCGATTGATGGCACATTGCAGTATAATCCATTTGTTCATGAAGCAGAGAATTGCCTGAGTAAATTGAATTATAATAATGTCACATGTGGGGCTGTCCCTTTAGGGTAGGAATGGCTAGATAGTCACAGCCTAGGGTTGGAGGCAGGCACACATTAGTTTGTATTCTCCGTCTAATGTCTGGCTTGAGGGAAATGGCTTTGGAGGGGTGTCAGACTCAGGACTTCTTCACTGTGCACAGTTACAACTCCATTCTGCCAATAAAACTTGTCTAAGTGTAAGACGGTGGGGATGAATTGGTTAACCAGACACACACAAATAATAAAGTTAACAACACCCGCAGCAAGAAAACAGAACCGCGGGCGGGCCCAAGCAATCCGAAAGTCTGATCACCAATCTATCCACAGTGCTTCTGAAACCGGAAGAGATAGCTGTGTTGGAAAAAGGGTTAGGATTCGTCCCAACAGCACGATTAGACCGCTTTAAACTACACTGCGAATTATCGGATTTCTTTCGGAAATTGCGCCTAAAAAATTTCTGGGAGAAACATAATGAGAGTGACTCACCGCGTGCACAAGACGACACGGGGTTGCGAGCTAAATCTAATTTTATTCCTCCCTCTCATATGACTCCTCCAGAAATAATTGCTTTTGAGCAGGCAGTATTTAATGAGGTTGACCAGCTGCAAGAACCAGTACCCTTTAAAAACATGAATGCTACTGAGTATCAGGCGATACAGTCCTTACAATCTAACACCAACATTGTAATAAAACCTGCGGACAAGGGGGGAGGGATAGTTATACTTGACGCAGTGGCCTATGACACAGAATGTAAACGGCTTCTGAACAACAGAACTAACTATTTACCTCTAAATACAGATCCTACAGATTCCCTGAGGGACGAAATCACTGAATTGGTGTCGGAAGCAGAACACAGGGAGTGGATCTCGCAAAATGAGGCGAATTTCCTGACAAAATCTGAGGGACGAACACCCTATTTTTATATCTTACCGAAGACACACAAAAATAAAGTCCCCCCTCCAGGAAGACCCATCGTGTCTGGGATCGGGTCGCTCTTAGAGCCCCTATCCCAATACTGTGATTTTTTTCTGAAACCAATTATACAACAAACGGCCACATACCTGAGAGACACAAAAAGTCTCTTAGCGATGCTCAACGAAATCACTCTACCAGAGGGTCCCGTTTTTCTAGTCTCTTTAGACATAGAGAGTCTTTACACCTGCATCCCGCAGGATGATACACTGACGGTCCTTACAGAGGCACTGAATGACTCAGAATGGGGTTACATAACACCCCCCTCTTTTGTGGTGGATTGTGCAGTCCTAGTTCTGAAAAGGAATTTTTTCCAGTACCAAAGTGACCTGTTCCTCCAAATAACGGGGACTTCGATGGGAAGCACCTGTGCCCCCAGTGTGGCCGGGCTATATGTTCATCATTTTGAGAACAGCCATATTCTCCATGCTTCCAATCCTTTTCTAAATCATATCACCTTTTGGCGTCGTTATATCGACGACGTCTTGGTGATTTGGAGTGGCACCGAGACGTCTCTTTCAGAGTTCCTTATGTGGATCAACACCTGTAATATCCACCTTAAGTTCACAAGTAATTACCATCCCAACACAATGGTGTTCCTGGACGTGACTATCACTAGAGTGGGTAACCATCTCAAAACAGAAAATTATCAGAAACCCACATCTAAAAATAACCTGTTACACTTTAACAGTTTCCACCCTCGACCGCTTAGGGAGAATCTCCCATATGGGCAGTTTTTACGCTTGAGGCGAAACTGCAGCGAGACTGGAGATTTTAATCATCAGGCGGGACTTTTATCAGAGAAACTCCGGGCACGGGGCTATCCTCAAAAAATCCTGAAAAAAAGCTGCAAACGGGCCAAAAATCAACAACGTGAGGCCTTACTTGAAGAGTATCCCAAGCCTGAAAACAACGAAATTCCTCTGACATGCGTCACAACGTATAACAGTCTGTCCAATACTGTTAGCAGATGCATTAACAGACACTGGTCGATCCTCACCAGTAACAATCATAAGTGGAATAAACCCCTCTTCTCCTATCGGAGAGCAAGAAGCCTGAGGGACTCGTTAGTCCACACACGACCGATAAAAACAAGGTCACAACCTGTAAATACAGTACTTAATGCGTGGGGGCTCCCACCAATCTTAGGCCACTACCCTTGCGGGGGGTGCAGTGTATGTCATCTAACAGCGGCCACCAAAACCCTGTCTTTGGAACCTAATAAAACGTGGCATTTAAGACAGCACACCAATTGTAACTCCGTAAATGTAGTTTACCTCATAACCTGCCCCTGTGGACTGCGCTATGTAGGAATGACTACAAGACGGATAAAACTAAGGATTACTGAGCATCGCAGCAATGTCAGATGTCAGAAGGAACTGACAAAACTTACCACACATTATAAAGAAATGAATCACAGCCCAGACGACATCAGATGGACTGTCGTGGAACAAATAGGGATTGCCATGACACAGGGATCCCTATTTGAGAAGGAGCAACGATGGGTGTACCGCCTTTCGACACACCTACAGGGCCTGAATGATAACATCCCCTGGGGTAGTGTAAGGCAACGCTAGCCCATATAAAATGACGCTTCTTTATCATAGCAATGGACTTCAGTAATGTATGAGTGTTCAACTCTTCATGATTACAAAAAATACAATGGGAACTGTCATTCTACTAACGATGAGTTGGGGCGTGACACAGTGGCCGACTTTGAAAGTGGCAGATTAATATAGTAACTGATTACGAGCAAGAAAGTCTGTTCACGCACTGAGAACTGATAAAGTTTTTATGCCCCGTTCCTACGAACACGTTCCCTTTAAATCCTACAATAAACAAACCCATACGTCTCACGTCATCCAGGACGTTAACGATCATTTGACGGAATGGTCACGTGGTTTAGGTACCGCGATAACACCCGGTCAGAGACTGACGGCCTCTACTATTCAGGCGGTGGCAGAGCCTTGTAGAGGTTAAAATACGGGGAGTCTCCGGAATGAAGGTGAGTGGACAACAGACCCTGTCCACAGCTATCGCTTAAACCACTTCACTGGTATAGACGGCCTTTAACAACGCCGTTTGTTTCTTTCCATCAGCCTTTTCCGGAGTGAAGAAATCCCGCCCCACCGACCTAAGAAGTGAAGTCAATAGCACTTTCACGTAATTATAAATTGTTTCCTCTTTTTCGTAAATCCCACAGGCTTCCTGCGCGAGTGATGTGGTTTTAAACATGTAGATATATTTTAATTTTGCACAACTCCTTGTTAACCCGATGTGGTGTTAGTGTTACTTTATTCAGTCATACTGTGTGATAAAGACTGGTACAAACACAGTTTGAAATGAGCGTTCGTGTTGACGCATGGTAATGAGGTTGGTTGATGAGAGTGAAGAGGGAACTTTCCTGAGTAACCCGACCAAAATATACAAACTAACCTTACTCGATACGAGTTTACTAAATATATGTAAAAAGATAGATAAAGATCTCTTTGATGAGCACGCAATTTGGTGGTGTGTGATAAGTCATGGTTGTGGAAAAAAGGAACCTATGCATCTTTTCATATGTGTGATTATATGTTTGGTCCGATTCTTTTTGTTTCCCCACCACACAGGTTACCAAACCCTTGAAACTCCAGGGTAATCCGGTGAATAACCGTGAGTTCTTTCTATTTTTGAGTACACTGAGGTTAGGGTACGCCTTAGCGTGCGTATACCGCCCAGTGTCACAGGTTGGTCCTGAAGAATGCTCGGCTAAAATGGCCACAGTGAGCAGAAACATGTTGACCACATGACCGATTAATACAGGACACTTTGATTCAAATTTACTATCAAACCTGTCCGCAATTTCTTTTTATTTGATGCAAGCTTCAACCCTTATTAAAATTGGGTACAGGTTGAAACATGCATTTTTACTCTAATTTTGACACCTTGTTTTCACCGTCACTTTTTGCACTGCTTTTATTCTAGTCACCAGCTCCACTGCAGTTGCAGGTGTAGTAGCACACCGGGTATGCACTTGGCACACCCGGTGAACAACCCGATGATGAAGCATGTCACCCAATAGTCGGGTGAGTGAGGGTTTTATAAAAAAATCACTGTGATTTTTCTTTCATATTTCTTTTTACACACCCACGTGCTCTGTTTAGGTCTTATTTTGTTTGGTTTGAGTCACTCCTTCGTTGTTGTACTGATATTTTGATGGGGTATAGGAGTGTCCCTGAACCCTTCCTCTCTTGTTGTTGTTACACAACAATGTTCCCTAGCAATTTTTTTGGCGTCAAAGAAAGAAAGGTAGCCTAGTAGTCAGGAAGTAGAGCTCATACTCAAACTCTGGTGGTTTGCTCAGAAGTAGGTCATCTGACATACTACTTCCATGACCTTAGTCTCCCTAATCTTCCTCCTGTGGTACTTCAGGTATTGTGTTACAATGGCACCAGCAGCACTGAAAACATACTCAGCAAAGAAACTGGCTACAGGGCAAGCCAGATAGTTTACTGCCAGTCAGCTGAACACTGGCCATTGGTGCCTCTTCCCATACCAATATATCAATGGGTTTTGATCAAGGTAGACCACTGTTGCGTCATCCAGGTAGGCCTGGACCAATCGCTCATTGTTCACTGCTGGTGCTCCAATTTGCTCGACCTTTTTTGCCTTCATCTCTGCACTGGACTTAAGCCCTGCCAGTAGAAACCATACAGTTGCTGATCTGGGGGGTTATGCTTCTGGTCTTGTTGTTGATGGTGTTCTTGTTGTTGGTTTTGGCTGCTGTGAGCCAACAGCACTACCCCAGGCTCTGAACTTGAAGGCTGCACCACAGGACTTGTGCCTTGGAGCAGTGGGCCCCTAATTCCCTGTTGTTCTTTTTCTAGCTCACTGCCTTGCTCAGCATCCATGTTTTATTTTGTATTTTCTAACATCCCTGCCTGAAAAAGGAAGGAAGTGGACAGTTATGGTTTGTACCGTGGATCAGGAATTATAGCACAGATTTAATGTTCGGAGGACACAAAGTCTCTTTGCACCCGTGTATTAGCAGACAAGCGAAGGATTAAGCTCTCCACCAAGTCATACACATCTTTTTTCTTCCACACCTGTGTACATTGCATTCACCTCCTTTAGCTGTTCATGTAGCATGTGCAACAACGGGATAGCTTGGCCCAAGGTACTGTCCTCTTTGCTGACTTCCTGTGTAAAAACCTCAAAAAGAAGCAGCATCTCTGTCAGGCATTTGACTAGGCCCCATTAGTCTATCTCAATATTCATACCTTTCATAGTAGTATCCCCTCTTTGCATGACATATTTATCGATAGGTCTGTACTGCTCAAACAGGCGTTCAAGCATGTAATAAGTGGAGTTCCAGAGTGTTGGCACCTCTTGTATGACTGCTTTACCTGGCATTCTATTATCACACTAAATGATACTCAGTTGTTTCCGGGCTTTAAATGATTGACTGAAATGAGTGTAGATTCTTCTATAGGTAAACAGTAAGTTGATTACTTTTTTTTTTTTTTTTAGAAAGTCCTGTACAATGATGTTGATGCAGTGCGCCAAACACAGCACCCTGAAATAACCACCATCAACCATGGCCTGAACTATATTCAATTACTTACTGGGCGCCGAGGAGCGCTCAGCCTGCCTGTTGCCTGTCACCAGCTTCTGCCGCCCGACATCGCGGTGGACCGGGGACTACATCCCCCAGCGGCCCTTGCCTTGCCGCTTGCCGCAGGAAGCCTCGCACGCCCAGTCCCGACCCCGGAGGTGCTCTTAAACCACAGAGAGCACCGGGGGAGCGGGGAACATTCAATTACTTACCGGGCGCCGAGGAGCGCTCAGCCTGCCTGTTGCCTGTCACCAGCTTCTGCCGCCCGACATCGCGGCGGACCGGGGACTACATCCCCCAGTGGCCCTTGCCTTGCCGCTTGCCACAGGAAGCCACGCACGCCCAGTCCCGACCCCGGAGGTGCTCTTAAACCACAGAGAGCACCGGGGGAGCGGGGAACATTCAATTACTTACCGGGCGCCGAGGAGCGCTCAGCCTGCCTGTTGCCTGTCACCAGCTTCTGCCGCCCAACATCGCGGTGAACCGGGGACTACATCCCCCAGAGGCCCGTGCCTTGTCGCTTGCCGCAGGAAGCCACGCACGCCCAGTCCCGACCCCAGAGGTGCTCTTAAACCACAAAGAGCACCGGGGGAGCGGGGAACATTCAATTACTAACCGGGCGCCGAGGAGCGCTCAGCCTGCCTGTTGCCTGTCACCAGCTTCTGCCGCCCGACATCGCGGCGGACCGGGGACTACATCCCCCAGCGGCTCTTGCCTTGCCGCTTGCCGCAGGAAGCCACGCAAGCCCAGTCCCGACCCTAGAGGTGCTCCTAAACCACAGAGAGCACTGGGGGAGCGGGGAACATTCAATTACATACCGGGCGCCGAGGAGCGCTCAGCCTGCCTGTTGCCTGTCACCAGCTTCTGCCGCCCGACATCGTGGCGGACCGGGGACTACATCCCCCAGGGGCCCTTGCCTTGCCGCTTGCCGCAGGAAGCCACGCAAGCCCAGTCCCGACCCCGGGGGTGCTCTTAAACCACAGAGAGCACCCGCGTCGCGGGATGCGCGCGGGACTGCTCCTGGCTAAGCCCAGGCAAAGGGCGGGCCGTCTGTGGCTGTCAGGGGCCGGACGAGGCCGGGCTGGGCCCCCCCTCTTGGATCCAGCAACAAAAGGTAGTGTACATATTCTACCCGACTACCTGTCTGTGGTCCGATAGGATTGGAACCATGGTGAAAAGAAAAATCTTGTAGGACCCTATAGACTCTGTTGGAGGGGCAGCTAAGGGGGGAAACGCCCTAAGAGACAGAAATGTAAGCCTGTAAAAAAACGCCAGTCAAATGCGGGGGCCAATTGTGTCATGGACCAGATTGACAGAATTGATGAACTGATCACAGACTGTACTGACTTGCTAACAGCCACCCCCGCTCCAGTGGGAGAAGATGGCGATTTAGCCAGCCCAGGGGGAACAAAGGGTGCTAAGAGCAAAGCGAAGGGGCTAACAGTCATTCCGAGAATGTTTTTGGGTAAATCTCCTGTAGAGGCTAATTCACTAGCACACAAGGCTGCTGAGGATAATCCTGATGTATCTGTATTAGATGTAGAACAGATCACTGAAAGTATTTTTAACTTACCTTGTACTAACAAGTTCACGGTTTTAGCTCACATTGAAAATCTTTATCCTGACGGTGGGCTGGACTCGACTGGATCTGACCCAAGCTCAGCAGAAAACCCCATAGAGGTATTCCCAAAGGTGGTTGATCATCACGACAAACCTCTGTTTAGCTTAGTAACACACTTATGTGCCCTAATTAAGGGTATGCAAGTGAAAATTGATAACTTAACCACTGCTGTAAATAGCCTAAAGATGGAGAAAAACAAAGCTGTAGTAATACCAAAAGCTCCTAGTATTAATCAGGCAAAGGCATTAACCCAGGTTGGAAATGTCACCTCTTCGGCAATTAAAAAACCAAGCCTAGATACAGCTGCTCCCAAATATCCTAGAACAACTGAGCCTGTTAGATCAGGGAATTTAGTGCCTTTGGAGGATCGTCTATCTCGTGGACATAATTTGCCCCCAACAAGAGGTGCACCAAGGCAATCTGCAGATAATCGACCATCTAGACCGACTCAGGCTGGCCACAACCCCCCACTTAGCCGACTGCAAATGGGCTATGTAGGATCAAATCTAGGCCCCACCACACCAAATCTTAATCCCGCCAAAGCCCCTCCAGTATACTTGATTAACATACCCAAGCTCCCCATAGGCAGGGAACGTGAATCTCCAGATTCCCTGACCAACAAAGCTATCCATTGGATTAGGTATGTAAGGGGATGTAGATCTGTCATCCGGGAGGATATCCTGAGCGCAAGTAGGCTAACTTTCCAGGGTGATGCTTACGATTGTATAGAACTGATTTTAAGAAATCCTACGGTAGCTGGAGAATTACTAAACTTAGAATTTAGATCCTGTTCCCCAGACCATTCAAGGATTCAGATGAGAGCAACCCCCCGTCACTCCTGGAAGCCTATGGAAGGGAATCAGGATGTTAGTTTAGCTGGGGAAAGCTCTAGATTAGACCAGAACGATTGACTACCATTTTCATCTCAAAATGAACTAGCTAGCGAAGCCTACAATAGGGGACCATCAGGAGAGGATCCTAGTTGTACTTTGGCAAAAATTTTTATAAATCAAGCTGCACTGGCCTGTTCTAATGATGATTCTATTGTATCCCCTATTGATTCAGCCAGTAATAAAGCCAAAAAAGTTATAACTGGAGGGGGTCCTAGTTGTATCCGAGTAAACTCCTCTATAAATCAAGTCAAGGTCCGAGTCCCTCTGATGACCCTATCCCTCCCACCATCTATCAAGACCCTATAGGGAAGTCTTGTCACGAGACCCGTGATAGTTGCCATGGATCTATCCTTTCGTGGAATGTAGCCGGCTTAAAATCTAAGCAAGAGTCACCTGAGTGGGCAAATGGAAGGACCCTAGGTGATAAGATTGGGGCACATACTTTCAAAAATGGTTCACGCAAGAGCAGAATAGATTATATTCTGCTCAACTTGGGCCTGTGGAAACACCTCCAAGATATGACGATCATTGACAGGCTCGAGAGTGACCACAATCCCCTGTCTATGAACCTTACTTATTGGGAACCTTTTGTTAACCCTGGGATTATAATATCTCCTACCCCCACTCATGATACTCTGATATCAAATGATTTACGCCACGTCCGATGGCCCAAAGTTTCCCTTCATAAAGAGAATATGGATTTTATATCTAGTAAGCTTGGACAGGCGAAGTTAGATCTATTGTCACTATCGGAAGGGGATAATAACATTCTGAGCTTGCAGGAAGGAACTAGGATCCACGAGATTCTTTTTGATGAATTAAAGACTCTATTTGTTAAACCCTGTAAGCACAAAGGTCCACGCGTAATGGAACCGCCACGGTGGTATAATGGGGAATGCAGAAAGGCCCGACTAGACTTGGGAAGGGCAATTAAATCTGATCCCGCCGAGAACATCAGAGCAGCCAGGTTGAGGTATAGAAATGCCGTTCTGAAAGCTAAGCATGTCTGGGATGAGAAAAGATGGACAGACCTCAAGGAAGCAGGTTCCTGTAAAGACACTCGCAGATTTTGGAATGTCTATAAGTGGGGTGTGGAGGGAAACCCTGATAAGCCACAGAACTGGGTTCCCCAAGAAAAGTGGGTAGAACACTTCCAGCCCCAATATGCTAAAAGGCAGGATACCCAACCATTAGTGGAAGTCCCTTTTGAGCCCCAAAATAAAGATCTTTTCACACTGAAGGATGTTCAGTGTGCCCTAGATCTGGTAGTCCCTGGTAGAGCGCCAGGTATTGATGGTACACCTGCAGATCTTTTCTTGCATGACCAGAATTCCTGGGGTTGCTATATACTTCTTCTGGCCAATTTGGTCGCTAGGGGAGCCCCTATACCGAGTTCCTGGAATGGGGCGGAGATTATACCTGTCTTTAAAAAAGGAGACAAGTCACTGCCAGGTAACTATCGTCCAATCAGCCTGATAGACACTTCCCAAAAAATATTTGGCAGGCTGGTTTTAAATAAAATTCTTGACTGGGAATGCAGCAACAAGATGTTATCCCACTTACAGGCAGGGTTCAGAACTTCAATCAGAACGGTGGACCAGGTGCTGCATTTTGTTATGCTGTATTGGAAGACCGTGCTGATTGGACGTGGAAGTTTATATGCAGCTTTTATAGATCTAAGAGCGACATTTGACCTGGTTCCCCGCTCCACTTTATGGAGTGTCCTTAGTGGCATGGGACTGACAGGGCCCCTCTTATCGTTGGTTAAAAAACTCCACGAACACAATTACGCACAGATCAGGTGGGGGAGCCCCGGGAATGTTACGCCGCAATTCCCAGTGGAAACTGGAGTACGCCAGGGCTGTGTCCTGGCGCCAACTCTCTTTTCCTTATACATTAATGACGTGGCAAAGATTTTAATCAACTCCAGCATTGATGCTCCGATCATTGCAGGAGCAAAAGTTCCGATTTTAATGTTTGCCGACGATTGTCTCTTAGCATCAAAAACTCCTAGCGGGCTTCAAAAGGGCTTGAAGCTCTTTGAAGATTTTTGTGCCGCACGGGGTCTAGCAGTAAACGCACAGAAATCAAAGTTTATGACTTTTAATGCTTCTAAATCTTTTAAGGGTACGGTGAATATGAATCAGCGTCCACTGGAAAGAGTCCAAGCATTTACCTATTTGGGTGTTTGCATAGACCGTAATTTGTCCTGTAAAGATCATATTGAATTGGCCACCTTAAGACACAGACAGTTAACTGGAGCCTTGATCACAGAACATCAAAAGTCACTTACTAAGCCAATAGCTTCGGTACTGGCGGTCCACAATGGCAAAGCAGTCAGCTCCGCCTTGTACGGAGTTGAAATGTGGGGATGTGAAAACCTGAGAGGGATGTCAATTTCTGAAAATTCCTTTCTAAGGAATCTAATAAAATTACCGCAGAGTACCCCTATGAAACCCCTCTATTATGATTTAGGGTTATCCCCAATAGCGCTCATAGCATCCTTTCGTCCTGTTTTATACTGGAGGAGGATCTGGACTACGCCGGAATTAGAAATCTTCGCAAAGGGCCTGCTTGACATCATTAGTAGTGACACCTTTCATAAGGTCAAGTGGTTAAACCACATCCGGGGCCTCCTAACTAGTATGGGTCTAGGGAACCTGTGGGAGGACCCTACAAACTCAAGGTTCCCACCAAAAAAGATTCTAAAGACTCTTTACTGGCAATTTGTCGCCTCAATGACTTATAGGTCTGTCGACCCTGGGTCATTGACCGGAATGTTTTTGGATATCAAGGATGTTTCAAAATTGGAAGCCTTTTGGGACACTATCTTAAAACCTCTTGATCGTAAATTATATTTTCAGTTGAGGATTGGGAGTCTCCCGGTTGGGGCATTCACTCGTAGGTGGTCCTCTGGGGCCAAGGACGCTTGTCCGGTATGTTTGGCTCACCCAGAGACCATTGGTCACCTGCTATTCGAATGCCCAGTGTACACTGAGCCAAGGAGAATGTGGCTCCGTCCAATGTGCAGGTTAATGAGTCCCGTTAGTGGGACAATGGCAGTTCGTATTATCCGATCCTGTACAGATATGATAGTTTGCATAGCTGTGGCAAAATATTTGGGCTGGGCTTGGGCTATCAGAAGTAGAATGCTCAAAGTTTAAAATGTATTCACACTACCAAAACCAAATTTTAATGTTTATTTACTTATTTAATTTTATTGTTCTAATGAATTTAGTCGTATGATGAATTTATGGATTCTATATGTACATATTTGTAAATTTTAATGGAATTTTTTTTTACAATTTTCTAACTTGGTAATCTTATATCTCATAAACTTTATATGTATGTACTGTTTGCTTTTATGACAATCGTCGAATAAAGCTTGTCTGAAGCTGAAGTTATTGTATGTGGCAACAAATCCAATCTTAAGCCCTCTTGGTCGCAGCCATTCATACCTTTGGGTTAAAGCCTTCCAAAATGTTTGCAGCTATATGGGATTTCTCCATTTCGAACATCGCCACCGTTGAATGTTTCCAAGCAGCATTAAAAACCTTAAGAGTATCAACACCTGTAGATATTTTTTTCTAGCCCCCACAACAGAGATCCAGTGTGCAGTGATGCTTGGCAACTGATCCTGTCAGGTCACACTCCTCGGAATCCAAGTGTAGCAAGAATGGTCCACCTCCTGACTTCACCAACACCCTGATAATAATGTATACAAGGTGTTCGAGCGATCAGGCGGAGGACGGAAAGGAAGGGAACTGCGGGGAAGGGAAACCTGCAAAATACGAGACACGATTAAGAATACATCACATGTATGACTACTCTCAAATATCTCGCTAGTTCTTATGCAATCACCTTGAGAGAACACCGTGCCTTCCCTGTTCTTGCAAGCATCATCTCAGACGTTCAAACACTTCCCAACCTCTGTAGAAACAAACATTATGGGTTAGGAACGATATACAGCCTTCAACAGCAACTACTATGTGTAGTGTATCCTGAATGTAACCTACCCCTTAAATCATAGGATTCTAAAGTGAGAACTCAATTCCTATCAAAGAGTCTCCATACAGCTAGTCATAAATCCAACATAAAGAAAGTGATTATAGGAATAGAAGTATTTCTTGTGATGTGACTAAAGCATAATGAAGGGATATTTCCATAGCATATCCAAGAAACAGACTTAAATAATTCTGTGGTTGCTTCACCACATCCTGAGCACAAAAGCAGAAACAAAGTCATGCACCAAATACCGATAACCAAATACGGTAAAGCGTAGTATTAACCACTGCTCTCCGCCTTGGCATTTATAATCCACCAGGTAGGTCAGTTCCCTCTGAGCGTTAACATAACCAAGAAGTCCAAAAGTAACGGGTCTACCAAACACGGCAAAGCGTAGGATTAACCACTGTTTTCCGCTTTGGCAATTACATCCAATAGATCGGTTCACCAATTAAATTAGGGAAGTCACCACTCCCTATCTTCGTAGCGGTAACGTGTGGGATGAACCACTGCCTTCCGCTCTCTCTCGGTTTTAGTTACAGCCGTAACTAATTGACAGGTCAAAGAAAGCAGAGATAGACGGGAATCCTCACCGCCTTTCTCCCGCTCTACTCACAGTTGACGCGGACCTCTAGCATGTTCCAGGAGATATTGGAAGCATACACTTCTCCCCAATACTCCGGCAGGCTTGAAGCGAGTTGCAAGTTTAAGTCCAGAAGCGCGCCTGAATCCTCAGCCGCAAGGGTGCAAAGCTCCTCTTTCCCGAGCCACTCGAACACAGGAAACAACAAATCACGCACAATGAGGTTCCGGGCCGCCCACCTAAGTAATCACTTCCTGGCCCCCATGAATCATGGGAAACGTAGTTTATAAGGGCCAGGTAGGCACGGCTGCGCTAAACCCTGACAGATCCACATGTATGTTGTCAGGTGGTTACTGTGAACAGCACTCTGTTGCAAAGCTTGTCCAAGCAATCTAACCACATTGGCATGTAGCGCTGGAACAGCAACTCTGGAAAAATAGGACCGGCTGGGATTCTTCCATTTCAGGCACATGGCTGCCGCAAATTTAAGAAAAACCATCCCTTCAACAAATGACAAAGGGTAGAGGTCCAGCGCTAACATTTTAGCAAGCTTTACATTGCACAAACGTGCCATTGGGTGGTTGCGTTCCTACTTCCCCTCTGGCCTAAACATGGCAGGAATAGTAGCCTGAATGTTTTTCTTTCCTGAGGCCACTGATGTAGGGGACTTCTTGGGAGCAGGCGGTGGTAGGCTCAATGTGCTTTTCAGTGGGCAGTCACTGTCCTCTGTTGCCTTGGTGTCTAGACCAGAAGCCATTGCTACGTTCCAGATGTGGGCAATATTACTGTTCTGCTGGGAAGAGGGCTGCTTTGCCTACTGAAGATGTATTCCTCTTCTTTACCTTCCACAGTGATCAGATTGTATTTGAATTCCCTGTTCAGCTTGCTTTCACCCCCTTCACCAACAACACTTGCAGTTGTTTGGTTTCTAAGGTGTGCCTCACAATGGATTATATGGTGATTTTTTTCAAATAGGTTGTGTGGCCCCCTGCACCATAGTTTACACCAAACTTACCCTGATTAACACTTACTCCCCAAAGAAAGCATATGGCTATGTTCACCTCCTTCTGGCTAACCGAAAAGAAGTCCCAAACTGGGTAGCTCAACTTTCTGACGCTGGTGGCACTGCCAATGTCAGATGAACCGGTGGCGGTAGGTGGGTACTTTGTCATTTGACTCTTTACAGTACCTATTTCCAATGTGATGGTTATCGATGTAGGTTGCTTGCAGGACTTTGCAAATTTGGCAGCTGGCAGTGGTTGGATCTGTGGTGCCACTACCACATCCCCTCCAGGAAGTTGGGATGGGGTAACGTAGGTCTCCACTGGGGCTGGGCTAACACCCATGATGACTGTCTCATCGCCATCCTTTTCTTCTACAACTCTAAGGCTTACTGGTACCTTCCTTTTAACTAGCCGTGTCTGAGTCCCGCGCTCAGACTGAGGCAGGATCCAAGTGGTGTCTAGATCATCAGAAGGGGGGCTTGAAGAAGAAGATGATGCACCACTAATCATCTTTTTTCTAGCTGGAGATCTGGAAGACAATGGCTCTTCTGGAGCAGATTGCTCGACTTCCTCAGCATGAAGCTCAATCTCTTGAACTGCTCATACTTGAGGAGGAACTACTATTGGCGGTTGTGGCTGTTGTTGTCCGCTTCTCTGACCTTCCTGCAATGATTGGGTACTACTTTACGATATAGATAAGTCAATGTCAACATCAATGCTCTTCGGCATTGCCGTGATTAGACTGGCTGCCTCTGTGACAGACTTGGGTTTGGGTCTAGAATGGGGTGGGTCCACTGATTTGGGGTGCTGCGCCCAGCTTGCTCCCCAGAGGCCTGTGGGGCAGGCACAGTTTTTGTTTCCCAAAAAATATCTAGGGTGACATACCAGTGGTAGTGGTGATAAGCTCCTTCTCACTGGCCACTTTCTTGGTAGCAGTTTTAGTACCTTTCTTTGGGGCCATCTTCAATCTGTCAGTTAGCCGTGGCACTTAACTTCATCAATTTAAGAGATGTCTGAAGTGTGTGGTCACTCAAGCGTCACACCGTGTACCGGCCTTTTTTCTGGCAGTACTGTGGGTGATGTTGTCTCTTGTTGTCTTGTTGTGCGCCTAAAAGAAAAGAAGCAAGAAGGGCATAAGTGAAATGTGGCATTGTTGCTGTTCAATTAGTAGTACAAACAAAAACAATATCATTTAGTGTGGTCACTGATTACTCCCTTAATTAACAATACAGTGTATATCTATTTTTAAAACGGAAAACCACACCAACATAAAAACCTTCATGGTGACTGACTGATGACTCAGGAAGAATAAAAGAGAGCAAAAATAACAACAACATACAGATGAAACTGTTTGTTTCATGTGCATCATGTCACGCTATTGTGAACCTACAGCAGACACGTGGTTGATTGATGCAAACTGGAGTTGAAAATGGTATGAACAATAAAAAAATATATATACATTGCACAAATTAAAGAAATATATATAATTTATCAATTAACTAGAAAAATTAACATAAAAAAATTAAACATAAGTGAAGGTATCCTCGATGAAATAGTAATAAGATATTATTAAATTGCTATCTCTTTGCTCAACTATCCATGCAGCCAAGGGCCGAAGTTGGCTGGAAGCACAGAATGGCTGCCAGCCAGTGCCACATTTTCCCCAACAACAACACTGAGCAGGAATGAATTCATTGTGAATAAAGAGAAGACATGCACGTTATAGGGGAAGCAAACTGGCTGGATACACAAAATGACTGCCATCCACATGGTCACACAAGGAGCAGGAGGACTAGAAAAAAGAACACATGCAGGCCTATGGCAAAAGCAGTACACTGGCTGCATACACAAAGTGGCCGCCAGCCACATGCTCACAACAACAACCAGCAAAAAGGCATGGCCACAACAAAGAAGACATGTAGGCCTAAGGCAAAAGCACACTGGCTGGGGACACAAAATGGCCACCAACCACATGGTCACACACAAGAAGCAGGACACCTAGAACAAAGAACGCATGCAGGCCTATTGAAAAAGGACACTGGCTGCCTATACAAAATGTCCACCAGCCACATGGCCACAACAAGAAGCTGGAGGCCTAGAACATAGAACTCATGCAAGCCTATGGCAAAAGCACACTGTCTGCCTACACAAAATGGCCACCAGCCAAATGTCACTCACAAGTCACAACAAGAAGTAGGAGGCCTGTAAAACCAACAGCACATGCATGCCCAGGGTCATTCCATTGACTATACAAAATGGCCCCCAGCCAGTGGCCACGTGGCATCTGGAACAAAGGCAAATGATGGCCTATGGCAAATACACAAACACATACACTGGCCAGACAAAGGAAGCATGGTGAAACATCATTAATTCAGCAATGCCAAAAACGAAAATTATTGGGCATTTTTTTTACAACAACACACATCTTTCAAAGGCATTAACCCACCTAGTCCTATATACTGTGTAAAAAAAACATGAAATACAACAAAAAATGCAGATTTTGTATTTCAATGCAAATCCGTCCATGGCCTAAATGCTGTAAACACCCCAGAAAGAGTTGTTTCATGCACCCATGACTAGCACTGTTCCTGCTGGCTGGAAGGCCAATTGGCAGACTAGATCACATGGTGGATTCAATCAATATTGCAAATGCATTAAAAAACATGGAGAAAATGTAGTAAACTGCGAAACATTTTTCCTTTACAAAAGAAGAACAATAAAATGCAAAGAAATCAGTGATCACTAGACCCCTACTGAAACAAATGTCCATCTAGTACAATGAATTTTAAAAATCCATTAACAGTACAAATACATCTAGGTGCATGTCCTAATCAAACAAACAACACCAGTTTTTCAGCTTACTTGTGAAATCTCAAATAGAAAAGTCCTTAAATCCAATGGGATATGCAGCTGACATGAAGAGTGATCTTTCCAGCTTCAAATGAAAAGTGACCAGGAGATGGACAAAGCACTGGGAGGAGCCTGCTGGATAGGAACTGGAAGTTGGAGACTAAAAAGTAAAAAAACAAAAAATACTCCTCGCATAAAACAAACATCCCCAAATGTCAATTCGAGGAGTTTTTTAACTCCAAATTGTCAGCTCGGGAAGACTTTCATGCTTCTCGAGGATAGAATCTTTGCCAGATTGCAGCTGTAGTAAATGCCACACGTTCAGGATCACTTCTAGCAGTAAAGATCTGCCGGAAGTCGCTAACATGCACGAATGAAATGTTGGTGACCGCAAAATCTTGCGGGAGCATGTGGTCGGCTAGCAAATCTCATGGCACCCACGAATGGCCCTAAAAGTCTTGTGAGCAATCACGCGCACCCGGCAAGTCACTCCCACATGCTTGAAATGGCATTTAACGCCTGCAGAGCAAAAAAAACTCTGCTCCGTTGCAGAGTGCAAAGTTTAATGGTAACTTCACGTTCTCCGTGAAACGAGGAGTTGCCAAAATTCAGCAAAATCCACAAACTGGGTTTTGTGCTGGGCTTAACATATATATATATATATATTTAACAGGAAAACCTCTACTCCCCATCAGGAAAAGAGCACGCACACGAGGACCATTTGGGTTAAGGCCTTTTTATTAAATGAGCCTCCTCCAACCCAGCATAGAATATATATATATATATATTCACTGAAAAAACCATAGGTTATAGACCATATATAGTTAGGAATTAGCATTTACAAAACCTTGAAAATTCACTGAAAAAACCATAGGTTATAGACCATATATAGTTAGGAATTAGCATTTACAAAACCTTGAAAATTCACTGAAAAAACCATAGGTTATAGACCATATATAGTTAGGAATTAGCATTTAAAAAACCTTATTTTACTCACACAAAACCATTGAAATTCCATATATAGTTAGTTGCACTAACTATATATCGCGCACCCGCAATCCACTGCTGATGATGTCACATATTACATCATTCATGACATGGTCAGTGACATCACTGATGACATCACTGATGACATCTCAAATGACATCACTGATGACATCACTGATGACATCATCCAGTGACTGTGTGTTTCTGTAAAGTTTAAATATGTTTTACATATTGAAGAATGAGTAGATGTAGAAGTGTCTGGATGAAGGATTTAGTAGGTGCGTGACTGACTGTATGAGTGAGTGATTAAATGTGTCTCACTGAGTGCATGGGTTAGTGACTAAACTGTCTTAATTTGTGCATCATTATGTCTGTTGTTCTGTAAACTGCTGCATGTGTTGATCAGTAGCTATATGAGTAACTATATGGGTTATTGATTGATTGCCCAAGTATTTGTATGGGAGACTGAGTGTGTGTGTGGCTGGCTGGGAGGTGTGTGACTCTGTGCAGATCAATGTGTACTTGTATCAATGATTGTATAAGAGAGTAATTATGTGTTAGTATATGTTTCAAAATGTAAGGTGCTCTATGTTTAACTGTATAGATTACAAAATGGAAGTGTGATTGATTCTTTACAGGACTGACTAGGTGTGTGAGTAACTCCATGGATGAGTGACAGAGTGTGAGAGTCTGTATAGGTGTATGAGTGCATATGATAGTGTTGTAAAGATGAGTGATTGTATGTATGAATGATTGTATGGGTAAATGAGTGAATGTGTGTGTAAACATAGGAATCACTGAGTGCGTATGTAGTAACTAGTATTGGTGTGTCAATGGTTTCAAAAATTATACTCTGTATTTAACACTGGGTGTAACAGAGGTTATATTAAAGTGTGAGGAGATGCATTGTATTGTCACATGAATGATATCATCAGTGATGTGGTCATTGATGTCAAATGAGATGTCATCAGTGATGTCATCAGTGATGTCATTTGAGATGTCATCAGTGATGTCATCAGTGATGTCACTGACCATGTCATGAATGATGTAATATGTGACATCATCAGCAGTGGATTGCGGGTGCGCGATATATAGTTAGTGCAACTAACTATATATGGAATTTCAATGGTTTTGTGTGAGTAAAATAAGGTTTTTTAAATGCTAATTCCTAACTATATATGGTCTATAACCTATGGTTTTTTCAGTGAATTTTCAAGGTTTTGTAAATGCTAATTCCTAACTATATATGGTCTATAACCTATGGTTTTTTCAGTGAATTTTCAAGGTTTTGTAAATGCTAATTCCTAACTATATATGGTCTATAACCTATGGTTTTTTCAGTGAATTTCAATGGTTTTTTAATAGCAAATATCATAAGCTGTCGAATGTCAAGTACGTGGTAAGTAAAAACATTTTCGTGTTTATGCACACTGATCTGCTTTGATTGCTGCCCCCCACCCCTCATTTCTATTAGGAGTACTCTCTCTTTGCAGATAGTGAAGGGTAGTTAACGCAGCCCTTTGCCCCCTTTGTAATCCGTCGTGCCTGCTTCTCTCTCCATTCGATTGATTGTTCTCTTTGGTTCATTCTCTATTTACAAACAAGCACAGAGTCGCAATACTCTGTTTAGTCTTTGCAGATAGCGAAAAATCGTGTAAAAAAACAAAAGGAATCGAGCAAAATCAGTAGGCCACTAATGGGATCTCTTTTGACCTCGCTAAAATAGAAACAGTAGGAACAACCTGTTGAAAATAGCAATGCGTATGTATATAAGCGGCGTTCATTTGTGTTCACAGTACCCCTTGTTGATTGTTTCAATCGAGCATTGAATTGTTCGAAGTTAATTCTCTTAAGGATCTTCTCTACCTGCAAACGAGGAAGAATAGGAATATTCTATCTCCCTTTGCAGATAGTGAAGGGTAGGTAACGCAAGCCTTTAACACGTCGTACCTATTTCATTCCTCATTGATTGATTGATTGTCCGAACATTGACTGTTTGGGAATTAGTTCTTTTTGGAGGTATTCCCTGTTTGCAAATAAACGTAGGAAAATCTTTGCAAGTAGTGAAAGGGTACGTAATGCGGACCGTTCTCCCCCGTTGTAATCTGTCATGCCTATCTACTCCCCACTGATTGATGCACCTTTTTCACCCGGACCATTTACTAGAGATACGTCATCTGGCCCGACCAGAGAGCACCCCTAGTGAAAAGGACATATGCAATAATAACGAAGTGATCACTGTATCCTGTTAACAGAAACTTTACCATGAAACAACCTGGAAAGAAAAAAATAGGAAAACGAAAATCAGTAGGCCACTGATGAACATGAACTTTTATTAAACAACGAACAAAGAAACGATAACATAACGTAATGATAAAACCTATTAATGTCCTAGAAACAAGAAAACGTTAAAATATGCCAGTGGTGAGAGACCAGAAGAACAGTAAGAGAAACCAAATCACCCCTCGCTGTCCCACCGCCTGCCACGCCAAAAAAATCGATAGACTAGGGAAAATGCAAGTCAGTAGAACATCCACCCCCACTCTGGAAACTTCCAAGGTGGGGCAGGGTTCCGGCTACGCCCAGCCGGGAGCAGCCTATATAAGGCAGGTCCTGCTGCCACGCCTCGGCCAGGAGATCCTAACGTAGGGTGTAGCCGAAGGAGAGGCCGAGGCCAGCGGGACCCGGCCAGGGGATTGCCTTTACAACGCTGAACAGTTGCAGGGGGGGGGAATGTCTCCTCGACCCTCCCCTCTCTCTCCCAGTCCGGCCGCGGTGGCCCTTGAGAGTTGCAGGTAGTCCCGCCACATGCTCTTCCGGTCCGACCACCAACGGTCGGGGGGCCGAGGCCGACGGGATCCGGCTGCAGCCGATAAACCAAGAAACCCGTTCATGGGGCCAGAGCCAGGGGCGTCCGGCCGACATCCACCGGAAGCCCGGCCCGAAGACGGACGGGACACTTCTTTCTTTTATAATGGCTGCGACAACACTGGGGGGGGATGTCTTGCACATGCCTCCGACCCCCCCCTCATCCTCATCGCCTGGTCCGGCCATAACAAATCTCAAGCGAGACGCCGTGGGGTGCACTGGGAGGGAGAGACGGTGCGAACAGGCCTCTCCCGCCTCCCCAGGTGGAGACTTCCCAGCTGCACCCTCAGCGCTCCAGGCGCCAGGAAAACGGTTCTTCCACTGTGGCCATGCTGCAACGTCTCGCCCGGCAGGGTGGAGCCCGTCCGCTCATGTGACCCCGCGATCGCCGGTAGCTGCCGAACTCTCAAAATGGCGGTCGACCTGGCAAGAGCGGGCCCAGCATAAAGAAATGGCCCGGTCACTGGTTGACTCCACCACCGTAGTCCTCCACGACCTTGAAGATTCTAGAGGAGCCGCGGGAGTCTCCGACCCCCGATGGGGAATGACTGCCATGATCGCCCGTGGAGTGACGAAACTGTATCCGCGGGACGTCGGCGCTCCCATGCTGGCGCCAGCCTCACTTTGAATTACTAGAATCCTGCAGACCTCACTTCCGGTGAAAGCACAGTGTGACCCGGTAGGAAAAATTATTGCACCCCCTCCCCTTTTTGACTGATAGTTCAAACCACCGATCCTTTCCTTTGCCCTTTTAACGGAACTTTGGACTGCCTCCCCCTCTTTTACATTTTCTAGAGAAAACAAAACATTAACCACTACATTAGCATAGCAGTTGACACCAGAACTGTTTTCAAATTGAAAACCAACAACATCTTCAACAGAATCCTTTTTGTTTCTGCTGTGACCCTGCTACAGCACAGGCATTGTCCCCAGCAGTAATTCTGCAATGCCGGTAAGAATAGCTGTGGTGCCTACTGGACTCACTCACCCCCGCGGCGCCCACGCCGTTTTTTGCTGGGCGGCAACTTACTAGACATCACTTTCGTGCCATCTAGATTTCAGCGCGTTCTGCTGCCTTGGAACTATTCGCACAACAGACCGCTACTGACAAGAATATTTCATTATTGGTGCTGTCAATTTCAATAAATCTATTGGATAATTAAAAAGAAATTGCCACGGTCTCTTCGTTGTTTAAATGTTTTTACTGTTTTTGTTTTGTTGTATATATTTATATGTTATTAAAGTTTTATATTCCTACTACTTTGTTGGAGTGCTATATATTTTTAATGTGACACATAATTGTAAAAACTTTGATGTACAAAGAGTCATTCCTGGAATCTTCCGCTTCAGGTCCCCTCCCCAATCACAATACAGGATGGTTTTCAGATAGTAGGAACACGTGTGGTGTGACGGATCTCATCGAGTGTGGGCCTTGATCTACTATAACTCCTTTGAAGAGGGGTGATTCTTTACAGCTGGGGCCATAAACTACATCTGCAGGGCTAGCTGATAGCCTGGACAATCGGACACAGAGAAAGAGGAGTGTCAGAGGGTGCGGTAGTGAATAGGGCGAAAGGGAGGTGTCGGGCGGGCACAGAGTGTGATTCTCAGGGAAGAGCAGCGCAGATGGGGGGAGGTTTATTGCCCATGCATAAGACAGAGAGCGGTGGTGACCACTGCCTGGGGGAGATGCTTGCGTGGGTGAGGAGCCATGCTACGAATCGACAGCGTGCAGAGAGTGGGTCTGGTCAAGACACCTAAAATGGCTGCCGTGCACGACAAAAGTGTGGCATTTCAAAAAAGGCAAGATGGCGCAGACAATGTTTTTCAACACTTCCTCATTTCCTTCGAATCGAACGTTAACAGACGTTGGGGCATATTACCAAAGTTAAGCGATATTTATCGCTAACGATGCTTACCAACCAATTTTTTACCACTAAGCATCGTCAGAAATTATCGAAGATAAACCTTACTATTATCAAGGTTTATCGCAAATGCGATAATAAACGGCCGCAATGCATGAATATCGCTAAAAACTCAGCGATATTCATGCATTACCGAGCTAATGCTCTTAGCCATGTTATCCACCTCCCATTGGATAACATGGCTAAGAACTGCTCAGGGCAGGTGTTACTTTTTGGAGATATTCGCGCTTAGCGCGAATATCTCCAAAAGTTGGTAATAGGAGATAGATATCTTGCATGTTGTAATGCAAGTTATTGTGGTATATGGAACTCATACCATAATCTCTCAGGAAAGCAGAAACTGATCCTTTTGGGACCGCCTAAAAAGGCCTAGGGGGTGAGGAGTACTCTACTTTGCCCCCTTTTCACGTTCCGAACTATTTTATTTTACTCTCTTCTGTAATTACACAAAATACCAGCGATAAGATGCATCGGAGACACACAGTGAGAGAAAGGAGGCCGGAGATGAAGAAGACATGTCAAATACACATTGGAGATAATATAGTGGCAGAAGGGAAGTAAATATGAGTAAACTTACCATGTAACATAAAAATGTTGCACTCTATACTATAAGTCTCATTTTATACTACAATCACTTCGCTACAACCTCATAAATTAAAAATAAAAATGAATAATGTCTCAAACAATTTTTGATTTCTAAATATAAATTTATTCTTCAGAATTTTCTAAATTTGAAAGAACTAGTAACATGTCCTCATCAGCAATGTCCTCATTAAAAGTCTCCAATGATGATTCTTGTAACTCTATGGTCTCCAAACACTCGATAAATTCGCCATCAAGAGATTGATCAAAAAAATCATTCAAGTCATCTCCTCCTTGTGACAATATTTCATTATTGGTGCTGTCAATTTCAATCAATGTAGTGGAATCATTCAAGTCATCTCCTCGTGACAATATTTCATTATTGGTGCTCTCAATTTCAATCAATGTAGTGGAATCATTCAAGTCATCTCCTCCTTGTGACAATATTTCATTATTGGTGCTGTCCATTTCAATCAATCTAATGGAATCATACAAGCCATCTCCTCCTTGTTACAATATTTCATTATTGGTGCTCTCAATTTCAATCAATGTAGTGGAATCATTCAAGTCATCTCCTTGTGACAATATTTCATTCTTGGTGCTGTCCATTTCAATCAATCTAATGGAATCATACAAGTCATGTCCTCCTTGTGACAATATTTCATTATTGGTGCTCTCAATTTCAATCAATGTGTTGGACAATTCAAAAGAAATTGCCACGGTCTCTTCATTGTGAGCCATTTTATTTTGAAATTGCTTGCTGTAAATTGCAGAAAAAAATAATCACTTTCATTTATCGTTTTTAGTAATACATAATATAAAACTAACTTTATCAAGTATTTAGTATAACAGAAGGACTGCAAATAAATAACAGAAAACATTTTTCAAATTATCTTCAAGTGTACAACATAGTTCCCCTTACAAATTAACAACTCACCTTTTTAAAAGTAGCAGAAGTGTTAGTACTGTGTAAATCAAACACCAGAAATTCACCACCAAAAATTCCTCACAAATGTACCTCAGACAGTAGTATCACAAAATGGCTGTGGTTTCCTCTCATTTGACATATATACATAACCAATTAACTTTCATCACACACAAATACAAAACCAAAGTAACATTTTAATTGGTTCTAAATTTCAACACTTTCAAATGTGTTTTCCCCATGCAATTTTCCATAGGACATTTACATACGTCTACAGCCTGAATGGCTGAACGGAATTACACCAAACTTGGCAAAATGGTACATCAAACCTAAGAGGTCAGGAAGGATCTACTATGCCCCCTTATGGTCATTTCCCCCTTCGCTTTGGCCTCCTCTTGTCTCTCAATCCTACCGAGGGACAAGATGGCGGCCGCTACGGACTGTTTGGAATGTTGACAGACGCCGGAGAACCAATCAGCTTCGCAAAGCTCCGTAACGCGAAAAGTACGCGAAGCGGAGCGCTGTTACAGATATATATCTTTTTTTGAACGTTAATTTCTCAAAATCCACTGGAGCACATATATTGAGACCTAGCAAAGGCACATCGGGCTACCAGTCCCTAATATTTTGCCAAGTTTCGTGCAAATCCATTCAGCCGTTCGATTATTATTATTTTGTTTTTTTTTTGCCCCGCGGGGCCCTTTTAAAACCTCCACATCAAACCTAGGGGGTCAGCGAGGATCTACTATGCCCCCTTATAGTTATTTCCCCCTTTGTTTTGACCTCCTCTTGTCTCTCGATCCTACCGAGAGACAAGATGGCGGCCGCTACGGACTGTTTGGAATGTTGACAGACGCCGGAGAACCAATCAGCTTCGCTTCACAAAGCTCCGTTGCGCGAAACGTCCGCGAACCAGTGCGCTGCCCGGTCCGCTGTTACAGATATATATCTTTTTTTAAACGTTAATTTCTCAAAATCCACTGGAGCACAAAAATTGAGACCTACAAAAGGCACATCGGGCCACCAGTCCCTACAATTTTGCCAAGTTTCGTGCAAATCCATTCAGCCGTTCGGGCTAAAAGTGAGGCCAACCGCCCTATGGAAAACTCAATGTTAAAAACACGTTTTGGGACCCCCCTTTTTTCTCGGCCCCCCCTTGACGAACCCCCCCCACATTTTCAAGGGCTGCTCAGAAACAAAATGTGCCATTTTCCTGAAAATTTCAGCCAATTCCGTCCACAAACGCCAAAGTTATTAGACATAGAATTTTCAAAAAACCCATAGAGAAAAAATCCTAACTATATATACCTACTGGCGACCGCCAGTAGGTAATTACCTACCGGTCGCCAGTAGGTATATATAGTTAGTTTTTAGGATATATAGTTAGGATTTTTTCTCTATGGGTTTTTTGAAAATTCTATGTCTAATAACTTTGGCGTTTGTGGACGGAATTGGCTGAAATTTTCAGGAAAATGGCACATTTTGTTTCTGAGCAGCCCTTGAAAATTTGGGGGGGGTTCGTCCAGTGGGGGCCGAGAAAAAAGGGGGGTCCCAAAACGTGTTTTTAACATTGAGTTTTCCATAGGGCGGTTGGCCTCACTTTTAGCCCGAACGGCTGAATGGATTTGCACGAAACTTGGCAAAATTGTAGGGACTGGTAGCCCGATGTGCCTTTTGTAGGTCTCAATATATGTGCTCCAGTGGATTTTGAGAAATTAACGTTTAAAAAAAGATATATATCTGTAACAGCGGACCGGGCAGCGCACTGGTTCGCGGACTTTTCGCGCAACGGAGCTTTGTGAAGCGAAGCTGATTGGTTCTCCGGCGTCTGTCAACATTCCAAACAGTCCGTAGCGGCCGCCATCTTGTCTCTCGGTAGGATCGAGAGACAAGAGGAGGTCAAAACAAAGGGGGAAATAACTATAAGGGGGCATAGTAGATCCTCGCTGACCCCCTAGGTTTGATGTGGAGGTTTTAAAAGGGCCCCGCGGGGCAAAAAATAATAATAATAATAATAATTGAACGGCTGAATGGATTTGCACGAAACTTGGCAAAATATTAGGGACTGGTAGCCCGATGTGCCTTTGCTAGGTCTCAATATATGTGCTCCAGTGGATTTTGAGAAATTAACGTTCAAAAAAAGATATATATCTGTAACAGCGCTCCGCTTCGCGTAACGGAGGTTTGCGAAGCTGATTGGTCATTCTGTCACTGGGCTATAGTTGGGCTACATCTGGCTGATATTTGGGCTACATTTGTTTTTTTGTGTGTCTGGCGGCCATCTTTGGGCTACATTGGGCTACATTGGGCTTCATTGGGCTACATTCGGCTAATTAGCAAATAGCTCATCGCAAACTAGGAATGGTAAAGAATCGCTATTTATTCCTTAAAGTTCGCTATTTAGGAAATGCAAATAACTTTGATGATACATATGGCGGTTCATCTCTAACAAGATAAGAAGCATAGGGATACATTTATGATGACTGGCGCATCACCAGGGATGTGTTAGTCATTCTGTGCCGCTGTTCCGTCACCTATGGTGTGCTGCATTTACAATGCAAAAAACAACAAGTGATGGACTGAATGTGGATCAATGTCACACACTCCCCCAGTCAAAAGATCTGGGCCCAAATCCATCGTTTTTTTGCACTCCACACCACCCTGGGTCAGATAATGGCTTTATGCAAATCAGCTCTGACCCTGTTGCCCCATGGGAACAGTCCAGTCCGAACTACAACAGCCATATCTTTCCCAGACCGGAATCAAGCATCCGAGGACCGGACCGGTTTCGAGGTAACACCTCTCTTCAGCCCGGCTAGCTTGACTCCAAGTGGTGTGGAGTGCCTGGGACCCACGTCTGGGCATCCCCAGCGCACTTAGGGCGGCAATTGCAAAAAACAACAAGTGATGGACTGAATGTGGATCAATGTCACACACTCCCCCAGTCAAAAGATCTGGGCCCAAATCCATCGTTTTTTTGCACTCCACACCACCCTGGGTCAGATAATGGCTTTATGCAAATCAGCTCTGACCCTGTTGCCCCATGGGAACAGTCCAGTCCGAACTACAACAGCCATATCTTTCCCAGACCGGAATCAAGCATCCGAGGACCGGACCGGTTTCGAGGTAACACCTCTCTTCAGCCCGGCTAGCTTGACTCCAAGTGGTGTGGAGTGCCTGGGACCCACGTCTGGGCATCCCCAGCGCACTTAGGGCGGCAATTGCAAAAAACAACAAGTGATGGACTGAATGTGGATCAATGTCACACACTCCCCCAGTCAAAAGATCTGGGCCCAAATCCATCGTTTTTTTGCACTCCACACCACCCTGGGTCAGATAATGGCTTTATGCAAATCAGCTCTGACCCTGTTGCTCCATGGGAACAGTCCAGTCCGAACTACAACAACCATATCTTTCCCAGACCGGAATCAAGCATCCGAGGACCGGACCGGTTTCGAGGTAACACCTCTCTTCAGCCCGGCTAGCTTGACTCCAAGTGGTGTGGAGTGCCTGGGACCCACGTCTGGGCATCCCCAGCGCACTTAGGGCGGCAATTGCAAAAAACAACAAGTGATGGACTGAATGTGGATCAATGTCACACACTCCCCCAGTCAAAAGATCTGGGCCCAAATCCATCGTTTTTTTGCACTCCACACCACCCTGGGTCAGATAATGGCTTTATGCAAATCAGCTCTGACCCTGTTGCCCCATGGGAACAGTCCAGTCCGAACTACAACAGCCATATCTTTCCCAGACCGGAATCAAGCATCCGAGGACCGGACCGGTTTCGAGGTAACACCTCTCTTCAGCCCGGCTAGCTTGACTCCAAGTGGTGTGGAGTGCCTGGGACCCACGTCTGGGCATCCCCAGCGCACTTAGGGCGGCAATTGCAAAAAACAACAAGTGATGGACTGAATGTGGATCAATGTCACACACTCCCCCAGTCAAAAGATCTGGGCCCAAATCCATCGTTTTTTTGCACTCCACACCACCCTGGGTCAGATAATGGCTTTATGCAAATCAGCTCTGACCCTGTTGCCCCATGGGAACAGTCCAGTCCGAACTACAACAGCCATATCTTTCCCAGACCGGAATCAAGCATCCGAGGACCGGACCGGTTTCGAGGTAACACCTCTCTTCAGCGCGCTGGGGATGCCCAGACGTGGGTCCCAGGCACTCCACACCACTTGGACTCAAGCTAGCCGGGCTGAAGAGAGGTGTTACCTCGAAACCGGTCCGGTCCTCGGATGCTTGATTCCGGTCTGGGAAAGATATGGCTGTTGTAGTTCGGACTGGACTGTTCCCATGGGGCAACAGGGTCAGAGCTGATTTGCATAAAGCCATTATCTGACCCAGGGTGGTGTGGAGTGCAAAAAAACGATGGATTTGGGCCCAGATCTTTTGACTGGGGGAGTGTGTGACATTGATCCACATTCAGTCCATCACTTGTTGTTTTTTGCAATTGCCGCCCTAAGTGCGCTGGGGATGCCCAGACGTGGGTCCCAGGCACTCCACACCACTTGGACTCAAGCTAGCCGGGCTGAAGAGAGGTGTTACCTCGAAACCGGTCCGGTCCTCGGATGCTTGATTCCGGTCTGGGAAAGATATGGCTGTTGTAGTTCGGACTGGACTGTTCCCATGGGGCAACAGGGTCAGAGCTGATTTGCATAAAGCCATTATCTGACCCAGGGTGGTGTGGAGTGCAAAAAAACGATGGATTTGGGCCCAGATCTTTTGACTGGGGGAGTGTGTGACATTGATCCACATTCAGTCCATCACTTGTTGTTTTTTGCAATTGCCGCCCTAAGTGCGCTGGGGATGCCCAGAAGTGGGTCCCAGGCACTCCACACCACTTGGACTCAAGCTAGCCGGGCTGAAGAGAGGTGTTACCTCGAAACCGGTCCGGTCCTCGGATGCTTGATTCCGGTCTGGGAAAGATATGGCTGTTGTAGTTCGGACTGGACTGTTCCCATGGGGCAACAGGGTCAGAGCTGATTTGCATAAAGCCATTATCTGACCCAGGGTGGTGTGGAGTGCAAAAAAACGATGGATTTGGGCCCAGATCTTTTGACTGGGGGAGTGTGTGACATTGATCCACATTCAGTCCATCACTTGTTGTTTTTTGCAATTGCCGCCCTAAGTGCGCTGGGGATGCCCAGACGTGGGTCCCAGGCACTCCACACCACTTGGACTCAAGCTAGCCGGGCTGAAGAGAGGTGTTACCTCGAAACCGGTCCGGTCCTCGGATGCTTGATTCCGGTCTGGGAAAGATATGGCTGTTGTAGTTCGGACTGGACTGTTCCCATGGGGCAACAGGGTCAGAGCTGATTTGCATAAAGCCATTATCTGACCCAGGGTGGTGTGGAGTGCAAAAAAACGATGGATTTGGGCCCAGATCTTTTGACTGGGGGAGTGTGTGACATTGATCCACATTCAGTCCATCACTTGTTGTTTTTTGCAATTGCCGCCCTAAGTGCGCTGGGGATGCCCAGACGTGGGTCCCAGGCACTCCACACCACTTGGACTCAAGCTAGCCGGGCTGAAGAGAGGTGTTACCTCGAAACCGGTCCGGTCCTCGGATGCTTGATTCCGGTCTGGGAAAGATATGGCTGTTGTAGTTCGGACTGGACTGTTCCCATGGGGCAACAGGGTCAGAGCTGATTTGCATAAAGCCATTATCTGACCCAGGGTGGTGTGGAGTGCAAAAAAACGATGGATTTGGGCCCAGATCTTTTGACTGGGGGAGTGTGTGACATTGATCCACATTCAGTCCATCACTTGTTGTTTTTTGCATTTACAATGCGGCGCATCATGGGGCAAAAACAGCACAGATGCGTGATGTATCTGTGCCGTAAAGGTGGCGCATTGCTGGAGTTGTATCGCAAGTGTGATGAAGCTCCAGCAAGGGTCGGGGGTGCCCCTGTCGCAGGGTTTCTGTTCTCACACAGAACTGTGGACAGAGGATTGGAACCTCGGTGAATGCATTGCTGGAGTTGTATCGCAAGTGTGATGAAGCTCCAGCAAGGGTCGGGGGTGCCCCTGTCGCAGGGTTTCTGTTCTCACACAGAACTGTGGACAGAGGATTGGAACCTCGGCGAATTAGGGTGTCCCAAAACTCACGTTAGTAATCAAAAACTATTTAGCAAGCTAGGTACAGTGTCACATTGGATATAACAAACTCTCAATGTTTAGACAATCCAGAATATGAACTTATAGTACCTCAGGATACGTGGAACTCATGAACAGTCGGTCGTTATAGATTTCTTAGAAACCAGAACATGGAGTTAAGAAGAACAGATGTGTATTTGAAATGTTTATTTACTAATGCCGTCTTCTCAGGCGTAGTACCTTAGATAATAAAAGTACACATAATATCAGTAGCAAAATTACCAGCATAGTTACTAGTACATAAAAAGTGAATGGTGATAGTATGTTAACATGCTGTAAATGAATAAGAGTTAGCAACACTTATAAGCAGCCGCGGGCCGTGGAGGGAGTTACGGTGAGGCAGGGAGGCGGGGAGGGGGAGAAGCAGGGTGGAGAATACAAGTACACATATTATCAGTAGCAAAATTACCAGCATAGTTACTAGTACATAAAAAGCGAATGGTGACAGTATGTTAACATGCTGTAAATGAATAAGAGTTAGCAACACTTATAAGCAGCCGCGGGCCGTGGAGGGAGTTACGGTGGGGCAGGGAGGCGGGGAGGGGGAGGGGCAAGGTAGAGAGGGCTCCACCCTGCTTCTCCCCCTCCCCGCCTCCCTGCCCCATCGTAACTCCCTCCACGGCCCGCGGCTGCTTATATCTCACCCTCCCTAATACACATATTATATTATTTGCTAAGAAGGTCTCTTTGTGTTGGTTTAGGGCGTGCCCATACTTTAGTGTCTTAGATTTGAAGGAATCACATCAGCATACACCAGCTCTCTCTTCATGTGAACCGCATCAACTGTTGTGTATGTGTGTTCAGCAAAGCAATATAAAACCCGCCTCATGCCCAGAATTGGCAGAAGTTGCACTTATGTTATGAGTATGAAGTCGTGGAGATCAGACCTCATAACAATTCTGTATCGTGTTGTTCTTGAAACTTTAGCACTCGCTGTACAGATATAGTTTAACAAGTAAAGCAGATAGTAGACCAATAACATATTATTCTCATGTAAACCACGATGAACTACTAGGTGGAAAGCTAAAGCAACAACTAAGTGTCGTGTGCAGAAGTTGCAAAAAAGGAAAAATGGCGTTTAAACCGGTAATGAGCCCATGCTAACTTAACACGGTGTAAAGATATCCAGGACCTAGATGACACCTCCTCATGATCCGGAAACGAACTGAATAAGATAATAGAAGTGCCATCTCATGAGAGCAGATTGCAAGTTTATATGTGGACGGTCCGCAAGGTAAAGCATTAAAAACTAGGAAAATTTAATGCTAAAGAAAAATAAAACAGCCAAGTACTTTATCGAGTCTTAAGCCAATAGGCAAGGTAAATAATAAAAACTTGACAAATAAGTCAATGAATTGTCAATGAAATGCTAGTACTCAGCATATCAAACATGAAAAAGGTCTATGACATAACTGTGTATGCAAAATAAGCTGCAACAGCCTCCAATAGGAAGTCACCGTCTTCATCCGAAAACAGTTCAGCCATCCAATTTAAAAGCGGAAAAGAACATACGTGCTCTCCCAGCACCGGATCCTCTATCACCATCAGAGGACAGCTCGGTGGGTTTTCAAGAAAGCTCTGTTCCAAGAAAGACTGTGCTGCCGCCAGTAAATTCCAGGGACCAAGTAGTCCATGCATCAATGCCACAGCCATAATCCTTTCGCCAGGACAAACCAACTCGTGAGTAATGATAGGAGTCATCAGCTGATTAAAGTCGACGTCAGGAGAAACCGGTCCGCAGAGACACAAATCAATGGCCCAATCGAAATCACAGGTCAGGCAGTGAAATACAGGCTGGACACAGGTGAAGTAGGAGAACCGAAAAGATAATCCATATGCCGTGCTTAATATCGCCAACGGCATTGTGCCATAATATTCTAGCATGCGATTGCGGAACAGTGTCAGCAGCTGCAGGGTCGGAGGTTGCATAGGAGGGACATCCATATTTAAAAATGTAAAAAAGCACAAGAGCGTCCGCTGGTAATGCAAGTAAAAATGCCAATCCACGAACCAGAGTGCAGAAAATACAATGAAAGGAAGCAGGGATGACTCCAAAGATTTTCTCAAATGAAGTCACGAGACCACTGGTAACAACTTTAAAAAAGTGCACCAGGGACTTTGTGGAGGATGCGTTACAGATAGTCGGAAACATGTTGCTGAAATTGAAAGGCAAATGTTAATTGAAAAAGGTTTTGCACCTCTGTATGGGTGTTCGCTATGTGAAGTACGAAAGTTTCACGGGCCGAACTCAAGGCCACCTCTCTCTGAGACAAAAGAGCTCTTATTCTTGCCATGCCGTTGAAACGTGTCTCAAGGTTGGTATTTGTGGCCAGATTGAAAACTCCCTATGTTCATGTGTGGGAGGAAATAGAACATTTCTGCAGCAAATAACCCGTTCACTTACTGTTACGATAAAAGGAATACTTTTAATTAACTCAGAACAATCTTCATTATTGAGCATCAAATAACTACCATTTTCCAACAACTTGAACGTGGGGATGATAGCAGGAACTGGCGTGCCTTGCAACACGCAAGCCATATTTGGTCGGTGTTTGTTGCATGAACCGTGTAAATGTATGTGCCTACACATTAGTGAATGATCTGGCGTCTCAGTGCATTCCTCTCCATTCAGATAAACTTCTTGATCATCTTTGAAACATCTGTATGTGTATGGAAGCGACCAGACCTCATGAAGAAAAGCACTACCTAAAGGTTCATAACGACCTATTGGTATATATTTCATACAATTTGAAAACTTATATAAAGCAAAAGGCAGCGTTATTAAACCGTGGATAAGGCATGTTGCCAAAAAACCCGCAATCCTCTGCTGATGATGTCACTGAGCATGTCATGAATGATGTAATATGTGACATCATCAGCAGTGGATTACGGGTAATGGTATCTCTAGTTTACTCCCTTATAGCTGTCTTTCTTTTAACATAAGTGTCTGTTTCCTTCCCTTATACTTACTGTTTTTGGGTCGCTTCCGGTTCGCGTACCCGCGAGCGAACTGGGAAGCGAACTAAGAGAAATAGAGGTTGGCACAGTTCCAAATATTGTACCAATTTTTTAATAACGGGGAGGTAGTTCTGAAAAGAACTTTTTTTTTATTTTTCTGAAATTTTTTTTACTGTTTTTGAATTTTTCGGAACAGTTTTATATTTTTTTGGGTTTTTCTTGGAGGGGGCAATGAAAACGATTCATTGTAAAGGGCTCAACAGGAGCAACAAAACAAAAAAAAGAAGTATTTATTATTTTGGGCGTTTCGGACAAACTTGCATATGATAGTCAATAGCTCTGTTGATCAGAGTGATGCTTTTTTCTCCGTAGGAAATGAATCCATCGCAAAATGCGCAGATGTGTTTTACATCACCAAATCTCATTTGTATATTTGGCACCATCTCCCTGCCCTCTGGTCCCGTTACTTCCGGTACAACAGATCTTCTGGCCATAATAGGGAGATTATCTAGGTCGTTCCGAAACTGTGCAGCACTGTAGTTGTTAGGATGCCACCTAGTCATATGGCGATGCATTGTGTAGTTTCCGAAACTGTATTTTTTGTCGGTCCCTCTGGACAGTCTATCTTGACATATAAGGCAAGTTACGTATCTTGCATTTACTTTTTTCTGACCTTTGGGAATTTTAAAAAATTGCCAAATGAAGTTTTCTTTCCGGTGAGACGTCCTGGGCTGCTCAGGCAAAAACTGCCTCTCTTCGTGCTCGTCCTCCTGTTCCTCTTCTTCTTCTTCTTGTTGAATTACAACTTGAGCAGGTGGTCCACTCTTCCTTGGATGTGGTGGAGGTGGTGGGGAAGCACCAGCTGAAGCTACTAAAGAAGCCATTGCTCAGTGATCACAAAGGGTCTTTCTCTCACAATGATGAAAGTCAGAGTGAGGAAAGAAGGAGGGATTTTCATCATTTGGGAAAAACAAGAGTTCTCAACCAATCAAAAGTGTTCATTTTAGATTATATGACCTAGTCTTACATCATTAGGAAACCAAAAGTGAAATGAACCAATGAAAAGTGTTATTACCAAGTCACATGACTTGCTGTGTTTACGTTAAGCGCTTTGCAGGGCCTCCCGGTTTGCTTCCAGAAACCTGCGCTTTGCGACTCGCTTCGCGTACCAGTTCGCTAACGTAGCACGTCATATGACGTATCACGCGACAACGTGAAACGTCATGCGGACGGGAGGCGTCACGATGTTGTTTTCTAACGCGGCACTTGCGGTAAAGAAACGTTTACCGGCTCGCGGTCTATTTCGCGGCATCAAGGTCAGCTAACGGGAAGCTTCCCGATTCGCGAAGCGGGAACGAAGAAAAAAAAATATTTAAAAAAAAAATTATTCATAAACATATAAAATATATTTTTGGATTTAAAGAAGAATACATTTTACAGCTACAGATATTAGCTGTTAAAAAACCAATGAAATTCACAGAAAAAACCATAGGTTATAGACCATATATAGTTAGGAATTAGCATTTACAAAACCTTGAAAATTCACTGAAAAAACCATAGGTTATAGACCATATATAGTTAGGAATTAGCATTTAGAAAACCTTATTTTACTCACACAAAACCATTGAAATTCCATATATAGTTAGTTGCACTAACTATATATCGCGCACCCGCAATCCACTGCTGATGATGTCACATATTACATCATTCATGACATGGTCAGTGACATCACTGATGACATCACTGATGACATCTCAAATGACATCACTGATGACAACATCCAGTGACTGTATGTTTCTGTAAAGTTAAAATATGTCTTAGATATTGAAGAATGAGTGGATGTATAAGTGTCTGGATGAAGGATTTAGTAGGTGCGTGACTGACTGTATGAGTGAGTGATTAAATGTGTCTCACTGAATGCATGGGTTAGTGACTAAACTGTCTTAATTTGTGCATCATTATGTCTGTTGTGATGTAAACTGCTGCATGTGTTGATCATTAGCTATACGAGAGGCTATATGTGTTATTAATTGGTTGCCCAAGTATTTCTATGGGAGATTGAGTTTGTGTGGGGGTGGCTGGGAGGTGTGTGACTCTGTGCATAGATGTGTGAGCAGTTGATTCACTAGGTGTATGAGTTCAAGAGTGCATGTGGAAAAAGCTACATGGGCGGTTGACTGTGTGCATGAGTGTATTGATGAGTGAATGGATATCTCAATGCTACATGTCATAGTAAGTACATATGTAAAACACAGTACATGTGAGAGTTGGCATATATAAATAACTGTGCATGAGAGCCACTGAATGTGTGAGTGGCTGTATGGATCATTGTGAACTTGTATCAGGGATTGTATAAGAGAGTAAATATGTGTTAGTATATGTTTGAATAAGTAAGGTGTGTATAACTGTATAGTTGAGGAAATGGAGGTGAGATTGTTTCTTTGCATGACTGACTAGGTGTGTGAGTAACTCCATGGATGAGTGACAGTGTGTGAGTGTCTGTATACACTGAGTGTATCTAAGGTTATATTAGAGTCTGAAGAGGTTTATCGTATTAGCACAAGAATGATGTCAAATGAGATGTCATCAGTGATGTCATCAGTGATGTCATTTGAGATGTCATCAGTGATGTCATCAGTGATGTCACTGACCATGTCATGAATGATGTAATATGTGACATCATCAGCAGTGGATTGCGGGTGCGCGATATATAGTTAGTGCAACTAACTATATATGGAATTTCAATGGTTTTGTGTGAGTAAAATAAGGTTTTCTAAATGCTAATTCCTAACTATATATGGTCTATAACCTATGGTTTTTTCAGTGAATATATATATATATATATTTCACTTGCAGTTTGCTTTGGGCGCTGAGGAAGGCAGCATTCTGGCGAAATGCATTCGCCGCATCTGTGCTGATTAAAATAGTATCTCCTACCGTTTCCTCCTGGGTCGCTGTCTCTCTTTTCTTGGAAGGAGATTTTTGGTGCAATATATATATATATTCACTGAAAAAACCATAGGTTATAGACCATATATAGTTAGGAATTAGCATTTAAAAAACCTTATTTTACTCACACAAAACCATTGAAATTCCATATATAGTTAGTTGCACTAACTATATATCGTGCACCCGCAATCCACTGCTGATCATGTCACATATTACATCATTCATGACATGGTCAGTGACATCACTGATGACATCACTGATGACATCTCAAATGACATCACTGATGACATCACTGATGACAACATCCAGTGACTGTATTTTTCTGTAAAGTTAAAATATGTCTTGAGTGGATGTATAAGTGTCTGGATGAAGGATTTAGTAGGTGCATGACTGACTGTATGAGTGAGTGATTAAATGTGTCTCACTGAATGCATGGGTTAGTGACTAAACTGTCTTAATTTGTGCATCATTATGTCTGTTGTTCTGTAAACTGCTGCATGTGTTGATCATTAGCTATACGAGAGGCTATATGTGTTATTAATTGGTTGCCCAAGTATTTCTATGGGAGATTGAGTTTGTGTGGGGGTGGCTGGAAGGTGTGTGACTCTATGCATAGATGTGTGAGCAGTTTATTCACTAGGTGTATGAGTTCAAGAGTGCATGTGGAAACAGCTACATGGGCAGTTGACTGTGTGCATGAGTGTATTGATGAGTGAATGGATATCTCAATGCTACATGTCATAGTAACTACATATGTAAAACACAGTACATGTGAGAGTTGGCATATATAAATAACTGTGCATGAGAGCCACTGAATGAGTGAGTGGTTGTATCGATCATTGTGAACTTGTATCAGGGATTGTATAAGAGAGTAAATATGTGTTAGTATATGTTTCAATAAGTAAGGTGTGTTTAACTGTATAGTTGAAGAAATGGAGGTGAGATTGTTTCTTTGCATGACTGACTGGGTGTGTGAGTAACTCCATGGATGAGTGGCAGTGTGTGAGTGTCTGTATACACTGAGTGTATCTAAGGTTATATTAGAGTCTGAAGAGGTTTATCGTATTAGCACAAGAATGATGTCAAATAAGATGTCATAAGTGATGTCATCAGTGATGTCATTTGAGATGTCATCAGTGATGTCATCAGTGATGTCACTGACCATGTCATGAATGATGTAATATGTGACATGATCAGCAGTGGATTGCGGGTGCGCGATATATAGTTAGTGCAACTAACTATATATGGAATTTCAATGGTTTTGTGTGAGTAAAATAAGGTTTTTTAAATGCTAATTCCTAACTATATATGGTCTATAACCTATGGTTTTTTCAGTGAATTTTCAAGGTTTTGTAAATGCTAATTCCTAACTATATATGGTCTATAACCTATGGTTTTTTCAGTGAATTTTCAAGGTTTTGTAAATGCTAATTCCTAACTATATATGGTCCATAACCTATGGTTTTTTCTGTGAATTTCATTGGTTTTTTAACAGCTAATATCTGTAGCTGTAAAATGTATTCTTCTTTAAATCCAAAAATATATTTTATATGTTTATGAATAATTTTTTTTTTAAATATTTTTTTTTCTTCGTTCCCGCTTCGCAAATCGGGAAGCTTCCCGTTAGCTGACCTTGATGCCGCGAAATAGACCGCGAGCCGGTAAACGTTTCTTTACCGCAAGTGCCGCGTTACAAAACAACATCGTGACGCCTCCGTCTGCATGACGTTTCACGTTGTCGCGTGATACGTCATATGACGTACTACGTTAGCGAACTGGTACGCGAAGCGAGTCGCAAAGCGCAGGTTTCTGGAAGCAAACCGGGAGGCCCTGCAAAGCGCTTAACGTAAACACAGCAAGTCATGTGACTTGGTAATAACACTTTTCATTGGTTCATTTCACTTTTGGTTTCCTAATGATGTAAGACTAGGTCATATAATCTAAAATGAACACTTTTGATTGGTTGAGAACTCTTGTTTTTCCCAAATGATGAAAATCCCTCCTTCTTTCCTCACTCTGACTTTCATCATTGTGAGAGAAAGACCCTTTGTGATCACTGAGCAATGGCTTCTTTAGTAGCTTCAGCTGGTGCTTCCCCACCACCTCCACCACATCCAAGGAAGAGTGGACCACCTGCTCAAGTTATAATTCAACAAGAAGAAGAAGAAGAGGAACAGGAGGACGAGCACGAAGAGAGGCAGTTTTTGCCTGAGCAGCCCAGGACGTCTCACCGGAAAGAAAACTTCATTTGGCAATTTTTTAAAATTCCCAAAGGTCAGAAAAAAGTAAATGCAAGATACCTAACTTGCCTTATATGTCAAGATAGACTGTCCAGAGGGACCGACAAAAAATACAGTTTCGGAAACTACACAATGCATCGCCATATGACTAGGTGGCATCCTAACAACTACAGTGCTGCACAGTTTCGGAACGACCTAGATAATCTCCCTATTATGGCCAGAAGATCTGTTGTACCTGAAGTAACGGGACCAGAGGGCAGGGAGATGGTGCCATATATACAAATGAGATTTGGTGATGTAAAACACATCTGCGCATTTTGCGATGGATTCATTTCCTACGGAGAAAAAAGCATCACTCTGATCAACAGAGCTATTGACTATCATATGCAAGTTTGTCCGAAACGCCCAAAATAATAAATACTTCTTTTTTTTGTTTTGTTGCTCCTGTTGAGCCCTTTACAATGAATCGTTTTCATTGCCCCCTCCAAGAAAAACCCAAAAAAATATAAAACTGTTCCGAAAAATTCAAAAACAGTAAAAAAATGTTCAGAAAAATAAAAAAAAAAGTTCTTTTCAGAACTACCTCCCCGTTATTAAAAAATTGGTACAATATTTGGAACTGTGCCAACCTCTATTTCTCTTAGTTCGCTTCCCAGTTCGCTCGCCGGTACGCGAACCGGAAGCGAACCAAAAACAGTAAGTATAAGGGAAGGAAACAGACACTTATGTTAAAAGAAAGACAGCTATAGGGGAGTAAACTAGAGATACTATTACCCGTAATCCACTGCTGATGATGTCACATATTACATCATTCATGACATGCTCAGTGACATCATCAGCAGAGGATTGCGGGTTTTTTGGCAACATGCCTTATCCACGGTTTAATAACGCTGCCTTTTGCTTTATATAAGTTTTCAAATTGTATGAAATATATACCAATAGGTCGTTATGAACCTTTAGGTAGTGCTTTTCTTCATGAGGTCTGGTCGCTTCCATACACATACAGATGTTTCAAAGATGATCAAGAAGTTTATCTGAATGGAGAGGAATGCACTGAGACGCCAGATCATTCACTAATGTGTAGGCACATACAGTTACACGGTTCATGCAACAAACACCGACCAAATATGGCTTGCGTGTTGCAAGGCACGCCAGTTCCTGCTATCATCCCCACGTTCAAGTTGTTGGAAAATGGTAGTTATTTGATGCTCAATAATGAAGATTGTTCTGAGTTAATTAAAAGTATTCCTTTTATCGTAACAGTAAGTGAACGGGTTATTTGCTGCAGAAATGTTCTATTTCCTCCCAAACATGAACATAGGGAGTTTTCAATCTGGCCACAAATACCAACCTTGGGACACGTTTCAACGGCATGGCAAGAATAAGAGCTCTTTTGTCTCAGAGAGAGGTGGCCTTGAGTTCGGCCCGTGAAACTTTCGTACTTCACATAGCGAACACCCGTACAGAGGTGCACACCCTTTTCAATTAAGATTTGCCTTTCAATTTCAGCAACATGTTTCCGACTATCTTTAACGCATCCTCCACAAAGTCCCTGGCGCACTTTTTTAAAGTTGTTACCAGTGGTCTCGTGACTTCATTTGAGAAAATCTTTGGAGTCATCCCTGCTTCCTTTCATTCTATTTTCTGCACTCTGGTTCGTGGATTGGCATTTTTACTTGCATTACCAGCGGACGCTCTTGTGCTTTTTTACATTTTTAAATATGGATGTCCCTCCTATGCAACCTCCCACCCTGCAGCTGCTGACACTGTTCCGCAATCGCATGCTAGAATATTATGGCACAATGCCGCTGGCGATATTAAGCACGGCATATGGATTATCTTTTCGATTCTCCTACTTCACCTGTGTCCAGCCTGTATTTCACTGCCTGACCTGTGATTTCGATTGGGCCATTGATTTGTGTCTCTGCGGACCGGTTTCTCCTGACGTCGACTTTAATCAGCTGATGACTCCTATCATTACTCACGAGTTGGTTTGTCCTGGCGAAAGGATTATGGCTGTGGCATTGATGCATGGACTACTTGGTCCCTGGAATTTACTGGCGGCAGCACAGTCTTTCTTGGAACAGAGCTTTCTTGAAAACCCACCGAGTTGTCCTCTGATGGTGATAGAGGATCCGGTGCTGGGAGAGCACGTATGTTCTTTTCCGCTTTTAAATTGGATGGCTGAACTGTTTTCGGATGAAGACGGTGACTTCCTATTGGAGGCTGTTGCAGCTTATTTTGCATACACAGTTATGTCATAGACCTTTTTCATGTTTGATATGCTGAGTACTAGCATTTCATTGACAATTCATTGACTTATTTGTCAAGTTTTTATTATTTACCTTGCCTATTGGCTTAAGACTCGATAAAGTACTTGGCTGTTTTATTTTTCTTTAGCATTAAATTTTCCTAGTTTTTAATGCTTTACCTTGCGGACCGTCCACATATAAACTTGCAATCTGCTCTCATGAGATGGCACTTCTATTATCTTATTCAGTTCGTTTCCGGATCATGAGGAGGTGTCATCTAGGTCCTGGATATCTTTACACCGTGTTAAGTTAGCATGGGCTCATTACCGGTTTAAACGCCATTTTTCCTTTTTTGCAACTTCTGCACACGACACTTAGTTGTTGCTTTAGCTTTCCACCTAGTAGTTCATCGTGGTTTACATGAGAATAATATGTTATTGGTCTACTATCTGCTTTACTTGTTAAACTATATCTGTACAGCGAGTGCTAAAGTTTCAAGAACAACACGATACAGAATTGTTATGAGGTCTGATCTCCACGACTTCATACTCATAACATAAGTGCAACTTCTGCCAATTCTGGGCATGAGGCGGGTTTTATATTGCTTTGCCGAACACACATACACAACAGTTGATGCGGTTCACATGAAGAGAGAGCTGGTGTATGCTGATGTGATTCCTTCAAATCTAAGACACTAAAGTATGGGCACGCCCTAAACCAAAACAAAGAGACCTTCTTAGCAAATAATATAATATGTGTATTAGGGAGGGTGAGATATAAGCAGCCGCGGGCCGTGGAGGGAGTTACGATGGGGCAGGGAGGCGGGGAGGGGGAGAAGCAGGGTGGAGCCCTCTCTACCTTGCCCCTCCCCCTCCCCGCCTCCCTGCCCCACCGTAACTCCCTCCACGGCCCGCGGCTGCTTATAAGTGTTGCTAACTCTTATTCATTTACAGCATGTTAACATACTGTCACCATTCGCTTTTTATGTACTAGTAACTATGCTGGTAATTTTGCTACTGATAATATGTGTACTTGTATTCTCCACCCTGCTTCTCCCCCTCCCCGCCTCCCTGCCTCACCGTAACTCCCTCCACGGCCCGCGGCTGCTTATAAGTGTTGCTAACTCTTATTCATTTACAGCATGTTAACATACTATCACCATTCACTTTTTATGTACTAGTAACTATGCTGGTAATTTTGCTACTGATAATATGTGTACTTTTATTATCTAAGGTACTACGCCTGAGAAGACGGCATTAGTAAATAAACATTTCAAATACACATCTGTTCTTCTTAACTCCATGTTCTGGTTTCTAAGAAATCTATAACGACCGACTGTTCATGAGTTCCACGTATCCTGAGGTACTATAAGTTCATATTCTGGATTGTCTAAACATTGAGAGTTTGTTATATCCAATGTGACACTGTACCTAGCTTGCTAAGGAGTTTTTGATTACTAACGTGAGTTTTGGGACACCCTAATTCGCCGAGGTTCCAATCCTCTGTCCACAGTTCTGTGTGAGAACAGAAACCCTGCGACAGGGGCACCCCCGACCCTTGCTGGAGCTTCATCACACTTGCGATACAACTCCAGCAATGCATTCGCCGAGGTTCCAATCCTCTGTCCACAGTTCTGTGTGAGAACAGAAACCCTGCGACAGGGGCACCCCCGACCCTTGCTGGAGCTTCATCACACTTGCGATACAACTCCAGCAATACGCCACCTTTACGGCACAGATACATCACGCATCTGTGCTGTTTTTGCCCCATGATGCGCCGCATTGTAAATGCAGCACACCATAGGTGACGGAACAGCGGCACAGAATGACTAACACATCCCTGGTGATGCGCCAGTCATCATAAATGTATCCCTATGCTTCTTATCTTGTTAGAGATGAACCGCCATATGTATCATCAAAGTTTTTTGCATTTCCTAAATAGCGAACTTTAAGGAATAAATAGCGATTCTTTACCATTCCTAGTTTGCGATGAGCTATTTGCTAATTAGCCGAATGTAGCCCAATGAAGCCCAATGTAGCCCAATGTAGCCCAAAGATGGCCGCCAGACACACAAAAAAACAAATGTAGCCCAAATATCAGCCAGATGTAGCCCAACTATAGCCCAGTGACAGAATGACCAATCAGCTTCGCAAACCTCCGTTACGCGAAGCGGAGCGCTGTTACAGATATATATCTTTTTTTGAACGTTAATTTCTCAAAATCCACTGGAGCACATATATTGAGACCTAGCAAAGGCACATCGGGCTACCAGTCCCTAATATTTTGCCAAGTTTCGTGCAAATCCATTCAGCCGTTCGATTATTATTATTATTTTTTTTTTTGCCCCGCGGGGCCCTTTTAAAACCTCCACATCAAACCTAGGGGGTCAGCGAGGATCTACTATGCCCCCTTATAGTTATTTCCCCCTTTGTTTTGACCTCCTCTTGTCTCTCGATCCTACCGAGAGACAAGATGGCGGCCGCTACGGACTGTTTGGAATGTTGACAGACGCCGGAGAACCAATCAGCTTCGCTTCACAAAGCTCCGTTGCGCGAAAAGTCCGCGAACCAGAGCGCTGCCCGGTCCGCTGTTACAGATATATATCTTTTTTTAAACGTTAATTTCTCAAAATCCACTGGAGCACATATATTGAGACCTACAAAAGGCACATCGGGCTACCAGTCCCTACAATTTTGCCAAGTTTCGTGCAAATCCATTCAGCCGTTCGGGCTAAAAGTGAGGCCAACCGCCCTATGGAAATTAACATGGGAAAAACGCGTTTTGGGACCCCCCTTTTTTCTCGGCCCCCCCTTGACGAACCCCCCCAAAATTTTCAGGGGCTGCTCAGAAACAAAATGTGCCATTTTCCTGAAAATTTCAGCCAATTCCGTCCACAAACGCCAAAGTTATTAGACATAGAATTTTCAAAAAACCCATAGAGAAAAAATCCTAACTATATATACCTACTGGCGACCGCCAGTAGGTATATATAGTTAGGATTTTTTCTCTATGGGTTTTTTGAAAATTCTATGTCTAATAACTTTGGCGTTTGTGGACGGAATTGGCTGAAATTTTCAGGAAAATGGCACATTTTGTTTCTGAGCAGCCCTTGAAAATTTGGGGGGGGTTCGTCCAGTGGGGGCTGAGAAAAAAGGGGGGTCCCAAAACGTGTTTTTAACATTGAGTTTTCCATAGGGCGGTTGGCCTCACTTTTAGCCCGAACGGCTGAATGGATTTGCACGAAACTTGGCAAAATTGTAGGGACTGGTAGCCCGATGTGCCTTTTGTAGGTCTCAATATATGTGCTCCAGTGGATTTTGAGAAATTAACGTTTAAAAAAGATATATATCTGTAACAGCGGACCGGGCAGCGCACTGGTTCGCGGACTTTTCGCGCAACGGAGCTTTGTGAAGCGAAGCTGATTGGTTCTCCGGCGTCTGTCAACATTCCAAACAGTCCGTAGCGGCCGCCATCTTGTCTCTCGGTAGGATCGAGAGACAAGAGGAGGCCGAAGCGAAGGGGCAAATGACCATAAGGGGGCATAGTACATTGTCGCTCACCCCCTAGGTTTGATGTGGAGGTTTTAAAAGGGCCCCGCGGGGCAAAAAAAAATAAAAATAATAATAATCGAACAGCTGAATGGATTTGCACGAAACTTGGCAAAATTGTAGGGACTGGTAGCCCGATGTGCCTTTGCTAGATCTCAATATATGTGCTCCAGTGGATTTTGAGAAATTAACGTTCAAAAAAAGGTATATATCTGTAACAGCGCACCGCTTCGCGTACTTTTCGCGTTACGGAGCTTTGCGAAGCGAAGCTGATTGGCTCTCCGGTGTCTGTAAACATTCCAAACAGTCCGTAGCGGCCGCCATCTTGTCTCTCGGTAGGATCGAACAGCTGAATGGATTTGCACGAAACTTGGCAAAATTGTAGGGACTGGTAGCCCGATGTGCCTTTGCTAGGTCTCAATATATGTGCTTCAGTGCATTTTGAGAAATTAACGTTCAGAAACAAGATATATATCTGTAACAGCGCTCCGCTTCGCGGAGATAAAATTATATGTGTATTACCTAGCTGTTGCTAACACCAGTTAGCAACGGCTAGTAGAAGATAGCGACCATCTTGGGCCCCACTTTGCATGTGAGTGATATTTATCACTAATGACATGCAAAGTGGGCATGCCAAGATGTTAGCGACTGGAAACAGTCGCTAACATCGCTATCTCCTATTATCAACTTTTGGAAATATTCGAGATAAGGGCGAATATCTCTAAAAGCTACCACCTGCCCTGAGCAGTTCTTAGCCATGTTATCCAATGGGAGGTGGATAACATGGCTAAGAGCATTAGCTCGGTAATGCATGAATATCGCTGAGTTTTCAGCGATATTAATGCATTGCGGTCGTTTTTTATCGTATTTCCGATAAACCTTGATAATAGCAAGGTTTATCTGCGATAATTTCTGACGGTAAAAAAATCGTTGCTAAGCATCGTTAGGGATAAATATCGCTTAACTTTGGTAATATGCCCCAACGTCTGTTAACGTTCGATTCGAAGGAAATCAGGAAGTGTTGAAAAACATTGTCTGCGCCATCTTGTCTTTTTTCAAATGCCACACTTTTGTCGTGCACGGCAGCCATTTTAGATGCCTTGACCAGACCCACTCTGTGCACGCTGTCGATCCTTAGCATGGCTCCCCACCCTCGCAAACATCTCCCCCAGGCAGTGGTCACCCCCGCTCTCTGTCTTATGCATGGGTAATAAACCTCCCCCATCTGCGCTGCTGTTCCCTGAGAATCACACCCTGTGCCCGCCCGACACCTCCCTTTCGCCCTATTCACTACCGCACCCTCTGACACTCCTTTTCCTCTGTGTCCGATTGTCCAGGCTGGTCCTAGGGTATCAGCTAGCCCTGCAGATGTAGTTTATGGCCACAGCTGTAAAGAATCACCCCTCTTCAAAGGAGTTATAGTAGATCAAGGCCCACACTCGATGAGATTCGTCACAGCAGAAGCGTTGCTATTATCTGAAAACCATCCTGTATTGTGATTGGGGAGGGGACCGAGCCTGAAGCGGAAGATTCCAGGGATGACTGTTTGTACATCAAAGTTTTTACAATTATGTGTCACATTAAAAATATATAGCACTCCGACAAAGTAGTAAGATTATAAAACTTTAATAATTTATAAATATATACAAGAAAACAAAAATAGTAATAACATATAAACATTTTTAGGGAAAAACAACGAAGTAGCGGTCGGCTGTGCGAATAGTCCCAACGCAGCACAACGTCCAGATTTCCGGCGTGGGGCGTCGCGGGGGGTGGGTCATCAGTAGCAAACTGTTGTGCGAATAGTTCCAAGGCAGCAGAACGCGTTGAAATCTAGATGACACGAAAGTGATGTCTAGTAAGTTGCCACCCAGCAAATAACGGCATGGGGCGTCGCGGGGGGTGGGTCATCAGTAGCAAACTGTTGCGCGAATAGTTCCAAGGCAGCAGAACGATGGCACCAAGGTGATGTCCAGTAAGTTGCCGCACTGGTTTTGGTATCCTACAATGCTGCTCCGAATAACGGCGTGGAGCGCCCCGGGGGAGGCGGCGTGAACGGGCCTCTCCAGGTGGAGTGTCATCTGTTGTAGTGGGGCGCCCCTTTACCGTTTCAGTTGCCATTCCGTCCGTTTTTGGTCCACTGTGTCAAAAGCCGCAATTCAGCTGAGTTGCGCCCACTCTTGCGGTGCAGCGATAGGCGGCTGTCACAGGACTCTCAAAATGGCGGCAGGCTGTTTCCTTTTTGGGCCTGGTCCACTGAAATGGCCCTGGGACACCTTGGAAATCGGACGCTTGTCTGCTAGGTCTTGGACCTCATTCTCGAAAGCGTCCCCTCCGCCTTGAGAATTCATCAAAAGTTTTGGGGGCTCCGACTCCTGCAGGCTTCTGGTGGGGAGCGGCTGCCATGATTGCTCGCGGAATGACCACGACTGAGCTACGAGATGGTGGTGCTTTCATGCTGACGCCAGCTTCAGTCTGAAACATCCAGAAACAAGGTGGGGCTTTCATCGTTTGGGGAAAAAAAAAGTTTTCATCCTATGAAAAGTGTTGTTTTTAGGTCACATGATCAAGCCTTCCATCATTAGGAAACCAAAAGTAAAATGAACCAATGAAAAGTTTTATAAACAAGTCACATGACCTGTTATGCGGCATAGGGTGTAAAATTAGGAGAAAATACGTTGGCACGTGAGGCGGCGTCAGTAGCGGACCGATGTGCAAATAGGCCGAAGGCAACACAACGCGCCAAGATCTGGATGGCACCGAGGTGGTGTCCAGCAAGTTGCAGCACTGGTGTGGCCATCCTACAATGCTGAAAGTCGGCGTGGGGCGCCCCGTTGGCCTGTGAGTTTGCGTCAGTAGCGGACCGATGTGCGAATAGGCCGAAGGCAGCACAACGCGCCAAGATCCGGATGGCACCGAGGTGGTGTCTAGTAAGTTGTCGCACTGGTGTGGCCATCCAACAATGCTGAAAGTCGGTGTGGGGCACCCCGTTGGCCTGTGAGTTTGCGTCAGTAGCGGACCGATGTGCGAATAGGCCGAAGGCAGCACAACGCGCCAAGATCCGGATGGCACCGAGGTGGTGTCTAGTAAGTTGCCGCACTGGTGTGGCCATCCTACAATGCTGAAAGTCGGCGTGGGGCGCCCCGTTGGCCTGTGAGTTTGCGTCAGTAGCGGACCGATGTGCGAATAGGTCGAAGGCAGCACAACGCGCCAAGATCCGGATGGCACCGAGGTGGTGTCTAGTAAGTTGTCGCACTTCTGTGGCCATCCTACAATGTTGAAAGTCGGCGTGGGGCGCCCCGTTGGCCTGTGAGATGGCGTCAGTAGCCGACCGATGTGCGAATGGGGCCAAAGGCAGCGCAACAATATTTTCTGATTTGAAGACACCACAAGGCGCTGAGATGCCAAGATCCGGATGGCACCGAGGTGGTGTCTAGCAAGTTGTGGCACTGGTGTGGCCATCGTACAATGGTAAAAGTCGGCGTGGGGCGCCCTGTTGGCCTGTGAGATGGTGTCAGTAGCGGACTGATGTGTGAATGGGGCCAAAGGCAGCGCAACAATATTTTCTACTATATTTTCGGAGTAGAAGACACCACAAGGCGCTGAGATGCCAAGATCCGGATGGCACCGAGGTGATGTGTAAGTTGCGGACGGATGTGCGAATGGGGCCAAAGGCAGCTCAACACTATTTTCTGAAGAGAATACACCACAAGGCGCTGAGATGCCAAGATCCGGATGGCACCGAGGTGATGTCTAAGTTGCGGACCGATGTGCGAATGGGGCCAAAGGTAGCGTAACAAGATTTTCTGTATGGAAGATACCACTGGGCGTTGAGATGCCAAGATTCGGATGGCACCGAGGTGATGTCTAGGAAGTTGTGCCACTGGTGTGGCCATCGTACAATGGTAAAAGTCGGCGTGGGGCGCCCTATTGGCCTGTGAGATGGTGTCAGTAGCGGACTGATGTGCGAATGGGGCCAAAGGCAGCGCAACAATATTTTCTGACTGACACCACAAGGCGCTGAGATGCCAAGATCCGGATGGCATCGAGGTGATGTCTAAGTTGCGGACTGATGTGCGAATGGGGCCAAAGGCAGCGTAACAATATTTTCTGTATGGAAGATACCACTAGGCGTTGAGATGCCAAGATTCGGATGGCACCGAGGTGATGTCTAGCAAGTTGGTGTGGTCATCCTACAATGCTGAAACTCGGCGTGGGTCACCCCATTAGCCTGTGAGATGGCGTCAGTAGCGGACCGATGTGCGAATAGGCCGAAGGCAGCACAACGCGCCAAGATCCGGATGTCACCGTGGTGGTTTCATAGTTGAGAGGCACTTCATCTGCAGTGGGGCGCCGAGATCCGGATGGCACCGAGGTGATGTCTAGCAAGTTGCTGTACTTGTGTGGTCATCCTACAATGCTGAAACTCGGCGTGGGTCGCCCCATTAGCCTGTGAGATAGCTGTTCTTTGGATTTGGGCCTGGTCCACTAAAATGGCCCTGGGACACCTAAGAACTCGAACGCTCGATTTTTTTTTCCTTTCCTGTACATGCAAAAAAAGGTAAATGCCCGGTATGTTACACGCTTTATCTGCCACGATGAACTCTCCAGAGGAACCGAAAAAATATATAGTTGTGGTAACTATACCATGCATCGTCATATGGAGAGGTGGCACCAATTAATTATAGTGCTGCATAAAAGAGAGATTTGGAGGAGAACCCCTGACCTGCTAGTACATTCATCAAAGAAGTGGCACTGAGAGCTTCAGAGGCAAGGGAAACGGTCCCAAATATTTAGAAGAACTTTGGAAAGATTAAAATGACATGTTTAGATTGTGGTAAATTAATTTCATGTGGGCAGATGAGTGTTACTCTAATAAATACAGCATATGAACATCATCATAGTCGATGGTTGGTAGAGACATTTTGACTATATCCTGGACCTGCCCGTCCTCGCCCAAAATGGCGCCGGAATAAATGGGACTCGTAACTCCTTGTTGTGTACTGGTTGCAGAACCTTGAAATCACGAGATACGTATGCAGTTTTGAAGCACATGGCGGGCGGGGACGAGAATTGATTGAATATTTCGACATCCCTATTGATATTAAGTTCTGATGTGTTATTGATTACTGTACTGTTGAAAATTCGAATTAACGTCACCCATGGTACTTGCCCGCAAATGTATATCTAGATAATTTTATTGTAACTGGCCCTGTCGTATTTTAATTATAAAATGTACGTCCACCGATTCCGTAACTGTTAGACACCTTAGTTTTTGCAACCTAATGGCCCGCCCGTTACGTTCCTCTACAGTGTAAATGTCTATTCATCATATACGATTACAGTTTGCTCCGTGGCAGGCCCACGTGGTTATAGGCTCGTATTTGTATAATGAAATTTTCACAATAAAGGTTTTTAAAAGAAAACATGGTAGTAGTGTATACATTGGTAAAGTTTTTAATAATAGTCACTGTTTTAGAATCATTAAAAGGCAAGTGAAATAAAGCAGACCAATTACATGAAGGGTAAAAGGTATAATACGAAGGAACGCAGTAAAGATAAATGGTCAAGGGCTGTTGTGTTTTCTATTCCTGCAACATAAAGTGATCGATAAGAATCTCATATTCAGGCGTATCGGCGACTAAGACAGCAGGTCGACCCTCTTTTGCTCAACGGCTCCGTCATGGGACGAAGAAACGCTCTTTTTCTCGAAAAAAGAATATATTTTACTTGCAGGACAGTTGTAAAATTTCCGGGAAAGTACATTAGCCTGGAACATTATAACATATATTTAAGAGAAAATAATGTTCGGAAGTAATTAAAAGCGTAATTTTTAGGTGATATGACCAAGGCTTTCATCATTAGAATAAGAAAAGTAAAATGAACCAATGAAAAGTTTTATTAACAAGTCACATGACTTGTTATGCTTACGTTACGCGCTGCGCGCCCCGGATGACTTCCGGATGCGCTAACGCGGCGCGTCATATGACGCATTACGCGACAATGCAGGTCCAGAATATAGTCAAAATGTCTCCACCAACCAGCGGTCGAAACACAACCCCTTTCAGCAGGCTAAATAGTTCTGTTAAATGACAACAGAAAGGACAGGCAACAAGAACCATCAGTCAAAGAGGGGAGGGCTAGTTCTTCTCTACCGGGTTACATTGGGGCGCTACCGGAACTGATCGAATTGGTAGTCTACAGTGTTTCTGGATGTTTCAGACCGAAGCTGGGGTTAGCATGAGAGCAGCACCATTTCGTAGCTCCGTTGTGGCCATTCCGCAACCAATCATGGCAGCCGCTCTTTATCGTTATTTTGGGCGGGGTGGGTGGCGGAGCCGAGCTGTTTTGCAGCCATCATTGTGTGGAGTTCAGTTCATCTCACTAGTTTTGTATTTGTCATGAGGGGTTGTTCCTAATGTTTCTATTTTAGCGAGGTCAAAAAGAGATCCCATTAGTGGCCTACTGATTTTGCTCGATTCCTTTTCTTTTTTTTTACACGATTTTTCGTTATCTGCAAAGACTAAACAGAGTATTGCGACTCTGTGTTTGTTTGTAAATAGAGAATGAACCAAAGAGAACTAATTCTAAAACAGTAAATACTTGGATAACAATCAATCAAATGGAGAGAGAAGCAGGCACGACGGATTACAACGGGGGCAAAGGCCTGCGTTAACTACCTTTCACTATCTGCAAAGAGAGAGTACTCCTAATAGAAATGAGGGGGGGGGGGCACCATTCAAAGCAGATCAGTGTGCATAAACACGAAAATGTTTTCACTTACCACGTACTTGACATTCGACAGCTTATGATATTTGCTATTAAAAAACCATTGAAATTCACTGAAAAAACCATAGGTTATAGACCATATATAGTTAGGAATTAGCATTTAAAAAACCTTATTTTACTCACACAAAACCATTGAAATTCCATATATAGTTAGTTGCACTAACTATATATCGCGCACCCGCAATCCACTGCTGATCATGTCACATATTACATCATTCATGACATGGTCAGTGACATCACTGATGACATCACTGATGACAACATCCAGTGATTATGTGTTTCTGTAAAGTTTAAATATGTTTTACATATTGAAGAATGAGTGGATGTATAAGTGTCTGAATGAAGGTTTTAGTAGGTGCGTGATTGACTGTATGAGTGAGTGATTAAATGCGTCTTACTGAATGCACGGGTTAGTGACTAAACTGTCTGAAAGTGTGCATCAGTATGTCTGTTGTTGTGCAAGCTGCTGCATGTGTTGATCAGTAGCTATATAAGTAGCTATATGGGTTATTGATTGGTTGCACAAGTATTTGTATGGGAGACTGAGTGTGTGTATGGCTGGCTGGGAGGTGTGTGACTCTGTGCAGATCAATGTGTACTTGTATCAGTGATTCTATAAGAGAGTAAGTTTGTGTTAGTATATGTTTCAAAAATGTAAGGTGTTCTGTGTTTAACTGTATAGATGAGAAAATGGAAGTGTGATTGATTCTTTTCAGGACTGACTAGGTGTGTGAGTAACTCCATGGATGAGTGGCAGAGTGTGAGTGTCTGTATAGGTGTATGAGTGCATATGATAGTGTTGTAAAGATGAGTGATTGTATGTATGAATGATTGTATGGGTGAATGAGTGAATGTGTGTGTAGACATAGGAATCAGTGAGTGCGTATGTAGTAACTAGTATTGGTGTGTCAATAGTTTCAAAAATTATACTCTGTATTTAACACTGGGTGTAACGGAGGTTATATTAGAGTGTGAGGAGATGCATTGTATTATCACATGAATGATATCATCAGTGATGTGATCATTGATGTCAAATGAGATGTCATCAGTGATGTCATCAGTGATGTCATTTGAGATGTCATCAGTGATGTCATCAGTGATGTCACTGACCATGTCATGAATGATGTAATATGTGACATGATCAGCAGTGGATTGCGGGTGCGCGATATATAGTTAGTGCAACTAACTATATATGGAATTTCAATGGTTTTGTGTGAGTAAAATAAGGTTTTTTAAATGCTAATTCCTAACTATATATGGTCTATAACCTATGGTTTTTTCAGTGAATATATATATATATATCGAGTCCTTCCGCGATCAGTCCCATCGCCAGGTGGTGCGCGGTGCTGGTAAACCCAAAAGGGACATTGATAATCCAACGAGTATTATTGAATAAATGCGCACTCTCAAAGGTCCAAATGCTCACTTAATAAGCTCTTTATTCTGACACTTACAATGTCTTGTTCACACAATTGTACGTGTGAGCTATACCAAAATAAATACACGCTGATTACATGCTAAGTGGCCTGGACATCGCTTGTTTTCTGGACACTGTAAAAACGAGTGTTGGTGGAATATATATATATATATATATATATATATATATATATATATATATATATAGTTTATTTTTTTAAGATACGCCAGTATGCTGAAGCAGAGGAGAAATTACAATGACGTAACTGATAATTCCATTATTAATTTGTCATCGGGGCAACTCACCAGGGAAGAATAATCAGGGTTACTTTTGGGTTTATCCTTCTGCCCTACTAATGATATAAGGTACGTGGATACTCAACTAGATCTATTCCTTTACATAAGAAAGCTAGAACTGCTCAAAAAGTACAAAATGACAGTTGGTCAGAAACCCATACAAAGTCGCAGTACAACAATTGAAGATACTCTAGGATTCCGGATGGATGAAATTGATTTCATTCTGGATAAGCATGAAATGAATGCTAATAGGGAAGGAGAAACACCATTAAACTTAGGGGGAACATTAGCAGAAATAGGCTTTACAGCTAAACGCGCAAGTCACAGTGGCAACAAGCTGAAGTCTAAAAACAACCCCACTGTCCCACATGACAATATTGAGGCTGTCAATTTAGCTATGATACATGAACTAAAATAAATGTGAAAGCAGCGAAGCCACCAACACTGGGTTAACCTAACCATTCAAGAACATCAAGCGTTAAAAAAACTTGGAGAGTGATCCTAACATTGTCATCAAGCCCTCAGACAAGGGCAGAAATATCATAATAATGGACAAAGAAATGTACAGAAAGGAGGCTCTAAAACAGTTATCTGATTCCACATGCTATCAGGAAATTGAATGGCAAGACTAGAAAGCCTCAATCACGGATTACCATAAACTCCTGCAGGGATGGTGGTCTTCCGGACTTTTGGATAATGATGAACTCAAACCTTTGAAGACCGAGAATCCATGTGTCTCATGCCTGGACCTGCTCCCTAAAATCCATAAAGATCCCATTAGATCACCAGGGAGACCCACTGTCCCCTCAAATGGGGGATTGCTAGAAAATACTTCTATCTTTCTTGATCTTTTCCTATCCCCTTTTGTGGTGGACCTCAAATCCTATTGTAAAGACAGTACAGACTTTTTGAAACGCCTTGCGGGCCATCCAGAATCCACTGCTGTTCAAGAAAACCTTAAAAAAGCTGCTCTTTTAATTGGATAACTGTGTATTTTTCTCCTTTTTGATGTAAGCGCCGGGACACTTCCGAGTAGCTGTGCGCTCTACAAATTAAAATAACATAACATAACATCACTATGTAAGGTGGGAGGACAGTTATTCCATGATAGCATTGGATGTATGCTCGCTATATACATGTATGGAGGAGAGAAGGGGGGTTGAAGAATGCATACCTGCGACGAAGAACATCTCATTATGGGAACAAACTGCAATGTTGGAAACAATTATGTTATATTGCCTGGAACAAAATATATTCTTGTTAGAAAAATCGTTGTGCCAACAGGTGTCAGGGATTGCCATGGGCACCTGTTTCGCCCCAAGTTTGGCGAATTTATTTCTAGGCTGGTGGGAGGAACAGGTGGTATGGACAGCAGAGAATGGTCATATCCCATCTGGATCAGGTCTTTTCCTCATTTGGGATGTGCCGCAAAGTCTAGCCTTGGAATTTATTAACACATTGGGAAATAATGATCTAAATCTGAGCTTCACGCATAAAATTGGTACCAATTAATGTGAATTTTTGGGCATAGCCATCTCCATTGAAAACGAACATTTTGTTACGAGCCTGTTTAGGAAAGAAGTAAAAGAGAAATGGGTAACCCAATCGACCCTTGTAGGCTTGGGCAATGATTTCTTGGCCTTTAAATTTCAAACATGTGAAACAATCTCCTATCTGCTGCGGACCGATGTTTCCTAGCCCGAACACGGAACACGCTGTTTCCAAGAAGCGCTTTTGAATAATGTAAGTGAAGCCACTTGGTTCATTGACCTAGCGAAAATAGCGATAGCGTAGGCTTCGGTACAGTACTATAAGTCACATGCATTCTGCTTATTTTAAGTGTAGCAGTTTTCTTACACTTAATAGGAGTTTAGTAATATGTTCACTGGTATGCAGAGTGAGGAAAGGCCCCTTAATACTCTGTATACAGCCTTTTTTGTTAAAGAAACTTGCCGGTCTGACATTGAAACCGCTGAGGTTCGGTGCAAGCCTTTACATATAGCTGCCCAGCCGTCAGACCATTAACAGTAGAAGCGATCGCGTTGCCTCTTTTTTCACCAAACAGTGTACCCAGGTCGCGTATATTAGCATTGTTCCCTCGCGAGCAATTAACTTAGCCATTCAGTCTTACTTGTTACCGCTTTTGCTTACATAAGCAATCTCTAGTCTTTTGATCATATCTTTAGTTTTGATTCCTGGGGCAGGTCATAACTCATACAATGTATCTCCTCTTTTTTATAGAGATCGCGCCTTTTCTGAGCTGTCAACTTTGCCGGTTCCAATTTTTAAATACTGGATCTGTGTAATTAAACACGACAGGTATGATTAGCCCTCTATTAATTACGCAAGTCTCTAGTTTTTAATAACAACACCAGGGTAACGAGCCGCTCTCTTTTTCAGATAAGAGCGCTGTAGTGATCCACCTTTAGTGACTCATTTATTTCAGCAACTTTCGCTTTAGTGCATGTAAATGTAAATGTATGTGTCTTGTAAAGCGCACTGCTGCCCTGAGGCGTCGAGGCGCTGTAGACCGCTGGGGAACCCGTCCTGGATATCCCTGTGAGATGGTCCCTACTGGGTATCTCCAAGGTGAAACCAGGCATCCCCGGCGAATGTGGGGGGCCGTTGTAGAGATGAGGCAAGCTAATGCCCAGAGTTGCCGAGTGTGATCCCTGGTTAGAGTAGGCACCGAGACGAGAATTATCGAGTCCACTGACCCTGGTCTGGGAATTGAACCCTGGTCCTGGGCCGTTCTCTGCTTCCGGGTCTGCCGCCTCTAACCAGTGAGCCACACCACTGCATAGTAAATTGACTTATTTTTCCTTGGTGAGTTACACGAATGCTGGTGACACTCACACCTGACTGATTTGCTATCAGCTACCTAAAAGCACTGTTCACTATGTATGTTTAGCTACCTAAAAGCACTGTTCACTATGTATGTTCCGTATCAAATGTCAGAACCTAATGATTAGGTTGTAAGGTTTCAAATTCATAAACTTGTTGAAATTTTTATATGTTGTCAAAGTAACAATGAGTTCAGAAGGATTAGCCTTCATTGAATTTTATTTCACTAATCAAATGGGAATGTAAATATTTTAAGTCACATCGCTAGGATGTGTAGCACACAGTTTTTCTGTCCAATTTTGAAGTATTTTGTTTGTCCATGTGGTTATTCAATTCAGTTGGCATATTAAGTAATTGCAATATATTGTTCTTACTTAGGGGGCACACATTGCAAAAACATTACAGTCCTGATGATGGTCTTATAGACATCTGCAACCAAGACCAAAACGTCGACCTTTTCATCATCTCCAAAAGCAATCCATCTGCACCAAGAGTTAACCATCGCACATTGTTTGACTTGGTTACCTTTCATGAATTTAATGAGCTGATGAGCTTTTATGAACTGATCTGTTGATTTTTGCATACATCTGTCCATAACATGTTTTGCTGATACTGATCTGTTCACCATATCCCTGTATATTTATTCATTAATTTATTCAATATAATACTTTTCAGATAAAATTACCATTCCATGTGCTTTTTCCTTTGTTTTCCTTTGTTTTGCTTATCATTTATTGTTTCCACTAATGAAGAGTTTCGCTGTTATCCTATGGATACATTGGGGTTAAATTTCTGTTAACTAACTCACAAGTTGATCAAAAGTTATAGATAAACGAAATCCCTTGTAGCTACCCCTTACCTCAATTGTTTAGGAAAGAGACATCCCATTCTTGATGTTCACAGCAATCATCTTGTGCCCCTAGTCAATAGCATTCCATACGGCGAATATATAAGAGCACGTCATAATTGCAATACAGAAGAGGGCTTTATCTGAGAGCACACCACAATAGATATTAGATTCAAACAACGGGGTTATAGTACCAAAGAATTGGCTGCAACCAAAAAGAAACTGACAAACAGCACACGAGATGAGCTCTTTAAAAAATAAAGAGGGGGATACCAATGCCCCAAGAATGATCACCACATATAATAAAATATCCACCCACATTAACAAACTGATGAAACTACATCGGAGTCTATTAGAAACAGATCCAGTGATAGGGAAATATGTAGGTAAAAAACCACTCATCACCTATAGAAAACCGAGGTCCCTCAGGGACCAGCTGGTCCACAGTTATCAACAGGAAACCAGTACAGTTACTTGGTTAAATCCACAGAAAGGTTTCACCAAATGCCATTCCTGCAAAGCTTGCAAAAACAGTAAAAATTGCAAATATTACAGAGATGAGCAGGGCAGGATGAGGTCTATCAACAAATTCATTACCTACACCAGTGATTTTGTTGCATATGTTCTTTAGTGCCCCTGTGGCCTCAAATATATTGTGAGCACCAGGCTACAATTGAAAGTTAGAATTTTACAACACTCACATGCCATAACTAATAGGGATTTTAATTATCATGTGGCAAGACATTTCTATGAGTGCCTTGACAGTAACAGCAGTCTATTGAGTTCCTTTGGCATAGATAGAGTCATGATACAACCCCAAGGGGGAGACAGGGAAAAACACTTACTTACCCTTGAATCAAGATATATAGTTGATCTCAATAGCAAAGTCCCTAATGGTCTTAATGGAGGGGAGGAACTGGCCACAAATATAGGGTAACATGCATATGTCTGGCCACACATTAGGACAACTTACAAATATCTGGGTTACAGCTGCCCATACAGGGATAGGACCACAGGAGGGCTCTTCAGGGGAATATACCCAGGGGCAGTACTATATGTAACTCTGAATACAGAATCATGGCTTTCATATGTATATTTTAATCCACTTAGGGTTTATCACATGGAATTATTCTTCTCACTTGGCACTTCATTTATATTATTTCTCCTTTTTAATATACATAGGTATGGGTGATCAGGATATAGTAACACGACCACAGCTCTACACTAATGCATATGGGTAAATTGAGGAATTTGTCAATTACCCACATTTGCTTCAGCCCGTTTGCGTAGCGCGGATGCTAAAGCATGAGAGAACCAATAATTGATTCTATTGAAAATGAATCTGTATAATCAAATCGGATGGATTTCGTACCATCTTCAGACAACAGGCAGTCGGATCTTGAAGTTGTTGTCGGGACAAATCTAAGGATCCATCCTTAGGGGAGCCCTTAAGTAACCCTAAAAATGTGAAGTACCTATTCTCTGGTGATTAACCTATCGGAGGGGATCAGGGGTGCTTCTCATCGGTCCTAGTTATTCAGCTACTCCCAAGGCCCAAGATTCAACAAGGCAGAATCAAGTGGCCTATGGAGGATCTGAGCAGGGGAGTGGATACTCTCCTGTCTTTTTTGTTGTTTTGCGCCAGAGCAAGAGCCCAGAGCTCCTGAATGGGGCAAAACGGGTTTATGACAGAAGAGTAACAAATGTGGCCTTCAATACAGTCTGGTGGCGTTTGGAAGCACCCCCACCCTATATAATTCTAAAGGGCACACCTCTCCTTCTCAGGAAATCCTTTGTTCAGCTTCCCCTGCCCAAGTTAAGCTCATCAGCTGGGGGGCAGAACACGGTCTAGGGTCAGCAGCAGCACGGGCTGGCAGGCAGACCCTGTAAGGCTACAAAGGTAGGTGTTGGGGGTCCTCTAAGGTGCCCCCCTCAGTGAATAACATCATGAAACCTACATTGGAATCAGTCTAGTTACATGATTTCAACATGTTTGAAACCAAACATGACCAGGTTCACGGCAGCCATTATGTAGCTGGACATCTCGACCTGCCAGTGTCCACTACATACCTCATAATGGCTGTCTCAGACTTGCAAAGCCCGGAGAATAGAGTACAGGGTTTGTAGTGGTACCTCTGCTTGTGCAAGGATACCCACGTACTTAGAAACATGCTCCCTGCCATTGAACTGAAGGGCCTACCTTAGGAGGGACATATAGGTTAAACATGCAATGACCAGGATGTAAGGGAAAACGTATATCCAAAGTGAAAGGTGCAAGTACCATTTACCCAGACTACAGTGGTAGCTCTGTAGTCACAGTTTGCATGGGTCCCCATGGGTGGCATACAACATGCTGCAGCCCATGAGAGACCCCATGTGTACCAATGCCCCGAGTACCTCAGTACCATGTACTAGGGACTTACAATGGCACCCCAGTATGCCAATTGTGGGGTGTCCAAAGTACTCACCATGGAATTTAGAGGGGAAAATACAGTCACTGTGGTCTTGCTAAGCAGGATCCCAGTGAACTACAGTTAAAAGACACTGATACCAGGCAAAAATATGGGGTATCTATGCCAGAAATATCCTATTTTCCAACAATGTGTCTATGCGATTTAAGAAGAAATATTGTGCCCAGTTGCTTAGCACTATAGGAAGTATATTGGTTCTTCTATAACTGTATTCTCCTTCATATGATATTCATATATAATTCAAAATGTGTTAATAGAAAAATCAAGCAAAGGAGGCAAACTGTGCACTTCTAGAAATATATAGATGTTTAAAAATCATCTGATGCCAAAGCTACACAGAAACCTTTATCATTTGTCTGCTGGAATGTCCACCTTGGCTCTAACTTTAAGAAAATGTTACTTCACTGTTAGTCTCAATATTGTGAGTGTAAACCCAAACAACCCAAAGTGGAATGGTATTATTTACTAACTCCCTTACCATATATCCATATATATGTTAGATCTCTTTGTGTCAACTCTAAATACCTTATAGATACGTACATTTAAAACATACCGAGCTGTAGAGCAACAATCGATATTTAATAGTGTAAAAATGAAGTAAAACGTCATGTGTCGACTTGTATTTCTTTTAACAGTGGATCATACTGCTTAAAGGCTATAGGGTGCATCGACTGACCTGCTCAAGACCTGTCTGTCTGTTGAGGTCTCTGGCTCAAGCTGACAGCTTGGCTTCATTGGCATCTGCACAGATATAGCTCGTGGCTTTGCAGTCACCAATATTGGCAAGGACAAAGTCACAGGCCATGATACTGCTGCCACCCGCATTAATTCCAGTTTGCAAATGTTCTGAGTGCTGGGTATACGTAGAGAGAGAAAGTAAACTGACTGTGTTCTAAAAACGTCAGAGATCATTCTCTGAGGCGCCACACGAGTTAATTCCTTCCTGGCTGAACTTGTGACCTTTTTCTTTTAACTGCTTTAATAATATCAGCTGACCAAAAATGAAAGAAAGGGCAGGGCTGGATTCAAGCAAAGCAAAGTGATAAAGCTCTATTGTCTGACAATTGAGAGGCAGAGAACACAAAGTTTTTAAAACATTTAAAGAGAATCTGACCTGCATATATTGTATTTTCAAAAGCAAACATAAATAACTGTGCCCTTTCTGATTGTAGTCTGTTGAAGCCAGGAGATGCAGGTGCCTACTCCAGGGGCTGCAAGCTGCTACCCCTGGCTACCCCTAATTGACGTCCTTGCCTACCCTAGGGGTGACTTATATGTATTAAAAAGGAAGGTTTGGGCCTGATAAAAGGTTTACTTTGCCCGATCGAAACAGCAGTTTAGACTGCCCACACAGGCTCTGCAATGGCAGGCCTGAGAAATGTTTAAAGGGCTACTTAAGTGGGTGGCACAATCAGTGCAGTAGGCCCAATAGTAGCATTCAATTTACAGCCCCTGGGCATATGTAGTGCCACTTTACTAGGACCTTACAAGTAAAATAATATGCCAATTGGGTATAACCAATCTAACATCTTTTAAGCAGAGAGCACAAACACTTTATCACTGGTTAGCAATGGTAAAGGGCATAGAGTCCTACGCCCAACAAACACAAATTCAAAAAAAGTGGAGGACAATGGCAAAAAATTGGCGATGACCGCAGAAAGGGCCATGTCCAAGACAAAGCTTGTAAACGACTCTTGCCAGACTCTTTTGGTATCGTAGCAGAATTTGAAACTTATCTAATAGTGAGGCTTATATTGTTTAACCAGTAACTGTGCAACATGCAAACAGCAGTTGTTCGCAACCTAACCTACTTTTTTAACTGCCAAAAATATGCTAATACCATGTTTGTCTCCTTCTCATTGTTTTTCCTCTCATGTAACTCCCTGTTCCTCCTGAAGCTTACTCATTCTGCTGAGCACTCCTCTTGTGACTGACATCTCCATACTGCATCATGGTTCGTCTCTAGATTTTGGGACACAGCTCCATCCACTGGGCTAGAGAATGTGCCATTAATTGTGGTATTGACAATAATCTTGGATTTTCAAACTTGGACATTTTGGGAACCCTGTTCTTCTTGACCACAACTTGGTGGATCAATGGGAAACATTCCAGAAAAGAGCCAAGGCGACTGAGCATTGTTGTTTTTTAGTAAAGCTCAGTGTATATTTGTCAAACGGCACCAAAGTTATTAAAGAAGAGAAAATATGCCTTTCCAATGGAAACTCTGACCTAACTATTACTACACTTTGTAATGTCTATATCTATATAAAGAAGTGGTCACTACTGTGTAATTATACTTAGGACCTAGTTACCATAGGAATTGGATTTCTTTGTTGGCTAATAACTTTGTCGAGTTTGGTGAATCTGCACAAAACCAGTGAGGGCCGAGAAAAGGGGGAGGTACCAAAACGCAATTTCCCCATGCAATTTCCATAGCAATTTTTTACATCATGAACACCAAAATAGATGAACGGAATGACTTCAAATTTGGCAGAAAGCTTGATCTTTAGCCAGGAAGAGTGCTTTTTGTGATTTGCTGTAAAACCTTTACAGTAGTTTATGTGAAATTAAGGTTCTAAATTAATAGATATATGAATGGATGGGTTTCTGAACTCTTGGAGGTTTCCACAGGCACACAACTTCAAATAATAGAAAGGACTGAGGGGACTTTTTTCAATCACCTGCACCACTTGCTATCTAATCGACTAGCCACAACATGAAGAGAAATGTTGTGGCTGTGAGTACAGGACACAGGGATTTGGACCTTGTGACCTGAAAAAAAAGGTATATCGCAGGATAGGGGTACCCTGACACTCTGGGCCTTCAGTGAGGTGGTCCCCGGGGGACTTACCCCGGGGCCAAATTCTATGTCTTTTTATTGGTTGCTATGATCTTGCTGGACTCCCCCAGGAGCCAGCATGAGCCAATTGCTCCCCAAAGAGTGTTTTGAGATCAGAAAACAATTTACAAAAAGGAAGGTTGGAGTGTCTGGGGTGGGTTTAATCGGGTACAGGCAGTTGGCCCTGCAGACAACCCTTGATGCTCATGGTCACAGGCTGTGTATGGCAGGGTTGGCTGCCTGCGGGGTTGGGTGCTGTACACACAGCCAAAGGCAGGGGGTTGGCTGCCCATGGGAGGCTGGGCGCCGATGGTCATACCCAGTGCGGGGATTTGAATAGTTAGATAAAGTTACGTTAAGATAAAACCTAGAAATGTATTTAAAAAAACAAGAGTTAAAGTGAAATTATAGTTAGGTATGGTAATAAAATCTTATTTTACATTAAAAAACAACCTTAGAAATTCACAGAAAAACAAAGGTTAAAGTGACATCATATTTAGGTGAAAATGTCAGCTTTGATGTAACATTTTAAACTAAAAAACACTAAGACTCAGCAGTTATATTTAATTGAAGTAACTATTGTTCATGCCCTCACCATGCACTGCTATTGACCTCACATATTACGTAACTCAAGGCATATTCTATGTCATAATGATAACATCTCTGCAACATAAAATTACATTATTGATCACAACCCTGTGTATGACAAGTGCACACATTGTAGTCACTTCAGTTAACTAGAACTGGTGAATATATCCATATCTATCTATCTATCTATATGTACATACATATATACACATATATACACATATATATATGGTCATCCCTGGGTAGGTCTAATTAAGACCGCGTTTCTATAGAGAAACCTTTTTTGTTTGCTTATAACTTTGGCGCCATTTGACAATTTCCCCCAAATTTCACCCGCCTCAGCTCCTTAATAGAAGGTTTCGGGTGATCTGTCAAGCAGGGGGCCGAGAAAAAGGGGGGGTCCCAAAACAAGTTTTCCCCATTCATTTTTCCATATGAAAATTAGACACAGTTACAGCCAAAATGGCAGAAATAAATGACAATACATTTGGCAGAAAGCAAGATCTTTGTCCGGAAAGCATGCTTTTTATGATTTGGATGTTATTCTGTTTAGTAGCTTTTGCGAAAATAAGGTAAAAAAAATATATATATTTTAAATGCCGAGGATGCATGGAGCCGAGAGATCTAGAGATAAGACCCGATTGGCTACCACCACATCAACAAAGATGTGGTAGCAGCCATTTTAGGACTCAAGGACTTAGTCCACTGTCCTACAAAAAACATATAAGATAGCAAAAATAACATTTAAAAAAAATATTACTGCAGAGGATCTGCAGTAAACTTTTTTTAAGAAACGTTTGAAACCTCCCTGCCCAGGCTGAGCAATGGTCAAGATGGGGGTGACGTATAACATGCTAAAAAGAGAGGGGGCATGCGGCCACTCCTCCACAAGGTTTTTGGAGGCCATGGGGACCCAATTTCCCAGGACCAATTCATACAACAAGGGGAGGGGGCGTGCAAATCGCCAGGGCCGGCTCAGTCACAGTGTCCCAAGGACACATAGGGGCATATTTACAAGGACCTAATGTTGCCGCAGCATCACTTTTTTGACACTGCAGCATTTGTTTTGCACTATATTTACAAAGTGATGCTAGAGCCCCTATACGTCACTTTTACACTGCTTGCGCCTTTTTTTTTTTTTCAACATCTGCTCTGCTAGCGGCCTTTTCTGAGAATGATATGCAAGGTAGGCCTTCCCTCGGAAAAACACTTGCACAACTGATGCTGCCATATGTACAAGGATTTGGGGAAATGCTGCTATTTTTCCAAAATAGCTGCTAAGTCCCATTACCTGCAGTTTTTACCACTAGGGAAAAGCTGGTCTTAAAATGATGCTAGCATACTTGCACAAAAGCAGAACAGATCCTAAGCCATTTCGTAAGCTCAACTTTGCCATGGATCTACTGCTATAGCAGCTAGGAGCACCAAGGAGACCACCAGCAAAACCACAGAGGCAGCGCAGGAGAAGGGAGAGGACATACTGCCAGAGGATAACCCTCGTTGACCTCATGGAAGAAGAGTTTTCTGCCCATTACAAGGTCAGAAGGAAGTTCATTGTCCGCCTCCTGCTCCAGATAGAACCAAAGCTGCAGACAACATTACATCGCTGCACCAACATCCCTCCACAGGCCAAACTACTGGCTATACTACACATCCTGCCGCGGCGCCAGGAGCTTTCAACCCATCAAAGCCAGCGTGTCAGGAGCATCCCAGGCATCCTTCTCCAGGTTCCTCCCCACCATCCTGGATGCCTTCATAAGCCTTACGTCCCAGTACTGCTACTTTCCCAACACAGCACGGCAACAACACGGCAACCCGCAAGGCTTTTAAACTACTGCAGGATTCCCACATGTGTTCGGGGCAATGGACTGCACACATGTACAACTTGTGCCTCCAGCTGCTATATCCCATATCTACCACAACAGGAAGCACACCTATTCCATGAACGTACAAGCAATCATGAACCATTTGGGCCTCTTCATAAACGTTCTAGCAAAGTACCCTGGCCGTGCTCATGACGCATTCGTTTTCTGCTATTCCGCCATCAATGAATGCTTCCACAATGGGACCTATGGCAATGGCCTGCAGGTTGGTGAGTACACCTCAAGCGCATGACCGACCACATGACATTCAATTATGTAGGAATACGTTGCCATATCAGTCTTGGGTTGAATGAGACAGTGAATACATTCTTGTTGTGGGCCTATATACTTGTCCCATACAGCATGGAATTCCTACAATTCACACATGTCGATACCACCTATGCCACTGTGGCTCACATGTACAAGTCAACTGGGCTGATAGAGTTTTAATCAATCAATCAATAAAAACGTTATTGCGGCTAAATATAGCCCTAAAAGCACATTAAATTTACGACAATTATTGATATAGAACCAAGGTAAGTTCGACAATTTCATAATGTACATTGGCCTTTAGGGAAAATAAATTGATACCATTAATGTACAATCATCATTATGGTATTTCATAGTTATAAAACACAGTATAAAATATAAAATAACTGTACAGATTCATAAAACCCTAAAAAGTCTAAAAAGAGCCGCCCGCTTCACTCAAGCCCTAGGTGCATGCCACCAAGTCTCCCTCCTCGACAACCCTGGATAATAAAGCTCCCATAATTAATCATGGGGCTCAGTATGACATGAGAGGGGGTACTATTCATTACTTTTAAACTGTTCCAATTTTAGCAAGTTCCTACGGATTAACCACATAGAAAACAAGAACTTTGATACTGCGACCACATAAACCGGGTCGGTATCGGTCCTTAGAATCCTGAAAAAATCGAGATAATCCCTGATTCCCAGGTTCCTACAAAGTTGTATAATCCATTTGAGCCTGGGTTGTTTGTATGTTACACAGAAGAACATAACATGAATCAACGATTCTTCCACTGTGTGGCACCCAGGACACGGATGGATGGAAGCTCCTGCCCACTTATTAGTGATCGCATATAGCGGCAGAATTCCATATCTAAACTGGAGGAAAAGCTTATTTGCTAACATTGGTTGTATGGAATCCAGGGCCCTCGCAAATTTATAATGACTCTTAAAATCAAGAAACCTGTACGTTAGGCTCGTTGGGTTTGCTGACTGGAACATTTTTATCAATTTGTCCTCTTTTCAGAGCATTAGCCAAAGTTTTCTTGGGAATGGCTGGACAAGATACTTCAGGATCTATCCATAGGTTTTCCATGCCAGTTGCCCTAAAAGAGTGCTTTACATAAGAAAGCCAAGGTATACTACCCGCCCTGAAGAGGTCAACATCACTCTTAATTCTTCCCTGTAGTTAATCAACTCGGGGCTACTCCACAACCGCCGCCAATATAATAGCGGGCGTATTGAAATAAGATCCGCAACAGGGAGGATATTTAAATCCATCCTTAGCGGAACAAGCGGAGTATTTCTTGGCAGAGTCAGAATTTGCCTAAGAAAATTGTTTTCAGTTACTCTGAGGGGATTATAGGACTTATACCCCCACAATTCTGCCCCATAGAGGGAGGCTGACCTAGCTTGAACCCTATATATTTCCAATGGTGGGCTTATATTTTTTAAAACACAACTCTTTTGCACTTGTAAAATTCCCCCTACTGCCTGGGTTAATTTTAAGTTAGCCTTATCCGTCTGGGGGCCCCACCCCATTTTTTCAGTCAATGTAAGACCCAGATAATCAAAAGTAGGCTCCCTTTCCAATGGACCAGCCTCCATCATCGGATACGGGCAATTAGTGGATTTAGCATTAAAAACCATGCATTTAGTTTTTTTAATATTGACCACGAGATTCCTTTTTTTACAAAACTGAGCAAATTCATTTAAACGCGCTGCATACCCATAGCTGACTTGGAAAGCAGCAGGGTATCGTCTGCAAACAGACATTAGGGTCTTAGGACCATTAAAATCCAGAAAAGACCCGTTTTATTTATTTTTAACAACCGGATCTGACCCAAGAATAAAGGGAAACCAGGGGTCAGCTTCAGGTGTTTTATCTTTAAGTCCCCCGCCCTTCATCTATCTAAAGAGCTACCCAAAACTGTGGTTGAGCCCACCTCGACTTTTAGGGGTCGGGGTGACCCGATGATGAAGCATGACACCACTAGAGGGTGTGAGGGTAACTAATAAGAACTAGTCTTCCTCCCTTAACAAACACGGTCATGACTAGCATGATCCTCATACCCTAGATAGAATAAGTGCGTAATCCATACCACTACAGACATCTTTTACTTTAGAGTACACACTATTTGGCAACACGCCATATCATAGTGTGATTGGAGTATCTTTTGTGAAATATATCATCTGCAAACATCAGTGCGGGAAACCTAATATGGGCCAATTTCTGGGAGTCGATATCCTTAATGGCAAGTAGGTCATCTATCAACCCATTTAGGAAGAGGGAAAAGAGGGTCGGCGCTAGCACGCAGCCCTGCCTCACCCCCTTCCTAACAGGAAACGGAGCTGTCAATTGTCTGTTCCTACCATACCTAACTCTTGCAAAGGTACCTTTGTGAAGTTGTTTAAGCTGGAAGCATAGGTATGGTGGGACCCCCATAGTCAGCAAAATACTCCACAACTGGTTACGGTCCACCATATCAAATGCTGATTTCAAGTCGACGAAGGTTAGGTATAAGCTCCCTCCTTCCAAAACAACATGCTTCCAGTAAATTAACTGGAGCCTGAATAGCTGGTCTATAGTGGAAGTTTTGGCCCTAAAGCCTGCTTGTAGTGGGGTTAAGATATCATGGTCGCTAATCCATTTCTGCAATCATTGTAATAGTACCCTAGTATAAATTTTTGGGGATACGTCGATGAGGCTAATTGGCCTATAGTTGGCCGGATCCATGGGTGAACCTTTTTTTAAAATGGGGATGATCTCAGCCCCAGCCCAGGTACAGGGGATTTGGAGTCCCTGAAGAATTGCATTAAATAATAATTGTAAAGAAGGTACCCAAACTGCCTGCTCACTTCTATACAGGTCTCCAGGGATCCTGTCTAATCCTGGGGCTTTGTTCATTTGGAAGTTACTTAAGGCTAACTGCACCTCAGCCACTGCACACGGTGGTATACACCATGTATAGTCTGCAGTTAAGATGCATGCCGGTGGCTCACTTTGTTTAGTTGATACTATAGTATAAAGATCTTTAAAATATAAACGCCAGGCTTCCTCGCAAATATTTGGTTCTATAGAGGTCTTACCTGTATGAACCAGATTCCAGAAAGACCTTGCGTTTTTTTCGTCAAGTGCAGACTTGATGGCCTGCCATCCATCTGTTTCCTATTCGGATTTTGCCAAAAAAAGATTTTTCTTAAATTTGGCCCTTGCTTCCTTCATACATAAAGCGTCACCCCCCCTTGAGGGATGATAGGAGAGTTTGCTTGGCTAACCTACAACCCATACTAAACCACGGGTTGTTATCCCCACGGGGTTTGCATTTAGTTGACCGAGTACATCAAAAGAAATCTGCCAGGGTTACCACCATTTCCTGGTGGATTTTTCCCAGGTCATTCCCAAAGCTACTATCAGATGTGTTCTCAAAGACAATAGCTGCCTTTTCTATCAAGGGAATAATGCTGTTATACATTCTTGCCATTCTGTCTGGGGATTGAGTAATTGTAGCCCAGCGTATACGCCTCCCTCCGTTTACTATTCTAAGATCCCTTCGAGGGGGGGTTAAAAAACCTTGGTCTCTGTCACTTATTTGGAAATCTAACATAATGGTCAGTGGATTGTGGTCGCTTTCAGCGCGCTGCACGACCTTAAAGTCTGCAACTTTATCCCATATTTCCATACTAATTAAAAAGTAATCAATTACTGATACCTGTCCTAATCTTTTGAAAGTTGGAACCCAGGGTTGTCACTTGGAAATCGCCTGTTACAAGCCCTTATGGAAGAGGTTAATGTAAGGGAGGTCATTTGGAGCACTAGTGGAGTCCACCTCTTTACCTCGTAAGTATTAGAGAGTGGAATTGACCAGATTGCATCTTCATCCGCAGTGATAGGTTTCATAAATCCATTAAAGGGCTCATAATGGCAATTAAAGTCCCCACCAATCAAAAAAGCCACGTCACCCGTTAAAGAGTTCAAGAGGGTTACCAGGCAATCCAAGGTCGGGGAGGTACCACCGTACTGAACTGGCCGAGAATAAATGTTAATGAGTGCCAGTTTTTGTACATTTTTAAAGTTCAAAAGAATACAAGCTATATCTGGGGAATGAGTGTTGACTCTTTTTACCACGCATCCCAGGTGGGTACTCACCCATGTACACAGACGGTCTGCCTCTAGGGCCCTTAACAGCTGGCTCTAAATATGTCACAAAACCCACCCGATGAATAGGTTTTAGCGCCCAGGTCTCTTGAAAGAGGCAAATCCAATGGGAGTCTATAAGGTCTCCCCAGTTTGGCAAATCCATTTTGGCCATAAGGCCCGCAATATTCCACGACAGCATTGACAGGCCTCCACTAGGGCCCTCTAGACCACTTCCAACTTTGACCACAGGCGCTACACTCTCCAATAAGACTGGGTCCAGTGAACCTAGATCAACAGTGCTGGAGCGGGAGGGAGATGGAACTTCAGACAATGATATAACTTCTCTAGGTAAAGTTGATCTTTCATAGATTAGCGCCTGTTTCCCAAACTCTACCTCAGGGTTGGCTATAGGTATTCGTCTGATTTCACTAGACCCTATTATCTTAGTTGTTAAAATGTCTTGTTCCTTCCCCCTAAGGACCTTTCTTTGATTGGAACCCTCTGCCATTTTTTAGTAACATTCCGATATAGGGGAATAGATGGCAGTCAATCAATGTGGTCAAGTGTACTAAATCTATTACTTACTGGGAAACCCAACAGAAGCTTGTTACCACCCATTTCTTCTCTATAGCTATGAGTATCAAGTTCGGCTGCCCGTCCCCGATTTAAGCCATAGTGGTATTGGTTCAGACTACACGTGGGGGGGGATAAAAATAACAGGTTCATAGGGTGAATTGTCGTTTGGACATTTGTTGAGAGGCCCATACATACATGATCGACCACCCTTCTGTCCTTAAAGTTGATAACAATACAATCCCCCTCAACATCTTTGGGTCTGCGTCCCACCCATCCCACGGGAAACATCGTTTACAACGCGGTGTTTACACCGCACTACCATAACAACGATGCCATTACAACGCAAGCCGTTAGTACGACTTGCGCTGGATGGCGCTGTTGGTTAAGGAATATTGTAATTTTATATTCCAACACCTTCCCTACTGTTACGTGGACTGGTGTTGGAATATAAAATTATATTATTACACAATACGCGCCCTCCAACGCAAGTCGTTGTAACGACTTGCGTTGTAATGGCAGCGTTGTAAAGTACCGCGATCTAAAAGATCGAGTTGTACTGACATACATCCCCATCCCATTCTTCTAGCAAATAAAATTTGGCATTGAACATTTCTGGGAAGGGGTCTATTACTGTTCAACCAATGGATGGATTTATTTTTTAGTTCAGTATATGATTCAGATCCGTTTGAATCCAGTTAAGGAACCCCAGTCAGGACGATTACATATGGTGCACTTTCCGGGGGTAAATCGATGTGTGGTAGGTTACACTTTGGGCCATCCGCAATAGGTTTACCAATTAACTAGCTTCTCCTCCCAGCTGTTGTACATCTTTCGTTTTTTTATTGCTAGCTGCGGTCAAAAGATCATCTGGGGAATCAACAAGGGATATATGAGTTGGACTAGTCCCTGGAGCAGGGGGACGGTTAGATGGCAATATATTAGTTCCGGGCAGAGGCATCTCTATGACATTTTTTGCTAGTTTTTGGCCAAAATTTGCCTTTTTGTCCTTTATATAGTCCATACTCGCCATGGATGCTTCTTCAATTTTTGCCAACCTCTGCTCTATTAAAGATAGTCGCCCCTCAAGAGGCTGCAATGACGACTGTAAAAGAGCACCAAATTTCGTCAGAAATAATTACTCAATTAAAGGATGTTTAGGAGAATTATTTACCCCTGCGGAGATGGTAGCTGTCGGTGGAACCGACTGCCCGTTTTCTTTAACATTAGGGGCCGGGCTAACAGATTCATTATTATTACTAAGCTTTGGGGGCTTGAACTTTCTCCCACGCGTATCTACGCCACCTCGCTTCCTTTTGGGAGTAGCCCCTTCGAAACGCCCACGTAGCTGTTGGATATTCGGGCCTTCAGAACCACATTGTTACTGTGTTAACTTCGGGAGTTGTCGATACGTCATCAGTCAATACCCTAAGTTGTGGCAGCTCACTAATTGAGGGTAGTTTCCCCGTTGCCTAAGCTATCTGATTACTAGTTCCGCTCTCGGGCCCTTCAGGACAATCCTTTGGTGTATGTGCTCCGGTGTAAGGGCATTCGCCAGTTCCCCCAACGAAGATCTTTTGGCAAAAGCTAGATCCTGGGAGAGCGAGATGCTCTGTCATGATTATTTCGTGTTCCAGGACTGACGTAGCCCTTGTAATAAATGTATCTAAAGTCCCAGCCACATAACCTCCCGTAATCGTTTTCTTACTCTGCCCTTCGCGCACAGCCATTTTCTCGAGGGGGTTGAGTTAACACTGTGGGTACTTACAGAGCAATAAAAGGTCCTTCAGTGTACCAGTTGCAAGACGTTAAAGGTGTGGCCCGGTCCGGTCTCCTCCGGGCTTCAACGGGGTCAAACGTGCACTCCCGGCGTGCGCCCGCGAGCGACCAGCGAAGCAGGGGCCGCAAACAGTGATGTAGGCGCAGGCAGGCACAGGTGCGGGTAATTACGGGGCTCCTGGTCCTTGGAGTCCCATGTCCCGTGTAGGCAGGCAGGCAGTGCGAGCAAAATCCAACCTTGAGGGGCTCCCGCGAAGCAGGGACCGTGAGCAGTGATAAAGGCGCAGGTAGGCACAGGTGTAGGTAATTACGGGGCTCCTGATCCTTGGAGTCCCGTGTCCCATGTAGGCAGGCAGGCAGTGCGAGCAAAATCCAACCTCGAGCGGCTCCCGCGAAGCGGGGGCCGCGAGCAGTGATGCAGGCACAGGCAGGCACAGGTGCGGGTAATTACAGGGCCCCTGGTCCTTGGAGTCCCATGTCCCGTGTAGGCAGGCAGGCAGTGCGAGCAAAATCCAACCTCGAGCGGCTCCCCACTAATCATGATGCTATGGTGGTGCAGCTACCCAAATCTTGTCAATATGGCAATGCTAAGAATGTCTGCATGATATTGCAAGGCCTCATAAGTATGCAGTACAGCAAGCCACAACAAAATGCATCTCTCATTCACCCTATGTTGAGATCTTCTATCATGGGCCTTGTGGTGGCCTTTTCCATCCCTCTCCAATGAAGATCACACAGGTTTACATACATTCTATGTACAGGAACCCTCCATCTGTAGTGTGCCTCCCAAAAGAAGGGGAAAAGAGGATGCATAATCACATCTCATTCTCATGTCCAATTATTATGTGGCCAGCATTCTGCATGACATATTGATGTAGGTAATAGCACAGATTGTCGGAAATTGTTGCTGGAATGTATCCCTTTAAGCATGACATCATGTGAGGACACTAAGCTGACACACATGCACCATAGTGCGGGGTTGTTGACACTCTAGTCACTATCATGTGAATATGGACAAATCGTTGATGTGTTGTATGTCAAATGAAAGGCACATTACATCACTTCTCTTTGGATGCAGATTAGCTCAGCCATGTCACATCCATTGATGCCCACTGACTACAAATGCTCAATGAGGCCCTGTGTGCACTATCAATTGTGTCAAAGACCTTCACAAATGTAATAACTAGTTAAATGAGGCTTCCAAACACATTGTTGAAGCAAGGCAATCCCTGTGTCAATCCTGCATATCACATGTACATCCCATGGCCAGGAGGCATGAAGATGTATCCCAGACCTGTAAAACTGATAAATATGGGCATATATGAACCTCACTGGATAAACTCAACTACGCAACATTATATCGCACATCACATACATAAATCACATCTTATGTGCTAAACATATATCATTTTTTGTGCCAAAACCACTACAGAAGTCATCCACTGGGCCAGACTGTACAGCATTGTGCTCCCTCATACATAAAATACATCCCCCATGACTGCCAACAATACAGTTCTCAGGGAAATAACTGTCTTGAACCTATGCTGCAATGGTCTTGTTGCAAAGTGTAAGTATGGAGTAATTTACATAGCCTTACTAGCAGCAATATGTTGGAGGACACACCAAGGCATGCATAACGAACTACCATATCACAATCACCATGAATAAAGATCATGATGGCCCCAAATGATGACAATGTCACTGTCTTGTGGGTCATGACTTTTGGATACGAAGGGCACTTATGCTAACAATCAAATGGCCCCATCCATACATCCTCTTCCAGGTGTGTGCAGTCAATTGTTGTACACTTTCTAATTTAAACTACAGCCAGATGCCTCTACTGTGGGGCATGGTGCTATTTAGCTGTAAGCTCAGCAGTTGTAGATGTGGTTGGACTGACCCCATAGCAGTGGTAGTCCCTGGCATCCCTGTGGGAAGCTGATACAATGTCAATGGGTGCCTTTAATAATTAGGACACAGAGCACCTCTGGTAAAGTGTGCCATTGTGCTAACAAAGTGTTTGGGCACTATGCATCGTATGATCCATGAACCAGATGATCCCATACATATATCCACTTGATAACACACATATGCAAAGATTGTAAACAGTTCAACTCTACCCATCACACACACCACTGCATTCACTGTAAATATTTATATGAAGTGCACACTTCAAAACGTAAAATAATTATGTAGATCTGATGCAACACCATTCAGCGTGAAATATTTCTGCCTCCCCATAAGTAAAAAATGACACTTTATCGCCAGCGCGCAATATACGTTTTTTTTGCATTGTTCGTTCTTTGTGAAAACACCACGTTGAGCAGTAGCATAAAAAAATACGACGCAAAGGCTGAAAATGTGCCGCATCCACACAGGAAGTGAAGTAATGGATAAAGGCAAGTAATGTAATGGATCATGCATGCTGCAACCCAGGAACTGTGAAGTTACTTTCACCTTCACAATAAGTCACAGTTTTACTGTCTGTGCTTGGGAATGGTGTTGTTGTGCTTGTGTTGGAGAGTGGTGTTGGTGTTTTTGGAGTTGGTGCATCGTGTCTACTGTCCCTGTTGTGTTTCTCAAGTCTATTCTGTGTGTTTTTGTACTATATTAATGTTTATTGTCCTGCGTGCTATTGGGTGTTTGTCTTTTGGAGTCTATTTGTTATTGGGGTGTTAGGTTGTTTTTTGTTTTTTTTGTAGTGTTTGGTTATTTTATTGTGGGTGGGATCATCCTGGGGCATAGCCGTAGTCACCCCATGAACGAGCAGGAGTTAGGGGCATTCCTGAGGCTGGTCTGCCATTACCTCCCAAACATGCCAGCCCGTGGGGGCCATGTGATCCAGGGCTACCTTGTTAAGGAAAGGGAGCAGTGGAAAGCATACACCAACAGATGCTGTGCCTCTATGGGGTGGACTGTGCCATCCAGAAGTTAAAGCATCACTGGGCAAATATTGTTGGCAGAGAGTCCAACCTCCTACATTAGGTGGGCATTGAAGTTGGTGGACCAACATGTAAGTACACTATATGTGTCTGCTCTCCTATCTTTCTCATGTTCCCATGGAGGATTGGTGGAACCAGTAAGTATGGCTCACAAGAAAGTTCGGCTCTGATTAGCCATTCCCCGAAGCAAAAGGGGCAAATGCCATGCCTATAGTACTGGCATAATATGTGCACCAGTACTATCTGTGACACTGTGTGTCCCACACTATTAGTGTTACCGTAGGTGACAAAGATGAGTCCCAGGGAAGCATGGAGCAGATGTACATCGCCATAGCCCGTCCAGACAACTCATGCGATGACAGAGCAGTTAATGTAGATGTGCTCCAGATCTGCTTATTTCTCAGCAGGAATTTGTCATGTACAGTTGTGATGGGCCATTACAGAACATGTGTCATACATAAAGGGACTTATTTACAAGACCCTTGCACTGCTGTCATTTCACTTCTAACAACGTCAAAAGAGATGCAGCGGCTGCGCTACAGCCTTGTAAAGAAGCCCCACAGTGATGTGCCAATGATACTCCTTGGCATACCTCCCCTGAATTGTCAATCATTAATTAGGCCTGCCATGGCTTACACTGCTTAGCTCCCCTCTGAATGTGTTACTACACATAACACTGATCTTTAACAGCATTTCCTATTTGTTATGGGTATAATTCCATGATGCCCACTATGGATATGCTGTGCTTTGTACTGGCTTGCCTGACTACATACCTCTGACTGCATTGCAAATCCCACATGCTCCATTTGCATTGCCTCATGCAGGGGTTATTGAAGCCAGAGCCACAGGAAATGTCTTAACATATGTGACTCACATGGTACATGACACCAGTATGAGAGCCCAAATGTGTGTCAGATGGGAGCCCACTCACATGGTACTGTATCCAAGAGTATTCTTTCCTGAATGAGACCCATCTCTACCAATACCATACATGTCAATGATCAAATATATCATTTTCTGCTTAGGGGTGCATGGAGAATAAGTCTCCAATATCATGCACTCTGCAGCACTGACAGGTACGGTATTCATGTTACTTAGGGAACCAGTACGCATAAATTGAGATGTACGCCCACTCATTTACTGGTGTCTGCTTTTAAGAGGATCTCCGTATAGGGTCAACTTACTATGTGTGAGAAGTTGGCCTGGTATATGATGTCCACAAATTAAGGTGGGCACCGTCCACCAGTCCAAACAATCCTTATGGTGATTTAAGACGTCAAAGATAACCTTAGAAAGCTATCCAAGTGGTAGCTGTGGAGAGCAGCCTTCAGGCTTAGTCTTAAAGGAATGTTTAGCAGTTGTTTTACCAGAATGCAACCTTAATGTATTGATTAAATGAAAGAAGAACCACACAGTAGTTACAAAAATATGTATTTATTATTATAACACACCTTAAATACCTCACAGTATCTGCTACACACAGATAAACCCAAAGCACATAATACTGTAGCACAGAAACAAACGTAAGTAGCACTAATACACAGTGGGATCCAGGGGAGACCAAACCATATACAAAAATAGTAGTATAAGAACCACGACTCGAGTCAAGACAGTGTCTAGAGGTTGTAGCATTGCTGGGACCCCAAGGAACCAACCAAGGTGAGTAAGTAGGGACCCCACGGAGGACGGGTGCAGTGTGAGAACAAGACCGTGTGCTACATACAATTCAATGGGAGAGTCGCGGTTGCAGTTTTAGAGTTTAAGGACCCTACCCAGTGGATGACGAAGAAACCCTTTACAACATAGAAGGTTGAAGAGCCACCCCACCTGTGGATACTGAAGTACCAGAGTTACCTATCCCAGGGAAGCCGGGTGCATAGGGTCGAAGTGGCATTGGAAACAGCAATAGTTCTCAATGGGAGTCTTCAAAGAAATGCCACTGCTGGAAAGAAGAAAAGTGCCTGGTGGCACCCACAGGTGGTTTCTTAAAGGAAGGAACCTGAAAGCAGAGGGGACAGAGTCTGGGTCATACAGGAGTGACCACGGGCTGGGTAGAGGAATGCCCATTGATGTTGGGTACTTCAGCTGCGGAGATGAAGACCTTGACTCTGCAGCCACAGGGAACAGGAGATGTCAAAGATGACCAGGAGCTGGATACGAGCTGTCCCATAAAGGATGTCGAGTGCTGAGGGGTTGGTGTCCGGCGGGAGCACCAACAAGCCTTGGCAGTGGCAACTCACGAAGAAGGTTGAGGAAGGTCACGATCTGGCCCAGCAAGGACCAGGCAATTCACCACAGAAAGGGGAGTCAGGGCAGGCCTGGAGCAAGTAGGGGAGTCCAAGAAAATCAGTGTTGTCCCCCAAATAGACCCACAGGTCGAAAGCACAGGAGTCGCAAGGGGACCTCTAGCAGTTTCACAAAGTCACAGCTTGCAGAGCACAGAGTACAAGGAGGCTAAAGTCCTTTGTATGAAATGTGCGCAGAGGTTGGGGCTATCGATAGCCCAATGCACTTAGTTGGGGAATGCCAACAAGCATATGCAATTGTAAAATTACACAGTGCACATTGGTTTGGGTTCGGCGGTCCCCACAAGGGATACTGGTGTCAAACTCCATGACAAGGGTAGCTCAACCTCAAGGAATGTAGGAACCCACCTCCTGTATTTCTGGAGCCTTGGGAGTCCAGAGGATCTCAGGATCGGCAGGCCGGTCAGTTACATTATGGTGCCTGCGAATGCAGGGGAGTGACTCCTTCACCTCATGGGAGATACTTCGGATGTCCTTGATGCTCCATAGGTCCTGCACGGAGCCTGTATGGTGCACAGGCACTTATAATGCTTAGGAAGGACAGGGAGACGAAGTTAGGCCCAGTTGAAGTCCAGCAAAGTCCAGAGTGTCTAGATGGTTGAAGTTCAGTGGTTTCTTGATCAGGATCTTGTCCACATCAATTCTAGGGTCCTACAACCAGGTAAGCCCTTTTGTACCCACGGTAGAGGGTTGGACATATTTAGGGGACCCTCTCAGGGGAGAGTCAAGACAGTGGGGAGGATACTCCCATGTCCTTTGTCCAGTTTCGTGCCAGAGCAGGAGCCAACGGCTCCCAGGACTGGTTTGAACTGGGCTATGCCCAGGGACACCAAGTGTGCCTCAGATGCAGACTTTCATGCACTTTGGAAGTGCACCCACCCAGCCTCAATACACTAAATCCTGTCTGGGAGGTGGTCACACCTCCCTTTGACAGGATGCCTATTGTCCTGCCTTCCCCTACTCTAGCTTGTCTCAGCAGGAGGAGGGCAGAAACGTGTCTCTGGTCGGCAGCAACCATTTTGTACTGCCCGGGCCGAGAAGGCTGGTACTGGAAAGACCAGTGACCCCATAAAGCTCACTTTAGAAGGGTGTGATAATGCCCCCCACACTGGTTACCGGTGTGGAGGTATGATTCCAAGGTGTTTGATACCAAACACAACATGTTTTGTTGCAACCGTTTTCGAGATAACATTTTACGTGAGCATGTAATGCACCTCTACCTATATGTCTGGCTGTGTCACCGACAACCCGGGAGAATGGTCTCCGAAGGCTGCAGAGGGGCTCTGCTCATGCAGGGGCACCCTCTCACATACAACCCAGCACCCTGCCTTCAGAATTGTCAAGGCCAGCTATAAGGGTAACGTATGAGGTTTAAGTGTAGTCACCTATTGATACAGTAAAACCTATTTCTAAAGTAGGTGGTGCATGCACCATCTTACACAGACTGCAATGGCAGGCCTGTAGTTCTATTTTGCATGACCTCTCATGGGTGTCATAATACATGCTTCAGCCCATGGGAGGCCTTTGGAGTACCTATGCCCTGGGTACATGTGTACCATATACTAGGGACTGACAAGGGTACCCCAGTATCCAATCTGGAGTGTACATAAGTACAAAGCAGATAGGCTGGGGTCCTGATGAGCAAGATCCAATCAGACTACTTTAAAACAGGGTAACATCAAGCAAAAAGTTGAGGTAACCATAAGAAGCAGATCCTGGTTTCCTACACTATGGTATGTGAATTGTGTAGAGGCATAGCATCATCCAGGTCAGCTACTATTGTGTAATTTGGTAGTGATGTGAGTCAGCACATAGTTCTGCAAAATGGCCAACAGATGCATGTTTAAGGTGTTCATAGGCATGTTTGACTCAGCCAGTCTTGCCAATGTGTATCATCCAAACATGTCAACCGAGTCATCTGAACACTTACAGCCTAGAGGGCTACATAATCAATAGCTTTGCATATGTATTGTGCTGTTGTTGCTTATTAAATATGTGTAGTAAGTTTCACAATGCTGTCTTGTAGTTGGACACCCTTCTGACACAAAACCTGAGATGGGCAACTTCAAGAACTCCAACTTCTCCAGTGAGTGCCTTCATCAGTGCGATTTGCATACTGGAAGGAGTGAGTGTGATGCCAGATGATTTGGGAATTGCCAGATTCAATGTTCATCCTTATCACAATTGAACTTTTGAAACGAGATAAATAGACCATGAAAAGTTGTGGTGACTGTTTGAATGTCTATCATCCTCTGACTACTGTTGAGGAGACCACTGCCAATTTGGGATGGACCACATGATAGGTTTGATAGGGGAGACATTATTCCAGTGTCATACAATGCTAATGTATGTGTAGTGGATGAACATCAGAAATGTATGTGGCTGCGAATGGTACAGAATGCATGTCAGTTGCACATACCTTGATGTTGGGAGCATGTATTAAGCAGAGGCATGGTCCACCGTGCAGTTGCTACAGGTCAAATATGAGAAGTTTTGTTTGCCTTTGTATGATATGGACTACTATTCTTGCATCCATTGTTACGTGTCATACCTGCCAAGTTATCTATAAAGGTAGCAATGTGTTCTGAAATGGCTTGTTGCCTTATCAATTACAAAACATTGTGTGACAAGACATGTACTGCCAAGACATATAAATTCTGAATGTGTTAAATGCCTATGACATAAAGGTCATTGCAAGATGCCGAAGGTTCACTCATACACAGTGAAGGTGAAAATGTGTACCATTCCATGGGTACTAAAGTTCTTTGGGCATATTAAAAAAAGAAAGTGACTCAGTGCATGCTGCAAGAAATTTGGCTGCGGCACACTAAGTCACTTTCAAAGCACAGGGATGCAACATATTTACACCAATATGTCACATCCCTGTGCTTTCCCCTGGACTGGCACACAATCGGCTGCCATTGGCGGGCCCCGGCACCCTTGCACCATGGTGCAAGGGTGCCTGCATTGTGGGGAGATTGTTTTTGTGCAGGAAGGGTCACCTTCCTGCACAAAAACAATTAATTGAGGTGATTTCCTCTTTCAATGCATGCTGCAGAATGCAGCACGCATTGAAAGAGGAAAAACAAGGAGAAATGTAAACATTTCTCCTCATTGCGTCTAGGGTGACGTAGTATTCTGACGCATTTCCAGGTTTCTTATTCCTCCTATATCTGAAAATGCCTCAGAATACATGGGTGTAGCGTGGGAATACCCACAGCAACACCCATGACACTCCCCTTAACACAAAGTGCTGAGTGTGAAGGGGCGATATTGACAAGCACATGTAAAGCCACGCAGGGTGGCTTTAGGTGTCCTTTTAAATATCGGGCAGTAGGTTGCACCGCCAGTGCATCACGCAACGTGACAGACCAGTGGCACAAGGGGCTTGTAAATAAGCCCCTTTGTTTCCAAGCAAACTCAGTACTGAATCCGTCATAATTAGATCTGCCAATGATTTTGCTATTGCACAATCTAACAATTGGCCTTCCTTTGTAATTTGGACTGAGGACCTTTAATATGCTTGATAATAGGTATGTGTAATCTAAGCTGCGAGATGAATTTAGACTGTGGGGGCTGCTACCTTAAGTGTAATGTTAAATATGATATTCTCATGATGTTGATACCTGTTCCTAGTCAGCCTTTGAGTGACATTATTGTCATTGTTTCAAGTGACAATATGAGCCCTGATGAGCTGCACCAGTACAACAAATGAAAGATGCACTTTCACCATATCAAAAGTGTCACCAAGGCACGCAGGGCCATGAAGAAGTGATATGAGTCTGAAAAGGCCCAGGGGAAGTGGTCTGTACTCCGATGGGTCCACCACCCATCACAAGGGGAACCTCAGCCCACCATGGACAACCAACTTCAGGTGCCTTACAAACAGCCGCCCCTAGTATCTCCACCAGCGGGCCTACTCTACCATTCTCTACCTTCTCTTCTCTACCACACCCCAGCCCACAGGAGTGCCCTGAAGTTATGAGCAGGAAATGAGAAGGACATGTCAGACGTAAAACTCAGAATGGCAGTCCTTGATAACAAGATAGACCAGGCCTTATCCATGCTGCAAGACATAAAGGGGGCTGTTGGGCAGGCCAAAAAATTATTGCCATAGGGAATCCTTCTGCTGTTCCCCCTGCTTGCAAGCAGATATTTTAAGAAAAGTTATTAATAGGTTAGTGTAGTTTTAGTGATAGTATAGTTATGGTGATTTTAGGAGATTTTTTGGGGTAGGTTAGTTTGTTAGTGGGTAGAGCTACTTTGGGTTAGCCAGTGGGTTGATGTATTTATATGTACAAAAATATTTAAAAAACTAAATAATTTCAAAAAGCTTATAATAGAAATCAAAAAAAAATATGATTGTTAAGGTTGTTATGTGCAGGTAGTTGATGCTCAGGTGTAGTTTCTGTTGTCCTTGTGTCAAGATGTGACTTGGGTGGGTTGAAGTTTATCATGTCGTGCTAATTGTGTAGAGTAAGCTAAGTTAAGTTAAGGTACTTTTTTAATAGTAGATAATCTAAGATAGTGTAGGATAGGTTATGATAGGTATTTAGTATAGGGTAGATAGATATTTCTATTTAAACTTTTATATTTACATTAAATCTCATAGTTAGCTACATACAGGTGTACTTCATAATTCACTGTGTGGAAGTTAGCATGTGTGCTATGGTGAAATTTTGTACATGCATTAGTCTTTGAATGAAGTGTCTGCCAACATGTGTGAGTTGGTTTCTTAGCATGGACAGGGATCTGTCTGGCTGCCCATTACCTTAATTAATCTTATATTCAGACATTGTTGAGCAGTGGACATGGCATTTATGAATGAATTATGACACAGTGCTCATCTTGAGTTCACATATAAGATCTATGTGTATTCTGGTAATGCAACCAGCCGTAGAGAGATTTTGTACTCAATGACTTTTGCGCATATAGTAGATATTTAAACTCATACATTGATGGCTGCCCCGTAACCTCTCACACTTGCAGCATTTACTCATCTACCCAATGTTGTATGTTTGCTAGTAACCATGGATGGACCTGACACTTGTGGGGTGACTTAACTCACCATTCACATTGACTGCATGACACTAGTTGAACTTAATAGTTGCTACTTTGAGTAAGCACTTATTAGTCATCACAGAAATACTGATTCCAAAATATGTTGCACTCTCACTGCCTAGCATTGTCCCGGACACCGCAAAAGAATATTCCCTTTGGCTAGTAGCTGGTGTAGTTACCTCCCAGAATGGCCAATGGTGAACCAGGTCCTGACTCCTAGAGCCACACAGCACACAGGTAATAATTATTAGTGCATTCATTTACAAGTGCAAATGTTGGAGGAGATCACAGCTAAAGTTGATGGGACAACAACACCAAAGGATGTTTAGAGCCAGAGGATGTCTAGACAGAGTCCATGTGGGGAACATGTCAATGAAATCCAGGTGCTCTTGGTGGGTGTCATGGCCTATGGTTGGTAGGTTGTCATCACCGTCATCGTCACTCATGTCCGGCACAGGGTGCTGGATAGGAGGTGAGGATTCACTCTCTGCAATGGCATGGGGAAATGCTTTTGGTGATGTCTTCTACATGTTGACATGATTTAAAGCAGTTGACAAACAAGGTGCATTACATTACACTTTCAGTTCCTCTTTGATGCGTAGGGCAGCTGTTACTTAAGAGTGCGGATGGCACGAATTCTCTTGAGATTTCTAACGCCAATGTTAACACCGCAGATAATTATGAGGCTGATATATTTGCTGAAGCCCCTCTGGTAACTCCTCAAGATCAAGACTTATGCGATGTGGCTGGCTCAAGTGCGGTCACTATCTCAGCTGCCTCAGTACAAAGAATGTTTGCGGAATTGTCTGCAGAAATTAAGCAAGGCTTCGCTGAATCAGCCTCTAATCAGAAAGAGATAAGGACTTTCTGTGAATCTCTTGATGAGAGATTAGGTAATCTGACCTTAAGAACACAAGCCTTAGAAGAGACGGTGGGGCAAATATCAATGAGCGCTGAGGGCACCGTGGAGGACATTGTTAAACTAAGGAAAGAAAACCAGGCCATCTCAGAAAGAATGGAGGTGTTAGAAAATAATGCTAGGCGGAGTAACATACGCATTTTGAATATTCCGGAGGGGGCTGAATGCGCAGACATCAAGAGTTACATAATCACTCTTCTGAAAGAAACTTTAAATCTCTCTCAATCCACTGAGGAGCTAGCAGCGGATATTCAACGTATACACCGGGACCCCTTCAGGCTCAATACCCAACGGTCTAAGCCTAGGAAAATTCTCGTAAATTTTCACACCTATTCACTTAAAGAACATATCTTGAACCAGGCTCTTAAAATGAAGTCACAAACATATAAAGGCTATAACTTTCAGATCCGTTCAGACTTGTCCCGCTTTACTTTGGATAAACAATGGGAGCTCGGTAAAAGAATGGACGCTTTTCGTAAATTTGGTGCCACAGTACAAATGGGGTTCCCTGCATCCCTTAAAGTCATGTTGGACAACAAAATGCACAATATTAGGTCTGTGCAAGCCGCAGATGAACTCTTGCTAGCCTTTGGCAATAAGAAGCAAGGAGAGTGATTAAAGTTTCATATTTGGAGAAGAAGTATCGCCATTAACCCCTAAACTTAGACTCAGAGGAGGCAAAAGTATTGGAGAAGTGCATTGAAATGCCCTAAGGCCCTAAGGTCGAAAATCAAACGAAATAATAAAAAAGAACAAATGAAAACAATAATAAATAAACAAATACAGGGGAAAAAAAACACACAACAACCGTAAAAAAATAAAAGGGGGGGTGAAAGCATCAAAAAAAAAAATATATATAAAAATAACTCACGAATGCAAATATACGATTTACACAGCCATGTTTGGCGAGTCACCTCTAATATAGTATGGGCACGAGGTGATGAGACGGGGAAGAGCTAGGAGCACTTACTTCCGGAAGTTTTCCGGGTGGTGAGTACGGGGTTTTCCAAGGGAGGGTGTTGGGGTGGGCACGGGGGGGTTAGGGGGCAAAATCACACTATTAGTAAAAAGCTCCAATCTTTATATGTAAATAGCTTTTTCTTCAACACGATGTTTTTATTTTCTCATCTTAAGACGCGAAGTAACAATTCGTTTGAATCATTTATCATCGTCCTGTCACAGCCAGCCCTAATAAATGTCTCAATTCTACAACCTAATGAGTAAATTAAAAATATTGTCCTGGAATGTTAATGGTCTCCGCACCAAACCACGAGCTAACAAAATCATGCAGTACCTTCGGGACACTGATGCAGGAATCATCATCCTCCAGGAGACTCACTTAGTCGAGAGTGAGATACTTGACTTGGTCCGTAGGAACAGATGGATAGAATCATCAATCTCTACAACACAAAGTTCTAACACACGGGGGGTCTCGATATTTTTCAGAAAATCTGTCATATTCAAAGTTAAGCAGCAGAAAGTAGATACCGGAGGTAGATGGGTTATAGCGGCAGTAGAATTAGGGGACACAAAATTAACACTCGTGGGATATTATGGTCCTAATATAGATGATCCCTCAACACTGGAAACCTTATTTAACAACTTGCTTAGTTTCCCAGACCCAGTGATAATAGCAGGGGACTTTAATATTACTTTGAATCCACTTTTAGATAAAACCCCTAACAGTAGGCAGAAAATAACTTCTAAATCTAGGAACTGCCTGTTAGGTTTGATGCGTCAATATGACTATTTAGACATTTGGCGGTTTAAAGAGGGTCAAAGGCAAGAATTTTCATTTAGGAATCATAAATATAGACACAAGTCTAGAATTGATTTTATTCTTATAAGTAGAGCTTTCGCTGAAAATACAATTTCAATACAATATACCCCAATACATCTTTCTGACCACTCTGCAATTGAACTAGTACTAAAATTAGCCACAACATCTCCCATTAAAACATGGTCCTTTGATAGATCTCTCCTCTCTTCAACAGAGGATATTGTATTCTTACAATCAGAGACAAAGTATTTTTTTAGTACTAATAAAGATTCAGCTCCAATAGGGACTATTTGGGATGCGTTCAAGTGTACTCTAAGAGGCCTCATTAAGAATAAAGTAGCCTTCCGCAGTAGACAATATATAGAAGAAGTTACCTCTATTGAGAGAGACGTTTTGAGAGTACAAAACGATATGGATAACATTGATCCCACAGAAAATCCTACTTTTGCCCTCAAACAAGCAGAATTGAGCAGGCTGAAACTTTCATTGTCAGCAGTTTTGGAGAAGCGGGTCATGCAGAGATGGGAAGCAAGTAAGCTCGCCCATTTTCAATATGGCGAGGGGGCAGGTAAATTACTTGCCTGGAAAGTAAAATCTGACCGGGCACGAAACAACATCTGTTCAGTTATTTCAGCGGAAGGTACTTTCTCTAGAGATGAGGAAATCAGAGCAGTTTTTAGAGAGTTCTTCGAAACCATTTATCAAGACGATCTTAGGCCGAATCATTGTGACGTAACTAATTGGCTGGGGGGCATACCTCTTCCCTCCCTAACAGAAGAACAATCTTGCTACTTGGATGGGGAAATAACTATAGCAGAGGTGGAGGAGGCCATAAAGAAATCAAAAAACGGAAAAGCGGTTGGCACAGATGGTATGCCTAGCGAGATTTATAAAAAACTTATTTCGGAACTCTCACCAGTGCTAGTCACTTTGTTTAACCAAATTCTTAGAGAGGGGAAAACACCACCGGAGTCATGGAACAGTGCTGTCATAACCCTAATTTTGAAACCTGGTAAACCCGCCTCTGACTGTGGCTCATACAGGCCCATCTCTATACTAAATGCCGACTATAAAATTTTTACTTCCATTTTAGCAAACCGGCTGGGGCGGATAGCTCCGGATATAATAGCTTTGAACCAAAAGGGTTTTATAAAAGGGAGACAGCTCTGTGAGCTTACATACGAATTGATTGGTACAATTGATATTGCTATCAAGGAAGAAATTCCACTGGTTGTTCTCACTCTAGATGCCACCAAGGCCTTCGATAGGGTGAATTGGTTGTACCTATCGGAGGCCTTGAAGAGCTTTGGTATTGGAGATGGATTTCGGAGGACAATTCAGCTTCTATATCGTAACCCTTCTGCTTCCCTACTAATTAATGGAGGCCTGACAGAACCTTTTAAGATCATGAGAGGAACCAGACAGGGTTGTCCCCTGTCCCCCCTTCTTTTTGATATATATATAGAGCCATTTGCTCAGATCCTTAGAGATTACACACTCATTAAACCCTTTGTTTATGGAGGCTGGGATAAGAAGGTGGCACTTTATGCGGACGATATTATGATTTTCTCTACAGATTACGAAGAGGCGTACCCAGAAATAATTGAACAGGCTCATATATTTGGGAAAGTTTCGGGATATGAGATTAATGCTCTCAAGACAGAATCAATGTCCTGGAACTGTAACAGAACTAATAATAATGGGACATTTAAAAGTCAAATTCGTTATTTAGGGGTGAATATAGTTGAGGATATCAATGTAATCGCCTCTCTCAATTTCAATAAAGTTGCCACAGAGTGCAGGAAACTCATGAGAGATTGGTCTCATCTCCCGCTTTCTGTTCTGGGAAAGCTTAATCTGGTGAAGATGAGTATCCTACCGAAAGTTTCCTTTTTATTTAATTCAATTCCACTTTATTTTGATTCAAAATTAATTTCCAAGCTACAGAGTGCTATCACTAGTTTTATTTGGAACAACAAAAGTGCCAGAATTTCGTGGAAAAAAATAAGACGACGGAGGGAGAAGGGAGGGCTGGCTGGACCAGACATTCAAATATACGCATGGGCCTTTCAATTATCGCACATGCGTATGTTGCTTAAAACTCCGCTATCCACTGGGATGGGCCCTCTTTTTTCTACTCTACTGCTTAGTGAGGGTGTTAATCTTTCCGGTTTCTTGTTTAAGTTCAGTGACCCCAAATTCTTTAAAAAAATTAAACTGAAAATTCTAAATGGTTTTGTATCTACTTGGTACAAAATAAGACAAGCGATTAAGATTGGCTACTATTCAGCTAGGGCATCGATATGGAATTTACCCGCCCCCCCCTTATGGACAACAGACGCCCTAAATAAACCCCTACTAGAAGCTGGTATTAACTGTTGGGACGACTTGTTCATGGATGGGGCTCTACTCCCATGGGACTATCTTATTAACAAAGTCGGCCCTGAGTTGTCAAGATTTAAATATATTCAGATTTCTAGCTGGGCTCAGACATATTATGGTCAGTCAATGAGACGTTGTAAGCAGCCTATAGGTGGTGTTAGTGACTTGATAACTTCCTTATTAGATAACCCAGTGGCGAAAAAAGAAATCTCCTGGTGGTATAACAAAATATTAGATGAAATTGATATTAGTTTTCAACTACCAACAAACTTATGGGCAGAATTAATGCCGGGGCTGGAAGTGGAAGAGCTCTGGAGTGCTTCTTGTTCATTGCTCTGGGATTTAGTTAAACCATCGTGGCTTCGTCGGAATCATCTCTTCACCTTGCATAGGGCATATTATTCCCCCCATAGGTTAACAAAATTCTCATTAACTGGCCCAGTTTCATGTCCTAGATGTGGGCTTGTTGCAGCAACCGATACACATATGTTTTTGGAATGTCCAAGTTTATCTGAATATTGGGAAGTCATTAAAAACAAGTTGTCGCATTCTGTGGGCGAAAACATTACAATAGACCTCAAGCTTGTGATTTTTGGTCTGAGAAACAATACTCATGATGCAGCAACAAGATTAATATTTTATTCTATCCTTGCAGCACGTAGGGAGATATGTAGACACTGGAAAGACGCTTTACCACCTACTGCGCATGAATGGCGAACATCACTCCTCCAAATTTCTAAGCTGGACTTAGCCAGGGTAGGAAACCCGAACACTAGAGCATATTGGGCAATGCTTGGTTAGTCGTGACCTTTACCTGGGTTTTTTTTTGTTGTTTTTTTTTTCCCCCCAGGTCCTATGATTAATGTGAGCATTGCCTACCTTGGCTATTGAGACTATTAGTCTAAATTTCAAGGGGGTCTCGATGATTTGGGCTCTATCAACTGAGGTATCATCTTAAGCGAGTTTAAGAGTGGTCGCTGTATTTAGTGCCAAAGGGGAACTGACCGTACCTCTCGATAGATAAATCCCTCACCAGCTATATGGCTGAGTTGGCACAGTACAAGACCTTCTGGCTATTCGCTCTGTGGTGGTTTTCTTCTCGGTATTGATAGATTGGAGCTATGCACACAAATGAGGATAAAAAAAAAAAAAAGAAAAAAAAAAAAAGAGTGCGGATGGCAGCTAACGCTGTATTTCCCTTTCAGATGACTGGGCCTCAGTATTGTCATCAGTACCACGGTGTGCCTTCTCTCAGTGGATTGGCCCTGTCTGGTTGTATGACGTTACAATGCATACCATTACAACGGATTCTCCTACAACGCGGTCATTACAATGCAAAAACCACTACAACGCATGATTTTACAATGAATACCATTACAACGCAGTCCTATAGACAAGCATTATAACTTCCATTACAACACAAACCATTACAACTAATGACGTTACAACGCATACCATTAAAACGCAAATATAAAGAACTGTAAAAAAAATCATTCTCTCTAAAAAAAAATGTTTTAAACCGTAACACTACATTTTGAGAAATTAAATAAAAAACGAAATTGGGAATGAAAATTTACAGAATCTATCATGGTTAAAAAAACTATTCAATATAACACTGACACAAAACGAAGCAGATGCATTTCAAAAGCAATTTTTCAATGTTCCGTTCTCTATTATTACTAATAACTCAGGATTCATTCATGTAACAAAATGGCTGCCGTTCTAAACAAACAAGAAAAAAAGTTACATATTAAATATAGTTTGTGGCAGATTTCATTTCTAAATTTAAAATTTAATTGATTACCATTCAGCCCACAAAAACATATAAATTGAGCCATCCACCATTTTGTGCTCAGTGGATCACTGACTTCCCAGGTGTCCACAAACATCAGAGCACGGAGAAAAAAAGAGACACATTGCTTTGGAACACTGCCACCTACAGATCAAGTGAGTAAAAAAATTACAACAAACAGACATACACAAAACACAATAAGAGCCCTGCATGTTTTGTAATATTATATTTTTAATAATCCACAGACTTCTGCCTAACTCTCTCTAAAGACACTTACAAAAGTAAGTGTATCTTAAATAAATCGACTGGTATTAAAAAAAACATTTTCAATTATTTTTTATTTAAAAAAAGAAATAGACGAAATTACTGAGATGGTATTTAAAATAATTAATAGCAGTACGCCATGGAATGTCAATTAGAAAAGTATTGCTCAGAATTGAACTCAGGGCACATGCATGTAAGTGAAGGAGAACAACATTATTAATCCAACTCCAAAAAGTGTTTGCCTCAGAGGTGTTGTATGGTAGTGAGGGCAAATTTACTATTCCTACTCCCCCAGGTGTTTGCCTCAGGGAAGGTGCTGGGTGGTGGTGGGGGCAAATTTACTATTCCTACTTCAACAGGTGTTTGCCTCAGAGAAGGCGCTGGATGGTGGTCGAGGCAAATTTAGTATTCTTACTCCAACAGGTGTTTGCCTCATGGAAGGTGCTTGATGGTGGTGGGGACCAATTTACTATTCCTACTCCGACTGGTGTTTGCCTCGGGGAATGTCCTGGATGGTGGTGGGGCCCAATTAATTTCACTACTCCGACTGGTGTTTGCCTCAGGGAAGGTGCTGGATGATGGTGTGGGCAAATTTACTATTCCTTCTCCGACAGGTGTTTGCCTCAGGGAAGGTGCTGGATGGTGGTGGGGATAAATGTACTATTCCTACTCTAACAGGTGTTTGCCTCAGGGAAGGTGCTGGATGGTGGTGGGAGCAAATTGACTATTCTTACTCCAACAGGTGTTTGCCTCAAGGAATGTGCTGGATGGTCGTGGATGCCAATTTAGTATTCCTACCCACCATGAAAAGGTAGGCAGAAAGGGACTTTGAGGGCTCATAGCCATTCCGCTCTGGCCCTCTGATATGTCCTGCACCATGTGGCAGGCAAGCGCATGGTGCCTGCTACGTAGTGCAGGGATATGTCATGTGTCCCTATTTTGCATTGCTACGGGTGCTGCAGCCAGCAGCACCCACTGCAATGCAAAGTATAGGCATTGTGGTCGCCATTGCTGTCAGCTGTCCCAAACCAGCAATTAGGAGTCCTATTCTTTACAAAGGAAGCACGCATTCCGAACAGGTGCCTGCCACCGAGTGCAGGGAGCAACAGGAGTCCGACATCCAGAGGCCCTGCACCCATGGGGTCCCTACTGGGGGCCCCCAAAGTTGACTTCCGACAGCCTTTCTGTGTCGGTAAGACCGGCACAGAAAGGCAGTCGGAATCTGACATCATAATCCCACAGCCGTGAACAGCCGCCCTTGGGATTACTGAAAGCATTCCGACTGGCGGGCGGGATCTCCAAGCCCGTCGGAAGCCAATCGAAATGTCCGGTTGCATTCCTTTCCAATCAACTCCATCCTAATGGGTCGGTCAGAAAGGAATCCAACCGCCTGATTAGGATGCGGTCGGAACGGCTCCGATCGACAGTCGCAGCTGTTTCAGACCGCATCCTGACCAGGCCCTAAAACTCTAAATAAAAGTTCTAGAAAAGTGATTATTGATTTTGAGTTATCTATGAATAACACCATTACTAAATTATACCCAGAAACCCAAATTCAAGGATGTTTTTTCCACTTTTCACAGGCATATTGGCGGAAAATACAAACAACATCCTTAGGTGAAGATTACATATCAGACAGTGAATTATAATATCAACTGAAGGAACTGACAGCCTTATGCTTTGTGCCACCCAACTGTGTAGATGAATACTACACATCAATTACTGAATCTGACTAATTTACACGAAACAACAAGGAATTGGGCTCCTTACTAAGGGGCCGATTATGATGCTGGTGGAACCGCCATCTGAACCATCTTATCTGCCCGCCATATTTCCCTGGCGGGCTAATGGTTGGCAAGACCAACCGCCATGCATCTGACAGGCTCCTTGAGCCCACCGGTGTGGCAGAGGGGGTATTTTTCCCTACCATGGTGGCGGTGGCGGCAAGGCACCACTGTAGGGATTACAATGTCTTTTTCTGCCTGCTTTTTCATAGCGGTTAACCAACCATGAAAAGTCAAGCGGAAAGGGACTTTGGGGGCCCATAGCAGGCCCCTTTTCCTCCTTGGCCCTGCAATATGGGCACTGGGGAGCACCTATGGTGCCCCCTACATATGCCTGCACCAAGTGGCAGACACCCCATTGTGCCTGCCATATAGTGCAGGGATATGTCAGATGTCCCTATTTTGCATTGCTGCAGGTGCTTCAGCCAGCAGCAAACGCAGCAATGTAAAGTACAGGCATTGCAACCGCAGTGGTGGCAGTCGAATTATATTGCCTATGGTGGGACCACCGACATCCTGTCGGGTGGTCCCGATTTCCGCCAACCCGCCATCCTAATCAGCCCCTAAATTACTTTGAAGACACATGGGGCCTCATTTATGAAAGTGACGCATCGCTGCGTGAAAAAAGCGATGCGTCACTTTTCACTGCGACCTCCTTGCGACACCAATGATGCGTCATATTTACAGTATGACGCATCATGTCGCAAGGAGTTACAGATACGTCAGTATTTCTGACGTATCTGTAAGCGCAAAAGTCACGCATTGCTGGGGTGTGTCACAAAAGTGATGCAACTCCAGCAAACATGAGTAAAGCCCCATGTGAAAGGGCTTGCGTCAGTCTTATGCCTGCTGTGAGGCAGGTGCAAGATTTTGACGTAACAGCGTCCTAAAAGTGACGCAGTGAAATCTCATAGATTTCACTGCGTCACTATTATGAGGCTTTTTGCGGGGGAATGCCCCCTCTGCATACATTATACCTGACGCAGGTATAATGTAGCGCAGGGGTTTACAAAGTGACACATCTGCTTAGATGCGTCACTTTGTAAATAGTGCGCAACAGGAGGCATGTTTTACGCCGCCGATGCGTCACAAAAAGTGACGCATCGGAAGCGCAAAACTGACGCAAGGCCTCATAAATGAGGCCCATGGATTGGCCATCTAAGCAGGTGGGTTGCAGGAGGAAACTAAGGTTCCCAATTCGACTGGTAGAACTGTTACACCACCTGCTTAGAGGCTGGCGCAAAGACTAATAATGGCATTGAGGGATGGCACAACTCCTTCAACAAATCTATTGGAAAAACCCATCCAAACTTCTATCATTTTTTGGAAACCTTGAAGAAGGAGCAAAGTTACCAAGAAATGAGGATAGAGCACTCTTTAACAGGTAGTCTGAACCCATGTATACCCCAAAAATGTAAAGAAATGTCACAACGACTATAGGTACAAATGCAACAGTTTATGTTGTCAGTGGCTTCTGACTACCTGGAAAATATTGCAAGCATACTACATTTCTAATACAAACTAACCTCTTCTTCTAACTTACTTGCCTGTTTTTATTTAAACAATGAAATTGGTTTTTTTTTTAAATAATTTTTTTTAATGTATTAGGAATGTTGGAAATCCTACCTGCAGATGACTTCTTTCTTCAACTTTTGGTGATGTTTCAATTCATCCTGTCACTAAAAGTCTTCTATCTTTAACCAAAAAAATCCATACATTTCCAAATGGCCTGATTCAAACAAGAAAACACAGACTAGCGTAAACACCAGTACCAACAATGTATTTGTTCCTTTAAAAAGCTGTGTTTTAAGTCAGAATTGCAAACGCAAAGCTAACTTTTACACAAAAAAGGAAACATAATTTGAACCAAATAACAGCAAATCGAATCCATACTTCGATCCACAATTTAATTCGAATTTTTTTCTCCAAGTCCAACTTCTTTTCCAAGTTCCAAAATGCATTAATCCATTTAAAAAAGCTGGTCCCCCCAAAAAAACAATCCTTCTTCGCACTTTTGGAAGGCCTGCATCCCATCTCATGAATCCTTTTCCGTCTATTAAACACATGGCTGCTATTACGAAAAAACACCCAGTATTACTACAAAAACATGACACAAAAAAGGGAAAAAAATAGCTTGTATAACAAATACATTTTAAAATGTATTCCTCTTTTTTTTAGATATACTTTTTTAACGTATCTTGCAATAACTGCAATCCTAGGCCTAAAACAGCTACTTGCATATGATGAAAAATGGGTTAAAACATACATAACATATTATTTTACACTAACCACCAAATAACTAACCTCCCTCCTCTCTCCTTACAATTATTTTAGCCACCTACAACTCCACATATAAAATATTTAAAGTTCTTACCTGTCAGCAGCTCTTCCTTAAATCTGATCTTGACCGCGACACTCCACCAACAGTAGAAACCGACATTCAACCATGTACGTCAAGTCTAATAGTAGAAAGAAAAAAAGGACAATTATTATCATTGAATTTAATGCAAAAACGTGGGAAATTTTTGTTTTAATGTTCACAAAAATATTTGTAAAGTTCAAAAATATAAAAAAAAATTATTTGTATATTTATACCTTTTAATTATTTTTTATTGATTCTTAAAAAATTTATTTATTGCTTATAACTATTTTTACATTATCCTATTTGTTTTGAATTATTATAAAATATTTCTCAACCTTGAAAAAAGTGTGTAGTGATTCATTTAATATTTTATATTTTCTAAAATGTATTCTTAATTATAATATTGTGTTTCAATATTTTTTGCATTTTTTAAAACGTTACATTTTAAAGAATACATTTTTAAATATATACTCAGGTATTAAAATTAATACCTGAGTATTAATACACTTCCCCTCCATAAGCCCTAAATCCCTAACATCCTGTGCCTAAAGGATTATGTTACAAGCCCATACATAAAATATATGTTTTTTAAACTATTTGAAAATTGTAATGTATTCTGCCATTAAATTAATACCTAAGTATTAATGCACTTCCCCATCCATTACCCCTAAAGTCCACACATCCTGTGCCTAAAGGGTTATGTTGCAAACCCTTAAACGCGTTATTTTAATTTTAAAATTAATACTCGGGTATTAAAAGTAAGACCAGAGTATTAATACTCTTCCCCACCCATACCCCCTTCACTCCTCACATCCTGTACCTTAATGAATAAGTTACAAACTCTTGCATAATATGTATTAATAATGTATAATTTTTTTTAATTAACCTATGTTTAAAATAATACACAAGTATTAAAATAAATAGCTGTGTATTAAAACATTTCCCCAACCATAACCCCTAAATCCCTTTCACCTTTTCACCCCATGCCTAAAGGGTTATGTTACAAACCGATACATAATTGTTTTTTTAATTACAAAATTAAAATAAATATCTATGAAAATCAATGTTTAGGTATTACAATTAATACCTGAGTATTAATACACTTTCCCACCCATAACCCCTAAATCTCTCTCACCCCGGGCCTAATGGCTTATTATACTATCCCATGCATAATATAATATTTTTTTTAACGATTTAAAAAAATTTATTTACTTATCTACATAAATTAATATTCAGGTTTTACAATCAATACCTGAGTATTATTACACGTTCCCACCCATAACTCCTAAATCCTTCATATCCCATACCTAAAGGTCTATATGTTACAAATTCATTTGTAATAAATAATTTTAAAAAAATGTAATAATTGTAATTCAGTCTCTAAATAAATCAAAACTCAAGTTTTAAAATTAATACCCGAGTATTGATACACTTCCCCACCCATATCTTCTAAAACCCTCTCATCCCACGTCTAAAGCGTTATGTTACAAACCCATACATAATTTTTTTTTAAACTTAATCAATTTTACAAAAACGTATGGTTAAAAATTAGGTTAAAAAGAACTAACAAAAACATTTATAAAAATTAAATAACAAATACCACTTACCTCAACCATAAATGTAAAGTAATGGTACCTGCATTGTAATGGCATGTGTGGTAATGGTACCTGCGCTGTAAAGGATTAGTTGAAATGGCATTAGGTTGCAATGCCTGCGTTGTAATGGTAGTTTCTCGCCCTATCCCAGTGGTCAAATTGCAATCACTGACTTTTATGCCATTTCATCATGACTACAGCTGGTTCTCTGCAGGATGTCAGACATCCTTTTAATCCGATCCATGCACTTGAATGTATGCATGCCCCCTCTGGCTGTTTCAAACTTGGTCCTGGCAGCTGACTTACTGCCACAGAGTGATGGGACCTTAATAATACATTGAGTTTCATGTGCCTACGACACCTACATTATGAGTGGTCATCTCTCATGGGCTGACATGGCAGGCTGTTTTAGAGTGACGTGGCAGGCAGCATCCCCGATGGTAGTGTTGCTGCCAACGGTGACATGTACCTACTGAAGGGCATATTCACAGAGAAATGGCTCAACACAGCAAGCACTTTAGCTATGCCACACTCTGTCCTTCCACATACACAGGACAGCACTGCATTTACCAGGGTTGGGCGCACACCATGTCTTTTCCCTTGTGCTGGCACCAATAATAACGGCCAAGCACCAACACAGACATCCTTGCACCATGGTGCAAGGGTGCCTGCGTTGGCACATGGTGGTTCTTCTTGAAGCAGCACAGGGCTGTGCACAGGTGTGGCACTTAATCCAGTAAATACAGCCCATCCATGCATGAGTGGAATGATGCAGCCCGGCGCTGCAGATTTGTTTACATTGACTCCTTGCGCCTTTTCGTGACCCATTTTCCACTGGTGTAAAGAAGTAAAATTTACCCCCACACCCAATCATATATATGTAGAAAAGAGGAGTTCAGGTGGTCCCTACAATGGCAGCTGATACATGTGGTCTGATCCTGCATGCCAGGACAGCTGCATGCCATGTACTTTGCTCTTGGCGAGTATGGAAGTGACTCTATAAATGTCCCTATGTGTAGGTACTAGCCATGGCCCACATATCGCCAATCCCTCAGGTGTGTTGCTTCTCCTGTGAGACACCAAGTTATGCAAAGAATTTTGGGCACAGGAGTGACAGAGGGGCACGTTTCAGTGCAGGGTTGCGCTATGTTGACAACAATACAATGCATCCCTGTGCTTTCCTTTCTGCTGGTGCATATTCAGCTGGCTAGCACCAACGAAGGTACCCTTGAACCATGGTGCAGGGGTGCCTGCTTTGATGTACACAGGGGCGGCTTTAGGGAAGTGCGACTGGTGCGGCCACACTGGGTGCTGGCCTGTGAAGGGGGCGTTGATCTCAGGGGAGGGTGCTTTATTTAGCAGTAACTTATGATTGTAGAGATGAGGGGCACTTGTGCCCTATGGAAGTGAGGGAATCAGAGGAGGCTGTCATGGGGTGGGGGTGCCAAAAATGATTGTCGCACGGGGCGCCACCAGACATACAGCCGGCCCTGGATGTATGTCTTCTGAATGTGCGCCAGTGCATGCAGTTAATGCAGGAATGTGCTGTATCTTGTAGAAATGGCACATTGCTGCCCCATTCATTTTGAGTTAGGATAGCCAGCTTTGAGACTTGCACGCTACCCTTTGCTAACATATGATCAAAATGCCAATGAGGCATCCACTGATGTCATGTCTAAGCATAGATGAGCCAGGTGCCTACCTTTTGTCCTGCAGAAATTACTGCAGTGCGCTGTGACATAGCTGCTTGTACGGCATAACTTTACATATTTCCCCCATTGGCCTTTGTTGTGACCTACTCTGTTGCTGATGTAGTTGGTCATAGTCAGCACTGTTCTGTCCCGCAATACCAACCACTAACTCCTCCGAGATTTCAGCTGAGACCTGCTCCTCCAAGGGATATAGCTCCTCCTGCGGCACAAACTACCACCTCTGGTCTGCCATGCTGCCTGTAGATTGGTTGCTAGTTTCTCCTTAGTTTTGAGCTTGGCATAGTGCCAGCGCTTCTTACAGTCTGTCACTGTCCTCTTGACTTCAGCTACACTGGTCACCTTGTTCACTATGGACTACCACATGGTCTTTTTCTTCCCAAATGACACTTTGGAGTTGGCGAAAAACTGGTGTTGGTACTGCGTCACCTCTGCAATCAAGATCTCATTCTCCTCCTGACTGAACTTGCACTTCCTCTTCCTCTTCCCCTGAGACAATGGCTGGCCATCCTGGCTGGTAGTGGGATTGTGGGGGGTATGTTGTCCTGTACTGTGCTCATTCCTGGTTGCTCTATTCTGCTTTCAGGTAGTTGTAACTTTTTTTTCTTCTTAGCTGCATTTTATAATTTTTTTTCCATGCTAGATGTAGAAAATGGTAAACAGCGTTTACTACGCATGCAAGACAACGCATGCCATTACAACATGGTCGTTGCAACAACCGCGTTGTTACATTGCATACCTTTACAACGCAAGTCCGAACAATGACTTGCGTTACGGGGCAGAAGGTGTTGGATTTAAAATCCAGCACCTTCCCTACTGTTGCACATACTATTCCAACATCCAGCGCCCTCTACAGCAAGTCTTTGTCCTGACTTGCGTTGTAAAACTATACGATGTAACAATGCCATCGTTGTAATGACCATGTTGTAATGGCATGCGTCGTAAACGTGTGCGTACCAACGTGCCATATTCGTAAACAAGCATTTGCAATGCAATAGGTCTCGCATTAGGAAAGTTTGAGCTATTGGTATTGTAAATTTTTTTATGTATGTGTTGGTTTTGAAAATAGCTAAATTAATAGCTTTGTCATTTACATTTACAATGCCAATAGTTTTAACTTTCGCAAATGTGACACCTATAGCATTTGTAATGCAATATGTGTTGTATTTACGTGACTTAGATGTATTGATATTACAAATAACAATGGCTTTTTATTTTTTTAATAATTAATAAATGAATAAAAGTTATTGTAATTTATAATGGCAATAGCGTAAACTTTTGTAAATAACTTTTGTGAAGATTATGTTCAGTGTATTTTATAAGAATAGAAGTGAATAATTAACATCTTTTTATGATATTTGTAATAAAGTTTTAAACATTGAGAGAACATATTTGAACCAGTTGTTGTTGAATGGTTGCACAGTTTGATGCTGTGGTGGCGCTGAGTGATGTTGTGGTGGCGACGAGTGAAGCGGTTGCGTTCAGTGATGCTGTGGTAGCGCATAGTGATGTTGTGGTGCCCCTGAGTGATGCTGTGGTGGTGCTGAGTGATGCTGTGGTGATGCGATAAATAGATAGAGTGAGGGCGATAGATAGAGGGAGTGCAATGGATAGATAGAGGGAGGGTGATAGATAGATAGAGGGAGGGTGATAGATAGATAGAGTGAGGGCGATAGATAGATAGATAGATAGATAGATAGAGTGAGGGAGATAGATAGATAGATAGATAGATAGATAGATAGATAGATAGATAGATAGATAGATAGATAGATAGATAGATAGATAGATAGATAGATAGATAGATAGATAGATAGATAGATTGATAGGAAGAATGAGGGCGATAGATAGATAGACAGATAGATAGAGTGAGGGCGATCGATAGAGGGAGGGCGATGGATAGATAGAGTGAGGGTGATAGATAGAGTGAGGGCGATAGATAGATAGATAGATAGATAGAGTGAGGGAGATAGATAGATAGATAGATAGATAGATAGATAGATAGATAGATAGATAGATAGATAGATAGATAGATAGATAGATAGATAGATAGATAGATAGATAGATAGATAGATAGATAGATAGATAGAGTGATGGCGATAGATAGATAGAGTGAGGGCGATAGGTAGATAGAGAGATAGATAGAGTGAGGGAGATAGATAGATAGATAGATAGATAGATAGATAGATAGATAGATAGATAGATAGATAGATAGATAGATAGATAGGTAGGTAGGTAGATAGATAGATAGATAGATAGATAGATAGATAGATAGATAGATAGATAGATAGATAGATAGATAGATAGATAGATAGATAGATAGATAGATAGATAGATAGATAGATAGATAGATAGATAGATAGATAGATAGATAGATAGATGGATGGATGGATGGATGGATGGATGGATGGATGGATGGATGGATGGATGGATGGATGGATGGATGGATGGATGGATGGATGGATGGATGGATAGATAGATAGATAGATAGATAGATAGATAGATAGATAGATAGATAGATAGATAGATAGATAGATAGATAGATAGATAGATAGATAGATAGATAGATAGATAGATAGATAGATAGGTAAATAGATAGATAGATAGATAGATAGATAGATAGATAGATAGATAGATAGATAGATAGATAGATAGATAGATAGATAGATAGATAGATAGATAGATAGATAGATAGATAGATAGATAGATAGATAGATAGATAGATAGATAGATAGATAGATAGATAGATAGATAGATAGATTGATTGATTGATAGGAAGAATGAGGGCGATAGATAGATAGTCAGTTAGAGAGAGTGAGGGCGATCGATAGAGGGAGGGCGATAGATAGATAGAGTGAGGGTGATAGATAGAGTGAGGGCGATAGATAGATAGATAGATAGATAGATAGATAGAGTGAGGGAGATAGATAGATAGATAGATAGATAGATAGATAGATAGATAGATAGATAGATAGATAGATAGATAGATAGATAGATAGATAGATAGATAGATAGATAGATAGATAGATAGATAGATAGATAGATAGATAGATAGATATCTGGCCAAGTTGGGCCAAATTTACAACGTGCTCTAGGAGAAATACATTACAAAAATGGTGCCCCTGCTAAAATATTAAGCGTAGCGCCCGTGTTGTTGTTAATGCTCACAGATTAGAGTGGCGTCTGGGAGCAGTACAGCAATGAGGAGAAGAGAGTACAAAAGCGGGCGCCGAGGTGGGAGCAAAATACAAATGGCAATGGTTTATTTTATTCAAAACATCTATGATTGCGAAGAGGTTCATCGAGCTCATCTTACACGCGGGTGTGCATAGAGCAAATAAACTTGGCATTGCTGCCAAGACACTATTATGAGAATATTTAATGCAGAGAAGTTTGTGACAAAACTAGGATAAACGAGTCAAAGAACATTTTCTGCTAATAAAACGGAATTAGGTGGTCATAGTAAATTTCCCACAATGCTCGGTAATGGCAAAGGTGATCGTGGGTGAGCGACGGGATTGGTTCATGAAAATAAGGCCCACACTCACTGAGTTATAACAAACGTGTGCAGTACCTTTTACAAGTTCTCTCTGTATTTCTAAATTAATAAGTGGGACAGGGAGATTAAGTGATTTTAACGGGCGGGCGTGTATTGGTGGTGAAGGGGGTGCGGCTGGGAGCTAAAGCTGAACAAATCGGAGGGAGAAAGGAGGAGGAGGGATCTTAGAGCTGCAGCCCGAGGACAGGGAGCGAGCATGGGCGCGAGCGAGTTCAAGATATCCCAAATTAACACGTTAATCAATTTAACAGAGTAGGAAAATGTTACTTGTTTGTAAATCCCACTCTCAGTAGACCAAAAGTATTACTAGTAAACTAGCCAATGCTTGTCCCCACACAACCTGAAAGAAGCGGGCCAAAGTAAACGTTATCCCCCCTGAGCATACAGTGCCTCCTCATAGATTCCAGTTGCTGCAATCTACACTGACACAGATGAATGCTCGGCTCCCTTCGAGTCCGAGTAAGGAGAGCAGAGGGAGAAGCATGACAAGGCATAGGAAGGCGAAAGACGTGGCTCATTCAAGAGGCGCGGCCACGCTAATTAACAAGTGTCATCCGATCTGCAATCTGCTTCTTTCGGGAAAAAGCCATTTTATAAGTAGCAAAAGTACATTTAAACATTGTAAGTACATTTAAAAATAATGTCGATGTTCCCTTGTTTTTTAAGGAGCATGGCCGTGCTTTAAATGCAGCCCCCAAAAATTTTCAGCCACTTTAAAATAAATGTATGCGAAGGGAACTTTCTTTTTTAAACATTTTATTTGAGATGCTAATTAACCTTCGTTGACATTGTGGATTATATCAAGCCAAACTCATTTTTAGTTACCTGGAAAGACTCTAAGCAAATCACACCTTTCAAAAGAAGTTTACATTTAATCCACACGCACATGTTGGCACTGACAACACCAGCTCTTATTACGATTTTTAACTCCGACCTCAGAGGAAGTTTGCAAATCAAGTTAAATAAAAAAAATATATAATGTCATACATGAGGTCACGTTGAGAGTGCAAAACCTTAATCATGGCAGCTGCTTTCTCCCTGGGATAAAATAATGCTCCGGATGGAGGAGTATATAACTAAAAAAATTAGATCACTCTTTTGGAAGAAGCTCTCTAAGGGTTCTGACATTCTTCTAGATGAACAAGACTGGCCACCTGAGTTTGTCAGGTAGTGCCCACATGGCAAAGACATCATTATGCCAGCAATCTCCAATCATATTCCGATTCATAAAAAATACACCTATGCCAGGAAATGGGCTGTAGCCCAGGCTCCTGCATTATACAAAAATCATGTAGGATGGGATGAGGATTCTCCTCACCATAAAATCCAATTGAAAACACAACCAACTGCACAAAGGCAGTATCCAGTTAAGCAAGAAGCTAAAAAACAGGTCAGGGAGATATTAGATCAACTTGAATACCAAGGGGTGATTAAAACATGGACCTCGTCAATGAACAATCCTTTGTTTCCTGTCTCCAAACCAGACAATACATATCGTCTGGTATTGGATTACAGACATCTAAACTCTTGTTGCAAAACCTTTGCAGTACAAAATGCACACAGTGCAGCACTAATGAATAACATTGTGCGCAAAAAATATAAAACCACATTAGATATTTCCAATGGTTTCTTCTGTCAAAACATTGCACATGAAAGTAGGTATTTGACTGCTTTCTCAATTATGGGGACACAGCGTAACTTCTGTTGTCTCCCCCAGGGATTCAAGAATAGTCCAGGATTATTTTCAGCCAGAGTAACAGAGTTACTACAGACGTATGATTATGAGGCATTATCATATGTCGATGACATCTATCTAACAGACGATGATTTGGACAGGCACTTGAACAGAGTGAATAAGATAATATTGGGCTTTGCCTCTGAAGGGTACAAATTCAATTTCAAGAAATCACAAATTGCCCATCTCAACGTCCTGTTTCTAGGATATGAATTATCAAGTGAAGGCAAAAGCCTGGCAGCCAACTTCTTAGAAAAGTGTGCGCTGCTCCAACCTTCAAAAACGCAGAAAAACTTACAGTCAATTCTAGGTTTCCTAAATTTTGAAAGAACTTACATTCTAAATTACGCAGAAAGGGTTAAACCTCTCTACGAGTTAATCTAACTTGATTTCAAAACAATTAATTGGACTCAAAAACACACAGAACGTTTGCGTTCAGTGCAAACAGACATGTTAGAAACAATACATTTACAGACGCGCGTAAACGTGCGCAACCTAGTGATCCGAATCATTACAGGAAGATGCGGATTTACGTCCTTTAATGAAGAGAAAAAGTACCCATGGCTTATAAATCACACTTGTACACACAAGCAGAAATTAAATTCACTTCTACAGAAAAAATTCTGACTTCGGTTCAAACTGCAGTAGCAAATGAGAGAGCCCTCGCACAGGGTAAGCGCATAATAGTCGTTACTCCTGTACCTGCCTTAGAAGCAGTGACGAAAGCGAGCATTCCAAATGCAAAGGCTTTACATCAGAGATGGATACAATGGGTTAATTCTCTTGCTGCAACAGACGTTGAATACGTTTTTGACGCCTATTTGAAAACACAAGAATTTCTACAATATGAACAAGAATGTCCTCTGCCTACTGAAATTCTGCCTCTGGAACAGTATGGATGTATAATATATACAGACGGATCAGCACAACCCGCTATTGGGGGTAAACAAGCTTATAGTGCTGCGTGCGCGATCGTTAAAGGTCGCTGGTGAGATGGCAAATTCCAACCAATGGTCACTAAAACAATCTCTAGGAGATTGTACAGCTCAGCGAGCTGAACTGCAAGCATTCAAGATGGCGCTTGAAAATACTGATCGCGAAGTCCCTACACTCATAGTGTGCGATTCCTATTATTGCGTTCAATCTTACAATGAATACTTGCAGAACTGGATTCAAAACGGTTTCAAAGATGGGAAAGGTGGCACAATCAAGCATAAGTTGCTTTGGGAACAAGTAGTTCAGTTACGACAAGAACTACAAAAGGCTCACGTGATACATACACTGAGTCATCAACATAATGGCGTTCACGTTGCAGGGAATTCAGTGGCTGATGAAGCCGCAAAGGCAGCTGAGCAAACGGCTTCCGTAGCTTCAATCACTCGTTCAAAAACGAAAATAGACGGCAAAATAATGCAAGCTGTCAATGCTTCAAGCAAAGACAGTGGTAAAACATTATCAAAAAGCTATCTACTCAAATACTCATACATAACTGATGCAAATAATGTTCAGTTTGCTCGAATCCCTGGAGTGGGGGATAGAGTAATTCCAAATATGGAACATAGATTAGAACTAATTTTAGCAGCACTTGAAGGGCTCGCCTCTGCACATGCAGGTATTTCCGCTACAGTATCATTATTACAACAGAGATACTGGTGGCCAAGTATGAGGAAACAAACTAGAACGATCTTTTGGAATGTGAAATCTGCCAAAAGATGAAAGTCTCTACAGTGAAACGTCCTGCGCAGACGCCCCTGTTAATATCAGACAAACCATTAGCTTGTGTTTATCTGAACCACTGCCGTCCCTTACTGAGGGATGGTAACTATAAATATATCATGGTCACAGTGGATTCATGCTCAAGATTCATTTAGATGTGGCCTCAGCGCTCGGCTGACACTCGAACTGTTATAAAAGATTTGCAAGTCTTTATCGGCACATATGCAGTCGGCACGCTACCTTCTCTAGGTAAAGTTGATCTTTCATAGATTAGCGCCTGTTTCCCAACCTCTACCTCAGGGTTGGCTATAGGTATTCGTCTGATTTCACTAGACCCTAACAATACAATCCCGCACCACATCTTTGGGTCTGCGTCCCACCCATCCCACGGGAAACATCGTTTACAACGCGGTGTTTACAACGCACTACCTTAACAACGATGCCATTACAACGCAAGTCGTTACTACGACTTGCGCTGGATGGCGCTGTTGGTTAAGGAATATTGTAATTTTATATTCCAGCACCTTCCCTACTGTTACGTGGACTGGTGTTGGAATATAAAATTATATTATTACACAATCCGCGCCCTCCAACGCAAGTCGTTGTAATGACTTGCGTTGTAATGGCAGCGTTGTAAAGTACCGCGATCTAAAAGGATCTCAGGCAGTTTGTGAACAGCTAGATAACATTTAGAGACTAAAAGCCATCTACACTAATGCCAAGGAGTGATTATTGAGATCGGGCCTCTCTAAGGGCATGTGCCCCTTTTAAAGGGAATCAGGGACTCCTTGAAGAGCCCCTAGATATGACTGAAGTCTGAGAATGCCTGTAAAGTACCCCAAGTAAGGACTGTTCCCAGTGTCCTTCTACAAATAATTCTTCCCTAGCTGGGTCCATCACTAGTGACCCTCTTTGATACTTTCATATGTTGTTTGCGCTTAAACTCTACAGTGTAGGAGGGAGATATAAGTCACATACCCAAGCTCAGAGAGAGCCTTGAGGATGGTGCCTCTTACAGACCTATATCACTTTTAAAAAACAGATACAAAAATATTCACACAAATTCTGACTAATAGATTGGAGAACCTGATGCTGATCTTGATATACCCTGATCAGGTTGGTTATTATTAAGCATTGACAAGGAGTTATATAATTAGGCGACTGGCCCACTGGGTGTAGACAGTGGACAGAAAGAAACCACTGGCTTTACTATAATCACTAGATGCAGAGAAATCAATCGATCGGGTAAATTGAGAGAGTCTGGCACAGCCCTGGGCAAGATATGACTGGGTGAAAGAATTAAGGACTAGATCCTAATGAAGCATACAGTGACAATGCAGGTGAATGGACAGTTTTCCCTACAGAGGGGCACTATAAAGGTTTACCCGCTCACTCCCCTTCTGTCTGCCCACATATGGTGCATGATGTGTGGTAGGTTACACTTTGGGCCATCCGCAATGGGTTTCCCAATTAACTAGCCCCTTGCTGTTCTCCGCTCTTCTCCTCCCAGCTGTTGTACATCTTTCGTTTTTTTATTGCTAGCTGCGGTCACAATATCATCTGGGGAATCAACAAGGGATATATGAGTTGGACTATCCCCTGGAGCAGGGGGACGGTTAGATGGCAATATATTAGTTCCGGGCGGAGGCACCTCTATGACATTTTTTTTGCTAGGATAAATGTGCAGGCAGGATTCATTCTGGCACGATGCTCCCTGTCACAAAAATTAAACCTCAACAGGAAGCACTTACAGATATAAAGGTGCCCAAGTTGAAGCTAAAAATTCAGTAACACATTATAATCAGCCCCAACAACTAGTGAGCACGGTCGAGACTAGGCAGGTGTGCTTCCTCCCCATATCTACCACCTACAATTAGATGTAATCCTTGATGGAGGTCTTTGCATCTACGAGTTTCTCGAGCGCAAGCCCCGTGTACTTCCTGTGACCAGGAGGCTGTTCCTTCTCATCTGCTGCTCTGATCGGTCTCTGACAATTTATAAACAAGGCATGTGAACTTGCATGGAATCCCTGCCCGTTTGGCCTGCCCCACACACACTAGGGTATGCAACGTCTTCCTGCCCTTTCCTCACTATGATGGACAGCTCACTCGAGGGACCTCGGCGCCTTTCGGCGTGGTGGCAAAGTTACAGACACACGTGGTCAAAAATCCGGGAGTTCGTGGATTTTCGCGTGAACTCGCGGATTTTTTTTGCGATTTCGCGTGAATTTGCAGACCGCGAATCCGCAAAATTCGCCCATGCTTAGAATTTGGCACTTTTCTGTATCGTACTTCTTTGCCTGGACTGTCCGGCTCCTTTAACGATTCGGGCGTAAGGTAAGGCTACAGACAGTTCTCGGTGAGCTGTCCGACCGAGATCAGAATCGACCCCAAAGTGTTAAAAATGTAAAAACAAAACCATAATATTACCTGATAGCAGCTTCGACATCCGTCCGATCTTGACAGCGTAATTTGGGTAATTTCGCGTTCCACGGAAAACGCGAAATTGCCCAAAATTCTGCGTTCTGCGACTTAGCGAAATTTCTTGCTTGTTCGCGATCTAAAAATGCGTGTTCATGAGATATTTCCTCGCGAACAAGCAATTCCGCAGGTTTGTGGAATTTCTGCGTGTTCGCGAAGATTTTTTACAGTTTCAGAGAGATTTGCGTAACGTGAATACGCAAATTTCGCCCCCCTACTATCAACTGAATAAACAGACACAAAACCATTAGGAACATAAAAAATGGCAGCAATAAAACTAAATAAATGCATTTTCTCTAACACAAATGAATGGAAAAGCAAGGAAAAAAAGTTTAGAAATATAAATAATCTTTTTCATCTTTGAAATATTTTTTAAATATGTTATTGATTAAAGATTGTTTTAATTGAATGTTATGATAAATTAAAAAATGATTCTGTATATTTAATTGTAATAAATATTTGTTTAATAAAAAACATTAGTGGTTGTAACTTTTTAACAAAGTTAACCAATTTAGTTGGCATTAATTGCTAAGTGTATGTGTATTTTTTAAACAAATTATATAGTAATTAATTGTATTAGTATTAATGTGTATTCAAATTTGATACATACATTTAAAAAAAACTCAAAATAATTTTAACCCATATCTTAATCTTAAAAAATGCACATACTTCATTATAATAAATGTTCCAAAATGGATGCACTCCTCATCTGTAGCCCCTGAAATCCTAATATTCTGCCCCTTTGATATTTTTTAATTGTTTTTTTGAATATTTTTATTATCCCTATAATTTACACCATTAAATTAAAAAAGAAAATGGCTCTACTACCATTAAATAAAAACCCAGGGGCCGATTCACAGAACTAACTTAAGACAAAATCCTAAACTTGCTACTTTTGGTATTCAAAGAAGTTAGGATTTTGTCTTAAGTTTGTCTTAAGACAGACTTAAGACAGACTTAAGACAGACTTAAGACAAAATCCTAACTTAAGTCTGTCTTAAGTCTGTCTTAAGACAAACTTAAGACAAAATCCTAACTTCTGTGAATACCAAAAGTAGTAAGTTTAGGATTCTGTCTTAAGTTAGTTCTGTGAATCGGGCCCACTGACATTAATACATGCCCTCCCTTATCGGCCATAATCCTCATACCCTGCACCTTAAAAATTATTCATTGCATTTTTTTCAATTACATTTTGTATATTGATTTTTAATTACCCAAATATTTTACACCTAGGCCTCAAACAATTAACACCCTTATCCCCTTAAAATAAAAACCCATACATTAAAATAGCCATAAATTAATACACTACCTATCCTACTATTAAAACAATAGCAATTATATTTTTGCGATTTCATTTTGGATATAATTTATAATTACCCAAATATTTTACACCAATTTCTCAAAGAAATAAATATCCTCTCCCATTTAAGATAAAACCCATAACTAAAATACCCAGAAATTAATATACCATTATTCCTTATAACCCTAATATCCCACTCCTTAAAACATTTTTTTTCTTTTTAATAATGTTTATACTATAATTTATTGTATTACAGTAATAAATGACACTTATGCTTAAAATAAATTCCCATATCTTCTTAAAATAAGTACCCATAAATGAATACACTTCCCAACATCAACCCCTATGTCCATATTATTTTGCCCTTTACAAAAAATAAAATATATACATTATTTAGATTACCTTTTTTCAAATGTTTTCTGTTATAAATACATTTCAAATAGCTATTTAATAATGTATTTCTTTTTATGAGGTGATGAATCCCCCAACCCACCTCTTTTATTCATTTTTATATGTTTTGGAGTGTACCCCCAAACTCCCCTTTTTTGTATCAAAACAAATATTTTTTTTAGATATCATTTATTGAGGAGTAGGGGATAACCTCCAAGCCCCTTATTTAGTTATTTATTTATGTATTCCGTAGAATAATTTAAACCCTAAATACTATTGTATTAACTATCTATTAAATATTAAGGGACTGATTTAGAACTCGATACATGCAACAAATGGTCCTACTTGTATTAGAAATGAACAAATCTATGTTCTCCAATACCGTATTTGAATCAACATAAATTGATCAAAGAGAGAGAGAAAAATAATCCAATACACAATAAATTGTGAAAATCAATTCAATTTATATATTTTTCTTGTTAATAATGTATACTTTCAATAAATAATCTTATGGTTGCTCCATAAGGTGCATGAGAAAGTACTAATAGAAGTGCTCGACTGTTAAAGTGCTGTTAAAGAAGAAAGAATAATGAAATTAAAAGTTACAAACAACTGTAAACACAGCATCAAAATCACGTCACTGTGGTAAGCCTGTCCAAAACTCTTTTTTTATATATTCAAAACATATCCCTATAAGAACAGGAGGCCGATGAATCAAAGCACATCCGTCTAAAGGATCATTGAATCCAATCCAGGCCTGCACAATTTTATTGCTGTTTCGACCAGGATAATAAGTAGGGCAAATTAAGACCTTAACTGCGGGTCTTCATCAGGACATGAAAGAAGAGAAAAGGTTGGCAACCTAAAAAGGAAAATGTATTTACAATTAAAGTGAAGAAAAGGAAAACCTCCTCTCTCTACCTGCAAAAGACATCCACGGATTTTTATTGGTGCACTATCTGAACTACGTGTGGGATCCACGAATGACAATGACATATAAGGGCCCAAAGGCTCCTAGTCAGTATAAAATAATGAAGGTAAATCAATTTATGGAACATCTGAACAGGTTTAATCAAGAAAAGAAGAAAACTTTCGTAGCTGTGTGCTGAAAAGAAAATGGTCCAACACACAGTTATGGTGAACATTGAAGGTAGAAGAAAAAACTGAATTAATTCCCTCTCCCTCCCAAATTGAACAGACACAGAACAATCTGAGTGCAAGTGGAGTGGATTATATCCTGGTGCTGGCTAGCTATCTATCTATCTATCTATCTATCTTTCTATCTATCTATCTATCTATCTATCTATCTATCTATCTATCTATCTATCTGTATGTCTGTCTCTATATAGCTACTTGTAAAGTGCATAGTGCATTGCACAGAAGAGGTCCCGTGGCATTCTGAAACTAGGCGCCAACTAAGGTAGAAAGACCAGGAAAATGGAAATAATGTCCTATTACTTACCGGTAATCTTCATTACTCCGGGTCCCGTAGTCCTCGACACCTTCATACTTAACAAGTGGAGATGACCATCTCCCGACAGAAAAAAACAAGAGGAATGCTGGGACACTAATACTGCCCCTCCCCCCGGGAGTACATAAGCAGTACTTACCCAGCAAACCTCCTGTACTAACAAGCCCAGACAGGAAGGCCGGCCGCCCGGGAGGGAGGGAGGTTCGTATGAAGGTGTCGAGGACTACGGGACCCGGAGTAATGAAGATTACCGGTAAGTAATAGGACATTACCCCCAGGTCCCTCCGTCCTCGACATCTTCATACTTAACAAGTGGAGAATACCAAAGCAGAAACCCGGCCTTTCGCACACACAAGCACACCCAGGAAACCACAACAAAAGCAGCCACCCAAGGGAGCACCGAGAAGGAGGAAAGGAAGACCGCAGGAAACATCCGGCCCGCAACCCAGAACAGGACAGCAGGGATAAGGGCCGGAGAGAAAAGAAAAACCCAGGGCTCCAAATAAAGGAGGCCGCCAACCCGAGTAACCGGCAACCTGGACCTGGACCAGAACATCAAGACCAGCCAAAACAACCCACCGGAGAAGACCGCCCAGGCCAAAACCAGCAGGAAGGCACACAGGGCCAGGCAGACCCACCAGGAAGACGAGACAACCCGGAAGAAAGCCAAAGAAAAAAAGGCCAACAGAGCGCAGGCACAAGCACCCAGCCCAAAAAGTAAGGAGAAGCACAGGCCAGAAACACGGCCAAACTCCCAAAAAGAAAGGACCCGAGCTCAAGAGACCCGAGGAGGAAACACCGCCGAGGAGGCCCAGGAAGCAACAAGCACCCAGGAGCCGAACAGGACCGAGAACCCGACCCAAAAGACAAGGACGGGGAAGAACCCCAGAACCCAGCCGAAAGCCCACCAAACAAGGAGAGGCCAACAAGACCGGAAACCAGCAACAAAGAAAACTCAACCAGGTCGGGAACAGAGAAAGCGACCACAAGCCCAGAAAACCCCAACCCCAAAGGGAAGGAACACAAGGCAGGAGGGGAGCACAGAGCAACTGGGAAACCCCAGCAGCCGCCCAACGAGGCACAGAGGGCAGTACAAAGAAGGCGCCCAAAAGACACAGGACCGCCCAGGAGCCCACACCCAGGCCAGGCAAGCAGCAAGGGCAGGAGCAGCGGGAAAAATAAAGCCCAGGGAGCACAGCACCCAGACCACAACCACAAGGCCCCAACCCAGCAATGCCGGAGAGGAGCCAAGCAAACCACAAAAAAAGAGGCCAACAAACCCCAACAGAACCGGGAAGCCAGGACCAGAGCCAGGAAACCCGACCACGCAGGAGGAACAGCAGGCCCAAGCAAACCCCAGAAGAAGAGCAGAGGACCAAGCAGCAGGAAACCACAGACAACCCACAGCCAGGAGGGAGGGACCCGCAGAGGCACGAGCACCACAGAACAGCAAACCAACCACAGATGGAGGGGCAACCAAACAGACCCACACCGGGAACAAAGCCTGGGAAAGCAAGGGAGGAAGGAGCGAGCCAGGACCACAGAACCAGGAAAGAACCCGGCAAAGGCCGACAACAAACCCCTAGAGCAGGCCAAATAGGGTCAGCACAGCCCGAAAACCCAGAAGGCACAGCCCGAAGCCACACACAACCAGCAAGAAGCCGGCAGAACCGTACCCACAGAACCCCACACAGGCCCACAACACTGGGAAAACAAGCCCGGGAAGAGAACCAACAGCAGGAGAAGGCCCAGAAGGAACTACCAGGAAGCCGCCCCAACGCAGAACACCCCGCCAGGACCCAAAGGGACACCAGCAGGGAAGCAGAGCCTAAAAAGGAGCCCAACAAGCAGGAGTGGCACGCCCCAGCCAAAACCTCAGCCAGGCACCCACCAAGGGAACCAGACAAGACCAGAACAACTCAGGGAGCAAACACCCCCAACAGGAGACGGACCCGGAAGCCAAACGCCCCCAGCAGCCCCAGAAGGCCAGGCAGGGACCAACCCGGCCCAACCAAGCACAACACAGAGCAGACAGCGGAGCACGGGGACAGCACACCAACCCGGAGAACAGGAGGCATGACAGTAACCGGCAGCAGCCCGGAGGCCCCGTTCAGGAACAAACCAGGCAGGCACCCCGGCAGAAATAGGAGGGGCAGACAGCCAAAAGCCAGCCCAGGGGGAGCCAGCGCAGAAGCAGCCAGGCCAAGCACACAGAAAAGCCCCCGGACAACACCAGAAGCCCCAAGCGGGAGCAAGGGAAGCCCACACCAACAGGAAGACCCAGGCAGGCACCAAGCAGGGAACAGACGAGAACAGGAGCAGGCAGGGCCAAAGCAGAACCGCCGAACCCAAGGCAGCACAAGCCCCCCAAGCGCAGGCAGAGGGGGCAGACCACCCCAAGAGCCCCCGGCAAGACACAGGCAAGCACCCATGAGCGGAACCAGGCACAGCCTAAGGGACGGGAGGAACAGGACCAGGAACCAGGAGCCCCAAAGGCGACCAACCACACAGAAGCCAGGAAGCGAAGAACCAGGACACCCAAGCGGAGCAGAGGCCACAACAGCCAGCCCGCAGCTGAGGCAAGGCCACAAAGGGAAAACAGCACGGCAGGCCGACCGGAACCAGGGGAGCCCACAGGACCCCACCCCCGCATCGGCCCGAGGAGCAGGAACACCGACCCACCACCAGGCGGGGTAGGCATCCCGAAGCAGAGGGGGAAACAGAACGCACCCCCCCACAGGCCGTCGCCAAAGAAGAGAGGAACGCCACGCAGCAGAGAGCAAGGAGCAAGCAAGCACGCAGGAAAACCCCAACAACACAGGGAACCCCAGGAGCAAGCAAAGGCAGAGCCAGCGAAAAAAAGGAACCAGCCACCACAGAGGCGACCGGAACCCACGCCAACCCGAGGCAAGCCACAAACAGAAAGAGTGAACGCCCACAGAGCCGCCAAGAGCACAGGCACATCCAGAAGAAGAGTACCAAAGGGAGCAGACCCCGGAACGCCTACCATTCAAAAACAGCAAGACCCGGGGCGGGCCAGCAGCAAGGCCGTCGACCAGGAACAAGCCACACAGGAGGCAAGCAGCGTGGACTCCAGAGACAGCAGCAGGACACCCCAAAAAGCAATACGGGACGTAGCACAGCGCTGAACGCAAGCCCCCAACAAACCCCGGCACCCCCAGGAGGCACCGACCCAGGGACAAGACACACGCCAGAAGGCACACCCGTCATCACCCCAGGACCGGCACCAGCAGGCGAACAGAGGACCCACCAACACTGGACATCAGGAAAGCAGCGGCCGGACCCGAACCCACGGGCAGGAGCGCCAGCGACACCAGAGGCACAAGAAGAACCACGGAGCCCAGCGCCTCGCAGCACCTAGAAGAAAAAAAGTGTGGGTGAAAACAGCCAGAGCGGGGGCCAACAACACAACAAGGCCCCCACCGCAAATGTAAACGTGACAAAAACACATACACAAGCAGCAAAGGGACAAGACACCCCAGCGCTCCATGCCACACAAGCATGCCACATACGCCCAAGGCAAAGGAGAGGCATAGGGGCAGCAAAGGCACCAGGCGCGACACATGAGGACACAGGAACATGCGTAAGGCCATGGGAATAGCAAGTGACCCGTCCAGAAGCACAGGACGCAGCGTGTCACCGCCGAGACCCAAACCCGGCACACAAGACAGGAGGGGGACTGCACCAGCTGAGAGGCGAACACCACACCCCACAGCAGATGACACAGGCGGGCCAGCAAAGGGAGGACCAACACACAGCAAGAATGGCGCCAATACCCCTCAAAGCATCGGACCAGAGGGCAGGTAACAGGACCAAAAGAAATGACCCACACACAGAGCCCACAGCACCACAGGGACGGAAAAAACACAGCCCCGGATAGCTGTCATAAACCCTCCAAATGAGACAACAGGAATGTGAACAGGAAACACCCCAGCGCTGCCAGCCAGGTGCCTGCTGCATTAAAGTAAAGGGTGTCCGTTCTGAGCTGAATCAAAGCAATTATGAAATAAGAGTTCTGTACTCTGTGAACTGTCAACACTGAATCTGAAATAATTCAGTGCAGGAGCTGCCGTGATTGCGTTGCTGGCAATACAGGACGAAACACAGAAAAAGCACAGCTTCCCTCAGCTCTAAAATAGATTTCCACGACGATATGGGGAGAAAGAAATAATCACATAGCATGAAAGGTACACGTACAAGTATTTCCAAATGTCACTTCAGGGCCCCTGAAACAGAAAGAAAACGGGTCACGAGCGCCAGGCAGAAGAAAAAAGGGACCCCCAAATCGGGACTCACCAGGAGTGGGGGCCAACCCCAGGAACAAGGCCCCCACAGCACCGCCGAGCAGAAGACCATCAGGAGCCCATCCAGCAAGGCACGGCACCCCGGCCAGGCTCGGGAAGCCGAGCCCGCGACCCGGAAGCAACCGGGAACTCCAGCACCAGCCACAAAGGGCTGGTAGGTGCAGGCAGCACACAGCAAAGCCGGGAACTCTCCAATCCAAACACTGGCTCCAGAGAAAGACTGACTCCAAGCAAGCCCGGCAGGCCAGGAGGCAGTCCAGGGAACCCCACGCCCACACAGCCAGGCAGCAGGGCGGGGGGAGAAGAGAAGCACCGCCACTCAAGCCCAGCAGGAGCAGCACCAGCACACCATCAACTCTGTCGACAGACAGAAAAAAAGAACAGGAGGTTTGCTGGGTAAGTACTGCTTATGTACTCCCGGGGGAGGGGCAGTATTAGTGTCCCAGCATTCCTCTTGTTTTTTCTGTCGGGAGATGGTCATCTCCACTTGTTAAGTATGAAGGTGTCGAGGACGGAGGGACCTGGGGGTAATTAGCTATCACTAGAGCTAAATGACTTTTCCCTGATCAAATGGAAAGAAAGAACAACCAACTTTTAGAGGCTTTCCTGAACTTGAGGATGGCTGGTTTGTATTTCAGAGAGAGTGGACGTTTGTTCCATCAGTTTGTGTCAAGCATACTCAAGGATTTACCTACCCAGGAGGCTTCCTGGAATTTTTGGACAGTCAGCAAAAATGGTCAATCAGTATGCTTTTAGTAAAATACTTTTAAAAAGTTGCCAAATATCTTACGAGCAATGGTCAATAGCTATAGAACTTCCATAAGGTTGAACAAACAGGAAGTGGGTCAGAACCACGTCAAAGACATGAATCAAGGAGGCTACATGTTTTCGTTCACCAAGAGCAGTCATGGCACTCGATGTTAATGGAATTTTCTACACATAAATCACACTCCAAAGGTAGGACAGAAAGTGATTCACAAAAATTGGATGCAATTTGGTCAGTAATATTATTTTCTTGCATATAGCTGCAACTTATGCTTTTTGTATTAAACGTTCTACTTTCCAGAGACTGGTGGTAATACACCAGCGAAGATATTCCACTGTGGCAAAGATTGTTATATGAGGAAGCACTGTGGCATTATGAAAGTTAAACAGACATTCCTCTGTTGAGCTGCTGACAAAAGTGAAATATGGAGTAAAATGTGTGGACATGTTTACCACATGATTAACTACAATTACTTACATTTGTTAGGATTTGAAAATTTGGCTAACCAAATCTCCAGTAGCAGTGTTTCAGATAAACTGTGAGGTATAAAACAAAACATTTCTGAATGCAATGAGAGACTGGAAATAGAGGAAGGCCTTTTAAAGTCAAGTAACACACTTGATAAGCATTACGGCTAGTTTGATGGACAACCAATGAACCTAACTCACCTATGAGCATTGCCAAGGGCATCTCCACCAAAGCAAGGTTTTTGAAGTGGAAATCATCTGAATCCGTTCTACTACTGTAAATGATCACCAACAATATTGTTGTACAAGAATATCAAGGACAGAATATCAAGGGCCAAAATATCGAAAGGTCAGTGAATATAGGAAAGTATATATTTCCTATTCCTAGGTCCACATCTAAGTACCTTGAAGATATATGTATGGGTAGGTACATACATCAGGAATTAGGTATAAAAAATCTAGACTGCTAACTGTCAATGTTTTTTTCTCAATATTTTGATTCCGATATTTTGTCACATCGATATTGTGGATTTGCTATTCAGGGTGCACACCATCCGAATCACCTTCAGTGACTTTCAGGGCGGGATATTTCCACTATCCTGAGAAGCCCAAATCCACAGAAGTGAAGCTGGACCCCCAATCTCCCAAGAGGTAGCACCCCACTGAGCATATATATAATATCAGGCGTTAGTTGCTCCCCCCCCCTGGAGAGAAAGGAAATGTGTGAAGAACCACCAAAAAGGCAGAGGAGACTGCAAAACTATCTTCACTGCGGGACGGGTCTGAACTCTGCACAAACAAAAAATAATAAAGGAAGGAAAAGAACAAACAATGTTTTAGTAGGTCACCAAGAATATGAGCGGCTTGCCTCTAAGTTGTTACTATCCTTCCTCCCCCTACACGTGTAAAACCAAATACTCACAAGTCAGGCTCTTTCCCAGAAGCGGGCAGTATCTGGAGTTAATGTCACTCAAAACAGATGGTGGCACACGAAAGTTCAATCAAAATTTAGAGAGGCTTTTCTCCTCTGAAGGTTGAGTTTACTTGAATTCACCAAAGCAAAATAAAGAAATATGTCTTCATCAGTGCAGTGACCTGATACATGATATCTCTCGAGAAAGATCAGGAGCTGCAATTTCCCTCAATCACAGCTGTGAATAATTGGAACGTAATACAAATGAAAATACTGAGGTTCTTGGACAAGGCACAGTTTCCTGAGCAACCCTTGTGAGTTTAGAGTCATTTTTCTGCCAGAAATTGGTCGAAATAGAAGGTTCTGAGTAGGAGGAAAAGTCTGTAAAACTGGCAATTTTGGTCACTGTGGGTCTTTAAAAAGTGGTTATTCAACATGAGGCACAATCCAATTGACATTTTGAATCATTTTTTTTACAGTTGAAAAAAATCCATTTTTTGATGAAAAACGATGACCCCGGACCTGTCAAAATTTCTCCAGATGGTTAGAAATGGTCATTTTTTAATGTTTTCTCATTTGACTGTAAATGACTATTAAATGTGAATTATCTCTTTTGGAACTAAAATAAGTGTGTTTAGAGTCATTTTTCTGCCAGAAATTGGTTGAAATAGAAGCTCCTGAGTAGGTGTAGAGCTTTGCGAGTTAGCCAACTCGATACGGGTAGGGGCGTAACACAGGCCTCCGCAGCCCACGCGGTGCGGGGGTGCCCGAAGCTCTAGGAGCCCCCTCTGCACTGCACTCTGTCCGGAGAGCTCCTAATTGAGCCCGGAGGGGAGCCCTCTACATACCTTGCTGGGAGGCCCTCTCAATTTTCGTTACGCCAGTGGATACGGGATAAACCAAACGCTGGTGGGTTGATAGGCAACGGGGAACAGGGGAACAGTTCATCGGCACAGACGCTGAGTACAGGAAATTACGTCACTCTGCACATTCCTTTGTGAAAGGAAAGAACAACTAGACAATACACGGCTTGTCCGGTGAACAGGATTGCTGGAAGGAGGAAATGAACGTAGCTACGTAGGGGCAAGGTTCCCATAGGGGCAAGGTTCCCAGCCAAAACAGGAACAGTAAGCCAAGCGCCGATATCCAGGTGCGCCCACTTTTTATACTCTTCTCCCCAGACGAGAGCGGCAAAGCCATGTTTCTGTCAACAATAGAGGAGATCCTGGTCGTTGCACAAGGAAGGCGCTACATTTCCCTAGTGTTGTTGTATGCCTCCTTGTGTTTTATATGTGCGTGCATTATGTGTACCTGCACCAGGCAACTACACAAGCCGCTTGAGGTGTAACAGTGGCTCACCTAGATGTCCCAGCATTATGCAGAGCCTGAAACAAAACCCTACCTGGAACTGCCATGCATTTTGCCTATCTATGGATGTCGAACTCATGTATGCAACGCGGACTGGAAGTGTGAACCTAACCATAATTAGACAATACTCCCTCTAAGGTCATGATAGCTGCTCATCAGACTCTCAGTATAGTGGTAAGCCCTTCAAGACACCTGCTCAGAGGAAAGCAATCATTTAGAAAGGAGTGATTTCCATACGATGCAGACTCCCCAATGTACACTTCCTCTCAGAAGAAAACCAGTGTTTAGAGCAGGCTGGCAATAAAAGCAGCTTAAGTGAATACAGAGTGCAATGGAATATTCTAAGCTGAATAGGGAGAAGCAGAAAGACAATCATTAGAATGTTGAAACCGAAGGTCCACATCAGCCATTAGTTTCCCTCTCCCTACGTGGTTCTTCTACAGAGAGCCTACATTCTAATGTTCTGATATAGCCTTAAACTCTGCAGCCTCTGGCTAGACCAGCAATTAAAGGTCTGCTCCAGCATTTTGTCGGCCTATTACATAGGAGAAAGACCTTATTGCTCAGAGTAGGCCGCTGCGGTAGATTCTAAGGGGTTTATCTATGAGAGCCCTGCATCACTTTTGCACAACATAAAGTGGTCCAGAGCAGGCATAACGAGGAGAAATGTTGTTATTTCTCCTTGGTTTTTCCTCTTTACCTTTGTGCTTCATTCTGCATTACACATAGAAAGAGGAAAATGCCTCTCAGGGTGTTTTTTGTGCAGGAAAATTTCCCTTCCTGCACAAAACAATCCTGCATGCAGCGCTGGCACCCTTGCAGCATAGTGTAAGGGTACCTGCTTTGGCGTTAGCCAGTAAATTGTTCACCAGGGAAGGGGGAAAGAACAGACATGCACGGTATTTCCGAAACGCAGGGCATTTCTGCCATTTCACATTGGCGTATGAAAGCGCAGCAAGAAGTCTTGCGTGCTGCCCTATGCCAATTCCCCATAAATTAGGCCTTAAGGTTAGTAGAATATTCTGCTCCATCAGAGTGAAATGTTCCAACAAAAATAAATACTTTGGGCCTCATTTATGAGGTTTTGACGTAGGGCAGAGCTGCAAAGAATCTTGCTGCGTTGCTCTATGTAAAAAAAAAGGGCAGCAATGAGTTGTATCTATGTGACACGACACATTCCTGTCCTTTTCCCAAGCACTGGCGCACACTGGGCTGCTGTGCGCCAACGCTGGCACCCTTGCACCATGGTGCAAGGAAGTGTGCCTGCGTTGTGGGGCTGATTTATTTCGTGCAGTAAGGGACACCTTCCTACACAAAATCAATCAATTCAGGCAACTTCATTTTTCTATGTGTGTGCAGTACACATAGAAAAAGGAAAGCACGAGGAGAAATGTAAACATTTCTCCTCCTTGCGTCTGTGGCGTTAGGTTCTGGCGCATTACCAGGTTTACAATTTCTCATAAATCTGGGAATGTGTCAGGTTCCATGGGTGTTGTGTGGGAGTAGGGTGGGACTAGGGCTAGGGTTAGACCTTTAATTGGAAGTAGCTATTTAAGGCTTCTGGTGTGATTGGTTGTTGGACCAGTTGTGGGACTAAGAGTAAGGTTAGGCTTTCTATTGGAAGTAGGGACTAGGGCTACCTGTACCATTGGCTCCTTGGACTTGGGTTGTGACTAGTGGTGGGGCTAGGGCCTTTATTGGACGTAGAGATCAGGGTTTTTGAACTGATTGGGTGCTTTGACTAGGGCTAAGATTGGCTGCAAGGTCCTGGTCTCTATTGGTTCTAGATGTTAGTGCTAGTGTTGTGATTGGATAGTGTTAGGGCTAGGGTTCCCATTGGCTGAAGGGGTCACCTGATTACTAGGGCTACAAAAAAGGCCAGGCTAAGGGCGTCTTAGCCCGGGCGTCGAGGATAAGGGTGGAGAGGACAAGGGTAGTTGCCTGTTTGGGCCTGTTCGAGTCTGGTCGGGACAAGGGCCAGAAATGCTGCCCTTTGTCTCATTTAACAATACCCAGCCCACACCATCCACAACCACAAACAAAGCAATACACTCACACCAAATATTCACCACGCACAACACTATGCACAGACTAATGTACCTGCATGCACCACCAACCTAACCAAACCACATCTACACACCCTACTATCCCAACTACCATCACCCACAAATAGTACACAACTCTATCCTATACCAGTAACCAATACACTCATTACTAACACAACGCCAATCAACACCATAAATAACTACATCCCACTCAGACACACTCTCCCTGCTGTAATTACACCTAACAGTCCACCTTTTATCACTAACAAATATATAGTGATCCTTCCGGATCACTGACAAAATATCGAGGGACAAAATATAGACTACCCAAAATGTAGATTCCAAAATATCGACAGACAAAATATCGAATTCCTATCTACAAACAGGTAAGTACCAAAATATCGAACCCAAAATATCGTTTATATATATATACTTAATAAAAATATCGAATTTCTCAAAAATAATGTAAAATTAAAAAAATATTTAAAATAAATAGCTAAAATATACTTAAAAATACTTAAATTACCTTAAAATTATTAAATAACTAATTTAACTTATAAAAAAAATATACAATCCAGTTTCAGTTTTTAACGTCTTTATTTCGAATTTGTTATTCATAAAAGACACACATAAAAAAATAAAAAAAAAATAAAAAAAATACAAACAGTGCAATTAAATTAACAAAGTCATAAAGTTTCAAATCAATACTAACAGACAAAAAAGAAGAAATGACAAGAATTAGATAAAAATTCCCAATTAAACATACGTATACAGACGTCAAGAAGGAAAAAGACTAAAAAAAATATATTAAAAAACTTACATATATACATTTGTATAAAAAAGAAAACTGGACATCAATTCTGGTCAGACCATAGTGTAATACAATTGCATTCTATTCAAAGTTATTCAAGACGATAAGTTTCGAACTGACTTGATCCTAATTAGCCAAGCCCATCCAAGGAATTTAGCCATTCCAATGGATAACCATTGAGCAGTATTTGTTCTCAGAATGTACAAAGCTTCGCTACTCACTCGGGTATTAAGTCTGGAACATACAGGTTTCAACCACTTACATCTTGGTTCACTATAAGCAGTACATACAAATACAAAGTGACCTAGTGTTTCTCTACAGTCAGTACAACAGGGGCAAAGGGGTGATTCTGTCTTCTGCCAACCATTAGTAAAACCCCTCAGTGGCAGTGTGCCTACACGAAACTGATGGTATAGTTTCCTGTCTAATGTTTTAGGAATAACATCCCAGTAGGTTTCTATATGAGGGACTGTTTTGTGAAGCAGAAACTGACCTGTCAAGTTCTGTTTCTCCGAAAGAGCAACATGTTCTACTTTTACCGTGGTCCAGAAAAGTAATTTGAAGTCTTTTTTGTAGGGAAAGTATGAGAACCCGGCTCGGACCAGAGCAATGGAAGGCCCATATTAATCAAAGTAATCTTAATTTGCTTAAACCACGGTATGTCACCTGCCCCCTGCTGCATTCTCACATCCTGTAGTTCTCGGGCAAACATGGCAAGTTCTGGGGTAGACCAGATGCGCCTCCACAGTCTCACCATCCTGTAGAGGGCTTGATGTTTAATAGAATGCAAGCCCATATCCATCAACAATGGTAGGATTGGTGTAGAAGGGGGGAGGCTGACAAGATTTCGAAGAAATTTGTTCTGTATCCTATCTAGGACAGCCAAATCCACACAGCCCCAAATATCAGCCCCGTATAAAATGGCTGAGCTAATTTTGGCACTATAGATTTTAAGAGCCGGCAAAACTCTTTTGGTAAGAGAACATCGCTGCTCTTTTACTAGACAACCGGACAAGCGGGCAAATTTCAAACTAAGCGCCGCCACTTGTTCTTTCCATCTTAATCTATAGTCTATTGAAACACCAAGGTATGTCATTGCTTCAACCTGCTCCAAGCTAGACCCATTCATGGTAACATGACCCCTCTTTGGTTTATTTTTTGTCAGGACCATGAACTTGGTTTTATTGATGTTAATTTCCAGATCATTCTCATTACAGAAGTCCACAAATTTATTTATAGCAACCTGTAGGCCCTTCTGTGTTTTGGCCAGTATAAGAGTATCGTCTGCAAATATTAAAAGGGGAAATTTAGTCCCACCCAGTGAAGGGGCATCAGTAGGAATATCTGTGAGGAATTTCACCACTTGGTTAATGAAGAGTATAAACAGGGTAGGAGCCAGCACACAGCCCTGCCTCACTCCGCGAGTCACGGGGAAGGAGTCTGTGACCTGACCCTGCCGCCCCCATCTAACTCTGGCAAAATTTCCCTCATGCATCCTGATGGTAAGATCGAGGAGTGCAGCAGGCACACCCATCCTGCTCAAGGCTGCCCACATCTTCGCTCTGGGGACCAAATCAAATGCTGATTTGAGGTCCACAAATGCAGCAAATATCGTGCCACCTCTCAGGAATACAGTTTTCCAAAAGATCATGACAAATCTTAATATCTGATCAACTGTGCTTGTATATTCCCTAAAACCCGCCTGCATCGGAGACAGAATGTCAACTTCGGACATCCATGAGTGGATTTTTCCTAACAACATTCGAGCTATAACCTTTTGAAGGGCATCAATAAGACTGATGGGTCTGTAGTTCCCTGCATCAGTTCTATCCCCTTTTTTGTACACGGGCAGGATCTCAGCCCCTTTCCACGAAATGGGAATTTCAGTCCCTCTGGCTATTGCATTCGCCAAGACTGTTATATACGGGACCCAATGCAATTGGTCATACTTAAAAAGGTCCGCAGGGATGCAGTCCATGCCTGGGGCTTTGCCATTCTGCACTTGATTAAGGGCTGTGATCGTTTCTAATTTAGTAAAGACAATGTAATCATGAAGTGGCACAGCAGACTGTACACTGGCATCTTCCCTATTGTTATGGGAGATCCGTTCTGTGACACTAAACTGCGCCTCAAAATACTTGACCCATTGCACAACTGGGACATAGTTAACAGGAACATGCATATCACCAGTCCCACCCCATTTTACAACCTCCCAGAATTTTTGTTGATTGGATGAGGTGCTTGCCTGATATAAGTCCAACCAACGCTGGTCATCCCATTTGGTTTTAGCCTCTTTAAGTACTTTCTTGTAGTTTACCCTAGCCAACCTTATGTCCCTAGCTATTTTAGATTTAATAGCAGATAACAAAGAGCTATGGGCAATACGACAAGATTTGTCGTACCACTTAGACTTAGTTTGCACTTTTATCCTTCCTTTGACAGGTTCGATAAAAAAAGATTTAATTTTATTAAAAAGAGACTCGTGGATCATCCCAATTTGATCAAGTGAACGTCCTTCATCAAATAAGGGTACTATCAAGTTTGTAGCAGCTGTAACCTCATTAGCAACTTTATTAATAATGGAGGGGTTGTCTAGGAACCTAGCCCATCTTACCCTTCTACAATCATTCGTAAGACCAGCATCTGCTGTGACGATGCTGGTTGCAGGGTCCAAAAACAAACCCTCCTGCAATAATAATTTTATAACCAGGGGGTTATGATCACTTTCAGGTCTGGTGACCACCACCATATCCTCCAATAATTTCCAGTACTCTAACCTTATCAAGAAATAGTCAATGCGACTCGAATGCAGGGAATTGTCAAATGTAACCATTCCCATCGTATCTGATTTAGTCCTACCATTTGCTGCGCGCAAATTCCATTCAAGGCAAAGACCTAACCACTGCATAGCGGCCTCAGTGACTTTTTTAACTGGTGGAATAGATAAATGAGGAATATTCCATAACTGATCAATCTCCCCATAACCCCCATCAACAAGGTTGGGAAACGGTTCAAAAGAACAATTAAAATCTCCTGCCACCATAACACAACTATCTCTGCTAATACTGTTCAATGTAGATTCTAATTCAGCTACCACTCTCGCGGGCTTCCCTCCTGGTTGCCCTCTTGCATAAATATTAATCAGGAAAAAAACCTGATTGCTTTTGCCACATAGTTTCAGGGCCAGAATATCATTGCTTGAGGTGGGGAGGTCTGTTATTGTGAGAGCTAGAGATTGTTTTATCCAGATGACCAGACCGCCCGAGGGACGTCCCTTCAATCCTTTACAGGCTAGTTTATGGTAGTTAAGATAGCCAACTCGATAGATGGGCTCTGTTGACCAACTTTCCTGCAAAACAATTATATCGTGTAGGTCTATAAAGGAACCCCAATCAGCCTCTGACATTTTCCCCCTCAGTCCCGCTATATTCCATGACAAGACTGTCAGAATGTGAGGTGATTTCTCTCCCATAAGAACAGTTGAGCTCTTAATTTCTACTGAATTCAAAGGTCTGGGTGTGCAATTTGAATGTGTATCCCTATCTGTCACCCTCTGTACTACATCAGTAGACCTTGGGGCAATCTCTTTTCCAGGGATTTTCAGGTTATTTAGGGAGTGGTTTACTACAACTTCAAGTACCCCAATACCTAAAGATTCTACATCTTGTCAATCTACTCCTTCCAAACCTGACAATGGTGCAAACCGGTTTGCAAGGCGAGGATAAAACATTGGGTAGATCGGAGTTTCAGGTTGAAATCTACCTCTAGACCTATCCCTTCTTGTGTGGTGGAATGAAGTTTGGGGTCTAGTTGCGTGTAAAGCAGGGTAAAAATAATGCAATGATAATGTTTGCACATCTCCAACTCTTCCAAATCTTGGTTCCCTACTAATAAGTTCAGCTACCCATGGCTCTCTAAAGCTAATAACCACACAATCACCCTCAAGGTCTTTTTTTCCAAAGCCTACCCAGTCCACCCTCCTTACATTAAGGATTTCGGGTTTTAGGTCGGGGGGAAGCGTACGATTTTTATTAAGCCAAAATATGACCTTATTATAAAGATCCTTGTGTGTTTCTCTCGTGCCACTACTGAGGGGAGCCACGCCGGTTAAGATGATAGTATAAGGCACTGACTCTGGAGGGAGATTCACACAATGCTTCCTTGGAATAAATTTGGGCTGGTAACTTAAAACCTGACTCTTTGCGGAAATTGGGTTTCTCTGATCATGAGAATTTTTAGCAGGCTTGAGCCCAGAGGAATTCTCCAAAGTGGTTACTTTCTTGGGAACAGGTACTGTTATATGTTGTGCGGGTTTGGGAATGGATAGTCCCGCTTTAGAGGTATTTTTACTATTATTATCGTTATTGTTATTACCCCCTATATTGTTAACCATAGAAGTAGGCAACTTAGTGGGAAGTGCAGGGGGGATCAATCCTTTTGGCACTAAACTAGCAAGAATTCTATTAGATGACGCTATATTATCTTTCACCAACTTATCTAAGGCATCCATTTTAGTGTTTAATAATCTAGTCCTTTCGAAAAGTGGTAAAAGAAGCGATTTAAGTAGTAACTCTGTCCTGGCCAGGAAAATTTCTTCTGAAATACTAATTGTAGGATTACATTCCTCAGGGTGGACAACCAAATTAGTATTAGGTGGCTGCGGGGGGGATAAAATAAAATTTCCCCCACCCTCGGTTTGGACCACTGCATCAGGTGAGTCTACCCTTTTACGCTTCCCACGATTATGGAAAGATGTATGTTGTGAGTTGGAAGGGGAGTCCATATGTTCAGTACTGACATTAAGATTTGGCGAATCTGAGAGGCCAGATTTCTCACTAACCAGATCTAGATCAATAATCCCACCATTTGATAGGTTATCCTGTACAGTATTAAATACACTTTCTTGGTTTGTCCCCGCTACCTCCACAGGATGAATCTCGGGAGCGGTTAACAACAATGACTCCACATTAGTATCATCACTGTTTGTAGTCAACAATGTAAGTGGGACGGGAGAGATAACCGCACTAATTTTGCCAAGAGAGGAACGCTTGCCAGTAATAATATCAAGCGAGAGGCGTTTTTCAACTAAGGCAATCTCCTTTTCCAAAATGGCAGTTGAACGTGTAAAAAATTGATCGATAGTCCCAGTAAAAGTGCCATTAGAGGTGGAGACCTGAACATGTCTTTCTTTACCCGACCTTAAGGTCATATTTCAAAGAGAGTGCAAGAAACTAAAATATCACCAATCTCAATAGACAATCAACAAATGTGCATAATATATACTTCCAAATTTAAGAACTCAGCCGCCTCTTAGTCTTTGGTTGGGTAACCAACAATTATAAAAAATATAAAAACCAGATTAAAAGCCTGAAATAGGAAGGAAAGTGTTAGAAAGGTGGCCCTGCCCGGCCTCCTGCGGCCCCGGACGGCCACAGACGGTCCCGCCCTTGTCCCGGGCTTCTCCCGGCGCTCCCGCGCGCTACCGCGCAGCGGTAATAGCAGTGTTGCTTTATCTGTCTATAGGGGAAGGGGAGGAGCAGACAGGGAGAGCGGCCCAGGTGTTCGCAATTGGGTCTGGCAGGCGCTCCTGGGAACCGTAGTCCCTGCGCAGCGCCTGCACTCGCTCGCAGCCCCGCCTGTCACTCGCCTGCTGTTGCTCCCGGTGAAAGTTCTTCCAACGCCGGTAAGATTCCCCCACACGCAGCGGGACCCGCGGAGCGGGTTCCGCAAGAAGTAGGAAGGGATGAGGGCTTCAAGTGCTGAGAGTAAAAGGCTCCGTCCTAGATGCTTCAGTAGACCAAAGTTAATGTCCCAAATGCTGCCTCCAGCACGCGAGTCTTGAGCGCAGGGGAGGGGGAGGAGCAGACAGGGAGAGCGGCCCAGGTGTTCGCAATTGGGTCTGGCAGGCGCTCCTGGGAACCGTAGTCCCTGCGCAGCGCCTGCACTCGCTCGCAGCCCCGCCTGTCACTCGCCTGCTGTTGCTCCCGGTGAAAGTTCTTCCAACGCCGGTAAGATTCCCCCACACGCAGCGGGACCCGCGGAGCGGGTTCCGCAAGAAGTAGGAAGGGATGAGGGCTTCAAGTGCTGAGAGTAAAAGGCTCCGTCCTAGATGCTTCAGTAGACCAAAGTTAATGTCCCAAATGCTGCCTCCAGCACGCGAGTCTTGAGCGCAGGGGAGGGGGAGGAGCAGACAGGGAGAGCGGCCCAGGTGTTCGCAATTGGGTCTGGCAGGCGCTCCTGGGAACCGTAGTCCCTGCGCAGCGCCTGCACTCGCTCGCAGCCCCGCCTGTCACTCGCCTGCTGTTGCTCCCGGTGAAAGTTCTTCCAACGCCGGTAAGATTCCCCCACACGCAGCGGGACCCGCGGAGCGGGTTCCGCAAGAAGTAGGAAGGGATGAGGGCTTCAAGTGCTGAGAGTAAAAGGCTCCGTCCTAGATGCTTCAGTAGACCATATTCTGTTAAAACATATATATATATATTAACACATTATTAATAAAAATACACAATATTATTACCGTAGGATAGCGTAGTGGTAAAAATGACTATTCCCACTCCAAAGAGTGCAACAGTAGGGAAAGCGTTGGATAGCGTAAGGGGTAAAAATTACTATTCCCACTCCAGAGAGTGCAACAGTAGGGAAAGCGTTGGATAGCGTAGGGGTAAAAATTACTATTCCCACTCCAGAGAGAGCAACAGTAGGGAAAGCGTTGGATAGCGTAGGGGTAAAAAATACTATTCTAACTCCAGAGGGGGCAACAGTAGGGAAAGCGTTGGATAGCGTAGGGGTAAAAATTACTATTCTCACTCCAGAGAGTGCAACAGTAGGGAAAGCATTGGATAGCGTAGGGGTAAAAATTACTATTCCCACTTCAGAGAGTGCAACAGTAGGGAAAGCATTGGATAGCGTAGGGGTAAAAATTACTATTCCCACTCCAAAGAGTGCAACAGTAGGGAAAGCGTTGGATAGCGTAGGGGTAAAAATTACTATTCCCACTCCAGTGAGTGCAACAGTAGGGAAAACATTGGATAGCGTAAGGGTAAAAATTACTATTCCCACTCCAGAGGGGGCAACAGTAGGGAAAGCGTTGGATATCGTAGGGGTAAAAATTACTATTCCCACTCCAGAGAGTGCAACAGTAGGGAAAGCGTTGGATAGCGTAGGGGTAAAAAATACTCTTCCCACTCCAGAGAGTGCAGCAGTAGGGAAAGCGTTGGATAGCCTGGGGGTAAAAATTACTATTCCCACTCCAGAGAGTGCAACAGAAGAGAAAACGTTGGATAGCGTAGGGGTAAAAATTACTATTCCCACTCCAGTGAGTGCAACAGTAGGGGAAAGCATTGGATAGCGTAGGGGTAAAAATTACTATTTCCATTCCAGAGAGTGCCATAGTAGGGAAAGCGTTGGATAGCGTAGGAGTAAAAATTACTATTCCCACTCCAGAGAGTGCAACAGTAGGGAAAGTGTTGGATAGCGTAGGGGTAAAAATTACTATTCCCACTCCAGAGAGTGCAACAGTAGGGAAAGCGTTGGATAGCGTAGGGGTAAAAATTACTATTCCCACTCCAGAGAGTGCAACAGTAGGGAAAGCGTTGGATAGCATAGGGGTACATTTTACTATTCCCACTCTAGTGAAAATAAATTAATATAATTCACATAATTATCAATTAATCAATTAATAAAAATTAATTATCAATTAAGAATTAATTAATTATCAATTAAAAATTAATTAACAATTTATTCTAAATAAATACCAATTAATTAATTAACATATTTAATTAATTATAATTAAATTACTTCCCACCCTATTCCCCTATAAACCCACAACCCGCTACAGAAAATAAACTAATTTAATTCACATAATTATCAATTAATCAATTAATAAAAATTAATTATCAATTAAGAATTCATTCATTACCAATTAAAAATTAATTAACAATTTATTCTAAATAAATACCAATTAATTAATTCACATATTTAATTAATTATAATTAAATTACTTGCCACCCTATTCCCCTATAAACCCACAACCCGCTACAGAATTAAATTACGCAAAAATTAAATAACATAAAATTAATTACTTAAAATTAATTACAAAAATATATACACTTTTCACACATATACTAACATACAAAACACTTTAAAAAAATCGATATTATTAAAAATTCGATATTTTTAATAAACTATATTATGTACTTCGATATTTTGACTGTCTATATTTTTAAAATCGATATTACATTACTTACCTTCAAAACGATATTTTTGATGTCTATATTCTGTCCATTCGATACTTTGTCCATTCTATATTTTGGAGTCGATATTTAGGTTAGTCTATATTTTGGAATCGATATTTTGACCATTTACCGATCCTTCCATCAGTAGATTTAAAAAAAAATTTTTAAATCCTTCACTCTTTTATCCCTCCACTATCCTTTTTCTATCAAAATTAACAGACTAACATGTTCACTTCTCAAATTCCATATTCCATATTCAACTATACTAATATACTGCCCAAATAACTGAATAGCATATCTACTACTCAAATTACTTCATATTTATACTATACTAATTTTCAACACTAATCCTTTATGGGTTCCGGAGTGGCGTGCTACTCGCCAAAAAAGCGCTTCATCACCCATCAGGGGTAACAAGTGCTATATGAATGCTAATCTTTCTTCCCCTTTTATCCCTCCGCTATCCTTCTCACTCCAAGTAACAGACTAATATCCACCAGTGAAATTACCTCATATTTCACCATATGAATTCACCACGAATCCTTTATAGGCTCCCTGAATAGGATGCGTCAACAAGCGAGCGATAAATAAATACAAACCTTTGTCCTACTCTATCCTTCTGCTATCATTCCAAATCCAAATAACTGACTAATCTATCCATCACTTAAAATGTACTTGCATGTTTCACTATACTAATTCAACACTAATCCTCTGTGGGTCCCGGAATAGCTGCTACCCGCCGAAAAAGCTCTTCGACGCCTCGTCAGGGGTAGTAAGTGCTATATAAATGCAATTACAATACAATACAATACATATTTATAAGGCCATGAAAAGTCAGGTAAAGTGGCTTTACCTGGCATTTTAAAAATGCAGAGGCACATTGGCCACCGGAACGTCAAAAAAGTGACGTTCCAGCGGCGCAAACGTGCCTTTGTTTATTCAAATAGATAACTCTCATTTCGGGGTAAGTAAAAATAGGAATATCCGTCGACATGCAAAACACCATTGGCAATGGTTGCCGCGAGAGGTTAAATGCGTGCTGAATGTCTTCTTTTTTTTTTTTTTAAAGTAGCTGTTACCACTGGGCTAATTGGAAGTTGGCAGGGCCTCATGTCTACTCCCGGATCACCCGAGATGCACCTAAGAGATTTCTGAAAGAAGGCAGTTGCGTCAGACTTCTGACAGAACCCTCTGCCGTTGCACCCTTGTACTGCCCCAGGCATAGGGTACAGGCGCCTGCTGCCAGATAACCGCTAGGACGGCGGCATGTAAGGTAAGGATGGCCTCATACAAACATGCGTCGTACGTGTGAATGAGAGACCAGCAGAAATACAGATCACGTCACGACGCGCCTCAGAAGCGAGGACTGGCCATCTGCCTTGTAAATATTGTAAACGAATATACGCCCATATTTCATCCCCAGAATAAATTTGGCAGGTAGTGCTGTGCAGCGCTATTAATTACAGAGGCGCGGAAAACATGCCTAACTCCCCTGTGCCCACCGTTCGCCCCCACCAACCACCTCCCGGTCACAGGCACTGTGACTACTAGAGAAAAGCCCGCAGGTATTTAGGAAATGCCAGGGCTTCTGCCGCTCGACGTGATCGGGAGCAGGTGTTGTCTGCGTTAGGTGGCGAGCTATAAAACAAGGGGGGAAGCTGCGATATGGGAGGGTAGCAAGCTGAACACCCATTGGAACGGGGCACGCGCACTGGTTACGTTGTGCTCTGCCTAGCAGTTCCTGTCTGCCTGACCGGTACAGCTATCTAACGATGGATGCTCGGCGTCCAGAAGAAGAGGTGAATGGTACTCAAGAGGCAGAAACAGGTCAGGAAAACCCCGATTGTGGCAAGGAGGCATGCCCCCCAAACCAGAGGGGTAATATAGATGCAGATCTTTTACTTTACCCTTTTTGTGCCCTTTACAGATGGTTGTCATGTTTATTTATGAATCGAATATTTTACTCTATTCTCTTAATAAGATATTATAGTTCATGCAGTTTTAGGTCTGTTGCTGCTATTACTGTGCACTTCAATGCTTTGAGTGAGAATACATGTCGAATGTTATGCATGGTGACAACATTGTTCATGATAAATGCTTTAAAAAATATTAACAGAGAAAATTGACATGGATTTTACTAACTAGTTGTTGAGATAATACTCGTGTGTAGTAAGAGTGTAAATGACATTCCTGGATACTTGCATTACTGCACAGCTAGCAGTGGCAGGAGTACGTTTTTTTCACAATATTATTAGTTTTAGTAAGTAGCCATTTACGTTTATAAATTGAGTTATGAGGCATATCAACATTTACCAGTATTTCTGAACGGTTTTTCAGCCTTTGTTCCCCACCGCCGAATTTTTAAAAATGTATCACTTCAACAACGGCTTCAGCTTTCTGCCCAAAATCTACTTTCTCATTTGTCTTTGTCTGTATTTCTCGAATATGTTCAGGAGGGACAAATCGAGAGCCGCTTTAGGCCATGGACAAAGTGGGCATCTGCCAGCGGTCACCACCTTGAAAAGTGATCAGGAAGTCCCAGAAGTCCCACCATAATGAGAGCGAGCATAAAAAAGTTGGGGCGAGATGTAGCAAAGGTTTTGCATCACTCGTACACCACACATGTAAATGTAAAAATGTAAATTGATACTTGTATAGCGCACTACTCACCCGCAAGGGTCTCAAGGCGCTTGTACGAATACCGCTGTGGAACCCATCCTGGCTTTCCCTGTGAGGTGTCCACTCCTGGGCACCCCCAAGGTGGAGGCCAGGCATCCTTAGCGTTGTGGGGGCCGTTGTGGAGATTAAGCAAGCTATTGCCCAGAGTTGCAGAGTGGGACTCCATGATTGGAATAGTCACCGAGGCGAGAATTATCAGGTCCGTGGAATTTTTGAGCTCAAGTCCCGCCGAGGCGGGGAATTGAACCCAGGTCCCGGGCTAGACCTCTGCATCAGGGTCCGCCGCTCTAACCATTGAGCCACACTTCTCCACTACATGGGGACGCAGAACAATGCAAAACTTAGAAAGAAATTTACCAAGCCACGCTGGGCCACATTGCATGGCGCTGCGTGGCTTTGTAATTCTGCGGTAATGCAAGGCAGCGCAAGTCACTGCCTTTGCGTTACTCTGCCCTAGAGATGCGTTCCATGGGTAGAGCGTGGGTGTTCCCACGCTTCCATGCATGGATTTTGGCACATCCCTAAATTTACTATGAGTGGTAGACCTAAGAATGCGTCAAAATGCTACACCCAGCCAGGGGAGGCGTAACAAGGAGAAATATGTTTATCTCCAAGGAGAAATATATTTGTTCCTCCTCATTATTTCCTCTTCCTATGTGTAATGCATTCTGCAGCACACATTAAAAGAGGAAAACGCTTCGGAGGATTGTTTTTGTGCATGAAAGTGTACCTGGCTCCACCAAAACAATCCTGCCTGCAACACATGCAGTCAAGAATGACTGCATTGGCGCTAGGCTGCAGATTGTGCACCTGCTCAAGTAGAGGACATGAATGCGCCATATAATGTTAAATATGCCACATTCCTGCTTCTCCCTGTCACGCAACTCAGCGCAGCAATGTGTCTTGCTACGCTGGGTTGTGGGACATTTTGATAAATCTGTCCCCAGATTCTTATTTACATTGAAGGCTGTGCACAGTTACTTCATAGAATCTTAGAATGCATGCTCAGCTGGCCCAAAGTTAACTCTTGTACTCTCAAGCAGCTGGTGGCAATTAAGTTTACAAATATTTTTTCTGTCATGTCGCTCTACTTCACCTCACATTTTCCACTTCACCACTCGTCTTTCACTTCTCTCTATCTCTACATATCTATGTACCTACCCCTTTATGCTAATTCAACTCGGTCTATGTCTACCTCACACTCTTGAAATGCTCCTCTATGTACCCCACCTCTGTTTACCTCATTCTCATGCTGTTGCATAACTATTCCCTACTCTCTGAGCCTATTGCTACAACGCCTCCCACTACCATGTCTCTCTGCCACTATTCTCTTTCCTCTAAAGCCGACTCTCTACAATTCACAGAGGCTTGGTTAGTGTGCCATTGGCCCTAGTGCAAGTAAAGAGAATGGGCCATGACTACTCATTGGGTAGAAAAATAAATCAATATTCAGGGTTCAGTGGACCCCTCACACCACTGGGCCCTGATGCCATTGCACCTGCTGCAGAATTGAAAACTACCCATGAACTTCACTGCTATTTTCCATCTTTCTTCCATGCATTCACCCTCTTCCTCTTCACCCTTCTCTCAATTTCATCTGCCTCTTTACTTCACCTCTCTTTCTACCCATCTTTAAAAACCTCACCTCCTCTGCCTCTCTTTGAGTCCTCTCTCTGTCTCGCCACTCTGTACCTCACTTATTTACCCAATTTCTCGCTATACCTCACATCTCTTTCATGACCTCATTTCTCTCTACCCAACTCTCTTTTTCTCTCTCAATACTGAACCTCTCAACTTCTCCATTTCATTATTACCTCATCTCTCCACCTCCGCACACTCTCTTTCTACATCTGTTCCCTCTTCCTCACCTCTCTCACTACATTACTCCTCTCTTGTTACCTCTTCTGTAGCTCTACTTGTACTTTTACCTCTGCCTCTTTTCTCTATCAGTCTCTCCTTTTGCTTGTCTATCTTGCCTTTCTCTGCCGCCCTTCTATATGTTGAATCACCATTTCGAGCTAACCTCTCACTCTTCCTTTCTCATCTTATGCATCGTTCTACTTCTACCTCTTCTCTCTGTCTCAATTACCCCTCTGTCTCCCTACTTCACCGCCTTTCTTTCAGCACCTCGTCTCTGTCCACCCTTCACTAGCTCTGTATATCTTTCACTCTGGGTCAATAGTCTTTGTCTAAACTGCCTTTCTATATCCCTTCCTATTTTGCCGCTCTCACTACCTCCCCCCTGGCCCTGACTACCTTGTATCTCTCTGTACTTCTCTTACCACCTCACCCCTCTACCTCGCTCTGCCTCTACCCCTATCTAAATCACCTCTCTTTCTACCTTACCTCTTCCTATATCACCCTCGGTATACACCACCCCCTCTCTCAGAATTTTCTTATTCCTATCTGTAGCTCGTTTGAACTTTCTACCTCACCCTAAAACTTTACCTATATTTCTCCTCCTCTTTATGTGCCTCTCTCTCATTCTGCCTCACTATCTTTTCTGACTGTTTAACCTTTCTCTATTTACCCTGCGTCTCACTTTACCTCACCCATCTCTTTACCTCCTCTCTATGCCTACCCCTCTCCCTCTACTTCACCTCTTGCTTAACCACTGTCTATTCCTCTCTATTCTTCTTCTGTCCTCTGCTCCCTTCCATTTCTCTTACTCAGCAGAGCTGGGCTTCACTATCTAGCCAGATAAGTACACATAGAAAGAGCAGGAGGAGGACAAGGCCGAGAACTAGAATTAGGGCCGTTTTCAGTTCAGCCGGGTCTGGTGGCTTAGTGGACTAATGCATCTACTGTAAGTTCCTGTATTCGACCTCATGGTCACAGATTCAAATCCCGGCAGGTCTAATCAGCCTTTCATCCTTCTGAGGTCGATAAAATGAGTACCATTGAGTTTGGTAACGATAAACATCTGTTATTCAGTGCCAAGATACCCATCTGGGTAAACTTGCGCTTTAAAAAACATAAACGTTATGTTAAGGAGGAAATGATCAAACTTCACCCAAAAGAATGATGAAGATCCTAGGACCTGTGGTTTGGACTAGAATGATAGCCTGTGGTTGAGATCAATTCAATCTATCGTTAGGTCACTTTGCTGTTTGTTGCTTTGACTGATGAAGAAAGAATACAGCGGTGAAAGGGGAGTTTTCCTGATTTTGAATATCTGGTATTCAGAGCTACCTTTCAAGCTCTATGTGCATATATATTATTTCAATATGCAATAGTTCACTAAATAATCACCAAGTCTCTCCTCCTGTGCCTTTTTTTAGAACTGGAATAATAGACTGGTTAGACATTGAGTTCCAGGTAAAGTGCTATTGCCAGACTATAAAAACTAGATTCAATTTAAAAAAGAAATGGCTTTACCAATGCATGTTCAAGCTTTTTGTGGTAGTATTTGACAGATGCCAGCAGTTTGAGCCTTTGGTGCGCCTGTATCTTAAACTGTAATAATCCAAAATTGTTTAGTTTTTGCAAGGGCTTGAATGATGTGAACATGGGTAATAAACTTGAAGTTTTCCCGGACAGGGGTCCCCAAAGTATGTCCTCCCAAAGGATCCAAAATCCTTAAGGTGGCAATGTTCAAAACACATATCACAGCCTCCAAATAATGCTTTTATTCTACTGGAAAGTAAATATTGCAGTTACAAATGTGACGCTAACCCAGCGCAAAATGTTTGTAACCCTCCCCCTTTGACTCCTTAAAATCATGCTTGCCAACCACTCAGCTACCCACACAGGAAAGGGAACAGGCAGAAAACCATTGAAACCTGATAGTTTGAGACTGGTACTTGGTTGTTTATGGGCCCTGCGCCCTTCAAGGCCTGCATTTTTTGGATAAGCGAGCCAGCATTGTACCTCTTATAGAGTGAATGTTTCTGCTAGAGCATTAGAAGAACTCATCTGGTCAGCAAAGCTTTTATGAATTGTCACTGGTCTATTACAGTGCAGCTTTCTGATTGCTGTAATAGGCGGTTACGCCATATGCACATGCACCACACATAAGTCCCAGTCCAGTTCTCTCAGCCATGTTGGGGTCAGGTACTGGTACTGACATCCATGTGACAGCCATTCTGGTCACCAGTCCCAAGCGTGGCTGGGTCACTGGACTGAGACCATTAACCATCCTATTACTGCACTACCGTAATACCACTCCCCCACCATCACACGATTACTTTGTGTTAACACGCTATCTTTGTTTGTCACTGCACTATCAACTACCAACAATGTCTTCATCATAATACTACTGCTTAGCACTGCATTAACCTGCCAAATCTGCAATCCCAACCATCAGCACAACACTTTCCCATCTCAGCTCTACACAATCACCAAGTACCAAACTACTAACTCTAGCACTACACCACCAGGCACACTTCTGCATTCAAATTCCAGCATTGTATTGGCATTCCATATAACCACAGTTGGGCCATAGTATTTGTTCCACTGTTCTTTCAAGACACTCTCCAGTGGGGATCATCAGGCATCCACGATTAGCTTCACTGTTTTCAGCATCTTGGTGCCCCACTTAATACACTTATCCAGACTTTTATGCTTATGCCGACGACATACAACTTAGATCCAGCTGTACTGGGGAATTTTTTACCCTATCTCGTTGCTACCCATCCTGGGAAAATTAGTGGAAAAACATGTCAATCACACCCTTTCACAGTTTTTGGAGGAGAATAATACCCTACACAAGACTCAGATGGGTTTCCAGCCACAATACAGTACAGATAAGCTCTTCTAGTGGTCACAGAGGAGCTTAATGGATTACTAGATCATGGGGGCTCTGCTGCAATTCTGCTCCTGGAAGCATGGCTTTCGACACCGTGGACCAACCCACCCTGATTCACAGGCTGAGGGAGGTCGATATCCAGGACAAAGCCTTTCAATGGCTTACTTCCTTTCTGATTGATAGATCAGTTCAGATTACGGAATCTACCTGTCAATTAGATACACTGCCGGTTTCATGCGGGGTCCCACAGGGCTCGTCTCTCAGGCCCACATTGTTTAACATATACATGCGCCCATTCGCGGAAATTGTGCAGGAGATTGGGTTGTCGATTGTGTCGTATGTCGCTGAGGGGCCAAACTCAAACCACCTCCAACTGGTACCCTGCATGGAAAAGGTGGCCAACTGGATGGCTAGCTGTAGCCTAAACCTAAACAGCGACCAAACGGAACTGATGACCCTGGGAAACAACCTCGGGCCTTGGGCCAGGTTTTGCTGGCTGGAAGACTGGGGAACACCTCCCGTCCACAAAACATTAATAAAGAATCTGGGCATATGGTTGGACTATAACCTCTCAATGGAAATTCAGGAAAAAAACTAGCAGCAGCCTTCTTTGGTATTCTCCAAATAATCCATAAAATAAAGGACTTATCCCAGAACAGGCACGGAGAACCATGGTCCAGGCCCTGGTGGTCTCACGTCCCTGTGTCTGGGATCCCAAAAATATGTTGTCAACAGACTGCAGATTGCACAAAATGTGGTGTCTAGGCTATTCTTAAAAACACCTAGACAGGAGTCAGTGAAAGCCTCCCTGAAACAGCTTCACTGGCTGCCCATTCAATCTAGGATCAAATTTAAGTCTCTCTGCCTGGCTCATAAAGCTATGAATGTCAGGGTTCCAGCCATGTTCATGACACTCATCTCCCCATATGTGCCAAAGAGATCCCTCAGGTCATCTTCTGACTGCCTCTTGAAGTCAGTGAGTATAAAGAGGTTAAGATGGGGAGTAAAATCCTTTTCATTCCTGGTCCCGAAGTTATGGAACTCCATGACTAGGGAACTGAGGCTGCTGGAAGATTAACTTAGCTTCAGGAAAAAACTTAAGACATGGCTGCTTCCATGATGATTCCCTCAGACTCTGTCGCTAACAGCTCTTCTCAGCACTGGGAAGCCTTTTGGCCATCATGCGCTTTATAAATCTACCAAACATAAACATAAACAGGGCCACCAGCGCAACCAGCAAAAATGTCAAAAACAGCCTTATAGCCATTTCCTCACTCCATGATTCAAAACATGATTCAAAAGGCCCTCATTTAGAGTTTGGTGAAAAGGAAAATGTGTCAAAAATGTGGTGTGTATCCTGTCTGCCAAACTCATGGTTCTACTGCTCTATTTAGAGCCAGGAGAACAGGCATGTTTCTGATGGTGAAGTCTATGCTGGCAGAAGCCTTTGACCAACAGCCCATTAGATATTGGGCTGTCAGGCAAAATGTCTCAGTCCATCCACCCAAACTACAGCGGACATTCAGGAATACATTTTCCTACGCAGGGCCACCATGGAAAGCCTGGCAGTTCTGAACCAGTAAGTAAAGAAATTTTACACATCCGTGAGGGTATCCCATTCTCTGAACTCACAGTTTCCGTGTTCTATTTAGAGTTGGTGAATCACCATGTTTCGGATGGTGGAGGCTACCCTGGTTCCATCAGTGGAAACCTTTGACCGAGAACCCGATGGATATTGGGTTGTTGGCCAAAGTCGCTCAGACATTCTGCTATATTTATGGCAGGCGATCCAACACACTTTTTTTCTGATCGGGTCCAGAACAAAAAAAAAAAGTAATGACCCCACACACACAGAGAAAATTCCCAGCATGTCAGGGACACTTATATTCTTTGATTTTCCATAACAAGCTCCCCTTTGCAAGTTTGTTTTTTTAGAAGAAAAACTTTGCTGAATGGACTTATTAAACATGGTGGCCAATCAGCAAAGTTTTAGTAGTGTCTTCAGTGAGATGATGGAATACCAAAGGCACTCACCCCCAGTCAACTGATCTGGGTTTAATCCATCCCCATTCTTTAGCTCACTCCACCACCCCAGTGCACACATGGCCATATGCAAATCCGTCTGACCGTGTGCCTCATGGGAACAGTCCAGCCCGAACTGCCAAGCCATGTCTTCCCTAGACCGGAAACAAGCATCCCGGGACCGGTTTCGGGTTCATAATCCTCATCAGACAGGCTATCTTGAATCCAGTGGTAAAATGAGCAAGGGACCCACGTCTGAGCATACCCTGCCAACTTAGGGCGAACAAAGCAATACCAAAGGGGATGATGGACAGAGCGTTTAAGCAAATCAAACACTCACCCCCAGTCAACTGATCTGGGTTTAATCCATCACCATTCTTTAGCTCACTCCACCACCCCAGTGAAGACATGGCCATATGCAAATCCGTCTGACCGTGTGCCTCATGGGAACAGTCCAGCCCGAACTGCCAAGCCATGTCTTCCCTAGACCGGAAACAAGCATCCTGGGACCGGTTTCAGATTCATAATCCTCATCAGACAGGCTATCTTGAATCCAGTGGTAGAGTGAGCAAGGGACCCAAGTCTGGGAATACCCTGCTAACTTAGGGCGAACAAAGCAATACCAAAGGGGGTGAAGGACGAAGTGTTTCAGCAATTCAAACACTCACCCCCAGTCAACAGATCTGGGTTTAATCCATCACCATTCTTTAGCTCACTCCACCACCCCAGTTCAGACATGGCCATATGTAAATCCGTCTGACCCAGTGCCTCATGGGAACAGTCCAGCCCAAAATGCCAAGCCATGTCTTCCCTGGACCGGAAACAAGCATCCTGGGACCGGTTTCGGATTCATAATCTTCATCAGCCAGGTTATCTTGCATCCAGTGGTAGAGTGAGCAAGGGACCCACGTCTGGGCATACCCTGCCAATTTTGTATTGCTTCAGTGAGATGATGGCACTGCTGAAGTCCCTGAGATTTCTGCATGACCGGTAGAGATCTCTATATATGGGGTCTCTATTTTGTCAAGGCAACAGAGATCATCCCTCCGCTGACCTGGAAGAATGGTGTACTGTGTGCCATAGTCTAAGGCAATAAGTATGAATTCTCATGCAACGTATGTGATTCTTTTCAGTGCGCACTTCTCCATTTGGTAGGAGAACTGAAGTTACGAAAACATGTAAACCGCTCATAATATTGATGCCCCTCTTGACTCGTCTTCCTCCCCTTAAAATCCCATTTCTACTTGTTTCTTCATTCTTGAAGTCTTTCATTTATTTCCATCTTCTTGCTGGAAATCCATCCGGAATACAGTAGCGTCCATGGGGCAAAATTTAGTAGCTAGTTTGACTCTCCTTAGACTGCAGGACATGTATCTCCTCAAATCTGACAGCTCTTTAGTGGCTGTCCATTAGCAAATGCTGCAGTTTTAAGGGCTCGCGTCACAAATTAAATTTTAAAATCTATTTTGGTACAAACTCTGCTATGCACAGATGTAGGTTTATGACTTTTGGCTATTTACAAAACTTACCAGTAGTACATCTGGAATGCTGCTCCATTCACAACTGTACAAGCATATTCCTGGAAAAGTCATGTGTACTGCGTGCATTAATGTATCCCCAATGTGAAATATACATATAGTACAGTTCAGCATTATCGAAATACAGCACCACTTGCAACTGCACAATGTTTTGCTCCATGGGGAAAATGTTGTGCCCTGTGGAGAAACGCCATCTGCTACACTTCACAAAGTTTGGAGGTGCTATGTTTCTTTTCCCACCTGGAAATAGATTTTCTCCACCCCTTGACAGCAACACATTTATGACTATTTCCAAGTAAGAAAAGTATAGGTAAGTTTGTTACTGCTCACAAGATTTCACGTTTGTGGGTGCTCACAGAAATCCATGGTGCACCACGCCTTGGACTATTCCCTCCCAACACTTTGCAAAGGTGTCAATCCTGTGTATTACTGCCTCATCATGATGTGATAGTACCCAGGAGTAAATTGATTTATGACTGCAAGGTCACCCTATCTGAATGTCTACCAGGTGTAAACACAGCCATTTTCAATCATAAAAAAACGGAGAGCCAGACAGGCTTTTTAGTCCACTGGGAATTTCACTGGTGGGCTGGTGGGCCGGTGAAGGCTGGCTTTGACAGCCCTGAGGTTTACAGGTGCCCTGGTCTCTTCTCCAAGATTAATTGCAAAAGGAACGGGGGAGAGAAAGCAAGCAGAGAGGGAAGAAAGAAAGAGGAGAGAAGAAGAGCAAGAAAATGGATCTATTAAAAGAGAGAGATAGCGTAAGTAGACAAAGATCCTTATTATGGTGGTACATGGACCACCGTAGTCGTGGTGGCGGTCCGACCACCGCCACACTGCGGACCGCCCACAGTATTATAAGTGTGGCGGTCGGACCGCCACTGAACTTGTGATACCCCAGCAGATCAAGGATCCTGCGGCAGTCTGGCAGCGGATCAAAGCCAAAATATGGTAGCAGTGCCACAGCGACACCTCCAAGCATATTTTGAGTTACCTCACTGCTACTCTTTTCATGGCGGTCACACTGCCATGAAAAGGGTGGCGGTGAGGCAACAAATAGGACCTCTGTGAACAGAATGCATGCAGTTGGGCACATGTTGTGCCCCCCTGTAGTTTTGCACCCCAGTTCTTGCACATAAAGGAATGCACAACATTGTTCATTCTTTCCCATGCAGAAACGTGCACTTGCGGTCCCGTGGCAGTGCTGTTTAAGGTTCACAATGAGCCTTTAAACAGCACCACCGTGGGACCTCCTGCCGCATTCCCACCTGCTGCATGCCTGCCAGACCACAACATTACTTGCAATCTTGAGGGCGGGTGGTGGTGAGTTTTGGTGGTTCTGGAGCGGGGCAGTGGGGTGCCGCCTGCTCTAGGACCACCGAAACTCATACTAAGGCCCAAAGGGAGTGGGTTGGTGTCAGCGTTTTGAAAGGGCTGATTTTTGATTCTTCAGTCCGGCCCACCACTTTTGAGTGCAAATGCCTTTGCGAATTAGACCCTAAAGCCCAGCTTTACTATGATTTTATGCAATACAGCACAACAAAGAAAACTTGCTGTGCTGCATCAAATGGAGAGAGCAGAAATGTGCCATATTTAAATGTTGCCTCCAACCAGCACAGAGACCCTGATCAACTCCCGACTAGCGCCTCCCCTCCGATTACCTAGTCACCTCTCCTAGAAACTTGGGGACTTGTCTCGAGTAACTATAAAATGCAAACTGTACATACGTGTCCTCTATCCTTTATATATCCTGCCCCTGACGCTCTTTACCTTTTGTATATTATTGTGATTCCAAGCCTATTGTACATTTCTATGATTCCTGTAAAGCGCTCTGATACCCTAATGGGTCAAGTTTGCGCTCTATAAAACACAAAATTAAATAAATAAATACATATTTACCAATATATGACGCATTTCTGCTCTCTCTCTGCACTGGCGCACACAGTGCAGCCTGGCACCAACGCGGGCCTTTTGATCCATGGTGCTAGAGGGCCTGCGTTACAGGTGGGATTGTTCTTGTGCAGGAAGGGACACCTTCCTGCGCAAAAACAATCCTCAAAGGCATTTTCCTCTTTTTATGTGTACTGCAGAATGCAGCAAACGTCTAAAGAGGAAATAACGAGGAGAAATAAAGCTATTTCTCCTCATTACACTTCTGTTGGGAAGGTGTACCATTTTGATGCATTTCCAGGTTTAACTAGCCTTAGTAAATCTGGGAATGCACTAAAATACAACACCCACACATTCACCCATTCACCCATGGAATGCCTTTCCAACGCAAAGCAATGCAAGGCTGTGACTTGCGCTGCATTGTGTGACTCTAGATTTACTACGCCACTCAGAGCCACTCAAGGTGTCTGTGCATGGCTTCGTAAATCTCACTGAAGCCTTTGCACTGCTTAGCATCGCCTTGAGTGACGTAATGGCTATGCAAGGGCTATGTAAATCTGGGCCGAAGTGCCAGATGTCTGTAGGGAAAGGTTTGCAATTACCGAACAGCAAATTTCGATGATTCACTAATTTGGTAATTGCAAACACCAATGTACTAAAGTGTGCTTTACACTTTCTGCGATTCCCATTGGGTCGCAAAAAGACCTACCACATTAATTTTCATGAAGTAGGTCTAAGTTTGCGACCCATTGTAAATCACAAAAATCATAGGGATGGTGACCTGCTGGGGTCAGCAGACCACCATGTCTGTGATTTATTTTAAATAAAGCAATCATTTTTTTAAAAATGCAGCCATGTTTCCTCAGAGGAAAACGGAACATGTTTCAAAAAGAAAATGAAAAGTTTTCTTTCAATTTTTTAAAAGTAGCCACAGTCTGTGGGACCACTGCCTGCTCTTAAGAAATGTTTTTACAAACATTCACAACGGGGAAGGAGTCCCTTGGGGACCCCTTCCTATTTGCAAATGGATAACCACCTACTTAAAGTAGATGGTAAAATGTGAACATTTTGCAACCGCATTTTGGTCGCAAAACATTCACATACACCACTGCGATTTAGTATTAGGAATTATACACGCTCCTTCCTTATAACGAATAGCAAGCCCAATTTGAGATTCAATAATAGGTTACAAAATCGCAAATAAGGCTTTGTACAACAAAAAAAACGTTTTTTATGTGCAAATGGCCCGATTCGTGCGACCTCAAAAAAGCTTTGTACACCTGGCCCTAAGCTTCTCTGCTTCCGAACCTTACATGACTTATGCCCATCTTTCTTTGTCAACACTGTTCGAAACACTATCAACCGTAGCCTCAGCCAAGATCCTGTCATCCCTCATGTGAAGAAAGTCCATCTTGGCCAGCCCATCCTTTCCCTTATCACTGCCAAGGCCAGTATATCTCTTTCCACCTCCATCAGGGCACTATGTTCTTATGCACTCCTTTGAAATTGACTAGAAACTTGGGGGCATATTACCAAGGCAGGCGAAATGAAATTATCGCCGCTTTTGTGGCCGTTTTCGGCCGCAAAGCGGCGATAATTTCATCGCCCTATTAGCAAGCTGTCGCTAACATCAGTTAGCGACAGCTTTTAGGTGATAGCGAGCGGTTTGGAGCTCGCTTTGCATGTCAGCGATATTTATCGCTAATGACATGCAAAGTGGGCGTACCCAACCTGTTAGCGACTGAAAGCAGTCGCTAACATCGCTATCGCCTAATATCAACGCAGGCGTAGCGATTAAAATATTCGCGCTAAGCGCAAATAACACCTACTCAGACCACTTCTTAGCCTGTATATCCAATGGGAGGTGGATATTCAGGATAAGTCCCTATTAGCGATAATGCCTGAATATCACTGAATTTCCAGCGATATTCACGCATTTCGCCGCTATCGCCGGATATTTTATCGCTTTGGAGATAAACGTTGCTAATAGCACGTTATCTCTGCGATAAAATCCGGTGATGCACGGCGATAAAAATGTTTTCGCTAAGCCTATTTAGCGATAAATATCGCTAGTTGTTGATAATATGCCCCCTGGTGCTTTACCAGTGTGCTGTCCGTATAACGTCCACACTTCGGGCTGTTGAGGCTTTAGGTTTCAGCTTTTCCTACTTGACTAGTGAAAGAACACTCTCTCCAGGGTAAAAGCTCAGAGGCGTTTTAAAGCATGGGCAAAGTGGGCATTGCCCAGGCCCCCCACTTTCCAAGGACCCCATGGTAATTATATCTTTTTCTCACTGTAACCTACCTTTGTTGATTTTTCTGTCACACCAGAGACGTTTTAGGGCGAGGGGCCCAGGGGCCCGGCCTTTCAGGGGCCCCCTGATAGAGCCAGGTCTGTTATCCATTGTTTTGCCCCCGTGGCCTTACATAATTTATAAAGAGATTGCTTTGAATACCGTTTTCCTTTAATATATTTTTTTATGAAGATGATGTGTGAGATACTATTATATACATTTTGCAGAGAAATGTTGTGTTTATGTTTAATGCAGCATCCATAGTAACATTTCTTTTAGATTAAAACAGGACCTCACATATGAGAAATGGGAAGGGGTCACAAAGATTATTTGCAGTAATATTATTGAGCTGCTGCTGTGTTATAATATTAAAAACACACATCACAATCCCTTAATATTAATACAACACACATTTAGACTGTGGGCCAGTGTGTCTGTGCACTGTCAGTGACCTAGCCAAAGAGGGAATGAAAAAGCTGAAATTTGATCGTACCTTCAAAGTTGTTCCGAACAGAGGCCCCCCAAAATACGTTTGGCCCAGGGCCCAACAGATCCTTTAAGATGTCCTTTTTCTCTACTTCTAAATCTGTCTCTGTCTTTCAATGATCCCGAACAGGAGCGACCACAATCTGCCTTAAATTCTTATGATGTCACTGTAAAAGCGATCTCATTAGCACCAGCCATATGAAATATAAACATTTAAGGAATATGGAATTGTGCACACACTGCAGTGCTTGTGCCACAAACGTTTTACAACTTTAGCCATTCTTATTTGAATAATTAAATTTGCATCAAGTCGTGATAGGTATCATAGAATAACCACAGGTGGTTTGGCTCAGATTAGTGCAGTAGGCGCAGTTGCACCTGGGACCCCGTGCATGACGACCCACTGCACACCAAATCAGTTGTACTTACTAACCAAAAATGATGAAAGGGTGGCTCTATTTGGTTGTTTGCACCGGGTGCCACGTCACACTTCCGAGGGAACAACATTACTTTTCTTGTATTACAAAATCCGTTTAAGAAATGTTTTCAAACCAAGGTTTATAGTGGTACGTGTCCTCTTTAAAAATGCAGATGCTTTTTATTGGTCTAACAGAAATAAATAATGTCTCCAGGCCGTGCAGCTGAATAAGTGTTCTAAGTCCCACAAACTCATTCTTGGGTGGCTGGGGAGTGCTCTTGCAGTGGCGCAATATGTTTACGACTGTCGGCCATGATGTGTTCTCTCAGGAATTCAGAGGGTAGTGCCCAGTGATTTCCAGTTTAGAAGGCCGTAAATAGGCGTGCGTAATAAACTTCTACGGAGACTCCATGCACGTGATGTACTTTGACATTACGTTTTTGTCACCTTCCTGATAAAGTCAAGGTTCCCTAAGGCACGTTTGGAAAATGTTTTCTCCACAGACGCAAAGGACATAATTGTGCACACGACGGGGTGGGCTCGTCATAGTCCAGAGAAAACAGTCAAGGATGTAAACCGAGAGACCTGAAAAAATGCAGTTGTGCCTCAATTTAGAACGTTAAAGCGATCTAAAAAAATCTATGTAATTGAAGGTCAGCCGTAGTTGGCTAAGAAATCAACCATCTCAAAGGGGCAGAACCAAGCCAGACGCCAGGACATCGCAGACTAGAAACAAACGAGCATTGACAATGCCAATGTGTCTCCCCTTTGAGACCTATTGGCTTTGCCAATGGGTTTTACAGTGCGTCATCGATGCTGTGCGCCGAGGCTAAGCAAAAATGGCGCTATGATGCAGTGGGCGTGTCAGCTTGAACATCTGTATATCACTTATGCACAGCCCTAAAAAATGTCACAAAATGGGGAGCGGAGTTGGTCTAACGGCTAGGGCTGTCGACCTCGAATCTGGCGAACCGGGTTTTAGTCTCGGCAATGATGCTCAACATTCTGTGAAGAGTAGGGTAATGGGTGTTGTGGTGGGCATTCCACCACAACATCCATTGATTTTGATGCTGCCCCCTGATCATAAGGGCAGCGTAAATAGGAGGCAGCGCCATAATTAGGACCACGAAAATCCTGGTCTTAAACAGGCAAAACAAGTAGAAATGCTTTATTTCTCCTCGTTTTGCCTTGTGCAGCACATGTGGAAAAAGCAAATTGCCATGGTTTGTGTATGTACAGGAAGGTGTCCCTTCCTGTACATAAACAAACCTTTTTTTAAAATGCCATCCATTCTGTCACGTTCATGTGTGCTGCATAAGGCAGCACACATGAAAGTGAGAGAATTGCATTTAGGATTGTTTATGTGCAGGAAGGGACACCTTCCTACACATAACCAATCCTCCCCTGCACACAGACACCCTTGCACTCTGGTGCAATGGTGCCTGCATTGGCGCGAAGATGTTAAACTTCACGCCATCGCAGGGGGAAACTCAAGGCTGCACCATATCCTTGTGAATATGGTGCAGCCTTGCTTTTCCGAGGTGGCGGAGAGAGGCGTTAAGCCAAGAAGGCTTACGCCTCTCTCCGCCACTTCCTTGGGAATATACCCCTGAATCTCCCCCTGCCTAACAAAAATGAATGTGTCCTCATGTAATGCAACTTGTGCTATGTAAAGCGCTCTGATACCCGATATCTTCCGGTCAAGTTCGCACTATATAAAACTCCGTAAAATATTACTGTTTTGCAACTGGAATTCCGCTGCAAAATGGTAATACAAATCATATCGATTCGGTATTTAGAAGGGATGCCCTAAACCTACCCCTTCCAAATATTGAATCGCAAATGCAAAATGAGATTAGGTAACAAGTGACCAAATCTCTCTCAAAGTGTAAAAGACTCACAAGCCAGTGAGAGCTTTTAACATCATCATCTGGGATATAAGCAACATACTTTCAAAAGCACTTTTAGTCTCTCCTTTTTCATTTTTTCTTGTTAAATAAATTCTTAACATATGAAATCATACGCATCATTTGAAATAACATTTTACATGTTACAGTGCATACTCATACATTTTTCTTTTTTTGCTCTTTTTAAATTATTTTTTTTATAATTTCAAAAAACGTTATTCACTGTTCATGATATTACATTCATAGGAAGATGGAGCTAATACATGGAGTGAGCCTGTACCCAAACCACAACACCTGCAGCAGTAATCATCAAAACATTATTTTCTCCTATTCCCTTTTCACTATTTCATCTCCTGATGATTGTACTCTCATTTATCAAATTCACATATCATCTATGAAGGAGCCATGATTTATAAACCAGAAATACATCTCATTCTATATAATCTAACCCGCAAAAATTGTGCAATATTACAGACAAAATACATAAAAAGATATTCATATATGAATAGAAATGTATAAATATGTCTGTGGGAGATTTCTAATAAATCATTATTATATATACATTATTGCACTATGTCACACTTTAGGTATAAATAAATAAATAATCAATTAATATCTCCATTATAGGTTCACTGAAGGAAAAAACTCTCCCTGTCGTGCAAAGTACTGCAAAATGTAAACAAATACATATACAAATACAAATCCCAACATTGTAAATCTCATCCACTCAATTGACAAAGGGGAGGACCGGGCTCATTTTATTCACACCCCCCATGGAGAGTCACTCAACACCTTATTGCTTAAATTAGGACTGTTAATCCTTGTGCCCGCAAATGATAGTGAGGGCAACCCTGTCCCGACCTTTGTAGGGAGGAATTCAGCCACTGTCATAGATCACTTATTGGTCTCCTAGAATATCAGCATTCTCTGTGCTATCCCGAAAATTGTAGATGTGGCCCTTAGTGATCATAATGGCATTACTATGTCTACATCCATCTGGGGGAAGAAGGTTCAAGCCCCCCAAAGGATTGTTGATGAAATAATCCCATGTAGGCCAAATGGCTCCAGGATTAAATGGTGCAGGGACAACTCAGAGAAGTTGCTGACCAAAATCGTGGCTGCGAGTCTCCAAGAGCTGCAGCGCTGCCTGGATGTTAATGCAGGCGCTGTATGCATCCTTGCTGACTTCGTGAAAATAAACGAGTTAACTAAAAAAGATTTTAACTATTACCAAGGTCAGTAGGTTAGGGGGTATTGTGGGTTGGTTCGATGGGGCCTGTACAAAGTCCCTACAAGAACTCAAGAAAGCACTTTCTAGCCGCCCCAGGGACAAGGGAGCCGTTAAATCCCTAAGGGCAAATTATAAAGACCATCTGATACGCAGGAAGCAAGAGCTACGGGAGGAAGCTTGGGACAACCTCTCGAAAGCGGCAGAGCTCCGGGATAGCAAGCTTTTCTGGAACACCGTGAATAGCCCCTTCCTTTTACAGAAGGAGGATTTCCCAGTACTATCTGCCCAGTTTAGTGAGGAAAACTGGGTCGCCTTTTTTACTAGTATCTTTAACCCGGGGGGGGGGGGGAGCCCCTTTATGTCCACGGGCTGTAGCCTGCGGCCCAAACCTACCCCTCAATATTACAATCCCAGAGGTGGTTAACACTATTCAGAAAAGTAAAGGAGGGAAGGCCCCCGGGCCTGACGGGGTGCCGATAGATCTCTATAAAGCGGATACACTGTTATGGGGCCCCCTTTTGACTAAGGTTTTCAATGCGGCAGTCATGGAAAGCACCCCTCTAACATGGGGCGAGTCTATAATCATACCAATTTACAAGAAAGGAGATAGAGGCGAGGCCAAGAACTATCGCCCTATCTCCCTTTTAGACTCCTCCCAAAAAATAAAGAGCAGGGTGCTTTTGTTGCGACTGGAGGAGTGGGCAGAGGTTAACGGCATCCTTGCAGATTCCCAATTTGGGTTTCGTAAGGGCCTTGGTACCATTGAGCAGTGTATCAACCTAGACCTTATTATAGGTAAATACACACGCGCCAAGCAGGGCGCGTTATTCCTCTGCTTTGCGGATCTCTCCAGCACATTTGATTTGGTGGACCACGGATTATTGTGGACCACATTATTAGATATGGGTGCACCAGCTGCAATTATTTATTTCCTGGCTAGATTATATAGTAACCTGTCGGCCCAAATCCGATTTGGCCAAGCGGAGGAATGTACCAATAACATCAAGGTTAAATCAGGTATTAGGCAAGGCTGTGTCCTTGCCCCTTTACTTTTCTCCCTTTTTATTAATGCCATGGACTCTGAGCTAAGATCAGTCATCGCTGATGCACCAATTGTTGAGGGTCAATCGATTCCCGTATTGCTATATGCAGACGACACAGTCCTACTATCTAGAACACCGGTCGGTCTGCAGAGACTAATGGACAAATTTTTTGACTTTATTAAGGGGAGGAAACAAAAAATTAATAACTCTAAAACTTTTATTATGGCTTGTGGGAAGAAGGTAAGGAAACTAAGATCATTTCAGTTTGAGGACCAAAAAATCCAAGTGGTAGATAAATTCTGCTATTTGGGCATCACTTTTAACAGTAAGGGCACGTGGGCACAGGAAATGCATAATGTCAAGGCTAAGATGGGCAGAGGCATCTTCGGTGTTTTTAAATTTGCTTCTAAATTGGGAAGTCGACGCATATGGGACATGTTGCATATCTATCGCCTTAGATGTGCTTCAGTGGCACTCTATGGTTCAGGTGTTTGGGGACATTATGGTCATGGAGATCTGCAAGTGGAGGAAAACAACTTTCTAAAGAGACTTCTTTGACTTCCAACCTCTGCCTCTACCGGGCTGGTTCACCAAGAGGTTGGGTTGGAATTCTTGACTGATCTCATAGGTTTAAGACCACTGATGGCCTGGAGATCTATCTGGGTCAAGGAGGAAACTGTCTTTACCAGAAGAATCATTCAAGACTGCATCCGTCTGGAGAAATATAATTTGATCCCATGGCTTAATTACGTCATAACAACATTTAGGGATACATTCGATTTGAATGTTTTTTTGGACCCTGTTAGTGCTACTGATATTTCCAAAAAGGAGCTCAAACATGTCTATCTGGGGGCTAAAGCCAAGTTACGTAGGGATGCCACTTGCCTGTATGTAACACATCAATTTTATTACTCTAATAATCAGGCAAGTCCCGGTTATTCTAAGTATTTAAATGTGGTTACCAAGCAATCCCACCATTACGTCCTTACCAGACTACGATTAGGTATTGTCCATAATCTGGTGGCTTTCCCCCTGATAAAAAAGTACACGTCAACACCCTGCCCATGTGATGGGTTTTCAAAGCAGAGCACTGAACACTTTTTGTTACTTTGTCCTTTGTATTTGCATCTCCGTATTGCCTATCTTAACCGCTTTTTAAAAAATATTTTGTGTCAACTGTTAAAACTGCTGTGAGGCTTTTATTTGCACTTGACGAACCGGATGTGTGTTTTTTCACAGCGATATTTATTCTGAAATCTGTGTCCGCCAGGAAAAGTATGGCCTTTTAACTACAATGCATTGTTTCCAGTAAAATTCACAGCCTTTGCTTATTTCGCCGCCCCTCCCTTTCATTGATTGTATGATTTTAAATTTTACTAAATGTTTCGTATTATTGACGTATTATATGTGCTTTTATGAATGTTTTTTTCAAATGATCGAATAAAGCTTTTGAAATGAAATGACTAATCATTTTATATATCCATAAATTATTCATAAATAAGCACATATTAAGATGAATATATACAAATGGCAATAAGAGCTATGATTCATGCAATTCATAGTACACCACTTGCCACTGAAAATACTATAACCAGTAACAATTTTAAGCGCCTCAATTATACTTGTACGAAAGAGGGGACAACATCTGACTACCCACTACTGTCGTAGATGCACTTCCATTTCTTCATCCCTATTTAAGCCTGATGGGAATTTAGTGGCGGAGATCAAGAATATATTTAGTTTCTAAGCGCCTGAGTTTCATCACTCTATTCACCCCTCTCACATTGGGGGCACTGACTCTATCAACTGCAAAGTAATTAGATAGCCCTGGATTATTCTCATGTTTCTCATACAAATGCCTTGCCACAGGATAACTAAAATCATGGTTCCTTATCTCACATTGATGTTCTAACATGTGTCTCTTTAGAGGAAAGATCGTACTGCCTAGATACATCAGGGAACATGGACGAGATAACACATATACACAATGGTCCGTAATCCAGTTGTAAAACCCATTCACCCTTCTCTTTTGAACATCTGAGGAAATATACTCTGAGGTATTTTTAACCACCTTACAAGCCTTACAGTGGTTGCATTTAAAAAATCTCTTTTTTGTAGATAACTAAGTATCTAGCTTAAGACTACTTGTAAAGTAACTGTAGATTGATCATCCCCCAGTTTGTTATGGGTTGTGATCTTGGTAATTCTTCCTCTATCACTGCATCCCCTTTAACTATTGCCAGTGTCTTTTAATCACCTGACTCGCTTTGGTTGACATTGAATTGAAATATGTAATAATGATTCTTGTTACAACCTTCAATTTTTCAGATCTTCCATTTTGATACAATAACTGATTCCTAGTTACATTCTTGGATTTTTTCTTAGGCATATTCACTGTATTGGAACTATACCCCATTTTCAAAAACCTTCCTTCCATTTGCTCCAATTGTTTATTATACTTTCGTTCCTGGCTACAAATTCTTTTCAATCTAAGTATTTTCCCATACGGAATACTCTCTTTTAAATTTTTGGGATATTGCCTTTTCAAGTGCAAGATGCTGTTTCCTGCTGTCTCCTTATGATAAACCAATGTATTATTTTTCCTTCATTTACTTTCAAAGATATATCTAAAAGGGTGATCTCACAGGAACTCACAGATGCAGTAAATTTTAGATTAAAAGTATTCTTGTTCAATTTTCCTATATACTCGTATGCTTTTTTCTTAAATCCATTCCATCATACAAATAAATCGTCATTGTCACGAGTCCAAATTAAAGCATTTTGCACATATTTTATCATCAGCTCAGGCCATCTGTTTCTCCCACCAGCTCATTGCCAAATTGTCAAAGCTGGGTGCGAAGCAGGTGCCTATAGCAGACCCGACCTTTTGTTGATACAGAACTTCACTATGCACAAATTTGTATCATCTGGATAGGCATCTGATTATGTTCCAGAAAACATGCTTGTCTGCTTTTCAAAAAATATTCACAAGAGCATATCCCATATATATGGTCAATTGAATAGTACAGTGCAGTCACATCCAATGTTATCATTAAATAGGTGTCTGACCAAACTAAATTATGGATCTTTGTTATAAAATCACCACTGTCCTTACAGTATGCTGGAAGACTTTTCACAAACGGGAATAAAAAGGAATCAATGTAAATGGTAGTATTTTCTAAAAAAGCTTTCATTCCATGAGACAATTGGTATCCCGGGGGGTTAGGTAACCTTTAATGTATTTTCAGTAATATATAAAATTAGGGAATCCTAGGATGTTCTGATCTTAAAAAATTTAATTCATCCTGCTCTAAACTTTCTCCATCCATCCATTGTTTCATCCGGGATGAGTATGAACTGACGGAGGCGTTATACACCTCCATAGACATCACTGCATAACAATCAGCATCCACCAATTGTCTTATCACTTCCTGCTCTTAGATATTTGAATCCATATTAATAACATTTTCTCCCTTATCACTGTTCTTAATTAGAATGGAGGTATCTTCCTTAAGGGATTGTAATGCCTTTCTCTGCTCTCCCATGAGAATATCGGTGTGTATTCCATGATTTTTCCTTAATCTCATCAAATCATTGATTACCAATTCATGGAAAACGTCTAATTTGTCATGGGGAATAGTAGGTATGAGTTGTGATTTAGATTGAAAGCCACTCCCACCAGCAGATCTCGTATCAGACCCCAAGCTCTCTAATTTGGTCCATCCCTATCTTGGGATCCCCTCCTTCACTTTCCTGGTATACGGTCTCCAAAGCAAGGAGCCCCTCAACTTCCCCAATCTGTAAATCACACGTGGGCATACTTTTTGAAATCATACTCCATTGAGTCTTCAATAATTTATGCGTTTGTTCAATTTTCATTTTTCAATGAACAGATAAAGGTCAATCCTGACATGTGCACAATTAAATCCAGAGGATGGACAAAAAGACAGTCCTAATTCCAAAAGAGAAATTTCATCTTCGGTTAGATTCCTTTGAGATAAATTTAGCACTGTCAATTTTTCTTCTCTGTTTTCTTCTTCTGGCGTATAGTACAATTGCTCTGTGTTGTTCCTCCCATCGCCTCGTCTGATCCTGTGCCTTCGTTTGCGTCTTATTTTTTCCCCTCCCTATTCCTCGGGGGTCGGTACTTCTTTGGTTTTTCGGCTTTTCTCTGCAAGTAGTATTTGCTGTGAAAACCTAAAATAAAGATTCTTCCCGCTTGATTGTTACCACCACCATGCACTGTGCTGACATCGGTGCTGGAACCGGTGGATATGAGATCTTGCCTTCTCTGCGAATCCTCTTAAAGCATCTCCTTTCTATAAATATCAACACTTCCTTGTGAATGTTTAAATTTGTCCTTCAGCGTACTCAAGTGTATCCCTTTGGAAATTTCTGTTGTCTTTTGCTTTTACCTCGTCTTAATGTTTTCACAGGCATGCCATCATTTTATGCTGTCATTCCTTTACTGCCTCTTGATTTTCCAAATTCTCAATCTCATCATTTAAGGCTCTCAATTCACCACAAATGTTTGCCAAATCCAGTTTTGCGTATTTCACTAATATCTCTATCATGCCCTTACTGGATTAGGCAGTAAATGCTGACCACTCCTCCGGCAATCCCAGATGTGGGACTTTATATGTGGGGACTGTGAATATTCTCAGGCTTCTAGGTACTATTGACCTCCAAATATCGCATCAGCTAGGTCAGCTTCAAACACTTGCGGATTCTCTTTTTAAATAATTTTTCCTACAAAATATTTTTTTGTTTACTCGGTATCGTACCTGGAGGCCCGTTTGTAACTCCACTGGTACTGCTCACTGGAACTGCTTCCTCTGTATCATCAAACACATGCTTCTCTGCTTCCTTCTGCTCCAAGTCGAAATCATTATTGACTTTACTGCCTGCTCCATTATTGCCGTCGATGCTCTTGTTTCACGTTCTCAGGGACCTACTTTCCCTCTGAGAATTAGCCACTGACACTGCAGCACTCTATCTCCATTTTTTCCCTGCTCAGAGGATTCCCCGTTGGATCTCCTTTCGCCGATCAGCCATTGCACTTGCACCGAAAGCTTCTGGTACCGCAATAACATTTCCTGGCTATACGTTACTTCCAACATTGGCAGCTGTGGCGGCGGGGGTCGCTCGAAATCACAAAACGTACACACATGCTGTGATCACGACTCATCCACCTACTGTGGTCCACAACTGGAAAGGCTCCAACCTACACATTCACATTTTTTTCTTGCAGAAGCAGGACAAAAGTGGGCACTCCAGACCAGGTACCCAATTATCGATTATGTATTGCAGCACATCTGCCGCTGACGAGTTTCAGATAATCCCAGCCTTTCTCAAAGTGTAAAAGACCCAGAAGCCAATAAGAGCTTTTAACATCATAATCATAGATATAAACAACATATTTTCAAAAGCCCTCTCAGTCTCTTTTTTCCTAGGAAATAAATTCTTAAAATATAAAATCATACACATCAACAAATTTCATATGTTACAGTGCAATTTTTTCATTTTTCTTTTTTTGATCTCTTTTTAAGTATTTTATATAATTTTGAAAAACTTGATTTCACTGTTCATGATATTAAATTCATAGGACGATGGAGCTACTCATATATATAACCCAGTGGCACTGGAAATTGATTTTTTGGTTTGCTTATAATTTTGGCACAATTGGGCGAATCTTCATGAAACTTTCCAGTATAAATGTTCATCCACCTCAGCTTATACCTGGAAAGGTTCGGGTGATCCTTCAAGTGGAGGCCGAGAAAAAGTGGAGTCCTAAATGCATTTTAAATTACAGTTATACCACAAAACAACTGAACCAAATTATACCAAATTTTGCAAAAGGCTAGATCTTGGTCCAGAAAGAGTGCTTTATGTGATTTGGTGTTCAGTACTTTTTGAGAAGCTAAGGTTGAAAGTCTATTTATACATAGAGATGGAGAGAGCTCTCAGGTCCACTAGATCAAATGATAATACTTGATTAGCTGCCACCACATTAACAAAGATGTGGCTGCAGTTATTTTGGAACTCCGGAACTTAGTCCCCTGCCCCATAAAAAGATTTAAAAATATGTATAGGGGAGCAGGGTAAGATACTATGGCTGACTAGGACTGGTGGGAACATTATTAATTTTCACAGCACCATGAAAAAAAGGCATACTCCTTCCTTTTTCCTTTTTAAACCCCACGGGGTGGGCCAAGGCCCAGTGGTTGCCTGTTTGCTTTTTCTAGGTTTCTAGGGGGGCATGTATGGAGCCCCCCTTCCTTTGATTCTGGAGGCCCTGGGTACCCCCACCCCTGTTGCCAGTGTGTTAATTTAAGGGGTGTGAGGGCAGGCCCCCCCTCCCGATCCGCCTGAAGGTCTCAGGAACCTCATCCCTAGGGGCAGAACTCCTTTTCTGGAGAGGAGGCATGGACCTTAGTACAGCTCTTGAGATCATATCCTCAGGGGGCGATTACATTTTTCGGGGATAAGGGGCATGGGCCTCCCTTCCTCAAGCCTTAGTTGAGCCCCAGGGACCCTATCACCCGGGGTGTCTTCTATGTCTCCCGCTAGAGGAGCACACATTTCCTTCTCTTCCCTGGCCATGAGTTTGGGCAGGGAAGAATATTTACTCCCTCTCCAGGAGGAGATCTGCTTCTGCAGCGCTGGGGCATAGCGGTTAATGGCTTCCACAAGCATCCCCGGTTGGGTGTTGGCTCAGGAACTGACAGGGGCCGCAAGGGCCTTGGGACTCCCTCCTGGCATCCAACAGATTTTAGAGATGTGGGTGTCCTGGGTGGAACCAGGACACTCACAAAAAAAAAAAGATGGAAAGGATATAAAATGAGCGAATTTATTATTCACTGCTCCCGAGAAGGAGAAACCCACAATGCCCTCCATGGGCCAATTTAAATGTATTTTGATGCATGATGGTGAACCAAATCTGGGAAGGGACATCATCAGCATATTTTTTCAGTGCTGTGTGGGGTTGCGGGAGTACAGCGGCCCCCCAGAAATACTAAAAATAACTAACCCTATGTTTCCTTGGGTCTATAGGACAAGACCCCAGGGAAACCTAATGATATTTTTAAGCATTCCCAGAACTGAATCTTTTGTTCTTTTTATTTGGGAATGCAGAGGCACCTTGTGGTTGGTCTTATGGCTGCAGTATGTGGCTTGAGGTGTGTAAAAGAAATATTCTGACCCTTGGTTAATATTGTTTTGACTACAAATGCGTTAACTGACAGATGTTGCAATGACCCTTTTGACAAATAAGCCTGCCTTTTATATATTAACAGTGACTTTATTAAAAAGATCCTAGAAATTCACTGAAAAATCAAAGGGTAAAGTGAGATTATAGCTAAGTGATAATATCAGTTGCAACATAACATGACATACCTCGATTGTGATATCAATACATCAAACATACTGGATGCATACTCTGGCATTTGCCAGCAGGCTTAGAAATTGTTAACAGCCCCCTTGATTATTCCGGTACCAAGAACAAAGAAGTGATTTGACAACCGTGCTCAGAAACGGCGGCGATAATTCTAACGCCCTTTTAGCAAGCTGTCGCAAACAGCAGTTATCGACAGGTTTTAGATGATAGCGAGTGGTTTGGGGCCAGCTTTGCATGTTAGCGATATTTATCGCTAATAACATGCAAAGTGGGCGTACCCAAACTGTTAGCGACTGAAAACAGTCGCTAACATCGCTATCGCCTATTAGCAAGGCAGGCGTAGCGATGGAAATATTTGCGCTAAGCGTGAATATCTCCAAATACTAACACCTGCCCAGACCAGTTCTTAGCCATGTTATCCAATGGGTGGTGGATAACATGGCTAAGAACATTTCGTCGCTAATGCGTGAATATCGCCGTATTCTCAGCAATATTCATGCATTTCGCCGCTATCGCTGGAAAATGTATCACTTTGGAGATAAACGTTGCTAATAGCACGTTATCTCAGCGATAAATTCCGGCGATGCTCGGCGATAAAAAAAATCGTCGCTAAGCCTATTTAGCGATAAATATCGCTACTTGTTGGTAATATGCCCCCCAGCTCTGAAGAAGACTCCCAGGGATACTGAAGAAATGCAATCCTGTAGACACCACTATAAAGTTGCATTTAGGGCAAGGAAAGAAACTACAAGAAAGGAGGCATGGGAACAGCTTGAGAAGGCAAGTGAAACTAAAGATGCATCCCTGTTTTGGAAAGTGGTAAACCAGCCTTATAGTGTAGGTGGACACAACATCAGTGCTAACCTAACAATACAATCCTCCACAAGGGTGACACAATTCACTAAGGCATTCCAACTCAAATTTTTAGAGAATATGGGCAAATATTTAGTAGACACCATCCCCATTCTAGGGATTGGTTAGCAATTGACACTCGCACTAGATGAGGTCATCTTGGCAGTAAGACGGTGTGCTAGCAACAAATCCCGGGAACGGATGGGGTCCCTAGTGATATTGATCTGTGGGCCCCACAATTAGTCACCGTCCTGAATAGTGCAATTGTCCTTGGTCCCCCAAAGTCCCGGTCAAATACAGTCATAGCCCCTATTTTTAAAAAAGGAGATAGAGGGGACTCTTGCTGTTACCACTCACTATCACTTATCGATTCCACAGTGAAAGTGATGGGTAGAATATTGTTAGACCACTTTGAGATCTGAGTGGCTGAGCGGGGTATACTAACACCAGTACAATACGGGTTTAGGACTTACAGACCAGTGCTTTAATCTCCACCTCATGATTACTAAGTACGTCCAGATCAAATCATATACAATGGTATGCAGCCAACCTAAGAGCAAAGTGATAGCATTTCAGAAAAGTGGCATTAGATTGCAAACAGTACTTACTTTCACTTACTTAGGGATACCATTCGATAATAAGTGCCCTTGAAAACATCTTACAAAAGTGAGATGCATGCGTTTTGATCAGAACAGAGCCTCCGTATTAAAGTTTGCAAAGAAACTGAGCTCCACGCCTTATGAGGTAATACTTATCATGTTTAAAGCCAGATGTATCTTGGCAGCCTCATATGGAGCAGGCATTTGGGGACATTGCAACCAGGCACAATTACAGACTGCTGAAAACAGTTTTTTGCGTTAACTCCTACGATTGTCTGGGAGTGTACCCGCCATTATATGTCATGACAAATTTGGCTTTAAATATCTGGGGGATATCACCAAGATAGCACCACATTACTATGGGTATCCACTTGGTATCAAACGGAAGCAGCACTTAGTAAAGCAGTGAACCTAGACTGCTTGGCCCTGGATAAGGCATGTCATATTCAGCCGCTACAGTATGTAAAGACGCAATTGTATTCAATTGATCATCATGATTTATAAGACAACTCCCTGAATCTAGATAGGCTCAGCAAATTACTCACCAAAAATGAACTGTTGGCTCTTATGGCAAGTAAAAGGGTGGGGTTAGAGGGTAGTAAAAGGTTGTTGGGGGCATATGCCCCATTAATGACAACCAACCGCATAGAACCTTGGGGTATATTATCAAGGGGTTTTATCTCCGCTTTTTTGGCTTTAAAAGCCAAGAAAGCGGAGATAAAATGATCTCCCTATTACCAAGCTGTCGCTAACACCAGTTAGCGACAGCTAATAGGAGATAGCGACCATCATGGGCCCCACTTTGCATGTCAGTGATATTTATCACTAATGATATGCAAAGTGGGCGTGCCAAGATGTTAGCGACTGGAAACAGTCGCTAACATCGCTATCTCCTATTACCAACTTTTGGAGATATTTGCGCTAAGGGCGAACATCTCCAAAAGCTAACACCTGCCCTGAGCAGTTCTTAGCCATGTTATCCAATGGGAGGTGGATAACATGGCTAAGAGCATTTGCTCGATAATGCATGAATATCGCTGACTTTTCAGCGATATTCATGCATTGCGGGCGTTTTTTATCGCATTTGCGATAAACCTTGCTAATAGCAAGGTTTATCTGCGATAAAAATCGCCGATGTGCGGCGATAATTTTTGTCTCTAAACAAGTTAGAGACAAAAATTATCGCTAGTTGTTGATAATATACCCCCTTGTTTGCTTAATATGCCTCGTTCACAGAGGTACTACCTGGAAAGGTTTTGTCTTAATAGGGCCCATCTGCGGATCTCATACCCATCCCAGGCCAGGCCTACAGTGATATGATCTAGCACCTTGCCCATGCGGCTCAATAACAACTCAAACACAGTTGCATTTTGTTTTTTTCTGCAATCTATACAGGGACGCTATAAATACCACACTGGTCCCACTGCTTAGATCTTTTACTATTAGATCATGCAGACCAGCCATGTTCTATCTCCAATTATTACAAGTTGAAGTAGTATCACATACAGTATATAGGTTTATTGCAGCCTCTGTAGGTCTCCGTAAAGCGGTTGGGAAATAATTGCACCGTACTAATTGTACCCCACTCCAATGTTAAAAACCCAGGATTGTTGTTGAGTAGGGTCATTTGAAAGTTTTTTTAACAGCATGTTTTTGACATTAATGACCGGGTATGATAAAATCGAATATGGTCTGAAGACAGTTTATTGTTTAAATTTTGTCTCACATCATAGTAAACCGTGGAGGTACTGGAATCAAAGGAATGGCTAAAAAATGTACTGTAACTATTGCACTTTATTGAACTGTTTCTGTTGTTATCCTTTGTTCCCCCTGTCTCTGAAAGCGTTCCTCTTAGAGTTACGGGCCATTGCATTTAGGGGGATTCCCCATAGGTCCAATGCATTGATAGTAAATGTATGCCTCACGATGCAGGCTTGGGGGAATTATCATAGTATATTTGTATTGCACTTTAATGCTGTCATTTTATGTGTTTTGCTGTGAGAGGTCCTCTGTTAGTGCTCCTAAAGTATGGTATCCTAAATGAAGGCGTATGATATGTTATGAATTTGATTATGCGTTGTACCCCATTGTTGCTGTTGTCGTAGTTCGATGACTCAGGTCCTTGTTACTGTCCTTGATTAGAGAATGTTTTACTTCTTGTCTTTAATTGTCTGCAATCATAATGGAATCTAGGATTGATTAAGTATTGTAACTACTGCACTTTATATTGTGCTGTACTTGTCTTTTAACTCGCCATCTTTGGCCGTGAAAGCTTTTATCTCAGTGCCATATGAGATTTAATTTTATGAATCCTGACTATGGTCAATTTATTGATAGAAACTGTACGTCATCAGGCACAGTTCAGAAGTCACTTATAGATATGTCAAATGGCTACTAATGATTGTAACAGAACGTATGCTCTTTGTATTCTGCAGCTAAAGCCTGCCATTTACTCTATTGTCAATTCCTCTCATACATTTGATTTTAAGGGCCTAGTATCTGACTATGAAGGCGCAAATTATTTCATTTTTTTTTTTTAGATGTAACAATTTTAGTTTAAGTGTTCCTATTGTGGCTATAATGTATTGTATTGTGTGCTTTTAAAGTTCATTACACCGAATAAAGATTTTATACTACCGCAACATAACATTTTACACACAAAAAACACTGAAATTCACCAATTATGGTTAAATGAAGTTACTATATTAACTCGCACCTTCGTCATGCGCTGCTTATACCCTAACATATTACATCAATCATGACATATTCAATCACTGCATTGATAACATCTCTGATGACATCTGAAATGACAACACTGTGCATGGAGGGCCCCGGGCAAGGGAAAGAGAGAACTACTACTATATATATATATATATATATATATATATATATATATATATTCACTGAAAAAACCATAGGTTATAGACCATATATAGTTAGGGAATAGCATTTAAAAAACCTTATTTTACTCACACAAAACCATTGAAATTCCATATATAGTTAGTTGTACTAACTATATATCACGCACCCGCAATCCACTGCTGATGATGTCACATATTACATCATTCATGACATGGTCAGTGACATCACTGATGACATCACTGATGACATCTCAAATGACATCACTGATGACATCACTGATGACATCTCAAATGACATCACTGATGACATCACTGATGACATCTCAAATGACATTACTGATGACATCACTGATAAAATCATTCATGTGATAATACGATGAACCTCTTCAGACTCTAATATAACCTTAGATACACTCAGTGTAAACACAGACTCACAGATTGTCACTCATCCATGAAGTTACACACACACCTAGACAGTCATGCAAACAATCAATCACACCTCCATTTCCTTAACTATACAGTTAAACACACCTTACTTATTCAAACATATACTAAAACATATTTACTCACTTATACAATCCTGGATACAAGTTCACAATGATCCATACAGCCACTCACACATTCACTGGCTCTTATGCACAGTTATTTATATATGTCAACTCTCACATGTACTATATTTTACATATGTACTTAATTTGACATGTAGCACTGAGATATCTATTCACTCACCAATACAGTCATGCACACAGTCAACCGCCCATACAGCTGTTTCCAACATGCACTTTTGAACCCATACATCTATGCACAGAGTCATACACTTCCCAGCCACCCATACACACACTCAGTCTCCCATACAAATGCTTGGGCAACCAATCAATAACCCATATAGTTACTCATATAGCTACTGATCAACACATGCAGCAGTTTACAGAACAACAGACATAATGATGCACAAATTAAGACAGTTTAGTCACTAACCCATGCACTCAGTGAGACACATTTAATCACTCACTCATACATTCAGTCATGCACCTACTAAATCCATCGTCCAGACACTTATACATCCACTCATTCATAAATATGTAAGACATATTTTAACTTTACAGAAAAATACAGTCACTGGATGTTGTCATCAGTGATGTCATCAGTGATGTCATTTGAGATGTCATCAGTGATGTCATCAGTGATGTCACTGACCATGTCATGAATGATGTAATATGTGACATCATCAGCAGTGGATTGCGGGTGCGTGATATATAGTTAGTACAACTAACTATATATGGAATTTCAATGGTTTTGTGTGAGTAAAATAAGGTTTTTTAAATGCTATTCCCTAACTATATATGGTCTATAACCTATGGTTTTTTCAGTGAATTTTTAAGGTTTTGTAAATGCTAATTCCTAACTATATATGGTCTATAACCTATGGTTTTTTCAGTGAATTTCATTGGTTTTTTAATAGCTAATATCAAAACCTTTACAATGTATTATTCTTTAAAAAGAAAAATATTTTTTACATGTTTTTAATACAATTTTTTTAAAAATGTTTTTTTGTTTCGCTCCCAGTACGCGTACCGGTTAGCTTCCCGTTAGCTCAATTCGGAGCCGCGACCCGGTACGCGAACCGGTAAACGTTCCTTTTGCGCACCTCTCGCGTTACAAAACAACATCGTGACGCGTCGCGTCAGCATGACGTTTCGCGTTCTCACGTAATACGTCATATGACGTGCTACGTTCGCGTACCCGGAAGCGCAGCGGTACGCGAACCGGAAGCGATCCGCGGCGCGGCGCCGACCGCGTAACGTAAACACAGCAGGTCATGTGACTCGGTAATAACACTTTTCATTGGTTCATTTCACTTTTGGTTTCCTAATGATGTAATACTAGGTCATGTGATCTAAAATGAACACTTTTCATTGGTTTAGAACTTTTGTTTTTCCCAAATGATGAAAAACCCTCCTTCTTTCCTCACTCTGACTTTCATCTTGGTGAGAGAAAGACCCTTTATTGAGACTTTGAGATGGCTTCATTAGTAGCTTCAGCTGGTGCTAACCCACCACCTCCACCAAATCCAAGAAAGAGAGGACCACCTGCAGAAGTAATTTTGCAAGAAGAGGAAGAACAGGAAGAGGAGGAAGAGGAGGAAGAGCCAAGGTTTTTGCCAGAGGAGCCCAGGAGGTACAATCGAAAGGAGAATTACATCTGGCAATTCTACAGAATTCCTGAGGGGCAAAAAAAAGTGAATGCACGCTACGTGTTTTGCCGTATATGCGGTGATAGATTGTCAAGGGGCACTGATAAAAAATACAGTTATGGCAATCATACTATGCATCGGCATATGAGTAGGTGGCACCCAAATAATTATAGTGCTGCCCAGCTACGTGACGAACAACAAAATCCCCTCCCAATGGCAAGAAGATCGGTGGTTCCAGAGGTGTCGGGACCAGAGGCGAGGGAGATGATTGCAAACATCCAAATGTTGTTTGGGCACGTAAAGCAAGTGTGCGTGGAATGTGGCGATTTCATCTGCTACAGAGAAAGTAGCATCACTTTGATTTTGCGAGCAATTCAAAATCATGTTAATGTTTGTACGAAACGTCCCAAAAAATAAATTCTTTTTTTTTTTTTTGCTCCTGTTGAGCCCTTTATAATGGATCGTTTTTGTTTCCCCCCCCCCCAAAAAAACCAAAATTTTTTTAAAAACGTTCAGAAAATACAAAAAAAGTAAAAAAATGTTCAAAAAATACAAAAAAAATTATAAAACAACAAAAACATTAAAAAAAAGTTCTTTTCAGAACTACCTCCCCATTATAAAAAAATTGGTAGAATATTTGGCACTCTGCCAACCTCTATTTCTCTTAGTTCGCTCCCCGGGGCGCTACCCGGTACGCGTACCGGCAGCTAACCAAAAAAAATATTTTTTAAAAAAAAAGAACAGTAAGTATAAGGTAAGCAAACAGACAGTTATGTGAAAAGAAAGACAGCGTTAGGGAGTAAACAAGAGATACTGTTACCTACAATCCACTGCTTATGATGTCACATATTACATCATTCATGACATGGTCAGTAACATCAACAGCAGTGGATTGTAGGTAACAGTATCCTTAGTTTACTCCCTATAGCTGTCTTTCTTTTGACATAACTGTCTGTTTCCTTCCCTTATAGTTACTGTTCTTTTAAAAAAAAAAAATTTTTGATCAGTCATAAACAGTGACATTAATAGAAACAGAGAGAGTGAACAAGAGTGAAGAACTATGGTCCTCCTCAGCCACCCTCAGAAAACCAAGGGGGTCAAGATACATCTACCGTGCCCCCTTCTACCCATTCTGAACATTATTTGCCCTCCATCTTGTATCTTGATTCGACCGAAACACAAAATGGTGGACTCCCATAACGCTGCTGGTTTGCGAACCGGGCAACTTCCCGGGAAGCGGTCCAAAAAAAAAAGTTGGGAAAGTAATTCACAGACACTAAGAGTAATAGAGATGGAGTGAGTGAACAAGACTGAGGAACTATGAGAACAGAGGGACTGAGAAAAAGAGTGGAAGGAGTTGAGTAAGTAGGTAATAGAGAAAGGAATGAGAAAAGTAGCAAAGGCAGGAAACTGAGGATTAAAGAAGTGAAGCAGTGGATCTAATAGTAGGTGAATGTGATAGAAATGTAACGAAAAGAGTACAACTATTTACCTTGTAATTGCCGTTAAATTAATCACATTTTATTTTTATACTTTCAATCTGTGAAAGAGAGAACCAACATTTGAAAAATATTAAAACATGTATTTAAAAATTACAAAAGACAAGGGAAAATATTGAAGGACAAATAGTTTTTCAACAACTTTGACACTGACAGAAGCTTCTGCTTCTCCAGGTCCTCTACACAATCCTAAAGATATACATTTTAAACTAACAGTATCTTGATGCAGATGAAGTGAGGCCTATCTTAAAACATGGTGCATCTTTTGCATTGCTCTTGTTTCAGAAAAGTGTCGCTTCAGGATGCCAATAACATGTCTCCTATCCAGAGATTTGTTTGAGGTGAGGCCTACTCAGAGTTCAAGATGAGATTTACACTTGTTGAAGTGTACAGAGGAGATAATATCTGTGAAAGTCTACCAATGAAGTGAGTCATGTCCACTGCACTCTTCAACAAAGTAGAAACCTCCTATGTTTCCCTGGACAGACCTAAACTTGATCTGCACAATGTGATTCGTAATGATAGGAAACACAGGTGATGTAATTGAAATATGTGCAATTTATTTTGCTCATTTCACAATCACATCACTTGTGTTTCCTTTGCTTAGGTATCTCATTGTGCAGATGTAGTCCAGCATATGAAAGAATACGTAGAAGTGCAGCACTGCATGCAATAAATTTAACACTTACAGAAAACTCACCTTCTCCATGCCTCCTACACAGTTCTACATATACATCATAAATGCAAACAGTACAGAATTAATTATACATGTTAAATGGTTTATTTTTGCTGTTCTCAGAATGTATCAAAATTCACTAAAAACAGTGACTTGAAGGTATTCATCATGTAACAGCGGGGAAAAAAAACACAATCAAAATGATTGTGTTTAAAAAACCCATACAACATCAGAAATTAAAATTCAGAACTCCTTAAAGTTAACTTACTTTCCATGACGTCCAAGGATGTCCTATGAACAGCTTACACTCTTTTGTGCTGTTATTACTTTCAGCCCGCCACTTTCTGAAAGAAAACCTCCATCGTTTTTTTAAAACACGTTACATGCAATAAATGACTTCTTGCTCTGTACCACTATTTTCCACAAGGCCAAATCTAGTCAGAGATATTTATAACTCTTGGATTTCTTGTAAGCCAATCCCATCATTTGGCATTCCCGCAACTTTCACAATTAAAATGTTGAAGATCATTTTCACAATCCTGGAATAGTAATATCTTCCCCTTCTTGCTCAGTCATGTTCTACATTTCCTATGACACTGATACTGCTTAATATGAAGCAGACTTACACTACCTCTATGAGTAGTACAATTATTTAATTCTCTACATCACTTTTAATCACAAAGCAATGTAAAACAGTAGACAGCATTGCAGACTTACATTCCCTCTACTCCATGTTTTGATTGGCTGCTTCAATTAGCTTATGAAAAGAAACAGTTTTTCTGAACTCATTCAAAGTGCACATATATCTCCATGATGTCCAATCCTATGATTAGAAGTTATGTCTCTGAACTACACTTATCCTCAAGGCCAAATTGTGTAGGAGCCATTAGAACTTCTTGAAATTCCACAGAGCACATCCTGAGATTATTTCCCTAAAATTTTGGTTTTAAAAACACCAGGTAAGAGTTTTTAAGGTCATACGGCAATTTTTTTTTGAAAATTAAAACAGAATCATTGCAGAATGACCAGCCATTTCTAGACTTTAAATAAGCTGTGTAATGTCCTGATGATATTGAAGGGCCGTCATGATATATAATTGCTGTAGTTACAAAAGTCCTTCCTGATATTGACAACTGCGAAGCTACAATTTTTTTTATTAAAGTTGTCAATTTTGTTCCATCAGGCCTACATCGTTGGAACATTAAAATGACGTACTGGCCATATGTTCGTATAAATAAAGTGGACATCATTTCAGATTTACATTGGCTACACTCCATGTTGTGATTAGCAGCTTTTACTAGCTTATTAAAGGAGACTGATTTACTGTCTGGCAAAGTTAAATATATAAATCTTTCTGAGTCTACACTAGTAGTACTTGATACCATACAGTTCTCGCAGTCATGCTGCCATTGATAAGAAAGCCCAAACAGCTGATCTACATCTACACCTTCAGCATGTAATACATCAAGCATATACATTAAAAACTCCTGACAATCTTGCTGAATATTTTGAGAGAATTGTGTTTGGCCTGAACATCTATCTAACAGATTTCTAATTTCAGACACACTTTCTATGTTTCTTCTATCAGTGGTACATTTCTCTAACACAGAATTTAACAAACTGCAAAATCTTTGATCAGAATTGACCACAATCTCTTCTTTTACATTTTTTAGAGAAAACAAAACATTAATTACTACATTAGCATAGCAGTTGACACCAGAACTGTTTTCAAACTGAAAACCAACAACATCTTCAACAGAATCCTCTTTGTTTCTGCTTGTAATTTTAGGTTCATCGACTTTTCGTCTTTTTGCTACAACCTCCCCAGTATTGGTCACATTTCTTCTTTTCCGGCCTACCACACGTTTCTCAAACAAAGGATACTGAGGCAAATGTGGCGCATACTCTCTTCTTAACCTATTGTATTCCTTAACACAATCTAGATCCGCACAAATGTTTGTGACATCACACTCAATCAAGTACAATCCCGATAAAGTTCTAACTCGTGACAATGCCACGTATGCCATACCCTCCTTGAACACAGAACTGCCAATATTCACCAATGCACAGTCTACACTTAAACCTTGCGATTTATGGATTGTCACCGCATATGCCAAGCAAACAGGAAACTGCTTACGGCGAACATATAAGTCTTTCACAAGCAAAAATCTAGCAGAGCAACGACCAATTAGCTGTACTTCCTCAATGCCATCAAATTTAATTTTTAAAAATTCAATTCCATCTCTATTTCTGTATTTTACAAAATCAACAACATTACCCATTGACCCATTTACCAGACCTCTTTCAACATGTAAATTCCTTCTTAAAATTATACGGCAGTTCAAGCACACATTCAGAGTCTTTTCAAAACCTGCAGTTTTAGATATAGTCTTCTCTAATGAATCCAATTTTGTTTTCAGATTCTCAGACAAAATAATTGTTGATCCCATATGCTCTACTCTGTCAATAGCTTCCAGTTTCACAATCTCTTGCTTTTCTAAATTCAACATTTTGTTGTTGAATTTGGCACATTCTGCAAGAGTTGGCATCAAACATATTCCAGATTTCTTATCAGTAATTTTCTGAAAAATATTCTCAGGCACAACATCTTGTTCTGGATACAAATTTGACAGTAATCGTGCATGTAAAGCTTCTTTCCCATGCTCGGTCACTTTTCCAATTCTAACATCTTGTAGAATAGTCTTGTAAACTTCATCCTTCGCCTGACGCATATTTTCATGCAGTTCAGCATAATTGAAGTTTAACCATATATTGACGTTGCCAATGCTGCCTAGGCACTTCCTGGTATCTTCATGCGTGAGCATTTTGAACACAGGTTGCCCTTTCACTGGTGTCAGCTGCAGAAGATCTCCGAAAACAATGATGTGTTTGCCACCAAATAACACATCATACTCTGTTTTGAGAACTTCTTGCATCCTCAAATGCACAAAGGCAAGCATGACATTGGAAACCATGCTTACTTCGTCAATGATAAGAAGTTTCATTTTCCTCAAGATTCTTGAAACTTCAAAACAAGCATCTCCAGATAGCTTGTGATATTCTAATTTGTTGTCATGCTCCACTGGCAGCATCAGTAAACGATGTAAAGTAATCCCTTTAATATTATGTGCTGCCAGTCCAGTTGGAGCAGTGACAACACAAGACAGCGATGACTCTGTCCTTTCCTGCAAATAGCATGAAATTGCTTTAATGAGGAAACTTTTTCCAGTTCCCGCTTCTCCACTCACGTACAGTCGGACAGGCTTCAACGACGTACATGAGCACTCTTTCTTATCATGACTTAATCCATGATCAATTTGCATGGTAACTTCGTCATATATTTTCCTCTGCTCAACGTTGAGTTGCCTTTCCAACTCTTCTAAGTTAACCGCATCCTCTTGAGCATGTGCCATGGCTCTTTCCACTTCATTCATAGCAGTGGCAGCTTCATTTTCAATAAGAGGTCCTCCTAGTGGATCCTGACTCAATGAAGCAGAACTCTGACTGTCCTGAGAACTGTCTCTGGCAATCTCGGCTGCAATCGTTGCTTCCTGCTCAATTTCCGCATTCAACATTTCTACATATTTGGGAAAAGCAGGACATTCTATGGTCTCCTTGGCGGCATTGAAAGAGTCTTCGTAACAGAGGAAATCTCCAAGCAGTTCCTCTTCTGCACGCCAAGGCTTGAAAAGTTGCAAAAGTGCTAAATAGAAAAACTCCTTTTTTTCAGGAGATTCGCCACTCAATTTTCGATGGTTTATCAAGTGGCATTTTCTTTGCTTGACCAGACATCCCTCACTTCCTATTACAGCATACACTCCTTTCTCAGTATCTTCTTTGATGTTCCTCTTGAACATGTAATTTTGCAGAACCTCATACAGACAAACATTCTCTAGGTGACTGCTTCGATTTGGATAATATGCATCCAACATGTTTGTCTTCAAAATGTCGGTACTGTTTGGCTCCTTTTCCGCCAAATACTCAATTTCCCGCACAGGTTTGAGAACTCGATTACGCGTTGCAGCAAGACCAAGACTCGCCCAAACGATACTCCTGGACTTGGCATAGAGACTTGCTGAAGACAACCGGTCAGAACATTCGTACGCTCCGATTTCTCGATGCGACAACATCTTCAGACTGAAACTGTACAACTTCTTGCTGAGGCTCTTTTCATGGGAAATGTCCTCCCACATATCCTTCAATTCTGTCTTCTCTTTTTTGGTGATGTAAGACGTCACATACCGAGCCACAGCCATACAGTTATCAGCCACAAACTGTATATCCATGTTAGCATTCCACATGGACAAAATCACCGGGTTGTAGTCGTTGATGTACTTGGACTCTTCGTTCCTCTTCAAATTGTAAGTGTTTTTAGGTGATTTCTTCATCACATTATGTCGCAGCGAAGACATCAAACTGTTTACTCTTCCTTTAGAAATCACCGGTCGTGGAAAGCCGAAACGACATTTGGTGTAGAACTTGTCTTTGTTTCGGAATTTACGACGGCAGTACTTTCCACATCGATGGCTTTGGAAACGCAGAACTTTTTCTCTTAGGCTTTTCTTCTCCTTTGCGTTTGGAACAGCACACGTAGAATACTGTTGGATGAAACTCATCACTGAGTCTTCTGGATCCGTTCCAAATTTAGGTGCATCCTTGATCCACAGCAACATATGTATATGAGGAGCACCTCTTGCTTGGTACTCCTTTCTCCAGAAGAAATCCAACACCTCTCCAAGAGGTGGATTCTTCTTATTCATGATGAAAGACATCATAGCTTCAAATCTATGATTGAAGTACCTACATACATTGACTGGATCCAAAGAGCACAGTTCTCCGGGTGTCTTGAATTCGATGTTTTCTACGTTAGCATTTGCCTCTCGTAGAAATTGAAGTAAGTCTTCCCAGCCATACTCGGCACAACTCAGAGTGAGGAACCATGTGGGAGTACCTAAGTTCCTCAGCATACATTTTAAATCACCATGACGACGGTACCAGTACTCATTAGTACCACGCTGACACGCCATGAGATTAATCAGGTGAGAATCCAAAATACTATCTTGGACATTCACTTTATCCATAAAATCACTTGCCGAGATGTTTTGCATGTGTATACCACTTTTCAAGATGTGGTTCACTGCATATGACAGTCCAGACAGATCGCTTTCAAACAGGAGATGAAACAAATAAGGAATGCATTGTCGAAACCTAGCATCTCCTGCATACAATCGCAAAGTCCGGTATTCAGAAGCAGGAATTTGATGAGGTCGCTCATCATATCTTCCTCCCTGACCTGTTGGAAAAAGCTGTGGGAAACACCGAGCTTCCAAACTTTCCTCCCAAACACTAATGGGACTCCCTTTGGCTTGTTTCATTTGAAACAACTCAATAGCATTCCCCATGACTTCCTTCGAATGCAAAGGATGAACACTATAATGTTCATATATTTCCTCACTAGTAGAGGGTTCTACTTTCTCAATTTGACCAGCACACAAATCGCTATCCTCTTCCTCACTTACTTCCTCTTCTGCAACATATACATTCTTATAGTATTTATTATTTTTTTTCAAATACAATGTTGCCTTTTTAACTTTCCTAACATCTACTAAATCTTGCCATATTTTCTTATTCTTTGTCGGAACCCCATTAACTAAGATAACCAGAGGTTCCTCTTCCACTTTTTCTACTCCAATTGTGTTAATGTTTTTCTTGAAATCTAGAGGCAAATAAACAACTCTTCCCTTTAATCCTCTCTGTAAATCTGATGGAGGCAATTTCCCTGTCTTTGGCTCCATTCTTACAATAGCCTGAAAGGGATGGATACTTTGAATCAAAATAGATTCATAAGTATTTAAGTCCTTCAATTCAGAAGGAATCTCAACCAATTCCAGATTATTATGAACTGCTCTAGCAGGCATCTGGTTTTGTTTTAATTTGTTACAACAATAAGTACACACACGTTGATCCAATCCCAAATCAAAACAATTTTCTACCATCAAGTATGTTGCAAAATCCTTCCATTCACTATTATTTTCCCTTTCACTTTTTGCATATAAATCCACTAACTTAGTCTGATTCTTATAATAAGTGCGTCTACAACACACACAAGTGAAATTAGGCCTCTCACTTGATTTCATGTCAAACGTCGCAATTTCCCTCTGGAAATTATCTGTACTGGAAACATGTACACTATCTTCCAAATGACCCTCTACTTCTTGCTCAATTTCAACATTCTCCTCTTTACTTCCAAAGTAACAAAACTCAATTTCTTCACATATATTCTTCACATCTATTTCAGAACCATGCAAAAGAGCAGCGCATAATTGTTTCAGCATAATTGCTGGACTCTTAGCATAATACAACAGTCTAACTAACTTCCTCACTTTGTTATGATGCACTGCTAGCATCCTGAAATGATGAAAAACACTCTGGCATACTCTCCTGGATAGACAAGCCAGTGAATGACCATGCAAACCTGTCACTTCTCTTACTCTGCAAGGATCTAATTCTTGCAACAACCTCATTTTCTGCTTCAAACTTTTTTTGTTAAATGACCGTACAAAATCACAAAGCAAATTGATGGAATCCTGTCGCACACTGCAAATACTACTACACTTCCAGGTGTACACAGGACCCTTAGCACGTCTTCCTAAAACCTCATTACCTAACAACTCTTCTGCCTCTGTTGTCACAAGTTTTTCTTTTTCAACTGGACAACCATCTTTCACTTCATAAGCACGACCACTGATGTCAACTGCATGCACCAAATCATTATCCTGGAAATAACTCTCTTCATTAAAAAATGCCTCACAGCTTGAACTATGTGTCCATTCTCCAGAAAAAACTTCACAAAAATTACTACGATTAACTATTCTCTTCCATCTACTATTTCTTTTGAAATCAAAAATTGCCTTGTTTAGCTTCCTAATTCTATTGATTATCAAAATAAATAACTTACGTTTAATTTCAAATGCCTGATCAATAACTTTCTCAACTTTTTTTTTCTCTTATAAAAAACTAGTTTCTGTTGACCTTTCTTAATATTTTTTAACAAATTGCCAATTATCCTGTTACGGAACATTCGTTTACGAATCTCCCTAAACTGTTGTTTCCTTCTACTATCATGCACAGATTTATCTCTTGCTCTAGCAGTAACATTTTCATTTGTCCTTTTCTTTCCATTTGATTTACTTCTCGTGTTATGGATTGAAACATTTTCTGTAGTAATATTTTTTTTATTACAAATATTTCTTATGAAATATTTAGAGCTCTTACCCGGTGCTTTCTTCGTGGCTTGAGAAATCTTTTTGTTAGAGGACTGCTGCGTTTTTTTTTTCTCCTGCTGTCTTTGACGTTTTGCAGCCTTTATCTGTCTTAGTATTGTAGGCATATTGAAATCTTGAAATGATCTGCAGTTGAATCTGAGGAAAAATATAATAAAAAATGTTAATAAACATTATTATCAAACAGTAAATCAGTAATAGTGATCAAAAACATAACACACTACTTGACATTTTAATTTGAAGATTTTTTAGTCATTGCCATTTTTACAATACAGAAATACCAGAAAAGAAATGACATTTATATTTATGTTACCTATGCTATTTTATATGTGAATCTGATCTAATTTTATGAGCATATTTTAATATTTTATTGAAGACACTACACATAACCTGTTTTTGAAGGTGTCTTTATTTTTAAATTAAACGGTTTACCTTTTTACTTTTTATTGATTATAAATTTTAAAAATAAATGTTTATAATTCCAAAGGCTCAAGCAGGTCAGCTTCCCATCCTATATCATATAATTCGGACAAATCTGCATCCTCATCACGCTCTTCTTCATCCTCAGGATTTAAATCATCCAATGGATCAACATCCACTGATGTTTCAATTACAAGTTCAATGATGAGGTCAAAATCAACTGATTGCAGATTGTCGCTCATGTTGAGGTTGTCTTTATCTTTAAAGAAAGATAACAACAATGAGATGTTGCAGAGTAAGAGACAAATCTCACAGATTATAATAGTAAAATTATTTAACAAGAGTAACATTTTGCAGCTATTATTTAGCCATGTCCAGCGATGCTGAGCAGGTGAAGCCTATGTCTAATTTTTCACTGAACAGGACTCATCTGTTCTTAACCTTGGATAAGCCTCAACGACTCTGTGTCCCCTGCACATACTCAAATGTTAAAGTGCAGATTTATATTAAATGGCACATCCCCAGGCATGCACCAGTTAATGTGCACCACTGCTTTACCACCCATGGTGTGCCGCATTTACAATCAGATAGGAGAAAGCTGCTTCAAAACCCTGCGCCTGCTTGAAGCTGGCATAGGTCTTGACGCAGCATTGTAGAGATGGGGCACCCCTGAGCCTTGCTGGAGCTGCATCGCACTTACGATACAACTCCAGCAATGCGCCACCTTTACGGCACAGATGCGTCACGCATCTGTGCCGTTTTTGCCCCATGCTGCGCCGCATTGTAAATGCAGCACAACATGGGTGGCGGAACAGTGGCGCAGGATGACTGTCACATCCCTGGTGATGCGCCACTCATCATAAATCTATCCCTAAGCTTCTTATCTTGTTACAGATGAACTGCCATATGTATCATCAAAATATTTTACATTTTCTAAATAGCGAATTTTAAGGAATAAATAGCGATTCTTTACCATTCCTAATTTGCGATGAGCAAATTGCTAATTGCAAGTTACCCATTCATTTCCATGGCCTAGGAGGCTAATATGAATGAAGGTTTAATTTGCGATTAGCAATTTGCTCATCACAAAGTAGGAATTTTTCCAAGGGTGCAGGGGTGTCTCAAGAACACCTGCTGCACCCCTGAAAAACAAATTTAGGGGCATATGGCACACATACATGCCTTAAGGGCATGTGTTGGCGTCATATGGCACCTTTTCTTTTTTTGAAAAAAAGCTTTTTGAAAAGAATTCACAAATTACCACTAATTTACCACAATAGTTTCCAAATCCTTAATGTCATTTTTTACATAGTTTTTGTTTGATACATTGCATTTAAGTAGTCACAAAATTTACAAATGCTTCAGTGCAATCGCAAAATAAGGAATAGCAAATTTTGCTACTCCTTATTTTGCATCAAAGTTGTTTGATACATACCATTTGTCTAATTAACATTCGCAAAGGCCGAAATTCATAGAATTTTGATCTTTGCAAATGCTAATTAGCTTGATACATATGGCCCCAAGTGAGGCCTGTCTTGCGACATGGTGCATCTTTTGCATTACTGCTGATTGGGTTTTATGTGGTACGTTTTTTTTTACACTATGACATATCTGCCTAAATGCATCAATTTTTAATGTTGTCACCTCATAGCAAATATTATGCACCACCGCTGCATCATAAAAGTGACGCACAGTGGCAGAAAAAAGGCATACACCTATCATAAATCTATCCCTAGCATTTTAAATGATTAATCCAGGATGACAATAAAGTGTGTCCTATCCAGAGGTTTGTTTAAGGTGAGGCCTACTCAGGATTGCAGATTAAAGTTACGCTTGATGAAGAATACAGAGGAGATAATACATATAAAGGACTACCAATGAAGTAAGTAATGTGCACTTTATTGCGCCAGTCATCATAAATGTATCCCTAAGCTTCTTATCTTGTTACAGATGAACCACCATATGTACCATCAAACTATTTTGCATTTCCTAAATAGCAAATTTTAAGGAATAAATAGCAATTCTTTACTATTCCTAATTTGCAATGAGCAAATTGCTAATTGCAAATTACCCATTCATTTCCATAGGCTAGGAGGCTCATAGGAATTAATGTTGCAATTTGTGATTAGCAATTAGCTCATCACAAAATAGGATTTTTTTCAAGCGTGCAGGGGTATCTCAAGAACACCCTGCTGCACCCCTGAAAAAGAAATTTGGGAGCACATGGCACACCTACATGCCCTAATGGCATGTATGGGCGTCATATGGGACCTTTTTTTTTTTTGAAAAAAATGCTTTTTGAAAAGAATTCGCAAATTACCACAAACTAGAAGTTGGTGGTAGTTTCCAAATCCTTAATATCATTTTTTACATATTTTTTTTTGATACATTGCATTTAAGGAATCACAAATTTTGAATTATTGACATTTTAAGTAATTTCCACATGTGCAGTGTTTTCAAAATATAATTTGAAAATCGTTTTTGGGGAAAAGTAATGGTTTGCAAATTTATGACAAGGACATAATGGTGTATGCTTCTCTATAAGGCATTTCAGTATCTCTAATGTCATTTTTCCCATATTACATTATAAGACCTTTCCCCATGAAGCACATTCCTTGTAAATATGCTCCCACCTGTGCATTGCAAATTTAGATTTTGACTGTTTCAGACACATAGCCATGTTGAAAGTGACCCAAAAAAATTGCAAACGTTTTAAAATAACACATTCATGTGTCTTAAGGACATTTTAAGTCATTTCCCCATGGACAATGTTTTCTAAGTGGCACAAAAGAGGTATACACCTATCATAAATCTGTCCCTAGCATTTTAAATGATTAATTCAGGATGACAATAAGATGTGGCCTATCCAGAGGTTTGTTTAAGGTGAGGCCTACTCAGGATTGCAGATTAAAGTTACGCTTGATGAAGAATACAGAGGAGATAATTTATTGTAAAGGCCTACCAATGAAGTAAGTGATTTCTACTTCATTGCACCAGTCATCATAAATGTATCCGTAAACTTCTTATCTTGTTAGACATCAACCGCCATATGTATCATATAACTATTTTGCATTTCCAAAAAAGCGAATTTTAAGGAATAAATAGCGATTCTTTACCATTCCAAATTTGCTTTGAGAAAATTGCTAATTGCAAATTACCCATTCATTTCCATGGGCTAGGAGGCTCATATAAATGAAGGTGCAATTTGCGATTAACAATTTGCTCATCACAAATTAGGAATTTATTCCAAAGGTGCAGGGGTGTCTCAAGAACACCCTGCTGCAACCCTGAAAAAGAAATTTGGGGGCATATGGCGCACATAAATTTTAACAACATTCCTTTACCTCAACAACGATTTTCAAATCATAACTTCAAAACACTACACATGGGAAAATTACTTAAATTGTCCTTAAGACACATAAAAGCGTTTTTTGATTGGCTTTCCTGCATGGTAGGGTCACTTTTAACATGGCTATGTAACACAAACATTCAAAATCAAAATTTTCCATGCACAGGTGGGAGCATATTTACAAGCAATTTGCGCCACAAAGAAAGGTCTTACATTAAAATGGGAAAAATAACATCAGGGACAGTCAATTGCCTTATAAAGAACCATACACCATTATGTCCTTCTCATGAATTTAAAAACAATTCCTTTTTCCCAAAAACGATTTTCAAATCATAATTTCAAAACACTGCACATGAGAAAATGACTTAAAATGTCATTGAAACACATGAAAGCGTTTTTTGATTGGCTTTCCTGCATGGTTGGGTCACTTTTATCATGGATATGTAACACAAACATTCAAAATTAAAATTTTCATGCACATGTAAGAGCATATTTACAAGCAATTTGCGCCACAGAGAAAGGTCTTACACTAAAATGAGAAAAATAACATCAGGAACAGTCAATTGCCTTATAAAGAACCATACACCATTATGTCCTTGTCATGATTTTATAAACAATTCCTTTTCCCCAAAAACGATTTTAAAATCATAATTTCTAAACACTGCACATGGGAAAATGACTTAAAATGTCATTAAAACACATGAAAGCGTTTTTTGATTGCCTTCCCAGCATGGTTTAGTCACTTTTAACATGGCTATTTAACACAAACATTCAAAATCTAAATTTTCCATGCACATGTGAGAGCATATTTACAAGCAATTTGCGCCACAGAGAAAGGTCTTACACTAAAATGAGAAAAATAACATCAGGGACAGTCAATTGCCTTATAAAGAACCATACACCATTATATCCTTGTCATGAATTTAAAAACAATTCCTTTTCCACAAAAACGATTTTCAAATCATAATTTCTAAACACTGCACATCAGAAAATGACTTAAAATGTCATTAAAACACATGAAATCATTTTTTGATTGGCTTTCCAGCATGGTTGCGTCACTTTTAACATGGCTATGTAACACAAACATTCAAAATCAAAATTTTCCATGCACATGTGAGAGCATATTTACAAGCAATTTGCGCCACATAAATCATAATTTTCTCCTTAAAGCACACTATTCTCTATCTAAAGTAAAGAAATATTTTCTCACCTTAGCAAATACTTTCAGTTTGAAAACAGTCTAAGAAACACACCAATTTGTCTTCAGCAGAGCAAAAGGTATGCACTCCAGAGTCTGCAGCTATCAAAAGCACAGAAATGCTGTAATTCTTCACACATATTTCTCATGTCACCCAATCAAAACTCTTCCCTCACTTTTTTTCAAATGAAAACCCTTCCCCCTCTGCCCTTTCTGCCTATTTTCCATAGCAACCACCTCTTGGAAAAACTCTGGTGTTTGCAAGTTCACACAACAATGTTGCAATTGAACTCTGAACTCTCAGTGCACCTGCATATCCAGTGCTTTCTTTCATTTAATGATTTTTTATTGACCACTCAAAATACATCTTTCAAACAACACATCTGTACACCCTAACTTTCTGTTTTCATCAATCAAAATCCACCAATCACTGTTACTACTTCATGAACACAGAAACTCCACAGTTTTTTTCATTTCAAACTCTCATTTTTTCAACTGCCATTTCATTGCCACACTTCATCTGACTGCAGGAGAACCTTCTCTCACCATGTTTTCTGTCTGGATTGTTGGTCATAGTTATATTCACTGGGCTCAAAGGTACGTTGAAAGCAGGAATTTACCTAACCTCAATTTACAAGATGTGGAAATTAAGTGGTTTGGCCACAGAGGATTAAAATGTCACCAATTGATACCATTGGTGAAAACCTTTATGCATTTGCCAAAACCTGACCTGTTAATTGTGCACTGTGGAGGTAATGACTTGGGCACTTTGACTGGTGTAGGTCTGGAAATGCTTTTAAAGGACACCTTTGAGCAATTAATGGCACTTTTTCCTCAGACTGCCTTGGTATATTCAAATATATGCCAAAGACAGAAATGGAGGTGGTCAAACCAATTTTGTCCACAAATTGAGAAGTCGAGGAAGCATGTAAACAAATCTGTTTCAGCTTACATGAGAGACCATGGAATGGGCTCCCTGTACAACAATAACTTGCGTTACTACATGCAAGATATCTACAGAGGAGATGGAGTTCACTTCTCAGATGAGGGCAACAGAGTTTTCACTCTGAATTTAAGAATGTGCATTGGTACCTACTTATAAGTACCTAAATGTACCATAAACCCAAAAGCTCTTCTCAGAGCTACCCTACATCTAATCAATCACAATTATTATTTTACTCTAACTTTTTTCACTAATTTTCAACAAAGTACACTCCCTGGGGCGCTACCCGGTATGCGTACCGGGAGCTAACCTCGCGAAATTTTTTAAAAAAATGTTTTTTTTTCGCACATATAAACCTCCTCAGCCACCCTCAGAAAACCTAGGGGGTCAAGATAAGTCTACCGTGCCCCCTTCTACCCATTCTGAACATTATTTGCCCTCCATCTTGTATCTTAATTCGACCGAAACACAAAATGGTGGACTCCCGGAACGCTTAAGGTACGCGAACCGGGGCGCTCAACGGTTCGCGTACCGGGTCGCTCCCTGGGAAGCGCACCATCAAAAAAGGTGGGAAAGTAGTTCACAGAAAAGCCACTTGAGACAATTTCACCAAATATAGATTAGCTCATACTACATACCAATCCCTACCATTTTCACAAATTTGATTGGAATTCCATTTAGCCATTTAGCCTGTAGACCTCTCTAAATACCGTGAGGTAAATTACTTCACAAAACACATCTGAAATGTTGGAATTGACAACCAATTAAAATGTTACTTTCATTTTCTACTTTTTTTACCTGACATTTGATTGGTTATGTACCCGAATATATATAAAGGAAGAGAAGGAAACACAGCCATTTTGACTACTACTTCCTGGTGTACATTTCAATAGGATTTTCATTAATAACTTCAACTTCTTTTTAAAGGTAAGTTGTTATTTTTATAACTGAAGTATATTTTGCACTTTAAGTTAATATGGCAAACTTTTTCTGTTAGTTATATACTATCCCTCTGTAGTACTTATAAATTTAGATACACTTTTTTATATTCCTACTTCCACTCTGATAATATACACTGCCCAAAGATAAATTCTCTGTTAAAAACTGCCTATCTAAAAATAATCCCAACAGTGCCCTACCTCTACTAATATATATTTTTTTTATGCAAATTTCAGGGAAAATGGAAAGTGAACAAAACATTTCATTTGAAATTGTCCTTCCAGAGTCCAACACAGAAATCATTGATCCAAATGAGATTGAATTTATGGATGAAACTTGGGACCAAGAACTACTGCAATGTGTACAAGCAGTAGATAACCTCCTTGCAAATGAGGACATTTTACAACCTCAGAGACTACAATCTATATTCCATGATTATTATGAAATTTCTGACAATGAAATGTTAGAAAGTTTAATAAATTATGAAACACAATAAAAAAAGCTTAAAAAATAAAAAAAAATAAAAAAAATCAACAAAACCAACAATCAATTAACATACAGCATTTGAAAAGTCTATCATTCATTTTTCATTGTGGTACGCTCCCCAGAACGCTTCCCGGTTCGCGTACCGGGCGCTAACCACGAAAAAAAACAAAAAAAAAATTTATTTTTTTTTGCTTCGCGGGGCCCCTTTAAAACCTCCACATTAAACCTAGGGGGTCAGCGAGGATCTACTATGCCCCCTTATAGTTATTTCCCCCTTTGTTTTGGCCTCCTCTTGTCTCTCGATCCTACCGAGAGACAAGATGGCGGCCGCTCCGGACTGTTTAGAATGTTGACAGACACCGGAGAGCCAATCAGCTTCGCTACGCGAAGTTCCGTTACGCGTCAAGTACGCGAACCGGGGCGCTGCCTGGTCCGCGCTTACAGATATATATCTTTTTTTGAACGTTAATTTCTCAAAATCCACTGCAGCACATATATTGAGACCTACAAAAGGCACATCGGGCTACCAGTCCCTACAATTTTGCCAAGTTTCGTGCAAATCCATTCAGCCGTTCGGGCTAAAAGTGAGGCTAACCGCCTATGGAAAACTCAATGTTAAAAACACGTTTTGGGACCCCCCTTTTTTCTCGGCCCCCCCTGGACCAACTCCCCCCAAATTTCCAGGGGCTGCTCAGAAACAAAATGTTCCATTTTGCTGAAAATTTCAGCCAATTCCGTCCACAAACGCCAAAGTTATTAGACATAGAATTTTCAAAAATCCCATAGGGAAAAAATCCTAACTATATATACCTACTGGCGACCGCCAGTAGGTAATATATATATATATATATATATGAAAAGCTCCTAAACTCCCTCCCGTCCTGGAAAGAGGATGAAAGCACTCCAGGTTTGACAAAAGATGTTTTATTCTTCACACGGCAACGAAGAAAACAGACGCGTTTCGGGCAGTAGTCCTTCCTCAGTGTCGCCGGCATTAAGTCAATGACGCTTATTTGAAGCAAATCATAGAAACAAAAGGTGGACTATAAATACATACACCATCTAGTTTTAGCGTTTTTTTTGGCGTTTCAAGCAGTGATCAAGAATTGGGTTAAGCTTGGCAGCCATATTGGACTATGCATAATAACAGTGGATATATATGCTGAGTAGAATTGATACATGTCGTAATACTCTCAAAGCAGTTTTTCCATATATATCATTACAAAATTGATAAAACAGTCATTAGCATAGTACAGACTGATTAATTACCATTGCCAGAAACTTTCATGTATATCGCCGTGGATCGGCGTTGCCCTGGCAATAAAACCCAAGAGAAATAGTTCTCGCAGCCCAGTTGCCACAGTTGCTTCCAAAAACATAGGAGATACAAACAATCTAGCCGTGGATCGGCATGGCTCCGGTAACATGTGAAATGTTATCCGGAGAGTAACAGGTAAGGTAGCACATCAGATAATATTTACAAATCAACATTGGAATCATCATATATATATATATCCAGCAGAATCCTGTCACAAACATCCATATCCCCTAGAGATTTCCACGATGGAAAGAACAGGCACAGACCACAGATTGGCTCGTGAGTAAGGTGCTATTTTTATTTTCACCACAACCTTCCTTGCATGACGCGTTTCGACCGGGTCACCCCGGTCTTCATCACATGACGTCCCTACATATAGGTGTGTCTTAAATAGTGCTTAAAAAACAATTAGCCACTCCTACAAAAATATTGAACATAGAAAACATCTTGCTGTGTGAATACAATCAATAGCAAAAACGCGTTTAAATCTGCAACATAAATTTGTAAACATTACAGTCATCGATGGATTCCTCAGCAATGATACTGTCAGTAAATACAGTGACAAACTACAGTATAAATGAAAACCAAGTAAGGCCAAGTGGCTTCAATTACTTAGCGCTAGAGGAGAAAACCTGATAGTAAACAACCGCTTGCTAGGTAAACATAGACAAGTTAAATACAGTCATGATCAAAATTAAGGAGTAGAGGCTAACTAAGTGCATGTGCTGAAGTTGTGCTAAAAAACGTGACACAGACTATGTGTTAAAAAATATGATTACGGGAAGTCTTAGACAGGCGGTAATTGTTGACATAGTGCCAGACTTAAAAAAAACATGAAAATCTATAGATAAATCAATATAAGTGGATGACAGATATTTCATAAACTACATGTATAGTAAGTGGTGGTTAAAGCATAAGTGGTGTATTAACCAGTCACGTAGTGGGTTCAACAATGTTGAGGACGCAAGACAAGGAAATCGCAGGATTTGTGGAGTTAAATAGTTGCATAAATACTTATCAATAATCTGTCAACATCTGAGGATGTACAAAATATGCAGAAAGTGCATCAAATGCCTAAAGTGCATGGGACCCCCGCACCAATGGAGGGCGGTCCCAATTCACGGGAGGATGGCGGGCGGACAAAGTCCACCCGCCATCCTAATGACCCCTTAGTCTTTTGTTCATATTCATGCCTGCCAAATATATGCACTTGTCACTTTAAGAGAAAGGTAAGAAAAGTTGTAGTGAAGCTGTGGAGCGCGTCATGTGATCAAGGCCCTTCTGGGCTGAAACGCGTATTGTCTGACTGCGGCTAAAGGAAAAATAAAAAGAATTTTCAGCACTCATTTAGGTGTACGTGCTCTAGTCTTTGTGGGAAATCTGCAGAGGCAAGGTGGAGAAACGCAGGATATATTATCGTGACTGATTTGGAACTTCAACACAATCCGTTCACTTTCAAACATTTTCTTCATGTTTAAAAGAACTACATATTAATACTTTAACAACTGTGTATAAATACATTAAAATGATTTTTTATGATTAACATGGATCCACTTTTGGGTAGAACAACAGCACAGTTTTCAATGTACTATTTGATATTTTAGTACACTCGTTCCTAATGGATGTCCTTTTGAAAACTCGCATCAGAATCTCTATATAATACACATTGTGCAAAACAGCAAATCAGTTATCACCACCTGTAAACAACCTTCATGTAAACATTTTGACTGCCAAAAGTGCTCTGTGCATAGTGCAATAACTTTCAAAGGGCATGTGCATAACCATAATGTGAAAAAAAGGTTTAAAAAAGATAAAAACTGTAAATTCGGCTGGGATGGCGGCTGTAATAATTGATTAATTTATGATTCATTTAGCTTGTAAAAATACTTGCCCTTAAAAAGTTAATGCAATACATTATTCTAACCATATTTATAGACAAGTGTAGAGGTCTTCCGTAGCATTCAGGCCGCCCGGATACTTGAATCTAAGTCAAGGATGTATCGGATTTCCAATCAATGTAACATCCTTTCACGATTACTTCCTCTCCTGTTAGGTGGTACGGAATCAATCAGGTAGTATTTCATGTCGTTCGGATCAGATTTGTGGCCCTCACCAAAATGCTGCGCCACAGGGTATGCATGGTCTTGATTTTTGATGGCTCTTATGTGCTGGAGTATCCTTTTGTGGCCCTGAAGTATAGTACTTCCTACATATCGTCCGCCTCAAGTACACTCCAGCACATAGATAACATGGTCAGTCCTGCATGTTAATGATTTGGTGATAGTACGTTCCTGATTGCCAAAATTCATCCTGTATGTTGTTTTATTGGTGCCGTATTGGCAGGCTTTACACAACTTGCACTTATAAAATCCTTTGCTGTGTGTGAGCCAAGTTGTTCCGGTTTGGTTCTCAAGATTACTTTTGACCAAACTGTCCCTCATGGCGGGTGCCCTACTGTATGTAATGGACAAATTATTTGGCAACGTGTGGCCTATGGTGGGATCATTGAGAACTATGGGCCAATTTATTTTGATGATATGTTTAGTAGCCTTCTCTTGCTTGTTTAACTTTAAGATCATTCTAAAAGCATTACCACTTTCCCTAGAGTTAGTCTCAGCAACAGACTGATTATTTTCTTGTGTCTTGAACTTAGCAAGTAAGTCAGATCTAGCCAGTGCGTTGCTTTTGGTGATTGCCGTATTGATGCATTTTTTGGGGTAGCCTTCAGCCAGAAAAATTGCTTTGCTAGCCTGTTTTGCTGTTCTTGGGTCATCACTGTTACTGCAGTTTCTCTTCAATCTTGCATCTCACCATAGGGGATGCTTTTTATAAGATGTTGTGGGTGGGAGCTGGCAGCATTCAGCACTGAGTTGCCTGCAGTCTGCTTCCTATAAGATCTAGTTTCTATCTTGTTATCCTTGACATACACTTGGACATCTAAAAAACTCACCATCTCTGCACTGAAGGTTGCAGTAAAGTTGCAGTAAAGTTGAGATTAATTTAATTGATGTTGAGCCTCTTAATGAACTCCTGTGCACTTGACAAGGTCCCCTGCCAAATTACAAAAAGATCATCTATGTAACGCAACCAAAGTTTATCATTTTAAAAAAAATACATTTCATGAGTGATTTTCAGCACCAGCTCCTCCCACCAGCCAATATTAAGACAGGCATAGCTGGGGGAGAAGCTGGCCCCCATTGCTACCACTTCTAGTTGTTGATAAAGTGCATTTTGAGACATAAAAACATTGTTATAAAGACAAAATTCCACCATATTGACTAGCATTTTGTTATGTTGTTGCATTTGAGTTGGTCTGCCATTAAGGTAATGTTGGAGGGCCCTTAGTCCATTTTGGTGGTTTATGCTAGTATACAACGAAAGACTTAGTAATAAGTAGTCCTCATGCCATACAAAATCTTGAATTTCGGTTAAAAAGTCACTTGTGTCTCTAATGTAGGACGGTAAACATGTTCAGGGAAAAAAACAAAGGTTAAAGTGACGTTATCGTGAGGCCCTGTAATAATATAAAGAGTATTGTTCAAAAGAAAAAAGACTGGATTTCACCAATTATATTTTACTGAGCTAAATATAATTTGCGCCGCACCAGTCACTGCTTATGACCTCACTTATTAAATCACTCATGCCATGTTCCAAGACATCACTGATGACATCTCAAATACCAACATTGACTAAATCACTGCAGAAATTATCCAACTAGTGTGACAGTTTGCTATATGCTTCTGACTCTGAAAGGTATTTAGTGAGCTACATGTAGAGTACATTTTCAATAGTTTCTGTACTGCTAATAAGTGTAACCTTTTGAAATATGCTTGGCCTCCTAATGAGGCGTATGTGTATGGAGGGTGTGTTGCAAACCCTGCAACAGTTTTATCCAGCACATGCTGTGAGGTAGGAACCTACATACTCATCACAGAGTTGTGAGCACAGTCGGATTGCCCCCCCCCACACTTTGTACTTGAGAGCACAGAACTATGGCCACACCTAGTGCAAACCCAGTCCACCACTGGACTCCTGTAAAACTTCACACTTAAACTTGATACCTGACTTGTGGCAGCCCGGTCCGAAAGCTGAGACATTGAACCAACATCGAAATGGTTGATTCAAACCTTTTCAGCTAGAGAGCATCTGAGCAGGGCACTTCCAAGAGGGAGGATTTCCACAGAGATTGGGAAGACTGTCCCTAAGGAGAGCATTTTTCATTGACAACAAATCCCAAGCTGGTCCGAGGCAGCATTCAAAACAACCACAAGGAGAAGGGTGGGAGGTGGGACCTATCCACTAGAAGCAAGGGATTCCAGAATTGCAGTAGGGGAATAACTGCTACTGTTTGCCACAGACCTCGATTGCTTCAGAACATTGTGTACATACACAATCTGGTTAATAAATGTGCAGTATTCCTTTGTACCTAGAGTAAAGAACTTTCTCTTTTTAAAGAGAAAGCACTGGTTGGACATTAGTTTTTTGCATGCTAATATCTATATGATGAATACCTAAGCCCAGATGTATTAAGTCTTTGAGTTGTCCTTGCATCACACAAGACTAGAGTAAGATTTACAAAGCCACGCATGGAGTCATTTTTGGCAGCTTGCGTGACTTTTTAAAGAAATGTAATGCAAAACATCCACCTATTGAATTTGAAGCAATCCCAGGTTTAAGTAAATCCCAGGGGCCTTATTTATGAAGGCCTTGCACCGCCGGTGCGTCACTTTTTCCCATGTTAAAAGTGACGCACCGGCAGCGCAAGGCCTTCATAAATATGGCCCCAGGTTTACTGAAATCAGTAAACTTGGGATTGTGCCAAAATGGTGTGCCACCCCAATCATGGCGTCATGAGGATAAATATGTTTATTTCTCCTGGTCACTTCCTCTTTCTATGCTTGATGCATTTTGCATCACCCATACAAAGAGGAATTTGTTCTTAGAATTGTTTTTTGTGCAGGAAGATATCCCTTCCGACCCCATGCCCTGGAGCCATTGATAAAGCTAATAGGTCCAATATTTATAGTTTGATGTTCTGACCCTTTGACAAAGTCAGTTGGTCTGTCTTACTTAAAATGACACCCTTAATATTGTAGCATCTAAGTCAGCCGTGGGTGCCTGTGTCGATGGCACGAGGCTGGCCTGTCTATTTATGTGCAAAGTTTTCCACCCCGACTGCAGAGTCTCTGCAGTCGTAAACTTACTATTAACTCATAGTTTGTAAATACAAAATAAGCAAAATTACACAAACATGTATGTTTAACTTTGTGAATCAGGACCATTGTGTTTTAAAATGTTAATATAGTGTTTCAAATATAATTGAATATACTGTAGATCATGTATTATTTTGTAATGACTTTGTATGTTTTAATTTATTATTATGTTAGGTTTAGTTGTCTGTAATCTTTGTAGTAGTTGCCTTATAGTTTTGGTTATATTTTTTAAGTTTTTTTAAAAGTTTATTTTAGGTTTTGTTAATCATTGCTAAATGGTTGGGTTTGTAAGGGAGTAGTGTGGAAAGATATTTTAATATATAGTTTCATATTTTAAACTTTGTTAAATTTAACTGTTTAATTAGAGAATAATTACTTAAATTATTGATCAATTACATTATTCAGTTGCATTTTTTAGAAAAGTGATTTCATTGTGTAATCAACTGGATAATTAGAATATTAGCTATGTATATCTCTTAATTCTTCAATTATTTGATGATGATTTGTAAATTGTTATTTCATTTTGTATTTTAATTGGTAATTTTTGTACAAATCATGCTAATTATTTTTTTGATTGAATACTTAATGTATTATGTTTTAATATGTTATATGCAGTTTTTTTTTTTAAGATTTGCTATTTTTTTATTGTGATTAAATATTTTTAGTATTATTCCACATTTTTTGAGTGTAGGGAAGTAGGTTAGTAAGCATTTTACTTTAAATGCTTTTACTGATTTTGATTGGTGAATATAGTTTAACTTGGTATTTATTTTAATCAATTATTTCAAAATAGGATTTTTGGGGTGTTTATAGATATTTAAAAACAAAATATTGTTTTAAAAAATATTATCATTGATGTTTCATTATTAATTTTTAATGTGATTTTTAGGAAACATTTTATGACAATTAATATATTTTTTTTCCAAAGTTTCCGTATTATTGCTTAGTGTATGGTGGAAATATTAGATCTGCCCACCTCCCCCAAAGTTCAAGACTTTCCAACCAGTTGCTTAGCTTAGAGTGGGGAGAGTAAATATCACACCCCTAAACTCCAGCGCTTTTCCCTATTTTTGCTTACGTTGAAGAGGGAACAGTAATTATGAACTTCCCCACCCTAAGGTCCAACACTTTCCCTATTGTTGCTTAGGATTGATGTGGAGCAGTAAATCTGACCCTTCCAGAGTCAAAAACGTTGACCCTAGTGTTACAATGGTTGGAGTAGGAATAGTAAATCTGACTGCTCCAAAGTACAGTGTTCACCCTCCTCTTGCCTAGGTTGAAGGGGAAATAGTAAATCGGACTCCTGCAAAGTCTGATAATATCACCAATGCTCCTTAGGTTGGAGACTGGATAGCAAATCTGACTCCTCCAAAGTACAGTGCTTTCCTTTTTGGCACTTAGGTTGGAGGAGTAATAATGAATCTCACCCCTCCAAAGTCCAGCACTTTCCCTACTGTTGCTTCGGTTGGAGTGGGACTAATAAATCTATCCCCTCTAAAGTCCAATGCTTCACTTAATGTTGTTTGGATTGGAGTGGGAATATTAAATGTGACCGCTGTTCAGTCAAACTCAATCCCTACTGTTGCTTAGGTCAGACAGAGTATAGTACATTTTGCCCCCCCCCTCCCCAAAAGCCTTGTGCATTCTCCACTGTTGCTTAGTTTGTAGTTCGATTGGAGTGGATAATAATACATGTATTCTTCTAAAGTGGAACTCATTGTTTTTTAGTTTGAAGTGGGAGTGTCAAATTTTATTCCTCTGAATATAACTTTTTTGACATTTTTGGGAGTTTTTTTATGTTAACTTTGTTGTATTTATGTTTTCAGTTTCATATTTATTTTAATTGAGACTCACTGTTTGATATTTATTTGAATGTATTATGTTTATTACTTTGGATTTAGGTTTAAAAGATGTTTCCCTTATTTGGTAAAGATTTATCTATTTGTATTAATGGTTGCAATTTTGTTATATTAGTGTTTGTGAAATTTGGTCATTTAAAAGAACCAAATGTATTCATTATTTGTGTTTTTTTATTAATAATGTTCTGATTTTAATGTACAGCTTATTTTTATTATAATGTATTAGTTTTTTTGTAACTTTTTCAGTAATATGAGTTTTAATATTGTGTCAGTTGTACCTTACATATGTAATTATTATATTGCTTAATTTTCTTTTTTTAAATGTCTAGTGTGCATATTTTGAGAGTTTACATTGTTTATATGTGGTTTATAATTTTTATTGTAGATTTCTTTATTTAAATGTATTTTAAAGTATAATATTCTTAAACAATGTATTACCTTTATGTTAACATTTTTATTGTACAAGAAGTGAGGAGTGTCCCCCGGGCTCCTCGCTGGTCCTTGCATCAAGGTTTCATCAAAATCCACGATGCTTACTCCCGAGCTAAAAATGTGGGGGAACTTATCAAACATTCCAAAGCCACAAGTCAAACATTTAAAGGCACCAATCCTTGTTGGAACTGTAATCATTGTAACAGCGTAATCAAAGGCACAACTGTTAGTCATCCTATGAAAGGGCATCAAATCAAGATCAGAGCTACAGCTACGTGCGATACTTCCAACGTCATTTATATGTTGAAGTGCCCATGCGGCAAAATCTATGTTGGGCAAACTGAAAGAAAACTCAAAATAAGACTCACGGAACACAAGTCTAACATAAGAACTAAACATACCAAATCTACACTAGCTCAACACTTTCTTGAAGCGGGACATGGAATCAGCCAACTACGTTTTTGTGCACTGGAAACCGTCACCAAGGAATCAGGCAAAGACAATCATAATGAACTTTTAAAACGTGCAAATTATTGGATTTTCACATTGTCCAGCATGAAACCCAATGGACTCAATGACCGAGTGGAATTCTCATGTTACTTATAATCCATTATTGTAAACCCTTTTTGGGTTTTTCCTAAATGCGACTTTTGGGCAGTCCTGTACACCCCATTTTTATATGCACTTTTATTTTTATTTTTATTTTTATTTTTATGTTTTATTTATGCATATCCTGCTCTTTACTATGACGATCCAATTTACTGTTGTATCGTAATTTTCCACAATTATGGTGATTTCTTAAACATCTGACAGTATGATATGTATCCCCTTTTTCCACTACGACGTAATGTCACTCTCCACATCTATCACGATCCGAGACATCCATTCTCAAACATGTTTTCATCCTTACATCTTGCTCCGTAGTCCCGTTTCTCTGTTTAATCCATCTCTATGACGCGTTATACTAACGTCACGGGTAACCTAGTAACCGCCTATCTCTAAATACTTCCGGGATTTGACAATCTGCTCGGACCCGGCACACGAACACGTTACCGATATCCAACTCCTCCGTGCACGACACGGTAAGCTTTCCAGCAACCGGCACCTTCGCTGCTGGGTGAATTGTCACACTATAACTTTTCGTTTTACACCCGCGTATCTAACCTGCGTGCCCTGGTGCTCTCGCTACTCTTGGGTTTAAATTTCACTGTCTCCTTTTTTTCAAATATTTTACCGTCAGTTTTTCTATTTATTTACTTACAACCTTTATACTCGGCACCTTGATTTTTTCACCGTTTTAGACATCCCTGTTTTCACCATCACGTCTTTTACTCATATCAGCTCTGTAACGTTTTTTCACACCCAAGGTCCTTTTCTTACACACATTCCGTTTTTCTTTTCTTCATTGACAGATATTTATCCCCTGGAAGAAGGCATCCTAGTAATGTCGAAATGCATTGGGATTTATATGAGTGCATTTTCGAATAATGAAAGACACTTGTGAATTAATGAAGTTCTTGTGAATATAACAAGATTCATGAAGCAATAATAAATAAGCATTGATAAAACTTCTGATTTTCATCGTGGATTTTGATGAAACCTTGGTGCAAGGACCAGCGAGGAGCCCGGGGGACACTCCTCACTTCTTGAGCAGTGCCACCTTTAGCATTTCAATACACCCCCTGTCGGAGGGTGATACTCCGGAGCACCTCACAACCTTTGAGATTATTTACAGCAGCGCTGTGCGTCCATCTATACCCCATTTCAACATTTTTATTGTATACATATGTATCAATTATTTTCAAGTTTTTATAATTTCAAATATTTTCAAATATATACTTACCTATATATTCTCAATACTTAGTACCATGATATTTTGTAGATGATATTTTTGTAGTTCATATTGTAAGTATGTAAACCCAGTATTTCATACCACAATATTTATGCCTCAATATTTGTGTAGTGTGATATTTTTGAGGTCGCCATTAAGTCATAAAAGCAATGAATGATGCATAAGATGGATATGTATGATCAATGTGATACGGACATTCTGTGCAGTAATAATGTATGATGTTAATGAAATAATAAATGTTGAAAAAAAACAGGGGTTACACATCCAAGGCCTTGTTTTGGTGTGCATTATAAACAATGTTTTATTAGTAATTCTGCAAACAGAAAACAACAACTTACCACCATCAGTAGCAGTAAAACTGTGACATCATATATTAAACAAGTCTTTGTAAGCCTCACCCAGACTGCCCAAATTCTGCCTGCCATCATTCCCCTCCTCCTTCTTGGGAAACTCCTAAGAAGTTATTGTTTTTTTCATCTCACTGTCAAAATGCAACACCTTGAGCTCTGGTTAGAATTAAATAGCAATGTTTATACTACTGCACTCAAACAAATGGCATGATATAAACTATACATGCAGATGCCGAGTTAATACTCTACAGTAGAGAGAGGATAAGGGCAGTATGACTCACTTGAGGCTTCGCCTCTCGTGAGTCATGACTGTCCCACACGCAACAATGGTAACAAATAAGTATGGAGCATTCTGTTCTTATGAACACATACTATTTATCTTTTTATGTACTTATAAATATTCCCTAATGAAAAGCAAAAATTGAAAACGAGTTACGGTTGACTAATATGTTAACAGTGGCTCATGAGTGAAGGGGCTACCTTCAGCTCATGACCTTTTGCCACCATCAACCTTAAAAACAGGGTTGGTGGTTAAGTAACAACAATTAACAGAATTGTGAATTATGTTTATGTGTGTAAAAGGTTGTATGATGTTGTGACTTACAGCTTGAAGTAACAGTATAAAGCACTTTTGGCTGTGTGAGTGCCTAATGGTCGAAATGTCGGTGGTGGTCAGCTTGTACTAAGGTGAGTGTTTGGCTATATGAACATAGAAGTGTTGGTGTGTTATGGTGCCTGAGTGGGTGTGTGGAGGTGGGGGTATGGATGCATTTTGATGGGTGAAGGCTTATGAATATGGATGTATGCTTGTTTTATAGGGTATGGGCCATATATTGATGATTGGTGGTTGTATGGTGATATGATAGAAGTGAGCAGTCACAAATGATGTTCATTGCTTGGCCTATGATGGTGTTTTTTTTACTGTCTGATGTAATTAATGATATGTTATATTGTGAGGTCTTATATTTTGTTGGAAAAGATGTGTGAAGTGGTAAAGAGTGTGTGCTGGGGTTAAGGTTGACTTTGCAAGGTGAGGTTGAGCCACGAGATGAAGGTAGCACCTTAATGCATGAACTGTATGTAATGTAATGTAAGGGGGTTTTATATAGCGCGACTATCACTCCAAGGAGCATCTTGGCGCTTCGAGAAAGCCGGCAGGGGTAAAATGGCACTAGGTTAGCTATATCTCAGGTGGATCGTGTCGCTTCATATTAAACTCTTACATAGCGTGTCAGGTAGGCTATATATCCAGGTTTTTAACGATTTTCTGAAGACTACTTCTGAGGTTGTTTGGCGAAGAGGCAGGAGTAATTTATTCCAAGCCTTAGAGCCCAAGACCGCCAGTGCCTTTCCTCCCCTAGTTTTTAGCCTAAAAGTGGGGATGGTAAGAAGATTGGCGTTTAAGGATCTCAGATTCCGTGAGGGTTTATAACGCTCAAACATCGACTGGATGTAGCTGGGCCCCTTGAGTGGTAGGCCCTGAACGTAATTAAAAGAACTTTAAAAAGCACCCTCTTATGTATCGGTAGCCAATGGAGGACATCCATTGCTGCTGTGTATGACTTTTCATTGTTTATGCTTGAACCACTGTTAACATGCTAGTTAACTTTAGGTCCTTTTCAATATTAGGTTTTAAAGGGATTTCATTGATTTTTAAAAGTAAGTTGTGGGATTGATGGCGGGTGTGTTTGGTATAGGTATGCGGGCACATGATGATGGTTGTGTGGAAATATGGTGGTGGGTGTGTTGGCGTATAATGTTGACTGTCCATATGAAGGTGGGAGTGTTGTTTATAATGTTGGTTGTGTGCACTTATGAATTTGAGTATGTTGGCATAGGTTGCTGCTGGTTGTGTTTAGTTATGATGGTAGTTGTGTTGACTTATGATGGTTGCTATGTTGATGTCTGCATTAGTTTAAATGATTGATGGATGTCTTCTGCCTCTGTCACGCTGTGTGTCCTCTGCTTCCACTTCATCCAGTAGTTGGACCCCTCACTACCCTCCAGCCCCTGTATGTGACTTTGTACCTCCTGGAGACACTCTGCACCCCCAGGCTCACCCCTCCTGGTTCTTGTGTGTCACTCTGCCACCTATAGCTCTTCAGTTTGCTCCCACATCTACCTTGAATACCATCTGTGTATTTCCCATCTACCTGGCATTCTCTCTTAGTGTTCATGCCCCCTGCAGCCCCTTGGTTGCCCATGTCCCTCCTGGAACCCTGTGAGCTGCCATACCCCACAACAGCTAAACCTCTGTCCACCCTTCTGCTACCCTATCACCCCTCTAAGTGTGCTCTGCCTGTCCTGCGACCCCACCATATGAGCTCCCTGCCTTAATCCAGACCCTTTGTGTGACACCCTCCTTCCCCTCTATGTTACTTAGGCCCCCTGTAGCTCTAGTCTACTCATTCCCCTTTCAGACACTCTTTGTGCCCCGTAACACCTGCAGACTCCGCAACCCCACAGCCTCTCTCTGTACCCCACCTCTTCTTCATGTGTCCCCATCCCCTGCAGGCCCTATGACTCTGCACCCATACACCCAGAGTCCCGACCTGTCAGTTCTACATATTAATGTGCCTCCAAACTCAGGGCAGAACTTGTATTCTGCTTTTACTTGTCTCTGTAGCTCGTCTCTGTTTCTGCCCCCGTCTGTAATGCCCCCACTCCCTGGGATTCTGTTAAACCCCTTACTCTAGCAACACTTTCTTGTTAGGAAATGTATCCTGACGTTCGTGAACTTAAGGTGGGATTTTATTTAAAGGGTCAGTAAGGAGCTTCTTCAAAACCCATAAATCCCCAGACTCATTTATATTGTAAATTTAAACTCTCAAGGGAGGGGTGGCAGTAAAAAGAAATCTGCGCCTGCTTTCACCAAGGGCAGGGGTAGTTTGAGCTATCGCCTCTCATCTTGCCCAGTGGAGGGAAGGGGGGAGTTTTGCTGCTGCCCCTTCTCAAAATGACAAAGTGAAGGGCTGGGGAATTTGTTTTGTATCCATCACATAGGGACCGATTAGGATCGCGGACAGACCTGCATCCGTCCGCGACCCCGGAGGTGGAGGGAACGTCCGCAGGGGCTGCGGCGTTCCCTCCAGTGCAATTAGGATGTGACCGCCACCCTGGCGATCACATTCTCAATATTTAACATTGTGGCGGGTGCTGCTTGAAGCAGCACCCGCCGCAAGGTTAAATATGCATGCTTAGCATTTGCATGCACAAATCGGCAGGCACCGCGCGGTGCCTGCCGCTTCGTGCATGCAAATGCAGGGGGGTACCATAGGTACCCCCCATGTGCAACCACCACCCCCCTTCACCAAAAGTCCGTATGCCTTTCCACGGCGGAAATGCCGCCTTGGAAAGGCATAAACATGCAGACATCCTAATATGCCTGGCGGTGTCTGATAGACACCGCCAGACATGTTAGAGCTTTTCTGCCGCGGTCGGAAGACGACCGCGGTGGAAGAGCAGCGGACGGTCTTCCTGAACCCCCAGCCATCCTTATCTGGCGGGGGGTCTTTGAAGGCTCCGCAGCGGTTTTTCCGCATCCCCCGGGCCGGCGGACACTTCCGCCGGCCCGGAGGATGCGGAAAAACCGCAATTCTAATCGTCCCCCTAATTCCTTTACTGTGATGAAGGAGGTATATAGTGCCCCCTGCATTGCCCAACAGCGAGGGGGGCATAAATATTAAAAAACAAAAAGCCCTGAAAATGCCAAGTTATAGCTAACTGAGTAAATCATAATTTGACGTGCCATAGATAGATGGCAAACTCACAGCCCAAATCCAATGCGCAGTACCTCAGAACTTTACTACCAACAAATAACAGGACATCATTACCTAACAATATATAACCAAATAAATACATTACACTGTATTCATCGTGATGTCATCAATAATGTGAATAGAGGTCTGATTGTCCACCACATGACTCTGGTCCCTTTCACCAAACTCGGATTTTAACTCCGCCCCCTTTTCACACCCGGCCTCCCACGACCAAATGTGCATCCTGGAAATGTATCTCCAAATGTGATGTACATTTCCAGGAACCACTTTGAAAGTATCCCTGGCATGCTGGCCACAGTCCAACATACATTTTTGTGTTTCTGTGAAAATCTACTATGGCATACATTGTGGTCTTTCACTAAAGTGGCACCACAAAAAATAGTAGCTGACTAGCATCGACAAATCAAGAGACTACTCTGTTATCATCTTTGCAGTTCCTCTCCCTTGCACATGGTGTTTTTGATGACAGAGGCAGCGGCCACTACATCATTGAGGAGGCAACCCCCCCCCCCCAATTTAAAGGGTCAGGGGTACCCAGAGATGGGAAGATGGTGCATCCATTTTATTTTGGTCACTGGCCTGCTACTGCCTGATTCCAAATCAAGTTTTTAGTCTTTATTACACTTTGCAACTCTGAATCTGTTTCCAAATCAGGATTGCTCTACAATCAGTCGCATCAACAACTAAGCGTGTTTAAAATGTGACCAGCACAGCACCACCTATCAGAAAAATTGTTAAATTGAGCCTCAAAGAGCAATGTTAGAGAGTCTCACATGCAATTACCTTCACTCAGTATTATCTGCCAGCAGCAGCCGGCACAGTTAAGCGCGTGGGGCGGGGCAGAGCGCGGCGGGGGTGGGGCAGACAGAAGACAGAATTGGTGGTATTTATCTGTTTAATTATACCTATTCTGTTGTCTGTTGGAAAATATGTGGTAGCTTCTGTAATGGAGTTGATGAAAATCTAAACCTCTTTTACTCTTGCAGATATCATACAGTACTCCAAGCTAATTCCCCAACCAGAAAACCCATGGACTTCCAACTTCTACTTCATACCCAATAAAGACAGTTTCTGGTATGCAGGCTATGAAATCAAGATACAAGAATCCTTCGATAGCTTTGGAGCTGTTGTGTGGCCAGGAGTAAGTTTAACATTTTTCCTACTGTCTTATACATTTTACAACTAAAATGATTTAAACATAGCATTTGTAATAGGGCAGTGCCATAACTATGATGTTGGTTATCTCAATAGTCATTTGATAGGTTTCACGTTGCTGGTTGTGAATTGTGTTTGTACTGAAACTTAGGTTTTTAAGGTTTCTAAATGTATACTTCGTAACTGTAGTGTGTTCTATTGAAATTAATTAGTTACAGTTTTACTGTTAAAAGCAACATTTTGATATTTTCTAACTTTAAGAAAAAAACTGTCATTGTCATCTACATGTCCTAAATACATTTCCAACTGACATTGAACAAATGCATTTGTAGTGCTAATCCTTTATCTCAACCCTTAACCTAAACCCAAACTTTTATATTTAATCCTATATCCTTAACCTGTTACGCTTCATGCTTTAAATGTAACTCTGTGCCAATAACTAAATTCCTGTGCCCTTAACCATAAACCCTTCACCCTACACCCTATATTCCTAACCCATAATCCATTAGCCATAACACCTATTCTCTATAGCACAAAACCCTAACCCGATGACCTTAACTACTATACCCTTAACCCCTACTCTGTAACACCTTAACTTTATATCCTAAACTTTTCATCTTTAACCTCATACACCTAACCCAATACTATTAACCCCAATACCTTTAATTCCTATAACCTAACCCCAACCCTTAACTCCTAATCCTACACCTGTAGCTCCTAACTCTCAACTTCTAGCCACTTAGTCACATAATATATGTAAATGTATTGTGATTTATATAGCGCACGTATCACCCGAAGGCATCAAGGCGCTTGCCTTGGGAACCCGTCCTGGCTTTTCCCTGTGAGATAACCCCAACTGGGTATCCCCAGGGTGAAAGCCAGGCATCCCGCAGCGGGTGGGCCGCCGTAGTGGAGATTAAGCAACTATTGCCCAGAGTTGCAGCGTAGGACCCCATGATTAGAATAGGCACCGAGGCGAGAATTATCGAGTGCGTGGACATTTTGGGCTCAGGACCCTGCCGCGTCGGGAATTGAACCCTGGTCCCGGGCCAGACCTCTGCATCAGGGTCTTCCGCTCTAATCAGTGAGCCACACTCCTCCACTCTAATATCTAATATATACCATAAGTGTTATTTTCAAAGTTTAAAGGCAACATCAGATTAATAAAGATAGAGGTGGTCAGTGACCCGAATGGAAATAATGTTCTTGCTCTCAGGCTGGACCTGGGTATGAAGTCAATTGGGAACTCGCTAGCATTAAAACCAATTTTATATCAGGTATGAATAAGGACAAACCAGGTTTTGCTAAGTATTTTAAAGACTTCCATGAGATCTGGAAGAGCAATAGTTCGAAAAACTTGCTCTCGTTCCGCCACATTGCTAACACTTGACCAGCTCTAGACTGTAAGGAATTTTGGACTAACCCTGAGGAAATAACGCTGGCAATTGTGCAACATGTTAAAGGCAAATATTGGTGTCGCATAAAAGCGAGGCAGAGGGGAGAACCTTTGAAGTGATTGTCGAATTTTTAATTTTCTTCACACTTTGTACAGTACATGGACCGGCTTTTCCTTAACTGAAAAGGTCGCCATAAATCAGTTTTAGGCTGGGCACAGCACTTAGCCAGCTTTGAGCTTTATCGAAAATTGAACTGAGAAAAGAATGGCTTTAACCTCCTGCAGTTGTGAGCAAGAGGGTGACAAAACTATATTGCACTTTATGCCACATTGCAACATGTCCTTCAAATCAAGGAGGTTTCACTTACAACCTCTTTTTATTAGATTTAACATCAAACACTATAACGCTGCTTTGTCTTTATGTCTCAGAGCTGACTGATAAATCTTTCATACCAGTAGCTTCTTACATCTATGCCCCTTAGAAAGTCACTAGAATTGACTTCCCTGACGTACATCCTCCTACATGATCCATTAAACCTGAGGGAAAGAACAGCAAAAGGCCCTACTGGAATAAGAAAAAAGTATGCACACCCCTCTGGAGTACAGAATTTTTTAAAATAAAAACCAAAATGGCATATCATCAAGGCAGCGTAAAACAATTATCGCCGCTTTTGCGTCCATTTTCGGTTGAAAAGCAGCGATACTTATATCGCCTTATCAGCAAGGTCAGGCTATCGCGTGAATCCTTGCCTTAGCGCCCTTTCCACCAACGACCAGCTTTGCATCTCTAATGAGATGCAAAGTGGGCGTACCTTGCCAAACTTCCATGGAGAATGTCGCTAACTGACATTACTCCAATCAACAAGGATATCGCTAACCTGCTCAGCAATATTAAAAGTAGAGCTAACCGTGCTTAACGTAGGTTTCATTATGCCTGCTTCAAAGCTGACTTAGCCATAATATCCAATGGGAGGTGGATATTACGCCTAAGTCCACCCTGCCCTATCAGCAAGGTATCGCCTGTCGCAGTGCGATTATCGCTGGATTTCCAGCGATAATCGCACAGTTTCGTGGCTAAAGCTTGGATTTCTATCGCTTTGGAGATAAGCTTTGCTGATAGCACGCTATCTCCGCGATAGAATCTAACAATAGCCGGCGATAATGATCTTAGCGCTAAGTGCGCTTAGCCATAATTATCGACGGTTGCTGCTTATATGCCCTGAAGTTTAAATAAATTGTGAACAGAAATACTATTTTTGAGTGAACGCTGGTTACAAAGCAGATATCATTCAAAAAGACACACAAGAGAGGCACATTGAGTATAATCCTGAAGGAATATGAATTTTATTAGACATCACGATGTGACTCCATTTAAAATGACCTGAATATTGTTGATGGCTGGAGCAGTATCCTTACTGTTTTGATTTGCCCCTAAATTTGGCACTTGGGCTCGTAACAGAGAGTTGGGCTTTTATTTCTAGACCTGTGACTATACATATTATGAAGCTTGCCAAACAATATTTGTTTCGCTTTCTTGAGTAACCACTAATGCATTTGTTTCTCTGCAGTCTTCCTTCAGTGTCGACTTTGCAATAGCAAGTTTTTCTTTTTTGCCCGTTTTTTAAACTAGGGGCCATATTATCAAGCAATGGTAATACATTATCGCCGCTTTTATCGGCAGGAAACTGCCACTGAAGCGGCGATAATGGGCTTGATAATATGCCCTTGTGAATTCCCATAGAAGCCCAGGTTCTGGTTTTAACCTGGGCTTCTATTGGAATTCACAAGGGCATATTATGAAGCCCATTATCACCGCTTTAGCGGCAGTTTCCTGCCGATAAAAGCGGCGATAATGTATCGCCCTTGCTTGATAATATGGCCCTAGATTTTTTATTTATGAAAAAAAGCTGTTCTCCAGCCTTCTATTCTAGGTATATTCACCCACATTATTTCTGGGGTCAAAGTTTTGTTTACTCTTCTAAATGTTTATAGAACAAACTGACTTGGTCGATGTGGAATATATTTGTGTAAATAATCATGTTATTGAGACCCCACAGTGACCCCACATTCTATCAATTAGCCTACAATTTTGCTTTTAAACTAAGGTGATTGTATTCCAAATTACAGATTCATTTAATTGTGGGATAGTCGGCCCTAACCAATGATCCGGGATGCACTAAATCGCCATCTTTAACAATCAAATCAAAGTGCAGGAGTATGTACACTGTACCTAAAACAACAAGAATCACTACGTCACTTATTACGCACTTCCACCTACCTGCTGAATGAACGTAAATAGTGGCACCATAATGTTTATAATCAATTTGGTACCAGAACGTGTCGGCAAGCAGTAATTTTTGTACGTAGGGAGAATTTGAGCAGTGACTGTACATCTCATAAAATTTAGGCTAGTGTGGATAAGTTATTCACTGCAAAAGAGCCGTAATTGGGAATATGTGTTTAATTTAGGAAGCATTTGTTCAATGCTAAATTATTCCGTTTGGGGTTAGGCAGCTAGCAATACAAGACTTCCATATTCATATGGGAAGATTACCTCTTGACATATGCCTGAACTGTATACAAACTTCATGCTATTCTTTCCCACAGGTCTCGGCTGCTTACAGTGAGTTTTATTTTACTTGTGGTTTTAGAATATGTAGAATGGTTTTAACCCCTTCGACGCTGATGACGAGCTGGGCTCGTCATGAGGTAGCCTCCTGCTACGCTGATGACGAGCCCAGCTCGTCACGTAAAGTGCGCTTTGAAAAATCTCAGAGTACGAGCGGAATTCCGCCCGCACGCATGCGGTTAATGTAGCCTAATAGCCTTATAGCCCACCGGCCATTAAAGTCCGGATCCAGTGTTTCGGTGAGAGCCCTTAACAAGGGAGCGGGACTTTAACGGCCAGTATAGCCGAGCCACGGACGGCTATAAGGCTATTAGAACATTCTGCCACTAGAGGGCAGAATGTTCTAACAAATAAAACAAAGGCCCCTCGGAGCCTGAGGAGTTTTAACTCTCCTCGGCTCCGGGAGGCCTTTGTTCATAGCAACAGCTGTGAACAAAGACAACGTGGAATGTTGCTCTGCAGACTTTTACCGGACCGTAGAAGCACGGAGCTCTCCATTGTATTCAATGGAATGCTCCACATTCCAATGTTCTAATGTCTTTTATCAGGGGCAACAACTGGCTTTTTCCACCTTTGCTGATAAATGTAAAAATTGCATTTGGGTTGCATTTTGCCGAAGCTTGGCACTTTTTTGAACACGCTGTACTTTTGTTACAAGGAATTATATGGTTTTTATTAACTGAAATAAAAGATTGACTTCACTTAAAAACATATCAAAATAGATATTAAAATATAACACAGAGCCTTGGAGAGCCTCTACTTATATCTTTTAATATTATAATATGTGGATCTCCAAATCCACTCAATACCAAATTAAGATAAAAGTATATGATTAAATAAGTATATTTCCAAGTGTACAGTTTTGTCTCAATTTTTTCTATGCCTCAGACAAACTGCATTGATTAATACCCAATAACCCTAACTAGAATGAATACTATCACTTCTCTTCATAGTACTTATTATTTGGTGTTGAGTCCGCTGTAGGAGAACATTCCGAAGTCGGTTACCTTGAACCAGGAGTTTATTTTAGTATTGGGAATAAGAGTGTTTAACAATTGGAAGGGAGAGACCGTCTATGCGGTAGAGTTGCCCCATATACGCGCCATTGTGAATACTCCGGTATTCTCGTTTTGGTAGAAAATGCCAACTTCTAGCCAAATCGGGATTACAAGTGGCACAGTTTTACCATACTCAGTATGCCTGGGGTGTAGTATTCCCACAGATAAATACTTTGCAGGAGATTTACCAAAAAGTCACACAAAGCAGCACAGCCCCCCGCGAGTCTGCGCTGCATTGTGCGACAGCGAGGGAGCAGGAAAGCGCCATATCTTCAGAGATATGGTGCTCTCTCCTCTTTTGCGCCGGTGCTGATTTCAGCAGGCGTGCGTCACGTACACACCTTAGGGCCATAGCACAAGGGTGTTTGCATTAGTCTAGCATAGGTTTTGTACAGGACGCTATGTGTGCACAGGTGTGTGCACAGGTACGATCTGTAGCAAAAAGGGGCAACACAAGAATCTCTGACCCCTTCTGTAATATTGTAATATCATAGTGCAGTGATGGTGCAGAATGTGAGCACATACCTATTGCTCCACGGGAGCGTTTTAAACAATATGGCTCCTTATGTCTGACAGAAGCATGGCTTTCTAGAGACTGGCTGGCCAATGTTAATAAACAGATACCCAAAGCTTTTCGTAAATACTCTTGCAATAGGGGTTGAGGTGTGTAAGTGAGCATTGCTTGTTTCCTTAACTCTTACAGTAGATACATTGTCCCTTGATGTGCAATACACATTTTTAGCAATTTTTTTGTTAAATTAAAAATATGCTTTAAAATTTTTATTGCATCCATTTCCAAATTCTTTTTTTGCTGTGTGATGCAAACCTATAGTTTATGTAGGACTGCAGCCCTCCACATAGGCTCAGATTTACCGAGGCTTTGTGCTGGTGCAAAGCAATGCTAAGTGACTCACAGCAGCACAAATGTGTTTTGCTCTGAAAAGTTGACGGCACAAAAACTGCTTTGAATTGATTTTAAATGCATCAAGTAAGCGTACCTTGAGCAGATCACTGCAAACACCCATAGGTTTTTAGCACTAATCCTGACCTACTAAAATAGCCAGACCAAGCTTGGCATAAAAATGTGATGCCTATGTGATGCAGATGTAAATAGGAAACGTATTCATTTCTATAAAAACACACATTGAATGTGTGCTGCTGTGCACAACAAATGCCCAATGTGTGCGATTGTACTGCATTTGTGTAGGCAAACACATTTCCAGTACAAATCCGATTCCAGACAGTGCACATTCACTTCTACACCATGGTGTGAGCCTGTGCATCCCACTAGGCAGCCTGGTGACAGCGCCAGTGCCAAGGAGGACAGCAACAACAGACTATCGTTAGTAGATGTTGCACTGTATTGTGATTGCCCCCTTGCGCAATACAGTGCAGCAAATGTTGTTGCTGCGGTGCATGAAAAGTCAGTCTTGGCAGTAATCTCATAAATGTTCTTTCTCTGATCACTTCTACACCTAAGATTCCGTTGTACACCCAATTTTCACAAACAGTGATTTGCTCTCCTCTGGAGATCTCATTCTTTTCATTTGAATCCATCATTTTTGCATTTTTTGTCATTTAACACACCATAATCGACCTAACTTTTCAATTACTAGCTATAAGCAGCAAGAAAAAAACTGGGAAACTACTGGATTTGGTAGCAAAAAAAATGTTGCCCCAGAGTTCATTTAGCCTCGATGAACACCGGAATTGTAGAGAATCAAAACAGCATATTGTGGCTGAAAAAGTTTCCAAAAATCTGTTCTTTGTCCACAGAATTAGCAACATTTAAATTAGATGGTCAGGAGCCCCAGCAATTTACAGGCACATATCAAATAGACCATTCTTAGGAAAACAATTTGAGAAAATATTGTTTACTGTGAGACCAACAGTCCGGTTTCAGACGACAATCAGCCATCATATCCATCAGGGATGATCTAAAACTCACAGTGGACAAAAACGAAGTAGCTGCCTTATTACTTCAGGAATTATCAGCTGCATTTGACACTGCTCACCACCAAACACTACTGCAAAGACTTCACATTATTGAAATCCATGAAAAAACTTTAAAATGCAATGCTTCTTATCTCACAGATGGACAAAGTGTAGTCTAACTACCCACTTTCACATCACCTCCTCACACACAGCACTGTGGCATTCCTCAGGGGTCCATCATATCCCCCCTATTATTCAAAATCTACCTAACACCCTTACCAAATCTGATTAAATCATACAACCTCACCTGTTACCACTAAGTAGATGACACCCCAATCATTTTAAAAATGGTTTGCCCTGATGACCTCTACAATTCAAAACTCGATGACTGTCTTTATTCCGTAAACATATGAATGATGGATGACCATCTAAAGCTCAATACTGCAAAGATAGAGATTATGCCATGTGAACATGGGCAAAACTACCAGCCTATCACCATATGGCCCAGGGCACTTGAAGCCTCTACAAAAATATCAAGAGTGGTTAGAAACGTATGAGTAAACATGTATTCAGATCTATCCTTGATACTGCATGCTAACAACATCACAAAGAATGCCTTCTACACAGTGAAAGCACTATGTTGCACTTTCTCAGGCCTTGCATACCCACATAAACTGCAAGCCATCCTCATGCTCATAATCCCCAGGCTTGACTATGCCAACAGCCTATAACTTGGCACACCCGCATTCATACAACTCATCTCAAATGCTCCTGCAAGGCTTTTTCTCCTCCTTCACCAGAGAAAACATGACTCCAGTCCTGAAATCACTATATTGGCTACCTATAGCTAGAAGGACAATGTTCAAAAGAAAGGAATTCTATACCTACAAGTTAAATGTAAACAATACAAACCAAACTAAAGTCTGCTCTCCAGGCTTACACCACTTATCGTTATACAATGATACCAAAATCCGTAGGAGGCACTGCTTTCTCAGTACAAGCATCCAAACTCTGGAACTCACTACCAGGCAGCATTAAAAGACCCATGGAGCATATACACTTCCGACCATAACCAACTGAAAACTCGGTTATTTCCTAGATAACTGTGCCACCCACAACCTTGAAAAAGAGACTAGAAAACAGTTGCACCATCAAGCTTCAGTTTACAACTGACAAAGTCAACCAGCAAACTGCTTTCTTTATGGAGATAAGCAAAAAAGAGCTGACCTATGGTTCGCCGTGGCATTATATAGATATGTATCATCATATAGAACTATTATGGCTCACAATATTGCCAAAACCATAACATGCTGTGGTCAGTACAAACTGTAACTGTAACTTATACCTCTTAAATTCCGCATAAGACATGTCTGCTATGAGGGTTATTCATCACCATCTCTGTACAGCCAAAAAAACAAACATAACCAAATAAACAGGCATGGAATAACTGAAGAGATCTGCCACATACCACTGGACGATTTGTGGGACTTTAATTTAGTTCATTAACTGCAGTTCCCAAATACCTATTTACCAATACAACCTGACCACTTGTTTACATATCACAAATATACTGCGATATTGGATGATAATGAAAATAGGCATCCTAACAGATACCTCCACTTTTCTGTCCCTCCAACTATGCCAGCGCATGACCACAATTATACGCAAATCCTAAGATTGGAGATCCAGTGTAGTTAGTAGCTAAGCAGGCTATATCATATGATCCCATAACATGATGGCCACCTAGGTGGCCATCACGAATGACATGAAAACAATTCCCATATAGGATGAAAATAAAAACGGCATCCTTCCAATCACCCACCCTGGATGGTGTAGCGTGCTACTCATGGAGGCAAGTACTTCAGCTCCCCACATAGCGGAAGTAAGTGCTACATAAATGCTGCAATACTGCAATACAATACATTACAATTTTGTCCATAAAAGGCAAAATATGTTAAAAAATGCAATGGAACTGTAACAGCATATGCAGTAGGTGTTGTATTGACACTAAATTCCAACATATGCACACAACTTAGTGAAGCCTTGTGCAAATTAAAAACACTAGAGACCTAATGCATTTCTCATCCTCAGCTAGCCACAGCAAAGAAATCTAGAACATCCTTGGGGGTCATCATTCCTTTCCCCCGCTAAACCCAGGCCTAGTCCGCCAAGGACTAAAAGTCATCTACAGTTGCCAAAGGTCCGCTGGGGTTATTCATTCACTGCGGATGTCCTGTCTGAACCCATATGGAGCAAGGCAAACAAAAAAAATTATTTTGTTTCATGAGATGTGAAACCTCCTGAGGGTAGGAAAGACAAGGTCAGCCCTGTCTAGGCTGCAAGGAGATGCGCATGTGACAAGATTCAATTGCATACTGCATTATATGGCAGGTACACTGCAACTTCACCACACAGCCTCAAGAGAAGTCTTGATGGAAGTTCCACTTGGAACCACTTGTACATGCTTAAAGGTGCATCAAGAATAATTCATATGACTTTGCCCCAAATTGTCCAATGTCTGGTAGCAATGGAGGAATTCCAATAGACCATCATGGGGATGGAGTTAGAGGAATTGTATACGAAATCTCACGCTGAATTTTTATCGATCCTAAGACCTAGTATCTAAACTGACCATGGAGTGCCTTTTCAATACCCGATCCAGTGCCCGACAGGAGACTCTCTTCTCTTCAAACAATACAGGTAAATAAATCCATATAAAATATTGCATTTAGTAGTTTTTTGCGGAATGCGCAATGAAATCTGGGGTATGATGTCATATATTAACTATCCAGTTGGACGCGCTCTGTGCTCAGCCTACCTGCCTAGTGGCATGCATACATAGAGTCTGAGGTCCTCTGCATGGTGATATTAGTAGTTGCTTGTGCATTTTGAGCAATAGTTGGTCAAGGGGTGGGAAGGGCAATCGTATTGACAATCTTAAAGACTTCTATACTTTGTGCATTGCTTGGTGGACTCTCTGCTACTCAGGAGGTGCTGGGCTGAGTTTGAGATATTCTGGTAAAAGAAAAATCTCAGTGCTGTATTCCAGATGTGAGAGTCATCCTTGACTCCCACCAGCAACTTTACTACAAATACATAAACATCCATCCTTCTTTGGAACATTTTCCAATATATGATTTGTTCTAACTTCGTGCTTATACCTGTGGTTGAAAGCCTCTACTGAAAGGCTTAACTCTAGCTGCCCACAATTTAAAATACACCCTTTCTCTCTCTAAACAATATTGAACGCTTGTACTTGCTATGAACTTAGTCTCACCAGATCTTATAGAAAGTGAAAGTGTCACAACAGTTTCAACTGTTTTCAAGTTCAACATTTTCCCATGGTTTTACAGGTATCCACAATTGATTGTCCAATACTGCGGACCATAAATAGAGACATCCCATTTTAAGTACGACCATGCCATGCACCGTACATCAGTGTGGCAACCTAATTTGCATTTGATGAATTCATGATTTATCCTGTCTGGCTTTAATGAGGTAACACATGCAAACAGCTTTTATTCATTGATGTATTTGCATGTGTTACCTCAGTAAAGCCAGACCTGTTGGCTGTAGCGCTAATGCAAATGATGATGGTGGTAGTAGTGGTTGTGGTACTGGTAGTGTTGGGGATTATGGTGGCAGTAAAGGGGTGGTGGGGTAATGTTGATGGTGATTGTAATTTGGAGATAGTAAAGCCTACTGTGGTGGTAGCTGTAAAGCTGGTAGTGGGAATTAAAGTCGTGTTAACAGTAGTGGTAAAGGTAATGGTACTGAAGTGGGGATGGTAATACTGATGGTGCTAGTGGTAATATTGGTAAATATGATCCTTATGATAATGATATCTATGGTAGTAGTAAGGGTGATAGTAATGATAATTGTAATGGGTGCAGCGGCGGAGGTAATTATAGTGGTAATGCTGGCAACAGATGCAATGGTGGTAGTGTTAATGATATTAGTAACGACTTTAAAGAAGCAGACCTGTGTGAAAACAAAAAAAGCACTTAGGTACTCATCTAAAGGTCAAGTTTGTACTAAAGAACTGACACAAACATTTAACATATTGCAGTAAACTGCAAAAATAATTAATTTCTTTATTCAATGTATCCAAGAGATGAAAAATTAAATGCTTGTTGATTGATTTACTTTTATAGACATTATATAGTTTCTTGTGCATTCCAATGCAAACACTGGAAAAGGCAGAATAACACCAACAGTCAATAGCATAACGACAGAGGGTAGTACTTGTAGTATTCTGGTGGCGCAGCTACAGCAGGAATAATTGGAGGCACACAGTATGTCTGCTGTCGTGGTCTCTAAAACTGACCACACCTATTTACAACGGGCTATTTATTAACGACCTGATGCGTACGTCAGACAATACCAAAACCAATGAGGCCCTCGCGCTGTTATCCCGCTTCCTCCTCCTTCCTGCGTCCCCTATGGTGTTGCCTCAAACATCACAACAAGACAGTACTCATCTGGGTGGATCCAGAGCCCCCCTGCATGTATATTTTTTAAGACTTGGTAATAATAAGCTCTGTGGACAGCTATGCTGTCAAGCCAAACCTAATAAGGATAGTTTAAGACTTTCTTGCACAGATCTCTAGTCAAATTAAATTTTTAGGGTCAGTTATGTCCTCTGCTGCATTTCATTGCTAACTGGTTGCTACAGGCAATCAATCAATCAAGTGACTTTTAAAGCGGGATTTTTCACCCTTGAGGGTCTCAAGGCACTGGGGGTAGAGGAGGGGAAACAGCTGGCCCGCCGAAGGCGCTGTGGTTCAGTTTAAGAGCCAGGTTTTGAGGTTTTCCTGAATTGAGGCAGTGATGGTGAGTGCCTGAGGTGGAGAGGCAGGTTGTTTCAGGTTTTGCTGCAAGGTAGGAGAAAGCTCTTCCTCGGGCCGTGGTCTTGCAGATAGGTGGGGTGGTAGCCAGGGCCAGTTGGGCAGAACGGAGGTCTCTGGTGGGTGCATGGAATGCGATGAGGTGGTCAGAGTACGCTGGTCCTGCATCTGGTAAAGCTGTGTAGGCGTCTGTGAGGAGCTTGAAGGTGATTCTTTTGTTGATTGGGAGCCAGTGGAGGTCGCTCAGGTGGCCGGAGATGTGGCTGCAGTGGGGGATGTTGAGGATGATTCTGGCGGAGGCGTTCTAAATGTTCTGCAGTTTCTTGAGGAGTTTTTTCTAGGTGATGCCGGTGTAGAGTGTGTTGCCTTAGTCAATTCTGCTGCTGATGAGTGCATGGGCTACACGCACAGTTACACGTACAGTACAAGTATATGTGTATCTGATCTCTCTTCTCTTGGTCACTCCAACTGTGTCTTGCTGCCTTAATTCCCATCCCTTGCTTAATATAGACTTCAGCCCAAGCAGCAATGGCATACCAGTGGTGATTGGTGACTTGTATCCGAGCCAGGGTGATGACTCCTTTCAGGAAATCTATTTTCCTTTCAAGATCTTGTCATAAGGGTTAACTTGGCAAGAAGAATGTCTTCCTATCCGTCTGACTATGAGGTGAAAACAATATTAGCATTTTCTGCACCCTCCCTTTCAGGACAGGATAGTGGAACGCCAGAAGGCTGTGCAATGCGCATTTATGCAGCATATGCCAACGCCATTTTCAGGCTGAAATTCAGGGGCTACAGGCATAAAAAGAATGAATATGATAGCCGGTTCATTTGAAGAGGAGTCTGCAGTTCTAGTACACGAAAATCTGACTCATTTGGATTAGGAATGTTTCACAAACATAAGCACAATAGACTGTCGGTGTAGTTATAAAAAGCTACCCACGACTGGGTTATTTAGCATTTATTATAATTTATTAATACGCAAGAAATTATCAATCAGAAATTTCTTTCTGATTAAATCCCCGCACGTCTTTCTGCTTTATCGAGTCTTCCAGGGCAAAATTTACAACGTGTTACGATTTCAGCCACGCCACAAATATTCGTGAATGCACTTGTGCAGGGAACATTATATGCTGGTATTTTGAACATCAGGCTCACTACCTCATCCTGGCAACCTGCCCAACATACGCTAGCTAGTCACTTGGAATATTTTTAGCATGGCTGAAATCGTCACACAGTGTTTTTAGGTGTCCATTAACTGCAGTGGGTTCAGACTTTGATATTTGTGCAGGACTCATTATAATATGTTGTGTTCCATCAGAGCAAAGTAAACCATAAAAGTTGTTCACCTCGAAGTTAAAAACCATTAAAAATGGAAATTGGCAAACAAAAGCGCCTTATGGCTGAAAGGGCTCTGGACTCCTCTTTTTATCAGCAAATAAAATCCATACAAGCAGAATATAAGCAAACCTTATGCAAGATATTCAAATGTAAAGACATAGTACATTTTGGAATTTCATTAATGAACTGGACCACTCGAGACAGTTAGATATCAGAAAATTGAGTCAGCACCGTGGCATGAGAGCTCCATCTATTGGAATTATACCCTGATGGCGATACAAAATCTCCATTGCAAGGGAGACATAATTAACATTGACACGCAAAGTATAAGATTTGCGATAAAAGAAGGCAGATGTAGTGGTGCCCCAGGTCCCAGTGGGATAGCCCACTCAGTGTTAAAGGCTGATTTGGATTTTTGGTCAACCTGGCGAACCCCCTTCTGCAAGCAATAATTTCAACTGTCCTTAGTTACAGACTTCTTGCAAGGATCCTGTCTCTGCCCACTTTTCAAAAAAGGCAATTGTTTGGACCCAACCCGCTACCGCCACATTGCCTTATTATTGCATAGAGAAAGCTATTAAAAGAATTAGAAGCATGGATGGAGGATAAACAAATGATTCCATTTTACCAGTCAGGTTTCAGGTCAGCACTGTAACGCCTCACTCCGCCACTTCAGAAACGCAAGGCTGCACCATATTTACAAGAAAACGGTGCAGCCTTGCATTTTCCCCTGAGCTAGCTACACTTAGCTGCCTAGCGCCAATGCAGGCACCCTTGAACCATAGTGCAAGGTGTCTACGTGCAGGGGAAGATTGTTTATGTGTAGGAAGGTGTCCCTTCCTGCACATAAACAACCTTTAAATTTCATTTTGTCATTTCTATGTGTGCTGCTTAATGCAGCACAAATTCAAGTTACAAAATGTCATTGTTTTGAAAGATTGTGTGCAGGAAGGGACACCTTCCTACACATAAACAATCCAGGGCGTTTTGCTTTTTCCATGTGTGCTGCACAAGGCAGCACACATGGAAAAAGCAAAAACAAGGAGGAATAAAGCATTTCACCACGTTTTGCCAAGTTAAGACCAGGTTTTGCCTGGTCTTAATTTTGGCGCTGCCTCCTATTTACAACTCCCTTATAACCACCGCAACACCCACTGCCCACCCCTTTCACACGAAGCATAGCATGAAAGGGGGCCTTATTTACAAGGCAGCGTTAAGCCACGTTAAGTGGCTTAGCTGACTTGTAAATAAGGCGAAACCCCTATCGCCACAGGAACGTCGGAAAAAGGGACATTCCCGTGGTGATAGGGGCTTGTACTCTCATTTGAAGATTAAGCTTACTCTAGATGAATCTAAATCAAAGGTAATGATTTTTGGGAAATATGGAAGTAAAGCCTCGAAAAATGGTATGTTGGCCCAGCAATTGTGAGTTACACTGCTGTGTATAACTACCTTGGTATCTGGTTCACAGAAAAATGGTCTCCTAGGCATCGATTAGCAAACTTAAGGTAGAGAGAGGCTGGTCTCACCTTTGGATTATGCAGACTTCAAGCCAAACTTTAAAGCCCCCCATCCTCTATAACCGTAATGGTAAATAGAGTGAAACTATCCCCAGCCCTGACCTATGGACATCAATGGTTGGATTGTATCCACTTTGGACCAGGTGCAATATAGTGCATATAGGAAACCTTTCCATCTGACAACTAGCTGCTCGACGGCACAGCTGCACTTGGAGTTTGGTTTATAAAGGCAAGATTTAGCCAGCAAAGCAGACGTCGTAAAATACTGTCATCTGGTATAAATACGATTCGTTCATCCATCTCCTGTGGTCAGTAGGGAGCAGAAAACCTACTTAAAACAGATACTGCTAACGAAAAACGTAACCACCTGCAATGAAGCTGCAAAGCACTGTTTGAATACAAAGGACATAACAGAACTCTGTTGATATGCAAAATATTTACATATTGTTTTTTTGTTTTTTTTTAACTCCTTGAATCTCCTTCATGCTAGCTAACCTGGGGCCATATTATCAAGAAAGGGTGATACATTATCTCCGCTTTTATCGTCAGGAAACTGCCGCTAGAGCAGCGATAATGGGCTCGATAATATGAACTTTTGAATTCCCATAGAAGCCCAGGTTCTAGTGTTAACCTGGGCTTCTATGGGAATTCACAAGGGCATATTATCAAGCCCATTATCACCGCTTTAGCGGCAGTTTCCTGCCGATAAATGCGGCGATAATGTATCGCCCTTTCTTTATAATGTGGCCCCTAGTCTTTCTAACCTTTTAACTTTTTAGATGAATTCTAGTCATTGATCACAACTTAGCTATATATGTGTTGTAAGTAGTTTTTGTATCTGTGTTTGTAAGGGTTTTAATTAATCACTATGGACTTACTATTCTGTTACGAGCCTTGAAGAGTTCGAGAGGTACTCGGGTGTGGTGAATTTGTGCATCAATGGCTAGCAAAGTAGCATGGAAAGGAACAGCTTCCATCAAAGCCAAACTGCTCCCCTCCACAGTGCTCAGAAAATACATGTGCACATGCCACCATCAAGGGCCTCTTTTGTTTTATATCCAGTGCTATGAAGCAGCCACAGAACCAACACATAAAAATAGGGCAAGATCAACTTGGAGGCCAGCATCTCTGTGCTAAAGAGTGCCATAGAGTGTGTCACATGGCTGTTAAATCAGTGGTAAATCAGCCATAAAAATTAAATGAAACCTTCCCTTCTAACATTCCTAAAGTGTATTTATATAGCTCCTGATATCATAGTTCTGTCAGTTCTTGGCACTGAAATTAACAGGTGTTCCTATTACAAATCTCCCTTCTACTAGAGTTTTTTTGACCTGCTGAGGATTAAAAGCAACCGTGGGATTCATATCCTATCAATTGCATATCGCCCACTGATGTCTGCAGTTAGTTTTCAACACACTGAGCTGTCTTCTCATGCATAATGGACACTTCTAGTAACTGGAGTTTTTACATGCATGCTGAGAGGTTCCTGCTGCCAATCTTCCCCATGTTGCAATGAACTGTGAAAAGAAGTTTAATTAAATTGGCTTAAATACAGCCAACCCCCCCTACATAATTATTAATAATCTCCATACATTCTAATTGCCTGACCTAGGTGAATGACTGTTGCCAGGTGCTGGAGAGGGACAGCTTGAAAAGCAGCCTTGTTAAGGCGGTTCAGCTGCCCTTTGAAAGGCTCACTTTTTAATGGTGTAACCCTGAAATATTTGACCCAGGCACATGATTTTATGTCCAAAAATGGCTCATCATTCTAAATATTGACTTTGGGTCCTCCGATGAACAGTATGAAATATGCAAAATAAAGGAAGAAGGGGGGATTGGGGTTTAATGAAAATCTGGCACCTTTCACGTGTTTCGACTACAGATTTCAGATGCATATTTATAAGAGTACCTGAATCGTGTAGGACCTAGATCAGGTGCCCTGAGATATCATGAACATTAGAATATGTAATAGATATTTCACAGCATTTTTAAAAGATTGTAATGAAATTGTAGATTGCTATTTCATATGAAGTCCATGTTCGGAAATTACTTTGTTTTTGGTATTGCCATAAAATAGTTCATCGGTGTCTTTGCTTTACAGGTTAGAAACATTCCAAGAATAACCCACTTGAAATTTGTTGTATCTTTCAGGCCATGGCCTTATGCCAGTATCTAGAAGACAAGAGAGAAGAACTTGATCTCAAAGACAAAAAAATACTTGAAATCGGCTCCGGAACAGGTCTTTTAGCCATTGTGGCGAGCATACTAGGTCAGTATAAATAACATTCTAAATCAATGTAATTTTATTGATTGTTACCCTAAGGCACATTGGGAACCATCATGTTTATTTATTTATTTGCAAAGTTTTATGTAGCGCTGGGTAGACCCGGAGGTATCAGAGCACTTTACATGTGGGTCAGAGCTTTACAGGATACATAGTTACATCAATTTCAGGCTTCACGTAGAGACATAGGAGAAAACCAAAACACAAGATGCGGGGTAGGGAAGGAAACACAATGGGGCGACGAGGAAAACAATGTCAGATGTCCGGCTGGGTAGGTATCGGCAGAGGGGGGGAGCCAGAGGCTAAACGCCTCTATAGCTGCATAGGACAGCTCCACCGGGCATCAGCTAAGGTTGCTTGGGCTCCGAGGTAAGTAAAAACAGTTATGGTATCCGTCCAGGGCACTTCGTCAAAGTTCTTTGAAAGGCACCGGTCCTGGTGTTACTGGTGTTACTCCAGGAGATCAAGCCAGCTTCCCAGCAAGACCCACTAGCGAGGAGCTCTCCTCCAGTGGCAGCAAGGGACGTGCTCCCTGGTCTCAGTCAAGTAGCATTGATACTCGATGTGGCCGAGATGGTTGGTCATCATGTTAAGGTCAGGCAGGGTGTAATTTCTGGGGCATCCAGTGCAGCCGTGCCAGAATCATCTCGCCCTCATTCTGCTTGGAGGCCACTCTGCCCACAGATGTTTCCTCGTCAGTGACTGGAGGAAGCCCGCTGGGCTGCTCCGCAACCACCACCCGCAGTGCAGAGGGTCTGCCATTTCGAGGACAGGTACCACTGTCTTCCGAGTCCCCCGCCATCTCCTACCTTATGCGTCAGCTACTTCTGCCGTAGCCCTCTGTCACGTCGCCCTGTGGGTGTATGCAGCTCAGATCGGAGTCAAATATTCCCCCGATGAGGTCCTATGGTTGCTGAGCCCACATGCTTGGCCGGCTTTGTACGTCACTGCACTTCCTCGATACCGCCGCCCCTGGGGCACACCAGACTCTGATAAGTCAACCTTTGCAGGAGGGATTCCACCTTTGACCTCGCTCTCCACACTGTTACAGATTCCGCTGGTGTTGCCGAGAACCTTGCGGTGTCACTACTCCTCAGAATCTGCTCTCACGGCTGGATTCCTCCATCTTAGCTGGCGCTGAGTCTCTCCTATCAGACTTGTGGGGCTCAGATCTGCTCACGGGGCATATTTAATGTTTTGCCTCACAGGTCATAGATCGCCTCATCTCCATCTGGGTCCACCGGACGTCAGGAATATTCCCCGGTCGGCTGATGCCACGACAGCAGAGAAGCTGCAGGCAAGGCTCTTGCTTCAGCTGTAGCGATCCACGCTGCTGTAGGGATTTCATAGGCTGCCATCTTGCACCAAATCCCGGGTCTCCGCTAAGCGTCCACCCTACTTCCCTTCGGCAAGTCTCTTGCACTTCAAATCGGACTAGTTCGAGTGCTGGCTATCTCTCGCGGCGATATCTTCACTCATTCTGTGAATCTAATGCCTCGCATTGCAGGATTGTGCCAGATGTTACTCCCAGGCTAACGGAGCTAACCTAGGGAGCGGCCATCTTGTCCGCCGCCGCTACGTCATTTTAGGTCCAGCCCTGCTAAAGAAAAAGACTATGTGCCTGATTTAGACTTTGGTCGACAGAGTATGTGCCATCATTGGTGGCAAAGAAAAGTCCCTGGCATGATGATGGACATGCACCCCTGCCTTGAATACCCGAGTTGCAAAAATGTCTGGATCCCTGGTGTTGGTTTTTATTGTCATGGACGAACACAGATCACGTGTGTGCACAATGACAAAGGGCTGTCTCATGTTGCCAGAGTGGTTGACCTCCATCACACAGCTCTTGGTCTTTATCCGGGAACCACCTCTATACCACCATGGCATCATTTTCTTCTTTCTCTGACTGTTTAATTCACAAGAATATCATGAATAGAGAATGGTATATTTGTATTTTTACTGGTTTTGAGATGTTATATACAGTATTTAGAAAGGAATGTCTGACAAAATGTCGTTATACAAATTATCGACCTACAAAAATATTGCAACAAAAATGTTGATTACAAAAATATCGACATCCTATCTCCAAAAAGGTAAGTACAAAAATATCGGAAAAAAATATTGATGTCAAAAATATTGTAATTAAAAAATATCGTTTTTTTTCATTAAAAAAATATGTAATATAAATCAAATAATAATTATAAATGTAATATACATAGTTAAAAATATGTTATAATATTTAAAATGAATAAATAATATACATAATTAAACAAGAATAATAATTATACATGTACATATAAGACATAATATATACTTCCTTAATAATAACTTTAAAAAATAATTGTAATAACTTATAAATAAATGAAAATATTACAAATTACAAATAAATGTATACACATAAAATATTAATATAAATAAAAATTAATAAAAATGTAAAACAAATTTTTATAAAGTAAGTAAATGTTGGATAGCGTAGGGGTAAAAATTACTATTCCCACTCCAAAAAGTGGAACAGTAGGGAAAGTGTTGGCTAGCGTAGGGGTAAAAATTACTATTCCAACTCCAGAGAGTGCAACAGTAGGGAAAGTGTTGGATAGTGTAGGGGTAAAAATTACTATTCCCACTTCAGAGAGTGCAACAGTAGGGAAAGTGTTGGATAGCGTAGGGGTAAAAATTACTATTCCCACTTCAGTGAGTGCAACAGTAGGGAAAGTGTTGGATAGCGTAGAAGTTAAAAATAACATACTTATAAATAAGTAAATATTTTAAAATATTAAAAAAATTAATTATTAAATAAATATAAACTATTTACAAATACCAATACATAATTATTAAAAACATAATTACTAATAAATAATTAAGTAAAAATAAATTAATAATAAATACCAATTAATAATTATTCATTACTAATTAATAATTAATTAACAATAATATCATTAAGAAAAACAATTAATTAAAATAAATTATTACTTAATTACATTTAAATTACTTCCCACTCTATTGCCCTATAAACCCATAAACCGCTACAGAACATAATTATCAATTAATCAATTAATTAAAATGAATTACCAATTAATAAAAATTAATTATCAATTAATAAAAATTAATTTATATTTCCTAAAAATTAATAATTAATTTAGTATAATTAAATGACTTCCCATGTCTATTCCCCTATAAAACCCATAACCCGCTACAGAACAAAATTATCAATTAATCAATTAATTTAAATGAATTACAAAATTAATAAAAATTAATTAGCAATTAATTAAAATTAATTTATAAATCCTAAAAATTAATAATTTATTTAGTATAATTAAATTACTTCCCACCCTATTCCCCTATAAACGCACAACCCGCCACGGTACTAAAATACAAAATGTACTTAAATTACATTAAAAAAAATACATATTAAAAACATAATAATATACATAAAATTATATATATATCGATATTAGTAACATCAATATTACTAACATCGATATTAGAAACATCGATATTACTAACATCGATATTAACAAAATCGATATTACTTACCTTCGAAATTCTGTCCCATCGATATTAAAAATATCGATATTACTTACCTTCTATATTCTGTCATTTCGATAATTAAACATCGACATTATTGTATGTCGATATTTAAAAATCGATATTTTGTCTGCCTACCTTTAGAAAGATAACTAGTTTGTTGGCACAAGTCAAGGGCCATGGATTGAGTCAATGGAATAAACAAACAAAATATTTGATTCAATAAATAATGCAATATATCAACTCGATTTCAGTTATTGTTAACTACGTAACATTATCATGTCATACTTTGTGGAGTTATGCAGTAATTACACTACGAGACTGGGTCTCTCATTATCTTTTCCAAATATGACGACGGAGTACCCTGTCTGCCAAACTGAAGGTCCACCTGTCTAATTAACAGATGTGTGGACCTTAAATACCTAATCAACAGAGACTACTTTTTGCACTGAGGTAAATCAGTTGGTATGGGGGAGTACTTTACTCCCGCCATACTGAGGGTCCTACGCCAGCCAACTTTTTAGCAATCTCTGCCACCCCAGGGTCATCTCTTAACATTGACATGAACTGCAATGGTTTCTGTCAATGTATTATTTATGAAGGCCTGCGTCACTTTTGCGCCGCCTTTGCTTCACTTTTAGCGTAAGTAATGCACCATGTTGCGCCATATTTACGAAGTGAATCATCTAGGCAGATGCGTCACTTCGTAAACCCCTGCGCTACATTATACCTGGGTCAGGTATAATGCATGTAGGGTGTGCGTTCCCCCGCAAGAAAGGGTCCCACATAGGATTGGCGCAGTGAAATCTATAAGATTTCACTTCGCCACTTCTAGGACGCCAATGCATCAAAACCTAACGCCTGCCTCATGGCAGGCGTAAGGGTGGCGCAGGCCCTTTTACATGGGGCTTGCCCCATGTGAAAGGAACATTTCTCGAGTTGCGTCACGCTTCCGACACAACTCCAGCAATGCGCCATAATTGCGCTGACAGATATGTCAGTAATACTGACGTATCTGTCATTCCTTGTGACATGATGCGTCATACAGTAAATATGACACATCAATGGTGTCGCAAGGAGGGTGCACTGAGAAGTATTGCATTGCTGTTTTCACCCAGCGATGCAACACTTCTCATAAATGAGGCCCTAAAAGTTTACCATCTAAATGATGGTACAGTCCTTGACATTTTTACCATGCTTTTGTATTTTCAAAAACAAAATCCCCTAGCGGGATTTTTTTTTAAAACACAAAAACTAATGAAAGGTCACACCACAGTAATTGTCTCCCATGGTGTGGGGGTCATGTTGCAGTTATCGGTGTCCCTACCACTTGGTTTCACCTTTTACGTGGCGGTAATCGCCAGTGAAAACTGGACATTCGACTGCTCGCTGTAAATCGGGTTTGCGGTCGAATCACCAAACCTCCAACGGCCCTTACTCCATCGGGCCATCGGAGGAGTATGTCAGCGACAGATACAGTATAATCTCTGTTGCTGACATACTTATTGTAGGCCGACCTTTAGTTTGGTAGAGAGAGTACTCTTTCTCCATTGCGTCAGAGTACCCTCTCCACAAATCTCTAAGTCAGCCCCTATACTTTTTGTATGACCCAATGGAGTAAGGGTCGTCAGAGGCATGGCCATTCGACTACCCACCCTATTTATAGTGGGTGGTCGAATGGACAGTTTTCACTGTCCATCACTGCCGGGTCAAACTTGGCAGTAAAGGGCAGGTAAAAGTGCAAAATGACCCCTACACCATTAGAGACAACTCCCATTGTGTGAGGCCCATTTGTTTCTTTTTTTCTTCCTCAAACCAAGATTTTGTTTTTGTAACTCCAGAAACATTGAAAAAATGTAATGGGAAGTATCTTCATGTTAACGGAGCCGTCTGTTTAAACCTCCGGTCCGGCGGACATCTCTAAATTCGGATTATGGTTACTTTGCCAGAGAGGCTGAGTATTTTACTCTGTCACCCTGACAAAGTAATTACTGTACTTCAAAGTCTAAGTCAGCCACTAAATCCAGACATCATTCTAATCAGGAAATCCACTCATTGGTGGTAAGTGCCCATTTCTGGTGAGATACTGTTTCTCCCAGATGGTCCATGCAGGGTTTACCTGGGGCTTAAGGAAGGTGGCCATCCTTATTCATCATTGCCTTCCCTTACACATAAAAAAACATGGTGGATATTAAGGGGCATTATGTAGTATCTCAATTAGGTGGTTGTCTGTTGCTTAGATTATAAGAAAGTTTGGGTCTCACATAGCGAGGCCGAAGTTCCCTTGGTAGATTCTTCAATGCTCTCAGCCTGGCAGATGTCTGGCGAGCACTTTACCCCAAAGAACAATGTTTTACATGTTATTATGCCAATCATAAAATGCTTTCAAGAATAGAGTACCTATTGCTGTAGAATGCTGATGTGAAGAAAGTAGTTAATATTTGGATACTGACCTTATCAGACCACACACACTAATCAATGGTGCTGACCATAGAATTGAGACCTGTGACAAAAAGGTCTGGCTGGCATCTTAATGCCTAGTGGCTAAATGACACAGAGTGTAAATCTCACATAGTAGAAGAAACAAGTATTTTGACTGCAATCGAGATACAGTAGACTAATCTGGTGTACTCTGGGTGACTTATAAGGCCACTATGAGAGGTGAACTCTTTAGCTATACAATGGGAAGAAACTGAAACCACCAATAACAAATAATCTGAACAAATCAGTCACGTTACTTAAGTGATTGACTAACAAGATACACTGGCCACTGATACCAGTAATATTGCATGTACGTTTGCATCATTCTATAGGGATATTTACAAGCAGAAGGAATCTCCCATCTCTGAAGATCTAAAAGAGCTTGATGAATAATCTTTCACTGAAGTGTCTAACCTCTGAGAGTGCAAGCTCTTGGAAGATGGCATTACAAGTGAAGAGGTTCTGGCTGTCAAGGGTCAGCTACAACCAGGTAAAACCCACAGGGTCCTATGGGTTCCCTGATTAATTATTATTGAAAGCCTCTCAACCAAAAAAGTGAATCTTATTAAGAGTTTGCCGGAGGAGGCGATGATTATTGGAGAGCTTCTGTTTGGTTGGAGACTAGCAGAAATTGTGGTGAGTCCCAAGCTGGGGATGCCACTGAGAGGTGGTCCTCTTAACGTCTTAACTCACTCCTAAATATCAAAGTAAAGATCTTGGCAAAAACCCTGGCTAATCACTTGGTGTAATTAAACTGCTCTCTGGTTTGCCCTGACCAGTCAGGATTGATGCCAGAAAGAACTACTAGACATAACATATGGCATCATTTATGATGCCTTGACCATGGCGATTCAAGTGGACGCCTTTTGGTGCCTTTCATGGATGATATTGAGAAGATCTTTGATATGATAGTGGATTGGAAATATTTACACTGTTACACATAAACACTGACGCTGTCTCTAACAAGTACGGTAGACCTTGATTAGGCTGGCCGGGTGACAACCAAGCCTGATATCACCAGGTGGCCCATGGTTGAGCCCCCAGTGTCTGGAGACCTGGTGAAAAAGTATGGATCATTGTATGACACTAGAGTTGCCGGTTTACCAGGCTCGGGGATGTCCACAAAAACATTCCAAAATATGGGGGGACTGGTGCCTGTATAGGAACATACTGCTGGATATTTGTTCAAGTTAAAGCCAATCTTTAGCTGCTCTTACAGCTTAAGGAAATAGGTGTTGGGCGATCTGTGTTGGGCGATCAAGCCTTCCATCAATGTCTAATGTTTTAAAAATTTCATCTGACATTGATTATTCACAGTGTTTGCCACCTTTTGCCGTGTGTTTCCTAAAAATCTTGAATTTTAAATGTGTCAAGTGTGTGTTTTCAGAGTCTCTTCAGAAACGTATAACTTTGTCCAGACACAAGAGAGCACCCATTATAAGTCACAGCAATGCAGCACTCCACGCCTGAAAGGGTATTATGTTGACTTCTACTGGGTGCTCTTTTGTGTCTGGACTAAGATATACCTCTCTGAAGAGCAAAACACGTGCCAGGGGTTCCTTTTATTCATTCCACGTCAGCTTGAATGGTATTTTACAAATCCAAAGCTGTAATACTGTGCCTGGAGTTGTAGAAGTCTTTTGTCATTTTTCAACTCGGCATGGATGACACTAACTAATCCTATGCTTAAAGGCTTTGGTGTAAAAATGGCAAAATACTTTGCCACTTTCTAGCTTGGCATGGATGGCACTGTGCTAATCCTATGACTAAAAACTGCTAGAAAAGCAGACATTTGCGGCGAGCAGATTCAAAGTGTCGCTGGTGTTGTGGGTATTCTATATAGGAGCTGCACCCGCCTAAATATGGGAACTACCCAGGGTTCCTTTCATGCTTTTTGCATATATATTAGTAAATGTATGAATGAGCTTTGGCTCCTCTTGGAGGTCCAGTACTCTCTCACCACATGCTTTTGCCTATTTTGTGTAGCATTCCACTTTCCAGAAAGTCCTTCTACCAAACTGCATGAGGGACTATGATTGTATGACACTAAAAAACACTTGCTCTATAAACATCGACATCCAGCTGTCACACATGAGTTCATAACTTGCAGTGGAAGAATAATATTTTATAATGATAGAGGCACGGAATATGTTTGAACTTATTTAGTTATCTTTCTTGGAATGATATGGTTAAAAGAGTTTGTAATATCTAAAAATGTGGAATGAAACATCTCTTTAGGTTTTGGGATAAACTATGTAGTTTTGTATGATATGTATCGTTTTTTTACATGTGTGCTTGTATGCGATAAATGCTGATAATACGGAAATAGTACCAGCCATAACAATTATTTATTTTAGAAAAGTTATTAAAGAAAAAAGAAGCACCCATATTAAACAATTCCTCTTCTTTTATTTAGGAGGGTGTGTTACAGCAACCGATATGCCAGATGTGCTCGGCAATCTGCAATTCAACCTATTGAGGAATACCCGAAACAAAAGTGTACATAAACCGGAAGTAAAAGAGCTGATGTGGGGAAGTGACGTGGAATGGGCATTCCCAAGAGACACCTGTCTCTATGACTACGTTTTGGCTGCGGATGTCGTCTACCACCATAACTTTATGGATGAGTTGCTGTCAACCATGAAGTATTTGTGTCAGCCAGGGACAGTGTTACTATGGGCAAATAAGTTCAGACTAAACACAGATTTTGAGTTTTTGGAAAAATTCAACGCTGCATTTGATACAACAGTGCTGGCAGAATTTCCAAGCCTGGAAGTGAAGGTGTTTAAAGCCACAGCAAAAGTGGAACCCTTTAGAACAAAGGCATAGGTCATTAACGGTGGAACTTAAAATGGGAGAAGAGTTTATAATTTTATAATGTGGATTCAAGAGAGGGAAACATAAACAGGATTGTGTAAATGTTTTTGTGTGCAATATTTTCCACAAAGTGCTCTGCCTTTACAAACCACAAAATTAAAATGGTAAGTTCTTATACAACAGCAGTGCCAGTGGAGGGCAACACACCTGTAGGTAGAAGGATTCATACTGAAGCTAAACAGCAAGATTTGAATCAAACCTCCCTCTAGAGTCTGACTCTGCATAAGCCTCTCGAAACTTCAATCCCAGACGAACCATTGGAGCCAAATACAGCCATATAAGGACCAGTGACACATATATTATACTCCATAAGCATATGAAGTAAATCGTTGCATGAAAGTGTGTTGTGCATGGTTAGCGGAGTGTTCTTTTTTAGTCTGACCTATGAGTAGAATTTTTTGATGTTATACGTGATGCTCGGAAGAGTCTTCCAGATGCCATAGCAGCATGAAATAGGATGCAATGAGCGTGGGATCGGTTCGCTGACTGCTTATGCAAACCAGTATAATGCACCGCCTGAAGTTACTTACACCATGGTTTGACAATCGTCCAGGTCTTTATTGTCACTTCTAAGTAATTGTTGATGTCCTCAGCTCTCTTCTGCAACATTTCTCTGTCTCTTTCTCCTCTCCCTCTCCCTCTCCCTCTCCTCTCTCTCTCTCTCTCTCTCTCTCTCTCTCTCTCTCTCTCTCTCTCTCTCTCTCTCTCTCTCTCTCTCTCTCTCTCTCTCTCTCTCTCTCTCTCTCTCACTCTCTCTCTCGCTCTCTCTCTCTCTCTCTCACTCTCTCTCTCTCTATATATATATATATATATATATATATATATATAAAAAAATATATATATATTAAAAGATAATGGATAAAGATCCATGAATGTTTGCATAGCTTTAATTTTGATCAATTAATGAAGAATTCCTCTACATCACATTGCTTTTAAGCACACTGCTTTCAGGACTGGAACACGATCTAGATTATGACGGAAGAACAGTTGGAGTCTATAAATAAATATAAATATATATGGATCTTTTCGTTTCTAATGTCAGAATGTCTTTTGTCACGAAACTGCCATTCTCTTGAAAAGTGTTCTAATGCTTCGTTTGCACTATATGAAACTGCAACGATAAATAAACAAATGTGTGCATAGTGTCAGTTTTGATTATGTATAATATCTGTATTTGTTACATTCTGTCTACTAATACCAAGCCATGAAATAACTGAACACAAAGCACTGACCTTTGATGTTAAACAGGAGAAAGATGTAACCAAATTGTGTGATCCAAGGTAAATTGCTTTACTATTTATCGTTTTCCTTAACCAACCAATTCAAGAGCACACTGAAGTAATTCAGTTCAGCAGCAGTGCAAAACAAAATCTCACTTGTATATGATTATTAATAAAATAATCTTCCTTAATATTTAATAACAATATAGACCAGCGTTTCCCAAATTGTGGTCGCAGACCCCCAGGGGTCCGTGAGACATTCCCAGGGCAGGACTCGAGTGCCTGTCGTCGTAATGAAAAATGAAACGCCCATACGTCCTCACAGCAAACAAGAGCTTTGAATATTGGCGCAGGGGTCGCGAGACCACAACAATACAATCGGGAGGCGGGGGCAGCAAATGGGCAGTGGGCAGTCAGGGGGCGGGCCCCAGGGGGCACAGCGGCTAGGGAAACGAGTGGAACAGAAGGCAAAAGGGGCACAAAAACAAGGAAAAAACGAGTGGCACAGAAGGCAGAAGGACACAAGAAAACAAGTGGAACAGAGGGCAGAAGGGCACAAAAAACGAGGGGAAAACGAGTGGAACAGAGGGCAGAAGGGCAAAAAAACGAGGGAAAAACAAGTGGAACAGAGGGCAGAAAGGCACAAAAAACTAGGGAAAAATTAGTGGAACAGAGGGCAGAAAGGCACAAAAACGAGTGGAACAGAGGGCAGAAGGGCACAAAAAACGAGGGGAAAACGAGTGGAACAAAGGGCAGAAGGGCAAAAAAATGAGGGAAAATCGAGTGGAACAGAGGGCAGAAAGGCACAAAAAACGAGTGGAACAGAGGGCAGAAAGGCACAAAAAACTAGGGAAAAATTAGTGGAACAGAGGGCAGAAAGGCACAAAAACAAGTGGAACAGAGGGCAAAAAGGCACAAAAAACGGGGGGAAAACGAGTGGAACAGAGGGCAGAAAGGCACAAAAAACGAGTGGAACAGAGGACAGAAAGGCACAAAAAACGAGGGAAAAACGAGTGGAACAGAAGGCAAAAGGGGCACAAAAACGATGGAAAAACGAGTGGCACAGAGGGCAGATGGGCACAAAAAACGAGTGGAACAGAGGGCAGAAAGGCACAAAAAAACGAAGGAAAAACAAGTGGAACAGAGGGCAGAAAGGCACAAAAAAACGAGTGGAACAGAGGGCAGAAAGGCACAAAAAATGAGGGAAAAACAAGTGGAACAGAAGGCGAAAGGGGCACAATAACGAGGGAAAAACGAGTGGCAGAGAGGGCAGACGGGCACAAAAAACGAGTGGCACAGAAGCAAAATACAGAATACAGAACTATAGGGGCAGCTAAGAACAGAAGGCAGAACGGGCAGAGAGGCACAGGGGCAGCGAAGGGAACAGAAGGGAAAACCGGGCAGAGACACGGGGCAGCGAGGGGTACAGAAGGAAAGACCGGGCAGAGAGAGCACGGGGACAGCGAGGGGAACAGAGGGAAGAAAAAGGGGCACGGACCACATACAGGCAGCGGGGAAGACAGACAACAGCAGTCACAGACACAACAATGAAAATACAGGCAATACAATAAAAGCAATAAAGCGTTCAAAGGCACATGTGTATAGGTTACCATTACTTGGCAGGCAGGTAAAAATAGATGCAGCCAGGATCAGCAGTAGGATTTTCGTGCTGCTGTCTGATTGCTCACTTTCCACAAGCCCTTGGGTGAATTATGTGTGCTGTCAAGCTTTCATATTCAGACATATCAAGCTCTTATTCTGTGTAGCCTTTGCAGTATGTTGTTGGCAAGGGACGGGGCAGTGGGCATCCTAACAGGAGAGGGTCATGTCAGGTGCCACGTGCCACACGAGGCCTCTCTGAAATATGCCTTAACTGCACTGCTCACCCCTTGGTGGTAAAATGTTGTTCTGCTGTCAGTGACTAAAGATTATATCTAACAGGGGTTTATGGTAATTGGCATAGCATTGTTCCATGATCTCGCTGAAACAATATGCCTCCTGTGCAGATACCTTCCTGCCATCTCTTGCACTTCCATGATGAACTCCTAATATAGACCTTGAATTTGCTGAACTCATCGCTTTGTGCACTATCTTGTTAGAATTTTCACAATATTGGTTGCACCTTGGGGCATGTCTTTATTATAAAATGCTTCATAATTGTATAATATTTTAGACCTTCTTAAACTGTGAATAGGTAAAAATGCTAATAATTCACAATCATTCAACCTGTTGCTGTAAGGAAGGGTCACCACTCCAAGGCTCTGGAATGAGAATGTAGAGGTGCTGCTATGGCTGAGAGCAGGAGACTTGTACCACTAAATAATACACTGCTGCATGCATACATGTCCATGCCAATAGACCCAATTCAGGCTGTCTCCCTCTTGAAATTGCCTCTGCTTCAAAAGGCGTTATTAAAAAGAAATTGAAATTGTACAAATTGCTTGGGGGTCCCCGGCTTCCAGTAGAGATTCAGTGGGGGTCCTCAGTAGTCACAAGTTTGGGAACCACTGATATAGACCATATATAGAGAGAATGTGGCAAACTGACACATTTTGGTTAACTTGTGGCAACGTTGTTAGTGCATTAGGGTTTTCTTGAACATTTCGAGTTTAAAAAAATAATAATTTCAATACATTTCACTCGATACAGTGATACACTTGGATGTACTTAAGGGTCAATCAGAAATATTGTCTTTTAAATTTTAGATTCTTACCACAATATGACATTTATTGCTTGATTTACTTGCTGAATCCTTTGGTGGTTTGGCTTGTGCTTTGGCTCTAGGAGCCAAGCCAGATCCCGACCTAAACTCTCTCAATGAATTGGGGAGGGGATGTGGCCTAACGGCTAGGGTGGTCGACCTCAAATCTGGGGAACTGGGTTCGAGTCTTGGAAATGACGCTCAACATCCTGTGATTCTGGGAAAATCACTTAATCTCCCCGTGCCAAACAAAAATGAATGGGTCCTTAGGTAACGCAACTGGTGCTCATGTAAAGCGCTCTGATAACTTCAGGTCGAATTTGCGCTATATAAAACTCCGGAAAAAAATATTGTGCTGGCTTTCCAGGATTGTAGCTGTCACCAGCGTGTTTCCCCTCCTAGGAACTGCACCCAAGCCAGAATATACCCAGGGATTAAGAAGAGTCAGATTCCACAGGGTAAAGCTAGCCCTGAGGCAGCCAAGTATCCCTCCCTTGCCAGCTTCTTTGATCTTTGTAGGAGGGAAGACACTGAGCAAGAACAGAAGGGAAGGTGTTGACAGCAAGCAGCAGGAGGCAGCAATAGGAGAGAGGGTGGTCTGGGAGCAGCACAGAGCAGACACACAGTGAGGTGTGGGAGGGAGGAACAGAGGTAGATTAATTTTGTGCTAAAGCCCAAATACTAAAGAAACAAACAAAAGTAATTATAGCCTCCTGATGTCAAAAGTGTAAGAATACAACTCACCCATTTGGAACACTATGAGACAGAAATGCACCTTTGTGGGGCAAACAGAATAGGGAGGAAAGTAATCGAATCAAGAGCATCGAAATGAGACTGACAACAAAGAAATCCGATCATGAGCAAGTAGCTAACCATAGCAAAGGTCTTTGTAATGTAATGTATTGGAAACAATAGGTCTGGCCAACAAACAGTTAAAGCTGTTGGAGCTGAGACCTAAATAAATTCTTCAATCTCCCTTCAGCCACAGTCAAATGTAATAAATCGGCTTTAAAGGAGATTATGAAGGCGTTTAAGTCAGAGCGACCAGGATTGTGCTAGTGGGTTGTTCTGCTCCAGGACCGGTAATTCCTATATTTACTTTACATCTAATCCCTCTCCTAATTAAGCAACCTCTTTGCATGTCCTGACAACAAATCCCCACTATGCATGAGCTGTTTGGTAAACCATGAGGCAACCCAAACCAGTAGAGGTAGTTTCTAACAACCGCAAGGAGGAGCAGGACTGGCAAAGGAACCTGTGAAACCAGAACTGGTTCTGTTTGAGGTACAGACGAGCTGATGATGTGCTTAGGTGGCAGGTCCCTCAAACTAAATGATAAAGCCATGCTCGTCTACTTAAATAGAAAAACATTTCCTTGTCTGTAGGTCTTTGTTTAAAGCTACCAGTTGCAGCCATATGTGGAAATGCTGGGACTTGTTTGTAATGGGAAACATCCGGACTATGAGGCCAGAGCCACTAGTTCAGGAAGCCCGCAAGCCGAACAACGACTTGCCCGAACAACGACGTTGCCTTAACCACGTGTGTGCGGTGTTAAAGCAAAGTCAGTCTAGTGTTCAGGATGGGCGGGGAGAAGAGGAACGTCAGAAAGCAAAAAGGACAGGTAAGAGGGGTTCGGAGTTGTTTTTTAGAGGTGGGGGTTTGGGGTAGTTTTTATGGGTTGGGGGATCGGGTAGTTTTTAGGGGATGGAGGGGTTTGGGGTAGATTTTAGGGGGTGGGGGGGTTTGGGGTAGTTTTTAGGGGGTGGGGGTCAGGGTAGTTTTTAGGTTTAAATCTTTTTATTTGAAATCTGCACCTGGAAGACAAGTCAATCAGCGCAAACATTACATCGTCAACAGCAATCATAAACGTATGAAAGGTAAGGAAAAGTCTAAAGAAAGTGAGCATAACAATCCAATACCTTCCTAACCCGTGGCAGCGTTGATACACAAAGGATATTACACCGTGCCAACCAGGTGGAAACCCCCCTTCCCTCCCCCCAAACTTTCCCTGCCCTTCCCTCCACTCGCCCCCCCCGTCCAGTGCTCGAGTTAGTCTCTCCCGGCTTCGTCTCGCCAGATCTTGACGCAAAGTTCCCCTTCCTCTCCCTCATGAGGCCTCCCCCTCTGGTCCAGTGAGTCTCAACAAGCGGAGATACCGTGGGCATGTAAGTTCTCTGAATTCTGTAACCAGCAATGAGCGGAACGGCTGCCATAGATCGTCATATTGATCCTTGTCCCCGGCTAAAGTAAGTGACATCTTCTCCATCCCCAACACACACCACAGTCGATGAAGCCAGCCTGTAGTGGAAGGGACCGTAGTAGTGCGCCAGTGTATTAAGATATTTTGTATCGCAGAGCCTAGGGCGAAAGCCATTTGGCGTCCCCTGCGTGAGCGTAGAGGGTATGTCAGGGGGTTAGGAAGCTCTAGTATGATGTAGGCAGGGAAGCGAGGCAGTTCGGTGTGAAAATGTGTGTCGATGTCATCGATTACCTGTGTCCAGTACTGTTGTATCCGGGAACAGTCCCACAAGATGTGTAGTAGTGTGCCCAAGTGTCCACATCCCTTCCAGAAGTTTTTATCTTTACTGTGGTCCATCTCATTTATCCGTTCCGGAGTATAGTACCAATATGTGGTTACCTTAGTTAGTGTCTCAGTAAGTCCGGAGTGATATGCTGAGTGTCGTGCTCTGTAGGAGATTTGGTCCCATTCTTTGTGGCTCAGGGCCCTGCCTAGTTCCTTCTCCCAACGTTCTCTGTCTGGGTTATAGAGATGAGCTGGTTGTGGTTGAAGGAATTTGTAAAGATCAGATATTAATTTGGTGTCTGAGGTGCGAGTTAGGAGCCATCTCTCGTATGGCTGATAGTGCCGATCGGCCTTCTCCCTCACCTGTGGCTGGAGTGCCCAATGTCGGACTTGGAGGTAGCGCATCCGCTCCATTTCGGGGAAGTTTAATTCTTGTCGGAATTGTGGGAAGGGGAGCACCCCGTCTGGGCATAGATGTGACAAAGGCATCGACATCCCGCCGTTCGCCAGTGGGCGTAAGTCCCCTTGACCATGCCCGGGGTGAAGTCTGGGTCTTCGACTAGGGGCGTAAGCGGCGAGGGAAAGGTAGTGAGGTCATGTACGGTATCAGTGGCATCCCACACTTTCAGTGGGACCCGCGTGACGAATGAAGCGTAAAGATAAGCTGGTCGAGCGGCCTTGTTGAGGAAGGGGATTTCCTGAAGTGGGCGTCCCGCTACTGCTTGATCCTGGAATACCCAGTGTTTTTCCGACTCCCACTTGCTCCATTCCACCAGGTAGCGTAGCTGTGCTGCCTGGAAGTACTTGTGCAGGTCTGGTATGCCCAATCCCCCCGCTTCAGGAGCTAAAGTGGTCAGCGCCCTCCTCATTCTCGGCTTCCGCCCTTGCCAAATAAAGCGGGCGAGGTCAGACTGTGTTTGCCGGATCCAGCCTGTGGGTGGCTGGAGCGGTAGTGCGCGGAAGAGGTACAGAATTTGGGGTAAAATGGTCATTTTGACCGCTGCTATTCTGCCCAGCCAAGAGAGGGGGAGGCTTTTCCATCGGCCCAATTCATCGCGTATTTTCTTCTGGAGTTTATTATAATTGGCTGCTATCATGGTGGGGAGTGTGAGGGTCAGCTGGATCCCCAGATAAGGCACTGCGTTTGTCGCCCATTGGAGGGGAAAGATGGTCTGAAGCTATGCCTTGGTAGGGGGTCTCAGGGAGAGGTCGAGGGCCAACGATTTGTCAGTATTCATTTTGAATCCGGCCACCGCTGCAAAGGTGTCTATTTCTGCCATGCACGCAGGCAGGGCCGTCTGTGGGTCGTCAAGTGTAAGTAAGACGTCGTCTGCGTAGAGGCTGATGGTGTGTGTATAGCCACCAAATTTGATCCCTGTCGCCTTTTTTATTTACGGATCCTCTGGGCGAACGGCTCCATATATAGAGTAAAGAGCAGAGGCGACAGCGGGCATCCCTGCCTCGTGCCTCTCTCAATGTCAAAGCTCCGTGAGCTATAGCCGTTTACTCTGACCACAGCTGTAGGGAATTTGTAACAATTAAAGATGAGGGTGCAAAACTTCTCCCCAATGCTGATTTTCTTCAGGACCATCTCTAGGTACGACCAGTGAACTCGATCGAATGCCTTCTCGGCATCGACCGCCAGCAGCATACATTCTCCAGGGATTCAGGAAGTCTTTTCTATGAGGTGTGTAACTCTCTTGGTATGATCTACTGTTTGGCGGTCCGGTATGAATCCCGCCTGATCCGGGTCTATAAGGCCCGGTAGGTAGGGGCCCAGTCAGACTGCTAGAATGCTCGTGTACAGTTTGAGGTCTACATTGAGTAACGAAATGGGCCTGTATGATCCGCATTTGGTTTTGTCTTTCCCAGGTTTGGGGATGACTGAGAGGGATGCACGTAAAAGGTCCTGGGGAATGGCACCAGGTTCCGAGAAGGTATTAAAAAGACGGGTGAGAATCGGAGCTAATATTGTGCAGAATGTTTTGTAAAAAAGGGCTGTGAAGCCATCTGGCCCTGGGGCCTTCCCGGCTTAATTTTAGCTATGGCAGATATCACTTCCTCAATGTGGATTTCTCTGTCGAGGTACTCCGCCTGTGAGGGCGCCAAAGAGGGAAGCGTGACCGAGTCAAGATAATCGGCTGCCGCCTGACTGTCTAGATGGTCACTGGTATAGAGAGTCGCATAGAAGTCCCGAAACATTTCTGCAATCACTGCGTCTTCCGTGACTGTAGACCCGTCGGTGCAGGAGATTTCTTTCACCGTCTGTTGTTGGCGCATGACTCGGAGCCTACTCGCCAACAGCCGGCCACATCTATCCCCTCCCGTGTAATAGGCATGTCACAGCCGTAGGGCTGCGTATTCCGCCCGATCCATATCTAGGGCCGACAAGAGGTGTCTGGCCACTTTAAGTTGTTTCCATATTCTAGGAGCCCCTGTTCGCTGATGGATTCGCTCCAACTCCAGTACCTTCCGTGTAAGCTCGTCCCATTTGTGTTGTCTGTCTTTATTCTCTGCCGAAGAGAGGGCTATAAATTCTCCTCGGATCACCGCTTTCATTGCTGCCCACTGCGTCGCCCGTGTTGTGTCACCGTTAGCGTTGTGTAATTGGTAGTCATGAATAGTGTCCTGAATGTGTTTTACTACTTCTTTTCTATGTAGAAGAGTGTCCCGAAGACGCCAGCCCCTGGGGGGATTTGAGGTAGGCGGCAAAATGAGGGTGGTGATGACTGGTGCATGGTCTGAGAGCGAGAGTACCCCTATCTCCGTCGAGGTGGATAGAGCGCAGACCGGGCCAGAGACCAAGAGATGGTCTAGCCTAGCGTAGGGTTTATGAGCATTGGAATAATAAGAGTATTCTCTGTCGTTTGGGTGCGTGCGGCGCCAAAGGTCGTGGAGGTCAAGCTCCGCCAAACGGTCTGTGCAGCTGGCGGAGAATGCTCCGGTCTGGGGAACACGTTGAGCTGATCTATCCAGGACTGTGTCAAACACCATGTTGAGATCCCCCCCTAGTATGACGTGTCTATCCGGAGTGACTGTGCCGTCTGTAAGAGCTGAGTGCAGAAAGCGTTCCTGGCCGTCGTTAGGACTGTAGATGGACCCGATTGTGAACATCAGACCTCCCAGGGCAAAGCGGTACGCTAACAGTCTCCCCCTTTGTTCTGCACACTCATGTAGAACCTCACCTTTAAATGTCTGTGCTACTAAGATCGCTACCCCCCCGGTCTTGTTAGGGCCCGAAGAAAAGAGCTGAGTTGGGAACTTTCGAGACCGGATTCTGTGACGATCGCAGGCCACTAGGTGGGTTTCTTGTAGTAGACAGATGTCTGCTCGGGTGTTCTCTAGCAGGGACAAAATGGCACGCCGCTTAACGGGATTGTTGAGACCTCGTACATTCAAAGTTAAGATCTTAAGGGCTGTAGGTGGCATGATGACCGTTGGGAACTGACTTGCTAGTCCACACACCCGGAGGGATGCAGGGACGGGACCAAGACTATTGTGAATAGAACTGAGCACTGGACTACCCACCCCCACTCCCACCCTTACCCACCCCCCACCCGGCCAGCCCCCCCAACCCAACTTCCCCCACTCCCCCGCCCCAACATCAACTAACTGCCCCCCAACCCCCACGCCCTCCCACCAGTCCCCCCCATAACAACCCCGTAGAAAAATACTACTCATAGTCTCTGGCCTACCGTAACAGAGTTCAGGTCCGTAGATTGCCAATGTGAAGGGTAACGTGGCAGCGGCTAACTCCGCGGCTCCCCTGCCCTTCCCCCCAGACAAAGCTATAGCAAGAAGGCATACCCCTCGATAACAACATCTTACAGTTCGGTCGCTGTGTTGTCGGCCACCTCCTGCACCGCCGCCTCCCGTTCTCAAGCGGCCGTGATGGGGTCAGGCCTCCGAGGAGACCTGGGGGATCGTCGTCGTCGCACCGTCTGCCACCCCTCTTCGGGTCGTTGCATGGGCCCGTTCTGTGGTCTACTCGGGGAGGCCTCTCGAGATCCTGCCTCTTCCGGCATGTCAATGCCTAGCAGTGCACACGTGTCTCGGAGAGATCTGAGTTGGTGTAGTGACCCCTTCCACTTGAAGATGAGGCGAAACGGGTGACCCCAGGAATATGGCACTCCGTTGTCTCTCAAAAAGTTTGTGGCGGTCCTGAAGGCTTTGCGCTTCTGTAAGGTAATGGCAGAGAGGTCCTGGAAGAGGGCCACAGGATCCCCCCGGAAATGGATTGGTTTTTCAATCGGGCCTCTCTCAAAATGCATTCCTTCAATGAAGAATCAGGGAGGAAGGCCAGTATGTCCGGAGGGGGGCTGGCGCTCTTCGCGCCAATCCGACTCTATGTGCGCGGTCAATACGAATGTCAAACTCCCCAGGCTCCCCCAGGACCTACCGGAATAGCTCCTGCAGGTAGTTGACAACGCTGTTCCCCTCGGATTTCAATGGGACACCCCGGACCCGTATGTTGTTCCTCCGAGAGTGGTTCTCGAGATCCTCCGAGTGCGCTTGTAGGTCTACCTGTTGGTCCTGGAGATGGAGGATCTCCTGTTGTAGCCGTTCCACCTCCATGCTGCGGGTCTGGTCTGCCTCCTCCACCACGACCACACGCTCCCCCAGGCCATCCACATCCCGGCGGAGCTCCTGTTGTTCTCCCGCTAGTTCCTGTTTCAGGGCCTGGAAGTCGTCCCTCAGGGTGTTAAAGAGGGAGGCTAGGAAAGCTTTTGTGATGGGGCCAGTCTTATCTTCTTGGCTTTGGGGGCTGACAGGCGCCTTCGGGGATGATGTCACCTGGGCCTTCTCCCCTTTTGGAGCATTTTTGTGGAGCAGATCTACAATGTTGCGGGATCCTTGGCGCCCCGTGTGAGCCATGTCGCCGGAGTTTGGAATCGATTATAGTCCGGGTGGGGTACTCCGGGAGGCCGCAGGCATCACCACGGCGATGTCGGGGTCCAGACTCAGTAGGCCCGTGGGTCTGCGGTGAAGTCCGAGAACTTGTTGTGCCTGAGCAACTGGGGTTTTCGAGTATTCCTGTCCATTCGTGCGGGCTGAGAACCGGTCCGCTCCGGGGCCGTTATGCTCCCGCGTTCAAAGAGCTGAAGCGATGTTGGGGACAAGACTCTCTAGGCCCGTGGGTCCGTGTCGGAGTCCTAGAGCTTGTGAAGCCTGGGCCACTGGGCTCTCGAGTAATCCTTCCCGTTCGTGAAGGCTGCGAACCGGTCCGTGCCGGTCTAGGTCCGTTATGCCCCTTCGGTCAAGGAGCAGATGCCTCGGTGTCCGCACCGAGGTCCAGGGTGCGGGATGTGGGAGCCCTCCGTTCGAGCCCCCAACCCCCGTGGCTGGCCTGCTGGGGCGAATGCTGGGTCCGTGGGGGCCGCCGCTGCTTCGCCGCGCCCTCAAGGGAGTCCCGTACTCCTCCGGGGGCCCCCAGCACGAATAACAGCTGCTGGATGTCTGCTCCGAGTGGGCCGTTGGTGTTCGGGCGGCGACCACTCCGGCCGGAATATGGCGCTGTATCGGCGGCCGCCGGTGCTCCCCCACAGTAGGCCTGAAGCCCGGGCCTCGAGTTCCAGCACTCCGCCGGAGAGGACGAGCAAGCCGGAGGCGCGGGTGTCACTCCCTTCGTCTCGGGAGTAGTCACCAGTCCGGCAGTGCGCGGGGTCGCGCGACCGCTGACGCGCTGCAACCCAGTCTATCCCAGGCCCCCGGTCGGCGATATCGGCCTCTTCGGCACTGGGGCCTGGTTCTCTGGCTCCGCCGCCGTCAATTCCGCTCACCTCTGCACAGGCTCAGTCTCTAGTCGACGGGATCAGCCGCTGTCCACCTAGCCGGGGGGTCCGATGTCTCTCTGGAGGGCTTGCACCCACTCCGGGTGAAGAAGCCGCCGCACCGTGTCGCCGTCCCCGGAGGCAAGGCCCCAAGCCGGGGACTCAGGTGGCTCAGCAGCCCGCCCAGCCGCCAGCCAGCACCACCACCGTCAGCTCCGGCTTTATGTCGGCCCCACGAAGCCCCGGCCGTCCGTACGCCGCTCCGAGGGCGATGGCAGCCTTGTGCAGTCCTCCGATCGCGGTGTACCAGACCGAGGGGCGCAGGAGTCACTCCAGGCGGCGTACACCCACGGCCGCCATTTCGTTGCTTTGCGCCGGCAGGAGTTCCCGTTGTACGCCTCCCAGCTCCGGCAGGCGACCTCAGGCAAAGAACACCGGGGCAAGGCACTGCAACTCCGGTTGTGAAATACGTGATTTCAAGGGGCAGATCACTCTATGAAAAGGGCGATTTGGGGTTCAGGGCCGGGGAGCCTCGCAAGACGCGTCTGGTCAGGCCGCCATCTTGGCCACGCCCCCCAGGGTAGTTTTTAGAGGGTGGGGGCGTTCCGGTAGTTATTAGAGGGTGGGAGTACAGGGTAGTTTTTAGGGGGTTGGGTTTGAGGTCGTTTTTAGGGGTGGGAGGGGTTAAGGGTAGTGTTATGGGGTGGGGGTTTGGGGTCGTTTTTAGGGGTGGGGTTTGGGTTGTTTTTAGGGGTTGTGGGGGGTTTGGGATGATTTTTAGGGAGTACAAGGAGATCAGGGTAGTTTTTAAGGGGTGTGGAGGTTCAGCATAGTTTCTAGGAGGCTGGGGTGATTTATGGGTCAGTGGAAGAGGGAGGGCGTGGTAACGTTAGCCATAGATAGCGGTTTACCATGCATGCCTTTACCATGCATAAAAATACGTGGTAAAGGAATGCCTAGTAAAGCAATTTATGGTTAGGATGCGGTCGTTGTAGGAACCGCATTGTAAAGGTAGGCGTTGCAGAGGAGCTTGTTGTTCCGACATACAACCATTTGGAATATGTCTCTAACATTAATGTGCTGATGCCCAGTGGAGATAAAGGAGATTGCCCAACATGCTCTTTTTTAGTATTTATTCCCAAGAATGGTGAAGACTAGGGAAGTTACAAACATTATTTGATATAATGTTTCCTAGGGCAACTCACAAATCAGTTTTATTGGGGATTCTTCTCCTTAAATGAAACAAAAAGGCCCATTTTGATTTATACGGAAACTCATCAAGGGGTGGACAGGATCTCTTAATTAAGGCCAAGTAGGCTCTTCTTGTCATTGAATAGCTAGGCCCACATTTATCAAGCTTTTGTGCTACCCTTGCGTTGTGCAAGGCGACAGAAGGACATCGCAAAGGCTAGAGTAATATTTACAACGCCACACAAGAGCCAATTTGCACCGCCATGCATTTCTTTGTAAAGAAATGTAACGCAACACAGTGGCTTGTGCTGCATTACGTTACATTTGAAGCTTGGAGGCATTCCATGGGTGGAGCATAGACGTTCCCCCATGCATCCACCCATGGATTTTGTATCAGAAAGCTACAACTTCTCCAGTGAGGCATGACATAAATATCTTTATTTCTCCAAGTTGCTACCTCTTTCTATGTGTGATGCATTCCACAGCACACACAGAACATTCCTCTAACAATCATTGCTGGGAAGTAGAAGGAGGTTTGTAAATGTAGACTGATCACTTTTATATTGTTTATAGTAGTATTAGGGTGTCGTTTATGAGGTCAAACATTTGCCCGGATTCCATGTGTGAAAATGACAAAATAATAAATGAATGCACTCACAAAATGTGCTGCATAGAGTCACATAATTTACCTTTCTCGACTTAGTCAAACCCCCTTGCCCCCCATCATAATGTAGTCATCCACTGTCCCTTAGTTCCAAGTGGTCCTGCATATAGTCTGCATTGCTGCTTGGCATCGTGCCCATCACTTGAGACCTCCAAGTAGCCCACCCAGGCTCATGCCCCGGTTCTGGGCACATGACAACTCCAGTGGGACCAGGGGTCACGTTCCTCATCATCCAATTCTCAGGACCAAAAGCAGCAGGATGGATGACGTCCATATGCAGGGAGCGCAAAGAGGACTGTCCGCCATGTCACAAATGTGTAGAGCCACCATCCACACCAGGCGCTCAAACCGAATGCAGATAGTCCGTCTCCAGATGTGAGTGCCTCCTTGCATGTATTTTGGGGAGACCCCATACGTAGGGATGCTCCGCTTTACTTCGAGGCCCTGGTGGCTGGCTAGGGGCAAGGTGGAGGGGCCCTCGGGGCACCAGCAGTGCCCACTTTCTCTCTAGAAAGTGGTGACTCCCTTAGAGCAAAGTGGCATTGGCAAGAAAGCATCTGTGGTGATGACATGGGCACTCTGTGAAGAAACTTCTACCCCCACAATCTTGTTGCAATGGGCTTCAAACTTCCCCCAAAAATCATTTTGGCAACTGTTTTCTTTGACAAATTTGGTGCTGAACGGTCAAGGAGGGGCTAAGCAACATACAGGTACCCATTCAAACAGTCAGTAGAATTGTAGATTGTTTCTTGTCACCCTTGAGGGTATCCATGCGCTGACAGGGTCCAGTTGATTAGTCGAATAGCCAGGTCTTAAGGGACTTTCGGAACTCTGAAAGAGATGGGGAGGTCTGTAGATGAAAAAGTTAGCTCATTCCATGGCTTCGCTGCCAGGTAAGGAGAAGGAGTGACCACAGCATCTGCTATGTCGGATGCGAGGGCGAGGGTTAGAGAAAGGGATCTGACCGTAGGTGTCTGTGTGCATTATCCTTCAACCTTTCACAAGGAATTTATGGGCTCACAGCTGAAAAAATGTTGGAAATCAGCAGTTGGCCTGAATCATGAGACTTGGAAATAGACCTTTTTTTAATGGGCTGAGTATGAAAGTATATTTTGACTCCCGGATGCCAATAAAGGTAGGGAAAAATTGTAACCAATTGAAGCGTGGGACACGCTGTTTTCAATACTGAAGTGAATGACCATTCGGAAGAAATTTAACCTCCCCGTTAGTAGATTAAAGACAGAAGACAGTATATGTACTCTGGGACTGACGGAATTATGTGCTTGTCTGCCTCCCCGTTGTTGTTTGCTGTACCAAACCCCTATCCCCAATTCATGCCTGATAGTATGTGGAAATGGAATGCTAAAAAACTGCAGATCCGTGATAGATCTCCACAGACAGTTCAAAGTTATTTTTTTTTCATGTTCACATAGCACGTCAACATGTTACTAAAATGACACAATATCATAAATGTGATTTAATCTGATGAGAAGATAACTTCGTGTGCCTAAGCGAAATGTGGGATGGTTACCCAGCTCGATGTACCTGCATTTGAATTCTATACAGAGTCGATTTAGTAGGAATTCTGTATACCCATTATGGCACTGTCAAGAGTTTTGAAACTTACTCGGAGAAACAATTCATTATTGTGTTTCAATAAAAAAAAAGTACAAAAAATGCTGTGAAGAAAACTTTACTGAATTTGCGAGACAATATGGGATAGGTCAATTCGCTGCATTTTGCGGAATTGAGAAATCTTTGGCCAGTGTTTCGGTGAATGGTCTCCATTCGCCTTGGATGGCAAAGAGTCCTCCTTCTAGTGCATTGGCTGGCGTTTGGCATCCTCCTGGCCTCTGCATGTCAGAGAGGAGCAAAGACCAGATGTGCGGCATCAGCCCCGCCCCCATGCCCCCCTGTCCCGTCAATGGCTGCAGGGCAATGGGGATGACGAACGCTGGGTTCGGCAAATCCTGGTGGAATCCATTGAAGCTCAAGGAGAGGCGCAGGAAAATGGAGCTGGTAGACCAAGACCAGGCATAAACTGCATCAGTAAATAAGTACTATTGTGGGGCCCGCAAGGGCCAATCACAGGGGGAACACCATTACACACTAAAAAATGTGGTACTATATATTTCGACGGAATGACAACCACTGTGATGACGAAGCAGGCTAGCAGGGGCGGCCTTAGGCATGTGCAAGCTCTTCACCTGCACAGGGCCACCAAACCCCAGGGGCCACCACGCCAATATATATCTTTAATATAATAATCCTCGGAGGATGGATACATATTTGCGTGGCAGCCCCTGGCAGGGATTTGGCGGCCTCCGGCTCTGTTCCACTTCCAAACACCCTGACCCCCCCCCTCTTCACTGGCCTCCGCGCTCCGCCCCACCCGGACCCCCTCTTCCGGGGCCCCCTACCTACGCTCCCTGCCCAGGGCCCCCATGAGCCTAGAGCCGCCCCTGAGGCTAGTGAGTTAATATATTGACTGAAAGCCCATTTTAAAATCCACACACATCTATTCACTAAGGGGCAGATTTACATAAAAGTTACGCAGCACGGTAAAGCAAGTCATTTTTCTGCGCCGCGCTGCGTTAGTTTCGAAGCACAATAATGCGACATACTAACAACAATATGTCACATCTCCGTGCTTCCCCCTGCGCTGGTGCACAAACTGCTGCCATGAGCCGGCGCAGGCACCCTTGCACCATGGTGCAGGGAGGCCTGTGTTGTGGGGAGATTGTTTTTGTGCAGGAAGGTGCCCCTTCCTGCACAAAAACAATCATTTGAGGTGATTTCCTCTCCCAATGTTTGCTGTAGAATGCAGCACACATTGAAAGAGGGAAAAAACGAGGAGAAATGAAAACATTTCTCCTCATTGCACTTCTTTTCACAACCCCTAGGGCGGCGTAGCATTCTGACGCCTTTCCAGATTTATGAATCCTGCAAAATCTGGAAATGCATCAGTGGATATGGGTGTTGCGTGAGAACACCCACAGCAACACCCATGTCACGTCCCTAACACGCAAAGTATTGCATGAAAAGGGGCGATATTTACAAACACACGTAAAGCCACGGATGGTGCCTTTATGTGTGCTTGTAAATATCAGGCAGCAGGTTGCCCTGCCGGTGTGTCACGCAACGTGACGCACCAGCAGCGCAATGGGCTTGTAAATCTGCCCCTAAATTCCACCTGCTCTGACGATTATGTTATGCCATGCACCATCACTAGTTTACACTCTTTAGTCAGACTCAATACACCCTCAATATTGCGCAAATTTAATTTTCGTGACTTTGGACTTCTTGCTCTCCTCAATAAAAACTGCTCCGATTCCAGAAAAATAATACTGACATAATTTGTTTTACCTACTGTGACCCCCTGTCTCACTTTCCTTTCAGGAAAAATATCCTCCAGAGACATTCACTGTATAGCTAGAAAATAACTCCCTTGCGCAGTTGGAACGTCACTTTTTGGGAGGTTCCGTGGCCCAGGAGCCTGCTCCATATTTACGAGGCAGCACTAAGACACTTCTTTTGGCTTAATGCTGGCTCAAACATATTGTCCCCTTGAATGCAGTTTTCTGCGTTTAAGGTGCATGTAATGGGTGTTGCTGGGGGCGTTTTAAGCAATATCCATGGCATTTTGACACAGCCCCAGATTTACGAAAAATCGTAAACCTGAGGCAGAGGCAAAAAAGTATGCCTCAGTAGGGGAGGTGTAAGGGAGGCACAACGAGGAGAAATATCTTTCTTTCTCCTCGTTTTTCCTCTTTCTATGTGTGCTGCATTGTGCAGCACACATAGAAAAAGGAAAAAGCCTCTTTTGATAGTTTCTGTGCAGGAATGTTTCCCTTTCTACACAGAAACAATCATCCCTCAACACAAGCACCCTTGCACCATGGTGTAAAGGTGCTTGGGTTGGCGCAAGGCAGACCATTGTGCACCGGCGCAGGGGAAAAGTACAGGAATGCCATATCTCATATCTCATAGATACGGAGCATTCCTGCCCATTTCTTTTGCCGTAGGGCAGTGCAGCAGAAAGGCCTGCTGCACTGCTCTATGGCAAAAACACATAAATGAGGCCCATAGTCATTCTAGACATATTAACCAGGGGGCAGCCCAAGCTGCAGAAATGCAAAACCCAGTTATCTAGTGTTCTTAGATCGGTCACCAAGGGTTGTTAGAAGTTCCTACTTTCATTAAACTCAAACCTCATGGGAATCTCACACCTTCCTACATGAAAGGCACAAATATGTCCACATGGAGACATTCAAATCTTCTACTGTTGAACCGCAGCATTACTTTGAGTTCCCTATTGTCAACAATCTTTAACCTCTACATGGAGCCCCAAGGATCCTCCTTACTAACCACATCATCTCCATACATTTTTAACAACAACAAACAACGCATTAGCGAGCATCATCCAGATGCCAATGTTTGCCATCTACGTGAAGCTAAAAGCCCCACAGCAACAGAGGGATCCATTCAACCAACATCTTCTGTGGCAGTGAGAAACACACTGAGGGTGCAGTGACATCATATACAACTTCTGGTGTTATCACTTTCATTTGCAGCTATGGGACCTCTAGGTAACTCCTTTGTGGTATTCAAGGAAGGGCAAGCCACAATTGATAAAAGAGATGGTCATTGGGATGATAAGGAAGCCGGACTGAGTAGGAGTGTGGTTCACATAGGCTATTAGCCATACTAAATACAGACATAAATGTGGTGAATAAAGTCTTGGCCAAAAGATTGATCAAGATCATGGAAACATTTAGGTACTTGGATCAATGAGGTTTTCCACCACATAGAAGTATGTTGTAAAACTTGGAGCATATCATCAATATTATGCAGAGTTTAAACAGGCTGGAAGTCCTGTATGTGCTGGCTGTGCTATAGAAAAACCTTTAGATGCACCGGGCTGTACTACATGTTGCGCATGTTGGAATGAATTGCTTTCGGCCCCATTTTTCTGGTATGAATGCATTTGCAACTCGCTGACCGAAGAGTGAGGGAATGGCCGAGACGGGTAGTATCTGATATCTGGCCTACAGAGAGGGGAACTAAACGAGGCTACGCTCTGTGTTGTATACTACAGCAAGTGCTGTAGGACAGAGGCATATTAGTGGGAAATACCATGAATGTTGGGCTGTTTTATGGTAAATATATTTTGATATTTTTGTTAGACAAAATTATATCAGTACCACTACTATTTATTGCAAGAACTGCAATACTTTGGGCTGGTATAAGGACTTCACATAAACAGGACAATAGGTAAATGATTCCTCTTGGGGGCTTGCAAGAGTTAGAAATAAGCACATATTCTAAATTCGGTATTCAGTGAGAACCAGTCAGCTTCAAATGCTTAAGGATCAAAATGGAGCAAAGAGTAGAAGAACACTACAAGCAGTATATGGGCAGCGTAGTAACCGACTCAAAGACTATTTGGAATAAATTAGCATTTTCGCGATGGGTATTGTATTGCAACATTTACATCGCACTTACTACCCCTATGTGGGGGCTTTGAAGCACTTGCTTACATGGGTAGCACATCACGCTACAGGATACAGGGTGTAGGGTTGGAACTGTGTTGTCTTTGTTTTCATCCTGTGTGGGAAGTGTTTCCATGTCATGCATGATGACCACTGCGGTGCAGTTATTGTGTCATAGGATACAACACTTAGTAGTGTGATGAATAAAGAGGTGTGAGGGAGTGGCACACAGTTTATGATTTTCAGTAAACTGGCAGCTTTTAGGAGCTCGGGAGGTCCCTTTATAGTGTTTCTTATGATCGTAATCCACTTAGCTGGTTACTGCACTGGGTTGTCCATTCAGAGATATTTTGTTTGAGGTTTATGGTCGGGCATAGTTTGGGGGGAGAAATGGTGGAGAGATCTGCTGGGATATACTTTGTTTCTATCAACTATAATCTGATTGTCACTGTGAGGTGTCAAGAAGCAGTCATAGTGGAGAAAGTCTAAGGCCAAAATAATCTTTCTACAGAGATGGCTATATTCCCTACAGGAAAGAATGAACCTGCTACCAGTGTAATTGTTCACGTTAGACCAAGTGTAGATTTAGTTGGTATGTGCGGGGAAACGAGTTAGTGTTAAACTGAAAATAAAGAAACTACAGATGAGAAAAAGGTGGGTTGGGACTAGATGACCTTGACCTATATTATATCACAATACACTCACAACATGGGGTCCAATGGCTTGATGCACAATCTAATTGGGAGAAGGCGCATCTTAGGGGCATGCATAGTGACACACATTTGTGGGAACTATTGGTAATGCAGAGTCCAATACCTCAAATGCGTCCACACAGAAGACAGTAGGAAGGATCTGGGAGAAGGCAGTGAACAAGATAACAAACAGGGCCTCATTTGCGTTGTCTGTCCCATGATATGCCCTGCAGTCTTAAAAAAGATCAACAGAGACATGGAGATGACATAATGGAAAGAGCGGGGCTGCTTAACACTCAGGGACTCATTTAGGAGGCCCTACTGGCACTATTGCGCTGCCGGAACGACACTTTTTTGACGTTCTGATGGTGCAATGTGTCACTGGCATATTTATAAGGCCACATAAAGCCATTTTACGTGGTTTTTCATGCCCCTTTCACGAAGAAAACTGTGTGAAAGGGGCGTTCCATGGGTGCTGCTGGGGGTGTTCCCAGCAACATTCATGGCTTTTTGTCACTGCCACAGATTTACCAGAAATCATAAATCTGAGGCAGCGCCAAAAACATACGCCTCCCCAGGGGAGGGGTAAGGGAGGCACAACGGGAGAAATATCTTTATTTCTCCTCGTGTTTCCTCTTTCTATGTGTGCTGCATTCTGCAGCACACATAGAAAGGGGAAAAAGCCTCTTGTGATTGTTTTGTGCAGGAAGTTTTCCCATCCTGCACAAAAATAATCACCCCCCACAATGCAGGCACCCTTGCACCATGGTGCAAAGGCCCCTGCTTTGGCACACGGCAGCCCATTGTGCGCCAGCGTTGGGGAAAAGTAAAAGAATGTGCCGTATTTATTAGGTACAGCACATTCCTGCCCTTTTCTTTTGCTGCTGCGTTACCCTATGGCAAAAACCCATAAATGAAGCCCTTTATGTCCAAATGATAAATTTGGAAAGTTTGAAGACTCTCAAGGAACCTTTAAAATCGTACTGGGGCAGTTTTTGCAATATGCAAACCTAACATGCTAGGCCAGAAAGGTCTCATGAGTTTTGGCAATAACAAAAAACCTTGACAATGACGTACAGGTTAGCCTCAGGAGTAGGCAAGTTGCAGGCGCCTGGCGACTATTGGTGCAGCCAGTACAGTGACACCAGGGCCTAGTGCCCTGAAGGGCCCATTGAACCATGTAAATTGCTATATTTTACTATACTGACAGCAGTCAAAAGGGTCTTTTTCCTTGCTTGCACCAGGGCCTATAGCATCATTGCTGCACAACTGGCAGATTGCTAATAAATATGTAGCACTACAGCAAAACAAGGGGAGGGTGTTGCATATGGTTAAATAATAATGGGAGGACGTCTGTCCTCAGCCTATAACAGATAAAGATTGAGGAAAAGCATGCCTTCAAGTCAATAAAACCTCAAGGAATGCCAGATTGAAACTAGTCCCTCCAATTCAACAAGCACTTGTACAGTACACTTGACCTGTCTAAAAATGCACATGGTGTTCCTGCAATGCACCTTAAATTGTCTAAGATGTTAAGAAACTGGTGCTGGGATTTTGCACAAGATTTGTTCCTGCAAGTTTATACAAGATTTTTGGAGTCATGTTCTAGCTGAATTACATAAAATAATCTGAAGACACTGACTGACACAGAGAGGACCGTAATTAAACAATTGGGCAGTGCCTAATTTGAGCCGTTGTTTGCCAGTGCTCTGCACCGGCACTTAATTCTCAACACCGGGTCATCACACTCACCACCTGGATCTGAAGGTTTTGATTCATCGACCTCCTTCACCTCTACAAGGCTCCACCCATTACCCTGGGAACCCTCTATGATGTTCAATCCAGGAAGAACAGGGCGATTCTGCGTCCATGAACCTATTATAGTAGCAAACTACAGGAGGTTACCCATAAACCCGTAATATTATTTAGTAATCCTTGGAAGTATCAGACACCCAGAAGTGTGGTCCTGGAGTGCATTTCACTGGCACTCACTAAAAACTTTTTCAGGTATAAGACCACCCTGTACCTTCAAAGCCATGGGACCAGTATGGGCAGTACTTTTGCCCCTAGTATAGCGGGCCTGTACGTCCATCATTTAGAAACCAGTAAGATCTTAAATCCAATAAATCCCTTCAGAGACAAGATCTTGACCTGGAGGCGATACATAGACAATGTCTTTGTAATCTGGGAAGGTGATTTACAGTCAGTTTCTGACTTTATGGCATGGCTTAACAATCAAAACACCTTCCTTAAATTTACGAGCTCTGTCTCCAACGAGTCCCTGGTGTTCCTTGATCTGAACATATACCCTGAAGCAGGCACACTTAAGACAACTACCCACTTTAAGCCGACTGCCAGGAACTGCCTATTGAGGTTTGACAGTTTCCATCCTCGCAACCTACGAACAAATCTACCCTATGGCCAATTCCTCCGCCTCAGGCGCAATTGCACTGATGTTGCTCAGTTTAAAAAACAAGCAAATGACCTCAAAACAAAATTACAAAACAGGCAATACCCAGATCGCATAATTGACACCGCAATGAAGCGGGCAAGGAACAATAACCGTGATGCTCTCCTTGAAGACAAGATAAAAACAGATAGTGACCAGAAAAGTCAAGTATGTGTGACAACATACAACACACACTCAAATGAGGTCACCAAAATCATCAATAATAATTGGCGAATCCTGAACTGTAGCCAACTAACTTTTGAAAAAACTATGTTCACCCACAGACGTGGGAGGAATCTCAAAGACATTTTGGTCCACACTCGCCCAAAGGAGTGCCAACCATCTACACCCTCAATACATGGAATACAGGGACATTTTCCATGTGGGAGTTGTAGTAGTTGCCACCTCACCAGGAAGAGCAAACACCTTACCTTCAAAAATGGAACGACATGGGAACAAAGGAGTCTCACAACCTGCAACAGCAGAAATGTAATCTACATGATTACATGCCCTTGTGCATTGGAGTACGTGGGAATGACTTCAAGAGCAATCAAAACGCGTATTAATGAACATAAGAGCAATATCAGGTGTAAAAAAAGTACTACGAAAATGGCAACACATTTTTTGGAAGCACAACACTGTGTCAACGACATTAAATGGACAGTGATCGAACAATTGCCAGCAGATAAAGGCCTGTTCCAAAAGGAACAACATTGGGTCTTCCGTTTGGGCACACATATTGACGGACTCCATGATGACATCCCTTGGGCCCAAATCATCTGAATTACTACCCAGAATCTGACTAGAGGTTTTATTCATCTCATTTCATTGCCCCTTAGAAATAACTGAATTCCGCTAAAAACTACAGCAATGAGATTTTCACCATCTTATGCCGAGGTATTTCAGTTAATATATGGGCCCTTAGACACTCAGGAACTACTTTTTTTTTTTTTTCACCCTTAGCGTCTAAATAGATATTTCAATACACCGGGACCTTCAGTTAGAATCCTAAATGACAATCGGGATTTAATTTCACTGAGACGATCTTCGTGTACACTCTGTGCGCCCGATATGTTCATCACATTAGACACAACAGCTGGGCGTTTCCTCCGGTTGGGCTCAGACAATAGAAACTAGCACAACGTCTGTTTCTTGAGCATGTGCGGCCCCCAATGTGCTACCGCGCATGCGCATTACACAGACACCGCTAGGTCAACATCGCGCTTGAGCCTTTCAGACCCGCCGGCCACAGCGCAAGTAGCGGGTAAACGGAACACCCATATTAGGCTATTTCCGCCAATTAACTCACCAATTAACCTAACAAACGGGATCTCCAAACACTATAAAAACGGCCCCCAGGGCGCTGCATAGCATTCACCGCGGAGCCGGGTTCGGGGGATCAAGGACATTACAATTGCTGTAATTTGTGAGTAAAATCTTGGTAAAATGATGGGGCCATTCTTCTTCAGTCTGTAAGTACCGACAACTGCTATACTCTGTATTATTTCCAGGAGCCATTGGGCCAGAGCGACCCCCAACGTTGTGGAGGCTCATGGGGCATTGAACCTGGGACAAGAAGTATGCCTCTCTACCCTCTATAACGTGACTTTTTTCACCCTATAAAGTTATGTCCCAAAGGCAAAATGAACTTAAAGCCCTAGAGTGTGTTTTCTATGTTATGTGTATGTACGTACTGTACTTTGTCCTCTTTTTTCCACAGGGTCACCTGCACTAGTAGTATGACATCAATTTTGTTTAGTGACCCTCACCATTTATTATTTACAGGTCACTGTACCATGTGTAAATACTAAGGAGTTGATTTCTACTATTCGTGGTCTTCTTTTTCCTTCCAGGTGACTTGCATATTGGCAACACTTTATTCTATTTGTAGGAACATTATAATACTACAATTGCACTTTTTTGTATAATACACTTTTTACTTAGAAAAACGTGAGTAAGGTGGGGTGTGGTGCACCCTGTCCTGAAGAAGGAGTTGATCTCCGAAACATGTTGAGGCACCAAATGAGGTACTGTGCTTAATATCACAAAATTACCTCACTCTGCATCCATTTTAATAGTACCAGCCCGGGGGCTCATTAAATTAGTTCTGACATACCCCACGAGCCAGGCACTTTTTAAACATTCACTAACTCACATCGCCTCACCACATACTCACACCAAACCCTCACATGCACCACACATAGTCTATGTATCAGTGCTCCCGCGTAGTCGTAGGTCGCAGCACGCCGCATTCCGTAGAGGGGTGAGAAGACCCCAATGATGAAGCATGACACCAAGGGTCCTTTTGGTGTGTGAGGGGTATTTTAAAAACACTATGTGCTCCCCACCACAGTAGGGAACACGTCTCCCTATCAGGTGGATTCTTGTTGTTTATTTTCACCCCTGTCTGGTGCCTCGCGTTATGGGGAGCGGATTGAATAAGCGACCATTGATAAGAACCGGGGCAGTGGGTTGGATATAGAGCAATTGGATCCAAGATATAAATAATTTAGGAAACCCCATGTGCTGCAAAATTGCAATTAAGTAGTGCCATTCGACCGAATCAAATGCCTTGGAGGCATCAAGAAATATTGCAGCTACCGGAAAATCCGGGGCATAGTCTCCATGAGGGAGAACAGTGTGCGAAGATTGTGACTAATAGACCTGCCAGGGACAAATCTGGCCTGATCCAGGAGTATAACTTGCGTCATCAACAAGGATAGTCGAGTAGCCAGCACTTTGGCCAATATTTTTGAGTCGCAATTAATGAGCGACAGGGGGCGGTAAGAGTCACATAACGCAGGGTTCTTCCGGGGTTTCAATAAGGACATTATTACGACTTCACGCATCGATCGGGGCAGCACTCCCACCTCAAGCGATTCCTCAAATACTTCACATAACACCTGGTCCATAATGTCTATGTAGCATTTGTAGAATTCTGCAGGCAGCCCGTCTAGTCCCGGCGCCTTCCCATTTTTGAGGGACATTATTGCCTCCCTGATTTCATCCAGCTCCAGTGGAGTACTGAAGAATGTTCTATGGACATCGCTTAGCCAGCAGAGCGCAATATCTTGTAAGAAGTCATCCAGGCCTTCCACCCCTGAGTTCTGTGTGGTGTACAAATGGGTATAGTGTTCCGTAAATAGTTCTAGTATGCCCTCGGTGTCCTGACACAGCCCCTCGTTAATTCGGCTAAGTTCTAAGATGTTGGTACCAAACCGCGGATTCCTGGTGAGTTCTGCCAGCACTCTTCCGGGCCGCTCTCCCTCACAATAGCGCCGCGCAACTCAGTGCCGCCCCCGGAATTTAGCCTCTCTCGCAGCCTCTGCTTCATAATCTGACAATTTAGCCCTGAATTCTCCACACACCGCCCCGCCCTCTCCTCGTAAAATACGCGCCTCCAATCCCCGCAGGTCGTGCTCCAGGGCACGAATCGTACGTTGGATATCACGTAAGACCCCAAAACTTTTAGAGATGCAATATCCTCGGACCGTGACTTTGAAGGTCTCCCACACTAGCTCAACGCTATCCACTGACCCTTTATTACGAGGCAAAAAAGCTGCAATCTCATCACCTAGCTCTGTTTTGAATACTTCATCCAGTAATGCGTTACACTGAAGCCGCCACGGCGGTCTAGGCACATCGCACCCAGGGACACGCAATTGCAGCAGAACAGGGCAGTGATCGGAGTACGTTCGGGCCAGGTGAGTGGCCATGACTATATTTGGGCCGAGCCCATGGGAAACAAGACAATAGTCAAGACGTGCTCACGTACCAGTGTAAGAAGTAAAGTGTGTGCCCTCCTTCTGCAAAGGGTGGATAAAACGCCAGGCATCAATCAGACCTCCCTCTAGCGTAATATCCTGTAGGGCATCCCTGGAACGTCTATTATACTGTGCATTACCATCAGCTCGATCCAAACTAGGCACCATAGCAACATTAAAATCCCCCCCCCACACAATATGCATGGACCCAATATTAACAACACGACCCCATAAGGACAGAAAAAACGCTGGTGTATCAATATTGGTGGCATAACAGTTCACAATGGTAATAGCGTCAGTACCCAGCCTACCCCATACAATGGCATAACTTCCTGCAGTATCCGTCAATTCGCCCAGGACCTGGAATTGTACAGTTTTTTAAATTAGGATAGCCGTGCCCCTGGCATAGGTAGAATATGACGAGAACAGCCGTATAGTTGCCCATCTATTAGCAAAAGTGGTTCAAGCATGTGAATGCAGATGTGTCTCCTGCAGTAAGGCAAAATGTACTTAATGACGCTCCAGATATACTAATATCTTCCGGCCCTCTCTAGCATCTGTCAAACCTCTGATGTTCCAGGACATTATCGCAATAGAGGAAGATTCCACATTCACCGCCATCTTGCACTGTGCATATCACTTTCCCAATCTGTAGCATTATTTAACCTGTTTTTGCCTCCCATTAGTAACAGACACCTGGAACTCATTGTGTACCATAGGTATCAGTCGATAACAACCATCCCCAACTTCCCACCCCCCTCCCACTGAAGCATCCCAAACATGCCAGTCAGTCTCCACCCCTCCCCCCACCCACCCACCAACATACCCAAACCATAAAGTAACAGGGGTACGCCCATGGGGGTCTGCACTCCAGATGGCGCACCTGAACCTTGCTATAAGTCAGGGGTCCGTCTACTCTCAGTAGTCCCCAGAATCAGCAAGGGTGTCCGGTACAAGGTATCAATTACTGTACTTTCTACTGTCTCCAAACTTAGCGCTTTACATAGCAATAACATACAGAACAATTCCAATGCAATAATCAATGGTATACATTACGGTGTTCCGCATATCGAATCCACCTAGGGCCATTGCGTGTCCTTACTCCATCAGCGACGCCACTACCTATGTGGCTCTGCGAGTCAGCACCAGGTCATTCCACGTCTGATAATGGCATCTGTGCAACGTCATCCTGGTCTGCAGGGGCAGTTTTCCGCCTTTTCAGCTCTTTAAGGAACTTCTCCACCGATTGTGGCGTCATGTGGAAGCTTTGTTTACCCTGGTGGGTAATCCGTAGCCGCGCCATATAAAGGAGGGCATAATCTACTTGTTCCTGGCGAAGTTTCTGCTTCACTCCATTGATTTTTTTGCGTTCCTCCTGCACCCGAGCAGTAAAATCCGGAAAAATGGTGAATGGCACTTCAGAGTAGTTATGTTGTCTCTTGTCCCTCGCCACCTTCAAAACAGAGTTGCGGTCCCGGCAATTTAACAGACGGGCTATGATGGGGCGAGGAGTTGCTCCAGGGGGAGGTCATGGTCCCAGCGATCTATGACCCCTCTCCACTATGAATTGGGCAGGTAGAGCTCCCTCGTCAGTGACCGCCATGAGCAGTTTTTCCACGTACTGTTCAAGTCGCCCCGTGTTTATACTTTTGAGTATCCCTAAAATGCGGATATTGTTGCGGCGACTCCTGGCTTCAATGTCCTCGTTCTTAGCGTCTATTAAGCGCATGAGTTTGTCCATTTGGGTCACCGCTGCTTTGAGTTGCTCCGTGACGTCTTCATAGTCTGATATCCGCTGCTCTGCCTCTTTGATCCTAGTCTCGTGACTGTCCAGCTTATGGGTGATTCCCTCTATACGGGTCGTCAACGTGTCCACCTTTGATGCTATGGTCGCAAACCCTTGCCGTATTTCTGTAAGAATGGCCTGCAAATCGCTGCCGGCGCCAGGGCTTTTACCAGGCAATGTCTCCTCCTCAGCAGGCTCCTCCCTTGCCGGTGTTTTCTTGGGAGTTCTTTTGGCCTCGAAGGTGAGACGTTGTTGGCGGGAATCGAGGCGGCCCATGGTGCCCCTGGAGCGCCGATCTACAGCAAGAAATCCGTATGCCACAGACAAGACGCCCTACAGGGTATCTCAGAAGTACCGTCCCTCTGGATGAGCAATGATCCGTAGCCGTGGCAACTCCAGCTACGGTAGTGCGGAGTCCAAACAGAGTCTGCGCCACAGGTAGCTCGGCCGACTGCCAGTACAGAGCTACCTCGTACCTTTCTCGCGGTATTTGCGGATGCGCAGTGTGTTCAAAGGGACTTGAAGGAGGTGTGTCACTACCCGGAGTATCAGACCTCTCAGCCGATCAGTGGGGCATTTGCAGAGCACCGCTGATTTGTCACTTCACCTGATCCAACTTAAGCCTGCCGTCTTCAGGATCGCATAGAGGGTGCAGCACAGGCAAGGACCAGGCCTCCCAACAAACACAGCCACGGAGACCACACCTATGTGGCCATATGCAGCTGCTGTATCTCCTGTGGGGTCTCACTTGGCCGCCGTAAGACGTATCACAGGGCCCCCGGCCATATCAAGGCCTCCAAATATGCGGCCCCAAGTACGCAAGCCAGTCTGTTCCAGGGCCTCACAAAAGTCTAATGCACAGCGTCTCCTGACGCAGGGATAGGTGCAACGGAAACGGCTCTATAAGAAAGCAATGCCTTCCCCGCCTCCTCCTATATCTCCAGCTGTTTGTAACACGGGCGCAAGGGCCCCCCGGCCCATGCACAGCGAGGATTCTCGGCCGTCCCTCAATATCCACCCGGAACAACACCTGCACCTGCATTAGGTGCAGGAGCAGCATTCAAACACCCGTCCTACGCTCCACACACTTCCCAGGGCAATTCGCCATATGGACACTGTCCCCCAGGCCACAGCACACCCAGAGCAACAAGGGACTCCGGCGTCCAGCGCTCCGCCGGTATTTTAATGGCAGGGGTGATACACTATGGCCACCTCCAGAGACCCGCACTGCTTCTCACGGGGCAGCTTCCCACAGCCTTACCGCACTGCCGGCCTCCAGGCAGCCCACCGATCAAACAAGGCGCCAGGCCAACTGCCCATTCACCGCCACCATCTACCACCGGCAGGATCGTTCCCTCAGTGTCGGCGTCGCACAAAGCCCCGTGCGGCCTGCACGCCACGTGGGGACTACGGTGCTCTCGTAGCGGCCACCTCCCGCCCCCAGCGCCAGGCCAGCTCCGGGCTGTCACCGCTGCACCAGCTTCTAGCGTCTCAGAGATCGTCAGCAGCAGCCGTCGCCAGCAATACTTCTCCGTCAGCTGCACCAGCAATTCCGCCGACTTTGCCCACTAATCTCTGCACAAAAAAGGAATGTATTCCCAGGATAATTGAAGTATAGGCGACCGGACTGCGGGAGCCTCACTAAGCGTCGGCCATTCCGCTAGTGTGCCACCTAGCGCCCCAGTTCCACCTATTTTTGTCAGTGCCTCCGAGGTGAACAGGTGGACCGACAGCAGATTCAAAGTATACACAGTACACAACATTTGAATCAATATACACAGTACAAAATCACAGAGGAAAGCTAAAGAACATCAGCATTTCCTATAAATGTACGAGATAGAAAGAAGAGACAATGTAAAACAACAAGCCAAATAAGGCATGCTTTGAGGTATACAAAGGTGGACAACGGGGAGGAGTTTGGATTCAGTGAGGAATCCACAGGCAGATACTGTATCCACCAGAAAAAGTGTTACCAAAGGTAAGTAACTCATTCTTGTGATGGATACATCTGCCTGTGGAGTCCTCACCTTATGAATAGATTCCCACAGCAGTCCCACTCCCGGAGGAGGGTGTCTACCTTTCTTAAACCAAAAAGTCATGCAAGACAGAGCGCGCAAAATGGCCCACCCTCCTCATCTCAGAATCCAAACAATAATGCTTTGCGAAAGTGTGGAGGTAGGCCCAGGTCGCTGCCTTACAAATGTCCAACACAGGAACACCTCTGGCTAAAGCAGAGGTGGAAGACTTAGCCCTCGTAGAATGAGCTCAATTACCCTCAGGTGGTTCCTTACCAGCAAGGGCATAGCAGATCTTGATGCACAAGATGATCCTCCTGGATAGAGTGTGCTTGTGCACAGCTTTGCCTTTTGAGCGTCTAAAGTAGCCCACAAAGAGCTGATCGTCCAAACGTAAGTCCTTTGTCCTGTCCAAATAAAAGCTCACCGCTCTTTTAAGGTCCAGGCGGTGACGTCTCTCCTCCTCCTTGGAAGGGTGAGGGGGAGGATAAAACACAGGGAGAGTTATGGACTGCCCCAGATGAAAATGAGTGACTACCTTAGGCAGAAAAGCAGCCCTGGTCCTGAGGACCATCCTTTCAGCATGTATGGTCAAAAACAGGGGTTTGAACTAAGAGCTTGAAGCTCACTCACCCTCCTTGCTGAGTAATGGCTACCAGAAAGACTGTTTTAAAACACAAAAGCCTCAAAGGACAGCTATGAAGGGGTTCAAAAGGGGAACCCATCAAAAAAGTCAAAACAAGATTAAGATCCCATTGGGGCATAACAAAGGGAGTAGGCGGAAACCTATTGGTAAGGCCTTTGATAAATCTCAAAACAATAGAAGACTTAAATAAAGACGGCTGATTAGGTAGACACAGAAAAGCCGATAAGGCCGACAAATAACCCTTAACCATGGCCACAGCACAGCCCTGCTGAGCCAAGGAAAGAGCAACCTGAAGAACATTCGACAAGTGGGCCTTTAAAGGGTCAATGGATCTCTCTCCACACCATTTAACAAGTCTTGACCATCTGTAGAAGTAAATGGACTTGGTGAAGTGTCGCCTGGCCGATAAAATAACATCCACCATGTCAGACGGGAGAGAGAAGGAACTCCGGTTGCCCCGTTCAAACTCCAGGAATGAAGGTGCAAGCTCTGGAGGTGGGGGTGTAGAACCTGCCCCTGCGACTGTGAGAGGAGGTCTGCCCTGAGAGGGAGACGGAGCAGAGGATGCGATGAAGAAGATCTGTGTACCACACCCTTCTTGGCCAATCCGGGGCGATCAAAATGACTTGGGCCCGGTCTTGGTGAATATTCCTCAGAACCCGAGGAATCAAGGGTATGGGAGGAAACGCGTAAAGGAGATGAGAGCTCCAACTCAACTGAAACGCATCCCCATACGCCCCCTGCATCAGAAACTAGAGACTGCAGAATGACGGATAATGCACGTTCTCTAAAGTGGCAAACAGGTCCACCCGAGGAGTCCCCCACATCCGGAAGACGTGTCGAACTATCTCCGGATGAACCCTTCACTTGTGGTGGGCAGAGAACTGCCGACTGAGACTGTCCGCATGCATTTTCAACACCCCGGCCCAATGATTCGCCATCGAGCAAATCCGATAGTCCTGAGCCCAAGACCAAACCCGCAATGCCTCTCTGCAGAGACGGTACGACCCTACTCCTCCCTGCTTGTTGACGTACCACTTCGCTGTAGTGTTGTCCGTCAGGACTTAAACCGACTGAGCACGAAAGGAAGGGAGAAAGGCCTTGCACGCCAAATGTATCGCCCGCAATTCCAGAAGATTGATATGAGACAATCTTTCCTCTGGAGACCAATGACACTTGATCTCCAGATCCCCCAGATGAGCACCCCACCCTAGGGTGGAGGCATCCGTTATCACTATGGCCATCGATGGAGGAAGATGAAAGGGCTTTCCTTGAGACAGATTGCCCTCCACGCTCCACCAAGACAAATCCACCGCAGCTTCTCAGGAGATCCTGACTGACTCCCTGAGATCTCCATTGTGCTGATACCACTGCTTGCGGAGACACAACTGGAGCACCCTCATGTGCCAGCGTGCATGGTTGACCAACAGAATGCAGGAGACGAACAGACCAAGCAGACAAAGGACCTTCAGAACTGGAACAACTGCTCCATAGTGGAATAAAGGGATCATCTCCTGAATGTTGAGAATTCTTTGTGGAGGAGGAAATGCTCGACACACAGTAGTGTCCAGTACCGCCCCTATGAACAGGTTGCGCTGAGAGGGCACCAGGTGAGATTTGGGCACATTGATTGAAAAACCCAAGTCGAACAACAGTTGTGATGTTACCTGCAGATGATGAAGCACCATCTCTGGTAACTCCGCTTTGAGCAGCCAGTCGCCCAGATAGGGGAAAAACAGGAAGCCCCAACCTTCTGAGATGAGCTGCCACCACTGCCATCACCTTTGTGAAGACTCGAGGTGCAGTAGTAAGAGCAAATGGGAGGACCGCAAACTGGTAGTGCTGCGACCCAACCGTAAAACGGAGATACTTCCTGTGCGACTTCAGAATGGGGATGTGAAAATACGCATCCTGTAAGTCGATCAACGCCATCCAGTCCTCTTGCTGCAGGACCAGAAGAGCCTGAGCAAGGGTCAGCATCTTGAATTTCTCCTGCTTCAGGTAGAAATTCAAGACCCTGAGGTCCAGGATTGGACGTAACCTGCCGTCCTTTTTGGGGATCAGAAAATACCAGGAGTAGCATCCCTGACCCCTTCCCTGCACTGGAACCACCTCTATCGCACCTTTTTGTAGTAATGCAAGAACCTCCTTCTGCAGAAGAAGCAAATTGAACTTTGAACAAAAACCTTGGCATGGATGAGGAAATTCCCAAAGGGAAGGGCGTACCCATTCTCCACAGGGTTTAAAACCTAAAGGTCTGTTGTGACAGATTTCCAACCTTGTAGAAAGTGAGACAGCCGGCCCCCTACAGGACCCACATGATCCAGGATGGGGGATCTAGGGCTGCTTTCCTGCGGTACCAGAGGGAGTGGAGGAGGCAGAAGAGGAGGAGAGATTGCAGGCAGAACCACGTTGGCGACCTCTGGCTCTACCTATATAATTTATAAAGTGGATTTTGCTGCTGCTGAGGATGAAGGAAGTTGCGAAAGGAAGACCTTCCAAAGCCTCGCTATTTCTTGTAGTTAAAACCTCTCAACTGGTTCTGCAATCCCAAGGATTTCGCCGTGGCTCTGCAATCCTTAAACCTTTGAAAGGCCGAATCTGCTTTTTCCCCAAAGGGCAAATCAACAAGAGTGGCCTGGACATCATGGGAAAATACAGAAGAACGAAGACAAGCCTGCCTATGGAGGAGCCCATAACTCTGGCTACTGAGTCAGCCGTATCCAGACCTGATTGAATAACCTGTCTTGCTACAGCCTGAGCGTCTGACAGAACCTCCATAAAGTTTCCCCTCTCCTCATTAGGCAACTTTAGGGCCAATTGTTTTGCCGAGTCCATCAAAGCATGTAAGTAACGGCCCAACAGAAAAGTGGCATTGGTCGATTTCAGTGCCATGCTAGAAGAGGAGAAAACCTTTTTAGCTGTCTTTCCCATCTTTGAGTCTCTGTCAGCTGGGGCCTGTGGAAAAGCACCTGAAGATTGCTTGGAGCAGGATGCCTGCACAACCAAAGTCTCTGGAGATGGTAGAGAAGAGAGACAATCTGGATCCTCTGGTGCAGTCCTATACCTTCTAGCCACAGCCTTAGGAACGGCAGGTGAAGAGACTGGTTTACGCCAAACCTCGAGGATAGGATCCAACAAAACTTCATTAAAGGGTAACAGAGGCTCAACTGTGGAGGAAGGTGAATGCAAAACCTCTGTCAACAAATTTGGTTTATATTCAGCAGTAGGTAACTGTAACTCCAAAAGCTCCGCAGCTTTCCTGATCACCAAATGGTAGGGAGCTACCTCTTGAGGTCGTGAAGCCCTTGTAGAAGAGCGGTAACTAAACCACTTGCCTCCTGAATTCCCTCGAATTTATCCAGAGACTCCTCCAACTCGCCCTCCTCTACTTCCTCTCTACGATACTACTCCTCTTCTAAAAGCCTCTAAGCCTCACTCCGTGAACGAATCCGCAGACGCGGCGTCAGTGGTGTCGTACGCGGCGCCGACTGCTCCGGATCTGGCTCCGAAGGAGGCACGAGATCCACACGAGGCCAAGAGGAGGGCTCACCAGACAGCGCCGAGGATTCTATCAATGGCGTCAAGACTCTCGGCACCAGAAATTGCCATGACGGTGCAATCGGCATGAAGGGCATAAAGGGTGCCTGGGCATAGTGCTTGAGTACGCCAGCGGACCCACGGGACCAGAAGGTGCCCCAGATGGGAAAGCCGCGCTTGTAAAAACACTGTACATAGCATTTAAAAAATGCAATGGATCTGCCTCTGGAGACGGGAATTGTGGATATGGATTTAAGCCAGTATCCAACTAGGGAGTGTCCGGCGTCGGAATGTTCGGATCCACCGCCGAATCCACCGGTTCAATCTCAGGCCCAGGAGAAAATGGTACATCCTGAACAGGCTTGGTGCCTGAAGCCGGTGAATCCCTCGGCACCGGAGACTGCGCCGGAGTGCCTCTAGGCGAAGGAGACTTCTACGGAGTAGCACGAGGAGAAGAAGAGGGCGAAGGAGATTGAAAGTCCTTATGGCGACGTCAAGGGGCAGGCGAAGGCGACCTCACAGCCTTACCCTTTGTCGAGCAGCGCTGAGATCCATGTCTTCTTTTTTCTTGTGCTTTCTCGACTTCGATGTATCCAAAGTCGACGACTTCGACTTATCACGCTTACGCCCTCTACCTTCTTTCTTCGCCTTGCCCAGAAACAACTTAGCTTCCCGTTCTTTAAGTGCTTTAGGATTCATTTTCTTGCAACAGGAACAGTCCTCAACGTCATGCTCCGGCAAGCACCATAAACAAACTTCATGGGGGTCAGTGATGGACATGAGACCCCCACATTCCCTACAGGGCTTAAGACCAGACTTCCTCTAAGACAACATCTCTTCTAGCAATAGTTAAAGCAGAAGGAACAACAAAGTAGCTCCCAAAAATATGGAGAGTGCAGAAAACCGTTACGCGTCGACGGCGCGGAAAAAAGGGAACTGATGTTATCACGCCGACGAGGCTCTCTTATGGCACCGATGACGTCATGCGGAGTCACGAGCGGAGCTGACATCCTCGTCGGCATGGAGAGCTAGGAAAAAATTCAGCGGAATGTGAGGAATCCACAGGCAGATGTATCCATCAGAACACCTGGACAAGTTTCCCTTTGATAAAGGGCAGAAAAGCTTTCAAAACCAAACAAATCACCCTTGCTCTAAAAGACTAATGTGGAGCCGAGTTTCTAGCTGAGGCCTTTGATCTCCACCTCACTGAAATTACTGTCACACCCCAGAAGCAATTCGTGGTCACCAGAATCAGCTCTGGGTGGGGAAAAAAGGAGGGTATGACGCTGACCCAATTATGGTCTGTTAGCAACCACTGCAGGTCTTTTGCAGTCCCCTTCAAAATCTGGACCAGGTGGGAGAGATACCTGGTGACCTGGTAACGCATGCACAGGGACTTCAGAGCCGGCACATACTTTCAAGCATGCTTCACCAGCAGGATGCAGATGGCCATCAGATCCAACAGTTTCAGATTCAGTCTCCTCAAAATCCAAGACTGAGTTTGAAACATCAGGATCATAACCTGAATGTCCTGGACTCTCTGGTCTGATGGACAGGCACATAGTTGTACAATAGCAACACAAAAAGATGATGAACGGAAATGCTGAACATTGCCAGATCTGGTTTAAATCGGTCGCTTTTTTGCTCACCATGCCACCCCAGTTTTGACCCAGCGATATGAAATGAAATGAAATGAAATGAAAATGCAACTTATAACGCGCTACTAAGCCCGAAGGCATCAAGGCGCCTAACCAAAAAGGAAATCATAAAAAGGCAAAATCCAGAGCTAAGGGTAGGCTTTGGCAAATAGCCAGGTCTTAAGAGCCCTCCTAAAAGCTTGCATTGATGGTAGGGACTCAATTTCCGCCGGCAAAGTGTTCCACAACTTCGGAGCAAGGCTCGAAAAAGCTCAGCCACCCCACTTGGCTCTACGAACGCGGGGGACTGATAGCAGAGATTTATTGGCAGAGCGCAGAGTTATGGAAGGGGTATAAGGGACCAGCAGGTCTCTTATGCCTCCAGACCTATTTGTAGCCAGAGCCCCATAGATCAAACATAGGGACTTGAAGGAGATCCTGGCCTCAATCGGAAGCCAATGTAATGTCTTTCTCGCAGTGGTGGCTGAGGCACGCTTAGGTAAATCCAGTACAAACTTGGCCGCAGCGTTCTGCACCATTTGAAGTCGCAGTAACAGACCCTTGTTTATACCTAGATATAAGGCATTGCAATAGTCAAGTCTGGAACCTATCAGTGCTACTACAACTTGCTTTCTGGCTTGTGGGGACAGATAGTGCTTAATCTTCCGCAAGATATTTATTATACCCCAACATGTGGAGATAGTCCTGTTGACTTGCTGACCCATCCCCAAGGTAGGGTCAATCATGACTCCTAAGTTCCTTGCCAGGGCGGTGGGTACGGGACAGACTCCCAAAGATGTAGGCCACCATTCCGCAGACCAAATGTCCTCCTTTCCTCCAAACACCAGAATTTCTGTCTTCTCGCCATTAAGCTTCAATGAATTGCAGATCATCCATTGAGCGACTGCCTCCATACAGAGTCTAAAATTGGAGGCAGCAGAAATGACAGGTTGGGCGAGAGACACCAGAATCTGAGTGTCATCAGCATAGGAGACTACCTCCATCCCATATGATCGAATAAGCCTGGCAAGTGGGGTCACATAGATGTTAAAAAGGGTCGGACTTAATGCCGACCCCTGAGGGACCCCACAATGCACAGGAAGGGATGGAGATAGGAACTCCCCCAGCTTAACTCTCTGTTCCCTCTGGTCCAGGAAAGAGGCCAGCAAACTAAGCGCGGACCCCTCCACCCCTATCTCTCTTAGTCGAGATGTTAACACCGAGGGAGACAGAGTATCAAACGCAGCCGTAAGATCTAACAGGATAAGGAGGGTAGTCTGGCCCTTATCAACTCTGGTGCGGATGTTATCAAGCACTATGGCAAGGGCCGACTCCGTACTATGCCCTCTCCGAAATCCATGCTGCGAATGATCCAAAAGGCCAGAGGTTTCCAGAAAGGCTGCGAGATGCTGGTTAAGATGGGTTTCCAGCATCTTAGCAGGGGCTGGGAGCAGCGAAATGGGGCGGAAGTTTTTAAAAAAACCCGGGTCTAATGTGGGCTTTTTTAACAGTGGCTTAACCACAGCTCTTTTCCATTGTGAGGGGAAAATCCCCTCCCTCATTGCCCTATTCATGATCTCTAATAGCGGAGGCAAAAGAGTCTCCTTACATTGTTTGAGGAGTTTCAGTGGACAGGGGTCTAGGGGAGACCCAGACCTAGTCTTATTCAGAAGGGCTTCAAGTTCATGGAGGGAAAGGGGTGGAAAACTGGACAAACACCCCAAAGGCAACTCCTCAGATGATTTTAACGGGGGATAGGTAGACACAGAGAGGTAGATAGTAAAGTCCTCTGTAGCTCTAACGCCGAATATATGTCCACAATTTTAGACTGGAAGAATTGTGCAACATCATTGCAGAGCTGCTGTGAGCTGACAACGGGATCTGGCACCTTCAAAGAGGTGAGCGTGTCTACGATCTTAAACAGCTCTTTCGGCGAGGTAAGCGAGGTAGTACGGATCGTAAAATACTCTTGCTTAGTCCTTATCACCTCCGCCTTATAATTCCTCAGGAGGGTTTTATGACTTTCCCTATTCCGCGAATCCCAACTAGTCCTCCAGAGACGTTCCTGTCTCCGAACTCCCTGCCTAAGAAGTCTTAACGGTTCCGAGAACCATGGGGCCGATGGACTTTTCCTGGCGGAGTAACGCAGTGAGGCTGGGGCAAGTTCGTCAACAGCTGTTTTAATGGCACTATCCATCCTGAGTACTGCCGAACCAACATCCTCCTCCGAGGAGATGGCCAAACTGGACAATCTGGGGGCAAGCGCATCATTAGTTATGCTCTTGAAGTTACGCCTCAGTTCCATTTTGCTTGGCTCCTTCCCCTTGCTATTAACAGTGGCTAACATTAATTCTATAGGAACAGCGTAATGGTCCGACCAGGAGAGAGGGATAGGAGTCTCAATGGTCAACCGGGTGTCATTCGAAAAGACCCCATCCAACGTATGACCCGCCTGATGAGTGGGACCCTTGACTAGCTGTTTCATCCCACAAGCAGAGAAAGTATCCAATAGGGATAGAGTTTCGTTGGACTCCAGATTTTCCAAATGGAAATTCAAGTCCCCCAGAACAGTTAAGTGCTCACAGCCAAAGTGAGGCTCTAGAATGTTGAGCATGTGATGGCCAAAATCCACTCTAGTCCCCGGGGGTCGTTAAATGAGAAAGCCCCTGAACGGAACCACATATGATCCGTTAATTGAAAACTGAAGGGCCTGAAAAGCGTCTTGAGGCTCTGTTAACGGAGTGATGAGGCAGGAATAACAGTCTTTATAAAGGATACCCAACCCTCCACCTGTACGTCCCACTCTGTCCTCCCTCATCAGCGTATAGCCTTCTGGTACCGCTTCCAGCAGATCTGGTCCCGAGGAATCTTTGGCCCACGTTTCCGTGATAAAAACCCAAGAGGGGTTTCTGGCCAGAACAAAATCCTTAAATACGAGATTGTTCTTAATCAATGACCTCGCATTTATAAGAAACCCCTTTTCTCTCCTCAAGCTACTACCCGATTTAACACTCGGACCTGCCAATGTAGCGTCCGAGGACGGAACCGGCACCGTGAGGGCAGTCCGAAAACAGCGGCAGCAGGGGAAAGTATGGAGCGTCTCCAGTGCGTTCCTATGGTGGCATGGCAGCCTAGATGGCTTAAGAGTAATCATATCCTGCCATGAGTACCTGATCCCTACGTACTCACCTTCAGTATGCCCAGTCACCCAGCCATCCAGTCCGTCCTTAGCGCGGACGGGCGCAGACGGGCTGGACTCCGGCGTTACTGCGGCACACACGCCGCGTGCACACGCTGCGCGCCTGCATACTGAAACCTATATAGGGCTCTAGCCAGTCAGCCTGACTGCTAGAGCGCTACCCGTAATGGCGTCCTGTCAGCGTCCCCTACAGACCCCCAAGATGGCGCCGATTCTCCCAGGAAGCGCGAAGCGCGCTGAGAAAGACCCGCTGAAGCCGCGGTAAGGGGCACAATTATGGTGCAAGTGAGTGGCGATATTTTAAGAACAGGGGAGAAGTATTAAATCAATTTAAACTAAAAAAGACAAAACGTTTTTTTTTTAATTATACACAGCGCCTATATGCCACAGCGCAGCGCGCAGCAAAGGAAAGCCTTAACAGGCAGACCCACCTTCCACTGCCCCTTAAATACGCCTCTTCAGAACGCCTCTAGCCAGTCAGCCTGACTGCTAGAGCGCTACCCGTATTGGCGTCCTGTCAGCGTCCCCTACAGACCCCCAAGATAGCGCCGATTCTCCCAGGAAGCGCGAAGCGAGCAGAGAAAGACCCGCTGAAGCCGCGGTAAGGGGCACAATTATGGTGCAAGTGAGTGGCAATATTTTAAGAACGCGGGGAGAAGTGTTAAATCAATTTAAACTAAAAAAGACAAAACGTTTTTTTTTTTAATTATACACAGTGCCTTTATGCCACAGCGCAGCAAAGGAAAGCCTTAACAGGCAGACCCACCTTCCACTGCCCCTTAAATACGCCTCTTCAGAATGCCTCTAGCCAGTCAGCCTGACTGCTAGAGCGCTACCCGTAATGGCGTCCTGTCAGCGTCCCCTACAGACCCCCAAGATAGCGCAGATTCTCCCAGGAAGCGCAAAGCGCGCTGAGAAAGACCCGCTGAAGCCGCGGTAAGGGGCACAATTATGGTGCAAGTGAGTGGCGATATTTTAAGAACAGGGGAGAAGTTTTAAATCAATTTAAACTAAAAAAGACAAAACGTTTTTTTTTTAAATTATACACAGCGCCTATATGCCACAGCGCAGTGCGCAGCAAAGGAAAGCCTTAACAGGTAGACCCACCTTCCACTGCCCCTTAAATACGCCTCTTCAGAATGCCTCTAGCCAGTCAGCCTGACTGCTAGAGCGCTACCCGTAATGGCGTCCTGTCAGCGTCCCCTACAGATCCCCAAGATGGCGCCGATTCTCCCAGGAAGCGCGAAGCGCGCTGACAAAGACCCGCTGAAGCCGCGGTAAGGGGCACAATTATGGTGCAAGTGAGTGGCGATATTTTAAGAACAGGGGAGAAGTATTAAATCAATTTAAACTAAAAAAGACAAAACGTTTTTTTTTTTTTTTAATTATACACAGCGCCTATATGCCACAGCGCAGCGCGCAGCAAAGGAAAGCCTGAACAGCAAATCAGTTTTGAACCTGCTCCCCATTGGAACAGTTCAGCCCAAACTGCCAGGTCTTCCCTGGACAGGAAAATAAGCATTCTGGGACAGGTTTCAGGGTATCACCTCTCATCAGCCAGGCTAGCTTGAATCCAATGGTATAGCGAGCACAGGACCCATGTCTAGTCATACCCTTCCCCCTTAAAGCAACTACAGCAACACAAAAAGATGGATCAAATGCTGAACATTGTCAAACATTCATTCCAAGTCACAGATCTGGGTTACATCCACCCCAGTTTGCCTCTGAGGATTAGCTCTGCGTTAGTGGGAGTGTGTTCTCTGAAACGCAGTGTTTAGGCACTGGGTGCACTGGAGAGTGCAATGTCTGTTGGGGTCAACATGGATTTGTTCAGGATCGGACATCAGAGTCGGAATCGGATCCGCTTCTGTTGCAGGTGACGTACGGACAGGCTTCCATGAAAGAAGGACTTCGACTTACCGGACAATTTCAACCTTGAAGACCTGTTGTAGAATTGGCCTTGAAAGCGGGAGTGGGTCAGAGTCCTTAACTTGGAGCAGTACGTATGAAAGATCTATGACTTCTTATAATATTCCGGGATGTACAGCTTCGCTTCACAGTCCGGGTTTGCCTTTAGGTACACGAGGGAAGAATAATCGCTTGACCTGGAATTGTGCCCCGAACTCAAAAACTAAAGACACACAGAATGCTTGACTGTTACCAACTTTGTTTTCAACAGTCACATCATGGTTTGTACCCTGTACTTTAAGACGGTGGAGCTATGTAATTTGTTGCTATGTGGTAAGTCCTGTGTCATGTTTTCACTGTTATCCCGTGGACATGGTGAACAGTGCTCTTTTCACAGGACCAGTCACTAAACCTTACATTGAATGTTTAAAGCCTCTGGTGTTTGCATGCGACCTGCCATAAATACTGACTTGTTAGAAAAGGGTACTGATGTATCAAAGAGTTTTACCCATTCTTTGTCTGAAGGAAAGTGCGATAATACATATTGGCCAAGATTTTTAACAGCCAGCCATTTCACCAATCATTGAAAGAATTAAACTCTGACAAAAGATAATATAGGATTTTTATATTCACAGATTCTCCAGTGTGTAAAATAATGAGATGAGATCGCAACAGTTTCTTTCATTTATGGCTGGATGAGGGTAAATTCACTGAAGTTGAATGGTGAAAAGACTGAAGTGGTGGCCTTCAATGGGAACCCCCGCAGCCTGGCCACACCTTTATTGGCCCACTGAATTAAGTCCTCTTCCTTTGCCCAAAGGGGCAATGAAAGGTTTGGGCATTTTAGTAGACCAACATTTGCTGCTGAAACCACAGATTAACACTGTGGTCTCTAGAAGAGTTTTCATGCTTTGCACATTAAAGAAACTCAATCTGTATATTTCTGATGTCATGAAAACAATTATGACTGTAGTTATTGGGGGCCAATTAGATTACGTTAACAGCATCTACTTAGGGTTGCTAGGTGGTGACTTGAGGCATCTTCAGCTAGTTCAGAAGGCAGTGGCAAGGATGATATTTAAGGCTTAAGAACACACACATACCCGTTAATAAAGAAACTCCAATGGCTCCCAGTTGCCCAATTTATCCAGTTTAAAGTGTCCTGTCAAGTATTTAAGTCTACAAAGGACAACAAGGTACCTGTGTCTAAACAGAAAGGTAGGGAAATGGAGTGCTGGAGTATCCCTTTTACAGGACAATTTCCCTCACCCACCCATAGGTGGAATACTTCATCACGGGGAGACCTCCTCGCAATGCGAACCTGGTCACAATTCAAGCTACAAACCCCAACAAGTATTTAAGTCTATCCACAGCTTAACACCAGATTTTCTTGCTAAACGTTAAAACAGATACACAGATACACCCCTAAGAGGACTGTGCCCCTCAAAAGCCAATCTGTTGGTTGTTCCTCGGTTCTCTAAATCCAGGAGGGGTGGACTCAGTTTCTCGGTCTTGGCTCCGAGAGTATGGAACTTTCTTCCATTGCATATGTATTCATTGTCATCTTTGGATACTTTTAGGCACTCATTGAAAATATGGCTATTTCTGAGAGCTTTTGGCTCTGACGCATAGCTCTCCGGGTACATGTCCTTCTGTTTTTTGAGCATCCGCCTCATGATACCTTTAGGTATCATGGGGCTTATTACTACACTGCGCTTCTGGTTTTAAATGACCCGTTTTGGTCTTTAATTTTAATTTTAGTTTTGCACACTTTGCTCCCCTGTTCTTAATCCCACATTGCCGCATTGCTGCACCGTAATTGTGCCATTCACCGCTATTCGAGCGGGCTGGACCCTCGCGCTCGCAAAATTGGTGGGCGCCATCTTGGGTGGGTGCTAGGGAGCGCAGATACTCGCCGCGCTCTAGCAGTCAGGTGGACTGGCTAGAGGCAGTCAGTGGCTTGCTGTATTTAAGGACCTGAGGTAAGAGCACTCAGGTTTATTACTACACTGCGCGCGCACTTAGATGCGCTTCTGGTTTTAAATTACCCGTTTCGGTCTTTAATTTTAATTTTGCACACTTTGCTCCCCTGTTCTTAATCCCACATTGCCGCATTGCTGCACCGTAATTGTGCCATTCACCGCTATTCGAGCGGGCCGGACCCTCGCGCTCGCAAAATTGGTGGGCGCCATCTTGGGTGGGTGCTAGGGAGCGCTGATACTCGCCGCGCTCTAGCAGTCAGGTGGACTGGCTAGAGGCAGTCAGTGGCTTGCTGTATTTAGGGACCTGAGGTAAGAGCACTCAGGCTTATTACTACACTGCGCGCGCACTTAGATGCGCTTCTGGTTTTAAATTACCCGTTTTGGTCTTTAATTTTAATTTTAGTTTTGCACACTTTTCTCCCCTGTTCTTAATCCCACATTGCCGCATTGCTGCACCGTAATTGTGCCATTCACCGCTATTCGAGCGGGCCGGACCCTCGCGCTCGCAAAATTGGTGGGCGCCATCTTGGGTGGGTGCTAGGGAGCGCTGATACTCGCCGCGCTCTAGCAGTCAGGTGGACTGGCTAGAGGCAGTCAGTGGCTTGCTGTATTTAAGGACCTGAGGTAAGAGCACTCAGGCTTATTACTACACTGCGCGCGCACTTAGATGCGCTTCTGGTTTTAAATTACCCGTTTTGGTCTTTAATTTTAATTTTAGTTTTGCACACTTTGCTCCCCTGTTCTTAATCCCACATTGCCGCATTGCTGCACCGTAATTGTGCCATTCACCGCTATTCGAGCGGGCCGGACCCTCGCGCTCGCAAAATTGGTGGGCGCCATCTTGGGTGGGTGCTAGGGAGCGATGATACTCGCCGCGCTCTAGCAGTCAGGTGGACTCGCTAGAGCCCTATTTCAACCAGTGGCAATGACGCGCAGCGTGTCTGCCGCAGCCACGCCGGAGTCACGCCAGAGTCCAGCCCGTCTGCGCCCGTCCGCGCTGAGGACGGGCTGGACAGCTGGGCGTCTGGCCATGACATCCTCGATCTCCCTAAAGTTAGATATACCCTCCAGACTCTGCTCGAACATAAACCTTCGAGTCGAATGTGCTCACACACCTGTTCCCCCGATGATTTGTTACGCCCTTTGATATGTGGCTGCGGGACATCCAACATAGTAAGCCCCTCCCCTCCACCATCGAGGCATCGCCCTAAACATCATACTGTTCCGGTAACCTGGGTGGAGAAGGAAGGTGGTATTCTTCTTAATGCTCGCTCACTCGTTAAGAACAATGTCCTTTTTAGGGAATTCGTATCCGACAGGAAGCCTTCCCTGGTTTTCATTACAGAAACCTGGGCAAAGGACTCCTCTGGCCCTGATCTCATCGAAGCAATCCCGGAAGGTTATTGCTTGGCACGCCATGATAGATCTGGCCGGGTGGGAGGAGGGCTTGCTATTCTATATAAGGATCATTTTCATTGCCATACTGTCGCTATCACTGATTCTAAGGATAGCTTCCAAGCTATCTCCTTCTCTATAAAAAGTGGCCTTAGAGCCCTTCTAAATGGAATGTTGGTATATCGCCCTCCAGGCTTACGATCTGACTTTGGGCAACGGTTGCTCCAAGCCCTAGAACCCTTCTTCGGCCAAAATGAATTTACGATTCTAGGAGATTTTAATTTTCATTTAGAAAAGTATGACAACAAGGACACCATCTCCCTGCTGGATAGCATGTCAGCCTGTGGTTTCAACCAGCGGGTAAAAGGGCCCACTCATCGAGCGGGGCATACGCTCGATGGTATTTTCTCCAATGATGAGAGGCTGTTGATGGAGGATTCTATCCCTCTATCATGGTCTGACCATCTGGCTGTTCCATTTCAGCTTTGCTGTCCGCGTACGTCTGCGCTCCCAAAGATTCCCAGTAAACAAGAACTCCGTAGAAACTACAAGGATATTTCAAATAGTTCACTCTCCCCGTGGGCATCCAATTTGTGCACACCTCAGGATGAAAGTGTTTCCATAGCTGCCACGCAGTTTGAAAGAACCATGACTGAAGCTTTAGATCAATTAGCCCCGCTCCAACCAGGCCGACGTGCCAGGAAAAGGCCTTCAGCCCCTTGGTTCTCAGAACATCTGAGACTCCTGAGACAAGAGGTAAGGAGACAGGAGCGCCTCTGGCACACAGGATGGGATCTAAAAGATAAGGAAGCTCATAAGATCCTGCTCAGGAAATATAAGGCTGAAATTATAAAGGCCAAACAAGAGCACTTCAAGACTTTGACATCTTCATTGTCTTCTCCTAAAGAGCTTTTCAGGGTTGTAGACTCACTTATAACCCTGCAAACCCCAGATCCTGTAGTGCCGTCCCAAGAGTTATGTAATAGTATTGCCTCCTTTTTTCAGACAAAAATATCAGACATCTATTCAGCCTTGGAGTTACAAAAATCGCTTATGAGTGGACCCCCTGGTTCAGGGGCTATAAATTCCGTCCTGGCTGAAAAATCTCCTGTGGGAACCCTAGATTCCTTTCCCCCCCTCTCAGTGGAGATGCTGGATAACCTCCTCAATAAAACCAAATCAGGCTCTCCTCTGGACGTGTGTCCCCTTAGGATTCTTAAGCAGTGCAGGGAAACTCTCCTGCCTTTCCTGGTGGACATTATGAATAGAGCCATGAGAGACGGATGCTTTCCCACCCAATGGAAAAGTGCGGTGGTGAAACCTCTTTTAAAAAAGCCCTCCCTGGATCCGTCGGTTTTAAAAAATTTCCGGCCTATTTCATTACACCCAGCCCCAGCAAAGATGTTAGAGGCGCATCTCAATGTGCACCTTGCCGCTTTTGTTGAGAGCTCGGAATGTCTCGATTCCACTCAACATGGTTTCAGGAGGGAACACAGCACTGAGTCAGCCCTCACCATAGTGTTGGATAATATCCGCACTCGCGTCGATGGGGGCCAGACCACCCTCCTGATACGTTTAGATCTGACAGCGGCCTTTGATACCCTTTCTCCCTCAGTATTAACATCACGGCTGAGGGGGATTGGGGTGCGAGGTGCAGCCCTGGATTTACTCACGTCTTTCCTTACCCACCGAGTCCAAAGAGTGAAGCTGGGGGAGTTCCTATCTCCATCTCTTCCTGTGCAATGTGGGGTCCCCCAGGGGTCGGCCCTTAGTCCGACCCTATTTAACATCTACGTGACCCCACTTGCCAGGCTTATTAGATCCTATGGGATGGAGATAGTCTCCTATGCGGACGACACCCAGATCCTTGTCTCTCTCTCCCAGGCTAGCGTTCCGACTGCCTCCAATTTTAGATCTTGCATGGAGGCAGTCGGTCAATGGATGATCCTAAACTCGCTTAAATTAAATGGAGAGAAGACGGAGGTGATGGTGTTCGGAGGGAAAGAGGACATATGGTCATCCTGTTGGTGGCCAGACTCACTAGGAGCCTGTCCCACCCCTACCTCCTCCGCAAAAAATCTGGGGGTTGTGATTGATCCTTCCCTTGATATGGGTAAGCAGGTCAGTCGAACCATCTCCACCTGTTGGGGTATTATCCATGTCCTGAGGAGGATTAGACATTACTTATCCTTACAGGCAAGGAAACAGCTTGCTGTTGCCCTTATTGGCTCCAGGATGGACTACTGTAATGCGCTGTATGCGGGCATGAATAGGAGCCTACTGCAGCGCTTACAGGTAGTCCAGAATGCCGCTGCTAAGTTAGTCTTGGATCTTCCCAGGCGCACCTCAGCTACAGCGGCTAGAAAGCTGCTGCATTGGCTTCCTGTCGAGTCTCGCATTCACTTCAAGATCCTATGTATGACATATGGGGCTTTGGCCAGAAATAGTCCCACTGGTGTAGGATCCATCTTGTCCCGCTATACCCCTGTCAGAGATCTGCGGTCTTCGTGCAGACTCTTGCTATCTGTTCCCCGTTCCAGGAGAGTGAAATGGGGTGGCAGGGCCTTCTCCACAGATCTGGGTTTAATCCATCGTTATTTTGCTCACCAAGCCACCCCATCAGACATTGCCATATGCAAATCAGTCTTGACCCTGTGCCTCATGGGAACAGTCAAGCCCGAACTGCCAAGCCATGATGTGTCACTATGTGTGGCGATAGCAGCAATGTAAGGTGATGCTCAAATGACTACTTCTATTGAGTTACCCACCCTTAGTGGAACACCTTCCTCTCCTGTGCCCCCCCAGAGCTATTGTGCGACCTGATATGGTCTAAGAGAGGATCCCAGGCCCTCTCAGTGACACAGAGTTCAATAGTTTCCTTTTCTTTCTCTTGTCTGTCTCTTATAGTTTTGGGGAGAAATGTGGTGTTGCGCATGCGATGCAGCCCACTATAACTTTCCAGGCTCTCATATTGTCTGCGATTAATATGGTTGTGTCCAATTGCTTGCAGCTGCTAATAAAAGGAGCTGGTTGAGCTACGGAAGGGGTTCATTTCTGGGAAGCCGAGTTCTGTAATTTGAATGTCCCATGTGGGCTGTATTCTGCTAGGTGGCCTGCACTCGTGCTCTGGTCATTGCCTGGCTGGCATCTCAAATTCCAATTGTACCAAAGCACTTCCATCATTCCATCCATGATTCCCCAGCTTCACACACAGATGTAGTTAAGAAAAGCAAATGCTGCAACATTCAAGAAATGTTTTATTGTATTCTGTGCTTTAAAAGAAAATATAAAAATACTGCTACTCACAACTTGGGGCACCTGTTTGCTTCTAAGAAGTACTGGTACTCTCCCATTAATTGTATTGCAGCTTTGCGGAGAAGTGCAGGTACTCTCCTTTTCACCTTGAAAAAGTGCAGGTGTTCAGTACCAGATAGTACTGCCCATTTAAACATTTAAGGCACCGATTGTATCGGTACCTATATGACGGTTTCCTTTGCTCTTGCGAGGCCTTAATAGCTCTCAATGCTCGAATAAGCACCTACTCTGCATGTATCACTTATATGGCGCTTCTTAACCCTGGCATGGACACAGAGGGCTCCAATTTTCATACAGACAGTAAGCTACAATTGAAAATAGAGAGACTCGGTGTGAAGGAGAGACATTTATAAATCTGGAGTTTGAGGAACGGCAGTCTTTCCTGAGAGAGAACATAAAAACAGAAGTACATTTGGCAGAACAGTGGGACTCTCCTCTCCCACCTGGGTTGACTGGTCGAACTACTAATCCCTGGGCAGCGAGAACATCAGCATGGCCAAGCCGTCGAAGAGGCCTGGCCAACTTCCGGACGGATTCTGCTTCCAGGTTGCTGCTGCAGTGCACCGTCTGTAGAGCCGGATTCCCTGGACTGCAGCCTTGCGGGATTGGCGGGGGGAGCTGCCTGGAATTTCTGAAATAATTCTGCTTCAAATCTAACTCTGTGATCATACCACCGGACGGGAGTTCTCACTGCACTAGTCAACCCACAGAATTACTACCGCCGCGACATTGCAACAACCCCGCAACAAGAAAAATGATGACTCGTTCCTGGGAAACTCAGAGGAACTTTGGCAAGAAGTAAAGTCCACATTTGTAAAGCGCACAATCACCCGTAAGGGTCTCTAGGCGCTGGGGGCCGTCGGGAAGATTAAGCGAGCTATTGCCCAGAGTCACATGGTGCTGGGCTAACCTGCCGCCGGAGCCGGGGATCGAACCGTGGTCCCCAGATTCCAGCGTCAGTCGCCCTGGCCGCGGCGCCACACCCCTCCAGAAGAAAAGTATTAAAGTATAAAAATAAATAAGTAAATGGAGCTCAGTGTCAACATCATGCTTTACATCCGGAATAAAATAAATAAATAAATGGAGCGCGGTGTCCCTAAAGCGGGCACCACGCTCCAATGTAAAGTGGGTGGAACGACGCGAGTGGTGTACACTCGCGTCACCACAAATGCTACTTTGCCGGCGATCAGCTTGCTATAACGCTCATGCAGGCGCGCGCTCTTGTGCGCGTTCTAGCAAGCGGATCGCCGGCAAAGTAGCATTTCTGAGAGTCCCAAAATGTCTCGGCCAAGTACAGCGCATGCGCTGGATCAGGTCGAGACCTAAAAATGACTTCTGGCCTCTCACATTCTTTTCTTTGAATGGCATTTTAGCTTATGGCTGTGCAAGTGTTGAAATGTGTTCATAGTGATGAGGGCTATTTCCGTTTAGATGGGGTTTAATCAGTTATAGGTTTAAACCTATAACAGGATAGCCTAGGAATAGTCTAAAAGAAAGGAAACTGTAAATAGAAAAACACTTTCTTTAAAGTGCCAGCAACTTTCATATGCCATAATTCCTGGACTTTGCAGATGCTCCACAGCCTCAGTTCGGTTTGGCTTAAATGGAACAGTCAATACTATATTACTATCCATGAGAAGACGCTGAAGGGATGCAAGGCTAAGTCATCAATTAAGTACCCCACTTCATGGCTTTATTGTCAATGGCTCGCTTCATGGCTTTATTGTCAATGGCTAGCTAGACTTCTAATTATTTCTAACCTCGAAAAAGGGATCTATGAACGCAAAGTCCTAACATAACAATATGGGCCCTGATTTACCAATGAAGATGGGTGGGGACCCTGACATTGTACAGACATGTTATGTCGTATTTTATTCAATGGTGCTTAATCAATTGTTAACGCTCTTCTTTGTTCTAATTTTGAATCTCCGTCTGTAATGTATTTATTTATGTGCCCCTCATAAAATCTTTAATAAAATTATATATATATACCCCCCCAAAAAAAGAAAAATAAGTTACCTATGATTACAACTAGGATTATAATTGACTTTTCCTTTTGCATCGTAGGACATTTATTGACAGCCATAAAGACTAGAATAGCAAGCTTACCCCCAACAAATGGAAGGCCTCAAAATACAATGACAAATTATGAAACGGAAACTTGACCGCACACTGAAAATTACCCCTAGAGGTTTTTTAAAGAAGAGCGCTCCAAAATAACATCTGTGTCAAAGTAATAGTGTCTTTTGAAGGTGTGGGCCAGAACAAACCTTTATGCAAAGACTCAAAGGAATGAACAATAAATTTAGAAAGGACCAAGTTAAGCTCCTGAGAGTAGGATGGTCTATGAAATGGAGCAAACATTTGAAACCCTTTGAAACTGCTGTAATATCTGCCAGCTGTAACTTAATAAAAGTGAACTGTCCCTTTGACAGATGAAGAAAGTAAGGCAGCAATGCTTCTTTATGGCAGGAGATCAGGTCAATAGTTTGCTTCTGAAACCAAATACAGAATCTTTTCCACATGAAGAATAAGATACTCACCTTCGGTAATGTCTTTTCTGGTAGAGCCTGTATCTCACTGCAGATTCCTCACCTTAGAATATTTCCCAGGAGTCAGACTAAATCTGGAAATCTTGAGCAGTACCTCTGTCTGCTGGAAGGTGGCGCTAATCGGCTATGCATTGGCGTATCAATTAACATTGCAGGGCCCTTATAAGTGCCACCTTGGTGCGATGACATCAGTTTCTTTAGTGACAATTTCGGTGTCAAAGTCCACAGCCATGAAAAAACGAATGGTTGACCAGATATAGTAGGATCTGCTTTCATGGTTACCCCCACTTTTTGCTGGTGTCATTATGTTTTTCTGACTAGTCTGGCTGGGATCCTACTAATCAGAACCCCAGTCTCTGTTCTTCTTCCCTAAATTGGACCATGGTGAGTACCTAGGTACCCCCAAAGATTGGCTACTGGTGCACCCTGGTAAGCCCTTAGTATATGGTACTAAGGCACCCAGGGCATAGATACACCAAGGGTCCCCCATGGACTGAAGCATGTATTATGCCGCCTATGGGAGACAACTCAAATTCGGACTACAGGCCCGCCATTGCAGCCTGTGTAAGCTGGTGCTAGCACCACGTACGACAGATATAATGTTTTATATCTAAGGCAACTGCACTTTAAACCCCACAAATCACCCCTAAGGCAGGTCTTTCAATCCTGAAGGTAGGTGCTTGGTTATAAGTGTGAGGGTGCCCCTGCATGAGCAGGACACCCCTACAACCCATGGAGTCTATTCTCGTGGGTTGTAAGTGCACCAGCCATCACGATATATAGAGTGGCCATGCGTCATTACGTGATGGCCAACTCTAAACTGGCTGTAATGTACCCTGGCGTGTTTGGTATCTAACATGTTGGAGGTATGATTCAATGCACTGTAAAACTCCTCCGGAAAGCCCTCAGTGCTCCCATTACCAATCTTCTAGACTTGGACAGCAAACTTTGGCGGCTGCCGACCATAGACACGATTCTGCCTTTCTGCTCCTGAGCCAAGCTCGATCAGGGGAAAGCAGGACTATAGGTTTCCTGTCACAGAGAGGTGTGACAACCTGCCAGATAGGACTTGGTGTATTGGGACAGGGTAGGGGCACATGCCAGCACCACTAGACTACTTTGAAATACACATTTGGTGCCCTTCTTGCATACTCCAGTTGGAACCAGTTCAGGAAGCCATTGGCTCGTGCTCTGGCGCGAAACTGGAATAGGACAAGGGAGTACTCTCTGCACTGTCCAGTCCCTCCTGTGGAAGGGACCCCTGAATCTTCCCAACCCTTTCTTTAGAGTACTTAAGGGCTTACCTGTGGGTGGTTCCTTATGTTTGTCATGGGACAAGATTCAGATCCGAAACAACTTCATCTTCAACCATCTAGGCATGCTGGACTTCGCTTTGGGAACAGAGACTTCAACTGGGAAGACTCCTGGTCTCAAGGTCCTGCCAGTCTACGACATCGCCTGGGCCTGTGCTCCATACAGGTTCTTCTACAGGCTTTGGACATCCAAGCCACCCGATGGAATCTCCCTTGGAGTGAAGAAGTCACTCCCCTGTATCTGCAGGCACTACAACAAAGCTGACCTGTCTGCTGTTCCTGAGTTCCCATGGACTCTGAAGCACAAGTTACTTACCTTCGGTAACGATATATCTGTAAGAAACAGTAGTTAGTGTTAGATTCCTTACCTTACAATATCCCCAGGCGTCAGACTGGATCTGGAAAGTTTTGCGTAACAGTACCCCTGTGGGTCGGTAGGAGTCGTCTGCAGCTCCGCGTCCGTTGTTGGCGCCGGGATCACGTCGGAGTACTTAAGACGCCGCCCTCGCGTGCTGACGTCAGTTCTTATACACAGCTTTACCGCGCCAGGAACACAGAGCCATGATAAAAACCGACACTGGTGCCATGAAACTAGGACCCTCAAAGGGAAGAACCTTAACCCTAGATATCGGTTCGTAGAACGGGGAGGATGGGTGGGGCGGTAAGGAATATAACACTAACTACTGTTGCTTACAGATATATCGTTACCGAAGGTAAGTAACTTGTGCATCTGAAAGAAACAGGTTAGTGTTAGATTCCTTGCCTTAGAATAGATACCCCAGCAATACCAACCCCGGTGGTGGGTCTGCGAACCAATGATCACACCAGAAAGTCCTGGAGAACAGAACGGCTGAAAAAGCCATCTCTCCGGACTTGGCTGTCCAGGCAGTATTGTCTAGCGAACGTGTGCAGCGAGGCCCACGTAGCTACCTGACAGATGTCCTGCAAGGGGAATCCCCGACCCAGGGCAGTAGTAGCCGCCGTGGCCCGAGTGGAATAGGCCCTCAGCCCAACAGGAGGCTCCTTTTTAGCCAAAGAGTAGCATACCTTGTTGCACAACACGACCCACCAAGAGATGTTCCGTTTGTGCACCGCCCGTCCCTTCTTAGCGCCCACGTAACCAACAAAGAGCTGGTCGTCCACCCGGAACTGGTGTGTGCAGTCCAGATAGAATGAGAGTGCACGTTTTGGGTCCAGACGGTGGAGCCTCTTTTACTCTTTCGAGGGATGCGGAGGCGGAAAGAAGGTGGGCAAGGTGATGGACTGCCCGATCTGGAAGGCTGTGACTACCTTGGGCAGGAAAGAGGGACGGGTTCTCAAGACCACTTTGTCCGGATGGACAGAAAGGAAAGGAGGTTTGGAAGAAAGAGCCTGGAGCTCACTCACTCACCTGGCAGAGGTGATGGCAACCAGGAAGGCAGTCTTAAGAGTGAGAAGGCGAAGAGGGAAATAGTGAAGTGGCTCGAAAGGAGGGCACATCAAATAAGTAAGAACAAGATTCAAGTCCCACTGAGGCATCACAAAAGGAACAGGAGGAAACATGTGAGTGATGCCCTTCAAGAATATATTTACAACAGGGGACTTGAAAAGAGAAGGCTGATAAGGTAGCCTTAAAAAGGCCGAAATGGCAGAGAGGTAGCCCTTGATAGTGCAAGAGAAAGAACCTCTGAAAGGGGGGCAGAAAGGGGATCCACAGCCTTTGCTGTGCACCATGCCACAAATTTGTTCCACCTGCAGGCGTATACCGATTTTGTGGAGGGACGCCTGGCTGCCAGAATCACATCACAGACTTCAGGAGGCAAGTCAAATGGCCTCAACTGTTGCCGCTCTATCTCCACGCATGGAGGTGGAGACTTGACAGGTTCGGTTGGAGGACCGTCCCCTGCTGCTGCGACAGAAGGTCCTCCTGAAGAGGTAGGCGAATCGGGGGATCGACTGACATGCTGAGTAGCTCGGTATACCAGTATCTTCGTGCCCAGTCCGGAGCCACAAGGATGACCTGGGCCCGGTCGCGACTGATCTTCTTCAGCACTCTGGGCAGAAGTGTTATAGGCAGAAAGGCATACAATAAACCGGAACTCCCTTCGTGACGAAAAGCGTCTCCGAGCGAGTGCCGCCTTGGAAATTCCAACGCGCAGAACTGATGACATTGCGCGTTGTCTTCGGTGGCGAACAGATCTAACCAAGGCTGCCCTCAGTGCTGAAAGAGGCCTTGCGCCACGTCCGAGTTCAGACGCCATTCGTGATCCATCATGCACCGGCGGCTGAGTTCGTCCTCCCTGGCGTTCAGGGAACCTGCCAGGTGTTGAACCACCAGGGTGACACCCTGGTGTTCCAGCCATTGCCAGAGGCGCAGAGCCTCCTGACAAAGGGTCCACAACCCCACACCGTCCTGTTTGTTGCAGTACCACATGGCGATGGTGTTGTCCGTGATCACCTGCACTACACTTCCCAGACAGAGGGAAGGAATGCCTTCAGTGCAAGTCGGATCGTCCGCAGCTCCAGAAGGTTGATATGGTGCCAGGACTCCGCCGGAGACTAGAGGCCTCTGATCTCCGCCTCTCCCATGTGGCCCCCCCAGCCCAGGAGGGACACATCCGTCACTACTACGTGCTCTGGTTGGGGTAGGGAGAGGGATCTGCCGTTAACCCAATCGCGGTCCGTGAGCCGCAACTGCCTCACAGTGCCCTCTGAGATCAGGATGTGGTCGGACAGGTTGCCCTGATGCTGGGCCCACTGAAACTTCAGGTCCCACTACTGAGCCAGCATCCGCCACCTGGCGTGATGCACCAGAAGGATGCAGGAGGCCATCAGCCCCAGGAGCCGCAGCGTCAATCTGATCGAGACTCGGGATAAAGGCTGAAAGATCGGAATCAGAGCCTGAATATCCCGAACCCACTGTTTGGAGGGTAAACCCGGAACTGCGCCGAGTCCAGAACCGCTCCGATGAAGAGGAGCTTCTGAGAGGGACACAGGTGTGACTTTGGCACATTGATGGAGAACCCCAGCAGGTGCAAGAGGTCGGCCGTAGTCAGGAGGTGGCTGACGACTGTCTGGGGCGAGCCCGCCTTCAACAACCAGTCGTCGAGATAGGGGAAGACTGACACCCTTAATCTGCACAGATGGGCTGTGACCACCGCCATCACTTTCGTGAACACCCGAGGGGTGCTGGTAAGGCCGAAGGGGAGCAAGGTAAACTGAAAGTGCTTGCGGCCTACCGTGAACCGCAGGTAACGCCGGTGGGCCGGCAGGACGGGGATGTGAAAATATGCGTCCTGCAAGTCCAACGCTACCATCCAGTCTTCTGGGTCTAGGGCAGCTAAGACCTGAGCCAAAGTCAGCATCTTGAACTTCTCCTTCCGGAGGAAGCCATTGACATTCCGCAGGTCCAAGGTAGGGCGTAGGCCCCCTTTGCCCTTCTTGGGAACCAGAAAGTAGTGGGAGTAACAACCACACCCTACTTCTGGCCCAGGAACGCGCTCGATGGCCCCCTTGGCCAAGAGGGCCGTAGCTTCCGCTTGCAGAAGTTGCAAGTGATCCCCCGACACGCGGTGGTACTGCGGGGGCATGGCTGGAGGGGTCGCCTCGAAGGGGAGGGAGTAGCATTTTCGGACGATTTGCAGCACCCACCTGTCCGATGTGATGGAGCGCCAGTGGAGGAGGTGATGGCGAACCCTGCCCTCCACTGGTGTCGAATGGGCCTGAAAGCTCGGACTAGGAAGGCTTTGAGGCAGATGCCGCGGGGGTGGATGTGGACTGGCCTCGCTGCTGTCCCCTGGCACCGCCACGGCGGTTACCACGTCCGCCGCCGCGCTGGATGTTACTCTGCGGCCCGTGGCTGGCAGGACGTGAGGGGGCGCCCCTTCCTTTGCCATGAAAGGAGCGAAAGGAAGAAGTTTGCTGGCGCTGGCCGACAGGCCCAAGGACTAGGCCGTAGCCCTGGAGTCCTTGAAACGCTCAAGCGCACTGTCTGCCTTGTCGCCAAAAAGGCGACGGCCATCAAATGGCATATCCATGAGGGAATTATGGACATCAGCCAAAAAGTTGGCGGACCTCAGCCAGGCGTGGCGGCGAACCGCCACCATCGTGGAAATCACCCTGCCCAGCGAGTCCGTGGTATCCAGCCCACATCAGATAGAATACCGTGCTGCATCTGCAAGGGCTTGAACGAATTTGACCCGGGCCTCCTCCGGGCAAGCTGGCAGCACGTTCGCGACCGTGTCCCACAGAGAGTGGGTATAACGGCCCAAAAGGGAAGCAGTGTTGACCGACCGCAACCCCAGACTATGTGAGGAGAACAGCTTCTTACCGAAAAGCTCATACCTTTTGGATTCACAATCAGGTGGTGCAGTCGGGAATGCGGTCAGAGAGTTCGAGGACTAGATAACCAGGCTCTCGGGGTGGGGTGTGTAGACAGGAAGCTAGGGACACCCGGGGCCGGGCGGTGGTGCCTGGCCATGTTCCGATCTACAGGGGCACCTGTAGCGGGCCTGGACCAAGTGCCCAACAGAACGTCAGTAAGGGCCTCATTAAACAACAGTAGAGGCTCCGAAGAGCTTGCCTGCGGTTTAAGGACCTCAGTGAGGTTAGTCCTCACGGCCACGACGGGGAGCTCAAGATCCAAGGCCTTGGCTGCCCTTGTCAGCACCACGCTGTAAGCAGCCCCCTCCTCCGTAGCCACGGTAGGAGGGGAGACAAAGCCAGTGCCGGGCGAAGTGTCCAAACCACTGGCCTCCCTTAGATCCACTGCCCAGTTCTGAAACGACTGGCACTCTCGTGCCAGAGGGTCCTCAGACCCCTCCAAATCCCCCTCGCCTCCCATCTCCTGATAGTCAGGTTCAAAGGATGGGGTCGGATCATAGAAGAATTGCTCTTCTCTCGGCGTCGAATGCGGCCGGATCCAGACCGAGGACCGAGGACGACGTCATCCTGGGACGGCGTCGGGGGTGACACCCTGGGGTCGGCGCAGGGGTCGTAAGGTCAACCAGTGGACCTGGTGGGGCCCTGCGGCGTCGGGACTGGAGTCGACGGCGCCGAAGCACCCGATGGCGGCGGGGCCGAAGCACCCAGCCCGCTCGGGCTCCCAGTCGGGGCCGCGGGGCCCGAAGGTGCCACAGCGGGACCAGACGGAGGAGAGAGCGACCTCATGGCCATGAGGAATGCATCGATCTCCTCTGGTGTCGCATTCAGCCAAGGGACCAGCAGGTATGGAGCTGGCGGCGGCGCCTGCGGAGCCACATGCGCGGTGTCACCCGAACCCCCGGCTGCTTCGCGGGGGAGTCGGAAGAGCGAGGTCGTCCCTTCGACTTCTTGTGCCTCTTACCTGAGGACTTGGAGCCCGACGAATGGTGTCGACTCGCCGAACTTCGATGACTGTGGCCCTGCGACCGGTCCTTCGACCCCCTCCTCGACCTGGACCGTGAATGGGGCCGACTGCTGGAGCTCGAGGTGCTTGCGGGACCGCTCCCGCCTATTCTTCGACGTCAAGGCCTGGCAGTCGTGATGAAAAAGGGTTCCGGCAGATCAGGTCGTTTTACCCCTTTTCTAGGTTTGCCCGGCGTTAGCCGCTTCTCACCCAACTCACGATTACCAAATAAAGAGGCAGGCGCTGGAGACTGGAAGGCAGGAAACAGGAGTTTATTTCCGACGGAACAGAACACGTCAAATCAGACAACAGGGTATCTTCTCGAGGTGCTCTCACAAGTTTCTCTACGGCTCCGTCTTTTATACACAGGTTTATGATGTACAAACATTCCTTATTGTAATAAAGACACTTTGAAGTACGAAAAGGCACGTTTGGAATCCCAGCTTCAGGCCTATTCCCATACCGGTCTCTCTGATGTTGTTTTCCCCTCCCAAATGTAACATGTGATTGTAATCTGCAGCCGGACGTCCCAACAGGACAAGAGGGCAAGAGGGGGTGGTCAGATCTAAGGTTGGGCAGGCGATAAGATCACGTTTCGCTATGCGGGGCCGGAGGGGGTACATCCACGAGACCTAGTTTTATGATATGGGACTGGGTCGAGAGGCCAGGTGTAGCCGGGGGGGGGGGGGGTCATCAGAAGAGAGGAAGGGTGTTCCTGGGAGGAATGCAGGGGTGTCGGTCAGATCTAGGGGTGTGAAGGCCTTGATTAATCACCGCTCCTCTGATGTGAGGCGAGGTCCTACTGTAGGGAGCAATAAACTGCATCTGTTGGACTAGGTGATGGCCTGGGATCAGGCCGGGCAATCGGGCAGGGAGGAAGAGGTTACCAAAAGGGCCTGTTCTATGGGTAGGATGAAAGAGCGAGGGGGCAGGGGTTCAGCACGGAGACAGGGTCGTGTTTAGTGGTGCGTTTATGGCCCGAACAGGAGAGACCGGGGGCTGTCGGGGCGCGGGGGGGATACTTGTGAGGCTGGGGGGAGAGAGAGAGAGATGCAGGCTATTGGCAGTGGGCAGAGAGGTCATGACACACAAAATGGCTACTATCTATGTTCGTGATGGGGCCTAAAAGGGGACAAGATGGCGGGGCCACTGTGCCGTGACTTTCGCTTTACCTTCAACAGTGGCGAGGGTGAACACAAATGAACGCCGCTTATGTACATATACATTGTCATTTTCCACAGTCGGGGCACGACTTGTCGTCATGGTCGACCCCAAGGCAATACAGGCACTGGCGATGGGGGTCAGTAACCGACATCAGTCGGTTGCAATCGGCACAGGGCTTGAACCCAGGCATCCCTACCGGCACCGACAGTCTTATGACTCGAAACAGGATCAAAAAGATAGAAAAAGTTAGTCAAAAAGTGACTAAGGAGTACTGTTTTTTCCTAGTCTGCGCTTGCTGGCGCGGAAAAAAAGAACTGACGTCAGCACGCGAGGGCGGCGTCTAAGTACTCCGACGACATCATCCCGGCACCAACGACGCCGGAGCCACAGACGACACTAACCTGTTTCTTTCAGCTAGGTTCAGCAACACAGGTGGTGGCTCTGCAACTTCCTCGAGGCATGCACTGTCATCACAGCAAGTTTGAAGCCAGTATCCCTTGTCAGAACCGCTGGAGCAGTACCCCAGTGCACAACATCAACAAGCTGTTGCCAAGGCTCATCGACTCTCTCCTCCAGATATCTTCAGACTCCAAGAAGCTCCAGCCATACCCTTTGTCCTCATCACCCCACCTCAAGTCCAGGTGTGGATATGGTCTGGACGGTGTTGGTGTTAACGTCAAGTGGCATCATGGTGGTGCTGACTCAGAGTTGCAGATGTGTATGGTGCCATAGAACTCTTTCAAATGGCAGGCAACGCTCCAGCTCTGGGAACCTCTGGACAGCACGGAGCGGCCTGCTCCATAGGTGGAGTGCAGGAGCAGCACCGAGAAGCACACGTTTGGATGGGGAAGCCGAAGAACGCTTGAATGATACCTATTGTGCTTCTTAGACTTACCTGATTTGTAGGGTGTCGTCCTGTGAAGATTATAGTCTGCGAGAACAGCCTTGATATCTATCCTGGGAACAGGGTGGAGCCTTCTTCTGCCATGTGCAAAACCTGGCGCTCAAAGCAGGCCTTGGGATTGTGACCCAACCCCAGACACCAGAGACAAACTAAATGAGGATCAGACATCTGTATGGAACATTCCCCGTAAGGCTTAAACTATGTAGGATTTGCAGAGGACATGTCCCTAACGTACTGGGAGCAACAGCTCAGAAATGGTCGACAAAGAGGTTGAAAAAGTTGGTAAAAAAATGACCAAGGTAGCTCTCCAGATCCAAGCTGGTAGCATGGGAAAAAAGGAACTGAAGGCAGCGCTTTGGGTGGTGACTATAAGGGCACTGCAACTTGAATTACAACACAGACAATGCCAATACAGAGCCAATCGACCCCACCTATCAGCACTTAGAAGTACGGCTCAAGATTTTCCGAATCCAGACTGACATCTGAAGAATATTCTAAGGTGAGGAATATGAGATTAGAAGTCTCTAGAAACTCAGATGACTGTACTGCATGTACTAAGGAATAACATAGCAAGCTCAGACAAACATGTAAGACTTAGCCCTACAGTGACATCTTTGGTCTGCTGAGAGCTCAGACATCTCATCTTGTCTTATTGTTATATGTAGATTATCCATGTAACACCATTACCTATGCAAGGAATATTATTTTGGTTTTGGAATACTTAAGCTTCACCAGTTTTGACTGTATCACAGGAATAGAGCAAAGTACATAGGAATTTCTCAGACAATTCATCAAAAGGGCACTGCCTATCAAGCCTGGTTTATGGAATCTTCACACGTAAGTGGATAGTATTTGGAAGCAGCAAACAAGTCCTATTTTGAGATGACACGCAGGATGTTGTCATTGATGAACCATTTGTAGTTCTCTTCATAGAACCTGCAGCAAGCATCTAGCCATGAATTGAGAATGCAGGTGAGGTGTACTCGTTTTATGGGCGTTTTCCCTCCCATAAGCCAAGAAGCTGTTTCCAAATGGACTAAGAATTCAAGGACATTGCCCTGAATCTAGTGCCCTCCTTGTTTGTTCGAACAGTAAATAGTGGTCAGCTCTCTGTCAGTATAGGAACTCTGTACATAGTCAAAGAGTGTTGGAAGGCCTTGAATGCCAGACGGACTACTCTGAATTTTAGAAGATTAATGTCTTATTGAAGCTTTATTTTTGACCATAGCTTTTGCATCAGCAGGGGCGCCTGGATGAGCACCACATCTGATCAAGACTGCACCAGTAACAATTGACTGTGTTGGTCGATGCTGATGCAGAGAGGCCCATTGTTAGATGCTGGTCCAACTATACAGAAGGGACTGCCTCACTGCTTCGGAGAGTGGACACTGGCCCTTCCAAGAATCCTCCACCTTGGATCTTTGAACCTGTAGACCTTGTTACATGAGTTGCATACGTAGTTTAGTATTTGGGGCAATAAATATGCACGATGAAATTGAAAAACAAGATTGGACATGCTGTAAACTGTATACTGTATGTGTGCTCAGTAGATGATGAATTCCTGGATATCTCAACCTATGCTGCCCTCTAAAGGAACAACTTTCCTTGGAGTGATTCTAATGTTGTGGCAAGGCAAGTGAGAACTTGGATTAGATTCATAAATTTCAGAACATTTACCTGGAGGCCTCAGTGACTGAGATGCTATACTGTGGTCTAGAAGCTTTGTAATGCCTTTTCTGGACTCGAGGAGCCAGTGTTTCAGGTAGGGATAAATTAAGATTTGCTGTTTCTGCAGCTGAACCGTCATTACAGCCATAAACATGTGAAGGGCAAACTTTGGGCAGAGGACAAAGTTGTATTATAGTCATGTGACTTCTCCATTACAAATATAAGATGCTCCCTGGGATTCCCGGAAATTGGAACTGATGGAGCTCAGATTTCATCTCTGAAGGGCAGGTGTTACCGACACGGGAGCAGATGGATTGATTCGAGCTGTTCTGTAGCCATCCAGCTGATTACACAAGGTATCAACCTAGGTAACGCCCGCCCTTCAGAGGGCCACATCGATTCTTTCAAGAAGCATCAATGCGCTCCAACGAGAACGCGCTACACACTAGTATCTACTGAGTGCCCAGTCACATTTACCAGCGAACCCGGCTGGGTTCACTGTGAGTAATTCTTTTTTACTCTTTTCACTCACACGGTTGGCACCTCACTCCAGACGTGACTTAGCACTGCTGAATCCAGATGTCCCCCCCCACCCTTGGTCCTGACGAGACCCTCTATCCTGAGCAGGGTCAAAACGCCGTTGACGATAAAAAGGAAGCAAACTTTGCATACAGCACTTACGATTGTATATAGTGTCTGTCTATCCCTTCTGTTTAAATATCCAGAACGGTTGCTTTCCTTCTACAAATCATTGCTATGAAACCTTGTATATATTGTCACACTGAATCACTTTAATGTTGTCTAGCTTTTTTGGTTCTTTATGATACACTGGGGACACCCCTGCACTGCAATTATCTTGTTAATGTATATAATATTGAATTGTGTTTGGAAATACAATTGAACTGCTGAGAATTCCTTCGTTGTTGGTTGCTCTTCTTTTTCTGACATCACTATAACCCTTATACTACATAGGCTATTATGCTTTACTATACCAAATAAGTATATCATTCCACTGGAACCGCTGTTTCTTATATAATTTACGCACCCTGGTTCCTCAGTGAGTAGGGTTCCCTTGTTTTTCCCTTTCGACTTTTAAGCATCCAGCATGGCTGAGAATCGTGCTGAAAAACACATGCGCAGGACTGCCAAGTGCCTCAAGACACGAAGGAGTCAAGGCCACTGTGAACTGTACATTCTTGTTAACCTGCCAATGTATCAGTGTTGTGGAATGTGTCCTTCCTGCGTGCGATGTGACAGGCAGGAGGAAATAGACAAAAAAAAAATTCTAGTAAATGTTGCTAAAACATATAATTGTATTAATCATTAACGCTTCCTATATTAAAACCGGTATGGTTTGGAATATGCAATGTGACCTTGTGGAGACCCATATGCCATCTATGCAAACCAATCAGGTACAAGCTTTACTGAAAACGTGCAACATTATTAGTATAATCAGCCAAGAATTAAAGTATAAATAATGACCTCTTAGGGGGTGTGTTGGCTTCCCTTTAAGCCTTGGGCCTTAGTCTGAGAGGGAGGAGAAGAAGCAGATGAGATTAGACATCACATGGGTTAGGTACAAGAAATGTCACAGGTGCAGCCTGGGAGGATATTGCTGCAGCCTGGGAGGAGATTGCGTCTGAGGAGAGGTGGGGGTTCTTGCTCATATATTTCAGAGAAGTCCTTGCACGTCATATTTTTGGCAAGGCAGATCACATTCCTCTGTGGTTTGTGAAGGAGAGGCCTTTTCAGGAGCAGCTTTTCTCAGATTGATCAGACGAGGGCAGAGAGTGCAGCTGATTAGAACAGGTTTAGATGCTAAAATTCTAAGTTTATGCTTTGATTAATTAACTAGTTTTTGAAAGGATTTATTTGTCCTATGCACTTTTCTCTTTATGGGAGATTTTTGCCATACATTAATTATTAATTAGCCTTGCAAGACTCACTCTTTTCTTAGAAACTCTAAGTTTTGACTGACATTTTGCGCCACATTTTCTTTTCTACATGTGATGCTTATATGCAGACTGTAATATGTTCTGTATTCATGCTATTTTTCCTAATTTCCAAATTCTGTAACCTGATTGATATAGGGTCAGAAAAACTTCACTTTTCACTAAGAAAATAAAACCCTTCAAAATACTCACCAACTCTCTTTATTGGCTTAAATATTATTTGTATTTTGGATGTTTATGTAAAGTTTCCTGAATACATGTATACCAATACATGGTGGCAAGGGCCAAACACCTTTTCAGCGGTAAAATAGAGGTAGATGAGGTTTTGTATTGAGAAATTACTGTGAAATTACCGATGGATCCGTTTCTGGTAGCAAGAGGATGTCATTATTGATTAGTTTGGCGATTAAGGATTATTGATATCACCATCAACTATTCAACTAATGGATCATTGACCTTAGGAGGGAAGTCAAATAATTGCGCAAGTTAGATAAATGTCCAAGTCCTGATTCCTGTTCCAATGCTCAGAACCTGAAGACTGGCAAAGCAGTACAGGAAGGTCATGCAAGAAGGCGATTGCTGGAGTGGTGTGAGTATCAATAGGTTTGTGAAATGTTGTTACTGTGTTAGAAGGTATGGTATGCGTTGAAAAAATAGTAAGGGTTTTGACTGTTGGTGAAATTTTGCTCATTTGAATTGATGCTGCTATTGATTATATTGGTAATTTCATAGGACAGATGTTGTTTTTGCTTATTGATTATATGTTCTTAACATGAAGTTAGTGTCTTGTTTTATGTTGTCTGGAAACACAGATACAGTGATACTTGGAAATCCCGGGAAGCAATAGCGGGTGGTAAATGGAAGCCACACTGCAGTGAGGTTACTCGTCTGTTGGAATAACACTGAGAAGCTAGGTAGGGCTGGCAGTGTTAAATTAGGGACGATTTTCTGTGTAAAAGTGAGTGTGATTGATAGCAAAGGGTTCGCTGGTGAAACTTTGGTGTTATATCACCAAGAAAGGATAACACTGAAGGAGTAGCAGGTTCTTCTGAGCTAGAGCGAAGGGTAAGTAGAAGGGATTTACTTGCAGTGTTTGAAGAGGAAACAGAAGTTCTTACTTTGTGAAGAGTAAGCGGAATGCGTTACTTGCAGTAAAAATAAATCTATGCTTTATTTAGTAGAACAGACAGAGTAGCAAATGTTTTATGTTGTTATAAACAGAATTTTGATTAAGAAAACTCAGAAAAATACTGCAGTTGAGAGGGTCAGTAGTAGGAGTAAAACTGACTGAAATTGAGACTGACCGCATTGGAGAAAAAATATTGCATTGAACTATTGCAGAAATGAAAATGTTTGAAGGTTTAAAGAAACTGTGTGGAGGTAAAGTGAAAAATGTGTTTTTATTTGGTGATGCTACCAATTTGGGACAAACGTCATGTATGTGGGTTCACCAATGGTGCAAATTACTGAAAAAGACGGTCCTTTGAGGTTTCCAAAAGATGGTAGTTTTGAGTTGCAAATTATTGACAAATTAAGGGACGTGTTATGTGAAATAAAGACACCATCTAGAACTGCTCAATTTGAGGCTTTAAGCATGTGGGAAAAGACAGCAAGAGACAAAGCAAGTGGGGATAAAAAGGTAAAGCACCTGATGCAGGAGAAAGGAATTAATGATGACAAAAAGCTTTAAATAAATAATGATTCAGGGGATGAAATAATGGATGCATTGTTAAACAAGTGTCCGCCACTATGTGTTTCCCATTAAAAATACTGAAAATAGTGTGCCAACAAGTACTACAGTGGCTACTGCTTCTGTTAAACAGAGAAACACAGATTGAGAGAACTGTGCAGATATTTCCAATTGACCCATTACCTGTCGATTCAGCACTGACAGTAATACTTCCTGGTGTTACTGCTTCAAATGTGACTGATTCAGTCCAAAAATTGCAAACTGCAGATGCACAGATAATGTCTAGAAAAATTATGACTGTCCCAATTAATATGGTCCCTACTCAAAAGGTTCAGAAAGCTGCGGAAGGAGTGATTTTGTCAGTGTTTATTTCAGAAGCACAATGTAGATTACTGAACAGAAATGATCCCAGACAGTCCCGGCACTGAAAGGTGGGGAAAAGGGGCCTTTACAACATCTGCAGCCCAGGATAAAATGAATATATTTGAAAATGGAATTTTTCAAACCTGCTTTGAGGAAGCAGCAGTGATTAAAAAGATAGAGAGCAAAGGGGAACAAATTAACCCAGACCCTGAAAAAGAGAGACAGCTTAATGTTTTAAAATCAACATTTGAACATGAAGAAATTAACAGTCCCTGCTGTTTAAATCATGCCAGCAAAGGATGTTGATTGGGTACAGATTAAAAGAACACAGGATGGAAGTATAGGTGTTTTGGTCTGTGCAAATTCAGGTATGGATGTTGTACTGCTGGAAAAGGGGTCCTTTTGCCATCTTTATACCAGATTTGAGCATTGGAAGAAGAAATGTAAATTTAAACATGATGCACAAAAACAGAGAAATGCAGTTGCCAAATATTCCAGTTGAGCAAATGCAAATGTCAGTTCAGAAACCGGTACCAAGGGCAGGAATTTGCAAGCACAGATGGTCCCACAAAATAAGGAAAATGCTAAAATGAATTTAAATAAGTTGTCCAGAGCAAATGTGAATTATTTCCAGAGACAAAATCAGAACCCAGTTCAACAGGTTGCTGTCTGTGAAAATGAGAGTTTTAACCCTCACAATTCTGAATATACCAAGTCCATTGTGATAGCAGTGGAAGGTCCAGACTTAGTTGTAGGAGTTTTAAACAAAGAAATTACAAACCAAGTTTTAGAAGAAACTGCACCAAAAATAGGCTAATTTGAGGAAATTTGCCAAATTGTTGTTTGGGACTCAGGCCTAGCAGGATAACAATTGTTTTGCAAATTAAACAGCACAAATTACTGTACACCAGATAATGTTCATTTTCAGATTCCTGATGAGAATGTACATTTTATAATGGCCCAACAAGAGACAGTTGTAGCATCGTTTTCAGAAGACAGTTGAAAAATTACCTTCTGATTTGTAAGAAATAATAAACAAAGAAATAAGAGAATTCACAGAGAAGGATGCCAGATTAATGAAAATGTCTTAATTTTTCCATGTTGTCCCATGGTACCGAATCCAGACAATATATTTTTTCACATTCCATGGCTGAAGAATGGCTTACTGTTATTGATTTTTGTCAAGTTCATGTCACAGTGCCATTGCATGAGAATAGTCAGGAGTACTGCCAAAAAGAAAATGAATGCCTGGGACACAAAATTGGAAAGGGAGGTAGAAAGGTGACACCAGAGAGAGAGGAAATAATTCACCAGATGAATCCACCTCAAATTCAGTAAGAAGTCAGGACATTTTTGGGAATGGTTAGCTGCTGTAGAGAGTGGTTACTAAACCTTTCCCTGGTGGCTAAACCTTTACTGAGGTTGATACACAAGGATGTGTCTGATCCGCTTCCATTGCACAACAATTGCACCAAAGCATTCCTAGAGTTGAAAGAGAAAAAATGTTGCGCCCCAGCACTAGGAATGAAAATTTATTTTGAAAGAAAATACACTGATTTGCAGTGAGAGGGAGGGCTGCGCTCTCTCAGTGCCTATTCAAATACTTGAATGTTTTCAAAGGTCTGTGATGTATTTTCCAATGACCTTTGACCCGAACTTCACAGAAATGTCAGCAAATGAATTGGTTTGTGATAAAACTGAATAGGAGTGTCTTAATGCCATGAAAATAAGCATAAAGCCAAGATCAGACTTTTAAGGATGAACGTCTGATTCAGCCCAACAATGTCCATTTTGTAGATGGCCCATGTTTGAAAGATAACAACGACAGATTAAAAGCAGCACATGCTGTGCTCCTTATGCATTATGTGATCAAAGCTTCATGGCTTTCAGTAGTTACCTAGGCCCAAAATTCGAAATTGATTGCTCTTACAATAACATGCAGTGTACCTGCTCAATTGGGAGTCACTATTGACATGGGAGAGCGAAATGCTAATTCAGTTGCACAAAGTTGTGTTCTGTTAGCATATACATTCAATGGAATCTTCAAAGGTGAATTAAAAGAGCCTCAAGAAAATGTTTCAGAAGCAGAACAACAGGGTTGTATCAGAACTGTTTTTGAGAAAAGTGACAACTGCATAGTGGCAAATGTGTTATTGCAAAACTGATGCCCAGGTATAGATTGCCAGTTTCATAGTGAGATCTCAAAGATAATGAGTGCAGAACAACAGATAGAAAAGGAATGGATTGTAGCTATCTGCCTGAAGTTTCAAGAATAATAAAGCAACACAAAGGCAGCACAGGGTTACCTTTTGCGAAAGACTGTTTCAGCATCACCGAAGTGGCTTGAAAATGCATATGCAAATATACTTGTGGAAAACACTGATGAGAACACTAGCCATTGCATTGAAGGTCTGTTTGATGTAGAGTGTGCAGTTTCTCCCCAGATTGCAGCAGCTACACAAGATCTGCATAATGGATGGTGCAACGACTTTGATCTGAGAGATGCTGTGCTGAAACATCTGAATCTGATCAAAGTGAAAATAACAGTGAAAGGCTTAGGTTGAAAAAAAGTACAAAAGATTGATGGTGCTCTGTCAGAGTTTCTCAGCACCTAAGTGGTTACATCTGCATGGAAAAAGTACAGAATGCCACACTGTATGAGCCATACTGATGGCAAGCTGATGACAAAGAGCAAAGAAATGCTGAAACTGTCCTGTTGAATTTTCCTTTTATTATTTTAGTTACTTATTTTAGAGAAGACTAACAGTTCCATGAAGCTACTTACAGAACTCTACACTAAACATTTGAGCTTGGCTATATATGATCTGATTACAGACAAGACTTGTGTTTGCCTTAGAAATAGAAGTAAACGTGTTATATGCTCAGCTTTTGCAATAAAAAGTCACCTGTGAAATTAAATAAGTGTGATGATTTACAAATTATTTGAGGTATTATGATTTGAGATCATCAAAAGGGTGGATTGATGGCGCTCAGATTTCACCGGGAGTCAGGCATTGCTTTATTTTTGGTGCTTCAGACAGACTGCATTTAAATTGACATGCACATTTTGGTACAAGTGGAAACACACGGCATTTGAGACATGAAATGAGTCCTAGTCAGTCTGAAATGCTTGTGCTGAAGTAACATGTGATTTTTCAGTGTAGGTAAAAACTTGTTATTTCAGTGTTTTTTTTTTTAGCTTTAAAGATAATTATTGAATGTGCTCTCTTCCCAGCTCTTTTTCTTTTAATCTACACCCCTGTTCCTGTCGTAAGAGACTTTGGCTTTGTTGCATATTTAGACTATGTATATTCAGTTCATAACACATCTTTTTCTAATGTGTGTTAATTAACCATGCACCATCACTACATGGGGGCAAAACGCTTTTTGCATGAAAAGCTATCCAAAACATTAGAGCATGTTGCTATGAGTATGTATTAACTGTGTGCGCTTTGAAAATTTACACTAGGGCATGTTTTATGCTATGTTGTACATTGCACATTTTTTGCATGTTGTGCACAAATAAGAAAAGCTGCTTTAAACTAATAGCTTTTGCTATGTAATCATTTATACAGGTGTTAGTATGGGAGAGGTAAACAGAATGGGTTTATTTACATAAAATTAATACTCTTTTTATGTTCGTTTTTGTTTACGGGCCCACCATTAAATGGCTGCCTAAGAATCCAGCATGGCTGAGAATCGTGATGAAAAACGCATGGGCAGGACTGCCAAGTGCCTCAAGACACGAAGGAGTCAAGGCCACTGAACTGTACATTCTTGTTACCCTGCCAATGTATCAGTGTTGTGGAATGTGTCCTTCCTGCGTGCGATGTGACAGGAAGGAAGAAATAGACAAACATTTTTTCTAGCAAATGTTGCTAAAACATATAATTGTATTACTCATTAACGCTTCATTTGTTAAAACCGGTATGGTTTGGAATATGCAATGAGAACAGAATGGGGAGACCCTCATGCCATCTATGCTAACCAATCAGGTACAAGCATTACTGAAAACTTGTATCATTATTAGTATAGTCAGCCAAGAATGAAAGTATAAATAATGCCTCTTAGAGGGCGTGCTGGCTTCTCTTTAAGCCTTGGGCCTTAGTCTGTGAGGGAGGAGAGGAGAAGAGGCAGATGAGATCAGACATCACATGGGTTAGGTATAAGAAATGTCGCGGGTGCAGCCTGGGAGGAGATTGTGTCCGAGGAGAGGTGGGGGTTCTTGCTCATATTTTTCAGAGAAGTCCTTGCACGTCATATTTTTGGCAAGGCAGATCACATTCCTCTGTGGTCTGTGAAGGAGGGGCCTTTTCAGGAGCAGCCTCTCAGAACAGATTTAGATGCTAAAATTCTAAGTTTATGCTTTGAATAATGAACTATTGAAAGGATTCATTTGTCTTATGCATTTATTTCTCTTTATGGGAGTTTTTTGCCATTTATTAATTATCCTTGCAAGACTCACTCTTTTCTTAGAATCTCTTTAAGAGTTTTGACTGACATTTTGCGCCAAATATTCTTTTCTACATGTACTGCTTATATGCAGACTATAATATGTTCTGTATTAATGCTATTTTTCCTAATTTCCAAATTCTGTAACCGGATTGACATTTGACTAATGACTAAAGGGTCGGAAAAACTTCACTTTCAACTAAGAAAATAAAATCCTTTAAAATACTCACCAACTCTCTTTATTGGCCTAAATATTATTTGTATTTTTGATTTTTCATGTTTATGTAAAGTCGCCTAAAGGTAATACATCGTGTCGAGGGCCAAACACCTTTTCAGCGGTTAAATAGAGATAGATGAGATTTTGTGCATGATCTCCGATTTGGACCTTTCTTTTGAACAAGTAAATGTGTTTCACTCCACGTGAATGTGGTACAGGCTACACAGTTTATTTTTACATAAGTATGGTTGTTTCTTTTTCTAAACAGTCCTGCTGAAATTGGAGTACTGTTTTCATGGGACTCAACAGTGCTACAGTGTTGTAATGATCCAAAGAACATGCCCATTTTGCGCAATACACAGCATCCATTGTCATTTACTATGATGTGCCACTCTTCAAGATGATTTGTGGAACTATCCTCCAACGGAGAGATGATAGGTTTATGGGAAGTGAAGGTCTACGTCTTTCTGGAGCCTGAAATGTGTAATTGAGAGATCTGGAAATAACGGTAGCAATATACTCTAGGAATACAATAATTAAATCTAAGATATAATACACAAACAAAATATTATCAGTATAACCAACATTTCAGAAGGCATACTCCACTCTTACACCAGTCATACTACATGTTCTGAAACACACTAAACCAAATAAAACAGTTTACTGGTAACAATCACTTACTTCATACACTTTGAAAAAGTAAAAATAACTTTATGGCTTTTCAATATTCAGTTTATTAATTATATAAAAGAAATGTTTAAGGTATCAGAGTGCATTTAATTTATTAGCACATTTATTGTATTTTCCATCAGTTATGTAAAAACAATGTCCTCTAACTTTACAATACCTGATTAAGAAGAGTTATACTGTATACCTGCATTTGTAAAAGTATAATAACCTTAGTAACTTTAAATAGGTGTATTTAAAATGATTAACCTGAAATAAATCTCAGGTCAAGATTTATAAAAGCACATAGGCTTCAATGACTGAAAATACTGAACACAGATTTCTCGATTGATGAATTCAAAATGTAAACAATAATGCAGATAACAGCATTTCATTGCTTTTTTCCTAATAAATAAATTATGCTCGCTACTGTTGACATAGCTTACATTAAGGCTTTTACATAATTGTAATATAAAACAAGTTGAAGCTCTCTGGCATGTAAAATTCAGAACTTTCATAGGTTTGAAGTTAAAAGTTACAGTAATCAATCTACAATACATGCAAGTATATCTCTCCACCATAGTTTTAACAAGTCAGACCAGACCCCTTTGCAAACCCTGATAAATACGGCACAATTTAATAACCAGTTTCCTTCAATGAATCTAAACATGCTTTATAAAAAAAAAGTAAAAAACCAAAACGTTTTTCTTTCTGTTTTATAACTTCAGCATAAAAATGTTTTAGTTATGGCATATTTAGACGTTTAGAAAATACAGTAATCCGGAGGGTACATCACTGGAAGCCAATTTTCAGAAAATGATGCGCAGTGAGACCACCCAAGATATTTCATAACCTGTATGAAAAGAAAAACATAAATTAAACTTAATTACCAGAAGTTTTACTTCTCATACATCTAGATTCACACACTAGGGTTCCCAAAGAATTTGGAGATAGTAGTAATCAAAAACTGGTGGATTTTGTTATTTTCTACCAAAATAAATCTGAAATTTGAACATTTCATTTCTCTGCTCTTAAAAATCAGCAGTACTGCTTCCAATTTTGACCTACTAGCAACCAAGCCTTATACTTTGATGAGACTATATGACTAGTAAAATAATTGATAGTCAGACAGATGTTAAGTTTTGGGGGTAGAACAAGTCCCTGTGAGGAAATATTCAGAACTACAAACGTTGGTCAAGACAAAGGAAGGAGCTTGAACCAAAGGGGGAAAAAAGGGAAGGAGAAAAAAGAAAGGATGGACTCACAGGCATATTAATTGCTATATAAATAGATACATAAATGGCCATAGGCACTATAGCAGTGAAGCACAAGTTACTACTTGTGTAACGATATATCTGTAAGAGACATTAGTTAGTGATAGATTCCTTACCTTAGAATAGATTCCTGACCTTTGAATATCCCCAGGCGTCAGACTGGATCCGGAATATTTTTGCGTAGCAGTACCCTTGCGCGTCGGTAGGCGTCGTCTGCGGCTCCGCGTGCGTCGTGGGCGCCGTGATGACGTCGTCAGAGTACTTAGACGCCGCCTCCGCGTGCTGACGTCAGTTCTTAGACACAGCTTTTCTGCGCAAGAAGCGCTGAGCCATGTTAACCACTTGGATGCTAATGACAAGGGTAACTCGTCATGGAGTTTCCATTGATTTCAATGGAATTTACATGGACTCCAGGGACATGCCATAGCATCCAAGTGGTTTAAAAACCAACACTGGTGCCATTGAAACTAGGGCCCTGAAGGGGATGACCTTAACCCTAGATATCGGTTCGCAGAACAGGGAGGATGGGTGAGTCGGTAAAGAATCTATCACTAACTAATGTCTCTTACAGATATATCGTTACACAAGTAGTAACTCGTGCATCTGAAAGAGACACGTTAGTGATAGATTCCTTACCTTAGAATAGATACCCCAGCAATACCAACCCAGGTGGTGGGTCTGCGAAATAATAATCACACCAGAAAGTCCTGGAGGACGGAACGGCCACAGAAGCCATCCCTCCGGACTTGGCTGTCCAGGCAGTAGTGTCTTGCAAACGTGTGCAGCGATGCCCACGTAGCTGCCTGACAGATGTCTTGTAAGGGCACTCCCCGACCCAGGGCGGTTGTAGTCGCCGTGGCTCGGGTGGAATGAGCCCGCAATCCAACAGGGGGCTCCTTTTTAGCCAAGGAGTAACATGCCTGGATACACAAGATGATCCACCGGGAGATGGTCTGCTTGTGTACCGCTTTTCCCTTCTTAGCGCCCACGTAACCAACAAAGAGTTGGTCATCCACCCGGAACTGGCGTGTGTGATCCAAGTAGAATGAGAGCGCACGTTTTGGGTCCAGACGGTGGAGCCGCTCTTCCTCTTTAGAGGGATGCGGTGGTGGGAAGAAGGTTGGCAAGGTGATAGGCTGCCCGATGTGGAAGGCTGTGACAACCTTGGGCAGGAAAGATGGCTTAGTACGCAACACCACTTTGTGCGGATGGACAGAAAGGAAAGGTGGAGTACAAGAAAGGGCCTGGAGCTAACTCACTCTCCTGGCAGAGGTGATGGCAACCAGGAAAGCAGTCTTCAGAGTAAGAAGGCGGAGAGGACAGTTGTGAAGTGACTCAAAGGGAGCGCACATCAGAAACGTAAGAACCAGGTTCAAGTCTCACTGAGGCATCACAAACGGAACAGGAGGGAAAGTGTGTGTGATGCCCTTTAGAAGTCTATTTACAATAGGGGACTTGAACAAAGAAGGTTGATCAGGCAGCCTCAGAAAGGCTGAAAGGGCAGAAAGGTAGCCCTTGATAGTGCCCAGAGCAGAGCCCTGCTGGGCAAGAGAAAGAAGGAAGAGAAGAAACTCAGAGAGAGGGGCAGCAAGAGGATCCACAGCCTTTGCTGTGCACCATGCCACAAATCTGTTCCACCTGCAGGAGTATACCGACTTTGTGGAGGGACGCCTGGCTGCCAGAATAACGTTACAGACTTCAGGAGGCAAGTCAAATGGCCTCAACTGTTGCCGCTCAACCTCCAAGCATGGAGGTGGAGACTGGACAGGTTCGGGTGGAGGACCGTCCCCTGCTGCTGCGACAGAAGGTTCTCCTGAAGAGGCAGACAAACCAGGGGATCGACTGACATACTGAGTAGCTCTGGATACCAGTACCTTCGTGCCCAGTCCGGAGCCACAAGGATGACTTGTGCCCGGTCGCGCTTGATCTTCTTCAGCACTCTGGGCAGAAGTGGTATAGGCGGAAAGGCGTACAATAGACCGCAACTCCACTCGAAACGAAAAGCGTCTCCGAGCGAGTGCCGCCTTGGAAATTCCAACGCGCAGAACTGATGACATTGCGCGTTCTCGTCGGTGGCGAATAGATCTAACCAAGGCTCTCAGCATCGCTGAAAGCGGCCTTTTGCCACGTCCGAGTTCAGACGCCATTCGTGATCCATCATGCACCGACGGCTGAGCTCGTCCGCCCTGGCGTTCAGAGAACCTGCCAGGTGTTGAGCCACCAGGGTCACGCCCTGGCGTTCCAGCCATTGCCAGAGGCGTAGAGCCTCCTGGCAAAGGGTCCACGACCCCACCCGCCCTGTTTGTTGCAGTACCACATGGCGGTGGTGTTGTCCGTGAACACCTGCACTACACTCCACCGGACAGAGGGGAGGAATGCCTTCAGTGCTAGACGAATCGCCCGCAACTCCAACAGGTTGATGTGGAGCCGGGCCTCCGCCGGAGACCAGAGGCCTCTGATCTCCGCCTCTCCCATGTGGCCTCCGCAGCCCTGGAGGGACGCGTCCGTCACAACTACGTGCTCCGGTTGGGGAAGGGAGAGAGATCTGCCGCTGACCCAATCGCGGTCCGTGAGTCACCACTGCAGCTGTCTCGCAGTGCCCTCTGAGATCAGGACGTGGTCGGACAGGTTGCCCTGATGCTGGGCCCACTGAAACTTCAGGTCCCACTGCAGAGCCCGCATCCGCCACCTGGCGTGATGCACCAGTAGGATGCAGGAGGCCATCAACCCCAGAAGCCGCAGCGTCAACCTGACCGAGACCCGGGATAACGGCTGAAAGATGGGAATCAGAGCCTGAATATCCCGGACCCGCTGTTCGGGTGGATAGACCCGAAACCGCGCCGAGTCGAGAACCGCTCCGATGAAGAGGAGCTTCTGAGAGGGGCACAGGTGTGACTTCGGCACACTGATGGAGAACCCCAGCTGGTGCAGGAGATCTGCCGTAGTCTGGAGGTGGCTGACAACTGTCTGGGGCGAGCCCGCCTTCAACAACCAGTCATCGAGGTAGGGGAAGACTGAAACCCTTAACCTACGCAGATGAGCTGCGACCACCGCCATCACCTTTGTGAACACCCGTGGGGCGCTGGTAAGGCCGAAGGGGAGCACGGTATACTGAAAGTGCTCGTGGCCAACCGTGAACCGCAGGTAGCGCCGGTGGGCCGGCAGGACGGGGATGTGGAAATAAGCGTCCAGCAAGTCCAATGCTACCATCCAGTCTCCTGGGTCCAGGGCAGCTAAGACCTGAGCCAGTGTCAGCATTTTGAACTTCTCCTTCCGGAGGAAGCCGTTGACGTTCTGTAGGTCTGAGATAGGGCGTATCCCTGCCCCCACTGGCGTCACATGGGCCTGAAAGCACGGACTAGGAGGGTTTTGAGGCGGATGCTGCGGGGGAAGGTGTGGACTGACCTCGCCGTTGTCCCTGACCGCCACCACGGCAGTTTTCACGGCCGCCACCGCGTTGGGTATTACCCTGCGGAGCGTGGCTGGCAGCACGTGTGGGCACACCCCTTCCGTGGCCACGAAAGGAATGAAAGGCAGCCGATTGCTGGCGCGGGGCCGAGAGGCCCAAGGACTTGGCCGTAACCCTGGAGTCCTTAAAGCGCTCAAGCTCATGGTCTGCCTTGTCGCCAAAAAGGCGACGGCCATCAAACGGCATGTGCATCAGTGTGTTTTGGACATCGGCCGAAAAGTTGGCGGACCTCAACCAGGCGTGACGTCTGACCGCCACTGTCGTTGCCATCGCTCTACCAAGTGAGTCGGTGGTATCCAGCCCACACCGGATAGAATATTTGGCTGCATCCCGGCCCTCAACAAGGGCTTGGCCGAGTTTGGCCCGTACCTGCAACGGACACTCTGGCAGCACTTCCGCAACTGTATCCCACAGAGAGTGGGTGTAGCGGCCCAAGAGGCATGCGGTGTTGGAAGACCGCAGTCCCAGACTAAGGGATGAGAAGATCTTTTTACCATACTGCTCATACCTCTTGGATTCCCTGTCCGGCGGAGACGACGGGAACGCGGTCTGGGAATTGGAGGCCTGGATAACCAGGCTCTCGGGGGTGGGGTGGGTGGACAGGAAACATGGGTCGCCCTGGGCCGGGCGGTGGCGTCTGGCCACGTTCCTATCTACGGGCAAACCCGTAGCGGGCTTGGACCAAGTGCCCAAAAGAACGTTGGTTAAGGCCTCATTAAACGGCAGCAGAGGCTCGGCTGAGCATGACTGCGGCTTAAGGACTTCGGTGAGGAGGTTAGTCCTCACGGCCGCGACGGGGAGCTCAAGGCCCAAGGCCTTGGCCGCCCTCATCAACACCACACTATAGGTTGCCCCCTCCTCCATAGCCACGGTAGGAGGCGAGACAAAGCCAGTGTCAGGCGAAGTGTCTATACCACTGGCCTCCCCAAGTTCACCTGCCCAGTCCTCTTGAAACTGGCATTCACATGCCAGAGGGTCCTCAGACCCCTCCCAATCCTCCTCATCACTCATCTCCTGGTACTCAGGGTTAGGAAAAGATGGGGCCGGTTCATGGAAAATGAATTCCCCGAACGGCGTTATATGCGGCACCCACCGGCGCCGGAACTGGGTCGAGGGAGGCGTCGGGGACAGCGCCGCCCGAGGACGGCGCCGGAGGTGACACCTGAGGGGTCGGCGCCGGGGAGGTTGTCAAATCCACCGGCGACGACCCAGATCCGGAACCGGATCCAGCGGGGCCCTGCGGCGCCGGGCCCGAAGGCGCCGGCGGCGTCGGAGCCGAAGCACCCGACGGCGTCGGGGCTGAAGCCCCCGACCCGCTAGGACCCCCAGACGGGACCGCTGGGCCTGAAGGCGCCGCGGAGCCCGTCGGAGGAGAGAGAGACCTCATGGCCATGAGGAACCGCTCGATCTCCTCCGGCGTCGCGTTAGGCCCAGGGACCGTAGGGTATGAAGCCGGACGCGGCGCCTGCGATCCCGACGGGGCCGCGGGGGCGGTGCCACCTGAACCCCTGGCCGCGTCACGCGAGCGTCGGGGGAGTCGGAAGAGCGATGACGTCTCTTCGACTTCTTGTGCTTACCTGACGACTTCGACCCTGAGGAGTGATGTCGACTCCCGGAGCTATGATGGCTCCGCTCCCGCGACCGGTCCCTCGACCTCCGTCCGGACCGGGACCTCTCTTGGCGCGGGGCCGACTGCCGGAGTTTGAGTCGCTTACGGGACCGCTCCCGTCTAGCCTTCGAAGTCAGGGCCCGGCAGTCGGAACAGGTCTTGTCGTCGTGGTCGACGCAGAGACAGTGGAGACACCGACAGTGAGGGTCCGTGACCGACATCAGCCGGTCGCAATCCTCACAGGGTTTAAAACCAGGCATCCCTACCGGCACCGTTTCGGAGTCGAAGACTCGAAAAAGGAGATCAAAAGATCAAAAAGGTTTAGTCAAAAAGTGACTAAGGTACCACTTTTTCCGGATCTGCGCTGCTGGCGCGGAAAAAAGAAGAACTGACATCAGCACGCGGAGGCAGCGTCTAAGTACTCCGATGACATCATCACGGCGCCCACGACGCAGACGACGGACGCGGAGCCGCAGACGACGCCTACCGACGCGCAAGGGTACTGCTACGCAAAATATTTCCGGATCCAGTCTGACGCCTGGGGATATTCTAAGGTAAGGAATCTATTCTAAGGTAAGGAATCTATCACTAACGTGTCTCTTTCAGATACACTTGCTACCCAGAGGTAAAATGTGTTACTGATAGAATACAAATGAGTGAGCCTCATTGTCAAACAGAATAAACAAAAAAGGTCAAAACAAAACCCCATTTCATTCCCTCATACAAATTCAAAGCGACATACAAATTGAGATTGCAATGTGGAATACCCATGAACTTTTTAGGAAGTCATTTGAAAGTACAGAACATAGAGTTTAAAAATCGAGGTTCCGAGGGGGAACATGGTGGCAGGCTGACACCGGTTGCGCGAGCTCCCGGACCAAGCAGTGAAAGAACTGGAAAGGCAGCTCTGAAATAATGGTTTAAACAAGAAGAAAGAACGGCAAATCAAGAGGAGAAAAGCTTACTTACCGATTAGGACCACTGGACTACATGGGATTCGATGCGGTGCAGCAGCGGGTGATCAGGAGGCGCGCGGCAGCTTCCTGGCAGAGAACGGGTGCAGCAGCGGTGCTTCTCGGGTTCCTCCGGACAGTGGAAGCACAAGTCGGCAGCATACGGAGGTTAGGCACAGTCGAGGCAGTGTGGGGCAGCAAATCAAGAGGAGGAATAGGGAAGGTCACACTATGTATATTCAAAGAGAGCTTGTCGGCAGATCGACCTTTTCTCTGAGAAAGTCCTCAGACTGCATTGAGGTCAATGGAAATGGAACCCCCCGCCTAAGGTACCTCGGGAAGAATGTTTGAAAGGTGGGGGGTGATGCGAGTGGAGTAAACATACTGGGCTTTGGGGAGAGCGTCCCTGTCAGTGCACCAGCAGGAAAAGGAGCCCCGGTCAGGAGCCGGAGCCAGTATTAATTGAGGTCAGCACTTGAGGAAAGAAGTAAAAGCAGGAGAATGGGGTAGCAGGCTATTCGGCAGGTTGTTGGGGTCCTCCCCAAAAATAAAAATAAGGTGGTGAAGGCAGGGGGGGAAACTCAAACGTTGTGCACTAAAGAGGTACGATCTTTAGGAAAACGTTTACCGCCCCTCAGCTCCTATTTTAAGATAATGGAGCAGGTGACCAACTCACAGGGAGTAAGGAGTAAGGTGGAGGATAAGGTAACCCAGATTACTCAGTCTGCACCACTTCCTCTGGAAAATCGCTTCTTTATCTTGGCTGGGGAACCTCACATTGGGTCTGGGAGTAGTACAAACTTAAGTCCAAGCCTGGATTTAAACCTGATACCAAGCATTAACCAGAGGCTCCCCAGGACAATGGTGATGTATTCACTACAGAGGATACAATTCTAAGAGAAAATAGCCTTCAAGCTATAGAAGGAACCAGGAAAAAACGATCTTGAGTTTGCAGCAGGATATCTTTTCGAAATTTGAAATATCAGAGAGCAATCAAAGATATTCAAGAAAAGTGTGAGGTCCTGGAAGAAAAATTAGATGACATTGTCCAACGTACTGGAATTTTGGAAGGGGAGGTTCGGGCATTGTCAATGACGGTGTCATAGAACTCCAGAGATATAGAAGATCTGAAATTACAGAATAAATCTTTGAAGGAAGACTTGGAGAGGCTCAAAACGCAGTCTAGACACAACAACTTGAGAGTCCTCAACATCCCGGAGGGCTCTGAAAATGGGGATATTAAGTCCTTTATTTGCAAGCTATTTAGAGAAGGAGTTTTGCACGATAGACATGACTTAGATCTTGAGAAAGAGATTCAGAGTCCATAGAGACCCTTTGAAGTTTAATCCCGCCAGGAAGACACCCAGGAAAATTCTGATTAACTATCTAACTTATGCCGTTAAAGAGTTGGTGTTGGGTCAATTCCTGAAAGAGGGCTCTCTGAAATTTGGTGATTCTAACTACCAAATAAGATCTGACTTAGGCAAAAGAACCGCTCAGAGGCACTGGGAGCTGGGTACTACGATGAATGAATTAAGCAGTAGAGGTGCCCATGTTCAAATGAAATTCCCAGCAATGCTCAAAAGTATGTGGCGATACAAGATGTTTAATTTTACTAGCTCAGGGGAGGTTGATACTTTCCTAGCGCAGATGGATGGATAACCCTTAGTGCCAAACACACATAAGCGGTCCTATGCCGGAGGAAATTGAGTAGGGGTGAATCAAGGAACTACTATAAGCAGTAAAGCTGACTTTTCTTTTCAAACCTTTAAACATATGTATTTATCACTATTTGGGAAGGGGGGGGTCACAAATGGCCGGTTATATCGCCCAGGGAGGAACGAGGGGGTGTCCCAGGGGGGTGAGGGATCACAGGGTGTAGGGAGCATAGGGAAAAAATAAAATAAAATGTTCCTCTTTTTACTACTCTCCAATTCAATTGAGACTATGGGCTCCGTTTATTTGGGAAGATTGACCAAGGGTCTATGTTTAAGAAAGTGAAGAAAATGAAGAAGCCTAATAGAAACAGAGGTTGGGAGTTCAAGAATGGATAGGTTAAATTTACTAAATCTCCTAACCTGGAATGTTAATGGTATGAGAGATAAGAGGAAAATGGCCCGGGTGACAGAATATCTTAAAAACAATGAGGCACAAATTATACTGCTGCAAGAGTCCCATCTGTAAAGGAGGGAGTGTAGTTTATGATTTAACAAGTTGCAGTGGGTCCAGGAGGTAGTGTGTTCAGACCAGAGAGGAAATACCAGAGGAGTGGCTTTCATTATTAGAGATAATTCTGGAATAAGATTAGTTAAATACGAATCTGATTTTTCAGGCAGATGGTTAGTGGCCACACTTTTGATCCAAGGTGGACCAATTGTCTGTGCAGTATACTAAGGAGTTAGTTCGGACCTCGAGAGTTAGATATATCAGCCCTCCTATAATATTCTCTAGATTGAAAAGTATGATAACAGGATTTAATCTGGTAGATGTTTGGCGCAATAAGATGGGGGTTGTAAGGGATTTTACCTTTTGTAGTAAAAAGTACCCTCATCATTCTCAGATTGACTACTTTATGGTAGACAGGAGTTATAGGAGGATGTGGAGGCGGTATCCCATGTGCTGGCGGTGTTGTCAGATCATTCCTCGGTGGCCCGATCGCTAAGGTTAAATCAAAAGGTGGGGCAGAGAAGGTGGACATTGGATAGGACTATCCTATTAGACAAGGAGGTAGTATTAAACTTAGTGGAAAGAAAGGTGGACTTTTTTCAGTTTAATGAGGGTTCTGTAAAAAGCAGAATAGTTTGAGATGCGTTCAATGCATATATAAGGGGAATACTTAGTTCAATAATAGTCGGTAAAAAACAGCTGGTAAAACAGGAAGATGAGAATAGAATAAGGGGAATCAAGGCCAGAGAAAGTGAGCTTCAGAAGGCTTCGATGGAAGGTTCAGACAGAGTATTGGAGGGGTTGCAGGCTAAATATCAGGCGCAGGTGAACAAGAGGATACTAAACAAGTGGAAAGTGAGCAAGCTCAAACATTTCGCATATGGGGAAAGGTGCACCTCACTGCTAGCTCGGAAGGCTAAAACGGATAGGGCTAGGAATTCAATACAGAGCTTGATTAGTAGAGAGTCAGGGGAATCACTGTATTCGAATGTAGATATAGGTGGGGAAGCCTGAAGCTATTTCAGTAACCTCTATAGTGAAGATTTGTAACCCAGGCGGAAAGCATAGAGACATGGTTAAGGAAGACCGACCTTCCCAAACTCTTAAATGAACAGAAGAGAGTGCTAGAGTGTGAGATTACTGAAGAGGAGATTAGGGCACAGTGTAGAAGGATGGCAAGAGGTAAGGCAGCCGGGCCAAATGGGCTTCCAGTTGAGATTTATATCCATAGACAAAATAGCCCCAGTCTTAAAAGATGTATTCAATGAAATATATATTAATGGGGAAAGGGTTCCAAGTTCCTGGTCGGATACCACAATAACTATGATATTGAAACCGAATAAAGACCCACAGGGAGTGGATTCGTATAGACTGATATCTCTTTTAAACTCAGACTATAAGATCTTCTCAGGATTGTTGCATCAAGAGTGGCAAAGGTAATAAAGGTAGTTATCCACTCGGACCAAAAAGGTTTTATCCCTGGGAGACAGCTAAACGATCTTACGTTTTTGATGATGGGGGTTATAGATCTGCCAGAGGTCCAGAATTTACCCTTGCCCATAGCAGTAGTGGATGCATCCAAGACTTTTGATCAAGTGCATTGGGCATATTTATGGGAAACGTAGAGTAGCTTTGGCTTCTCGCAGAATATGGTTAGGGCTGTACAAAATCTGTATTATCTTCCAAGAGCTAAGGTACTGGTTAACGGTGAATTGTCAGACTGGTTTGCTATTTCAAGGGGCACCAGAGGCAAGGTTGTCCCCTGTCCCCTATCCTTTTCAATCTGTATATAGAGCCTTTTGCTAATTTGATCAGGGAAGATCATACCCTTTAAGGGCGGGGGTTTAAAGCTAAACTAGCTCTACATGCAGATGATCTGATCCTATATACTATTAATCTGCATGATGCTATCACTAATCTGATGGAGAAGGCAGAGAGTTTTGGTCTAATCTCAGGATATAAGGTCAATGAGGAACAAAATGAAATAATGGAGTGGAATCAGTGTATGAGGAGTCTGGGGGCCATAACTCAAATGAGCTATCTAGGAGTATTGATAACACAGAAATGATAAGATATCCCCAAAACAAACTGGAAGAAAATCAGTCAGGAGATAGCTAATCTGTTGGTAAAATGGGCCAACCTACCTCTAAACATCTATGGTCGGGTGAATCTTATAAAAATGATTATCCTCCCCAAAATTACTTTCCTTTGCAACGCAGTTCCTTTGACTTTTCAGAAAGAGGATATAGCCAAGATACAGGGGAAAATCTGGAGTTTTATATGGGCCTCAAAGGGTCCGAGGATAGCTTGAAAAAAGATGAGGAGGAGGCTGGAGGCTTGGCGTTCCCTGATCTACTGGTGTATTGTTATGCTTTCCACTTTAAGAATTGTTGTATGCTCGCAAATAAGGTAGATGAGTCATCCATAGGCCTGCTGTTTGAAGCAATGTTGGCGGATGTTCCTCAGGGTCAGCATCACTTCCTTATTAAATACGGAAATCAGAATGTTTTTAAAAAAGTGAGGTTAAAGATTCTGAGGTCTGCCTTAAGAGCATGGGTTTATCTGCGGAAAAGGTGGGGTGTTCCATATTACTCAACACGAGCTCCAATTTGGGAATCCCCAGGTACCCCGGAATGTTTTAGAGATCAACTTAGCCTCTAAAACAGGGGGGGGGCTAGACTTCGGGGCAGACCTTAAAGCAGGTTCAAGCCTAGTGAGCTGGGAAGTGCTAAGCAACTGTACCGGGGAACACCTGACGAGATTTAAGTATTATCAATTATGTTCATGGTGGGCAACACAGGACTGGGTAGGAGAGGAAGATGATTCAGAGCTGGACCAGATAATGAGAACTGATCGATGGGTAAAGGAAGTCTTGTATTGGTATTGGGTTTTCTTGGAGGCGGATGAGAAGATTAATAACGACATTTCCAACCTATGAGCAAATAAGCTTGGGGTCTGTGATGTGAAGTAAATGTGGTTTGATTCCTTTTTATCTTGCGTACGGTGGTGAAACCTGCTTCACTCAAACGTAATCATCTTTTTACCACCCATTGGGTTTATTGGTCTCCAGCGAAAATATCAAAGATCACAGGTAATAATTATAATTGCCCAAGGTGTTTGCTCCCATCTGCAAATGATCTAAATTTGTTCTTGCAGTGTCCGAAGATTACCTCTTACGGGATTTCAAAATGTGACTTTTTGGGTGAGGTGACTGGTAAACAGATCAAGGTAAGCCCGCGTCTCGTATTTTTTGGGCTACATCAAGATGAGACTGTGCGGCTAAATTCAGCTGCCTCCAAGTTTAATTTTTATGTTTTGTTGGCGAGGCGAGAGAACTGTAGATCATGGAAAGCCGAAAGTGCGCCATCTTTTGCAGAGTGCCTTAAAAGCATTATATGTACGAGCCAGTCAGATATGGCGTGTGACCCAAGGAGCCAAGATAAGATTTGGTCAATTTTGGTTAAATGGAGAGAGAAGGCGAGCGGGTCCGATGATTAAGCCAAACATGCTGTAGGTCTCTGCCTCTCCTCTTATGTTGGGTCCCTATCGTAAAGGCGATGGAGATGGCGTGTAAACCGCAGAATACTTGTGGGGACGTGCCCTCATCTCCTTTCCCAGGGCGACTAACAGGGATAAGAGCCACCCAGCAAGAGAGAGTTAGCAGAATGAGGACAAAAAAATAAATACATAACATTGCCTAGAATTCTTCACATCAGCCATATGCAATTTACTGGTGCTCTAATTTATAAAATAGGGTTTGCTATTTTAAGTAATTTCTACTGTGGAGTTCATATAATCTTCCTCAAACCGGATGCCCTGAAAATCTTTGACATGCAGTTTTTACACTTGCCAATTATTTCTTCATCATGGATTGAATAGGAAATATATCCACTGCATCATTAACATACAGTACATCATATCCTCATAACACCAGTGCGTTAAGAGTTCTTGTAGCAGGATTAGTCAGGTTGGAGACAAGATCATTGGGGATGTTACTTAAGCCGCCAAATTAGCTAAATAAACTGTATGTTTATTGAGTTTTTACTAATAGGACAAAGATTACAGAAAACTAAAACAAGCACTAATGCAGCTTATGTTAGCAGCACAGAGATTCCAGAATAAAAATGGGCCATCACTTTTATGTTCATCACCTATTATTTGTGATATACTACTCGTCCAAAGTGCCACTGCAATTTTTCTTTGTTTAGCAAGGGTACATTATTTGAGCTGGATGTTTAGAAAGTTCAGCTTTTTTTTAACAATGGCAATAGCTTATTTCATTGGTGTGCACTGGTTCAATGTCATCACCATCTCATTTATTAATGGTAGTAGTTGGCAATCTGCCACTACATTATGGTCGAGTTGGCGAAGGTCTTTGCCTAAACAGATCGAGCCACTTTTTTAGGTCCCGGCTAGACAGTGCATGCACTCTCTCGAAGAGACAGGTTTTCAATCTAGGGCTTCAGCCCGCCCACAGGCTTACCATTTGCTTGCTCTATTATCACTCTCATATGCTTTGTCCCTATTTGTCCATGGCCTGAATGCATCATGTATTTTCTTGTGTTTAGCCCTCCCCCAGAGCATGGACCAAGTACTCATGTCAATCCACTGCTCTCGTTTTAGGAGCTACTCTCCATACGAGTGCTCGTGCTTTCAATCGCTCCGTCCTAGGTCTCCTGTTGCCTCTTTCGCCCTCCCCACCGCCCCATCTCAACCCCAGCTAGCTCGCCCTAGCATCAGAACGCAGCTTTATCTGTGCAGGAGATACATGCAGGAAAACTTAAGAAAGCATAAGGTACATTTTCTTCTCACTTGTTCCAAAACAAGGAATTTATTGAACACATCGTCAGGTGTTATTGTAATTTAAATTCATTTAAAATATAATATACCTGAGACTGAGTCAGCAAAATGTTAAAGCACATGCTTTGTTGCGTTTGGCTACTTTAACAAGTTTGTAATAAAAAAAAACTGAAATATATAGCACTCCTTTCCAACAATTACATGGAAAATTCCAGTTCAGTTTAAGGTAATCGAAGATCATTTCTTTGTGCTTATTCTGGAGGCAGTAGAGCCCATAGTGCCATCTTGTGGTCAAAATATGAGTGTGTGGGATATTCCACCATAAAGAATATCAGTGCCGCCTCATCCTCGTAGGTTGCACACTTCTCCTTAGGCACAGACTATTTGTTTTGGCGCGCTTTAGGGAAAGACCGCTTTTCATATGTTTAGTCACAATTTGCCTGGTTTGTAGAATTTAAGATCATTGCCCTCAGAAAAAACGTGTCCTGGCTTTTTGTTCAGTAGAGTCGGTTATCATTCACCTGCCTGGTACCGCCTAAGGTTTGTAGCGCCGGGACACTCTTCGGAGTAGCTGAGCGCTATATAAAACACACAATAACATAATATAACGGTTTTCAAAGATGTTATTTATAGTTACTTTTTGGATGACCCACATGGTTGCATAACTTGATATTAATTTGGCAGGTGTGTTAGTATTCATAAGGCAAAAAGCATTAAAATACTGTAATATAAAAGGCTAAAAAACATTAACAAGCCTAATAGCTCTTTCTTGCTATCACAACTGGAGATAATCATTCTGAAGCCCTGATTGGCTCGATCACTCCATTGTTGCACCATTCCTTAACTATAGTCTTCACTTCTGTGCATGCAGACAATGGTATGTTTCCAACAGTTTGACTAGACAAGAATTTGTTTTTAATTTTATTTCATGTTTGAAATCTTTCAGACATCCACATTTCTTGCTCAACACTGCTTTATATTGTTCAAGAATGGTGCACAATTAATATTTTTTGATGATGAACAGATGTGGAGGCTGACATGGGTTTATTACCATTCGGAGCTGCTATTCTAACCAACCATCCTAAGATGTTCATATTTTAACCCACCATAAATACAACTGTACTGTGTAGATCCTGAAGCAATCTTAAGTACTTCACAAACCACTGAAACAGAGCGTGGAACAACAGTGCTATGAGAAGCGGTGAGCAGTAGTACACTCTGGGCAGAAGTGCTTAATTTGGGATTCCATCCTTGTCGCCAATTTCTTTTATGAAGTAATGAGTTAACAGGAAGCCTTTCAGTACGTTTAATCTCTTAGGACTCTCACATGAGTATGTCGTTACAAATCCCATGGTGAACGTTATCTCCCTTCCCCAACTTTTAATCTAACTGTGTGGTGTGCCGCGTGCACACACACGAAAGGGAGCAAGGACTGGGTGGGTAAGATTGGTGTTAGAATTTTGTAAATACAATAAGCTATTTTCCGCATATTATTCAGTTCTCAGTTCACATCTCACATGCATGAGACCTTGTTTTGAAAGCCTGAAATGTTTTATGATGCAGAAATTAATCATTGTGCAACTTCTAGCAGATAATTAAATAAATCACTCTTCTACTCATGGAAAGGACTCGAGAGAACCAATGAAGAAAATCTGCCATCAATAGGCAGTTTGAAGGAGCAGAATAAGTGACTTACCAAATTCTAAATCCAACTGAGGCCCACCCATTGCCCATGTTATATTCGGTTTGATGCGTTTCCACTCCTCCCACAAATAAATCTGAGAACAGCAACTTACATTTTAGCTTCCAGTTTCAAATTCTGTCACAGTTATAGAAAGTTTTAAATTTTCACTTTAAAAATGTTCTTCTTTATTTATATATACTTTGTTAATCTGTTATTATTTAATTTTTTAAACAGTCGACTACAGACTGAGTAGGTGTCACAGATCCCCTGGAGTCACAGGAACACAGCTTAAGAACCACAGTTTTACGGAATTAGATGAAGAAACACTTCCCATTATGTAGCTACATTTTCCAGCAGGCAAAGCACTGTTAAGAACGCTGTCTACCTGTGCCTGGCCAGAAAAAAAAATATTCTACACATTCAATATTTGTAAGACAGCATTTTCTCAACAACTCATACAATAGACACGTGATTTTTCAGCTTAGACATTTTGAAAGTTAAAGATTCAAACATCACTAATTATAGTTTTTACACTACCAATGGGTTTGTAAAAAGAAATGTTTCGATGTGATTAAGCATATTTCTCTACCATTAAAGAAAGGAGAAGAAAGCTAAAGACAAGTTATTAATTCTCATACTGGCTCCTCGACCCAAATAACTGAAAACCCTCCTCTTATCTCCTACCTAACCCCGGCTCCCCAGTGACAGACTTGTGCTTTTGATTGATTTGTCCAAGATCTATCACAGACACGACCCTTCAGCAGTAGTATTTTTTACTTGTATAAGTGGTGTAACAGTATCTTGTTCCTCTTTAAATGTCCATCTGCAAATGTGTTAACAACAACTTCTAGTCCCATGAAAGCAATTTGCTCAGAACAAGTTCTCACTATATATATTTCACTCACAAAACGTTGGTGAGGTTACAACTCAAGGCACAACTTGGCCACCATCAATGTTTTCTCGGGGTGGTCCACTTTTTTTCCTGTGCAAATGGCAAAGTGGTGCATTCAGCATGGCTGGTGGCTTGAGTTATACGGACTGTTGTGTTTTCTAAACCATGACCAGTGAATCTTAAGGTCTTTTTCGGGTCTGAATCTACTGGACCATAACTACTGGGTTTTTTAAGTACATTTCCATTTTTTATGCAAAAGTTTGGCATCCAAGTGTTTAGCTGTTTTTTGCTGCTGGCCCAAGCATTTTACTTATGGGACATCAAATGGAAAAACGCTCTATCCAGACAATCAACTAAAAACACAACTAAAAAAACAACTAAAAAAAACTAGAACTTTTTTCACATCTGTATGGAACTGCACAAAATTTGGCATAAACAACTAGGATGACTACAATAAGCAATTGTCAAATTTGGTGCGGAACCATTAACAGGGGACCAAACATTAAAGCAAATAAAACAAGCATTTACAATGCAATAGGTCTCGCAGCATTAAAGTTTGAGTTATTGGCATTGTGTATGACAATGCGTTGTACAATTTTTTTAGCAAACTTTGAATTGGTGAGCAGTGAGTGTGTGCAAGAGTATGCTGTTCTTGAAAGCAGTGTGGTAGAGAGTGCAGGAATTAGGGTTACCTGAGCAATGTGGATGATGCACGTCATGCACGGGGCGGACACAGTTATTATTCACACAGCTCTGATGATGCACCTTAGGCACGGCTCACAGCTGTTATTCACACAGCTCTGATGATGCACCTCAGGCACGGGCTCACAGCTGTGATTATTCACACAGCTATGATGATGCACCTCACGCACGGGGCTGATGCAGTTATTATTCACACAGCTCTGATGATGCACCTCAGGCACGGGCTCACAGCTGTTATTATTCACACAGCTCTGATGATGCACCTCCGGCACGGGCTCACAGCTGTTATTATTCACACAGCTCTGATGATGCAACTCATGCACGGGCTCACAGCTGTTATTATTCACACAGCTCTGATGATGCACCTCAGGCACGGGGCTGACGCAGTTATTATTCACACAGCTCTGATGATGCACTTCAGGCATGGACTCACAGCTGTTATTATTCAAACAGCTCTGATGATGCACCTCAGGCACGGGCTCACAGCTGTGATTATTCACACAGCTCTGATGATGCACCTCACGCACGGGGCTGATGCAGTTATTATTCACACAGCTCTGATGACGCACCTCAGGCACGGGCTCACAGCTGTTATTATTCACACAGCTCTGATGATGCACCTCCGGCACGGGCTCACAGCTGTTATTATTCACACAGCTCTGATGATGCAACTCATGCACGGGCTCACAGCTGTTATTATTCACACAGCTCTGATGATGCACCTCAGGCACGGGGCTGACGCAGTTATTATTCACACAGCTCTGATGATGCACTTCAGGCATGGACTCACAGCTGTTCTTATTCACACAGCTCTGTTGATGCACCTCACGCATGGGGCTGTCGCAGTTATTATTCACACAGCTCTGATGATGCACCTCAGGCACGGGCTCACAGCTGTTATTATTCACACAGCTCTGATGATGCACCTCACGCACGGGCTCACAGCTATTATTCACACAGCTCTGATGATGCACCTCACGCACGGGCTCACAGCTGTTATTATTCACACAGCTCTGATGATGCACCTCCGGCACGGGCTCACAGCTGTTAATATTCACACAGCTCTGATGATGCACCTCAGCACAGGGCTCACAGCCATTATTATTCACACAGCTCTGATGATGCACTTCACGCACGGGCTCACAGCTATTATTCACACAGCTCTGATGATGCACCTCACGCACGGGCTCACAGCTGTTATTATTCACACAGCTCTGATGATGCACCTCACACACGGGGCTGACGCCTCCTGAAAGTGCCTGTATTTCTGAGCCTCCCTTGAAACTTGAAAGAGAGGCAAATAAGTGATGCACCTCACGCATGGGCTCATGACATTCATATCACTAACTTTTAGAGCGCTTTAATCAAAGCGCTATACAAACCGACAAATTAATTGAGTGGCACAGGAGTTATGTGATGATGTAAAAAAACACAAAGCACTGGTCAAGCCAATAGGTCTCGAGTCCGAGGTGCGTGTAGGCACTCAACACCATAACATAAATGAAGGTAGCACACATCCTTGCACTTATAGATCCATACATCAAACCACTGACTCAGTCTTGCCTTCGCCCACTTTCCCACCCACACTGAAACCCTCCCCACAATCACTCAACCGGCATATGCAGGATCAATTAAAAGAAAGCAAAAAAAGAAACAAAGTCATTACCTAACTGTGGTAGGCGCTTACGCTCTAGAGCAGCAAAACGGCAATGCCTTTGGACAACGCTTAATATGCCGACCCGCTCTTCCCTGCAAAGTTCGCCTCAGAAAGTTCCTGAGGGGCAGAGTCCAGTCTGAATCATCCAGCCGATCGACATTAACATATCCCATTCGGACAGGCCATCGAGGCTGGTGTTCGTCGACTATATGGGCTACAACCGACGCAGGATATCCCAGCACCGCGGTCACCTCAGCAAAGCCGGACAATTTCTCGCACCCCGCCGCCGGCTGCTAAAGTTTACCGAAGGCGGGCAGGCGCAGCAGCTACATGCTGTGGCAGGAGCGTGTGCATTCTCCAGGAGCCCGCGGCCAATAATCAACCGGGTGAGCATCCTTCCGCCTATCCGAAGACATGGTACAGTCTCTGAGGACCAACTACCAATGAACAGCAAACTGAAGCTCCCCGTCCAATCCCATGAAACAAGCTTTTTCCGGACCAATCGACGTGCGGTGAAGGAGTGCCAGCCAACTGCGGGTCAATTACGGGTCTGTCTGGGGGCACAGTGGGCAGGCAGGCGGTCGTTGTCCCCGCAGCCTTGGCCATGGCGACGCAGAGCCGCGAACACATCAAGGGGATCTTGAAGAACAAGAGCACGGAGAGTGGCCCTTCTGTCCTAGCCAAAGCCAAGCACCAAGAGGCGCAGCACTGCGGGGAGGAAGACCAGAGGTGTGTGTGCGCATGCGTGTGTGTTGGAGCGAGCTTCCCAGGAGACAGGAGAAAGCACGTGAATGTGGCTTGCCCGCCTGGCACTCAGTAATAAATAAAATATTTGCCTGAGATGTTGTACTAAAAAACAAAGGCGCCATTACTTAACTGACGTATTAAAGCATTTAAAAAATCCGTACATATTAAAGCACGTCAATATGGAGATTTTTGGATACAATAATCGCCCGACATACTGTACGAAAAAACGCTAAATTGTAAATATTAAAGCACGTGAATGTCATTTACAACAATCAAGCCCTTGCCCGCTTGACATTTACTAGCGCCAGCAAGGCGCCTCTTGATTTTAAACACACACAGCTTTTACAACCCAGCTACACAAAAAAAAGCAAAACCTAATTGCAGCCTGCAGCCTGCTTAATGATGTGCGCGAGGGAGTCACAAACCCAGAGTAGGAACAAAACTGAAAGTAAAGGAAACTGAAAGTTGGAAAAGATAACGTTCAAAGTTCACTGTGTCTGTGTAAGCGCGCATTGCAAGGGAATTGCGGCCTGCTCAATGGAGCGCGCGTTCTCGTGCGCGTGGCCCGCTGAAATTGCCTCCTTGGAGAAAAAATGCGCACGGCCAGGTGCTGTCTCCTGCGAAGCAGACTTGCTAACAATAGGTCTCTGGCTAGACCGCGTTTCGCGCGGTTAACGCCACGAGACCTAAAAATGAGCTTTTAACAAACGTGGCTGAATCATAACTACACAGTGGAGACTGCCACTTTATAATATATGTATTACACAGACCGTTTGTGTAGTTATGTTTACGTTTTTAAAATGAAAAGGCATTTTTTTATTTCCAAAATGATGCTTTATAATGAATCTGGATAAAACATTCTAATCCAAAAGCTTATCAGATATGGGTTTGGCGAGTCATGTTTCATGCAGATTCGTAATGTGAAGCTCCCCCCACCCAAAAAAAAGGAGTAGGGGGTAAAAAAAGAGACATTCCCATGTTAACTCACATAGGAATCACGGATCTCCACTAGAGGGGGGAAACGTCTAATCAGAAGTACACCTAATTTGGAATGGAAGGAAAACTTTACTTAAGGAAGTGCTTTAGCCAAATTTGGTGTAAATCCATTTAGTAGTTTGAGAAAATGTACAAATTCTTTATATGGATGGACTTGAAATGATTAAAAGAAAGTTACTTACCTGTGGCTGCAGTTCTCCAACATTGGTATCGTTTATATATTTAGATGCTTGAATCATTCCCAGCATGAAGACTGAGAATGATTCAAACATGTGAATACATAAAACGTTTGAGGATGAAGATATCTGAACCACAAATTAGCGCATCAATGGAGGATTCCAATTAAGAAACATAAATGCATGCAATTGGATGATGAAGCATGTTATCACATTGCACATTGTTGAATCTGCTAGCCCTGTGCACCACCGAAAGACATGCACAGCAGGGGTTACCTGCCTGTGACTGTTTGGGTGCAGGGCCTGGCAACAGGCAAGGCCCTATGACAAATATCCACTGGGCTAGGCCAAGGCAGAGTACAATGGGGATTGGCTGCAGGAAACTGTTGAATGTGGTAGATGATTTAAAAAAAAAAAAAAGATATAAAAACGTATGCTTAGTGTTGGTTACAACACCTCAATGCAGGTTTAAAAATCCTTATAAATTCATTTAGAAATGCAAAGCTTATAATATTCATACTAAAAGCACTACGTAACGAATACTGAAATCTATAAATAGTTTTCATAATCTCTTTTATAGTGTTAAGGATAATGGGCTAGGTAATCTCGTCTTTTCATCTTTAGGATTTACGACAATTGTAATTGCATCTAGGACATCTAGGTATGGGGTTATGAGCATTCAATTGGTGGGCATGTTAAGGTTTGCATGCTTCTTTTGCAAATTATGGATTGCGGTCCTACCATGACTTGCGAAGTTATATTAAAATAATGCATATGACTAGTAAATAGAGAAGAACGTGTGGCGCCGTCCCCGGGCGCGCAGAGGTGCTGCTGCTGCAAAAAAAATTCCGGATCCAGTCTGATGCCGGGGGATATTCTAAGTATAGGAATCTGCGGCTAGATGTCTATCAGATAGGGCACATCTTCCAATCATAATTCAAGAAACTATTATCCAGGTACAGGAGAAATATAAGAATAGGTAAAAAAAAACATCTAATAAGGAGCAGGGAACTGATGCAGATAAGAAACCTATACAGTCATGAGCAAGGGCAGGACCTAAATCCCTCTCTGTATACTGTATGAACAATTAAATAGTTCATGGTCAGATCCAATGAAGAGATGTGTTTCAAGTATTGCTCTTCACAGATCTTCCAAAGTTCTCTGGGGAGAATAATAGAGTTGTGTGTTATGCAACATATCGTCCGCTGCCAGCAACAAACTTATTCTACTGCAGCCTGTAATGATTTAAAGATTCAAATGATGGCTTTGACCTGTGGTTTCTTTTTTGTTGGCAAGGTAAGATATAAAGACAAGAACTAAATCTAGATAGATTCCTTTTGGAAGGTTCACAAGGTTGGCAGACAAGGTACTTTAAACTTCACACTGGTCTTAAAAGGGTGCAGAGGAGGTTTTCCAAAAAATAGGTGTAGTTACTTTTCAACCCCAGGAATCATCCATACTGTGGCATGTAGCCCTATCCTGAGTAGATGATCTACAAGCACCACAGTTACAACATGGCAGATGAGAAAGAAGCAATGCCTTTCTAGCTTAAGGTCTGCTGCCGGAAGAAAGTGGAGGACCTTTATCAGGAGAAATATCTGAAGGTTGTCCAACTTAAACAGGGCCTTAGTATGATGATCCTAACACACCGTTGAGTCAAAACGAACATCCTAATGAATTTAACAGGATGGCAAGCACTGGTACTAAACCTTCCAAACTCATCCTCTGTCTAAGACTGAACCAGAAGTTTGCAAAGATTACCTTACATTAAGCAAGGACTCTGTTTTGGTGGATCCAATTGCAGGGAAGTTGGGGACAGTGGGTTAGGGCGACATTTCAGTTTCCAATATCATCATTCATTACCATTTATGTTTGATGTCCTAGATTGACTTCAGCAGCGGATACCATTGTGTAACATCAGATATCATCCATACGGAGATCAACAGAGATTGCAAGTCCACACAGCAGTGCTCGCAGAAGCTCAAGATAAAGGTTTAACCATGTGAGGCCCAAGGCGGGTGCCTGGAATACTTCACATGAAAATGTGACAATATAGGATTTTACAAGCCCAGTGCTCACCCTCTGAAGTCAATTTGAGAGGAAGGAAAGAACCAGCTCAGGCCACTGCTACTGAAAACCATTCAGGCTCTCAAGATGCACAGTCCTTTTCAAAGTTAAAAGAGCACTCATTACAAATAATTTCTACTACACCAGCGTAATCATGTATAGTTTGTGTACTGAAAAATTCCTGAAATTATGCTACAATGCCACACTGCACAATTGCGCACCATTTGCAACAATAATTTGGTGAGAGCACACAGGAGCAACACAAGCAACCAGAATGCAAGTGGCTGCTGTTTGTTGCACTTGTATTTTCTGTGCACTTTAAGTGAAATGTATACTTGTATCAAAATTGACACAAGGACACATTTTGAGCTAAAATAAAGCGATCTTCCTTTGTGAAAAGTATCCGAGAGCTCTTAACATCTACCATTGGTAAAACTAGATGGTGGATCTACAGCAATTAGAACACTTGCAAAGAAATTGACTGGTTAGAAAATTAGAAACAACATTTAAGGTAAAAGAGGGGGGGGGGGAGTGTAGATATAGATTAGTGTACACGACTCATAACTCAAAGCACTATCAGTAAATCAATCTCTATTTTTATAATAAAAAAGTATTTTAGTTTCAACTCAACGCATTAAAAATAAAATTACCATATTCATAAGTAGCACAATTCCCCTTGAGGTCTGGCTCTAATGTTTCACTGGCAAATCCCTGTCCCACTGGCTCTTCCTAATGTAGTAGAGGTTTTTCCCTGTCAACCGATAGTTGCATCCAGGGAATGCTCACTAGTAGTCCTTAACTCATGAGTCCATTCCAACTGTTAGAAAACAGTCAAAAGTTTATTTGGTGCCACAACACCTGTAGCAGGGAGTCCCCTTCTGGACTGGTAGGCCTGTAGCCAGTCTTCCCTCTCCAGCAGCGTTGAAGCGTGCGTCTCAGTGGATGCCACATCCACAAGCCCTTGCAAGGCTCCAGACCTGCTCAGTGAGTCCGTCTGCATGCAGGAGGTGTATCAGCACTTGGCAAGCACAGGCTCTACTGGAGCTTGCACTTCCGGCTCCAGCAGCTCACAATCTGTGTCCCAGCGATGTGGCGAATCACTCATGACATTCTCTTCAGTCCACGGGGCAGGTCGGGCACAACCTTCAATGCTTCTTTTGACCCACGGGTCACATAGCTTGCTATATGGTGTTCCTGCAACAATGCTGTGCAGGGTTTACTCTAACCACACATCACTCAGATCATAGCTTTCTTCACAGAAGCCCTCTCCTTGCATAAACAGGTCACAGACAGATATGCCCACAGGCAATGACCCGATCAGAGCAGCAGCTGTCTCCTCCCAGCTCGCACCAGGAATCCTCTAGACAGGGTTCCCCACTGGACCTCGCTCCCTCCAACATTCTGGTACTTCTCACATGAACACTGGTCTTGGAAAGCAGGCTGGTGCTCCAGAGCAGATAGTCTTGGTTTCCCTGGGTGATGCCCCCCCGCCCTCCCCCCCCCAGCAGGAAGATTAGGAGGCCTTGGTCTCTACTTCTGGTCACAAGCACAGATGTTGCAGAGCTCCACCAACCCCAAACAGCCTGCCTGGCTCCTTGGCAGATCACAATTTTGGGGTCTCCTTATAGTACATTTCAGGACACCAAATGAGATTTAGGATCTGGGTCTTTAAAGTTTTAAGTTGAAGTTCAGCTTCTTTTGAAGTGCACACTTCTCGTCTACTTCCTTCTCTTGAACGGCCGTCTGTAACAGCAGGAGTGACTCCGAAGTGGATGGTCCCATAAAACAGGCCATGGGAGTGAGAAACAAGTTACTTACCTTCGGTAACGCTTTTTCTGGTGGATACAGTATCTGCCTGTGGATTCCTCACTTTATGAATATCCCCCTGCGTCAGCAACGTTCGGAAAATTCTTTTGTAGCACGCCGGCGTGGACAACATCATAGGAGCACAGCATCGCGCGCGACTCTGACTGACTCCTTATTAGACCTACGTCGGCGTGATGACATCAGTTCCGCCCTTTTTTCCGTGCCTTCGAGGCACCCGGACGGACCAATGACAGTAGATATATACAAATACAGTGTACACAGTACATAATATCCAAAAATACACACATAGTGTGTAGACAATATAAGAAATACACCATATAAACACATAATGCAATTAAACATTGCCATAAACTCAGGTATAGAAGAGTGGACAACGGGGAGGCGGGTGGGTCAGTGAGGAATCCACAGGCAGATAACTGTATCCACCAGAAAAAGCGTTACCGAAGGTAAGTAACTTGTTCTTCTGATGGATACATCTGCCAGTGGATTCCTCACCTTGTGAATAGATTCCCACAGCAGTCCCCACTCCCGGAGGAGGGTGTCCACTCCTCTATACCAGAAAATCTTGAAGGACAGAGCGCGCAAAATGGCCTTCCCTCCTCACCTCACTATCCAAGCAGTAATGCTTTGCAAAAGTGTGGCGGGAGGTCCATGTCGCTGCTCTATAAATGTCCTCTACAGGTACACCTCTAGACAAAGCAGATGTTGATGACTTTGCTCTAGTAGAATGAGCACTTATACCCACTGGAGGTTCCTTACCAGCAAGGGCGTAGCAGATCTTGATGCAAAAAATAATCCATCTTGAGATCGTACGCTTGTGAACAGCTCTTCCTTTCCTGCTGCCAGCAAATCCCACAAAGAGTTGACCATCGACTCGATAGTCTTTTGTTCTATCAAGATAAAAGCTCACCGCCCTTTTAGGGTCTAGACGGTGAAGCCGCTCCTCCTCCTTGGAAGGGGGAGGATAGAAGGTAGGTAGGATAATGGACTGTCCTAGATGGAAGGGAGTTACCACCTTAGGCAGAAAAGCAGCCCTGGTCCTAAGAACCATTCGTTCAGCATGAATTGTCAAGAATGGAGGCTTTGAACTAAGAGCTTGAAGCTCACTTATCCTCCTTGCCGAGGTAATTGTAACTAGGAAAACCGTCTTAAAAGACAACAACCTTAAGGGACAATTATGTAAAGGTTCGAAAGGCAAACCCCATCAGAAATGTAAGCACCAAATTCAAGTTCCATTGAGGCACAATAAAAGGAGTAGGAGGATATTTATTTGTAAGGCCTTTCAAAAAACGTAAAACAATAGGAGATTTAAACAATGACGGCTGATCCAGCAAACAGAGAAATGCCGACAAGGCCGAAAGATATCCCTTGACTGTAGCCACAGCAAACCCTTGCTGAGCTAGAAATAGAGCAAATTGTAGAATATCGGATAAACGAGCCTTCAAAGGGTCAATAGATTTCTCTCTACACCAAGACACAAATTTCAACCATCTGTACGAATAGATTGACTTGGTGGAGTCACGCCTGGCCGATAAAATGACATCCACGACATCATGTGGGAGAGAGAGAAAAGGAATTCAGGTTGCCCCGTTCAATTTCCAGGCATGAAGGTGTAAGGTCTGGAGGTGGGGATATTGAACCTGCCCCTTCATCTGAGAGAGGTCTGCCCTGAGAGGGAGATGGAGCGGAGGGCACGAGAAGAGGTGGAGAAGATCTGTGTACCACACCCTTCTTGGCCAATCTGGGGCGATCAATATAACTTGGGCCCGGTCTTGGCGAATCTTCCTCAGAACCCGAGGAATCAAGGGTATGGGAGCAAACGCGTAAAGGAGTTGCGAGCCCCAACTCAACTGCATCGGAAACTGGAGGCTGCAGAATGACGGGCAGTGAGCATTCTCGCGAGTTTCGAACAGGTCCACCTGAGGAGTGCCCAACGTCCGAAAGACGTGACGAACTACCTCTGGATGAAGCCTCCACTCGTGGACGGCTGAGAACTGCCGACAGACTGTCTGCACGCACGTTCAGAACTCCGGCCATTGTGAAGAACCTGCCATCAGACAAATCTGATGATCCTGAACCCAGGACCAGAGACGCAGAGCCTCTCTGCAGAGACACTGCGACCCCACTCCTCCCTGCTTGTTGATATACCACATCGCGGTGGTGTTGTCCGTCAGGACCTGAATCGACCGCCCGCAAAGGGAAGGGAGGAAGGCCTTGAGCACCAGACGTATCGCCCGCAATTCCAGAAGGTTGATGTGAAGCAACCTTTCCTCTGGAGACCAAAGACCCTTGATCTCCAGATCCCCCAGATGAGCACCCCAACCTAGAGTGGACGCATCTGTTATCATTGTGGCCACCGCTGGTGGAAGTTGGAAAGGCTTTCCTTGAGACAGATTGCCCTCCACACTCCACCAGGACAGATCCGCTGCAGTTTCTCTGGGGATCCTGATGGACTAAGAAAAACCAAAGGTGGTGATGGACGGAGCGTTGACAATACAAACACTCATCCCCAGTCAACTGATCTGGGTTTAATCCATCACCGTTCTTTAGCTCACTCCGCCACCCCAGTTCAGACATGGCCATATGCAAATCAGTCTGACCCTGTGCCTCATGGGAACAGTCCAGCCCGAACTGCCAAGCCATGTCTTCCCTGGACCGGAATCAAGCTTCCCAGGACCGGTTTCTGGCATTCCTGATGGACTCCCTGAGATCCCGGTTGTGTTGATACCACTGCCTCCGGAGGCACCACTGGAGTGCCCTCATGTGCCAGCGTGCATGGTTGACCAACAGAATGCAGGAAGCCTACAGACCTAGCAGACGAAGGACCTTCAGGACTGGAACGACCGCTCCATTGTGAAATAAAGGAATCATTTCCTGTATGTTTCTAATCCTTTGAGGAGGAGGGAATGCCAGACATACAGTTGTGTTCAGTACCGCACCTATGAACAGGTTGCGCTGGGAGGGCACCAGGTGGAATTTGGGCACATTTATCAAAAACCCAAGCTGAACAACAACTGAGTTGTCATTTGCAGATGATGGAACACCTTCTCTGGAGATTCCGCCTTGATCAGCCAATCGTCCAGGTAAGGAAATACTGGTATCCCTGACCTTCTGAGATGTGCTGCCACCACAGCCATCACCTTGGTGAAGACTTGAGGCGCAGTAGTAAGACCAAACGGAAGAACCGCAAACTGGTAATGCTGCGATCCTACCATAAAACGGAGATACTTCCTGTGAGACCGCAGAATAGGGATGTGGAAATCTGCATCCTGCAAGTCTATTGACACCATCCAAACTTCTTCCATCAGCGCCTGAAGAACCTGCGCAAGGGTGAGCATCTTGAACTTCTCCTGCTTTAGGTAAAAGTTCAAAATCCTGAGATCCAGGATTGGACGAAGTCTGCCATCCTTCTTGGGAATCAGGAAATACCGAGAGTAGCATCCCTGACCCCTTTCCTGCTCCGGAACCACCTCTATCGCAACTTTTTTCAATAGTGCCAGGACTTCCTCCTGCAGGAGATGCAGGTGGTCCTCCGAGCAAAAACTTTGGCAAGGAGGGTAATTTGGGGCAAATTCCCGAAAGTGAAGTGCATACCCATTCTCTACGAGATTGAGAACCCAAAGATCTGACGTAACCGATTCCCAATCTCGCAGAAAATGAGTAAGCCGACCCCCTACAGGACCCACATGATCCTGAATGGCGGCTCTAGGGCTGCTTTGCTGCTGTGGGAGGGGGTTGGGAAGAGGTAGAGGAGGAGGCGGAGGAGGAGGAGGCCTGACGTCCTCAAGGACGAGCTCTTTGTCTGCCTCTGTACGACTTGTACAGTGTATTTTGCTGCTGCGGTTGCTGTTGCTGTTGGGATTGACGATAGGGACGAAAGGAAGAACGCCCAAATCCTCTGTACCTTTTAGCTGTCGAACCTCTGGTCTGCAGCCCCAAAGATCTGGCAGTAGCCTTACTGTCCTTAAACCTTTCCAGAGCTGCATCAGCTTTTTTACCTAAAAGTCCTACACCATCAAAAGGCAAATCCAACAACGCTGCCTGAACATCAGCAGAAAAGTCAGATGACTTCAGCCAGGCAGCCCTTCTAGAGGCAACAGAAGTTCCCATGATGCGAGCAACTGAATCAGCAGTGTCAAGCCCACTCTGAATCACTTGACGTGCAGCTGCCTGGGTATTGGCCAACACCTCATTAAAATTCTTCCTGCTGTCCTCAGGAATTTTAGATGCCAACTGTCGCACAGAGTCCATTAGGGCATGAATATATCTCCCCAAAATGCAAGTGGCATTTGTCGATTTTAAGGCCATACTTGCTGAGGAGAAGACTTTCTTGGCAGTTTGATCCTGTTTCTTGGACTCCTTTTCCCCAGGCACTTGAGGGAATGCACCAACAGCCTTATTCGAGCAAGCTGCCTGAACAATCAGACTTTCAGGCAAAGGGTGAGATGTTAAAAATTCAGGATCCCGAGGTGCAACTCTATATCTCCTCGCAACACCTTTTGCCACTGCAGGAGCTGTTAGAGGCTAGTTCCACACTTCCATTATAGGCTCAGTTAGAGCTTCATTAAAAGGAAGTAATAGTTCCACAATTGAACTTGAAGAATGGAGGACCTCAGTCAAGAGATTAGATTTATACTCCACTGTAGGCAAAGTCAAGTTTAGAAGATCCGCAGCCTTCTTAATAACCATGTGGTAAGGCGTAACGTCCTTTGAAGGGGCAACAGATACAGAGGACAGATCCCATTCAGGGGAAAGCTCCAAACCACTGGCCTCCCTCAAATCATCAAAACAGTCCTCCTGAAGCTCTCCTTCTTCCACTTCAGCTTCAGCCTCCTCTCTATATCTGCTCCTCTATAAGACGCTGAGCATCCCTTCTGGACCTCTCTTTCAAGCGCAACGCCGTCGGATCCGTGAACGACTCCGACGGAGCCGGTGCCGACATCGGGATCGAATCCGGAGGCACAGGTCTCTGCTATCGAGGCCGAATCGGAGCCGGCGACGATAGCATCGGCGGCGAAGGCTTCGGCGTCGACGTTGTCGGCGCCAGGAAATGCCAAGCCGGCGCCGGCATGAAAGGCATAAAAGGAGCCGGAGCATAGGAGTGAGGAACTCCTAAATTATAAGCCAGAGGACCCATGGGACCTGAAGGCGCACCATAGGGGTACATGGCCCTAGAATAGACTCCGTACATCGCATTTAAAAACGAAGTAGGGTCCTGACCTGGAGCTGGGAAGGAAGGGTAAAGACCCCCAGGCCGATCCCTTTGAGGCTCCGGATTGCTCTACAGGTAAATGGGTCGGAGTCTTCGAACCCTCAGGCATTGGAGCCTCTTCTTCCTCTCGAGCCAGAGACGGGGCCGGAGATGGATTCGAAACCGGAGCCGGAGAATGAACCGGTGACTCTAAAGGTGAAGCCTCACCTACTGGATCCAACTCAGGAGATGGAGACACTACATCCTTTCCATGTCTCCTCTTCGGTGACTTCGGTCTCGAGTCAGAATCTCTACCGGAGTGATGTCGAGAACCATGTCTTTGCTTTTTATGCTTCTTCCTTGACTTCGAAGCATGATCAGAAGACGACCTCGAAGGCGACTCCCCGCAGGATCTAGACCTCGACCTCGCCTTTTTTGTACGCGATCTCGAAGCCCTCTTCTCTTTTTTTTCTTTTAACTTCGCCACCAGAACTTTAGCTTCCCTCTCTCGAAGAGCCTTTGGATTCATTTTCTTGCATGAAGAACAGCCTTCGACGTCATGGTCCGAACTAAGGCACCAAATACATTCTTCGTGTGGGTCCTTTATCAACATCATTTTGCCGCACTCCCCACAAGGCTTGAATCAGGTCTTCTTAGTCGACATCTTCGACGAGACAAAGGAGCAAAAAGCCAAAGAAAACAGTAACAAAGTTACCAATAGCTAAAGAGATTTCCCAAAACCGTTAGCGTCGACGACGTGGAAAAAAGGGAACTGATGTCATCACCCCGATGTAGGTCTAATAAGGAGTCAGTGACGTCAGTCGGAGTCGCGCGTGATGCCGTGCTCCTATGACGTCGTCCACGCCGGCGTGCTACAAAAGAATTTTCCGAACGTTGCGGACGCAGGGGGATATTCACAAGGTGAGGAATCCACTGGCAGATGTATCCATCAGAATAGAGTTCACACCTGGATGTCAGCCATAGTGATATGCGCATTGACAGGTTAATGATGGGCTCACAGTCCGACTGTTTATGATTCCCTTATCATCCATCATTAGATGTGTCCAGGCACCTTCCTTGTGATCTCTCACTGAATACATGAGTACCCTTTGAAGTGAACAGTGGGAGTTCTTTCTCCCTGTAGGACTTGGCCCTTTTTGCAGGGTCATCCCTGAGCTTTTTGCCTTCCTTCTGTATTTTTTCTGACCTGTTGGCTGTTTTATGAATCTGGGCACTTTACCACTGCTGATCAGTGCTAAAGTGCATATGCTCTCTATGTTAAATTGATATATGGATTAGTGACTCCATGATTGGCTGGTTTGGTTTACTTGTCAGACCTGAGTACTGAACACTGCGTGTGCCCAGGGCTTGTAAATCAAATGCTGCTGGTGGGCTTCCAGCACTGGTTGTGCCACCCACAGAAGCAGCCTGTAAACTGTCTCTCAGGTATGCAATTGCAGAACCTGTGTGCAGTCTGGTACTGTTACGTTGACTGGCAAGTGCACCCACTTGCCAGCCCCTAACCCTTCCCTTTTCTGCGTATTAGACACCCCTATGGTAGGCCCAAGGGCAGGGTGCATTGTGGGTAAAAGGGAGGACATGCCCTGATGTGTGAGGCATGTCCGAATAGTGAATTACAGCCATTTATGTTGTTCACTATTGCAAGGCTACCTGTTCCCCATAGGCCAGAATGGGCAGTTTGATCATAACATCCTATAATCCTAATTGACTCAGGGAACTAGGTTGAAATTAGAGTTTAATATGCCAGAACTCAGAATGATAAAATGCATCTTTTAGTGAAGTTGGTTTTAACATTCTGTGTTTGAAAATACCACTTTTAGAAAGTAGGTATTTTCTTGCCTAACTATCCAACCCTGCCTCTGCTAGGTTGTGTATTCCTTGTCTGGAGTTTAAGTGACAGGGGCTGTGGGATTCCAGGAGACAGGGTGAGTCGGCACAGGGCCGAAGAGACGCATCTGCATGTAGAGGGGTGGGAGGGGAGCACCTGGGACCTGAATAGGCCTGTACCTGCCTTCCACAATGCTGGCTCCACCTCCTGTGGTGCGTCTGATGTCCTGTCAAAGGAGAGAAGGAGTCCTGTAAACAAAGTGCTCCAGGACTGACCAGAACTGGTTTGGACTAGGTACAGACACTCTCTGCCTTCGGAGAACAAAGAGAATAGTAGTATAAATATTGGGTTAGTCAAAGGGGGAGATCCCTGGAGTCGAATAGTCTACTTATCACACAGGCCTTTCTTGTTATACAAGGAGAGGTCACAGTATGTCATAGGTATTCAGACAAACATAAGGATGGGTTTCCACAAAGAAATAGTCTTGTTTACAATCTAGATTTATTCAAATTGCATATAAATAAACAATAAAGACAAGATAAAATTCCTCCAAAACAATTAAAAACCAAGATTAAGTATCTCGGTGGGTTAAAAATTATTACTAAACAATGTTACATAAACATAATATCATGATACACAATAAATGGAAAAGCAATCAAAATATATTCACACTAAACAACAAACTAATCATAATTACAACAAACCCCTCATCTCTAAGTGGCCCACTTGATATTTCTGCCACTATATTTTGCAAGATCCAATGGCCATAGACAAATTGGTTACTCTCGGGCTTTAGTGGAAGGATCTGATGCCCATCTAAAGCTTTATCTGGCCCTAGTTGGATTCTTTTGGATCAAACAGTGCGTCGACGCGTTTCGGTGCTTAGCACTTGATATCGTGGCACCTTCCTCAGGACTTCTTGTTTCTGGGGTTTCAGGGAACGGATAGATATACCGTATCTGTGAATATATTAAGAGACATATGCACTGTCAGATATCATGCATTGACACCTTTTGTCTCTTTTGTTCTAAGGGTTGAATTGTTCTGGTTGACACATACCCACTCGGATTTCACATTATTCGTTCTAACTGTCGTTATTCTTTCAACCATATGTGGTTCCTAGCAAACATACGCTTACTTATCTAGTACATATCATTACACAGTAATGTTTACATTGGTTCAATTGCTTGTGATCTAGCATCTCCATTTTTCTCAGCACCTTAGCACGCATTTACTTCACCAGTAATATATGCCCTCCAAGTCTTTTTCGTTGTGGAAAACCGATTGGTGAGGGAGGAACTGATGAACCCATGGGCCCAGGAGAATAGATAAATATGAAATCTCACCCTCGGGACCGTGTTGGAAGCGCTCCAAAATGGGGTCTACTTAAGGTCTCCCTCTATTGGTACTACAGATATAGTCCTTGGGGCCCTTCTGTTGATAAAAAGAGAACTTTTCTTAGGTTTTAGATAGAAATTCCCCTCGTTTGTACACTTGGGGGTGGTTTTTTATTCTTCTATTTACCTTTCTCTTGTGACGGAAACTCCTTTTTGATGGGGTTCCTTGGTTATTAATTTGTCAGGCGGCTGCCCACTTCTCGTGTATCTATGATGGTAAAGTATATATTACTTTTTCACTATACTGTTTCATATACTCTATTTCTACAGTCATATCATTATTTTAGAAGTAGGCTCTTACCTCAGATATTTTTAAAACGTGCTTAGAACGGGCATATGTAGTCGTTGGTCTGCTCCTGAACTGGATGTGTTCTGTTGAATAAACATTAGAATAACACCATCATGTTTCTATTCTGTTCTGTCCGAGGATGCGCTATTAGCTCTATTAAAGCGTATGTAATGTACCTGGCCCTTTGCTATTTTTAATTTGGGTACCTGCTCTCATTGTTACTAATGTCACCTGCTCAGTGCCCGCAGTGCTCCCAGTGTAGGTTTAGTGCCCATAATGTCTGATTTCCTGTTTATTAACTCTGGGTCCTGTTCTTCAGGTCCAACAACATCATTGGTGATTGGTTTTACCGCCCCCTTCCCAGGTAGAGTACTCCTACTCCAAGTGTGAAGTATGGACTGTATAGTGATCAAGTATCTCCTATCTAACTTTACTCAAGGGTCTGCTCTGCTACACTCCCAGGGTTTACAGGTAAATGGTTTCCCTATTGCCCAGGAAGGCAGGGAGGGGGAGAGAGAAAGAGCATGGGGATTAGATCTCCGCTTACCGTTTTAGAGCTGATCGTTGGCTTCTGCCTCGTTCCTGCACTCGATCTGGAGTGTGTCCGTTTCGCGGGCGTTTTTATAACTCCCTTAGATTGGTTAATTACCTACACCTGTCAACTGCGGAGCGCTGTATGTGTGCTACCGAAACCGCCGTGAGCGTGGGCGCCATCTTTGAACGGTATAATATCCCCGCTTTTGTATCAGAGGATCTGCCCGTCTGCCATCTCGCTACTTTCACGATTAGCACGATATGTCCCTCCTTGTATTTCCTTTTTTATTCAGGCGGTACACAATGATACTGTTGGGAATGTTTCGTTTGCGCTATACATCGGCATAGTGGGGCCTTTTTCGCCGATTTGTTTACAGTGCTATATTAATTTCACCAGCGCTACAATTGTTCGCTAGTAATCCCCCTTTAAGGTCTAGAGTGGGGATATACTGGTTCTACGTACAGGGCTCCCTATCCGGGATCCGACCAATCGGCCGCCCTGGTCAGCCCCTGACTCTGGGCGCCATCTTGTAGTGGTGGTCAAAGTACTGCATCTCAATGTCATTTGATGTATGTACTTTCAAAAGTTACAGGTTATCTTAAATGAAATAACATTATTCATTATCAGTAAGTACTTAATGGTATACTAGATAAGGGCCTCCCATTCTTCCCTGGAGTTTAGACCTTTTTTAATGGTGTTAAATTTAACCATATACCATTGTTCCTGTAACTTTCGTCTCTTAGTACTGTCACCCGATCTGGTGAGTTCCCTGATCCTTTCCAAAATGACCCATCTGAGGTCCTTTATTTTGTGTCCCTTTTCCTTCCAGTGGGCTACAAGGGGGGCATTTTCTTTGTTGTTGTTGATTGCAGACTTATGTTCTCCTATCCTGAGCCTCACTTCTCTGCCTGTTTCACCTATATATGCCTGGTTACATGGACACAGGATCATATATATTACATTCTTTGTTTTACAATTGTTTAGGGTGGTGATTGTGTGTTTCACACCGTTGTGTTCAACTGTTTTGGTGACTATACATAGCTCACAGATGCAGCAGGTACCACATTTGTTATTCCCTATTGCTTTCTGTCCGCTCAGGGTGGTTTGGATTCCTATCTTGTCCTCCCTGTACGTGTGCACCAGGTTTGACCTGAGGTTCTTGTTCTTCCTATACGCATACAAGGGACGTTCCAAGGGGGTCACGTCTGGGCCAGTATTTAAAATTTTCCAATTGTGATTTATGATATTTTTGATTTGATTGGCTATGACTGAATGTTGGCTTACCATCACGATTTTGTCTTGTGTTTTCTTATTGTCCGTTTTGTTGATCAGACAATCCCTATTGTAATACTGTGCTCTTTTGAGAGAGTGACTTATCAGTTTTTTTGGGTAACCCCGGTCCTTAAATTTCTTTTTCATTTCTTGGGCATGTTTGTGGAAATCTGTAAGATCTGTACAATTTCTTCTGAGACGAAGGAACTCGCCGAATGGTATCGAGTCCTTCTGACTCTTGGGATGGTAACTGGAGTAGTGAAGGATTGTATTCCTATCCGACTCTTTTTTGTATAGTTCCACTTTTAAATGTTGATCTTGGCTCTTGATACATATGTCCAAGAAATTGACCTGGGACCTACTATATACTGCTGTGAACCTCAGGTTTGGGTCCCCTAGGTTGAGCCAGCTGAGGAATTCTTCTAGGAGTTCTGTGCTACCCTGCCAGATAAAGAATATGTCATCAATGAAGCGAGCCCAATTCCGAATATTTTCGAAAAAGGGACTCACTTCATTGTACACGTGCTTCTTTTCAAATAGACTCACGTATATACAAGCCAGGCTCGGCGCACATGTTGCGCCCATACTGGTCCCCTTCTTTTGGATATAGAGGTCTTTTTTGAACAGAAAGATGTTGTTAAGCAAGACCATTGACACACACTGAACAATGAACTCTTTATTTCCGCCTTGTATGTCTGTCTCTTCTAAAAGGTTCCTAACTGCCACTATGGTGTCTTTTTGTGGTATGTTTGTGTAGAGTGACTCTACATCGAGAGTCACCAACAGTTCATTATCTTCGTTAAAGGGGATCCCTTCCACTTTAGATATCATATCCGCTGTGTCTCGAATATACGAGTTTTGTTCAGCTACTAGAGGCTTGAGGAATCTATCTGCGTATTGACTCAGTGGCTCCAACAGAGAATCAATGGATGCCACTATAGGTCTGAGGGGGGGGTCTGTTAGGTTCTTATGGATCTTGGGTAATCCATAGAATGCGGGGATTTTTGGACTGGTATTATTCAGAAATTTCCACTCCGCCTCCGTGATTTTATCCTCCTCCAGGGCTTTTTGGAGTAGAGTCTCTACATCTTTTTTCAGTTTATTTAGTCTCGATTGGGAGACTCTTGAATAGTGTAGGTCATTTGTAAGGAGGGTGAGTGCTCTCTGCTCGTAGTCAAGTGTGTCAAAGACCACTACTCCTCCCCCCTTATCCGCAGGTTTTATCGTTATACTGTTATCTTCGGAAAGGGATTTAATGGCCTCTCTCTGGGCTTTACTGATGTTATGCTGTTGGAAATGATCTTTCTCTAGTAAGAGACCTATTTCTATTTTTACAATTGATTCAAAGGTCTCCAGGTTTTTGTCCACCATTCCTAAACTCGGGGTAAAGGTGGATTTCGTCCTAAGACCCGAATCTTGGGGTTGCTCTCTCACTGGTCTGTCCTCAAAGAACCTGTGTAGTCGTATTTTGCGGAAAAAGGACCTTAGATCTTTTTCTAATTGGAATTTGTTAATACCTGTAGTTGGAACAAAGTTAAAACCCATGCCTAGCACTTGCTTTTCTGTATCTGTGAGTGTTCTTTTGGAGAGATTTATAATGGGGGTCCTCTCTAGTGCCAATAGACTTTGTTCCTGGTTCTCTTGTATTCTTGAGGGGCCGGGGTCTGTTGGTACTCCTGATCCTGTTCTCTGGGGGCTGGTCTCCTCGGGTATTGGCCTCTCCCTCTGCCTCGAAAGTTCCCCCTGCTTTTCTGCGGGCGCTGATCTAAAAAAGGGGTTTCATACTCCCTGTTCTGGCCTGCATATTCTCCGTCCTCTCTACACAGTTCCTCCTCCTCTATACTACTCTCAGATGTCCCCGAGAAGTGTATATGTCTGGGTTTCCTGGTTTGAAATCTCGTTTGAAATCTGGGTCTTGGTCCCTCATTCCTATTGTATTCAGCCTTGTCTGTATAATAATCTTTTCTCAGAAATGGATAAACCACTTCCTGGCTGAACTTATTGATGTCCTTTCTGAGTTTTTGAGTCTTTCTATTGGTAAGATATTCACCGTATCCCTTCATATCCTGGTTTATTTCTTCAAGCCTTTTTTTGGCTTCCTCTATAACATTGCTATCTAACAGGGCCCTCTCTAATTCCTCCATCTCTTTTATTTCTATCAATACTGTTGCTTGGGCGGTTTCAATAATGAGGAGCATGAGGTCCCTACTACATCTGTTACAGATGAAAGTCCATGTTTCCAAGAACTTTGGGTTATCTACGAATAAGCCTGGCTCATTTCGTATTTGAAGGCCTATCGGTATTTTCCCTGCCCTCACATATTGTGTAATGAAATCCGCATGTAGTTCTGTTCTAATAATCTTCTTTTTCAGATTGATAAGTTGGTTCCATTTCTCACCCCCATTGGGGATGACTGTGATGTTGTTACTTCCTCTATTAGAGCTTAAGATTTTGTTCAATTGTTCTTCACTGAAACCAAATGTCTTCAGTGTGTCCATTGTATGATTGGACAGGGACTATATAGTTTTATTAGGGTAGGAAAAAACTGTGATAGTCTGCACAAAAACCTAGACTCTCCAGCACAAGGCTGTACTTAACTGATTTCAAAAAAGAGAGGGTACCCCACTTTCACCAGGGAACAGGGTAAGAAGACAGTTAGTCAAAGGGGGAGATCCCTGGAGTCGAATAGTCTACTTATCACACAGGCCTTTCTTGTTATACAAGGAGAGGTCACAGTATGTCATAGGTATTCAGACATTATGGGCACTAAACCTACACTGGGAGCACTGCGGGCACTGAGCAGGTGACATTAGTAACAATGAGAGCAGGTACCCAAATTAAAAATAGCAAAGGGCCAGGTACATTACATACGCTTTAATAGAGCTAATAGCGCATCCTCGGACAGAACAGAATAGAAACATGATGGTGTTATTCTAATGTTTATTCAACAGAACACATCCAGTTCAGGAGCAGACCAACGACTACATATGCCCGTTCTAAGCACGTTTTAAAAATATCTGAGGTAAGAGCCTACTTCTAAAATAATGATATGACTGTAGAAATAGAGTATATGAAACAGTATAGTGAAAAAGTAATATATACTTTACCATCATAGATACACGAGAAGTGGGCAGCCGCCTGACAAATTAATAACCAAGGAACCCCATCAAAAAGGAGTTTCCGTCACAAGAGAAAGGTAAATAGAAGAATAAAAAACCACCCCCAAGTGTACAAACGAGGGGAATTTCTATCTAAAACCTAAGAAAAGTTCTCTTTTTATCAACAGAAGGGCCCCAAGGACTATATCTGTAGTACCAATAGAGGGAGACCTTAAGTAGACCCCATTTTGGAGCGCTTCCAACACGGTCCCGAGGGTGAGATTTCATATTTATCTATTCTCCTGGGCCCATGGGTTCATCAGTTCCTCCCTCACCAATCGGTTTTCCACAACGAAAAAGACTTGGAGGGCATATATTACTGGTGAAGTAAATGCGTGCTAAGGTGCTGAGAAAAATGGAGATGCTAGATCACAAGCAATTGAACCAATGTAAACATTACTGTGTAATGATATGTACTAGATAAGTAAGCGTATGTTTGCTAGGAACCACATATGGTTGAAAGAATAACGACAGTTAGAACGAATAATGTGAAATCCGAGTGGGTATGTGTCAACCAGAACAATTCAACCCTTAGAACAAAAGAGACAAAAGGTGTCAATGCATGATATCTGACAGTGCATATGTCTCTTAATATATTCACAGATACGGTATATCTATCCGTTCCCTGAAACCCCAGAAACAAGAAGTCCTGAGGAAGGTGCCACGATATCAAGTGCTAAGCACCGAAACGCGTCGACGCACTGTTTGATCCAAAAGAATCCAACTAGGGCCAGATAAAGCTTTAGATGGGCATCAGATCCTTCCACTAAAGCCCGAGAGTAACCAATTTGTCTATGGCCATTGGATCTTGCAAAATATAGTGGCAGAAATATCAAGTGGGCCACTTAGAGATGAGGGGTTTGTTGTAATTATGATTAGTTTGTTGTTTAGTGTGAATATATTTTGATTGCTTTTCCATTTATTGTGTATCATGATATTATGTTTATGTAACATTGTTTAGTAATAATTTTTAACCCACCGAGATACTTAATCTTGGTTTTTAATTGTTTTGGAGGAATTTTATCTTGTCTTTATTGTTTATTTATATGCAATTTGAATAAATCTAGATTGTAAACAAGACTATTTCTTTGTGGAAACCCATCCTTATGTTTGTCTGAATACCTATGACATACTGTGACCTCTCCTTGTATAACAAGAAAGGCCTGTGTGATAAGTAGACTATTCGACTCCAGGGATCTCCCCCTTTGACTAACTGTCTTCTTACCCTGTTCCCTGGTGAAAGTGGGGTACCCTCTCTTTTTTGAAATCAGTTAAGTACAGCCTTGTGCTGGAGAGTCTAGGTTTTTGTGCAGACTATCACAGTTTTTTCCTACCCTAATAAAACTATATAGTCCCTGTCCAATCATACAATGGACACACTGAAGACATTTGGTTTCAGTGAAGAACAATTGAACAAAATCTTAAGCTCTAATAGAGGAAGTAACAACATCACAGTCATCCCCAATGGGGGTGAGAAATGGAACCAACTTATCAATCTGAAAAAGAAGATTATTAGAACAGAACTACATGCGGATTTCATTACACAATATGTGAGGGCAGGGAAAATACCGATAGGCCTTCAAATACGAAATGAGCCAGGCTTATTCGTAGATAACCCAAAGTTCTTGGAAACATGGACTTTCATCTGTAACAGATGTAGTAGGGACCTCATGCTCCTCATTATTGAAACCGCCCAAGCAACAGTATTGATAGAAATAAAAGAGATGGAGGAATTAGAGAGGGCCCTGTTAGATAGCAATGTTATAGAGGAAGCCAAAAAAAGGCTTGAAGAAATAAACCAGGATATGAAGGGATACGGTGAATATCTTACCAATAGAAAGACTCAAAAACTCAGAAAGGACATCAATAAGTTCAGCCAGGAAGTGGTTTATCCATTTCTGAGAAAAGATTATTATACAGACAAGGCTGAATACAATAGGAATGAGGGACCAAGACCCAGATTTCAAACGAGATTTCAAACCAGGAAACCCAGACATATACACTTCTCGGGGACATCTGAGAGTAGTATAGAGGAGGAGGAACTGTGTAGAGAGGACGGAGAATATGCAGGCCAGAACAGGGAGTATGAAACCCCTTTTTTAGATCAGCGCCCGCAGAAAAGCAGGGGGAACTTTCGAGGCAGAGGGAGAGGCCAATACCCGAGGAGACCAGCCCCCAGAGAACAGGATCAGGAGTACCAACAGACCCCGGCCCCTCAAGAATACAAGAGAACCAGGAACAAAGTCTATTGGCACTAGAGAGGACCCCCATTATAAATCTCTCCAAAAGAACACTCACAGATACAGAAAAGCAAGTGCTAGGCATGGGTTTTAACTTTGTTCCAACTACAGGTATTAACAAATTCCAATTAGAAAAAGATCTAAGGTCCTTTTTCCGCAAAATACGACTACACAGGTTCTTTGAGGACAGACCAGTGAGAGAGCAACCCCAAGATTCGGGTCTTAGGACGAAATCCACCTTTACCCCGAGTTTAGGAATGGTGGACAAAAACCTGGAGACCTTTGAATCAATTGTAAAAATAGAAATAGGTCTCTTACTAGAGAAAGATCATTTCCAACAGCATAACATCAGTAAAGCCCAGAGAGAGGCCATTAAATCCCTTTCCGAAGATAACAGTATAACGATAAAACCTGCGGATAAGGGGGGAGGAGTAGTGGTCTTTGACACACTTGACTACGAGCAGAGAGCACTCACCCTCCTTACAAATGACCTACACTATTCAAGAGTCTCCCAATCGAGACTAAATAAACTGAAAAAAGATGTAGAGACTCTACTCCAAAAAGCCCTGGAGGAGGATAAAATCACGGAGGCGGAGTGGAAATTTCTGAATAATACCAGTCCAAAAATCCCCGCATTCTATGGATTACCCAAGATCCATAAGAACCTAACAGACCCCCCCCTCAGACCTATAGTGGCATCCATTGATTCTCTGTTGGAGCCACTGAGTCAATACGCAGATAGATTCCTCAAGCCTCTAGTAGCTGAACAAAACTCGTATATTCGAGACACAGCGGATATGATATCTAAAGTGGAAGGGATCCCCTTTAACGAAGATAATGAACTGTTGGTGACTCTCGATGTAGAGTCACTCTACACAAACATACCACAAAAAGACACCATAGTGGCAGTTAGGAACCTTTTAGAAGAGACAGACATACAAGGCGGAAATAAAGAGTTCATTGTTCAGTGTGTGTCAATGGTCTTGCTTAACAACATCTTTCTGTTCAAAAAAGACCTCTATATCCAAAAGAAGGGGACCAGTATGGGCGCAACATGTGCGCCGAGCCTGGCTTGTATATACGTGAGTCTATTTGAAAAGAAGCACGTGTACAATGAAGTGAGTCCCTTTTTCGAAAATATTCGGAATTGGGCTCGCTTCATTGATGACATATTCTTTATCTGGCAGGGTAGCACAGAACTCCTAGAAGAATTCCTCAGCTGGCTCAACCTAGGGGACCCAAACCTGAGGTTCACAGCAGTATATAGTAGGTCCCAGGTCAATTTCTTGGACATATGTATCAAGAGCCAAGATCAACATTTAAAAGTGGAACTATACAAAAAAGAGTCGGATAGGAATACAATCCTTCACTACTCCAGTTACCATCCCAAGAGTCAGAAGGACTCGATACCATTCGGCGAGTTCCTTCGTCTCAGAAGAAATTGTACAGATCTTACAGATTTCCACAAACATGCCCAAGAAATGAAAAAGAAATTTAAGGACCGGGGTTACCCCAAAAAACTGATAAGTCACTCTCTCAAAAGAGCACAGTATTACAATAGGGATTGTCTGATCAACAAAACGGACAATAAGAAAACAAAAGACAAAATCGTGATGGTAAGCCAACATTCAGTCATAGCCAATCAAATCAAAAATATCATAAATCACAATTGGAAAATTTTAAATACTGGCCCAGACGTGACCCCCTTGGAACGTCCCTTGTATGCGTATAGGAAGAACAAGAACCTCAGGTCAAACCTGGTGCACACGTACAGGGAGGACAAGATAGGAATCCAAACCACCCTGAGCGGACAGAAAGCAATAGGGAATAACAAATGTGGTACCTGCTGCATCTGTGAGCTATGTATAGTCACCAAAACAGTTGAACACAACGGTGTGAAACACACAATCACCACCCTAAACAATTGTAAAACAAAGAATGTAATATATATGATCCTGTGTCCATGTAACCAGGCATATATAGGTGAAACAGGCAGAGAAGTGAGGCTCAGGATAGGAGAACATAAGTCTGCAATCAACAACAACAAAGAAAATGCCCCCCTTGTAGCCCACTGGAAGGAAAAGGGACACAAAATAAAGGACCTCAGATGGGTCATTTTGGAAAGGATCAGGGAACTCACCAGATCGGGTGACAGTACTAAGAGACGAAAGTTACAGGAACAATGGTATATGGTTAAATTTAACACCATTAAAAAAGGTCTAAACTCCAGGGAAGAATGGGAGGCCCTTATCTAGTATACCATTAAGTACTTACTGATAATGAATAATGTTATTTCATTTAAGATAACCTGTAACTTTTGAAAGTACATACATCAAATGACATTGAGATGCAGTACTTTGACCACCACTACAAGATGGCGCCCAGAGTCAGGGGCTGACCAGGGCGGCCGATTGGTCGGATCCCGGATAGGGAGCCCTGTACGTAGAACCAGTATATCCCCACTCTAGACCTTAAAGGGGGATTACTAGCGAACAATTGTAGCGCTGGTGAAATTAATATAGCACTGTAAACAAATCGGCGAAAAAGGCCCCACTATGCCGATGTATAGCGCAAACGAAACATTCCCAACAGTATCATTGTGTACCGCCTGAATAAAAAAGGAAATACAAGGAGGGACATATCGTGCTAATCGTGAAAGTAGCGAGATGGCAGACGGGCAGATCCTCTGATACAAAAGCGGGGATATTATACCGTTCAAAGATGGCGCCCACGCTCACGGCGGTTTCGGTAGCACACATACAGCGCTCCGCAGTTGACAGGTGTAGGTAATTAACCAATCTAAGGGAGTTATAAAAACGCCCGCGAAACGGACACACTCCAGATCGAGTGCAGGAACGAGGCAGAAGCCAACGATCAGCTCTAAAACGGTAAGCGGAGATCTAATCCCCATGCTCTTTCTCTCTCCCCCTCCCTGCCTTCCTGGGCAATAGGGAAACCATTTACCTGTAAACCCTGGGAGTGTAGCAGAGCAGACCCTTGAGTAAAGTTAGATAGGAGATACTTGATCACTATACAGTCCATACTTCACACTTGGAGTAGGAGTACTCTACCTGGGAAGGGGGCGGTAAAACCAATCACCAATGATGTTGTTGGACCTGAAGAACAGGACCCAGAGTTAATAAACAGGAAATCAGACATTATGGGCACTAAACCTACACTGGGAGCACTGCGGGCACTGAGCAGGTGACATTAGTAACAATGAGAGCAGGTACCCAAATTAAAAATAGCAAAGGGCCAGGTACATTACATACGCTTTAATAGAGCTAATAGCGCATCCTCGGACAGAACAGAATAGAAACATGATGGTGTTATTCTAATGTTTATTCAACAGAACACATCCAGTTCAGGAGCAGACCAACGACTACATATGCCCGTTCTAAGCACGTTTTAAAAATATCTGAGGTAAGAGCCTACTTCTAAAATAATGATATGACTGTAGAAATAGAGTATATGAAACAGTATAGTGAAAAAGTAATATATACTTTACCATCATAGATACACGAGAAGTGGGCAGCCGCCTGACAAATTAATAACCAAGGAACCCCATCAAAAAGGAGTTTCCGTCACAAGAGAAAGGTAAATAGAAGAATAAAAAACCACCCCCAAGTGTACAAACGAGGGGAATTTCTATCTAAAACCTAAGAAAAGTTCTCTTTTTATCAACAGAAGGGCCCCAAGGACTATATCTGTAGTACCAATAGAGGGAGACCTTAAGTAGACCCCATTTTGGAGCGCTTCCAACACGGTCCCGAGGGTGAGATTTCATATTTATCTATTCTCCTGGGCCCATGGGTTCATCAGTTCCTCCCTCACCAATCGGTTTTCCACAACGAAAAAGACTTGGAGGGCATATATTACTGGTGAAGTAAATGCGTGCTAAGGTGCTGAGAAAAATGGAGATGCTAGATCACAAGCAATTGAACCAATGTAAACATTACTGTGTAATGATATGTACTAGATAAGTAAGCGTATGTTTGCTAGGAACCACATATGGTTGAAAGAATAACGACAGTTAGAACGAATAATGTGAAATCCGAGTGGGTATGTGTCAACCAGAACAATTCAACCCTTAGAACAAAAGAGACAAAAGGTGTCAATGCATGATATCTGACAGTGCATATGTCTCTTAATATATTCACAGATACGGTATATCTATCCGTTCCCTGAAACCCCAGAAACAAGAAGTCCTGAGGAAGGTGCCACGATATCAAGTGCTAAGCACCGAAACGCGTCGACGCACTGTTTGATCCAAAAGAATCCAACTAGGGCCAGATAAAGCTTTAGATGGGCATCAGATCCTTCCACTAAAGCCCGAGAGTAACCAATTTGTCTATGGCCATTGGATCTTGCAAAATATAGTGGCAGAAATATCAAGTGGGCCACTTAGAGATGAGGGGTTTGTTGTAATTATGATTAGTTTGTTGTTTAGTGTGAATATATTTTGATTGCTTTTCCATTTATTGTGTATCATGATATTATGTTTATGTAACATTGTTTAGTAATAATTTTTAACCCACCGAGATACTTAATCTTGGTTTTTAATTGTTTTGGAGGAATTTTATCTTGTCTTTATTGTTTATTTATATGCAATTTGAATAAATCTAGATTGTAAACAAGACTATTTCTTTGTGGAAACCCATCCTTATGTTTGTCTGAATACCTATGACATACTGTGACCTCTCCTTGTATAACAAGAAAGGCCTGTGTGATAAGTAGACTATTCGACTCCAGGGATCTCCCCCTTTGACTAACTGTCTTCTTACCCTGTTCCCTGGTGAAAGTGGGGTACCCTCTCTTTTTTGAAATCAGTTAAGTACAGCCTTGTGCTGGAGAGTCTAGGTTTTTGTGCAGACTATCACAGTTTTTTCCTACCCTAATAAAACTATATAGTCCCTGTCCAATCATACAATGGACACACTGAAGACATTTGGTTTCAGTGAAGAACAATTGAACAAAATCTTAAGCTCTAATAGAGGAAGTAACAACATCACAGTCATCCCCAATGGGGGTGAGAAATGGAACCAACTTATCAATCTGAAAAAGAAGATTATTAGAACAGAACTACATGCGGATTTCATTACACAATATGTGAGGGCAGGGAAAATACCGATAGGCCTTCAAATACGAAATGAGCCAGGCTTATTCGTAGATAACCCAAAGTTCTTGGAAACATGAACTTTCATCTGTAACAGATGTAGTAGGGACCTCATGCTCCTCATTATTGAAACCGCCCAAGCAACAGTATTGATAGAAATAAAAGAGATGGAGGAATTAGAGAGGGCCCTGTTAGATAGCAATGTTATAGAGGAAGCCAAAAAAAGGCTTGAAGAAATAAACCAGGATATGAAGGGATACGGTGAATATCTTACCAATAGAAAGACTCAAAAACTCAGAAAGGACATCAATAAGTTCAGCCAGGAAGTGGTTTATCCATTTCTGAGAAAAGATTATTATACAGACAAGGCTGAATACAATAGGAATGAGGGACCAAGACCCAGATTTCAAACGAGATTTCAAACCAGGAAACCCAGACATATACACTTCTCGGGGACATCTGAGAGTAGTATAGAGGAGGAGGAACTGTGTAGAGAGGACGGAGAATATGCAGGCCAGAACAGGGAGTATGAAACCCCTTTTTTAGATCAGCGCCCGCAGAAAAGCAGGGGGAACTTTCGAGGCAGAGGGAGAGGCCAATACCCGAGGAGACCAGCCCCCAGAGAACAGGATCAGGAGTACCAACAGACCCCGGCCCCTCAAGAATACAAGAGAACCAGGAACAAAGTCTATTGGCACTAGAGAGGACCCCCATTATAAATCTCTCCAAAAGAACACTCACAGATACAGAAAAGCAAGTGCTAGGCATGGGTTTTAACTTTGTTCCAACTACAGGTATTAACAAATTCCAATTAGAAAAAGATCTAAGGTCCTTTTTCCGCAAAATACGACTACACAGGTTCTTTGAGGACAGACCAGTGAGAGAGCAACCCCAAGATTCGGGTCTTAGGACGAAATCCACCTTTACCCCGAGTTTAGGAATGGTGGACAAAAACCTGGAGACCTTTGAATCAATTGTAAAAATAGAAATAGGTCTCTTACTAGAGAAAGATCATTTCCAACAGCATAACATCAGTAAAGCCCAGAGAGAGGCCATTAAATCCCTTTCCGAAGATAACAGTATAACGATAAAACCTGCGGATAAGGGGGGAGGAGTAGTGGTCTTTGACACACTTGACTACGAGCAGAGAGCACTCACCCTCCTTACAAATGACCTACACTATTCAAGAGTCTCCCAATCGAGACTAAATAAACTGAAAAAAGATGTAGCGACTCTACTCCAAAAAGCCCTGGAGGAGGATAAAATCACGGAGGCGGAGTGGAAATTTCTGAATAATACCAGTCCAAAAATCCCCGCATTCTATGGATTACCCAAGATCCATAAGAACCTAACAGACCCCCCCCTCAGACCTATAGTGGCATCCATTGATTCTCTGTTGGAGCCACTGAGTCAATACGCAGATAGATTCCTCAAGCCTCTAGTAGCTGAACAAAACTCGTATATTCGAGACACAGCGGATATGATATCTAAAGTGGAAGGGATCCCCTTTAACGAAGATAATGAACTGTTGGTGACTCTCGATGTAGAGTCACTCTACACAAACATACCACAAAAAGACACCATAGTGGCAGTTAGGAACCTTTTAGAAGAGACAGACATACAAGGCGGAAATAAAGAGTTCATTGTTCAGTGTGTGTCAATGGTCTTGCTTAACAACATCTTTCTGTTCAAAAAAGACCTCTATATCCAAAAGAAGGGGACCAGTATGGGCGCAACATGTGCGCCGAGCCTGGCTTGTATATACGTGAGTCTATTTGAAAAGAAGCACGTGTACAATGAAGTGAGTCCCTTTTTCGAAAATATTCGGAATTGGGCTCGCTTCATTGATGACATATTCTTTATCTGGCAGGGTAGCACAGAACTCCTAGAAGAATTCCTCAGCTGGCTCAACCTAGGGGACCCAAACCTGAGGTTCACAGCAGTATATAGTAGGTCCCAGGTCAATTTCTTGGACATATGTATCAAGAGCCAAGATCAACATTTAAAAGTGGAACTATACAAAAAAGAGTCGGATAGGAATACAATCCTTCACTACTCCAGTTACCATCCCAAGAGTCAGAAGGACTCGATACCATTCGGCGAGTTCCTTCGTCTCAGAAGAAATTGTACAGATCTTACAGATTTCCACAAACATGCCCAAGAAATGAAAAAGAAATTTAAGGACCGGGGTTACCCCAAAAAACTGATAAGTCACTCTCTCAAAAGAGCACAGTATTACAATAGGGATTGTCTGATCAACAAAACGGACAATAAGAAAACACAAGACAAAATCGTGATGGTAAGCCAACATTCAGTCATAGCCAATCAAATCAAAAATATCATAAATCACAATTGGAAAATTTTAAATACTGGCCCAGACGTGACCCCCTTGGAACGTCCCTTGTATGCGTATAGGAAGAACAAGAACCTCAGGTCAAACCTGGTGCACACGTACAGGGAGGACAAGATAGGAATCCAAACCACCCTGAGCGGACAGAAAGCAATAGGGAATAACAAATGTGGTACCTGCTGCATCTGTGAGCTATGTATAGTCACCAAAACAGTTGAACACAACGGTGTGAAACACACAATCACCACCCTAAACAATTGTAAAACAAAGAATGTAATATATATGATCCTGTGTCCATGTAACCAGGCATATATAGGTGAAACAGGCAGAGAAGTGAGGCTCAGGATAGGAGAACATAAGTCTGCAATCAACAACAACAAAGAAAATGCCCCCCTTGTAGCCCACTGGAAGGAAAAGGGACACAAAATAAAGGACCTCAGATGGGTCATTTTGGAAAGGATCAGGGAACTCACCAGATCGGGTGACAGTACTAAGAGACGAAAGTTACAGGAACAATGGTATATGGTTAAATTTAACACCATTAAAAAAGGTCTAAACTCCAGGGAAGAATGGGAGGCCCTTATCTAGTATACCATTAAGTACTTACTGATAATGAATAATGTTATTTCATTTAAGATAACCTGTAACTTTTGAAAGTACATACATCAAATGACATTGAGATGCAGTACTTTGACCACCACTACAAGATGGCGCCCAGAGTCAGGGGCTGACCAGGGCGGCCGATTGGTCGGATCCCGGATAGGGAGCCCTGTACGTAGAACCAGTATATCCCCACTCTAGACCTTAAAGGGGGATTACTAGCGAACAATTGTAGCGCTGGTGAAATTAATATAGCACTGTAAACAAATCGGCGAAAAAGGCCCCACTATGCCGATGTATAGCGCAAACGAAACATTCCCAACAGTATCATTGTGTACCGCCTGAATAAAAAAGGAAATACAAGGAGGGACATATCGTGCTAATCGTGAAAGTAGCGAGATGGCAGACGGGCAGATCCTCTGATACAAAAGCGGGGATATTATACCGTTCAAAGATGGCGCCCACGCTCACGGCGGTTTCGGTAGCACACATACAGCACTCCGCAGTTGACAGGTGTAGGTAATTAACCAATCTAAGGGAGTTATAAAAACGCCCGCGAAACGGACACACTCCAGATCGAGTGCAGGAACGAGGCAGAAGCCAACGATCAGCTCTAAAACGGTAAGCGGAGATCTAATCCCCATGCTCTTTCTCTCTCCCCCTCCCTGCCTTCCTGGGCAATAGGGAAACCATTTACCTGTAAACCCTGGGAGTGTAGCAGAGCAGACCCTTGAGTAAAGTTAGATAGGAGATACTTGATCACTATACAGTCCATACTTCACACTTGGAGTAGGAGTACTCTACCTGGGAAGGGGGCGGTAAAACCAATCACCAATGATGTTGTTGGACCTGAAGAACAGGACCCAGAGTTAATAAACAGGAAATCAGACATTATGGGCACTAAACCTACACTGGGAGCACTGCGGGCACTGAGCAGGTGACATTAGTAACAATGAGAGCAGGTACCCAAATTAAAAATAGCAAAGGGCCAGGTACATTACATACGCTTTAATAGAGCTAATAGCGCATCCTCGGACAGAACAGAATAGAAACATGATGGTGTTATTCTAATGTTTATTCAACAGAACACATCCAGTTCAGGAGCAGACCAACGACTACATATGCCCGTTCTAAGCACGTTTTAAAAATATCTGAGGTAAGAGCCTACTTCTAAAATAATGATATGACTGTAGAAATAGAGTATATGAAACAGTATAGTGAAAAAGTAATATATACTTTACCATCATAGATACACGAGAAGTGGGCAGCCGCCTGACAAATTAATAACCAAGGAACCCCATCAAAAAGGAGTTTCCGTCACAAGAGAAAGGTAAATAGAAGAATAAAAAACCACCCCCAAGTGTACAAACGAGGGGAATTTCTATCTAAAACCTAAGAAAAGTTCTCTTTTTATCAACAGAAGGGCCCCAAGGACTATATCTGTAGTACCAATAGAGGGAGACCTTAAGTAGACCCCATTTTGGAGCGCTTCCAACACGGTCCTGAGGGTGAGATTTCATATTTATCTATTCTCCTGGGCCCATGGGTTCATCAGTTCCTCCCTCACCAATCGGTTTTCCACAACGAAAAAGACTTGGAGGGCATATATTACTGGTGAAGTAAATGCGTGCTAAGGTGCTGAGAAAAATGGAGATGCTAGATCACAAGCAATTGAACCAATGTAAACATTACTGTGTAATGATATGTACTAGATAAGTAAGCGTATGTTTGCTAGGAACCACATATGGTTGAAAGAATAACGACAGTTAGAACGAATAATGTGAAATCCGAGTGGGTATGTGTCAACCAGAACAATTCAACCCTTAGAACAAAAGAGACAAAAGGTGTCAATGCATGATATCTGACAGTGCATATGTCTCTTAATATATTCACAGATACGGTATATCTATCCGTTCCCTGAAACCCCAGAAACAAGAAGTCCTGAGGAAGGTGCCACGATATCAAGTGCTAAGCACCGAAACGCGTCGACGCACTGTTTGATCCAAAAGAATCCAACTAGGGCCAGATAAAGCTTTAGATGGGCATCAGATCCTTCCACTAAAGCCCGAGAGTAACCAATTTGTCTATGGCCATTGGATCTTGCAAAATATAGTGGCAGAAATATCAAGTGGGCCACTTAGAGATGAGGGGTTTGTTGTAATTATGATTAGTTTGTTGTTTAGTGTGAATATATTTTGATTGCTTTTCCATTTATTGTGTATCATGATATTATGTTTATGTAACATTGTTTAGTAATAATTTTTAACCCACCGAGATACTTAATCTTGGTTTTTAATTGTTTTGGAGGAATTTTATCTTGTCTTTATTGTTTATTTATATGCAATTTGAATAAATCTAGATTGTAAACAAGACTATTTCTTTGTGGAAACCCATCCTTATGTTTGTCTGAATACCTATGACATACTGTGACCTCTCCTTGTATAACAAGAAAGGCCTGTGTGATAAGTAGACTATTCGACTCCAGGGATCTCCCCCTTTGACTAACTGTCTTCTTACCCTGTTCCCTGGTGAAAGTGGGGTACCCTCTCTTTTTTGAAATCGTATAAATATTGGGGCCAAGAACCTAGGACTTCAGATAACTTCTGGGAAAGAAGAAGAACCTTTGCTGAGGAGAGGAACCAAAGAGAATCTGAAGGAGGAAACTATCCCTAAGCTGAGTGTTGTTTGGGGGATTGGCCTGCAGTGGTTGTCTGACTGCCAACGAAAGGAGAAAGGACTTTGTGCAACTTTCATAATATTGTAGAAGATCTCCAAGGGCTTGGAAATTGAGCTTGCCTCCTGCTGAAGTCACAGGGACAGCATACTTCACCAAACTGCTCTCCTGAGTTCCCTTGCTGGGCATTTGAAGTGCCTACTGTTGTGCTGGGCCTTCTGGAAGACTGCGTGGCGCAGGGAGCTGGAACCGCGACTCAGGGAGAAGAAGCGTGTCGCCGCCGCAGCCGCTGTCGTCGCATCACTGAGTAAGGGTGCCGCTGAAGCCATCGCATCACCGGAGAAGCGTGTCCAGGGCCGGTCGTGGCTCCGAAGATTTGCTGAGTCGCTGCACGGTCGTTGGGCGTGCATGCATCGCCCCTTTGTTGTTGCATCAAGAAGATGCCATTTTTGTTGCATTGCACCGGATCATCATCGCATCGCGGCGCTGCGGGTCGCATCGCCACAGAAGTGCAGTAAGAAACAGACATCACCTCCCCATGCGGAGAAGAACCGAAGCATCACCTCCCCTCCGGTAAGGAACCGATGAATCACCGTCCTCTATGCAGCAGTAGGGAACCGATGCATCACCTCCCCCAGAGTAAGGAACAGACGCATTCCCGTTTTTGTGTGTAAGGAACCGACACATCACCTTCCCTGCAAGACTTTTGTTTGTATAGCGTTACGCATCCAAAGGTACATTGGACGTAAAGTGTTGCATTTACCATCTAAAGTGAACTAAGCTATTTCTACCATTCTAAAGTACAGTATTGTAGATTTTTGTCGTTTGTGGTCTTGTGTTAAGCCTATATAAAGAATACTTATTTTTGATGTACAACTTGTGTAGTGTCCATCTGTAGAGCTGTCATTATATTACTGTATGTGTTCACAAATGCTTAACACACTGCCTCTGAGATAAGCCTGTCTGCTCATGCCAAGCTACCAAGGGGGTGAGCAGGGGTTATTTTAGAAGTGCAGCCACTTACCCTGACTAGACGCAAGGGTCCCCATTTGGTCAAAGGTACCTACCTCTGCCAACTATAGACCCCCAAATCGAACACTCCCTAATCCAGAGTGTCCGCGCCCAGCTCGCAAGTATGAGGCAATACACAAATCTGTATGAGGGAATTCCTCTACCTCCCCATGTCTTCAGCAGGCAGGCCTGGGCTTCCCATAAGGGACCCCTGGGTCTTCCATGCATTGTACCATTACAGGTAAACTTGCACTCAGTGCTGAACAGTGTGTGTGCTATGTGCATATACTGTTACCTCCATGTATTGTGCCATTCCAGGCACCAATACATTCAACACACATATTCACTCTGAACGCACGGTTCAGTACGGTAGCCTTTCTGTATTGTCACTTGCAGAACCACACATTCACATTGAAGGCACTGCGCTACACTACACCCTTCATGTATTGCACATCTCGCAGGAACATAAACCCAGTACATGTACTCACCATACACGCACTGTACAACAGGGGTGGTGGGTGACATTTGAAAGTGGTGGGGCGCAAAGTGATTTGCATACTGCACCGTAGCGAGCGAGCGAAGCGAGCGAGCCTGAAACCCAAAAGGGGGGTTTGGGTGGATTAACCCCCCCAAGAATTTTTTTTAAAAAAAGAAGAAAAATCGTGCATTTTCAAGCAAATTTGAGAAAGCAGGAAGGTTAATAAAGCAATTGTGAAAGTGCAGTTATTACATTAATAGATGGCATAACATAGGTAGCTGCTTATTCAGTATAACCACAGAGCTTCATACATTCCGTCCTATTACAGACTCCGATAGCTTCAGCAAGGTTTCCAACAGCATAGCACCCCTTTGCTACATACAGATTACAGGTTCACCCACATGATGAAAATAGCAACTTATTCAGTGTGATAATTAAGGGAGCAGAGCGCATGGAAAACATATTTAGTGATGGGCCGAGCAAAACACAACTAACAAATTAACTTCTTTCATCTCCTTTATTTCAAACTATTTACAGGGCTCAGGTGTTTTAAACCTAGTGATAACAACAAGCTAATTTGGTGAAAGCATACTTAGAAATCTTTATTTATGTATTTTAATTGTAGACTGGACCAAAAAAACGAGTGAAGGGGCTTCACCAAAGCAGATATGAAGATATGGCTCCTTACCCAATGCAGATTTTAACATTACAAAAGCCCTCCCTGTGGGTCTACTGACCTCAATAGTGTCAAGCTGGGCAGTGGCAAATTTGAGGTATAAATCTTTTGTGATGGTAACATCCCCGGGGCTTAAAGTGTCATGTGCAAAGAAAAGGTCTGGCCTTCCTATGTCCTGGAAGGATTCCTTTATATAACGTATCCACTGGATTTGTTTTTACCATATTCCAAGGCCAGACAATCTGCTAAGATCAGGCTGGTTAAACCCTTATCTTCACATGTCCAGATCTTTATGCAGCAAAGTAAGGGTCTAATTACCACTTGGTCCATCATATAATCAACCTCAAAGTCTTCATGCACAGACCAGGTTGGCATACCTTGGGGGACTCGCAGGACCCGGTGCAAAAACTTGTTTTCCACCACATGTAGCCTATGAGAAGGGATGTACCCCCAAACCTCACTGCTGTATAACACTTTCGCAGAGGCCTTGGATTTGCACAATTTTAAAATGACCTCCAGTGCCCATGATCCCAGTCTGCTAGCAAAGGTTCTAATAGCACCCGCAGATTTGTCCAACTCGCTAAGCTTCGCATTTAAGAGGGCTCTCCATTGTAACCAGTCGGTGAATAACACACCTAAGTAGGGAAAGACCGGAACCGTTTGCGAAAATATGGAGACCAACTTTAAAACTTTTCATCCGTGTCCCCCGACGTCTGGCAACTAATACAATCAACTTAGCAAAATTAACAGACAGGTCCAGCCTGTCCATAAAGGAGACAACGCCGTCTATTAAAATCTGCAGGCCGCTGGCCGTGCGATCATAATTGTCAAGGGATTAAAACACCACATTAATATTTAAAGGCAAGCCTATTAGTTTTATTAAAAGATCACCAACTTAATAATAAAAATAACTTTGATTTGATAGGGAATCATCAGTAAAATCAATGCATTTCAATGCCATATTTAAAGATTGTGAACAATAAGAAGAAGCATTGAAATGTTTAACAATAAACATGAAGATTGTGAACATTATTAAGAAGCATTGAAATGTTTAATAAACATGAAAGCAATTTTTTATTGAATGCAATGTTAAACATGTGTTAGAATCTTTCTTCTTCATGTCTCAGTCCTGATAATAGAGCTGTAAGACCAACCACAAAGGGTTCCTGCAGTCGGAAGATGAAGAGCAAATACTCTAGCTTCAAGAATGCTTGAAATTATCACAAGCTTTTCCTGCAGTCATGTCCTCTATACCCCAAGAAACATAGGGTCAATTTTTGTAAGCTATTTTTAGGGGCCGCAACACTCCCTGCAACTTACCCAAGCACTTATAAAATACTGGTGGTATCAGTGCCCAGATTTGGGCACCACCATGCAGCAACATTTATTTAAAGTAGCCAAAGAAAGGCAGGGTACGGTGTTCCCGGGGATGGGGTCGCCGGGGAGTACCACAGCTTGGAGAGGGGGTTTCAAGCCTCTTGGCCCATATAAAAATAGATGCGCAACATCTTTGTTGTTGTTGAGACAGCCATTGAGATCTAATCTTTTGATCCGCTGGGTCCACTCATCCTATGCAGCATGTTAGATACATAGATACATAGATTTTGAACTGTAATTTCTCAAAACGTACTAAACAGATTTACACCAAATAAAAAATGCTTTCTTGCTAAACATCTAGCTTGCTGCCAAATTTGGAGTATTTCTGTTCAGTCCTTTTTTTCTGCATCAGTGTTCAATTCCCCCTTTTTCCTAGGCCCTGCTTGATGGGTCACCAAAAGAACTTTCCAGGAAAGAACCTAGGTTGATGAGACTATTTTTTGAAAGTTTTGTGAAGATTCATAATACGGCGTTATTGGGAAACCCCAAAATCTATTTCCTATGAAAACATAGTCCTAATTATAACTACCCAGTTGCAAGTGTTACTAGGTAGTGTGTGTATCTATCTAAATATACACAAACACACACATATATATATATATATATATATATATATATATATATATATATATATATATTACCTACTGGCGGTCGCCAGTAGGTATATATAGTTAGGATTTTTTCTCTATGGGTTTTTTGAAAATTCTATGTCTAATAACTTTGGCGTTTGTGGACGGAATTGGCTGAAATTTTCAGGAAAATGGCACATTTTGTTTCTGAGCAGCCCTTGAAAATTTGGGGGGGGTTCGTCCAGTGGGGGCCGAGAAAAAAGGGGGGTCCCAAAACGTGTTTTTAACATTGAGTTTTCCATAGGGCGGTTGGCCTCACTTTTAGCCCGAACGGCTGAATGGATTTGCACGAAACTTGGCAAAATTGTAGGGACTGGTAGCCCGATGTGCCTTTTGTAGGTCTCAATATATGTGCTCCAGTGGATTTTGAGAAATTAACGTTTAAAAAAAGATATATATCTGTAAGCGCGGACCAGGCAGCGCTCTGGTTCGCGGACTTTTCGCGCAACGGAGCTTTGTGAAGCGAAGCTGATTGGTTCTCCGGCGTCTGTCAACATTCCAAACAGTCTGTAGCGGCCGCCATCTTGTCTCTCGGTAGGATCGAGAGACAAGAGGAGGTCAAAACAAAGGGGGAAATAACTATAAGGGGGCATAGTAGATCCTCGCTGACCCCCTAGGTTTGATGTGGAGGTTTTAAAAGGGCCCCGCGGGGCAAAAAAAAATAATAAAAATAATAATTGAACGGCTGAATGGATTTGCACGAAACTTGGCAAAATATTAGGGACTGGTAGCCCGATGTGCCTTTGCTAGGTCTCAATATATGTGCTCCAGTGGATTTTGAGAAATTAACGTTCAAAAAAAGATATATATCTGTAACAGCGCTCCGCTTCGCGTACTTTTCGCGTTACGGAGCTTTGCGAAGCTGATTGGTTCTCCGGCGTCTGTCAACATTCCAAACAGTCCGTAGCGGCCGCCATCTTGTCTCTCGGTAGGATTGAGAGACAAGAGGAGGCCAAAGCGAAGGGGCAAATGACCATAAGGGGGCATAGTAGATCCTCGCTGACCCCCTAGGTTTGATGTGGAGGTTTTAAAAGGGCCCCGCGGGGCAAAAAAAAAAATAATAATAATAATCGAACGGCTGATGACCATAAGGGGGCATAGTAGATCCTCGCTGACCCCCTAGGTTTGATGTGAAGGTTTTAAAAGGGCCCCGCGGGGCAAAAAAAAATAATAATAATAATAATCGAACGGCTGAATGGATTTGCACGAAACTTGGTAAAATATTAGGGACTGGTAGCCCGATGTGCCTTTGCTATGTCTCAATATATGTGCTTCAGTGCATTTTGAGAAATTAACGTTCAAAAACAAGATATATATCTGTAACAGCGCTCCGCTTCGCGGAGATAAAATTATATGTGTATTACCTAGCTGTTGCTAACACCAGTTAGCGACGGCTAGTAGGAGATAGCGACCATCTTGGGTCCCACTTTGCATGTGAGTGATATTTATCACTAATGACATGCAAAGTGGGCATGCCAAGATGTTAGCGACTGGAAACAGTCGCTAACATCGCTATCTCCTATTATCAACTTTTGGAAATATTCGAGATAAGCGCGAATATCTCCAAAAAGTAACAGCTGCCCTGAGCAGTTCTTAGCCATGTTATCCAATGGGAGGTGGATAACATGGCTAAGAGCATTAGCTCGGTAATGCATGAATATCGCGGAGTTTTCAGCGACATTAATGCATTGCGCTCGTTTTTTATCGTATTTGCGATAAACCTTGATAATAGCAAGGTTTATCTGCGATAATTTCTGACGGTAAAAAAATCGTTGCTAAGCATCGTTAGGGATAAATATCGCTTAACCTTGGTAATATGCCCCAACGTCTGTTAACGTTCGATTCGAAGGAAATCAGGAATTGTTGAAAAACATTGTGTGCGCCATCTTGTCTTTTTTCAAATGCCACACTTTTGTCGTGCACGGCAGCCATTTTAGATGCCTTGACCAGACCCACTCTGTGCACGCTGTCGATCCTTAGCATGGCTCCCCACCCTCGCAAGCATCTCCCCCAGGCAGTGGTCACCCCCGCTCTCTGTTTTATGCATGGGTAATAAACCTCCCCCCATCTGCGCTGTTCTTCCCTGAGAATCACACCCTGTGCCCGCCCGACACCTCCCTTTCGCCCTATTCACTACCGCACCCTCTGACACTCCTTTTCCTCTGTGTCCGATTGTCCAGGCTGGTCCTAGGGTATCAGCTAGCCCTGCAGATGTAGTTTATGGCCACAGCTGTAAAGAATCACCCGTCTTCAAAGGAGTTATAGTAGATCAAGGCCCACACTCGATGAGATCCGTCACAGCAGAAGCGTTGCTATTATCTGAAAACCATTCTGTATTGTGATTGGGGAGGGGACCGAGCGTGAAGCGGAAGATTCCAGGGATGACTCTTTGTACATCAAAGTTTTTACAATTATGTGTCACATTAAAAATATATAGCACTCCGACAAAGTAGTAAGATTATAAAACTTTAATAATTTATAAATATATACAAGAAAACAAAAATAGTAATAACATATAAACATTTTTAGAGAAAAACAACGAAGTAGCGGTCGGCTGTGCGAATAGTCCCAACGCAGCACAACGTCCAGATTTCCGGCGTGGGGCGTCGCGGGGGGTGGGTGATCAGTAGCAAACTGTTGTGCGAATAGTTCCAAGGCAGCAGAACGCGCCGAAATCTAGATGACACAAAAGTGATGTCTAGTAAGTTGCCACCCAGCAAATAACGGCGTGGGGCGTCGCGGGGGGTGGGTCATCAGTAGCAAACTGTTGTGCGAATAGTTCCAAGGCAGCAGAACGATGGCACCAAGGTGATGTCCAGTAAGTTGCCGCACTGGTTTTGGTATCCTACAATGCTGCTCCGAATAACGGCGTGGGGCGCCCCGGGGGAGGCGGCGTGAACGGGCCTCTCCAGGTGGAGTCTCGTCTGTTGTAGTGGGGCGCCCCTTTACCGTTTCAGTTGCCATTCCGTCCGCTTTTGGTCCACTGTGTCAAAATCCGCCATTCAGCTGAGTTGCGCCCACTCTTGCGGTGCAGCGATAGGCGGCTGCCACAGGACTCTCAAAATGGCGGCAGGCTGTTTCCTTTTTGGGCCTGGTCCACTGAAATGGCCCTGGGACACCTTGGAAATCGGACGCTTGTCTGCTAGGTCTTGGACCCCATTCTCGAAAGCGTCCCCTCCGCCTTGAGAATTCATCAAAAGTTTTGGGGGCCCCGACTCCTGCAGGCTTCTGGTGGGGAGCGGCTGCCATGATTGCTCGCGGAATGACCACGACGGAGCTACGAGATGGTGGTGCTCTCATGGTGACGCCAGCTTCAGTCTGAAACATCCAGAAACAAGGTGGGGCTTTCATCGTTTGGGGGAAAAAAAAAGTTTTCATCCAATGAAAAGTGTTGTTTTTAGGTCATATGATCAAGCCTTCCATCATTAGGAAACCAAAAGTAAAATGAACCAATGAAAAGTTTTATAAACAAGTCACATGACCTGTTATGCGGCATAGGGTATAAAATGCGGAGAAAATACGTTGGCACGTGAGGCGGCGTCAGTAGCGGACCGATGTGCGAATAGGCCGAAGGCAATACAACGCGCCAAGATCCGGATGGCATCGAGGTGGTGTCATAGTTGAGAGTTCTGAGCAGCGGTTGTAACACTGTCTGAAGCTTATTTGCAGCTGCTGCAGCTTCACTACGCGCCAAGATCCGGATGGCACCGAGGTGGTGTGTAGGAAGTTGCCGCACTGGTGTGGCCATCCTACAATGCTGAAAGTCGGCGTGGGGCGCCCCGTTGGCCTGTGAGTTTGCGTCAGTAGCGGACCGATGTGCAAATAGGCCGAAGGCAGCACAACGCGCCAAGATCCGGATGGCACCGAGGTGGTGTCTAGTAAGTTGTCGCACTTCTGTGGCCATCCTACAATGTTGAAAGTCGGCGTGGGGCGCCCCGTTGGCCTGTGAGATGGTGTCAGTAGCGGACTGATGTGTGAATGGGGCCAAAGGCAGCGCAACAATATTTTCTACTATATTTCCGGTGTAGAAGAGACCACAAGGCGCTGAGATGCCAAGATCCGGATGGCACCGAGGTGGTGTCTTGCAAGTTGTGGTACTGGTGTGGCCATCCTACAATGCTGAAAGTCGGCGTGGGGCGCCCCGTTGGCCTGTGAGATGGCGTCAGTAGCGGACCGATGTGCGAATGGGGCCAAAGGCAGCGCAACAATATTTTCTGAATAGAAGACACCACAAGGCGCTGAGATGCCAAGATCCGGATGGCACCGAGGTGATGTCTAAGTTGCGGACTGATGTGCGAATGGGGCCAAAGGCAGCGTAACAATATTTTTTGTATGGAAGATACCACTAGGCGTTGAGATGCCAAGATTCGGATGGCACTGAGGTGATGTCTAGCAAGTTGGTGTGGTCATCCTACAATGCTGAAACTCGGCGTGGGTCACCCCATTAGCCTGTGAGATGGCGTCAGTAGCGGACCGATGTGCGAATAGGCCGAAGGCAGCACAACGCGCCAAGATCCGGATGTCACCGTGGTGGTTTCATAGTTGAGAGGCACTTCATCTGCAGTGGGGCGCCGAGATCCGGATGGCACCGAGGTGATGTCTAGCAAGTTGCTGTACTGGTGTGGTCATCCTACAATGCTGAAACTCGGCGTGGGTCGCCCCATTAGCCTGTGAGATGGCGTCAGTAGCGGACCGATGTGCGAATAGGCCGAAGGCAGCACAACGCGCCAAGATCCGGATGTCACCGTGGTGGTTTCATAGTTGAGAGGCACTTCATCTGCAGTGGGGCGCCGAGATCCGGATGGCACCGAGGTGATGTCTAGCAAGTTGCTGTACTGGTGTGGTCATCCTACAATGCTGAAACTCGGCGTGGGTCGCCCCATTAGCCTGTGAGATGGCGTCAGTAGCGGACCGATGTGCGAATAGGCCGAAGGCAGCACAACGCGCCAAGATCCGGATGTCACCGTGGTGGTTTCATAGTTGAGAGGCACTTCATCTGCAGTGGGGCGCCGAGATCCGGATGGCACCGAGGTGATGTCTAGCAAGTTGCTGTACTGGTGTGGTCATCCTACAATGCTGAAACTCGGCGTGGGTCGCCCCATTAGCCTGTGAGATGGCGTCAGTAGCGGACCGATGTGCGAATAGGCCGAAGGCAGCACAACGCGCCAAGATCCGGATGTCACCGTGGTGGTTTCATAGTTGAGAGGCACTTCATCTGCAGTGGGGCGCCGAGATCCGGATGGCACCGAGGTGATGTCTAGCAAGTTGCTGTACTTGTGTGGTCATCCTACAATGCTGAAACTCGGCGTGGGTCGCCCCATTAGCCTGTGAGATAGCAGTTCTTTGGATTTGGGCCTGGCTCGTCTGCTGTAGTGGGGCGCCCCTTTACCGTTTCAGTTGCCATTCAGCTGAGTTTCGGCTGCTCTTGATGCTACAGCGACAGGCGGCTGCAACAGGACTCTCAAAATGGCGGCCTGTTCTTTGGATTTGGGCCTGGTCCACTAAAATGGGCCTGGGACATCTTAGAACTCGGACGCTCGATTTTTTTTTCCTTTCCTGTACATGCAAAAAAAGGTAAATGCCCGGTACGTTACACGCTTCATCTGCCACGATGAACTCTCTAGAGGAACCGAAAAAAAATATAGTTGTGGTAACTATACCATGCATTGTCATATGGAGAGGTGGCACCAATTAATTATAGTGCTGCATAAAAGAGAGATTTGGAGGAGAACCCCTGACCTGCTAGTACATTCATCAAAGAAGTGGCACTGAGAGCTTCAGAGGCAAGGGAAACTGTCCCAAATATTTAGAAGAACTTTGGAAAGATTAAAATGACATGTTTAGATTGTGGCAAATTTATTTCATGTGGACATCTGAGTGTTACTCTAATAAATACAGCATATGAACATCATCATAGTCGATGGTTGGTAGAGACATTTTGACTATATCCTGGACCTGCCCGTCCTCGCCCAAAATGGCGCCAGAATAAATGGGACTCGTAACTCCTTGTTGTGTACTGGTTGCAGAACCTTGAAATCACGAGATACGTATGCAGTTTTGAAGCACATGGCGGGCGGGGACGAGAATTGATTGAATATTTCGACATCCCTATTGATATTAAGTTCTGATGTGTTATTGATTACTGTACTGTTGAAAGTTCGAATTAACGTCACCCATGGTACTTGCCCGCAAATGTATATCTAGATAATTTTATTGTAACTGGCCCTGTCGTATTTTAATTATAAAATGTACGTCCACCGATTCCGTAACTGTTAGACACCTTAGTTCTTGCAACCTAATGGCCCGCCCGTTACGTTCCTCTACAGTGTAAATGTCTATTTATCATATACGATTACAGTTTGCTCCGTGGCCGGCCCACGTGGTTATAGGCTCGTATTTGTATAATGAAATTTTCACAATAAAGGTTTTTAAAAGAAAACATGGTAGTAGTATATACATTGGTAAAGTTTTTAATAATAGTCACTGTTTTAGAATCATTAAAAGGCAAGTGAAATAAAGCAGACCAATTACATGAAGGGTAAAAGGTATAATACGAAGGAACGCAGTAAAGATAAATGGTCAAGGGCTGTTGTGTTTTCTATTCCTGCAACAAAGTGATCGATAAGAATCTCATATTCAGGCGTATCGGCGACTAAGACAGCAGGTCGACCCTCTTTTGCTCAACGGCTCCGTCATGGGACGAAGAAACGCTCTTTTTCTCGAAAAAAGAATATATTTTACTTGCAGGACAGTTGTAAAATTTCCGGGAAAGTACATTAGCCTGGAACATTATAACATATATTTAAGAAAAAATAATGTTCGGAAGTAATGAAAAGCGTAATTTTTAGGTCATATGACCAAGCCTTTCATCATTACAATAAGAAAAGTAAAATGAACCAATGAAAAGTTTTATTAACAAGTCACATGACTTGTTATGCTTACGTTACGCGCTGCGCGCCCCGGATGACTTCCGGATGCGCTAACGCGGCGCGTCATATGACGCATTACGCGACAACGCAGGTACAGAATATAGTCAAAATGTCTCCACCAACCAGCGGTCGGAACACAACCCCTTTCAGCAGGTTAAATAGTTCTGTTAAATGACAACAGAAGGGACAGGCAACAAGAACCATCAGTCAAAGAGGGGAGGGCTAGTTCTTCTCTACCGGGTTACATTGGGGCGCTACCGGAACTGATCGAATTGGTAGTCTACAGTGTTTCTGGATGTTTCAGACTGAAGCTGGGGTTAGCATGAGAGCAGCACCATTTCGTAGCTCCGTCGTGGTCATTCCGCAACCAATCATGGCAGCCGTTCTTTATCGTTATTTTGGGCGGGGTGGGTGGCGGAGCCGAGCTGTTTTGCAGCCATCATTGTGTGGAGTTCAGTTCATCTCACTAGTTTTGTATTTGTCATGAGGGGTTGTTCCTAATGTTTCTATTTTAGCGAGGTCAAAAAGAGATCCCATTAGTGGCCTACTGATTTTGCTCGATTCCTTTTCTTTTTTTTTACACGATTTTTCGTTATCTGCAAAGACTAAACAGAGTATTGCGACTCTGTGTTTGTTTGTAAATAGAGAATGAACCAAAGAGAACTAATTCTAAAACAGTAAATACTTGGATAACAATGAATCAAATGGAGAGAGAAGCAGGCACGACGGATTACAATGGGGGCAAAGACCTGCGTTAACTACCTTTCACTATCTGCAAAGAGAGAGTACTCCTAATAGAAATGAGGGGGGGGGGGCACCATTCAAAGCAGATCAGTGTGCATAAACACGAAAATGTTTTCACTTACCACGTACTTGACATTCGACAGCTTATGATATTTGCTATTAAAAAACCATTGAAATTCACTGAAAAAACCATAGGTTATAGACCATATATAGTTAGGAATTAGCATTTACAAAACCTTGAAAATTCACTGAAAAAACCATAGGTTATAGACCATATATAGTTAGGAATTAGCATTTAAAAAACCTTATTTTACTCACACAAAACCATTGAAATTCCATATATAGTTAGTTGCACTAACTATATATCGCGCACCCGCAATCCACTGCTGATCATGTCACATATTACATCATTCATGACATGGTCAGTGACATCACTGATGACATCTCAAATGACATCACTGATGACATCTCACTTGACATCAATGATCACATCACTGATGATATCATTCATGTGATAATACAATGCATCTCCTCACACTCTAATATAACCTCCGTTACACCCAGTGTTAAATAGAGAGTATCATTTTTGAAACCATTGACACACCAATACTAGTTACTACATACGCACTCACTGATTCCTATGTCTACACACACATTCACTCATACAATCATTCATACATACAATCACTCATCTTTACAACACTATCATATGCACTCATACACCTATACAGACACTCACACTCTGCCACTCATCCATGGAGTTACTCACACACCTAGTCAGTCCTGAAAAGAATCAATCACACTTCCATTTTCTCATCTATACAGTTAAACACAGAACACCTTACATTTTTGAAACATATACTAACACATAGTTACTCTCTTATAGAATCACTGATACAAGTACACATTGATCTGCACAGAGTCACACACCTCCCAGCCAGCCATACACACACTCAGTCTCCCATACAAATACTTGTGCAACCAATCAATAACCCATATAGCTACTTATATAGCTACTGATTAACACGTGCAGCAGCTTGCACAACAACAGACATACTGATGCACACTTTTAGACAGTTTAGTCACTAACCCGTGCATTCAGTAAGACGCATTTAATCACTCACTCATACAGTCAATCACGCACCTACTAAAACCTTTATTCAGACACTTATACATCCACTCATTCTTCAATATGTAAAACATATTTAAACTTTACAGAAACACATAATCACTGGATGTTGTCATCAGTGATGTCACTGACCATGTCATGAATGATGTAATATGTGACATGATCAGCAGTGGATTGCGGGTGCGCGATATATAGTTAGTGCAACTAACTATATATGGAATTTCAATGGTTTTGTGTGAGTAAAATAAGGTTTTTTAAATGCTAATTCCTAACTATATATGGTCTATAACCTATGGTTTTTTCAGTGAATTTTCAAGGTTTTGTAAATGCTAATTCCTAACTATATATGGTCTATAACCTATGGTTTTTTCAGTGAATATATATATATACACACACATACACACACACACATATAGATGTAATATATACATATATATGTGTATATGTATGTATATATTGCACACCAGGTGCTGTCAGGAAACGCCGTTTGCCTGCCTTCAAGCGCCGGTCCCAGCCGTGGTGACAGCTACCACGATACAGCAAAAGTTCAATTCCACAAGATAGGAACGAGGCGCCACACAAAATTCGATTTCTGGTAGGTTTAATCACCAAACAACAACACGTTTCAGCCGCAGAAAGGCCTTTGTCAAGTTGTTTTATGATACCTCACAGTCACCATTTTGTATGCATGATGTCACAATGGACATAGAAGAAACACTACGGTCCGTAATTGCGGATTTCACCAAAACAAAACACATAAACTCTTTTATACATGATTATGTCTCTAAAAATGATTATAAATCATTATTGAAATTCTGTTGTGTGTATTTACATAATTTGGTACCGCAATGCCGATTTGATCATCATGATTCCATTTCTTCACAGATTTAATGGAAAGGGAAGAAAAGAAAACCGAAAGGAATTGCTGTTAAAAGTATCCATGTTGTTTCTCTTCATTAATTTAGGAGAAAGCGACGAAAGGAAACATAGGAAAATATACACCTTAAGTGCTGCCTTCCCAATGACATGTACCAAGTGAAGTGTTGAATAGAACATATATACAAACAATGCAAAAAATTATTATAGTACAAGTTAATTCATTAAATTGATTAGACGATTGGTTATACACATATTCAATTAACCACATCGATGCTCGATGAGTTCCAGCCCTGTGCTGGAATATGCAAAAACCCATTATTCATGACGAGCTGGGCTCGTCATGAGCGTGCTGGGAGGCTACTGCATGACGAGCCCAGCTCGTCATGAGTGTGGAAGGGGTTAATGCCAAGTGGCCCATTATTCTCGATGTGCAATAAATGATAGTTTCATATTCAATCGAATATTTAGTCATGTGAGATATGTTTGTTAAAGGGGTTCCTCTAAATCATCCATAAAATATACTGGTGAAACACCCACGTATGATAACAACATATAGCGCAAGATCAAACAAACTGTAAAGACTAATGGGCAAGCATTGGGGACTCATTCAATCAGACACCACAATAGGTAAAACCATTGGCAATTTTCCTGTCATCACATATCGGAGACCAAAATCCCTAAAGGATAAATTGGTCCAAAGCTACCAAAATCCTGAAACAAAATCTACATGGCTTCAAACCACCCAGGAATTGTACAAATGTAATGCCTGTAAGGCTTGTAAATCCATCTCCAGCTGCAAAACCTATAAAATCCACAATGGGAGAGAAAAGTGCCCCGGTTTACTTTTCTTTTTGACCTGATCTTCCTTTCCCTTGAGTATCTCTGTTTCTCACATGTGTCTCTGTAGCTTTTTGTGTTCATGTAACATAGAAGGTTTGTATAGCACATACTGTGAACTGAGGCAGTTTTAGGAGCCTGGCTGAGTTCAGGTTCTGGATGGGGTTCACAACAGGGAGTGCAGGTGCATGATGGAGAACATTGTATCTGAAGCTTCGGCCAGCGCAGGTTTATCACTCTCCCTGTCAGTGGATCATAAAGGTGTTAATTTTTATACAATCCCATATGTGCCAATTGCGGAGAGATTGTGTGAGAGAGGGCATGGCAAAAGGGAGGTGATGCAAGGAAGGAGATGCAGAAAGACATAGTAAAAAAAACTGCTATAAAAGGAGGTGGCGTAAGGAGATGCAGGCAGAAAAGGGATGTAATGGACTAGCAGTGAGATACTACAGAGGAAAGTGTGAAGGGGGAAATGGGAGGGACACTTTAAAGAGTGCTACTCCTTCTCTCCACAGACCTTATTATTGTTTAATTCAGTCTCATATTTCAAGATTTAATTCATGCTCAATGCTAGCTATTGTCAATATCTTGCAATTTCATTCATGTATCTGATACTGCTAGTAAGCACTGGCAAAGACGGCCTGGCTTGGTGTGTGTTTGTTGTTGTTGTGTGATATGCCTGGTTGCAGTATCAGAAATATTAAAGACAGACATCTAGGTACTGCTCATGTGGCATGCTGTGTGAAGCACGCAATTCTCGCTGCCATACATAAGGCCGTTCACAGATACACATATTTTGCCCAAAATAGGAGGTGTTGGGTGAGGTGTGTGAGATTCAAAGATTCCCAACTGCATCGATGTCCAGAGCCATGTGCCCTTCCTCATTAAACCATCTGCTTTTGCATGTGAACATGTACAACCATGCTGGTTATTTTTTCTAATATTAGCCCATTTTGCATATACTTTTACATTTACATGCAGCTGTTTTGGTTTTATTTTGAAGGTATAGTGTTTTTCCCCACAGGTGTTACCTTTCCAACTTCTTACTGCTGGCCCCTTTCATAAGGCAGCTGTTTTTTGCACTAGCGCTAGGAGAAACACAGGGGTGCGCCATATTCTTATGAATACAGCGCATCCCTGCATTTAAAATATGTCAGACCTCAGCAGCATTGCCAAATTTGGCGTAGCACCGCGCTCAAAATTTATTTTGAAAATATGCTCCTGAGTGTCCTACACCACAATAGAGAAAGAGTAGCCAGGAAGGGAGTGATCAGGCTATTAAAATGAGAATGTTAGATGGTACAGCAAAATATAAAAGAGATTCAAACACCTTGGTGTACAGAGTACCCTGCCTATGGAGCGCATAGTGAACCGTTTGCATATGAGAGTCTTTCCTGCTTACAAATAATGTAATGTGAACACCAAAGATTCAGAGACAAGTGCACGGTAGTACTGAGGGGCACAGGAAGCAAGTATATGCTATGAAATCACAGCAAATACTGCAGTTTGGTATAAGTGATACTGCCCATGACATGGATTAAAAAATACTTTGGGCTGAAGTAAAAGTTGCCGTTTTTGGTGCAGAATAATTTACAGCTTTCTACCACAAACGATATTGGCCCTTTATTCAATGTATTCTTTCCAGATTCTCCTACTGCACAAAGTATACATCAGCACGGACAAAAATAATCTGTATTTTGAACGGTGCAATGGGCCCAAAATGCAAAAATTATGTGATAGCTTTGTGTCATAATGATTTTCTGCTGTAGGGATCTTCGCGTGACTGCACTTTTTATTTTGAGAGGGAGCGTACCAGCAGGTCTGAGCAGATTGTGCTATACTGAAGTGTGACGTAAATCGTGTGGGTGACAGTCTGGATTTGTGCAAATACTTCTGGTACATTATTGTGCTCTGCTGCCTGTCTACCGCCTTCCGTAACTAACGGCATGAATAACAAGGACAACACATCTCTGTCGGCGCCGCCTGCTCCTTAGCGCCCTTTGCCCGGACCCCCATATCCTTTAGCGGTGTGCGCGGCATGTGTCTGTGAGAGACTGAGTGAGGATTGAGGAAGGCAGGCGGCGCAGAAGTTTTTATAACTTGAGCCCATGATGAAACGTGCAGGCCCTCCTCCCTGGCTTTTGTGAAGAAGGAGCGTGCCTGAGTGTGAGAGAAAGTTTACTCGCCTTCCTCACGGCACTCGCCCGCGCCGCCTTTCCTCTTGTTATGTTGGGAGTCATGCCTTTCGCTTTTGTCCCCATCTCTGCGCGCGTGTCCCCGTCAGGTATGAGCACTGAGCAGCCACTGCTTATTAATTATTAATAATGATATTTATTAACTTACCAGCTCGAGTGACGGTCTGTCTGACAACGCCGAACTCAGTGTCAGACTCTAGTGCGCAACTACTGGAAACGTCACGGCGCGCACGTCCCCGACGGAGGGGGGCACAAAGACTACTCGCCCTGGCGCCATTTCAAAGGACGGGGCCCAGCAGACACACCCCCTGGTCCCTCTCAGTCAACTTGACTAAGTTGGCGCTAAGGCGCATGCGCGGGCAAGTTTCCGCCCGTAATTAAATTGCGCAGCAGAGTCAGTCGACTTGTAACCTAACCCAGCCCCACCCCCTGCGCACTCCCTATTCCATCGGGGCTGTCCCGGTCGTAACTCCCGAAGCGCTGCATTTTATTTAGGTGCTCCGTGCTCTCTCTGTTGCAGCCGCAGGTGCGTCCACCAGGCTTAGTGGGGCTACGCCCCTACGCCCCAATGGACGCACCGCTGCTGCTGTACAACACGTCATCTCTCATGATTCTCGCAGGCACTCATACACCCAATACATGCACTCAGTGCATGGTACTGACCTAACCCTGTTCTATACCCTTCAAAGGCACACATACAACCAGTGCAGATTCACCAGTACTGTACAGCTAACTGATGTAGCCAAAGGTGAGATAAGCACACAGCAGTGGAACATTAAAAAGGTGAGGAAGCCTGCACTGGTACAAGTTAAAAAGGACTAGTTCAAGCCTACTGATCACTACAAGGTATGCGGTCACCACTGTGCTCATACTGCTCAACTCCTGGTGAAGGCAGAAGCCTTACACCACTATGAAGGTAGTGCTTTGGACGCCCATCTCGGTCCAACAAGACTGCAGTTCGTGAGACAGGCCTGTGTCATGGCACACATGCATGACAGTGTTTGCCTATGACAACAAAAATCAGCATTTGGGATTCAAACAACAATACAGTTAGTCACTCAAGGCAGGGGTACGCATTTCCATACAGAGGACTTTTCTGTCCAAACAGATGGTGAACTAATATAGCCAAATAGTTAAAATTCCCAAGTAAGAGCTGATATACGAAGAGAACAGAACCTTAAATGCTTGCAGAACTGACCTACAGCATAATTAAATTATGACGGTCCACTTGGAAACACACAATGCTTTAAGATTTAGGGACAGAATTACATAACTATCCACTTAAAAAAATTGATTACGTTAACTAAATAAAATTGTAGTCCCTGAATAAATATCTTAATACTAACCTACAACATTTAGTCAGGAAAGCATACACATTTACTGAAGCACTGCTGTATGAAAAGTAAATCTATGTGACTTACAGGAGGTTTTACATACCTGTATACAATTTTTCCAGTTTTCCTTAGTTGGCTTCTCTTCTGCGAGTTTTGTTGCAAACTTGAGGCCTCTACCGTACATTTTATTTACCAAGGCATGCTTGTATGCAAATGGCAACACCTAAAGGTTGGTAAGAGAATACACACATTATTTACGGTTTACTTCGGCAAACATACTAATTTGACCGGCACTGCTAAAACTTAAGATGGGGAAATACAATGGAACGGTTAACGGGACTTCAATCACTTTGAATCAAGAACTGAATGTAGTGAAAAATTGATAAAATAATTATGAAACTAGATATAAAAAAGAAATTGAGACGGAAACACATCAATATTTCTATAATGATCAAATTAAAGCCCAGATAGAAGGATGTATTTTTGGCACGACTGCCTTGAAGGAATAAAATCTAAAATCGGACCTAAAACTTGATGATGTTTACTGTATTGAAAAAATATGATATTCACAAATGTAAAAAAAATCCTTGGAATGTTTATCTAAAGTGGGTACGACCAGGCATGCACAGCTGTGGGTAAAAAAAATAATGGAATTTGTTAATTAAAGAAACAAACAAACAGTGAATACTTTGCCAGGATAGACTGAGATACGGCGGCTTAGATGATAAGGCCTGCAGTTCATTCACTCTACAGGCAGATGTAATTGCCACCAGGATGACTGTTTTCAGTGTGAGGAGCCAGAGTAGACAGTTGTGTAGAGGTTCATACGGAGCACACAATACAAATGTCAGAACCAAATTAAGGTCCACCAGAGGCATAAGGAATAGTTAAGGGGGAAAAGGTTGACGAGACCTTTCAAAAACCTATGTACAATAGGGGATTAAAGAAGGGGAGTTAGTCAGGCAGCCGCAAGAAGACAGCCAGAGCAGAAAGATATCCCTTAATGATGCTCAGTGAAGAGCCCTGTTGTGCAAGGGAAAGAGCAAAAAGCTGAACTTCATAAAGAGGGGCCGAAAGGGGATCAATTGACTTTCCTGCACACCATAACACAATTATTTTGTAACAGCAGGCATATACTGTTTTGGTGGAGAAACGCCAGGCTGCTAGAATCACATTACAGACTTGAGGAGGAAGGTCGAAAGCTGTCACTTGCTGCCACTCAACCTCCACACAAGAAGGCAGAGAGTGGACAAATTCGGGTGGAGAACCCGAAGGGGCAGCCTGATTGGCCATTAAGAGTCTGGTATCTAGAGCCTGACCAACTATCCTCCAGTCTGGGGCCACAAGGATGACTTGAAGCCCAGTCATTCCTGATCTGTTTGAGAACTCTTGTCAGGAGGGGTATGGGTGGAAAGGCGTAGAGGAGGCCCGAGCTCCACTCGAGACGAAAAGAGTCTCCGAGCAAGAGCCGGCTTGAAAACTCCAGCGCGCAAAACCGCAGACATTGCACGTTCCCCACAGATCCAAACAGATCTAACCAAGGCTCTCCCCACTGTTGAAAGAGACCTTGTGCCACCTCCAGATAGACACAATTTGTGATCCGCTAGGTATCGATGACTGAGTTCGTCCACCCTGGCGTTCATCAAACCTGCCAGTTGTTGAACTACCAGGAAAATGTCCTGCTATTCTAGTTACGTGCAGAGACGCTGGGACTCTTGACAAAGGGTCCCGACCCTACCTCGCCCTGGTTGTTGCAGTACCACATGGTAGTGATGTTGTCCGTGAACACCTGCACTAGCCTTCCCTTGATGGAGAGTACAAAGGGTTTCAATGTCAGTCAATGATGTGAAGACCGGATTCCAACAGAGACCAGAGACCTTTGATCTCGACCTCTCCCAGATGGCCACCCAATCCCAGGAGTGACGCATCCGTCACTAGCGTCAGATCTAGTTAGGCAAGGGATCTGCTCCTCACCCAATTGCGGTTAATCAGCCACTACTGCAGATCTCTTGCAGTTCCCTCCAAGATGTGGACCAAGTTGGAGAGATTCCCCTGACACTACTCCACTGGAAATTCAGGTCCCACTGCAAAGCCTGCACATGCTATCTTGCATGTGTCACCAGTCGCATGCAGGAGGCCATGAGGCCCAGCAGCCTTAGACTCACCGAAACACAGGATAGAGGCTGAAACAGTGGTATCATGGTCTGAGTATCCCTGACTAGCCGCTCAGGAGGACAGCCCAAAACAGCACGGTGTCCAGAACAGCTCTGATGAAAGGGAGCTTCTAACAGAGTCAGGGTGATTAAGGCACATTGAAAGTGAAGCCCAGCGATTGCAAAGGCTTCGCCATCATCTTGAGGTGAGAGATGACTGCCTGGGGCAAACATGCCTTCAACAGCCAGTCATCGAGTTAGGGGGAAGACTGGCGCCCCTGACGTCCGCGGATGAGCTGCAACCACTGCCTTGGTGAACACCAGAGGGGCACTGGTAAGGCCAAGGGGGAGCACACTGAACTGAAAATACTCACGGCCTACTGTAAACCGCAGAAAATTTCCGTTGGCAGGCAGGACAGGAGTATGAAAATAGGCATACTGCAAGTGTAACGCCTGGGCTAGCATAAACATCCTGAAATTCTCTTTCTTGAGAAAAAATTTAAGGGCTCAAAGGTCTAGGGTAGAACGAAGGCCCTTGTCCTTTGTGGGGACCAGAAAGTAGAAGAAATAGCAACCACAGTCTACTTCTGGCCCTGGAACCCTCTCTATGACTCCCTCTGCCAAGAGAGCCATGACTTCCTCGCAGAATAAGGACAAATGATCCTCCATCAGCCAGTCAAGGGATGGCAGCATGGAGGGAGGGGCCATCTCGAAGGGGAGGAAGTAGCCCCTTCGGACAATCTGCAAGAGCCACCTGTCCGATGTAATTGACTGCCAGTGGGGCAGGTGATGGCGAATCTGCTGCCAACTGGATGCCCATGGTGATAAAGGGGCAAACTAGGAAATTGTGGCGGCTGCATGTGTCGAAAGGGTGGTGGATAGTAGCAGACTGCTGGGTACCTCACCGATGAGGTCTACAGGTACCGTGCCCTCCTCCACACAGTGGCTGGGGAGCATGCACAGCTCAGTGGCTGGCAGGATACTGGAGCAGTTGGAAGCCCCTTCTGTAGCCACGAAAGGAGCAATTGAAGTGCATGTCATTAAGGGAAGCTTGGATATCCCTTGAAAAAGCAAGTCGTCATCAAACAGGCATGGCGCCTCAGGACCACAGTTAAATAAACAGCTCTGCCCAGTGAGTCGGTCATGTCCAATCCATGACAAATTGTGAACTTTGCTGCATATTAATGTCAGCAGCCCTACATGCCAAGAACAGATGCATACTGGTAAGTAGCATATTCAGTTCGAGGCATGTGGGCTGCTGAATTCATATCTGTAGCATAGAATATATAGCAGTCCCTCCATTAGCGGCGGCCGCCTGTGCCAGCTGCAGACGTCTGAAAAAGTGTTTTTAGAACAGCCTGCCATACAGCTGCCTGCTGCTTGGAGTGCACATCTACACAGTAGTGTTTAGTAAATGTGTGTGGGGAAGACCATGTGGCTGCTCTACAAATGTCTTCCAAAGGGATATTTTCGAGGAAAGCCATGGAGGCCCCCAACTTACGGGTGGAGTGGGCTCTAGGGGGGGGCGTGGGGGGGGGGGGAGTGTAAAAGTGCGCTTAGCCTTATGATAGCAAATTTGAATACATTTAACGATCCGCCTGGCTATACCTGCTTTGGAAATGGGGCTGCCTTTGTGTTGGGCAGAAAAGGCAACAAAGAGTTGTCTCGTCTTCCTAAAATCTTTGGTTCTATCAATGTAGTACATTAAAGCTCGTTTGACGTCCAGAGTGTGGAGCATTCTTTCAGCCACTGTCTCTGGATTTTGGAAGAACACAGGCAGTTCAATAGTTTGATTGACATGGAACTGTGAAACCACCTTAGGAAGAAATTTAGGGTTAGTGCGCAGCACCACCCGGTTGGGGTGAATTTGTATGAATTTATTTTATTTATTTATTTTAAAAATGTATAAAGCGCGGCGTATACCCGTGGGTGTCTTGGCGCTATAATTTTGCGGAAAATCCCAGAATGAAGTGGTATCTGCCTTAAAACGTATTGTTACTGAACAGATTATTGGTCGAATAACCAGGTTTTTACCAATTTTCTAAATTGAAATAACGAGGGTGACAGTTTTATTTCCTTTGGGAGCATGTTCCAGATTTTGGCTGCAGCGTTGGTAAAGCTTCTATCGCCCCATGTCACCGTCCTGGTACGTGGTACTACCAGTAGGTGACTCTGTTCGGAGCGTAAGGATCTTTTTGGTGAGTAGTAATAGAGTTTCTGTTTGAGAAATGCTGGTCCAAGACCCTTAAGGGCTTTATAGGTGAGGCAAAGGGTCTTGAATCTAATGCGATTTCTCACTGTTAACCAGTGGAAATTTCTTATCGCTTGCTTGGTGGACTGAAACTTAGGAATGCCAGCTAGTAGCCTTGCAGCCGCATTTTGAATAAGCTGCAGTTTGGCCACCACCCGTGCCTGGGCGTTTACAAACAGTCCGTTACAGTAGTCAAGTGATGAGAGTACTAAGGAGCTCACCACTGTTTTCCTAGCACTCTCAGGGAGATAGGGCTCTGGCTCTTGTACAGTGAGTGCTTGGAGCTCACTAACACGTCGCAGTGACGTAATGGCTATTAGGAAAGCCACTTTCATGTTAAGAACTGAATCTCGCATGAATGTAAAGGCTCAAAAGGTGGACCCATCAGTCGGGTGAGTACCACATTAAGATTCCACTCAGGAGCAGGAGGGGTCCTGGGAGGAATGACACGCTTGAGCCCTTCTAGAAAAGCTTTAATGGCAGGTACTCGGAAAAGGGAGAGATGCTGCCGGTTTTGGAGATAAGCTGCAATAGCGGATAAATGTATCCGAATGGAAGCATACGCCAGATTGCATTTGTAAAGATGCAACAGATAACAAATGATGTTGTGCGTGGACGCGTCAAGCGGGTCAATGTTGTGTTCCACGCAATAAATGACAAACCGCTTCCATTTTGCTGCGTAGCATGCTCTGGTGGTGGGCTTTCTTGCCTCCCGTATGATATCCATGCAGTCAGGAGGCAAGTTGAGGTAGCCAAACTCTAAGACCTCAGGAGCCAGATCGCCAGGTTGAGCTGTTGCGGATCTGGGTACTGAATGTCGCCATGGCTCTGCGTCAAAAGTCTGGGTGTGAGGTGCAGCCTTTGATGCGGTACCACGGAAAGTTCTAGAAACGTGGTGTACCATGGTTGGCAGGCCCACGTTGGAGCAACCAGGATGAGCGTCATCGAGTGTTGCTTTAGCTTTCGTGCCACCAGCGGTATTAGAGGTGCTGGGGGAAAAGCGTACGCAAATTTGCCTTACCAGTTCATCCATATCGCATTGCCCTGCGACTGTGGGTGCGGGAACCTGGCGGCAAATCTTTGGCATTTTCCCTCGTGGCGAACAGGTCTATCTCTGGATGACCCCACTGCTGGAAGTACGGGTGGAGTACTGATGGATGTATCTCCCACTCGTGCATTTGGTGGCTGTACCTGCTGAGCAGATCCGCCATCAGATTGTCCTTGCCTGGGAGGTGTTCCGCCATGAGGAAGATGTTCCTCTGAATGGCCCACTTCCACATGCTCTGAGCCAGATGAGACAACTGTGGAGAGTGTGTACCTCGCTGCTTCTGAATGTAGTACATGGCTGTCATGTTGTCCGTCCGGATCAACACGACTTTGTTGCACAGATGTACTTTGAATGCCTTCATCACCAGGAAGATTGCCAGCAGTTCCAAGTGGTTGATGTGCATATTCCTTTGCTGTTGTGTCCATAGTCCCTGCACTGTGTAGTGGAGCACATGAGCTCCCCAACCCTGTAGAGAAGCGTCCGTCGTTAGGATGATCTGTGGAACAGGCTCTTGGAACGGTCGGCCCTGGCAAAGGTTGTGAGGATTCCACCAATGCAGAGAGGTGTATGCCCGACCGGTCACCAACACTAGGTCTTTCAACTGTCCGTGAGCCTGATTCCACTGACGTGCTAAGCACTCTTGAAGCGGACGCATATGTAGTCTCGCGTGCGGGACTATGAAGATGCAGGAGGCCATCATGCCTATTAACTGCATGAACACTCGTGCTGGAAGCGAGTGTTGCGGTCTGAATTTCTGGATCAGCGACTGAATGCTGTTGATCCTCACAGAATTTGGCTGAGCTGTGGCTGCCAGAGTATCTATTGTCGCGCCCAGATACTGCCGCACATGGGCTGGCTGAAGGTGCAACTTTGGGTAATTCAGTGAGAAACCCAGATCGTGAAGAAGGTGAATGGTGTGGGACATGTTGGCAGCACACTGCTGGGCTGACTTTGCTTGGACAAGCCAGTCGTCCAGATAAGGGTAGACGTGGACGTTTTGTCTCCTGAGGTGCGCTGCCACTGTCGCCAGGCATTTTGTGAACACCCTGGGCGCTGTGGTCACTCCGAAAGGGAGGACCTTGAATTGGTAATGCCGATTCTGAATGGTGAATCTGAGGTATTTTCTGTGTGACGGATGTAGCGGAATGTGAAAATACGCATCTTTTAGATCTAATGTTGCGAGGAAATCCCCCTGATTGAGCAACGGAAGAACCTGCTGCAGCGTGAGCATATGAAAGTGTTCCGAGAGAATGTACTGGTTCAGGGGCCTGAGGTCCAGAATGGGTCGCAGGGACCCGTCCTTCTTTGGGATTAAGAAGTACAGGGAGTATACTCCAGAGCCCTGTTGCGCCACTGGCACAAGCTCGATTGCCCCTTTTTGCAGCATGACGAGCACCTCTTGCTGCAATAAGTGCAAATGCTCTGTTGACATAGGACGGTGCCTTGGTGGGATGTTGGGTGGAGTGGACGTTAACTCCAGACAATAACCGTACTGAATAAGTTTTCTGACCCACCTGTCTGTGGTGATGGATTTCCAGACAGGTAGGAACTGTTGGAGTCTCCCCCCGACAGGCGTGGTATGGTCGGGGGGCAGTGACAAGGCATCACTGTTTGTTGGTGGCGGAGGATCGGGGGTTGTTTCCACGACCTCTGCCCTTGGTGCTGTTGCCGCGATATCCGCCTCTGCTCTGCTTGTTGTAAGAGGTTTGTGCACCACCTTTCGTGTACTGTGTTTGCTGGGACATCTGGCCTCTGGAAACACCTCTATTGCTTGAGCGACGAAAAGTACTACCCCTGAACTGCTGGGACTGGAGAGCCCCCATGGACTTCGCAGTCTTGGTGTCTTTCTTTATTTTTTCCAGGGTGGTATCCACCTCAGGTCCAAATAAGTGATCAGGGTTTACAGGCTGATTGAGGATGGTGGTTTGTATCTCTGGTTTGAACCCGGAGCCAGGCCTGACGTCTCAACATCACACTTGTGTTAATGTCCCTGGCCGCGGTGTCTGCTGCGTCCAGTGCACATTTAATAGAAGCATTTGAGATGAGGTTCCCTTCCTGAATGAGCATCTCTGCTGCCTCCTGTTACTCGTCTGGCAAGTGTTGTAACAGGGTCTCAAGTGTATCATAGTGTGCCCTGTCATATCTGGCCAAGAGGGCCTGAGTGTTTGAAATACGCCAGATATTGGCCGCATGAGCCGCCACCCTCTTCCCTGATGCCTCTAGCACTTTAGATCCCGTGTCAGGGGGAGGAGCATCACCAGTAGTTTGTGAATTTGCCCTCTTCCGGGCATTAGACACAACGAGAGAGTCCAACGGCAACTGGCCCTTGATGTATGTAGGGTCGCCAGGTGCCGGACGATATTTTTTTTTCAATCCCGGCACCTCCAAGGTGAAGCCAGGCATCCCCGGCGCGTGTGGGCTCTTTAAAAATGTCCGCAGCATGTTTCAAAACCCCCTTCAGCATTGGCAGAGTCTTGACAGTCTTTTCAGATGTGGAAAAGCTATCAAACAGAAAATCCACTTCAACAGGGTCAGCATGCAGCTGGACGTCGTGATTTTTAGCTGCCCTCTCAATTAGAGCATTAAATGCCGCAGAATCCTCAGTAGGCGAGGTTTTAACAGCATATACTTGAGTGTCCGGGGCAGTTTGCGGATCCCCTGGGTCCCCAGCATCTGCCCATGAGTCATGGTGATCTTCAGGATCAGTGTCAGCAGGGAAGTTGTACTCCTCATCCTCACCTTCCCCAGCCTCCACATCAGAGCAAGTGGGTGAGGTCGGAGCAGTGTCTTGCGGCCGTGGATAAATAGGTTCAATCAGAACCGGGGAATCCGTAGAAGCCTTTTTCCTCTTCAAAGGAATGGTGTAGGACTCCATAGGCTGTGCCGGCGTGATCTTTCGCTTGTAGATGGAAAGTTTACCGGTGTCGGCGTCGATAAATTGCTCCGACTGCTCCTCCATCAGGGGTTGTAGGTGCTTTGTGCCTCCAACAGCAGGTGTTGGCTGCGGTCCCGTGGACACCTTGGGCGCGTTGTCGACCGTCCTGGGCGCGAACGCCTTCGGCACCACTTTCGGCGGCAGCGTGAACTGGATCTGCGCCGTCGACTTTGGCGGTTTTGCAGCGGGCTTCGAGGTGGAAGCGACCTTTGGATCGACCGCGGAGGCCTTGTTCCTGATGCGTTGCAACGAGTCCGATACCTGCTTTGTGAAAGATGCGCACGGTTTTGTCGACCTGACAGGTGTTCTCGATCCACCAGCATGTGCAGACTCGAGTGCAACATTACTTTTGGCCTGGTCCGGACGACGTGCTGGGTCGACAGCCTTTAGAGCTTCAAGTCCTTTGGTTGTGTCGACGGCCTGTGGCGCCGAGGGTTTCGGCTCGATGGCCTTGACAGCCTTTTTTGGCGCCCCAGTTTTCGGCTCGACGCCCTTGTGCGACTTCGGTTCGACGCTCTTGAGCGACTTCACCGGATCGACAACCTTCTTCGGCTGGCCCGACGTGTCTGAAGACGCGGAGGCGACCAAAGCGACAGGCGTCTTCTGTGTCGACGGCGTCTCGATCACTGTCGGTTTCGTCGAGACCGAAGCTTTCACTTTCGGTTTTGATTTCACCAATGGCGGCTCCGTAGGATGGACCGTAGCCGGGCCGGTAGGCGAGACCGTGGATCCAGGTGCAAGATTATGGGTAAGGCCATGTGGCGATCACTCGACCGGAGACTTAGTGATTGTTCGAACGGTGCATAGCTCTTCCCCTGAGCTATCTTCCGTGGCCCCATAGGCCTCATTGTCGTCTCCTACCTCGTCGACGACGACGTCTTCTGTTTCGAGCATTTCTACGTCTGCGTCGTAGTTGGAGTCGATCTCCGCCGCTGGAGTTGAAATCGGCTCCCGATCTTCCTGCTCGTCTGTTTCTTCCCCCTCGAAAATGTTCACCGGGGCAGGGGCCGTCAGCTGGGCCTCCTGGCGCGCCACGCGCCCAAGTCGAAGCGTTTTCTTGGAGCGAAAACGGGAACAAGCCATACAGTTGGCTTCATCGTGATCCGGCGACAGGCACTTGTTGCACACCGGGTGGACATCGATGTGGGGATACTTCGAGTTGCACACGGGGCATCTCTTGAACGGGCTCCGTTCCATGATGATTCGTCATAGTTTGGCTGCGTTGACTAGGCCTCAAGCACCGAAGATCCACACGGGTCCTCCGGATGTCCGACTCAGGAACTGAGCCGGAACAGAGCTGGGCACCGAACGCAAACAATACCAACGATATAGGAAAGGTCTTTGGGCCTAAAGAAAGTTTCTATCGATTCCGATCTTGAGTGATCAAATATGCATCCGAACCCAATGGCGGAAAAAAACAATCTGGGGATGGAGTCGATGCCCATGCGCACTGTAGTCCAGGGGAGGAGCCACCTATCTCGTGATACTTCGAAGACTCTTCCAGGACAACAATGTGCAATCATCCGGACCCAACACTAGGCGGCGATCTATGCTACAGATATGAATTCAGCAGCCCACATGCCTCGAACACATTTTCTTCCCCAAAGAGTCCAGCCTTTTGGATTTCCTGTCAGGGAGAGCAGTAGGGAATGGGCCATAGGAAGTCGACACTTTGACCACCAAGCTCTCCGGAGTAAGCTGTTGGGTGAAGAAAATTGGGCCCGCTGTCGTGGGCCGATGGCGGAGAGTGATCGTCCTACTAACAGGAACCCAGAGTTGGGTTTGGACCAGGTCTCCAACAGGATGTCAGTGAAGTACATCACTGAACAGGAGTAGGGGATCTAATGAGGAGACTCCCGGTTGCAGCACCTATATCAAGATGTTGGTGGGGAAGTGTGGCTCACTGGTTAGAAGCGGTAGACGCTGAAGCAGAGATCGGCCCGGGACCAGGGTTCAATTCCCGATGCGGCAGGGTCTTGGGTCAATGTCCGCGGACTCGATAATTCTCGCCGAGGTGCCTATGGTAACCATGGGTCCCACTCTGCAACTCTGGGCAATAGCTTGCTTAATCTCCACAACGGCCCCATCAGCGCCGGGGATGCCTGGCTTCACCTTGGAGGTGCCAAGGAGGGACCATCTCACAGGGAAAGCCAGGACGGGTTCCCCAGCGGTATACAGCGCCAGGACACTCCGAGATGGAGTAACCGTGCACTTCACAAGTATACTTACTTGGTTTTGACTGCCACTGAGGCCAACTGAAGGTCAAGACCTCCAGCCGCCCTCCCCACCACCACTGTGCATTAGGCTCTCTCCTCCGTAGCCATGGGAGGAGGAGAAAGCATACCAGTATCTGGAGACGTATCCAGTCTACTGGCTTCACCCAGTTCCTCAGTACAGTCCACAGTAGGGTCTTCTATGGATGGTATTCTTCAGGGTCCAGCAACCCCGCCTATCCCTCCTTGAGCGTTAGTCCACGGGTACAGGGCTCAGGCTCCAATCTAGGAATTCAAGGTCCTGCCAGCATTGGTGTTGAGAGACAACCATTCGACTTCGTGTCAGAGTCGGGGAATCAAAGTGGAGATGGTGGCGTCTGGAGTATCGGCATCAGGTCTGCCTTAGGGGAAGATCGACATGGTACGACCGGTGTCAGTCCAGATCCAGGAATTGTTCCCTGGGGGCTCACCGGTGCAAAACCAGATGGGGCCCCCCTCTGACCCAGCAGGGTCCAAAAGGCACATCGACAGGGTTGGGCCATGCAAAAATGAGACACATGGTTTCCTTAAACTCTGAGTTGGGAGGGGGTTGCTCTGGTGCCTGGAAAGTCAGGGAGGAATGGCGTCGACCCAGACTCAAGCTCCGTAGAACCATGCCTCGAGTGCCGATGCTCCCTCTTACAGACGAGAAGTCAAAGAGCACTTAGACATCATGCTCTTTTTCTTGTGCCGCTTATTAGAGGGTCCGGAGAACTTTGGGACGAAGAGGACTTCGGCCCTGCGAACGATCCCAGGACCTTTCCCTAAACTGGGACAAGGATTTCTGCGGAGTCGCATGCCAAGCAGCTACCAGCTTCAGGGACCGCTCTCTCAAAGCCTTCACGACCATGGCCTGGCAATTGGGGCACGACTTGCTGTTGTGGTCGACTCCAGGTACCACAGACAATGATGAGTGGGTCCATCATCAGTATAGTTTGGTGACAGGCACCACAAGGCTTAAAACCTGTCTTTTGAGATGACATCTCGACACACCAGGAGGTAATGCATCAAAAACAGTCAACAAAACGTAGAAAAAATTGTGTTCTAAAACCAACAGAGGGGTAGCTCTTCTCGGATCTCATTGCTGGTTGGCGCGGAAAAAAAAAGAACTGATGTCAGCGTGCCTGTGAACAATATTGAGAGACTGATTGGAAACAAAATAAATTACCTAAATATACAACCAAAAGTGGAAATGTTGGTCCAGATATTATAACGATTTTAATCCCATTTTAATCAGACTTCTAAAATAAGAGTTTGAATGGATACCCATTTGGTACCTGGAAGAGCCCTGTTGTGGACTTGCCTTTAAAATATGAAATCAATGTCTTCAGTATCAATGTTTTTCGAGCGAAATCCGGTCACAAAACAACCAAACTTTACCTACACCTCAAATGGCAGTAACCCAATCGCAACTTGTGAATGAATAAAGAAGAAAAAAAATATTGTTGCAGAGTAAGCAGTGGTGAAGGCCCCTGTCCCTGTGAATAGGGCCAACCATTCTTAGTCGCAATCTGCAACCAATTATACGGAGTCAAAATTAATGAATATTAGATAGTTCGCATTGTGACTCAATCAGATTTTGTTTTTTCTTTTTAAAAAACGAACCTAATGGTACATAAGTTGATTCATAAAATTATTGGTAAAAAAAATACTGGTTGCAAATTGTGATCAGTATTTTACGTCCAGTAAATAGTACATCCACCTCTCATTTTGGTAAATAAATTTTTTTTGCAACAGTAGTTGACTTTTCATCAATTTCCAAGATTAAGACAGTTTATTCTGATGAAAAGGATGTGTGATTCGTACCCATGACAACGATGAAATCTTACCTTTGCATCAGACACTTCTGTCCATTTTGCAGCCTCCCAGTATGTTTCTGTCAAAGTCTCTAAAATAGCTTCTTGATCATCTTCTTTTCCTTCCGTTTCACTTGAAACTGCGCCATCCTGAGACTGCAGCTGCAGAATTTTATCGGCTAGTGCACATCCTTTCCGACAGAGAGCATCAATTAGGGTGGTCTTCTGTTTGTCCATGTCACTATGCAAAATGTGCAAAAGAAAGCATTCAGTTTGTGCTTAAAAATCCTGTAAAGGCGCACACAGCTGTAAATAACAACAAAGTAACCAAGCTTTTTACACTAGTGATGAAGTTTGTAGTTACATCAGTTATGCAGCTTTTTTTGGTGGAGTTTTATACAGTGCGATCTTGACCCGAAGGTATTGGGTATCAGAGCACTTTGCACGGGCACCAGTTGCGTTACATGAGGACACATTCATTTTTGTTAGGCACGGGGAGATTAAGTGATTTGCCCAGAATCACAGGATGTTCAGCGTCATTGCCGAGACTCAAACCCGGTTTCCCAGACTCGAGGTCGACCGCCCTGGCTGTTAGGCCAACTCCTCTCTTCAAGATGGGCACAGAATCAGATGTTTCAGAACCAGATGCTTCGGCTTCACATACTACTGCGCTCTAATGGTTGGATATACAAAACTGAAAAACACCAGTGGATGATCACTTGAGGTGAAGTCTCTAAACAGACATGGTAAGTTATCAACTGGAACCACATAAGCCCCTTGAGATTCACACAGTCTTCAGATTCATTTATTGAACAACCCTTTTCATCTGTGCTAATTTACAGTAACAAGGGGTGTGCAAAATAGCGTGCTCGAAATGTGCATCCAATTTCAAGACTGGCAGTTTGGAACTGGGAAATAAAGAATCAATATAACATATTATTGGCCTTACAGGGCATGGTCGGAGTGAAGGGGTTGCATGTGAACCTGTGAGATGTAAAAACTGTGCTGCAGAAAACTAATTTAACTGTTTGATGCAAGACTTGGTTATTAACTAAAATATTTAGAATAAATTAGCAAGCAGTATCTCACCGTAGTTAAAGAGGGAATGAGGTAAAGGGAACTCTAGAAAAGGTTTGCTTGATGTGATTTGCCACAACTGAATAGACCTTGCAGTAGAGTCAAAGCAGTATTGACTGTAGAAGGTGATGGAGCAAGGACTCGTAGAAAAAAGACTAGCTCAGAAGCAATCGCTCCTTTAATTCACTAACAAGTTATTAAAATTGTTTTGTGTAAGACTAATGCGCACCACACAAATATGAGTGTTAGTGAAGCTTGCTTATGTGTTTACTAACGTGGATAACATGAACGAAGGACTAAAACCGCTTTAAATAAGAAATCTTTAATACGCATGCGTCAACTGCATCTATGCAGGATGACGAGCTATCGCTTGGAGGGAAATTCTTGCGCATGAGCAGAAGACACTAAAATGGAGTCTTGAAGACTCGCGTGCATGGCATCTGCTTAGCTGCAACGAAAATGAGCTATTTTACTAATGCTAATGCGGAGAAAGTTTTAATAAGTAAAGGGGAATAGAGAAGATATGGGTGGTAAACGGTGAAACCATTTTGGTTCTGAAATTAATATTTGTCTTTCTGAGTTTATCACTAATGCACATTTGGGCCGCTCTTGTATAACTGAAGTAAGCTGAGTAAAGGGAAGGCTGCGAATGTCTACTGAAAAGTTAACCCGGAATGATGACTTAGATGTTCAACGGGAGCCAAGGTTGCAAGTGTTATACCCTGGGAACGGATGGTGAAAAGCTCAACGATGTGGACTCACATTCAGACTGTTATAAAATGTTGCAAATAAAATGTAAATGCGTGTGTGAACTAAATTTGTGAATAAAAATTAAGGGGATTGGTTTGCGAACAATAGTTGACGGATTTAAATGACATGCAAGTATGGTGTGATGATCTTTCCACCCTTGCCTGACCAAATAGATCTCGTATTTTTAAGATATTGAAACTTTAGTAGGTGGGAACACGAAGAACGAAAGGTATAATGGAGATAGCCTTATTTAGTCAGTTAGTCGTCGATGCGGAGATGCTGTGAGTGGAGCGGAGATCCATGAATGCCGTTGCTGGGAGGTATGCTGTGAGATGCTGATGAAGAGTTGAATACAGAACCCTTCTATCCTAATTTAATTGGGTTAGATAAGAAGTTAGCGGAAGAATCACGAGAAGGAAGAGAGTGTCAGTGAGGGGTGCGGCACAACCGTCTGTATTCTAGAGAGGTCAACTATCCTGCCCTGAATCCTGTCCTGAAGTATTTGTCTCCTGACCTATCCCGGGGGACCCTTACCAGCCCTTTGGCCATGGGGTTGGTCTTCACACCATTCTTGGTAAATATAATTTCATGTTATTTGCAGATGTTCTTTTCTCTCTATCCTCTCCTTTTACCTTAGACATTGTTCATTGAGTAAGTAAGTGTTATATTTGTTTGATGATATAATTACATTTTCTCTCCAAAGAATGACGGTTATTGCACTGTGCATTTGAGATGGTTGCATGCGTTTGAAATCTAGATAAAAATGTTAAAACTTCCAGAATCTGTGATTATTTTACTTTAATATACAAAAGTTAAGAGTTATGTACATTGTCACCATCAACTAGTTCAACTAATGGTCCATCGACCAGAGGAAAGAACTATTTGATCAGTGAAAGGGTTATTTTGAGATGAACAGAGGTACTGAATAACTAATCCTGATTACTGTGGAAGATATAGAAGGAATATGCTACTTACCAGTATGCATCTGTTCTTGGCATGTAGAGCTGCAGAGTTGTACATTTAGCAATAGATCGCCACCTGGTGTTGGGCTCGGATGATTGCAGGTTGTTGTTTGCAACGAGAATGCGAAATGCCCAAGCTTCGCTACCTGATTTCCACACCCACAATCGGAAGGAAATGCGATATGGATGAACTGGTCAGGCAGATATGCGTACGCTTTTCCGCCTCTCCCACTCATTCCACTAGTAGTACGCAAGCTCAGACAACAGTCTCTCAAACTAATACTAGTGGCCCCCACATGGGCCCGTCAGCCGTTGTTCACCACACTACTGGATCTCTCACTAGTTCCACATCAAAAATTACGGCTCACGCCATCCCTGTTAACACAGAACCATGGAGAAATAAGACACCCAGACCCAAACCAACTGAATTTGGCAATCTGGCTCCTGAGGTCTTAGAGTTTGGTTACTTAAACTTACCACAAGACTGTATGAACATAATTAAAGAAGCTAGGAGACCCACTACCAGAGCATGTTATGCAGCTAAGTGGAAAATATTTGCAATATACTGTACCAACAATAACATTGATCCACTGGATGTTTCCATCCAAAATATCATCTGCTACCTTCTACACCTACAAAGGTCCAATTTGGCTTATTCTTCCATACGCCTGCATTTAGCAGCAATTTCAGCCTATTTACAAAATAGACAGCATTTATCTCTCTTTAGAGTACCTGCAATTAAAGCATTTATGGAAGGATTAAAATGAATAATTCCACCTAGGTTACCACCTGCACCGGTATGAAACCTAAACGTGGTCCTTACAAGACTTATGGGTCCCCCTTTTGAGCCTTTACACAAGTGTGAACTGCAATTCCTAACATGGAAAACTGCCTTCCTTCTTGCCATCACCTCTCTCAGAAGAGTGAGTGAAATACAAGCATTCACAACAGAAGAACCATTTTTTCAAATCCACCCTAACAAAGTGGTTCTTAGACCCAATCCAAAATTCCTGCCAAAAGTCATTACTCCTTTTCACCTTAACCAATCAGTAGAGTTACCAGTGTTTTTTCAAAAACCGGACTCTTTTGCAGAAAGAGCCCTACACACCTTAGATGTTAGAAGAGCTCTACTATACTACACAGACAGGACAAAATCCTTCAGAAAGACAAAACAACTATTTGTATCTTTCTCTCTCCCCACACAAAGGCAATCCCATCTCTAAAGGAGGAATTGCCAGATGGATTGTAAAGTGTATTCACATATGCTATCAAAAAGCAAAACGTACACTAACAGTTCCTCCTAGAGCGCACTCCACTCACAAACTAGGAGCCTCTATGGATTTCTTAGGAAACATACCATTAGAGGACATATGCAAAGCAGCAACATGGTCTACAATACACACCTTCACTAAACACTATTGTGTTGATGTGCAAGCCAAGCAGCAAGCTGCAGTAGGCCAAGCTGTACTTAAAGGAATATGCTACTTACCAGTATGCATCTGTTCTTGGCATGTAGGGCTGCTGAAATTTATATCTATGCATAGATCGCCGCCTAGTGTTGGGTCTGGATGATTGCATATTGTTGTCCTGGAAGAGTCTTCGAAGTATCACGAGATAGGTGGCTCCTCCCCTGGACTACAGTGCGCATGGGCATCCCCTCCATGCTCAGATTGTTTTTCGCCATTGTGGCAGAGATGGAGTATGATACAGTAAGTGATGACCATGCTTGAGAATAAAACTGAGTGCTACAGCTGCGACAGGCACCGGGGAGGAGGGTGGGCGATATAAATGTCAGCAGCCCTACATGCCAAGAACAGATGCATACTGGTAAGTAGCATATTCCGTTCGAGGCATGTGGGGCTGCTGAATTTATATCTATGCATAGAATAAATAGTAGTACCCTCCTTAGCGGCGGTTGCCCGAGCCAGCTGCAGCAGTTTGAAAAAGAGTTTTTAGAACAGCTTGACCTACAGCAGCTTGCTGTTTTGAGTGTACATCCACACAGTAGTGTTTGGTGAATGTGTGGATGGTGGTCCATGTGGCTGCTCTACAAATGTCCTCTAGAGGAATGTTACCCAGGAAAGCCATGGATGCCCCTAACTTGCGTGTGGAATGCGCTCGTGGGGGAACTGTTAATGTGCGTTTTGCCTTTTGATAACAGATTTGTATGCACTTAACGATCCATCTGGCTATACTTGACTTTGAAATTGGGTTGCCCTTGTGTTGTGGAGAGAAGGCAACAAACAGTTGTTTAGTTTTCCTGAAGTCTTTAGTCCTGTCTATGTAATACAGGAGAGCCATTTTAACATCTAGTGTGTGTAGTGCTCTGTCTACCACTGAATCAGGATTTGGGAAAAATACTGGTAGTTCAATAGTTTGGTTAATGTGGTACGCAGCACGACCCTATTACCATGAATTTGAATGAAAGGCTCTTGAATAGTGAGGGCTTGCAGCTCACTAACCCGTCTGAGCGACGTGATTGCCACCAGAAAAGCAACTTTCCATGTGAGAAATTGAATCTCACAAGAGTGAAGAGGTTCAAATGGTGGACCCATGAGCCTGGTGAGGACTATGTTGAGGTTCCAGACAGGCGAAGGCGGGTGTCTCAGAGGAATGACTCTTTTGAGTCCCTCCATAAAAGCTTTAATGGCCGGCACTTTGAAAAGGGAGAGGTGCTGTCTATTTTGAAGATAAGCGGCCATTGCAGCTAAATGTATCCTGATGGAACGATACGCAAGATTGCATCTGTATAGGTGCAGCAAGTAACATATGATGTTTTGCGTGGAAGCATCCAGTGGATTAATGCTATTATTGGAACAATAGATGACAAAACGATTCCATTTTGCTGCATAGCATGCCCTGGTGGTAGGTCTTCTAGCCTCTTTGATGATGTCCATACAGTCAGGGGGCAGGTTTAGGTAGCCAAACTCTATGACCTCAGGAGCCCAGATTGCAAGGCTTAACTGTTGCTGATCTGGGTGCTGAATGTCTCCATGGCTCTGAGTGAGGAGCCTGGGCGTGAGTTTTAGTCGCTGGTGGGGCACCACTGAAAGTTCCAGGAACGTGGTGTACCAGGCTTGCCTTGCCCACGTTGGAGCAACTAGGATTAGTGTCATGGAGTGCTGCCTCAGTTTGCGAGCCACTAGCGGTATGAGTGGTGCTGGAGGAAAAGCGTACGCAAATCTGTTTGACCAGTTCATCCATATTGCATTGCCCTGAGATTGCGGGTGAGGGAACCTGGCAGCGAAGGTGTGGCATTTTGCGTTTTCTGGCGTGGCGAAGGTCAATCTCTGGATGACCCCACTGCTGGAAATATGGTTGGAGCACCGAGGGATGTATCTCCCACTCGTGCATCTGATGACTGTGCCTGCTGAGCAGGTCCGCCATTTGGTTGTCCCTGCCTGGGAGGTGTTCCGCCATGAGGAACATGTTCCTCTGAATGGCCCACTTCCATATGCTCTGTGCGATAATTGTGGGGAGTGTGTCCCCCCTGCTTTTGAATGTAATACATTGCAGTCATGTTGTCCGTCCGGATAAGCACGACTTTGTTGCAGAGATGCAACTTGAATGCCTTTATAGCCATGAAAATTGCCATCAATTCTAGGAGGTTGATGTGCAACCGTTTCTGCTGTGTGGTCCACAGTCCCTGCACAGTATAATGGAGGACATGAGCTCCCCAGCCCTGGAGAGATGCGTCCGCTGTTAGCACCACCTGTGTTAGAGGCTCCTGGAACGGTCGTCCCTTGCAAAGGTTTTGTGTGTTCCACCAATGTAGAGAGTTGTATGCACGACCGGTCACCAACACTAGGTCCTTCAGCTGTCCGTGAGCCTGGTTCCACTGGCGTGCTAAGCATTCCTGCAGCGGACGCATATGTAGCCTCGCATGAGGGACTATAAAGATGCATGAGGCCATCATGCCTATCAGTTGCATGAACACTTGCACTGGGAGTGAGTGTTGTGGCCTGAATTTCTGAATCAGTGCCTGCATGCTGTTGACTCTCGCTGCGTTTGGTTGCGCTGTGGCAGTGAGAGTGTTTATTTCCGCGCCCAAGTACTGTTATACAGGGGCGGGTTGAAGATGAGACTTTGGGTAATTGAGTGAAAATCCTAGACTGTGTAGGAGGTGAATTGTGCGGGACATGTGGCTGGCACACTGCTGGGCTGATTTTGCCTGGACCAGCCAGTTGTCTAGATATGGATAGACATGGATGTGTTGTCTCCGAAGATGTGCGGCCACTGTCGCTAAGCATTTGGTAAACACCCTGGGGGCAGTAGTGACCCCGAAAGGCAGGACCTTGAACTGGTAATGCTGGTTGTTGATGGTGAACCTGAGATACTTCCTGTGACTGGGGTGCATGGGAATGTGGAAGTAGGCCTCCTTCAGATCTAGGGTTGCTAGAAAATCTCCCTGACTGAGCAGTGGCAGAACTTGCTGTAAAGTGATCATGTGAAAGTGTTCTGACAGGATGTATTGGTTTAGGGGTCTGAGGTCCAGAATGGGCCGCAGAGACCCGTCTTTTTTGGGGAATAGGAAGTACAGTGAATACACCCCTGTACTTTGCTGGTCTAAAGGCATGAGTTCTATGGCTCCTTTTTGCAGCATGGAGATGACTTCTTGCTGCAATAAGTGCATGTGCTCTGCGGACATAGGACGGTGCCTTGGGGGTATGTTGGGTGGAGTGGACGTTAACTCTAGACATTAGCCGTGACGTATAAGTTGTCTCACCCACCTGTCTGTGGTAATGCTTTCCCAGACTGGCAGGAACTGCTGAAGTCTCCCCCCGACTGGTGTGGTATGGTCGGGGGGCAGTGACAAGACGTCACCGTTTGTTAGTGGCGGAGGATCTGGTATTATTATTTCCACGTCCTCTGCCTTTGGTGCTGTTCCCACGGTATCCACCCCTATTGTTCTTGTTGTAGGTGGATTGTGTGGCTCCTTTGGTGTATTGAGCTTGATGCGATGCCTGGCCTCTAGAAGCTCCCCTGTTACCGGAGCGACAAAAGGAACTGCCTCTGAATTGTTGAGACTGCAGAGCACCCATGGATTTTGCAGTGTCAGTGTCCTTTTTAATCTTTTCTAGAGTGGTATCTACCTCAGGACCAAACAGGAAGTTAGGGTTAACTGGCTGATTAAGTAGAGTGGTTTGGATTTCCAACTTGAAACCAGAGATGCGAAACCAGGCATGCTGCCTAAGCATTACGCTAGTGTTTATGGCCCTAGCTGCAGTATCAGCTGCATCCAACGCACACTTAATGGACGCGTTGGAGATCAACTTCCCTTCTTGTATAAGCATTTCTGCTCCCTCCTTATAAGCATCTGGCAGGTGTTGCAGTAGCTGCTCTAACGTGTCAGAATGGGCCCTGTCATATCTTGCTAACAGGGCTTGTGTGTTGGAGATCCTCCAAATATTAGCTGCTTGAGCCGCTACACGTTTCCCAGAAGCCTCAAAGATCTTGGACTCCTTGTCCGGAGGAGGAGCATCACCAGTTGTTTGAGAGTTCGCTCTTTTGCGAGCATTAGCCACCAGTAAGGAGTCTAAGGGGAGTTGGCCCTTGATATACGTAGGGTCCACTGGCGCAGGCCGGTACTTCCTTTCAATTCTGGGGTTCACCACCCTCGCTTTAGTGGGCTCTTTGAAAATGTCGCTGGCATGTTTGAGCACACCCTTGAGCATAGGCAGAGTCTTTACAGATCTTTCTGACGTCGAGAACATATCAAAAAGAAAGTCTTCCTCCACAGGGTCAGTGTGCATGTCGACATCGTGGTTAAGGGCTGCCCTTTCAATGAGTGCGTTAAACGCAGCAGTGTCTTCAGTAGGCGAAGTTTTGACTGCATATGACTGAGTGTCAGGGGTGGTGTGTGGTTCATCGGGGTCAACAGTGTTAGCCCATGGCTGGGACTCATCCTGATCTGCGTCAATGGGATAGTTAAACTGCTCCTCATTGTCCCCTTCCTCCACATCCTCAGTGACTGGTGTGGGTGAGTAGGTATAGTCTTGCCCATATGGGTGTATGGGTTCAAAAAGGATAGGAGATGTAGTAGAGTCTCTCTTTTTCTTTAGTGGTATCTTGTAAGGCTCCACAGGTGTTTCAGGCCTGATTTTCCGTTTGTAAACGGTGAGCCTGCCTGATTCGGAGTCGATGTATAATTTCGACTGTTCGTCGTAAGTCGGTGGCTGGAACTGAACGTCTTCGGTTCGAGGCTGGGCGGGTGCAGCTACTGATGTTGACTTGGATGAGTCTGTAGCTTTTTGGAGTTGGACAGCCTTAGGTCTTGCCGTCGGGGGCAGGCCGTATTTGATCGGCGCCGAAAGCATTGGTGACGGACCGACTTGCTTTGAAGATTTCGATCCGACCGACTCAGACTGGTCAGTGTGCTTGTGGGTTTTTGTCGACTCGATCCAATGCTGCGCAGCAGGGACGCTTGCGGTCGAGAAGATTTGTTCCTTTGTGCCGAGGGTGGTTTTCGGCTCGAAGGCCTTGACCAGTTGCGGCTTCTGGATCTTCGGCTCGACGGCCTTTTGGGCCTTGAGTCCCTCGGAAGAGGCGCCATCTTTGGAGCCGGGCTTCGACGCCGACGTGAGCGTGACGTGTTGAACAGTAGACACAGGCTTTGTCGCTCCGATCTTCGGGTCGACGCCCCCTGTCGACCCCGAGGGGTCGAGCACACGTTTTGACTTGGGAGGCTCCACAGTCTTCGAGCCGATGGTTGTCGTCAAAACTTTCGGTTTCGTTTTTGTGTCTTTATGTTTCGGTTTCGATTGCTCCTCTGATTGTGGCCGCTCGACCGATGGCTCTATGGAAATGTTCTTAGTCGGGCCTTGAAGCTGGACTAGAGAACTTGTATGAAGATCTTGGCTAAGGCCATCCGGCGATGCCTTGACCTGAGCCGTGGAAGAGTCTGTATGAGGCCCCGCTACTGCGGTTGGGCCTAGCTCCTCGCTTGAGTCGTCGTCGACGGCTCCGAGAGGTGGTACGTCGTCTCCTACCTCGACGATGTCTTCATCATGGACTTAGAGTTCTTCCTCGTCCTCATGGTATGGTGAGTCTTGCTCCGATGCGGGATCCGAGTGCTGAGCAGGATCCTCTTCTTGTACACCCTCCTCGCCGTCACCCCCGAAGATATTTTCTGGATCGGGTGCCGAGTCCCGCGCTGACTGTCGTGCAGCGCGTCGAAGACGAAGAGTTTTCTTCGATCTGAACTTCGAACAGGTCATGCAGCTGGCCTCGTCGTGGTCCGGTGAGAGACATTTATTGCACACCGGGTGCATGTCGATGTGAGGGTATTTCGAGTTGCAAACGGGGCAGCGCTTGAACGGACTTCGTTCCATCGTCGATGGGGCCTCTGTCGTCGAAACGCAATCTCGTCGACGACTTGTGGAAACAAGTGTAAGGCACCGAACAAAAGACAATACCGACGCCCCAAAGGCCTTTTGGCCTTGGGAAAGAGTGTATATATATATTCCTAACTTAAGCTAAGAAAGTACATCCGAACCCGATGGCGGAAAAAAACAATCTGAGCATGGAGGGGATGCCCATGCGCACTGTAGTCCAGGGGAGGAGCCACCTATCTCGTGATACTTCGAAGACTCTTCCAGGACAACAATGTGCAATCATCCGGACCCAACACTAGGCGGCGATCTATGCATAGATATAAATTCAGCAGCCCACATGCCTCGAACACACTATTTCAGTATGCTGCAACGGATACAAGCGACCACCGCTAGGGGAGACACTGCTGCACAATCGTTGCTAAATGTACAATCTGCAGCTCATATGCCTCGAACGGAATATGCTACTTACCAGTATGCATCTGATCTTGGCATGTAGAGCTGCAGAGTTGTACATGCCCTCCCGCATCCCCGGGCCTTGTATCTGTTCCAGTACTCATCTTACTTAGATGCACACGCATGGACATCCTTTTCTCTTTCTTCTACTAACTCCATCATTTCCCATCATGGCGAAAAACAATCGGAGGATGGAGTCGATGACCATGCGCAGTTTTGTCCAAGGGAGGAGTCACCTATCTCGTAACTACAAAGACTTCTTCCAAGAAAACAACAACAACCTGCAATCATCCGATCCCAACACCAGGTGGCGATCTATTGCTAAATGTACAACTCTGCAGCTCATATGCCTCGAACAATTGTATACAAAACTTTGACTCCAGCGGTTTACTCAATTGTGTGTTTATGGGCCCAGGTGAGTATATGGTAGTAGAGTATCTGTTGTTGGTATGCAGCTGGATCAAAGGGATGCACAGAATGAGAAGATGGCTCATCGTTAACAACAAGCTTATGCAGCTGGATCAAAGGGATGCACAGAATGAGAAGATGGCTCATCGTTAACAACAAGCTAGACATGTCCATCCAGTTTAACACTGTCATTCTGTCCTGCTTCCAGACTCTTAAGATGCTGAGAAAGATCTACAAGTGGCTGCCAAGCAACCCCAGAAAGACAGTCACCTAGGCTCTCATCATCATGAGACTGGACTATGGGAACGCGCTCCACTTAAGAATCACCAAGCACCTCACAAAAAGACTGCAAACCATCCAGAGAGGAGCAGCCAGACTCATCCTCAATTTCATATGCAGCACTCACATAACATCACACCTGAGGGAACGCCACTGTCTCTCAATAGACAAGTGAGCAGAGTTCAAGGTACTCATCCAAAGACAGGCACATTCTACCTTAGCCTTGTACATTTTCATCAACCATGCAGGCACTTATGCTCAGCCAAACTCTTACTAGCACACACCCCACACAATCACAGAAGCAGTTCCGGAGGTCGAGCTTTCTCTAACATCATGCCTAAAGCACAAAACAAACACCAACCACACTTCAAAGTCCCACCACTATTCTTGAGTTCCGTAAGAAGCGAAAGATTTGGCTTTTTGAGTAAGTTTTTTCACCACTCCCGGGGACTAGCCTCACACACCTGCATAGCGCCAGGATAACATTAAGGGTGATAGCAGACTATATAAAAAAGATTTAACCTAACAAGTGAGTACCTTTATTAGAGGTGACCTATAAAAACTGCAATAGCCTTATTTAGCCTTTTCTGACATGCCTGTGCTACACCAGAAAACCAACTGTTAGTGAAATGATACCAACCAAAAACATACTATAATCCACCTTGGATCCTGCAGAGACAGTTCTCAAGAAGTGGTTGTGGGAACAGAGGACAAAGGCTCATGCTCAGGAGCTCCAGGTACCACACTCTCCTGGCCCAATCCCGGGTGTTGATAATGGCTTGTGTCGGATTTGGGCTAATTTTCCCTAGAACTCGAGGCAGGAGAGGTAGTGGCAGGAACGCATACATGAGATCATTTTCTCATTGCAGTTAAAAGCGCATTCCAGTGACTTTTCTGCAGAAAACTCCAAAGCGCATTACATTTGACACTGTGGGATCTTGCTGGTCGTGAACAGATTTAACATGGGGATGCTGCTTATCACCTCAGATTGGAGATGATGCCACTCGTGATCTGCCAGCCGACTTCTGCTCAGCTCGTCTGCTATGGCATTCAGAAATCCTGCCAGATTGCTGGCTACCACAAAGATGTTCTACTGATTCAGACACGTTCAGAAACACAGGGCATCCTGGCACAGGATCCAAGATTCCACTCTTGCATGCTTGATTCAGTACCACACAGTGGTCGTGTTGTCCTTGAGGACCTGCAGTGGACTCTCCATGATAAATGACCGGAAGCCCCTAAAGATTTATGTGAAGCCGACTCACTGCTGGAGAGCACATCCTTCTTATATCTACCTCATCCAGGTAATGCACCAACCCCAAACCCAGGAGCAATGCATCCATCTCAACCGTGAAGTATTATTGGTGAAGGGAAGAGTGGTCTGATGCAGGTCAGGCTGGTGTTGACTGCCACCACAGAAGATCCTTAGCTGTTTCTTGCAAGATCTGCATGGAGTCTGAGAGGTAGCCCTTGAGCCCGGAACAGTGGGATAGTAACCTAAATGTCCCACACTTGCTGCTGCAGTAAAGGCCCAGTATGCAACTAAGTCTAGGACAACCCAAATGAAAGGAATCTTGTGGATGGAAAACCCCAAAGATGTCAGGAATTTGGCCATCATTCAGTCCATGACAAACTGTGGTGAGGCTGCCGTGAACAGCCAGTTGTCGAGTTGATAACATGTGTATTCCTGACCTCAGAAGGTGGGCAGCAACCACTGACATCACTTTCTTGAACACCAGAGAGGCTAGGGGATACCAGAAGAGCAGCACAGCAAATTAGAAGTGTTCCAACCCCATCTTTAGCTGCACAGGTCCTGAAAATCCAGGGCCATTATCAAATTTCCTGGGTCTGGAGAGGAAAGAATCGGAGATAGGATGAGAACTTCAAATTTGTCTTTCAGTAGACTTTCGTTTAGAGGTCCACTATAGGCCTGAGGCCACAGCCCTTGTTCGATACAACAATGTAGCATGAATAGCACCCCTCTCTTCTCTCATAAGCTGGCACCCACTCAATAGCCTCCTTGGCCAGCAGCTGGGAACTGGTTTCACAGATATATATCTCAGTAGATGTCAAAGAGCAAGAGTAGGAGGAGCAGGGCTGCCCTTTCTAATGTGCCCGTCTGGATGGAGGATTTATGGTCTAATTTGCACAAGGAATCCATTGCAGAATCCTATAGACCTCAAGAATATTTTGAACGTAAGCACATTTCTCAATCTTCCACAAACACTGGAGCTCAAAATAAAAATAAATAAAATTAAAGCAGCACCACAGCGATTGAGGCATAGTATGACAACAGGAGAAACAAAGATCAACTCCACATAGAATGATGATATAAATGAAAAACGTAAGCAAATAATAGTTTAGAAGTAAAATGGCAGTTTTCTGGTGAATAGACACACAATGGTAAATGAGTCAAGAAGCATTAAAAAGAACAATCAACATTAGCATATAAGTTTCAGAAGCAGAGATTTTGTTTAATCACAGACTGAAGCGAACCTCAGGTCATTAGTTGGGGTGTCATCAGGAGGGATCAGCCTCTACTGATTTGGCTGAGAATTTCTCGAGGGCAGTGTAGTCATTATGGGATTTGGTTGAATGGGATTTTAGATTAATGTTTACAGCAATATTCTACACCCATCACCATATAACAACTTTTATTTATTGACATCCATGACTTAAATACTTAATTTTAAATAAAAACACACATTGCAGCACTGACATTAATCTTGGGGAAGTACCATATTATACCACTTTTTCTATACGCATCAAACCAATTCCATCAACACTATCACTATATGAAAATGGGATGCAAGAAAAACTATTTACTGGTTAGATACTTTTTTATAGTAGCAGCATCTGGCCTAGGATCGGTCTTCATGGCAGCATAGACAGCTAAAGCAGTTTGGTCAATTCTTGAGATAACTTCATTTGAAGCTTCAATGATTTCATTTAGTCGGGTCATTCTTTCCTGTGAGAAAACAGAACATCAAAGATGAAACGCAAACAAAAAAGAAATGTAAATCACTATTTCTCAGTTATAAAGTATATTTGTCTGGTATTGTTAACTTACAAAATGTATTTAGATGAGTGACATGAAAATATATTCTCCCAATAAAAACTAACATTATTTGCAATATTTTTAAGTGTTCTCATTGAGTCATTTAAAGAGACAGTTGAACGACCCAATTATTAAAATGGAAGCTACAATGAGAGAAGGAAGGTATTATTAACCCTGAATACCTCTTCTCCACCATGAGACTCTTCATTAATTTCTTGAACAAAGAATATTGCCAGGCAGGAGTGGTATTCTGGAATACTTTTTATGGTTTAAATCGGTTTTATTGGTCGAAGGCGGGACATAATACAAAAACAAATAATAATAATCCCACCTAGATCCAACTGCCAGTGGGTGACAATAAGAAAATAGAAACCTTGGACAGAGAACAAACTAGAAGAGCTAGAGAAGAAAGGGTAGATAGGGGAAGAACAGAAGAATGAAAAGTGGTTGTTCGAAAGATCTCAATGGTAAGGAAGAAAACAAGTCACTTACCTGTAAGGAAAATGCTACTTACTAGTATGCATCTGTTCTTGGCATGTAGAGCTGCAGATTGCTACACTTAGCATTAGATCGCCACCTGGTGTTGGGCTTTGATGATGGCATGTTGTTGTCGTCTTGGAAGAAGTCTTTGTAGCCCCGAGATAGGCGACTCCTCCCTTGGACGATAGTGCGCATGGGCATCGGCTCCATCCTTAGATTGTTTTTCGCCATGATGGGAAATGATGGAGTTAGTAGAAGTAAAGGAAAGGATGTCCATGCGTGTGCATCTAATTAAGATAAAACTGGAACAGATACAGGTCCCGGGAGGGAGTGTAGCAATCTGCAGCTCTACATGCCAAGAACAGATGCATACTGGTAAGTAGCATTTTCCGTTCGAGGCATATGAACTGCAGATACTACACTTAGCATTGATTGTGCAGCAGTGTCTTCCCTAGCGGTGGTCACCTGTATCCGTTGCAGTAGTTTGAAAGAGAGTTTTAAGGCCAGCTTGGCCTACTGCAGCTTGCTGCTTGGCTTGCACATCAACACAGTAGTGTTTAGTGAAGGTGTGTGTTGTAGACCATGTTGCCGCCTTGCATATGTCCTCTAGGGGAATATTTCCTAAGAAAGCCATAGAGGCTCCCAGTTTGCATGTGGAGTGCGCTCTAGGCGGAACTGTTAATGTACGTTTTGCTTTTTGATAGCATATTTGTATACATTTTACAATCCACCTTGCAATCCCACCTTTAGAGATGGGGTTGCCTTTATGAGGTGGAGAGAAAGACACAAACAGTTGTTTTGTTCTTCGAAAAGACTTAGTTCTATCTATATAGTAGAGAAGAGCTCTTTTAACATCTAGTGTGTGTAGAGCCCTTTCTGCTACAGAGTCTGGGTTTTGGAAAAACACAGGTAAATCTACAGATTGATTTAAATGAAAAGGAGTAATGACTTTTGGAAGGAATTTTGGATTAGTTCTTAAAACCACTTTGTTACGATGTAGTTGTAAAAATGGTTCTTGTATTGTGAAAGCTTGTATCTCACTTACTCTTCTAAGAGAGGTAATAGCAATAAGGAAAGCTGTTTTCCACGTGAGGAATTGCAGTTCACATTTATGTAAAGGCTCAAAAGGAGGTCCCATGAGTCTTGTAAGAACAATGTTTAGGTTCCTCACTGGAGAAGGTGGCAACCTGGGTGGGATGATTCTTTTTTAATCCTTCCATAAATGCTTTAATTGCAGGTACTCTGAAAAGAGACATATGTTGTCTATTTTGTAAATATGCTGCAATTGCTGCAAGCTGCAGACGTATGGATGAATATGCCAAGTTACACCTTTGTAAATGTAAAAGGTAGCAAATGATATTCTGGATGGAAGCATCCAGGGGATCAATTTGGTTATTGTTGCAATAAATGGCAAATCTCTTCCATTTAGCAACATAACAAGCTCTGGTAGTAGGTCTCCTGGCCTCTTTAATGATGTTCATACAGTCTGGTGGTAGGTTAAGATAACCAAACTCTAAGACTTCAGGGGCCAGATCGCCAGATTCAGTTGATTTGGGTCTGGATGTCGGATGTCTCCATGGTTCTGCGTTAGCAGGGATGGAGTCAGTCGTAACTTTTGGTGTGGAACTAGAGAGGGTTCTAGCAGTGTGGTGAACCACGGTTGGCGTGCCCATGTGGGAACAACCAGGATTAATTTGAGAAACTGTTGTCTGAGCTTGCGTACTACTAATGGTATTAGTGGTAGAGGATGAAAAGCGTACGCAAATCTGCCTGACCAGTTCATCCATATCGCATTGCCCTTGGACAGCGGGTGTGGAAACCTGGCGGCGAAGGTTGGGCATTTTACGTTTTTGTGTGTGGCAAACAGATCTATGTCTGGATGATCCCACTTGTGGAAGAATGGTTGAAGAACTTGCGGATGTAGTTGCCATTCGTGCATTTGTTGTGTCTGCTGACTCAACAGATCTGCTATCTGATTGTGAACTCCTGGAAGGTGCTCTGCCAACAGATATATGTTTTGTGGAATGGCCCATCTCCAAATGTTCTGTGCGAGCTGGGACAGTTGTAGAGAGTGTCCCCCCCCCTGTTTTTGTATATAATACATGACTGTCATGTTGTCCGTCCGGATTAAGACAGCTTTGTTTTGTACTTGTACTTGGAATGTTTTGAGTGCTAAGAATATTGCTAGCAGCTCTAGATGGTCGATATGGAACAATTTTTGTTGACTGTTCCATTGTCCTTGAGTTGTATGATGTAGGAGATGGGCTCCCCATCCTGTGAGAGATGTGTCTGCTGGGAGCACTAGTTGTGAAACAGGTTCGAGGAACGGCCGCCCTTTTGTCAAATTTTTGGTGTTCCACCACTGCAGAGAGCGATGTGTGCGGCTGTCTACCAACACCAGGTCTGTTAGTTGACCTTGAACCTGGTTCCACTGTTGTGCTAGACCTTCTTGTAACGGACGCATTTGCAGTCTTGCATATGGTACTATGAAGATGCAAGATGCCATCATGCCTATTACTCTCATGAACACTCTGGCTTGCAGAGATTGTTGGTGTTGAAAGGCTGTGACTAATGCTTGAATGCTCTGTATCCTTGCTGGACTGGGATACGCTAGAGCTGTAGACGTGTTTATTGTAGCCCCTAGATACTGATGTATATGAGAGGGTTGCAGGTGCGACTTGGTGTAGTTGATTGTGAACCCTAAGTCGTGCAATGTTTGAATTGTCTGATGTGTGTGTTGGACACACTGATTGAATGACTTGGCTTTTATGAGCCAATCGTCTAGATAAGGGAAGACATGTATTTGTTGTCTCCTGAGATGTGCTGTTACTACTGCTAGGCACTTTGTGAATACTCGCGGTGTCGTTGTCACTCCCAAAGGAAGGACTTTGAACTGATAATGTTGTCCTTCCAGTACAAACCTTAGATACTTTCTGTGAGCAGTATGTATAGGAATGTGGAAGTAGGAGTCCTTTAGGTCTAGTGTTGTAAGGTAATTGCCTTGTTGCAACAGTGGGAGCACTTGCTGTAAAGTGATCATATGAAAATTATCTGATTGTATGTAATGATTGAGGGGCCTGAGGTTCCAGAATTGGTCTTAGTGTCCCGCCCTTCTTGGGAATTTGAAAATACAGCGAGTAAACCCCTGTTCCTTGTTCTTGTAAAGGAACTATTTGTATTGCGTCCTTTTGTAGAAGTGACAGAATTTCTTGTTTGAGCAGAGTAAGGTGTTCTGTAGACATTGGACGCTGCCTGGGTGGTATGTGTGGAGGAGTTGCTGTAAGTTCCAGACAGTAGCCATACTGGATAATTTGTCTTACCCACTTGTCTGTTGTGATGGAGTTCCAGACAGGCAGAAATTGTGTTAATCTGCCCCCCACAGGAGTGGAATGCTGTTGGGGAGCAGAGGGAAGTCACTGTTTTGTGGCGGAATGGTTCGATTATTGTTGTTACCCCGACCTCTTCCTTTGTTGTTATTCACTCTATATCCTCCTCTAAAATATCCCTTGTTAGAGGATGTTTGTGTGTTAGATTTGAAGGATGATGCATTGTCTGCACCAGTTTGTTTGGAGCCTCCTCTGTAGAAGGAGCGACGAAAGGAACTTCTAGTTTGTGTGGACTGTAAAGCTCCCATAGATTTGGCAGTGTCTGTATCCTTCTTCATCTTTTCAAGTGCTGTGTCTACTTATGGTCCAAACAATTGGTTTTGATTAAATGGTTGATTTAAAATGGTAGTGTGCACTTCTTGTTTAAATCCTGAAATGCGTAGCCACGCATGTCAACTAAGTACGACACTAGTATTTACAGCTCTAGATGCAGTGTCTGCTACATCTAGTGCGCACTTGATTGAGGCATTAGAAATTAGCTTGCCTTCTTGAATAAGGTCGTTTGCCTGTGCCTTATATTGGGCAGGTAGATGTTCTGGTAGTGTCTCTAACTGATCATAAAGAGCCCTATCATATCGTGAAAGGAGGGCTTGTGTGTTAGCTATACGCCATATGTTGGTAGCTTGCGCAGCTATTCTTTTGCCTGAAGCATCTATTACTTTGGATTCTTAGTCAGGTGGGGGTGCCTCTACTGAAGTTTGTGAGTTTGCCCTATTCCTAGCATTTGACACAACTAGTGAATCTAATGGTAGTTGTCCTTTAATGTAGGCTGGATCTGCAGGTGCAGGCCTATATTTTTTTCTCAATTCTAGGGTTTAAGATCCTAGTACGTACAGGGTCTTTAAATATTCCTGGAGAATGTTTGATGACCCCTTTAATCATGGGAAGAATTTGAACAGACCTTTGCAATTGTTCAAATGTGTAACAGAAAATCTTCCTCTGCCTCATCAGAATGCATAGTGACCCCATGGTAAATGGCAGCTCTGTTCAACAGGTGACCAAAACCAATGTTCTCTTCTGGGGGAGAAGATTTTGATGGGTATGACTGTGGGTCAGGAATATCTGGAACATCCTGTGGGTTTGGGTACTCCCAGTCTGTATCATCTATAGGGTATGGGAAAGGCTCATCTGTGTCTATCCCTCTCCCTAAACTATACTCATCATCATTTTGAGGTGAGTGTGAAGATAAAAGAGGAGAATGTGGAGGAGAGATCTGTGGTGAATTGTTAAGAGGAACAGGGGATGAAGGAGAAGGAAGTATAGGAGAAGAAGGGTGAATAGGAGATGTGGCAGAGTCCTTCTTCTTGGCAGGAACTACAGGTGTGGATGTTGCATCTGCCTTCCTCTTTTTGTGTGGTGTAGTGGATACATGACCTGTCTTTGGGTCAATGTAGATCTTCTTTTGCAGAGGATCTGGTTGGAAAAGGTCTTCTGCTTGTGGAACCTTTGTCGGCGCCAATTGTTTCGGTTCTGGACGAAGTTGCTGTTTGTCTTTAGCCTTAGGAGGTGTTACAATGTCCTTTGGCATAGTTTTCGACACGGTGTTGTTTTTGGTGTTGTAGGCTGTTTGAAGTGCTTGGACGCGTCGGAATCAGGCCTTGTCGGTTTTGGCACCGAAGACGATGGCTTCGGAGTGGAAGCTGGTCTTGTCCGCTTCGAGGCGTCAGACACTGGCTTCATACCTTTGTCTTTAGAAGTGGACGGTTTCGGAGCCGAGACTTCTTTCGGTTTCGGTGCCGAGGGAGCTTGTGGGATCGGCATATGTGACTTGCTCGGTACCGAGCTACCGGAAGGCTTAATGACTTTCTTCGGAGCCGGGCTCGAAGGCGGGGCTGTCGAAGTGGTTTTTTGGTCGCGACTGGGCCTCGAAGGCGGAGTGTTGACCTTTGCCTTCGATCTGGGTGCTGTGTGTGGTGCAGGGGCAGTAGTACTCACGCGCTGACCTGATGGTATGGAGTCATCTGAATCGTCTGCCTCTGATACGATTTGGAGATAATCGGAATCTTCTTCGGGAACGAGGGGAACCTCCTCGTCGAAGATATCCACCGGTTTCGGAGCTGATCTCTGCATGTCGTGTCGACGGGCCCTCCGATCTCGAATGGTTTTCTTGGATCGAAAGGACGCACAGGCTGTACAGCTGGATTAGTCGTGTTCTGGCGATAAGCACAGGTTGCAGACCTCGTGGTGGTCACTGTGTGAAAACTTTGCTCCACACTCGGGGCATCTCTTGAATGGTGCCCTTTCCATGAGGTGTAGGCCTCACGGCGTGGATAGGCCCAACGGCCCGCGTCGACGACCGGAATCAAGCTAATGGAGTCTAAATTATGGTAGTTGATATCAAAAGTAGTTTGGTAAAGTTTTAGTACGTTTTTTCCGCTTCGAAGTGCTTGAAAATTCTATTTCTAGCCGGAGCGGAAAACTTTCATCCGAACCCAGTGGCGGAAAAAAACAATCTAAGGATGGAGCTGATGCCCATGCGCACTATCGTCCAAGGGAGGAGTCACCTATCTCGTGACTGCAAAGATTTCTTCCAAGACGACAACAACATGCAATCATCCGAGCCCAACACCAGGTGGCGATCTAATGCTAAGTGTAGTATCTGCAGCTCATATGCCTCGAACATACAGTTATGGGAGCACCGCCGTGGTTATGACGAGCTCAGCTCGTCTTGAGCATAGCGCCACTGTGCCTCATGACAAGCTGAGCTCGTCACCGATTATTTAGCTCACTGCCCCATCCCAGATCAGAACCTGGCTATATGCAAATTAGTCTGTCCCTGGCCCAGTGCATCATGGGAACAGGGCAGACCAAACTACCAAGCCAATTCTTCACCAGAAAGGAGACAAGCTACCGGGGACCGGTTTCTGGCATTTCAGCCTCGTCAGCCCGGCTTGCTTGAATCCTGATGGAGCAGTGAGCAAGGGACTCATGTCTGAGTATACCCTGCCACACCTATAGTGGCCAAAAACGATTCAGAAGTTCTGAGCTGGGATGGTGCAGTGAGCTAAAAAACGGTGATGGATCAAGCCCTGATCCTTGGACTGGGTAAGAGTGGTCTGCTTAATTCAGGCACTCTGTTCATCACCACCCCCTTTTCTGAATCATTTTGTCCACCATAAGCGTGGAAGGGTATACTCAGATGTGAGTCCCTTGCTCATTGCACCATCAGGATTCAAGCAAGCCGGGCCGACGACGCCTGAAATGGCAGAAACCGGTCCCCGGAAGCTTGTTTCCTTCCCAGTATAAGAATTGGCTTGGTAGTTTGGTTTGCCCTGTTCCCATCATGCACTGGGACAGGAACAGACTAATTTGCATATAGCCAAGTTCTGAGCTGGGATGGTGCAGTGAGCTAAAAAACCGTGATGGATCAAGCCCTGATCTTGGGACTGGGTAAGAGTGGTCTGCTTAATTCAGGCACTCTGTTCATAACCACCCCCTTTTCTGAATCATTTCGTCCACCATAAGCGTGGAAGGGTATACTCAGATGTGAGTCCCTTGCTCATTGCACCATCAGGATTCAAGCAAGCCGGGCCGACGATGCCTGAAATGGCAGAAACCGGTCCCCGGAAGCTTGTTTCCTTCCCAGTATAAGAATTGGCTTGGTAGTTTGGTTTGCCCTGTTCCCATCATGCACTGGGACAGGAACAGACTAATTTGCATATAGCCAAGTTCTGAGCAGGGATGGTGCAGTGAGCTAAAAAACGGTGATGGATCAAGCCCTGATCTTTGGACTGGGTAAGAGTGGTCTGCTTAATTCAGGCACTCTGTTCATCACCACCCCCTTTTCTGAATCATTTTGTCCACCATAAGCGTGGAAGGGTATACTCAGATGTGAGTCCCTTGCTCATTGCACCATCAGGATTCAAGCAAGCCGGGCCGACGACGCCTGAAATGGCAGAAACCGGTCCCCGGAAGCTTGTTTCCTTCCCAGTATAAGAATTGGCTTGGTAGTTTGGTTTGCCCTGTTCCCATCATGCACTGGGACAGGAACAGACTAATTTGCATATAGCCAAGTTCTGAGCTGGGATGGTGCAGTGAGCTAAAAAACGGTGATGGATCAAGCCCTGATCTTTGGACTGGGTAAGAGTGGTCTGCTTAATTCAGGCACTCTGTTCATCACCACCCTCTTTTCTGAATCAGACATTCATATCTATAGCATAGATCGCCGCCTAGTGTTGGGTCCGGATGATTGCACCTTGTTGTCCTGGAAGAGTCTTCGAAGTATCACGAGATAGGTGGCTCCTCCCCTGGACTACAGTGCGCATGGGCATCGACTCCATCCTTAGATTGTTTTTAGCCATTGTGGCAAAGATGGAGTGCAATAGTGTAAACGATGACCATGTGTAAGAGTATGTGTAAGAATAAGAAGTCTGCAACCGCTACGGGCGCCGGGGAGGAGGGCGGGCGATATGAATGTCAGCAGCCCTACATGCCAAGAACAGATGCATAAAAAACCCATAACATAACATACTGGTAAGTAGCATATTCAGTTCGAGGCATGTGGGCTGCTGAATTCATATCTATAGCATAGAATACATAGCAGTCCCCCAACTAACGGCGGCTGCCCATGCCAGTTGCAGAAGCCTGAAAAAGTGTTCGAAGAACAGCCTGCCCTACAGCTGCCTGCTGCTTGGAATGGACGTCTACACAGTAATGCTTAGTGAAGGTATGTGGTGTAGACCATGTGGCTGCTCTACATATGTCTTCCAAAGAAATATTGCCTAGGAACGCCATGGAGGCCCCCAACTTGCGAGTGGAGTGGGCCCTGGGGGGGACCGTTAAAGTGCGCTTAGCCATGTGATAGCAAATTTGAATGCACTTAACGATCCATCTGGCAATACCTGCTTTGGAAATGGGGTTGCCTTTGTGCTGGGCTGAGAAGGCAACAAAGAGCTGTTGTGTTTTTCTGAAATATTTTGTTCTGTCAATATAGTACATCAGCGCTCTTTTGACATCAAGAGTGTGGAGCATTCTTTCAGCGACAGTTTCTGGGTTTGGAAAGAATGCGGGCAGTTCAATGGTTTGATATGAAACTGCGACACCACCTTTGGAAGAAACTTAGGGTTAGTGCGCAGCACAACCCTGTTGGGATGAATTTGAATAAATGGCTCTTGGACAGTGAGCGCCTGCAGCTCACTGACTCGCCGTAGAGAAGTGATGGCAATGAGAAAAGCCACTTTCCATGTCAAGAATTGAATCTCACAGGAATGGAGAGGCTCAAAAGGTGGGACCATCAACCTGGTGAGGACCACGTTGAGGTTCCACATAGGAGCTGGCAGGGTCCTGGGAGGGATGACGCGCTTTAGGCCTTCCAGGAAGGCCTTAACGGCCGGCACTCTGTAAACAGAGAGATGCTGCCTGTTTTGGAGATAAGCCGCTATGGCGGATAAGTGTATCCGAATGGAAGCATATGCCAGATTGCATTTGTAGAGATGTAACAAATAGCAGATGATATCTGGAATGGATGCATCTAGCAGGTTGATATTGTGGGTAGTACAGTAAATGACAAACCGCTTCCATTTAGCTGCATAGCAAGCTCGGGTAGTGGGCTTTCTAGCCTCCCGGATGATGTCCATGCATTCAGGAGGCAGATTAAGGTAGCCAAACTCTAAGACTTCAGGAGCCACATCGCCAGGTTGAGCTGTTGCGGATCTGGATGCTGAATGTCGCCATGGTTCTGCGTCAAAAGCCCCGGTGTGAGGCGCAGCCTTTGATGCGGCACCACGGAGAGTTCTAGAAACGTGGTGTTCCATGGTTGGCGTGCCCACGTTGGAGCAACCAGGATGAGCGTCATCGAGTGTTGTTTGAGTTTCCTTGCCACCAGTGGGATGAGAGGCGCTGGTGGAAAAGCGTACGCAAATCTGCCTGACCAGTTCATCCATATCGCATTGCCCTGCGACTGTGGGTGAGGGAACCTGGCGGCAAAGCTTTGGCATTTTGCGTTTTCCTTTGTGGCAAACAGGTCTATCCCTGGATGACCCCACTGCTGGAAGTACGGGCGGAGTACTGATGGATGTATCTCCCACTCGTGCATTTGGTGGCTGTACCTGCTGAGCAGATCCGCCATTTGATTGTCTTTGCCCGGGAGGTGTTCCGCCATGAGGAAGATGTTCCTCTGAATGGCCCACTTCCACATGCTCTGAGCCAGATGAGACAACTGTGGAGAGTGTGTACCTCCCTGCTTTTGGATGTAGTACATGGCTGTCATGTTGTCCGTCCGGATCAACACGACTTTGTTGCACAGATGTACTTTGAAGGACTTGAGTGCCATGAAGATTGCCATCAGTTCTAGGTAGTTGATGTGCATCTTCTGTTGCTGCGTTGTCCACAGTCCCTGCACCGTGTAGTGGAGCACATGAGCTCCCCACCCTTGGAGAGATGCGTCCGTCGTCAGGATAATCTGTGGCACAGGCTCTTGAAACGGTCGGCCCTTGCAAAGGTTGTGTGGATTCCACCAATGCAGAGAGCTGTATGCCCGACCGGTCACCAACACTAGGTCTTTCAACTGCATGTGAGCCTGATTCCACTGACGTGCCAAGCACTCTTGGAGCGGACGCATATGGAGCCTTGCGTGTGGGACAATGAAGATGCAGGAGGCCATCATGCCTATCAACTGCATGAACACTCTTGCAGGCAGTGAGTGTTGAGGTCTGAACTGTAGGATTAGCGACTGCATGTTGCTTATCCTCGCTGGGTTCGGCTGAGCCGTAGCCGCCAACGTGTCTATCGTCGCGCCTAAATACTGCCGCATATGCGCTGGCTGAAGGTGCGACTTCGGATAGTTGAGTGAAAACCCCAGACTGTGAAGAAGGTGAATGGTGTGGGACATGTCGGCCGCGCACTGCTGGGCCGACTTTGCTTGAACAAGCCAGTCGTCCAGGTAAGGGTAGACATGGACGTTCTGTCTCCTGAGGTGCGCCGCCACTGTCGCAGGACATTTGGTAAATACTCTGGGGGCTGTGGTCACCCCGATAGGAAGGACTTTGAATTGGTAATGCTTGTCTTGAATGGTGAACCTGAGGTATTTCCTGTGGGAGGGGTGGAGTGGGATGTGAAAGTAGGCATCCTTGAGGTCTAAGGTCGCGAGAAAGTCCCCTTTGTTCAGCAGTGGAAAAACCTGTTACAGTGTTAGCATGTGGAAATGTTCTGAGAGGATGTACCGGTTTAGGTGCCGTAGGTCTAGAATCGGTCGGAGTGTGCCGTCCTTTTTCGGGATTAAGAAGTACAGGGAATATACCCCTGTGCCTTCTTCCTCCACCGTCACGAGCTCTGTCGCGCCCTTTTGCAGCATGGCCAGAAGCTCCTGCTGCAATAAGTGCAAATGCTCTTGTGACATAGGACGTTGCTTTGGGGGCATGTTGGGTGGAGTGTCTGTCAGCTCTAAACAATAGCCGAACTGGATAAGTTGCTTGACCCACCTGTCCATGGTGATGGAGTACCACACTGACAGGAACCGCTGGAGTCTCCTCCCGACAGGTGTTGGGTGGTCGGGGGGCAGTGACAGGGAGTCACTGCTTGTTGGTGGCAGAGGAACGGGAACTGTTGTTGCCTCTGCCCTTTGAGCTGTTGCCCCGGTATCCACCTCTACTCTGTTTGGGGTAGGATGACTGCGCCCCACTTTTGTTGAACTGCGACTGCTGTGACATATGGCCTCTGGTAACACCCCGATTGCCTGAGCGACGAAAAGTGTTCCCACGAAACTGCTGTGACTGTAGAGCCCCCATGGACTTGGCAGTCTCAGTATCTTTTTTAATTTTTTCCAGTGTGGTGTCGACTTCAGAACCAAACAGCCTGTCGGGGTTGACTGGTTGGTTGAGGATGGTTGTCTGTATTTCGGGCTTGAACCCGGAAATTCGGAGCCAAGCCTGTCTCCTGAGCATCACGCTAGTATTGATTGCCCTAGCCGCTGTATCAGCAACGTCAAGGGCGCACTTGATAGCAGCATTGGAAATGAGTTTGCCCTCTTGTATAAGCATCTCAGCCCCTTCCTTGTATTGGTCTGGCAGGTGTTGCAACAGGGTCTCTAGGGTGTCATAATGTGCCCTGTCGTATCTGGCCAACAGCGCCTGTGTGTTTGAAATGCGCCAGATGTTGGCCGCCTGTGCTGCTACCCTCTTCCCGGACGCCTCTAGCACTTTTGACTCTTTGTCCGGGGGAGGAGCTTCACCCGTGGTTTGAGAGTTAGCTCGTTTGCGAGCATTAGAGACCACCAAAGAGTCCAGCGGCAGTTGGCCCCTTATATACGTTGGATCGCCAGGTGCCGGTCTGTATTTTTTCTCAATCTGAGGGTTAACAACCCTAGCCCTCGTGGGTTCCTTAAAAATGTCCGCAGCATGCCTTAGGACCCCCTTTAGCATGGGAAGAGTTTTCACAGTTTTTTCCGCAGTGGAGAAAGTGTCAAAAAGGAAATCAGCATCCACAGGGTCAGCATGCATATCCACATCATGGTTCTTAGCTGCCCGTTCTATCAAAGCATGAAATGCTGTGGAATCCTCGGTGGGAGACGTCTTGATGTTGAACACCTGAGGGTCAAGGGCTGCCTGCTGATCCCCCTGATCACCTGTGTCCACCCACGAGTCCTGTTGCTCATCAGGCTCAGTGTGGGCTGGGAAATTATACTCCTCATCCTGCTGCTCCCCATCGTCTCCATCTGAATAGGTGGGTGATGGCGTTGCCCCCCTTGCAGGGTGCTGAATGCTGGGTTCGACCATCACAGGAGTATCATCTTCAGGCCTTTTGCGTTTCAGGGGAATCCTGAAGGCCTCCAAAGGCTGTGACGCCGTAATCTTCCTCTTCAGAAGCGTTAGCTTCCCGGTATCGGCGTCGATGTACTGCTCCGACTGCTCCGACAAAGAGTGTTGCGGACGCGTGAAACCCCCAGCAGGGGGAGTCGACTTGGACCTCTCCGGGTCCTTTGGCACCGGTCGCGGTGCAAAGGCCTTCGGCGCCACCTTAGGTGGTAGCGTGAAAAGGATCTGCTTTGAAGCCTGTGGCGTTGGGACAGCCTTGGCCGCGGCGGAAGGGATCTTCGGTTCCGATGCGGAAGCTCTGTCCTTAATACGTTTTAGGGAGTCCGAGACCTGCTTGGTGAAGGAAGCGGACGGCTTCGTAGACCCGACCGATGTCTTCGGTCCACCTCCAGAGGAAGACTCGGGCGCCGACACCTTCTGCGTATCCGATGGAGGTGCACTGCGATCCCCGACCACAGCAGTGGACGTGGATGCCGACGACTTCGCCCCGGCAACGTTGACCTTTGGCGCCGTAGTGCCAGACCTTGGCTTCGCGCCCTTGGCAGCCGTGGTGTCGACAGGCCTTGTAGATTTCGGCTTGACGGCCTCAGGGTGAACGGCCTCACCAGTTTTCTTCGGCTTCGGGTCGGCTGTCGTGCTTGGCACCGATTCAGCGGCTCTTCGTGAGCCGGGGTCCTCGACCACCTTCGCCACCGCGGAGGGTGCAACACTTTTCTTAGGCTTCGAGGCCACCGAAGACGACGGCGTAGATGGGGGAGCAGTCGTTTTCGGTTTCGATGGTGCGACGGCCATCTTAGTTGTTGTCGATTCCGACAGTTTCGGTTTCGATGTAGGTAATGGCAGCTCCGCCGAAGTGTCCGTGGCCGGGCCGGAAGGCGGGGCCGTGGATATTGGTGTAGGGTCTAGGGTAAGGCCATGTGGCGATCCTTCGACCCGAGCCTTAGTAAAAGTACGAACGGGGTATAGCTCTTCCTCCGAGCTATCTTCCATGGCCCCGTAGGCCTCATCGTCGTCTCCTACCTCCACGACGATTTCCTCCACGTCTTGGCCCTCTGCGTCCGCTTCGTAGTCGGACTCGACGACCACCGAAGGAGGCTAAACTTGAAGATGGACTTGTTGCTCGTCCGCTTCTTCATTGACGGAGATGTCCACCGGTGCCGGAGCCGATCGCCGGGCCTCTAGGCGCGCCGCGCGCCGAAGCTTGATGGTTTTCTTCGACCTAAACCTGGAACAGGCCATGCAGTTGGCCTCGTCGTGGTCCGGCGACAGGCATTTGTTGCAGACCGGGTGGACGTCGATGTGTGCGTATTTGGAGCCACACACGGGACAGTGTTTGAACGGACTTCGTTCCATGCCGTCGAAGTCTTGCTGCGTCGACTGGGCCTCGATCCTCGAAGTCGCACGACTCACGGGAAATCCGACTGGAAAGGTGGATGGAAGGGAGGCACCGAACGCGAACAATACCGACGGGTCAAAGAAGGCCTTTTGGCCCTGAAAAACTAAGTTTTTGTCGATTCTGAACCGGAGTTAACGAAACCACATCCGAACCCAATGGCGGAAAAAAACAATCTAAGGATGGAGTCGATGCCCATGCGCACTGTAGTCCAGGGGAGGAGCCACCTATCTCGTGATACTTCGAAGACTCTTCCAGGACAACAAGGTGCAATCATCCGGACCCAACACTAGGCGGCGATCTATGCTATAGATATGAATTCAGCAGCCCACATGCCTCGAACATACACAAAATAGTTTTGTAATTAAAACTGCTTGTAAGTGGAAGCATTTTTGGACATTTCAACAGGAAATCTACTGTCTGTGAATTACAGTGCGCTACCACATCATGCTTTAGTAATATATTTATTAGAAGTGAGTTTTCAACTTGTACTGATAAACATTATTGCCCCGTCCTGACAACAATGCTACTAGCGAACTAAGATGCAAGTCAGGAATTATGTGTACCCTATATGTTTGCTAGTCTATGGAATCAAACAAAAGAGGTTTTTTTGTACAGCAGAAATGCTGAACTCACATATTTGAAGGTGCTCTCAAATGTTATAATGAATAAAAAGGCAGCTCTATAAAATATTTGTATTGTATTGTATTGTAAGGGGTGCTTATAGAGCGCACTGACACCATGGGTTTCCTGGCGCTGGGGGGGGACATGGAGAGTACAGAAAGACTAGACAGATTGGGGGAAGAGCCAAGATTTCAGAAGTTTACGAAAGAGAATTAAAGAATTAGCAACTTTAAGAGTGGGGGGAAAAGAATTCCAAAGCTTGGGGGCCAGGTAAGCAAATCTCCGGCCTCCAGATCTACAGCGTTTATAAGAAGGGACAGTGAGAAGGTGAAGGTGGGAGGATCTCAGATTCCGGGACGGGCAATAAGGTATAATCAGGGATTTCACAAACGCGGGACAAAGCCCGGATCGCGATTTAAAGACAAGACAGCCGATCTTGAAGGCAGACCTGGCAGAAACGGGGAGCCAATGAAGTTTGACAAGAAGGGGCCTGGCAGATTGCCACTTCGGGATCCCCAGGGCCAGTCTCGCCGCTTGATTTTGTACCACTTGCAGTCTCGCCACCGATGTTTTAGGCAGACCGTGGTAGATTGCATTAGAGAAATCTAAGCGGGAGAGGACCAGGGCCATGATGACCTGTAGGAGGGCATCAGGGGTGAAAAGAGATGCCACTTTCCTGATCCTGCGTAGCTGGTAGATGCAGGACGAGACCACCGTCCCCACCTGTGGCCCAAGGGATAGACCGGAGTCAATGGTGACCCCTAAGCTCTTCACCGAGGCCACAGGAGTGGGAGAAGGACCAAGTTCCGCCGGCCAAAATTGTGGCCCCCAGGAAGTGGCGCTCCTGCCGGGTATTTGCCTAAGATCAAACAATTTGAGACCTGTTTACAGGTCAAGCACATTACAGTTAGGCCGGGTAGATTATCCAAGTTACTAGACCTTAAGGTCTAGTAAAATCTGTATGAATTTGCGAGACCAGATTTGTATAAAGCTCTAGTGCAAAATGAAACAATCTTAACAAAACAAGGATGGTGAAAATGCTGATAGTTTAGTTTCAGCAAGTGTATTAAAGAAATGTAAATATTACAGTCCATCAGTATAACTAAATTTATATATACAGCTTCATAAACGCTAATGTTCACTGTAAATACTCTGTACAACACAAACCAATATCTCAATAAATGCTTACATTTATACATAGCTCCTATTATGTGCTATAAAGTTCAATTTCAGACTAGAGTACTTTAGTAAAGGTGAATACGTTTATTCGCAATGCAGGCTTCTCTCAGGTCTGTGTGGTGCGTAATGAATTATCACTGGTTGCCTTAAACTGCCTTTACGTGGTTCTCATGTCATGTGTAGTAATACATAGTAAATATATAGATAACCTTTCCATTTTTTTAATAAGTACATGTAAAAAGTTCCATTTTGTGTTTGCTTTCGAGTACTATTTCCAAGTTACTGTGTTCAAATGAAAGATATTGTCTTTCAATAACTTCCTGTTTGTCTTCATAATGCACTTACAAAAGTCAATGTACTGTTTTAAAACAAGGAAATTATTTCCTGTATGGAGCATTCAGAAAAAAAGTAATACTAAAATGAGTGTGCTTTCCTCTGGCAGCAGTATTTACAAGAAGTATAATCTGATTCAAAGTCTCCAGAAGAGACTGTTTCTTTCTACCTACAAGAAAGGAGGCGAGTAGGATTAACACAGTTTTTATTATTCCTATCTTTGAGAGGAGGTCAACCATCAACTGGTGGTTGACTGTATCAAATGCAGCTGAGAGGTCAAGCAGTATCAGTGTTGCTTTTCCACCCATGTCAATGATTGCTCCGATTTGTTTGGTGGCCACAATTAAAGCAGTTTCTATGCTGTGACTGCTTCTAAACCCGAATTGGGTAGGATCTAGAAGTTGATTGTCCTGTATATAAAGAGAAGAATTGTGTATTCATTGCTAGATCCATTATTTTAGCTGGTAAAGGTAGTCTCAAGATGGGTCGGTCGTTATTTTGATCTTATGGTTTGAGGTTAGGTTTTTTTCAATAGAGAACGGATAGATATTTTACTCGGCTTAAGAAAATGGCCTGTTCTGAGCATGGTGTTGAAAATTTCTGTTAGTTGGTCGCCGATATTGTCAGGAGCCAATTTAGCAGCTGACAGAGGACAAGGATCTACGGGCGAGCCCGATTTAGGGGGTAGATTAGTTCCTCGACATGGTCTTTACTTAATGGATGGAACTCAGTGAAGTTAGGAATCCCTGGAGACGAAGGAATTAGGTTAATGCCTTTTAAATTAGGTGTATTGTTAGATGAGAATTTATTAAAATCAGCTCCACTTTATTTAGGAAGAATTTTGCAAGTGTGTTGCAGAATGATTGACTGTTTTCGGATTGGTTACTACAAAGTAATTGTGATAATGTTCTTAACAGTCAAGAACAACCCTTTACTGAGTTTTTTGCTACTTCTATTTTATGAGTCAAGAATTGTATTTTGTCTTTTTTTAACGATGCCTTATATTTGGAGAGAAAACATTTATGTTTTTTTTTCTAGGTTATCATATTTGTTCCTCCATATGTGTTCTTGTCTCGCCGCGTTTTAATATTTTCTTTGGTGCCGGTGCTAAAAATTACTGACTAAACCAATTTGTGTACCTAGAAATGAGTTGTTCTTAATCACCATTTATCTGTGGTTGGGATTTAGACAGAAGTTGATCAAACTGTTCGCCATGAATCTTATGCCTAGCTATACAAGTTTGGGCTGTATAGATTTTTTGTATCTTTATGTGCCATTGTTATTTCAAATAACACTGCACTGTAGTGGGACCATGTATGTCTAGCTGAGTGGGCGGGCTATCCACCACTTGGGTGAGGCTGAAACAAGTCATGGTATCTGTTAGGGCCTCAGTATCTTTGCCCAAGGAGCTTCCAAATGAAAATTGAAGACTCCCAGGTTCGTGAATTCTGAGGAAAAAAGGAAGGGTTCTAAGAGTTGTTTCTAGATCCAGGTGGAGGATAAATTAGTAACTCCTTAATGATTTGATATTTCTATGTTAATGGAAAGTACTTCGCATTCAGATGGAGAGACTGGTTGAGAGACTGCTAACAACTGGTCTGGGTAAATAACGGCAAGGCCACCTCCTCTTTTAGGATGTCTATCTAGCCTGTGGAGCTGATATCCAGGTGGGGTTGCTGAGGCAAGATCAGGGCCCGAAGAGGGGTCTGCACAGGTTTTGGTAACAAAAATGACATCAAATTTACAGCAGTCAAGAAAGTGTGCAAAATAGGTTTTATGTTTGACAAGTGATCTTGCATTTATAAGGGCACAAGTAATTAATGGGGTCTTTTCACAGGTGTGGGGGCTCTGTTTGATTGTTGGGCAAGACAACCGGGAGTTTTAAGGCATTTTATTTGGTAATTAAAGTTATGGCATGGCAACTTCATGGTTTTGGTTAGAAGAATGGGGTCTTTCTTTGTGCAATTTGCGTTCTTACTTAATCAATTCAGTGCTATGAGCTTTTCTTTTGATTATCGTTTCTGGTGCCTGGCGCATTGTGGGTGCAGACTGGCTTGCCTTTAGAACGTCAGCAGTGCGTCAGCGGCTCAGACTGCTAGCATGTTCTCTAAAAGCCTGCCATAATCAGGGGGCGTGTCACAAGGAGTGCGGCCGAATGGAACGCTTCCTAGCGTTAAAGACAGATGGTAAAAATAATACAGAACTTGGGTCCAGCAATCACTTCAGACCATAGACAGGCTCACCAACTATGGAGTGACACTGGTAAAAAAAGCAAATAAATTAAATGTGAGGAAATAAAGCAAAAAACAGTAAAAAGTAGGGTGCAAACACTATAAGATGGCGCCTGCTACGAGGAACCAGGTAACTCCTAAAGAATGGCAACAAGTGCCTACAAGGAAAAAAAATTGGGCTTTGTGCTGCAAGTTGTGAACTGTGTTTAATCAGCCGTCGATATTGAGGAAGGCAGGAAAATATGTTTAATCAGGAAAAAGTTTTAAGATAAAGACAATTTCCTAAGGCACTTAGCGGCCTAACCCCCCCTCCCCCCCACTCCTCCAGAAAAAAATGGTTAGTAGGCAAAAAAAGCAGTAGATAAGGTAGGATTGGGTTCAGGATCTTCCTTGAAGAGCATAAAAAAAAAAAATCGCCGGACATGCTGTTGGGCATCATAGGATAGTAAGTAGTCTGAGGTTCCAAAAGGAGCAGGATTAATTTGCACATTGTGCAGTATTTTTACATTAGTACACCATTTTCTTTTAAGTTAAGTAAACTGTTTGCTAAGCAATCTTTTCACACAAATATACTGTTTAACTTGTAGAAGTAATTGGAAACAAGCATTGGCATAGCCAATAGGTCTCGGTTTGGGACCTTATAAGTATTTAGTTATGCATCACAATATCCTTGGTGCAATAACATCAACTATTGCATGGCTAAAAACGTATAAGGTCCCAAAGGCGAGACCTATTGGTTATGCCAATGCTCGTTATAGATCCTTCCAGGTAGGTGTACTTGCTTTGGATTGCTGTAGCCCGGGATACAGTTTATAGTTACCCACCAGGACAAACAAGAGCAGAATGGAAAAAAAGAAACACCAAAGTAAAATACCTGACCACTAGCCTTAGCACTTAAAGTGCATTTCCAGTGTCTTTTTTAGAAAGATGTGTATGTGTGATACAAGATACAATGGCTAAAGTGAACTGAACCGAAGCACCATGCAGAGAACAGCATATTATTCCAGAAGGAACAGACAATAATGGGGAAAGTTGGGAGAAAAATGCTGAAGTCATCAGATTAAAATATGTAACAATAACATACATATTAAAATATGGTACCAAAATAAGCACGGTATCGCAGGGCAACTGGTTGGATGTCACTCATTTTAATCAGTTTGGATTGTCGGGTGGGAGGGCGTGCTTTTTTTTTTTAACTTAACTTACAGGCAGTCACTGGTAACCAACAAACCAAACTACACAACTCTTTCTAGGAAGCGAATAAAACACTGGCTGTCATCCAGCCCAAGAGCAACTCTGTAAAGGGTGATTACAGGAGGAGGCTGGGTGATCTCTGTGTATAGGACGGTGTGTTTCATCAGCAGTTATAAAGTGAGAGTGATTACACAAATTCATAGTTTTTCCAATTAGTTGGTATGGCCAGAATTGACTTCGCCTAAACCATTATAAACTTCTCACAAACACTGCCATACATTACTAACAATTCTGAGTTATAATCTGGCACTCGATATTGAGAAATAAATATGATATATACAAATTAAAGGGATAAAAACAAATAATTTACTGGGTCACTCAAAAGGGTCAGTGGCTCTCGGGTATCTCAAGAAGGAGGAACGTAAAAGAGGAGGATTTTAAATTTACAGTATTGCATAGTTGCCACCCACATGGGGAAAAATAAGGAAGGCAAATGTAGACACATTATCATCACATTGTCCATTTACCTGTCCTGCAGCGCTAGCTTTTCATGAGCTTTAAAAAAAGCCAGCGCAGTTACTCTAAGGTGCATTGTTTTTCAAAAATACGTTTCTTACAAAAGGTCCAGTCTTTATATTCACAAATATATAAAAGACATATTCCAATAAATACATCTGATAAACATACTTAAAGAAGGCTGTAAACAAACCAGGTACAACTTGTATTGCGACTGCATGAAATACTTTTTGTAACTATTTTCATATTAACATGTTTGTTCCAAGCTCTGTAAATTACGGTCTTCTCTTGTCAATGCTAGAAGTAGCAGTGAGACCTTGTTCAAAACTGAAGACAATTTACAGTGAAACAACGTTTTGAACGAGTAATCACTGACTGAGTACCTCTCTGTGGAGATCATTAAATATGACAGTTAACTAATACTGGCTTCACCTTTAGAGTGAAGTTTGACATGGTCGCATAACCGAGAATATCATTGGTCAATGAGAGAATGACGGTTGTTTACATTTCCGATTTCAGTCAGATCGCCAGTAGAAGGTACTCTACCAAGGGATCGATCTAAGAGAAAAGTACAGGTCAGACAGAGCTGGATAGGATAAGCTCTCAGTTTCTGTGCTAAACTGTGCCTGAAGTGAGGAAAAGTGATATTTGTATGGATGAGGCTGCCTATGGATGCCATCAGTAATGTGATGCGTGTGTGAGGAGAACAAAGCGCACTGGGGCAAAGCGGCGTGTGACTGGCCGCGCTGTGCAGAGCTGACTGGAGCGGAGTCAATGGTGTCAGGTTTCAAAGTGGAGAAATAGATATGCTCATCAATGACGGTTGAGCGTTATTAAAGCCCAGCTGGAGGTTGACCGCGAGCGCTGGACAGCAGAGAGGGAAGAGTGAAAGCGCCTGTTGCACTGCTGATAGCCCAGCGGGAGGTTGACAGCGAGCCATGGACAGCAGAGAGGGAAGAGTCTGACCACTTGTTGCACGGCTGATGGAACGTAGTGTAACACATGCTCACCTTAAACCAGCTTTACGGTGTCAACAACTTCTCTTCACCCAGCACAGTTTACCAATGTCACGTGCCATTGTCTCCCGGAGTAAACAATACATGTCTGCCCAACTTGCGGTGCACAATAAGCAGCTTCAGAAACGCGAGTTGTCGGCGATCAGCTTGCTATAACGCGCATGCGCGCACTTGTGCGCGTTCTAGCAAGCTGATCGCCAGCAAAGTAGCATTTTTCAGAACCCTACTTAAGGTCTCGGCCGAGAACAGCGCATGCGCTGGTTCGGGCCGAGACCTAAAAAGACAGTCAATGTTGCATTCTCTGGTATGTTTTCTTTTTGTTTAGTTGATTGGAAAATAACATTGTTGGGTTCTAATAATATTTGGCATACAAATGGATATACTATCATTTTTTAATGTAGCATTGCTGTACTATGGAAACATCCTCTATGTTGGGATCAACAACAAAAAACTCACTAGAAGGCTGAAGATCAATTCAGAAATACTCTCAACCTCCCAAGCCACACACGTATCACACCACGCTCGAAGTAGCTCCACTGGCTCCACAGTTACAAACTGACACAATCCAAACTTTTCACCCACACTTTCGAGGCACTACATAACACTGGCCCAGTATACCTCAACAATCTCATTTGCTTTCACAGACCTTCTAGACACTGCCACACATCCGGACTTCCACTGGCACAAATTTCACGCATATGGAAAACCAGATCTGGCAGTCGTCCTTTCTACATCACCCCTAAAGCATGGAACACCATGCAAATACACTTCAGAGCTGCCTTCTCAGTTCATAAATTGCATAAGGGGCGTAAGACCTGGCTTATTGAGTAGTCCCAGCAGGCCATAGGTATGCCTAAACTCGCAGCGGCTCAGCACCAGGTCATAGTGCACTCTACAAATCTGCAGAACATATCCTTTATGAATATAAATGTGGGTCCCATGATGAAGAACCCTCCTTACCTGGTGTGTCCAGCTTTGTAGGATCATCCCACTACAAGCTGATTTGCATCTGACAGTCCACTGTGTCAGAGGCAGAGGGCACCTCTAGTAAGGTTGTAGCGCCTTTATCAATATTTTGTTTTTTAAACCTTCTGCGTGATTTTTTATTGAACAGCCATATGTAGGAAGCTGGCTATTTATGTAGTATACAAAAATGATGTACACTGCATATAAAGACAACTCTACTTCCTAGCTTTCTCTTTTCTCCCACAACCAACACATACACAGCAACTCTCTTTCATCCGCCTCTCATCCATTGGACCCCCTCTCATCCATTGACCAACAACATACAATGGTATGCCACTCTTCACAACTTGGCATCTCCATATCTACTGCACAACAAGGCTATTCTACAAAAACAACACAGCTCACCAACTCACTCTCAACCACCATCTACGCAAGCAGACCCAACAAAATGCCTTCTTAGCCTGCTGGACGAGGAATACGATACAGAAAAGATGCACTGTTGCTATTCTAATACAGCTAATACCAGCACTAATGACACACCTGCTACAAGTCCACGAAATATTGCTCACCCTTCTACAAAACAAAGTCTCACCATCACCAAAACACATTCTCTAAACTGCCTACTAATTCATTTTGGATCACTCTCTAAAAACAAGCATCACATCTACGACTTTCTCACTGACACACAACCTGACTTACTCTTTGTAGGATGTTGGCTTAGTATACGGTGCACACTCATTCAAGCGATGCATCTTGCACTAATACAGGAAACTCTCATGGTGACTGTAGGGGTCTTTGATAACCGTAGAAAGCTCTCAAAGTGGTAGCTGGGGAGAGCACCCTTCAGGCTTATCTTATGGAGTGTAAAGCAGCTTGTTTTATCAGTTTAATCTGTAGTGCAAGTTAGATGAAAAAGAACTACACAGTATTTATATAAAAATACTTCTATTTATTACACAACACTCACTAACACATTGGTATATCTCCTACCAAGAGCTATCAACACAATACCATGAGTACTTCAAATGCCACAGGTAAGTAGCACAAAATACAGTGGTCTTCAGAGGGAGACCAAACCATATACAAGGAAAGTGGAATGCAAACTGCAAAGGAGAACAGGACTTGGACCAGAAGATCCAGAGGAGCTGGGGATACAGGAACGGCCCAAGGTAAATACCCAGGAACCCCAGGGAGACTATGTGCAGAGTGGAAACACAGCCGTGTGCCCAATGAAAGTCAACTGAGAAGTTGTGGTTGCAGTTTTAAAGAAGAAAGAAGGACTCTTCCCTGAGGATCCTGAAGAAACCCCTTGAAAGACACAAGGGTGGAGAGCCACACCACCCGGGGATGCCCCAGGAACCAGGTTACCTGCAACAGGAAAACCGGGCGCATAGGGGTGAAGGGACGCTGGAACCTGCCATAGATGACAATAGAAGACTTCAAAGATGCCTGTGGAGACGGATGTGTATGAGTCTGGTGGAATCCAAGGGTGGATTCTGGAAGTGAAGAACCTGCAAGCAGATGGGACAGAGTCTATACCACTCGGAGGTGACCAGGAGGCCCGGAAGAGCAATGTCCACCGATGTCGGGAGGTTCTGAGAGTCTAAGGTGAAATTGTTGCTGCAGCTGTGAGGACCAGGCGACGCTGAGGAAGACCAGGAACCTTGCATGAGTTTTCCTATGTAGGATGTCGGTGTCTAGGAGGTTGGTGTCCAGCGAGTGCACCAACAATCCTTGGTAGCGGCACTGCCGTGAAAGACGAAAAAGGAGCAACGTTGGAACCAGCAAGGTCCAAGCGATTCACCAACAGCAGGAGAGTTAGAGCAGGCCCGAGCAAGCAGGGGAGCCCACAGAAGAAAGAGAAGACCCTCAGGAGGACCCACCAGCCTAAGGCACAAAAGTTGCAAGAGGACCTCGAGCAACTCACCAAAAATAGAGGCAAACGGGACAGAAGATGCAGTGAGGAAGCAGAGCTTGGAGGGAAGAGGTGCTGGAGGGTGAAGCTTCTTGTAGCCAAAGATCTCTGGGGTGCAGAGCCAACTAGCCTTGGCAACGGCAAGTCGGTGCACTGTTCAGGGATGTGGTCCCAGCGGTTCCGACAAGGGATACTGGCCTCAAAATTGCAGGACAGGTAAGGCCTCCAGGGAGTTGCTGAATCACCACCTGTGTTGCTGAGCTTCGGAAAGTTCGTAGGACGACAGAAGCAGCAGACTGGTCAGCTTCCTTGTGGGCCCTGCAGAACAGCGGAGTGACACCTTCACTCCAAGGGAGATTTCGTCGGGTGTCCTTGATGCCCAAGAGCCGGTTGAGAAACCTGGATGAAGCCCAGACACAGATAAAGAAGACTTAAAGAACAGTGAGACCAGGAGCAGCAGGAGTCTTCCTTGGTGCAGTCTCAGTTCCAGTCCAAGTACAAGTGTCCAGACGATTGAAGAGCGACAGTTTCAGGGTTGAGTCTTGTCCCATGACAAAACTAAGGACCCACCCACAGGTAAGCCCTTAAGCACTCTAAGGAAAGGTTTGGAACAACTCGTGTGTCTCTCTCAGAAGGGGCTGGACAGAGGGAAGGATACTTACAAATCCTTTACTGGTTTCTTGCCAGAGCGGGAACCAAGGTGTTTCTGAACTGGCTCAAACTGAAGTATGCAAGGAGGGCACCAAATGTGCCCTTCAAAGCAGTCTGGTGGTGTTGGCAAGTGCCCCGCCCCAACCTAATACACTAAGCCCTCTCTGGCAGGTTGTCACACTTCCCTGCAACAGGAAACCTATTGTTCTACCTTCCCCTGCTCGAGCATGGCGCAGCAGCAGGAGGGCTGAGTCGTATCTAGGGTTGGCAGTTAGCACTAGCTTGCTTGCAGGTTAAAGATAGATTTGGTGTTGGGGAATGATTCCAACATGTTTGATGCTCATTCAGGGGCAACCTCACACTTACAACCAAGCACACTGCCCTGAGGACTGAAAAGCTTCCATAGGGGTGACATAGGTTTTAAGTTTAGTGACCTCAGATATAAAAAAACGTATATTTGTTGTGAAAGGTGCAAGCACCAACTCGCACAGGCTGCAATCGCAGGCCTGTAGTCACAGTTTAAGTGGACTACCATGGGTGGCACAATACACACTGCAGCCTATGGGAGACCCCTTGTGTACCTATGCCCTGGGTAAATTTGTACCATATACTGGGAACTTGCAAGGGTACACCTGTAGCTAATTGTGGAGGTACCTAAGTAATTACCATGTTAAATTAGGGAAGAAAACACAGTTGCTGGGGTCCTGATTAGCAGGATCCCAGAAAACTAGGCCAAGAACAAACTGAAACCAGGCAAAAAGTATGGGTAACCATGCTAGAAGGATCCTACCTTCCTACACTCTTCATAACTGAATCATGGTTGGGAGATGATATGGCACCGGTGTTGCATGAAGCCGTTAGTCTAGGCTATCAAACTATCACACAAAATTGTATAGGCAAAATAGGTGACGGCTAGCTGCTGTATTCAAGCGCACATTAAATAATCACTAAAGCTGACAATGTCTCCATGCTGGGTTGTGAGGCCCTCTTCACCAGACAACCCTACACCTTCTTCCTCCTGTAATGTCCTACTACTTTACAGGTGTCTACCTAGCAATACATTCCCAGACAAACGTCTAGACACAGTTTCAAACCTGATAACACTACACTCCAACCTATGCATTCTTGGTGACCTAAACATTTGGTTTGACAAACCCAATAAACCCCATCCGAAAACAATCATCACTGGCATAGAAGCACTGAACCTACATCAGATCGTCCACAAACCTACACAGATCGGTGGACACATCCTAGATGTCATTTTTTCAAATACAGAACTAGTTATCTTTCAAATGATGACTCCAGTCGCGTGCTTTCCAACATAAAACACACAAAGCAAAACACCTAAAACCACCTTACAGGGATCCACATATCGACAATGGAACAAATGTAAATGTAAATGTATTTCGATTTATATAGCGCACGATTCACCCAGGGGTCTCAAGGCGCTGACTTAGGGAACCCGTCCTGGTATTCCCCTGTGAGAGATACCCCGGCAGGGTATTCACAAGGTGAAAGCCAGGCATCCCGCCGCGAGGGGCCGTAGTGGAGATTAAGCAAGCTATTGCCCAGAGTCGCAGAGTGTGACCCCGTGAGTCGAGTAGGCACCGGAGCGAGAATTGTCGAGTCCGTGGAATTTTTGAGCCCGAGACCCGCCGAGGCGGGGAAACGAACCCTGGTCCACGGCTGATCTCAGCTTCCGGGTCTGCCGCCTCTAACTACTGAGCCACACTTCTCCACTACAAACTTAATTTTGAAAACTTAGAAACACAATTAACATCCAATACAGATCTAGGAACAATAGCTACAGGAAGCTTTTGATATTCTAATACAATTATAGGACAGCAAAACAGGACAAAAGAAAAAAAGGCACCTTGGCGCTAAAAGATATAAAACAGCATATTAAAAAGGTGCCCGCACCTGGCTCAAAACAGACAGCAATCAAGACAAACTTCACCAACAGAAACTTAACAGATTATACAAGTCAGCAATCAAAAAAAGCTAAAAAAAAATAAAAAAAAGATACTATTCAGACACAATTCAAAATACTAAATGCACAAAAAAAAAAAGAAATGTACTGAAATTCGTAATCCAAATTAGCTAGAAGGAACTCATCCCATTACTCAAGAATTCACATACAAACTGGCAAATCATTACACAGCCAAAGAAGACACTTTAGACTGCTATTGAAAACAGCTGAAAAACACCAGCACCAACCCTTTTCCAAAAGAACCCTCTAAGATTAGGCTAACCCAGCCTCTGCATTCATTCCGACAAATACCACACAATGAATTAATGGATCTGGTCAAAGCAAGCAGGCCTGCTGGCAGCCCTTCTGACCTATGTCCACCACAAACCTTCAAGTAAATTAATCTAACTACCTCTGCTGCCACATCAGTAAGAATCATCAACAATTCCAGAAAATCTAAAAAAAAGGCCTACATATGCCCTTTCCTACAAAAAACAAACCTGGACCCATTTAACACTGGCAACTACAGACCAATTACCAATGGACCTTTGCTGGGTAAACTGATAGAAAGAGCAGCATTCGCCCAGATGTCACAATTCATTGAAGATAATTTCATACTTTCAAATAGGACTCAGTGCAGGCAGAGGCACGGAATCTGCCCTTATTTCCATCTGGGATGACCTTATAAACACAGTTGACCGGAACGGGGTTTCTGCCCTACTTCTCTTGGACCTCTCAGCTGTTTTTAATACAGTTGACCATGACACTCTCATAAAAAGACTCTACGACAGATGGGACTTCTCTCGACTGGATCATATCCTGCCTTCAAAAGAGAACAAATGTAATCCATTCTTGCTCTTTCTCATCCAGACCGTACTTCAGAAAAGCAAGGGTCCCTCAAGACTATCATCTCACTCATGCTTTTGAACATCTACATGAATTCAATATCAGAATTGATGAATGAATTTCACCTCACAAGCTATAACTATGCAGATGGCACAAAAAAACTCCTTAAACTGGAAAGCCCCAAAGCCACTGGAAACTCACACATTTTCAGAGCTGTGGGTCATTCAATGACATGGTGCCATCTCAAATTGAATGCTTCCAAAAATTCACATGTGGCGACTGGAAAAATTATGAACCAATCTCTGTCTGTCCTGATGACCTGGGAACACTGCCCAAAGTATCTAAGGAAGTAAGAAACCTCTAAATTACCTTGGACTCCAAGCAATCAATGAATGTCCAAGAGGACAAGCTAGCAAGATCAAGCTTCATTACTATAAAAACTCTGCAATATTTCTTCCCCCACCCGGGATTGCCACACAAGGTCCAGGCTAAAATCTCTCTTGCACTGTGTAAACTTGACTATGCCAATAGGTCAACCACAGATCATCTTTAACAACTTTGAAAAGATTACAACAGATTCAGAACTCTGCTGCCAGTCTATTCTTACATGTAAAGCCACAAGCCCACAACTCCCCAGCCTTAAAGACCTTAAATGGTTTAACAGTTGCCAGAAAAAGATCAACATTCAAGCTGCTCTGTATCACCCACTAAGCGATGCATGGAACAAGGCCTCTCTTTATGAGGAACTAGCAGCCCGTCCCGACGTTGTCCGGGTATGAATTGCTGCCGGCCACTAGTATATTGTTTTGTAGGATTTCGTTTTTATAGCATTTCTTATCTGTGACAGGCCTGTGAAACGCTCCGATTCACAGTGCACTGCTGATGCACTTAAGAGTGCGCGTTCAGTAGTGTGTGAACTCGAGTTTCCCTACTTTTTTCCCCCTTGCAATATTATATAGCGCGAACTCGACAACATGGCTTGAGCACAATTTACATTACAGAAGAACACATTCATTTGTGGTAGGCACGGGGAGACAAAGCGATTTGCCTGGAATCACAGGATGTTGAGCTGATGCCGAGATTCGAACGTAGCTCCCCAGCTCTAAAGTTCGCAATTATAGAACTTGTGGCGGGAGGTGTGCCTAAAAGTGTATGTCGGTGCTGGCCATCAATGAGAGAGACCGGTACATTTTTCAAATCGGTGGTGAAAAAATATGAGTATGTTGCTGGAGATGTGGGCCGCCGTGCCACCAATTAACTTACCCGGGGAGGGTAAACACCCATTATTCCGCATACTATCGCTCTGCATACTTTCATTACAAAAGTACCATGACTCCGCAATGCCATTATAATGCATGGCATTACATTTTATGTGCTTTTACCACGCATATATTTACAACGAAATTCGTTGTAAATGCATGAATGGTAAAAGCATGTTTTTTTTAAATGTTTGGATAAGGTAAGTATGGGTATAGGGGTGTATGTTTTGGGGTACTGAGGTATATGTTTTGGGGTGTTTGGGTATTTTAAGGGTTCAGATATAGTTTTGGGTTATGGGGTACAGGGGTAGTTTTAGGGTTTAGGGATAGGTACGGGTTTTGGGGTACAGGGGTATTTTTAGGGTTCGGGGCTAGGTTTGGGTTTTGGGGTATAGGGGTATTTTTAGGGTTCAGGGGTAGGTTTGGGTTTTGGGGTACAGGGGTATTTTAAGGGTTCAGGGCTGGGTTTTGGGGTACAGGGGTATTTTTAGGGTTCAGGGCTAGGTTTGGGTTTTGGGGTACAGGGGTATTTTTAGGGTTCAGGGCTAGGTTTGGGTTTTGGGGTACAGGGGTATTTTTAGGGTTATGGGGTAGGTTTGGGTTTTGGGGTACAGGGGTATTTTTATGGTTCAGGGGTAGGTTTGGGTTTTGGGGTACAGAGTATTTTTATGGTTCAGGGCTAGGTTTGGATTTTGGGGTACAAGGGTATTTTTAGGTTTCAGGGGTAGGTTTGGGTTTTGGGGTACAGGGGTATTATAAGGGTTCAGGGCTAGGTTTTGGGGTACAGGGGTATTTTTAGGGTTTAGGGATAGGTTTGGGTTGGGTACAGGGTATATTTATAGGGTTAAGCTGGATTAGTGTTAAGGGTGTTGGGGTATTTTAAGGAGTAAGGGTGGGTTATGATTATGGGGTGCTGGGGTATTTAAAGGGAGCAGGGTGGACACCTGGAATGTATAGAACCTGGGAAGAAAAAACTATGAAATATTGGGCACAACGCTCGCTTTTTTTTCTGTAATCCCGCGCCCCGCACACGCCCCCAGCACACGATATGAGACATGGCATGAAGGGCGGAACGTACCACACGCCACCAGGGTTTGTCACTCCCCCAGCACACGCCCACAGCACAACGCAGACACGCCCACAAGGGACTACTTTGCTGGCACGGTTCTTTTACCTTGTATATGCATATGGTGGGCGTCTGCATAGCCTATGTCCTTCTTCTGCAACTGCCCTTTCCAACGCTGTATTGGGTGTTGTGATTGGTGCTGTGGTTCCTGAGATTACCCGCCTCAAAGGTTTGGGCTCTCTCTTTATTATATTAGTATGGATAAACCGATTGGCACCTCGCCTCAAAATCCCACAATACAAGAAAAAAACCTAGGCGACACAACCTTTTCTGTTAAAGCAGCCAAACTATGGAACTCTCAACCCCAAACATAAGATCCACAGATAACTATCTTATCTTCAAAAGACTACTCAAGAGTAGGCCATTTCCCACATAACCACCATACAGAAAATTCCGGCATATATAAGCCATTTATTGGGATTATATGTATGTCTCTAGATAGGTCTATAACTTTGTATAAATGTGAATAATAATTATGTTTATAAATATATAGATATTCATTAGGTCTGCTTAACAAATGTACATATTTATGGTTACATCATTCTATGTTTAACATGTATATAGGCCACTGCTTAAATGAGTACATTTTTATCATAACTATCTACAATTGCTTCACTATTGAATTACTGAAAGGAAGATAACATAGCTTAAAGTACAGCAACACCTACAAGTCTGAGCTTATTAAATACAATTTAAATCTAGATATATTACCTTCCTTATACATATATACCTTCCATGTACTTATCTATCTTGAAATGTATTCCTAATTCAGCATCTTCAATGCACAACCCTATATCTCACCCAATACCTCTCTCAATATATACTCTACCTCCACTCTCCGACTCATCCAAAATCCCATTCTACTACGAGCTAAAAAAAAACCCTTTCCAGACTTTTCCCTCCTCTACCCCTCCTTGCATCATCTCAAACCTCTACTCAGATCTCCCAAACAAGCCTTTCTAAACCCTTCCCTCATGTATCCCTCCTAGACTTCTTCAATACCTCATCGCTCTCCCTAATCCACCTCTAGTGATTCTTCCCTCCTCATTCTCTCATTTACTCATCCCAATCCTTCTCCTACTGCTATGATCTCCAAATAAACATTCTAGACACTACCCTCTTCTATCCTTACATCATCCTTTCAATCCAACTAACAGACTCACATCTCCACGGTTCAATTTAATTTAATATTTCCCTATACTAATTCACCACTCATAATTTCTGGGATCCAGAGTAGCGTGCTACTAGCCGAAAAGTGCTTCCAAGCCTCGTCAGGGGTAGTAACTGCTAGATAAATGCAATTACAATTACACCATATAGAAAGTACAGGTGCCCCTTATTGGCTTACAGGGCTTAAATTAATAATTCCAAATGCTCTCTTTTGTGGAATCTTGTGGGCGCGCATTTTAGCCTTACCAGTGGGTAGTGTTAAGCATTTGTTGCACACAGAGTCAATAAATGAGACACACACTGAAGAAGGAACTGAAGACCAATTAAGAAAAACAACATATTTTTATATAATTTTAGACACCAAGATTGTCAGAATCAGGTAAGCACTTTAGAAGTTACCAGATTTTATAGTAAAAACTGTAGAAAATGACAGTAGTCAGATGTGAGGCATGAGCCTCAAACACAGTAATGTTATCTAAAGGTAGAAACATAAACTGCATAGGTATGCTTAGAGAAGGCTTATAGGACTGTTCTTCTGGACTTAAGGTAAGTAGGGGCCAAGGTTCCAGAAAGCACCAAGAGTTCAAGTTTACCTGCCCTGGGGAGTCCAGGTGCAGATGTGCTTTACACAGCGGTAGCCTTGAATACTCCCCATCAAAGTCAATGGGAAAAGACCTTGTAAGAAAAGGGGTGACTGGGGAACTAGTCCGGCGGAAGCCGCGTGGCTCAGCTCTTGAGGGTCTCATGACCACAGAGACACCATTGGTTTCTGTGGGCCCAAGCTGGAGAGCTCGAGTAAAGAGGTGTTTTGTCCAACGGTTCTTTGTGTACCTGCAAAATAGGGAAAAGAAGCACAGCAGGGCCACTCTCAGTGTGGAGCTGGCCTCTCATGGAGTCCCTCAATGTGCAGGTAAGTTTTGGCAGCGATGGTGTTCTGACTATACACAAAGAAACCTTAGTGCTTGCAATTGGCTTTGGTACCTCAGGTATTGGTGCAGGGTGGCTCCTGGGGGTCCTGGTGCCTCTAAACTTGGCAGAGAGGCAGATCTGACCTCTTGGACACAAAGACTTCCAGCTGGGGTGCTGCTCCCTCAATGCACCTCGGGGGAGACAGAACGGTGTACCAGGCAGCGGCAGTTGGTGCCTGCTTGTGCAGGGGAGTGGCTCCTCCACTCCAAGGGAGATGCTGTTGGGCCTAAGAAGTGAAGGGCAGACCTCCAAGTCTTTAGGTAGGGTGTTCTATTTCTGGGTGAGTTGGTGACTCAAGAGAGGAGCAGTCAGGCAGGGTTTTGCAACAAGGTTGACGCACATTTTTGGCTCTTCTTTGTCCTTTTCAGGCAGACAAATGTGAGTTCCTGGTGTTAGATGGCCACATGAATACTCAATTTATGAACGTTAAGGGGAGTGAAGGTTAGTAGCCAATGGGGTACTTACCCCTGGGGTCACTAGATCCCCTGTATGACCACTTCCTGTGGGGAGGGGTCATATCTCTGCCTAAAGTTCCTAATTCCACCAAAAAAAGATGGTGGACCCCTTCTTTTGTGGAGCACGTCAGGTAGCCCACCCTAAGGGTGTGACTAGCTTGGTGGTGCAACACACCTACTGATTAGCTAATTTCTTGACTGTCCTGTTGCCAAATGGGCCATTAGGGCAGGGGGGGAATCTTCCAGACCTTGGGAAAGCTGGGGTTGCATATGTGGAGTGGTGTGGCTCACTGGTTAGAGGCGGCAGACCCGTAAGCAGAGAACGGCCCGGGACCAGGGTCAGCGGACTCGACAATTCTCGCCTCAGTGCCTACTCTAACCAGGGGTCACACTCGGCAACTCTGGGCATTAAGCTTGCCTCATCTCTACAACGGCCCCCCACAGATGCCGGGGATGCCTGGTTTCACCTTGGAGATTCCCAGAAGGGACCATCTCACAGCGAAAGCCAGGACGTGTTCCCCAGCGGTCTCCAGCGCCGGGACGCTTACGGGCAGCTGTGCGCTTTACAAGTCCAACACATTTACATATCGAAGGCGGCAGCAGGGGCTTTGAAGCCCCTTGTCTTGATATGCTAAATCACTAGCCATCCTACTGGAATTCATTGCATCATTCTCAGGGAAATTTTAGTTTTCGAAATCAAACTCAAAAAGGTCTTCCATTGTTGACAAACCTTTAGCAGCCCAGGCCCATATACCCATCACTGTCAAAACAGAGCTTACCCACAGCACATAACATCGCAAGGCATGGCCCACCTATTTCCGTCCCAAACTCCTGCGCTAATTTGAAGTGTGAAACCAGATTGTAGATTATAGTAACAGGAATTGCATAGTTTCTTACAGGTGTAGTTTTACGGCTTGAAAAAGTTTCTGAATTGACATGCTGGGCATTATTCCGGCATCAAAGTCATTGGGTCTGGCATTCTCCCAATTCTTGCAGTCCTTCAAATTTTGTTATTTGTGGTTGGTGGGCTACGACAAACCCCCATTTGGGGTCCTGGTGACAACGTACTGCATCTGCCGGAGGCTCCCACCTTTGGTCGCCGTCACCAGATTTTTGGTATCTTGTTCCTTCCTACCATCTTCTTGGCAGAGGTGAGTGTGCTGCTTGAGAATCCAGAAAATTCTTCAAGCCGCAAAACTACACAGAGGTAAGAAACTATATGTTTTGCAGCGTGAATCTTTTCTGGATTCACATGCTGAGCTTAGATTTTGTAGAGGTTTGCTAAACTTGTTGTAGTTGGGGTAAAGATCAGCATTGATTGGTAAGGAGTAGTTTCTGTCCTGTAACTCCAGTTCTGTAGTAGGGGTATCTCTGTTATAGTCATAATCTAGTGAATAGTCCCGCCCATGTGCGTGGACCCCGGAGCAATCAAAAATAATCTCTTAAGGTGTCGAAAAATGCAGGACTGCACAGACACTTAAGAGAGAATTAAAGACAGATAATGCAGCCTATATCCACAGGCTACACTGTCCAGTACTTCAACTAGAAATTCCACCAAAAAAATCCACAAACAGCAAAGCCTGTCCAGATTTCCCTTGCTTTAACAGCAAAAACCCTCTGGGATGATAGAGAGGAAGACATGGACAGACAAGCCCCATAGGCTGCCATTATGTGGCTCAGAACAGGATACTGTGCCTTTAAGAGAACTTTCCAGAAGTCTCACAGTATCCCAGAATGCACTGCAGGTCCCTTTTACTTTCAGTTCTTTTTGAAGGCGTAACACGCCAGACCTGTAGCATTTCTTACAAGAATATCTCTCTCCACCGGGGAGGAGGGTGGGCGCTTATGACTATAACAGAGATACCCCAGATACAGAACTGGAGTTACAGGACAGAAACTACTCCTTCTGTAGTAGGGGATCTCTGTGTATAGTCATAATCTAGTGAATAGAATGGCAAGCCCATCCCCACACCAAAGCGGCAGTGGAGAAAAAATAAATAACACCACTAATGTGCGAACAGATTTCGCAGCAAAGCCTGCCCAACCTGAGCGTCTGCCCTGGCATCAGTGTCCAGGCAGTAATGCTTAGCAAAGGTATGGACCGACTTACAAGTGGCCGCCTTGCAGATTACTTCAATTGGAACATTACGGAGCAAAGCAGTCATGGCAGCTTTGCCCCTGCTGGAATGAGCCTTAGGTTTACCCCCTAAGGTCTTACCAGCTTTTTGGTAACCATTTTATACAGGACACAATCCACCTAGAGATGACTGTTTAGAGGTAGCAAGACCCGTCCTGACTGATCCATAATTGACGAACAATTGGTCTGACCTACGAATATCCTTGGTTTTATCCAGATAAAATTTCAACACCCTCTTGACATCCAGGGAATGCAGGGACCTTTCGGATGGAGAGGAAGGATTCTGAAAAAACGTAGGCAAAGTTATGGTCTGGTTAACATGAAAGTCAGATATAACTTTTGGAAGAAATTTAGGGTGAGTACGCATAACAACCTTAGCAGTATGAAATACAGTATAAGGTTCTTGGCAACACAACGCCTGAATTTCACTCACCCTGCGGGCCGATGTAATGGCCACGAGGTACGTCGCCTTCCAGGACAGGTGCTGCAACGAAGCCTTATGAATCGGCTCAAAAGGCTCCTTCATTAATCTGGACAGCACCACATTCAATTCCCATTAAGGCGAAGGAAGCCGGACAGGAGGGAACACTTTCTTCAAGCCTTCCAAAAAATCTTTGATCACAGGGATCTGAAAGAAGGAAGTCTGTGAAGGGCATTTCCTGTAGGCAGTCAAAGCAGCCAGATGAACTTTAATGGAATGGACATTAAGGCCAGACTGCGCCAGATGTAGAAGATATGGAAGGATGACATCTTCCTTACATGTCGTCGGGTCATAGTTCTTGGACTTGCACCGGATGCAAAACCTCTTCCACTTGTAAGCATAAGAAGTCCGAGTGGAAGGTCGCTTAGCCTCCTTCAGTATGTCCATGCAATCTTCTGGGAGATTAAGATGGCCATGCCGCCAAACTGAAAGACGAGAGGTTGGGGTGCAACATCTGCCCCCCGAACTTCGTGAGAAGGTCCGGCCTGCACGGCAGCCGTATGTGAGGAAGGAGAGACCGGTGAAGCAGGTCCGTGAACCACCACTGTCTGGGCCATTCCGGGGCAATCAGGATCATCTGCGCCCTGGACTGGGACAGTTTGATGAGCACCGCCGGAATCAGGGGAATGGGTGGAAAAGCGTACAGAAAGCTGTTCAACCAGCTGATCCATAACGCATTCCCCAGCGTCCCCGGCTGGTCGTACCTGGAGGCGAAGTCTCGGCATTTTCTGTTTTCGGCGGTGGCGAACAGATCTAAGTCTGGATTCCCCCACCTTGCGAAGACTTCTCCTAGTACTTCGTCGTTTATGACCCATTTGTGGTTTTCCTGAATCAGTCTGCTCAATGCGTCTGCCTGAACATTCTACACACCTGGCAGATGGGTAGCCGTTATCGTCAGTCCTCTGGCTAGAAGCCAGTGCCAGATCGCCTGCGCCTCCTGCGACAGGGTGCGCGATCTCGAGCCCCCCTGCTTGTGGAGGTAATACATTGTGGTCGTATTGTCAGTTTGCACAAGCAGAGAGTTGGTCTGGAAGGACGGAAGAAAGGCCTTCAGCGCCAAGTGAACAGCTCTGAGTTCCAGGAAATTGATGTGGTACGTGGACTCCGTCGGGGACCACGTCCCTTGAATCTGTAAGTCTCAAGAGTGCGCCCCCCAGCCGTGGAGCCACGCATCCGTCACAATAGTCTGCGTGGGAATGTCCTTGTGGAAGGGAACTCCTCTGAGGAGATTCTCCGCTGAACACCACCACTTCAGAGACTGAAGCGCATGTAGAGACAGTCGTATCCTGTCGTCCCAGGATCCTTTCCTCTGATCCCACTGATCCTCCAAGCACTCCTGCAATGGTCTCATGTGCAGCCGTCCGTGTGGCGTGAGGAAGATACAAGTGGCCATCGACCCCAGTAGAGAAGACACCGTCCTCACTGTTGTAGATGGAGTGGTCCTAAGAGCCTGAGCCTTCCGAAGGAGTGATAATCGTCGCTCCTCCGGAGACACGCTTGCTGACAGCGTATTGATGGAGGCTCCCAAGTACTGGATGCACTGGACCGGAGTCGGGACAGACTTGGACATGTTGATGTGCAACCCCAGCTTGTTCAAGAGAATGCACGTCTTCTGGAAGTGTGCTTGAGCTTACGAGAAGGAAGAGGCCTTGATCAACCAATCGTCCAGGTACGGGTAGACAAACACCTTGTTCTTCCTTAGGTGTGCCGCTACCACTGCCATGCACTTCGAGAATGTTCTGGGCGCAGACTTCAGCCCGAATGGCAGTACTGTGTACTGATAAGGATTGGTGCAGACTTGGAATCGCAGGAACTTCCTGTGTTTGTGTGCAATGGGCACATGGAAGTACGCATCCTGTAGGTCTATAGCACATAGCCAGTCTCCCTGTTGCAGCGGAGGATGAATCTGATGCAACGACAGCATGCAAAACTTCTCTCTGCGAATCCACTTGTTTGCTTGTCGCAAATCCACAATGGGCCTGAACTCGTTCTTGTCCTTCTTGCGAACCAGGAAGAACCGGGAGCACAGACCTCTTCCTCTTTGAGACAGAGGTACGTCTTCTATCGCCCTTTTCCTTAACAGGATATCGGCCTCTGCCTGGAGCTCGCGCAGCTGAAACTGCAAGCTGACCGGAGGAATTGATGGAGGCGGGCTGGTGAACTGAAGACTGAATCCATTGCAAACAATATTCAGCACCCACTTGTCCGGAGTAATTTTTCTCCACTCTGCCAGAAAAAATCGAACGCTTCCCCCCACCGGAGTGGGTAACGGATGTAGGGGAAGTAACAGCTCAGGGTCGAGACCCGGCCGCGCCCTTGTTCGCTGTAGAGGACTGCTGACCTCCTCTACCCTTCTGGCGCTTCTGGAAGGGCCTCCGGAACTGCTGCTGTTGTTGCTGCTGCTGCTGTCCTGAAGCCTGTCCTCGCCCTCTGCCCTGCGCCCCAAACCGTCTCTGGAACGGGCGGTAGGCTTTCTTTTCTTTGGGCTTCTCCAAGCCCACAGCCGTCAGAGTCTCGGCCTCCGCCTTCATGCGGGCCATCTCATCATCTGCATGTTTCCCGAACAGGGTCTCCCCCGAGAAGGGCAGATTAGCCACTCGCTGCTGGGCCTCCGGCTTGAGTGATGTGAGCCTGAGTCAGGCATGGAGTCGCTGGTTGATCCCATGACAATACCCATGGGCCGCCAAAAGAGAGCCATCAGCGGCCGCGCTGATGGTCTGGTTCGAGACCAGCATCCCTTCCTTCCTTCTGGATCTCCAGGAAATCCTCCCTGCTATCTCATGGCAGGAGTTCCGCGAACTGCTGGAGGGATTCCCACAGGGCCCGATCATAACGCCCTAGCAGAGCCGCATTGCTAACGGCCTTCATGGACGTAGAGGCCGTCCCACAGGCCTTCCTGCCATTTGAGTCAATCCATTGGCTCTCCTTATCCGGAGGCACGGTAGAAGACTGAGAGGTAGAGTGTTGTTTTCTGGCCGCCGCCACTATAACGGAGTCCGGAACAGGGTCAATCCTCAGGAAAGCCGGATCGGAATCCGGAGCCCTGTACTTCTTTAGAAGACGGGACGGAGCGGCTTTCGTCATTGCAGGCGTAAGGAACAGCTCCTCCGCTGGCTCTACCAATCCTGGCACGAGCGGTAGTAGAGTGCGAGACAAATGCTTCTTGTGTCTCAAAAATCACGGGCGTCGTAGGTGTAGGAGCCGTCACCATGATTCCCAATTTCGCAGCACCCCTCAAGAGAACATCCTGGAACGTGCTGATGTCATCCACGGGAGACACCCTCGTCCCCGGGGAGTCTGATAAGGTCAGGGAGAAGGACCTGGTTCTGGAAGAGTTCGTGTGGGACCGTGATCCACGCCTCCTGTGTCCGGAGCGGGATCGCGACTTCCTTGGCTTCGGTCGCCCTGCCGGTTCCACCGGGACGGGAGACTTGGGCTTGGATGGAGCCCTCGCCGAGGGGTCCCCTTAGGAGGAGTAGGAAATCGTGGCAACGAACCGTTCCTCTGAGGAATCGGATAAGGCCTGTCAGTCGGCAACTGGGGTTAAGGTGGAGGCTGTGGAGGAGGCGGAAGTGGAGGCGGGGTGGGATCCCGCGGAGGACGTCCTCTCGGCGGAGGAGGCGGAGTAATTGTCTTCGGCCTAGCAGGGTATACACAACAGAGTACACCGAGCCCGGTGAACCGCCCTCCTGACTAGGCTGGGACTTTGGAGAGTCTTCCCTAGGCACTGGACGCCTGCCAGACTGACTCCTGGCGCTAGAACTCCTTCCGCGCCTTCCCGGCGTCGAAGAACGGCGACCAGACGGCGAGCGTCGGCCCCTCGACGGCGAGCTTCGCCTCTTCGACGGCGAGCGCCGATCCCTCGACGGCGAATGCCTTCGCCTCGATGGCGACCTCCTACACCTCGACGGCGACCTCCTACACCTCGACGGCGACCTCCTACACCTCGACGGCGACCGTCTACGCCTCGACGGCGACCTTCTCCTCTTCACCGACGGAGAACGGCGGTGTCGCCTCGACGGCGATCGCCGACGAAGACGGCGAAATAGTCACTGGAGACTTCGACGGCGGTCTGTTCAGGTCCCGCGACGCCGAACGTCAACTCGACCCAGAGCCCTGGGGAGACGGGGAACAGACTGCAGTCATCCCTCTCGACGTCGTGGCCGGTGCAATCGACGCCGACGGAGAATTGGGACGTTTGCTGGTCTTCCTGTCCCTGGGGAGCCCCCCAGAGGCCTCAAAGAAAAACCAAAGTTGATGATGGACGGAGCGTTGACAATACAAACACTCACCCCCAGTCAACTGATCTGGGTTTAATCCATCACCGTTCTTTAGCTCACTCCGCCACCCCAGTTCAGACATGGCCATATGCAAATCAGTCTGACCCTGTGCCTCATGGGAACAGTCCAGCCCGAACTGCCAAGCCATGTCTTCCCTGGACCGGAATCAAGCTTCCCAGGACCGGTTTCTGGCATTACAGCCATCTTCAGCCGGGCTTGCTTGACTCCAGTGGCAAAGTGAGCAAGGGACTCACGTCTGAGCATACCCTGCCAACTTAGGGCGAACAAAGAAAAAACAAAGGTGATGATGGCCGGAGCGTTGACGATACAAACACTCACCCCCAGTCAACTGATCTGGGTTTAATCCATCACCGTTCTTTAGCTCACTCCGCCACCCCAGTTCAGACATGGCCATATGCAAATCAGTCTGACCCTGTGCCTCATGGGAACAGTCCAGCCCGAACTGCCAAGCCATGTCTTCCCTGGACCGGAGCGATACAAAAGGGGATGATGGACGGAGCGTTTGAACAAATCAAACACTCACCCCCAGTCAACTGATCTGGGTTTAATCCATCACCATTCTTTAGTTCACTCAGCCACCCCAGTTCAGACATGGCTATATGCAAATCAGTCTGACCCTGTGCCTTATGGGAACAGTCCAGCCCGAACTGCCAAGCCATGTCTTCCCTGGACCGGAAACAAGCATCCTGGGACCGGTTTTGGATTCATAATCCTCATCAGCCAGGCTATCTTGAATCCAGTGGCCAGTGAACAAGGGACTCACGTCTGAGTATACCCTGCCACACTTAGGGCGAACAAAGCGATACAAAAGGGGATGATGGACGGAGCGTTTGAACAAATCAAACACTCACCCCCAGTCAACTGATCTGGGTTTAATCCATCACCATTCTTTAGTTCACTCAGCCACCCCAGTTCAGACATGGCTATATGCAAATCAGTCTGACCCTGTGCCTTATGGGAACAGTCCAGCCCGAACTGCCAAGCCATGTCTTCCCTGGACCGGAAACAAGCATCCTGGGACCGGTTTTGGATTCATAATCCTCATCAGCCAGGCTATCTTGAATCCAGTGGCCAAGTGAACAAGGGACTCACGTCTGAGTATACCCTGCCACACTTAGGGCGAACAAAGCGATACAAAAGGGGATGATGGACGGAGCGTTTGAACAAATCAAACACTCACCCCCAGTCAACTGATCTGGGTTTAATCCATCACCATTCTTTAGTTCACTCAGCCACCCCAGTTCAGACATGGCTATATGCAAATCAGTCTGACCCTGTGCCTTATGGGAACAGTCCAGCCCGAACTGCCAAGCCATGTCTTCCCTGGACCGGAAACAAGCATCCTGGGACCGGTTTCGGATTCATAATCCTCATCAGCCAGGCTATCTTGAATCCAGTGGCCAAGTGAACAAGGGACTCACGTCTGAGTATACCCTGCCACACTTAGGGCGAACAAAGCGATACAAAAGGGGATGATGGACGGAGCGTTTGAACAAATCAAACACTCACCCCCAGTCAACTGATCTGGGTTTAATCCATCACCATTCTTTAGTTCACTCAGCCACCCCAGTTCAGACATGGCTATATGCAAATCAGTCTGACCCTGTGCCTTATGGGAACAGTCCAGCCCGAACTGCCAAGCCATGTCTTCCCTGGACCGGAAACAAGCATCCTGGGACCGGTTTCGGATTCATAATCCTCATCAGCCAGGCCATCTTGAATCCAGTGGCCAAGTGAACAAGGGACTCACGTCTGAGTATACCCTGCCACACTTAGGGCGAACAAAGCGATACAAAAGGGGATGATGGACGGAGAGTTTGAACAAATCAAACACTCACCCCCAGTCAACTGATCTGGGTTTAATCCATCACCATTCTTTAGTTCACTCAGCCACCCCAGTTCAGACATGGCTATATGCAAATCAGTCTGACCCTGTGCCTTATGGGAACAGTCCAGCCCGAACTGCCAAGCCATGTCTTCCCTGGACCGGAAACAAGCATCCTGGGACCGGTTTCGGATTCATAATCCTCATCAGCCAGGCTATCTTAAATCCAGTGGCCAAGTGAACAAGGGACTCACGTCTGAGTATACCCTGCCACACTTAGGGCGAACAAAGCGATACAAAAGGGGATGATGGACGGAGCGTTTGAACAAATCAAACACTCACCCCCAGTCAACTGATCTGGGTTTAATCCATCACCGTTCTTTAGCTCACTCCGCCACCCCAGTTCAGACATGGCCATATGCAAATCAGTCTGACCCTGTGCCTCATGGGAACAGTCCAGCCCGAACTGCCAAGCCATGTCTTCCCTGGACCGGAATCAAGTTTCCCAGGACCGGGATTCTGGCATTACTGCCGTCTTCAGCCGGGCTTGCTTGATTCCAGTGGCAAAGTGAGCAAGGGACTCACGTCTGAGCATAAACTGCCAACTTAGGGCGAACAAAGAAAAACCAAAGGTGATGATGGACGGAGCGTTGACAATACAAACACTCACCCCCAGTCAACTGATCCGGGTTTAATCCATCACCGTTCTTTAGCTCACTCCGCCACCCCAGTTCAGACATGGCCATATGCAAATCAGTCTGACCCTGTGAACCTGGGTGTGAGTGTTTGATTGATTCAGATTGATCACCACCCCCTTTTGTACCGCTTTTGGCCGCCATAAGTGTGGCAGGGTATGCTCAGACGTGAGTCCCTTGCTCACTTTGCCACTGGATTCAAGCAAGCCGGGCTGAAGACGGCTGGAATGCCAGAAACCGGTCCTCGGAAGCTTGTTTCCAGTCCAGGGAAGACATGGCTTGGCAGTTCGGGCTGGACTGTTCCCATGAGGCACAGGGTCAGACTGATTTGCATATAGCCATGTCTGAACTGGGGTGGCAGAGTGGGCTAAAGAACGGTGATGGATTAAACCCAGATCTTTTGACTGGGTGTGAGTGTTTGATTGATTCAGATGCTCCGTCCATCACCACCCTCTTTTGTACCCCAGAGGCCTCAGCATGGGCAGATGAAGCCCCTCCAGACCCACCTTGTGCCTTCCGTCTTCTGTCTTCAAGGCCCTGAAGCCTGATCTTCATCCTATCCCTCAGGGTCCTGCTAGAGAAACCCTGGCAGATGTCACACTTCTCTGGGAAATGAGAGGAGGGAAGGCAGATGATACACACCTCGTGTGGGTCAGACTTGGCCTTCTTCCTGGAACACTCAGGGCATTTGTCGAATAATGCAGGCATATTTGACAATTAAGAGTGCACCCAAAGACAAACAGGAAGAAACAGCAAAGTACTTCAAGAAAAGACCTCAAATAACTTTGAAAAAGGGAAAAATATCACCAATAAACCCTTAAAAAGGGAGAGCTCAATGCTCCAGGGTCCTGCTTGCAGGAGCCGGAAAAAAGAACTGAAAGTAAAAAGGGACCTGCAGTGCATTCTGGGATACTGTGAGACTTCTGGAAAGTTCTCTTAAAGGCACAGTATCCTCTTCTGAGCCACATAATGGCAGCCTATGGGGCTTGTCTTCCTCTCTATCATTCCAGAGGGTTTTTGCTGTTAAAGCAAGGGAAATCTGGACAGGCTTTGCTGTTTGTGGATTTTTTTGGTAGAATTTCTAGTTGAAGTACTGGACAGTGTAGCCTGTGGATATAGGCTGCATTATCTGTCTTTAATTCTCTCAAGTGTCTGTGCAGTCCTGCATTTTTCGACACCTTAAGAGATTATTTTTGATTGCTCCGGGGTCCACGCACATGGGCGGGACTATTCACTAGATTATGACTATACACAGAGATCCCCTACTACAGAAACAGATGTTATATGACTTTTGTCCCACTTGTGCTTCCTTGTTCATTTGAATGTCTATACAACATTGTTATGTGGACGTCTGTACAGATGACGACACTGCTGCCATACTAATATCCTCTAAGGGTATATTCTCTAGAAACACAGTGGTAACTCCCTCCTTCCTTGTGGAATGTGCTCTAGGTGTTACACTAAGTCTTTCTCCTGCATTTCTCTGGCACATCTGAAAAGTTTGTGCTATCCACCTTGCAATTGTGTTTTTAGTTACTGGTCTCCCCAGAGAACAGTTTGCAAATGAGACGAATAGTTGATTTGTCTTTGGTTTTGTCTTTTCGATATAATGCATTATGGCTTGTCTTGCATCCAATGTGTGTAACGTTCTTTCTGCGCGTGCTTTTTGGTTTTTGAAAAAAAACGTATTTATGTAGTTTGATTCATGTGAAACTGTGAGATTACCTATGGCAAGAACTGCGGGTCTGTCCGAATAATAATCCTGTCTTTGTGACTCAGAGTACCTTTTCAGCCAACGTTTCATGGCAGGGGTTCTAACACTGATATAGATTTTACGCTTTTCGCCAAAACACATGCTTACTTACTGTCATCGTGGAAAACTTTAGATGATATTTACGGCGACCACTATGCAATTGCATTTACTATTAATAAGCCCCTACATAAGCAGGTATCTAGGGATAATTGCCCCACCTATCAACAACCCATTTCCGTTGGGCGCACCAACGGTTACACCCTTAAATGGGATACGGTTGATCCTGCGGGCTTATTGTTAAATTATTCATGGCAAGAAAGGAAGAGATTGACATTTGTTTATCTCCATCAGAAGATCCTTTAAAAATCTTGGATTCTTTTTAAAAAATACAAGCGTCATTAAAACACCCACTCTTCCGTCAGTTCAAGCCAGGCCCTCACAAACCCAAAGGGTGGTTTGATAAGAACTGCATATCTGCGCTAAAATCCTTAAAACAGGCCTTACATGCTACGCCTAGATCCCCACGCGAAGTCCGTCAGGCCAGACATCAGTATCGCTGTGCAATTAAGAGTAGGGAGAAAACCCTGAAACACGAGGCTTGGCAAGCATTAATTTCTTCCTCTAAAAATAGGGATCCAACTGCTCTCTGGAAGGCTGTAAACGCCCCTTTTCATGCGGGGGAAAAATTCTGAGCCTTTAGATGTAGCTATTAATAGGGATATCTGGGTGGCCCATTTTTAAAATCTGTACGGAAATTCACCTTCCACCCATTTATCCCACTCGGCTCTTACTACATCTTGCGGTAACACCGGATCCTGCCTGGGAACCCTCCCGTTGGATATTGTTTTTACTTGCGAGGAGGTCACTTTGGCCATAAGAGAGAGTCCTTCAGGCAAGGCACCGGGCCCGGATGCGATACCTATTGATGTTTTTAAAGCACAACTTGATTTCTGGGCCCCATTATTAACCATTGTGATGAACTGTGCAAACACCCATGGACTTATCGCAACATGGTCAGAAGCGATAGTTATTCCCATATTTAAAAAGGGGGACAGGCATGACCCATCTTGCTATCGTCCGATTTCCCTTTTAGACGCCTTAATGAAGGTAGATGGCCGTATTATTTTAAAACGTGTGCAACAATGGACTGAGGATGCCAACATTTTATCGATTTTTGAGTATGGCTTTCGCGCTGGCATGGGAACGGTTGAGCAGAGCCTACATTTGTATTTTTTAATCTAAAAGTATACTCAGGCGAAGAAAGGGAACCTTTTTATTACTTTTAATGATTTGAGTTCAGCCTTCGATTGTGTTGACCACGACCAGTTATGGTTCACACTCGACAACCTGGGTATTGAATCTTCAATCCTTAATTTTATCAAGGAATTATACAGGGATGCTGGGGCGAGGGTGCGCTTTGGACAACGAGGGGAGTGCTCCTCTAGATTCTCCATCAAGAGGGGGGTGAGACAGGGATGCATCTTAGCGCCCCTACTCTTCTCCCTCTATATTGGTTCTATTGGTGATCACCTTAAAAGTTTTCAATATGATTACCCTTCAGTCCAGGGCCACCCCGTCCCCATCCTTCTGTATGCGGACGACGCTGCTATTATCTCGCAAACCAGGCTGGGCCTACAGAAGGCTGTCTCAAAGTTTACCTTTTTTATGAGGGAGAAGGGACTTAAGGTTAATATATCAAAAACCTTTTCCATGTCTTGTCGACAAGGAACAAAGCTAGTACCTTGTCCCATTTTTATCGAGGGTAAAAGGATAGAGACTACATATCAATTCTCTTACCTTGGGATTTCTTTTTACAGGAAGTGCTCTTGGCACACAGCAATTAAAGCCAGAAAATTAGCATTTTCTAGGGCGATCGGAGCTTTGGAGAATTTTGCGGTTAAAATTGGGGTTAGACCCGTCAAGGAGTCGATTGTAATATACAAGGCTAAATGCGTATCCACGGCCACCTATGGCTCCGGTATCTGGGGGATTGATACTTCAATTTCAATTCAACAATCTGAAAATTGTTTCCTCAGATACCTCTTAGGGGTCCCCAAATCTACAGCCAGCTATTTTGTACATCTAGAACTGGGTCTCCCCTATATCTCTGATTTTATAATGACTGAGCCTATCTTGCTATGGCACAAGCTGTGGCTAACTCCAGAGACAGCCTTTAATCGTAATGTAATATTCGATTGCCTAAACCTTGATGGTATAAGGCAATTTAAATGGCTGTCTTTTGTGGAAGCAATGCTGACCGAGATTGGCCACCCCGAGTTTTTTAAGAATCCATCTAGTATGGAAATGATGCAGAGGAAAGTCCTGCGTAATCTGGTAATGAACCACCTAGCGCTTAAAAGATGGTCCACGGAAAAACTGAAAAAATCTGTGTTAGCTTATCAGCAAATTACTATAGAACAGGGACTGCTATTATATCTTGCAAGGGACCTTAATTGTTATGCTAGAATGTTTCTCACGAGGTTTAGATTGGGATCTTTTTATCGTCTAACTACTTTCCCAGCATGTAATGACTGGTCGAGAGATTTACCGCCTTGCCCCTGTGATGATCTCGCCCCTCAAACTAATATGCATTGCATTTTATTCTGCACATTTTACGAGTTTCCAAGAAAGATCCTACTTAAACCAATTCTTAAGGAGTGGGGCCTCCGGTCCTGTAGAAATGCTTTTCTTAGACTACAGCGGCTAGAAAATATGGAAGTGTCCCACACACTAGCTACATTTCTGAAACTTTTGGTTAAGTTTAGGAACTTGATGTAATATGTCATATGCTATTATGTATTTTAGAGTTTTTTAAACCCAATATATTCTAATGAATTTTTTATTCTTATTTGTTGTTGTTTTTTAAACGCACTTGTCACTTTCTGATAATAACCCTGTTTTTAAAATGTATGGTGTACCCATAATGGAAATATACTGGCACTTTGTGACTTAAATTTGCTTTTAACAATGTATGCTTTTATGATATTACTCAGTATATCGAAATAAAGCTTTTTGAAATTGAAAATTGACTCTCAAAGTATGTTTATTGAAGTGTGAGTGCCTGCAATTCACTCACCCTGCGCAGAGATGTAATGGCAACAAGAAAGGCTGTTTTTGGGTGAACATTTGCAACGGGGGCTTGTGCAATGGTTCAAGGCTCAGCTTCATTAACTGAGCGAGTACCACATTTAGATTCCATGTGGGTGTTGGTATTTTCCTTGGTGGTGCAATTCTCCTTGACCCTTCTAAGAATCTTTTAATTACTGGGGCTGTGAAGAAACTTCTTCACATGTGACCACATGGGTAGGTCACTTTCGCTGCCAAGTGTACCTTTAACGAGGCATATGACAACTTGAAGTCTGTGAGGTGTGCTAGATATCGTAACGCTGTTGCATTTTTTTTGTGTTCTTTCTTAATGATCCATTTTTAAGACAACACATGGAGTATCTTTTCCATTTTGCTATACAGCACTTTCTTGTAGTTGGCTTTCTTGTTTCTCTTTGAACACCCATTGTGTTTTCTGGCAGTTTTAAATGTCCAAATTCTAGGTCTTCAGGAGCCAGGCTCAAAGACTCTGGTTCTGGTCGAAATACCATTCCCTTTTCCATTGCCAGTAGGTCTTGTTGTATTGGAAATCTTTGCAAGTTTTCCTGTGCCATTTCAATCAGTTCCGAGAACCGACAGAGAGAAGTCGAGACCGCATCCGAACCCAATGGCGGAAAAAAACAATCTGAGGATGGAGCCGATGCCCATGCGCACTGTAGTCCAGGGGAGGAGCCACCTATCTCAGGATACTTCGAAGACTCTTCCAGGACAACAATGTGCGATCATCCGGACCCAACACTAGGCGGCGATCTAATGCTAAGATATGAATTTAGCAGCCCACATGCCTCGAACCCAAGTTTGCCTTGCTCACTGTGTGGCAATTAGTATGAGTGTCATTTTGCTCTGTCTGCATTTGCTGATCATTCTGTGTATCAGTGGTATCAGGGGAAAGGCAGAAGCAAATGTCCCTGGCCAGCTTATCAACAGTGTATTCCCCAGGGATATGTGGTAGGGCTGTCTCGAGGCACAGCTTTGGCATGTGTTGTTCCTTGATGTTGCAAACAGATCTATCGTTGGGGTTGCCCAACCTCTCAAAGATCTTGTTGAGTACTTTCTGATTCCGTTCCCATTCCAGATGCCAGTCTGCTCAGCCTGTCTGAATCTATATAGTCCCTTCCTGGGAGATAAACTGCTGTTAGTTCCATCTTCCTCTGTATGGCCCATTTCCACAGTTTTTGGATTGATCTGGATAATGCAAGGGATTGTGTTCCTCATTGCTTGTTGAAGTAAAACACTTTTGTTGTGTTGTCTGTTTGGATCATTATTAATTTTTCTAACAACTCTTTCTGAAAGGCTTTTAAGGCCAAGAACACAGTTTTTAGTTCCAGGATATTGATGGGTTGTATTTCATCGTGTTCTTTCCTGATTCCTTGCACCTTGCGTGAGCCCATGTGAGAACCCCAGCCCATATGCAAGTTATCTTTTGTAATGGTCACTGTTTGAGTTGGTTGTGCAAAGTTCCTTCCTTGTCTTATATGTGATCTGTTCCACAAAGCTATCTCTTCTTGTACTTTCTGCATGACAACCACTAGCAACTCCCTTTTGCTTGTGACCATTGGTTTTGGAGACGTTCCTGGATTTGCTTCATGTGCAGTCTTGCATATGGGTTCAGAGGTATACATGATGCCACCTTCTTAAGAGTTATCCCACTGTCCTCACTGATAGAGCTTGCCTCTTCTGGTGTAGGGTAGCCACTAGAAGTAATGACTTCTATTCTATTGTTGTAGGGGTACACCTTCCTTAGGATTGAGTTTGTCCTTGCTCCAAGAAAAATGTTTTCTTCCTCAGGTGATGACTTCTCTATGTTTATTGAGAATCCCAAAGCGAAAAAAAGTGCTCATTACTTGTTGAATATGTTCCCTGCACTTGTGGGAGTTGCTCTCACTAGCGAGTCGTCCAGGTAAGGATAGACATGTATGTCTAATCTTCTTAGGTGTGCTACTACTGCTGAGAGAAATTTTGTGAAAGCTCTTGCTACTGATTTTATTCCGAATGCCAGTACTGTGATCTGGTAGTGAGTCTTTTTTACCACAAATGTGATACATTTTTTTGTACTTTGGATTCATTAGGATATGCAAAAAGGCGTCTTAAGTTTATAGTGGCCATGTAATCCCCTTTTTGCAATTGTAGTAAGGCCTCCTGCAATGTTGTCATTTTGAATCTTTAGTCTTTATAAACTTGGCTACAAATCTGATGTCTAAAATTGGTCTTAGAGATTCACCTACCTTTGGAATTCGGAAATATGTGGAGTAATTTCCCTTGTGGATTTCTGCTTTTGGCACTGTCTGAATTGAGTTTTTTCTACAGCAATTCCTCTACTTCCTCAAACAGGAAAGATGTTTCTTCTTTTGAATGGACCTTCTTCTTTGGTCCACCTGTTGGAGGTCTCTTTACTGATTCTATGCAATATCCATATTTTATTACGTTTGGGATCGATTTGTCTAATGTTATCCTCCTCCACTCCTGAAGGAAGCTTTTATTCTACCTCCCACTGGTTTTTTGTGTAGGCGTTTGAGATCTTTGTGTTTGCCTCTCACTGATCTCGTTTGTGAGAGGTTGTGGACTGTGTGAAGTCACTTGTTGGTGGGTATTGAGCATCCTGTATGTGGCTGCCGTCTGCCCCCTGTTCTTCCATTAAAGGACTGTTGTCTTTGCTGCTGGTATTGCCAGCTCTGCTGGGGTGTACTTGATTAATTGCTTTCCAGGAACCTTTGGTGGGATGTTCCAGACTAGAAGCTTCCTCTCATGGGCCTCTGCGGTGGAACTGTTCCTCTTCACATAATTCCTCAAAACTACAATGCTCCCATTGATTTTGCTGTTTCATTATCTTTCTTGTGCTTGTTCAAGGGGTCATCCACTGAGCTCCTAATCAATTCATCCCCTTTGAAAGCGATATTCCATATGTTTTCCTGTCCTACAGGCTTGAACCCGAACATTTTCAGCCATTTTTGGCGGCATAGGGTGATGCCCATCATCATTTGGCAGCTGGATGGGTATGCCGTATCCAATATCGACTTGAGCCATATGCTGCCAATGATTTTGCCTTTGTCCGCCAGGTTGGCAGCTCCCCTCATGTATTGTTCAAGCAGGTGCTTTATTAATTCAGTCAGTGCTGGTAGGCATGACTATTTAGGAGGGCATTTCAAGTTGCGATGCACCACTAGTTTGACACACAGCGCTCCAATTTTCGACCCATGAGGCCCATCCGCTTGCTCTTTGTTTGGAGGTGGGCCAGATGTAGATGGGATGTTGGCCCTGTTCTGTGCTGTCGATGTAATAATCAAATCAGCCGGCCCCTTACCCTTTATGTAGGATCGGTCCATGACGAGTACTTGGATTTGTTCTCTGCCCTTCTAGTCAGGGTTCTACAAGTGGCAGGTTCCTTAAAGGCTTCTCTTCGCTAGTCTAGTACTCTAGGCAGAACTGGCAGGAATTTGCTCCTGCTTGTGTGGGTGGAAGTGTTTCCAGCAGGAAACAAGACTGAGCCCAATCTTCCTATTGCTGCATCCCATATTTTTACACAGACTTCCTAATCACCTCGGTATAGGTGACAATGTCATCTGGAGGTGATGGCCTCTATTGATAACTGACAACCCCATCCTCCGGGGATTCTGTCTCCAGGTCTCGCCACTGGGATTCTGTGAACTCTGATTTCTCCGAGCCTCGGTACAATCCTGCCACCTGTTCCTCTGGCTCTGGAGTTAGAGGAGGCTCGATCTTCAACTTTCTTTCACCCTGTTCTTTTGGTGTCGAAGTCTTCGGTGAAATTCACTAACTTTTAGGCTCTGATCTAAGACCTTCTTTTGTAGAAGGTTGGCCAATTCCACTTCGAGACACCTTTTTTTCTTAATTTCTGCCACCAGTTCTTCAGCACTGAGGTTCGTTGTTGTCTTTCTCTTCAACGTTGAAGAGTCCTCCAAAGATGCCACAGTTGTCGAGCTTCAGTGTTCCTCTCGCAACCTCTCTTTTTTTATGTCGAATCGTCTTTCCCTCACCTGTCCTTCGACAACTGAGTTTTTTCTGAAGATCTTCCTCCTGCGGTGCACTTTTGGCGGATCAAAGGGGCTCCTTGTCTCGGGTGTGCCTGCGAGTGAGTCAATGCTGAGGCTCCCTTTGTAAATGTAAATGTAGTTGAGCTTATATAGCGCACAGCTACCCGCAGTGGGTTTCCCGGCGCTTGCTTAGGGAACCCTTCCTGGTATTCCCCTGTGAGATAGCAGGGTATCAACAAGGTGAAAGTCAGGCATCCCGCCGCGGGGGGCCGTTGTGGAGATTAAGCAAGCTATTGCCCAGAGTCGCAGAGTGTGAACCCGTGAGTCGAGGAGGCACCGGGGCGAGAATTATCGAGTCTGTGGAATTTTTAGCCCAAGACCCGCCGATGCAGGGAAATGAACCCTGGTCCAGGACCAATCTCAGCTTCCGGGTCTGCTGCCTCTAACCCCTGAGCCACACTTCTCCACTTCTTTGATGTAGTTGAGCCAGATTTTTTAGACTCTGGCATTTTCTTCAGGATTGTTGATTCTCTTACCTCGTGTCTCTCGGCTGCCTGGGCTTCTACGTCAACGATCTGCAAGTCAGCATTAAAAATATCCTCCTCTGCACCTTCGGCAAGGTTTCCCTCTTCGCCGCTTGAGAGACCCGGGTCTCTTAGGGATAGAGCTGTCTGCGGTCTATGCATGTTATGATGGGCTCGGCTCTGCTTCTCATTCACCTTCAGCATCTTCAACGTGAACACGGAGCGGGCGTTGCAGTCGTCGCTTCAATGGGCCACAGGCAGACAGAGGTTGCAGACCAGATGTTTGTCTGCGAGAATTTATGATGGCAACAGAAACAGAGTTTTCTCCATTAGGAGTCTCTAGCATGGGCAGTCTAGAAAAACCATTGAGGAAATTCTTCTCCTCCTCTCTCAAATTCTCCTGCGGCACTTCTTCATTGGTGTTCTTCTCTGAATTCGGTTAACTTTAGGCAAACTTCTCCCAAACTTTTGTCACATCTTCTTCCTCCTGTTGGAGAGCCTTGAGCCAAGCATCCAGACCCAACTGTGAAAAATAAATAATCTAAAAATGCTGACCATAGGTGGGAGCTTCCAAAGGAAGCTGCATGACATCACAAGGGACACTAAATGGGGGATCCGTCTATGCCCACCAACAACAAAAATCAAAAATAGAAGGACTACAAAAATTGGAAGAATTCTGGACCTAACAACTAGATGGTGGAATAATGCACAGCATGAGATTCCAGAAAAGATGCACGTTGCAAACTAGCAAGGCTGGGAGGTGCCTGAAGATTTGTTTTCTAAAAATATTTATCAGGCTAGAGTAGTGATGTTTTGAAAATGTGGTCATATTAAAAGCCGTTAGGTGCGCTTTGTAGAAGGAAAACAGCAACACTTTCTAGAAAATTTGGTACCTGGGCTATTATAGGAACCGGTTAACTAAAGGAGTACAAATGCTTGCAAAATGTAAGAGAAGCAGGTGTGGGGTCTGTTGAGGAGTCGGTCAGACTGGAGAAATTCCATTAGGCCAGATATTCTGAAAAAGAGGCAAAGGCTGCAAGTTCTACTCCTAGCCAGTCAGCTCAGAAAGGAGTAGCAGTAGATGGGAACAAGCATTTGAGGGAACAAGCGTTCTAGCTTTCAGGGGACTTTTCCCCAGTCTACTATTTATCTTTCATGAACTCCAACAATTTAGTCGTTGGAAAAAAAACACAAAGGAAAATGTAATGATAAAGGAATGAAACAAAATAAAATTAACACTGTGTATTGTGGTTGATTACCTTGGTTTTACACTAGACAGATATTTTGCTAATTATGCATTTGTTTTGGGGAAACACTAATTCATATTTAGTTAATTAGGACTGAGTCTTACTTTGCCATCCACTGAATTTTCAAGTCTCTCAGTGCTTCTGCAAATTCTTCCTTAACGTCCTTTTCTTTGTCTGGATCCTTCTCCTTCTCTTTGCCTCCATTTTTCGGTTTTGTAGGTGAGGGCACAAGATGATAGTGTACAGATACTACATCCTAAATTAAAGAAAAGGGGTTTATATAAGTCTTCTGTAGGACAACCGACAGCAATTCTTTACAATACAGAATCTCACAACTTGAAGTTAGTTCTGATAATATTCCCTGTGCAGATACTTCTCTATAGTAGCAACAGCGCTGTCTGCAGCGGTTTTGTTTGAAAACAGTTTTCATACTGTCGCAATGCCAGTGCGAGTCACTTTTATCCCATTATGTTGCAAAGAATCAACATCAAGTGCATCAATCGTGGTACCACTGTGCAAAATCTCTTTAGTCCCGTTTTCTATGCCAGTGATGCCAGGATTTGGTAACACTGCAGAGAAATGTAATGGATTCACAGGCCATTGTGTATTCATTTTGGCTATGTTGACGTTTTACTTATGACAATTAGTAAAATCTCTTTGGAAATTAATTACTGTGACAAATGCAGCATGACAATATTAAAGAGCGACTTCCCTCACTGCTGTGGTTTTGGCAGTCCTTCACAACAGATACATCTGTCAATTATATCTCAGCACACCCTTGAAGGGTAGGTGGCCTAAAGAAAGGGAAACTGAAGACTAACATGTTTAATAAAATAAACAGAGGGATTCATATACGCGAGGCAAAGGGTTACTCCATTTTGTGGGATATGACCAGTTTTGAGAAAAGAAGAAACAAAGATCACAGAATGAATCCCCATCAAAGCACAGACACTTGGAAAAAAACCTTCCTGCAAAGTCAGGTGGCTTTTGAATGTTTTGTAAACGTTTTTGTAAACGGATGCCGGCTGCTGCTCCAACTCTGGTGCGGGTAGACAGGGCAAGTGATCCTGATCTTTTCTAGGACTTTTCTATGCCTCGAGGCTCTTCTAATCACATTCTTGACAAAGCTGCAAAAGGCTTCTTCTGTCCGCACCTTGTCCACAGCACTAATGGGGGGTTTGGAAATATCAGGGATCCCCAGAAGTCCAGTAACGTTGCACATGATTCAATTCGCAATTTCCCGGAGCAATCAGCATCTAATGTGACACTTACAACTTTACTTTTGCCACTGCTTTTTTACAAAGAGGAGGAAAGTGATAGATATTCTGACGCCGTGTGTGCTCCTAGTCACCACAACATCTACATCTATGGCTTTGGATATGTAACCGGAGAGAAGAGCTGCTTCAGAAATAGTGGAAGGTAAGAAAGAGGTCAACATCTATACCAAAATTACAGAATTCCTTTATAAGACATCGAATTATGAGAGCAGCTTTTTGTTAGGGGGATCAAGTAACCGCATTCGCAAAAAACTGAAAAAGTCAGTTCCGAAGCCTCCTTTATCTTCATCCATGCTAAGGAAAACCAGATCTCGAAGCAATTTTAGATTTTAGGAGTGTACCACCATGTGTAATGTACCCAATAATTTTCTGACATTTCAAGAAATAACAGTGAAATGTTGTTTGCCAGTATCTTGTATGACTTTCACTAGGTTGCATATTGTGCGTACAAATATCTGTCAGTGAGATACATTCTGTGCAATCCAGTCTCCTACAGGCACAAATTATGCAAAACTACATCATTGAGGAATTTTGTGAAATTCAAGTAATTTGAAAATCAGAAATAATCCAATTTCACTGGGATAATTTAAATTTTGCCTAGGCTTGATTACATTTTGTGGTTGATTCTCATGCTTTAACCAGACAGGAGCAAGGTGTCCCCTGCACTGAAAAAGACCAACTGATGCCATGGCTGGTTTTTCTTTTCAAGGTTCATAGATTTACATGTATCCAGCAATTTAGACAGTATCCGTTCTCACTGTGGCACTTACAGGATACATATGTGAACTGGATGCTTTAGAAGAAGGTAGGATCCGATTTCTATGATTCCTCTAAGCAATTTAGATTTTCATCCTTCACAGCTCAACATAATGCATCAATTTCAATCAGATAGTTTTTGTTTAAATGCTGTTTAATTGGCAGGTTATTCTTATTCAGGCAGGACCGGTTCCGTCGACTCTATAGCAGGGTCCATGGAAATGTATTCTGCCACAAAAATACTTATGGTTTATGTCGGTCAGGGTTTCCTCTGAAAACACAGCCTAATCATTCACACATAACTTCGAACTATAAGAAGATTTTCAGTGAGAAGTTGGACCCTTCATTGGAAAAATGTGAGCGGCCAAGGATTACAGCTCACTTTCTAGTTTTGTCAACATAATTAAACTTTTTAATATATGTGACAATATCAGAAAATGCCTTTAAAAATGCATCCAGCACCAGAGGCTATCTCACAGTTTGGGAGTGGTCAGTTGTTAAACATACTCTCAGTATAATAACAAAAAAAGAAAAAGACTGTAAGAGGGAGGTTCACGCTAAGATAAGAACTACCCCAAAGGTTTTGGCCACTCAGACTTCTGTCAGCTATGGGAAGTCACATTGAGACCCCTTATATCACAAAAGCTGGTGAAGGTCAAGAAATTGGTAAAATATTTTTTTATAAAAAAAAAAACGAAAAAAAACTATTGTATTTATTTTTTCACAGTAAATTAGCACGTAGGATCATGGGTCATATTTTACATTGTGCCCCTGGGGTGCAACAGGCGTGTGCATCCCCAGAGCTCAATGGAATTACAGAGGGGGCCACAGACGCTTGGTGTCCCCTTCTGTAATACTAATAGCGCTGGTGTACATGTTGCGCCAGCAATATCATAAGAGGTAATTTCCCCATTTGCATGGGGGCATGGCCCCATGAAAATGAGGGTGTCTGTCTCTGTGTCCATGCCATATTACCAACATGAGCTCAGACGCAAACATGCCAATAGGAGGCACACTAAAAGTGCACCACAAAAAGGTGGTGCACTGAAAGTTCGCCTCCTAAAGGTAGCCCTCAGGGCGGATGAAGGATCCTCACCCAGACATCACGCTGCAGGCAGGTGCAGCCACTCACTGCACCGCCTGCAAGGGTATCTCTCGCCCCGCTGCAAAGTGCAGGCAGGTTGAAGCCAGAACTTTGAAACACAGAGCAGCTTTTATACAGCTGCTCAATATTTAATTTGAATGCACTACCCCAAGGAAAGCACAAGTTTGCGGCTGCCCTCGGGGCAGCACATTCTTTGTAACACACCACACTGTCCCTGTTTGTGCCCAGCGCACCTTTTGAAACTTGTGCCATGGCACAAACAGGGAAATAATGCTGTATTCATAATATGGCCCCAGGTATCTTTCAAAATAAACCTTCTTACAAGAAACATCTTCATGATGAGGGAAAATGTAACACTCCTTAGTTAGAAGAGTACATGCAGGGTATTTTTGCCCAGCATCCACTGGGCCATCTTGCTGTGCTATTTGCCACCAGTGTGGGGGTAAACAGCTTCCCCACCACCCAAGCAATACCATGCTATTCAAACACCAGGCCGACATAACAGCATGGACCTTTACTAAATTTTTGTGGGGCGTTGTGTCCCTCACTACCCAAATGCTAAACATGGCTGTTTGATCAGTCAGTTCGATAGTGTTTTACAGTACTTGAGACAAAAGAAGCCTTACTCCATCCAAAATTTCCTAATTTGAATGCACTACCACATAGTATTGGAAAATAAACCTGTTGCTCCACTGCTCCTTAAACAGGTCCTTAGCGATCACACGAAAGGTTCCATTTGTACCCAGATGTAATATATTTGTTGGAAAAAGTTACAATTTGACAGCTGGATACCAGATTAGACCACAGCTTCTGTCTGGTGTATCTTTGCCTCATCTCACTCCTCATCTATATGACCTAACTACCTTTACACTAAATCTCCAACCTGTTTTACTAATCTGGAGTACAGTTTACAAATGTTTTATGGAGATCTTAATGAACATTGAAACATTTTTCAGTATTCTTCAGGAAGGCATGCCTCAGCTGAAAATGTTTAGGGGCCAGAGGAACTGCTGAGTAAATTGGTTACAAAGTTTTTATACCACTTCGGCCCCACACAGCCCAATTCTTTGATATCCTGATCATATCCCACCCTTGAAACCATTTTGAGACACACAGGTCAACTCATGTCAGAGTAACCCAAAGTATAGTCATTACTCCTTCCATCCTAGTTAAAACGTGTCAGTCTTCAAGGCGTGAATCATTTATGGGCAAATCTGATTCAACATGATTTGGAAGTGGGTCCTGCATATCATACCATTCAAGATGTGCTTTTTAGACTGTCAACATAGCACACAGGGTTTAACTGAGGATACTTCCTCATCAAAAAGAACAAATAAAAGGGGGGCCTATTTGAAGCCTAATGGCATGGGACAAAATTATGAAAGCAAAAAATAACTCTTGCAGGATTGTGTTGGGATGGTTTCCCTCAATGTTTAGAGCATATAATGCAATATTCCCATTCCACCATTACAAAGAAGGTGTCTACCTTTGAATGCAGAAAGATAACATTAGTGGTGCAAAGCATTGACCTGGGATCAGCTTGAAAAGATTTTTACAAGCCAGTGACGGAGATAGAAGCCAATTATTGTATTAAAGATATGGGATTTTCTTCTCTGCATTTTTGAAAGTTGCTTCCAAAGAAAGGACTGTACACCACCAAACATTTTTTACGACAACTGGTTTTCATAGACACCCAGCTCCCCCAAAGTCAGTTTATTCAAAGGAACAGTATTCACTATCTATGAGTGGAAACAGACAACTCTCTAGTAAAGCCTTTTTTTTCTCCCTTCAGGATGGATTCAATACTTAAAAGATGACATTCCATTCTAACCCAAAGCTGTACAGTTAGTGATTGTTCAGCCACATGGTGCCTCACATGAAGCTAAAATCTCTGTGGTCTCTTTGGGTTCCTGGTTGCAAAACCTATGGCTGGTCACACATTTACTTTTAGTGACCAAGGCTACGTTCTAAGATAACGTCTGCTGGATTACATTCTTTTGAGGGGGGCATGACCTGGGTCTTCCACACTCCGTTTCAGGTAGAGTCTGAAGCAGTTTTGCAGACTAGAGAGCTCACACAGAAGATCTGACTGTGGGTTGGAGCTTGGGTCGATCACATTTAAATGGACACACTTACTTAGAGGAAACGAAAGCACACTTTCTTTTTGTGCTACCCAACAACATTATAGTCATGAAATGTCAACGGTTAGGTTAAAATATTTGTGGAGAGCATTGACACTGCAAAACCGGTCTCATGGAACTGAAAGGTAACTGGAAAGTGCAAACAAATCAAACTAGCTAACTTAAGTGATGATGGCATATGTTTGGATAACAAAATATCAATTCATTTCATAGACTGTGGGCCAGGCTTCCTCAGTCTATCCTACATCAAAGTTACAGCACTCCTTTTCAGTGATTTGAAACTCTGAAAACAAATAAGAAACTATACAAACGTGTAGAGTGGCAATATCTACATGGCTTTACAGATACACAATAAGGTTTTAGCTAAAGACAAAAATGAAGGTGTTTTAAACATACAGGCCAACATCGAGTGTAGCTGTACCCACAGGCCGATCTCTTCACACCTCACGGGACCACACAAAGTGCCCCCTATTCTGCCTCAAACAACATGAAAGCTAGGAGATTAAATTTAGGTCCTCTGGCCATTACACCATGTTTAGGTCTAGACATTAATTGCAATAATGCATATACTGACTCAAAGTCCAAAAACAGTGGTATTCAGGTCTGGACAAGTCTCAGAAGGCCAGTGCCTAATTTTATTGGCCTAAGGAAAAGGACCCTTTATTTCATCAAGACAGAAAAGCCAATAATTGTAGTTTCCTTTTCTCAGAGGTTAAGGTTTTCAGTTTATAACCTTTGGTACAAAGGCATGGTAAATGAAGGCGTATGAGCATTATGCATATTTATTCCATTACTTACTTAAGGTGCTGCTGGATGGTTTGATCAACACTGATGTGTAACTATTGCCAGCATTACTATTGGTGGATATGGAATTTACATGACAATTGTATAAAAACGACTACATTTTTGTGATGGTTATTGTAGAGGCTTTGTCAATTTTTATCAGAAAATGTTGAGGTTTTTCTTTAACATTTCTGTGGTATCTCATTTACTAAAAATGTTGTTTAAAAAGTTTGTGTGAGCCCCGTGTACGCCTGCATGATGGCATATTAATATAGATAGCGTCTCTGCGGATTTGAGCCGCTCAATATCAGTGTGCTACACTTTTACTATCAGGATGGATTCTGGTGACACTGACTTTATGCAGAGTGAGGAAGTTAAAGGCTCTCTCAGCCTATTTATTTCATTATCTATTTTCTTAGTGCAAAATGTTCTAAGAAAGAGAGCATGCCCTCTCATGCTGGAGACAGAATTTTATTAAAACCATTCTGTAAAACCACGGCTTGCTTTCCAGCGCAGCAACCATCAACTGGGATATTGCATTTTGAAATTTTGTGAATACCCAATGAACGGACCACTGTTACCTGTGAAAGGTGTTTCAGAGGTGTAGCAGTAATTAAACAGACTGTGTTGTTGAAGTGTAGTTTGTATAGGAAGGTGATAAGCTTCAAACAACTCCCCACCTGATGGAACCACTCCACAGCCAGAACAGTCACTAATCCATTCATGAAAGGGGATAGCTTAAGGATATCTGGGAGGCAGCCAGCTGGTCTTTACTGCATGCTTTAGCTAAGTACTATTGTCTTGACTTATAACCAGAGAATATGAGACCTGCATTTACAACGTGGCTTTAGGTATCACTTCTTGTGTTTCCAGATATTCTTCCATCCAAATTGTTAGGTACTGCTGTAAAATATTTCAAAAGATATGGATTCTGAAGAAGGAATAATGTCCTCTAAAATAAATAGTTGTGTACCTTATCAGAGAGGGTCAAGTATATGGGCACACAGTTACGAACTAGAGTCTCGTCACAAAACTCTACTGTAACACTCGATGGATAAATGTCATGCTCCGGTGACATGACAGCATGAAAACTGTTCCAGAGTCCCTATCTGCTGTTAGGCTACCACAAACTATCAACAAAGGAAACCATAAGCATCAGAATCAACTTTCAGTAGGTTCAATAATGAGCTCATCTATCTGCTCCTCAATAAAATAAGAATTAACCAATTAATCTCTCACAAAACCATATTGTCAACAAGGATTTAAATTCAACATACATTTGGCACTGTCAGAAATAACGGTGGAGCAAAATGACTACAATGATAACTGACTTTGGCAGATGTAGATACAGCGGTTACAAACATTTCAGCTTATGTAATTGAGAATCCAATTTTGGCCATCAGGATAGAAAAACTATAATAAACACAAAATTAATTATTCAACTTCTTAAATTCAATGCTGTTGGAAAAATCATTTCACATAAGTCTTTGCATTTCATAGACTGTACAGAGCTTTATTACTGCAATCAGAAAAGGCCATTTAGGTATGAAATGGTAATACTTCTCTGTCGACTTAGATATTCATTTTAGACAAGTATGTGCTACGGGGTGGTGGGGAGGATCTCACAGGTCCAAATCCCTACATATTTGGTTACCATTGTTGGGCATCCTTTTTTGAACATTCTCATTGGTTCTATTTTTACTAGTACTAATTCTTTTAGCCTGCATGCTGCATAAATGATCAAAGTAATTATTCTTCCACATCGGACAACATACTTCACCCAAACCATCAAAACTTAAGATAACAATGGAAACTTAACATGATAAAAGCTCTTAAATGTTTCCATTAGTGCACAAAGTTATGACAGTATACACAGTTTACATCTTAAATGTAAAAGTAAGTTATACCTAAAAGTCACACCCCACAACAGATTTAGCAGTTACTATCAGGCTATTTCAATTATTGCAAGGAATTTAAAAGTTACAGTCATCAACTGTTAAGGAACCTTTTAATGCATGGTCATGGATTGATTAAATAACACCAAATGCCATCTTTAGGTCACACAATATTATCACACACCTACTGGATATAAACATGTATATACCTGTAGAAGAATAAATGAGCTTTAATCATTTATTACTTACACAATGTTCAAACATCTTCCACAGCTACTGTAGGTTCGCTCAGTTCACCTTATGAAGAGATAGTGTCTGAGCCCTGAGGTTTGTTAAAAGGCAATTCTAATAAAGGATGAGGTGATAATGCTCAAGTGTTATACCTGAATGAACAATAAGAAAAATAAAAGAATAAAATAAAAAAATCTGACCCTGCTTTTAGGACTGTGTCTAAACTAGAAATAAAATTGCTGATTGAAAAACGAACCAAGTATTTTCTCCTGGCCCCAGCCACTCTGTCAACTTGCCAAATGTCACTGTTGAATAAGTCACTAGTTAGCCTTTTCCATACATGTCCCAAGGCTATTCCTATCCAAAACATGAAGGTGGGGGATTGCACCCGACAAAATTGTCTGTAGTTTATAGACAACTCTGTCATGCAGCTAGAATACGAGCCATTTAATGCACAACACTGTCAATGGACACGACAGCAGAAACAGAGCGAAACGTGATTTAATCATTATATTCTTTTGATGTCTAAAGAAAATCTTACAGATGTGAATACACTTCTAATACTATGATGACTTGCCTATGCAAACATACAAGATCACTTTGGGAACTACATTGCTTGTTCCACTGGTAGAAGAACCTAATTATGTTTTCATCTACAAGGTCAGACGACTTCATTAGAAAAAAATATATCAGTTCTAAAACTATATTGAAAGCTGGGTTAGCAAATTAGATGTTTGTGAGAAGCCCGTGGTTATGTGCACCCAAGTGTAATAAAGTACTAGAATGCCAAACTGCCTATCTGAAAGTTGCAGGACCTGCCTTGTTTCAGGTGTGAGAAGACTTGGAATGACACACTTTCAAATGCAGTTAGCTTACATTAAGGGTGTAAATGGTATGCTATCCATGCTGCAAATGGTACTGTGCGAAGACTCAAACACACAGCCCTTCTGTCCAAAAGCCAGCCTTAATGTTTTTCCAATCTCTAAAATGTATTTCCCCTTTATTGAAGTTTTAATTGCTTTTTATAGTAAACTATTCTTCAGACCTGTGCAGGTATGATTCTTTCACAGGAATCACAACAAGAACATGTCATTTTTGAGTAAATTCAAATTCCCAGATTATCTTATTTAACAATATGCTACAAGCCATACCGCCATTTCTTATAATTTAGGAAAAAACTTTTTTTCAGACTAACATTTCAAGAACGAGAGCACTGAAGAAAATAATTGTTTGTAACTAAAGACATTAGTATAGTTATGAATTCTATTGTCCAGCATATAACTAGAACACTTTGCATACTTTTTACAATTGGAAGCGCCATCCACAAATTCAGCTCACCGCTAATTCTTTTTCACAAGCATGCTAAAAACTGAATCGTATAACCAGGTCTTGAAATAATTTCATGAAAATTAAACCTATGCGCCGGAGTTCAGTTCACGCCCCATCAGAGGTAGGCAGTCAAGGCATAAAGGGATCAATACTTATGGGGATCAGCATGGGTATCTGGGACTTACACCTGCAACAACCAAGGGCCTTTTAAGGAAGCAAGGTTTGAACTCCACATGGCATTCCAGTGGAAATCAGAGAAATAAATATGGAGCTAAAGATATTTTAGTCTGCATGTTTAGAACACAGGAATGAACAATCGACAACTTTATGGGCTGTGAATCCTTCTATTAACATCCAGCAATATGCAAAGTTTGCTAGTTTTAATTTTTAACCTGTAGATATTTCCAAGATAACAGATAGATAGAAGCATCTATTGCCAACATTTCTAGGTGGCACTGGGAATTTTGAAGCAGAATTCAAAACCCATTTCCTCTGAAGTTATTTTTATTACCCAAAGGGAATACTAGCTCTACAAACTGAAAATGAAAGACAGACATTGCCATTTGTTGTGAGGAACTACAATCCTATTTAATTTAATGAAGTTAAGATAGTCATTTAATCTCAGCAAAGTGCTGGCAGTAATAAATGCTATTCATGGTAAGGATTTGCTCCTTTGACTAATAACCAACAAATTACTCTTTGAAGGTCGTCACAACATGGAACACACAAAAGGTGATGGGAAGAATGCTTGCAATACATTGAACCAAGAGCAATTGCTCTGATTAGCACTCCAACCAATAATTATTTTGCCCACCATGGCACCTTAGTTTGGACCTAGTCATATGCAAATCAGTACTGACCCTGCTCCACCAGGAACAGTCCAACCCGAATTCCCAAGTCAGGACCTCCCTGAGCCGGAAAGCAAGCAACCCAAGACCAGTTTTGCCCTGATTGGGGATAATCAGTTGGGTGTAGCTTGGTTACCATGGAACCCACATCTGGGCATACTCTTGTCACTTAGGGCGGTACATAATACACCTCAAAAGGTGATGGGAGGATAGCTTGCAATAAGTCTAACCACTTGCAAACCGGTCCTGGGCTGCTAGTATCATGACTAATGAAAGAAAGATATCAATGGAACTAGCCATGGAATGGCACTCAAGTAGTTGAAGAACACAAGTGTTCCAGAAAAAGGTACTCCCACTATCTAAAAATCTCTGCTTGGCTACTTAAAAAACAAGAGGACCACTCTGTCTCTCCAGATCACTACCTCAAAGGTCTATTGTCAGTGTATGTGACACAAGGCTACCGAAAAGCAATGCATCGAAATGCAAGACCAGCTTCTTAAATCGGTGGAAACATGAATGGGTAGCATGCCATTTCATCCTTTTCTGCCTATCCACGTCAATACATAGGGAAACAACCCACAGGAAATCAGTCAAAAGTCATATATTCCAAGCACAAACGTACAAAAATAGCAATATGTGGCCAGTCGTCTTCCTTTTTTCTTTAGAACATAAGCAACTACATGTACATTTCTGACAGAGTGGGAAGCAAACCCAAAGTTCCATCAGTCTTTGATCCTAGGACTTTGTGTTCAAATACCTGTCAATAAGGAGAGAGTGAAAAAGCACAGAAAACTATCAATATCACCACAATATGGGTGTGATGGCAAAAGCTACTCCCAAGTAATATTATGATGGGATCTATAGGAAGATTTGTAGCATAGTAGCCAAGTCATGTAATACTGAAGACAAAGACATTGCAGGCCAGTTCTATATAATTGCTTGCCTTGGGGCTTTGTAAAACATATAGGGGGCGGAGGGGGGAACGGGAGTAGCACTGCCAAGGTGAAAGGTTTGCCCTGCTCCTCATGTCAAAATCTGGAGAGCAACGACTTACAGTTTTGAGATAATTTTGTGGGTTTTGAAATAGAACAGTACAATGGAAACAGGTTGCTTCTCCTATGTTTTGATGGCGTGGAAATTCATGGGTGGCACACCTTGCCTTTGGAATGGCCATGAAACAGCTGCAAGCACCAACCACAGTCGGTCTTGGATATCCTAGACCGACCTGCTATGCTGGAAGTTCTGAGGCTTCCAAAGTTCTCAAAGTTCAGAAGGTGCCAATGAATTGTATCTTGCGGAACAATACATTGCTAGTACATTTGATAAACAAGCGGAAGATTGTGATGCTTTTGTGAGGTCCTTCTTCTTGATGATGCAGAAGAGAAGAGTTAAAGTACATGAGAGGCATATTTATACCACAACAGCAACACCTGAACCAGCACTCCTAGAATAATATATTGGAAGATCCAGCAATGAAACAGAACAGAAAAATATTTCCACAGTTGAAGAGTCAGTGGAGCATCATCTCAGGAAAAATATCCCCGAAAAGACCAGTCATGGCAGGCTAATGTTGATGCCATCTAATAAATAAATAAAATGGACACCTCAAGAGCATAATGCAGTTTAAAAAAAAGTATGCATTAAATCACCTTGAGTAGGACTGGAAAAGTAAACAACACTAACAAATATATAAAAAAAAACAAAAAACTAAAAAACATGGCACTTCTGATTCTATTGTGGATCTCACATAGCTCATTAACAAAGGTATTTTCCAATTTGGAAGACGTGAAATGTGTTTTGTAAAATTAGCGTACTTTAAAAAGGGTACAAATTAACCAATTGGAATATAAATAGCAGTATGAAATGAAATAGAGAAAACTCATCTATTTAGTTTAATTTATTGATGCTTACATGTTAAGATGCAAAACAAAACTAAAAGAAGCAAGATCTGGCATAAGCCACTTATGCAAGAAAGGGGTTGAGCAGCAGGGAATGATCGGTTTATAGAGCCTGCTCCACTAAAAGAAGCAACATAATTCTGTGACACTAGCACTGTCACAATTGCACAGCAATATAAGTTTAAGAATGTAAGACTGTTAAAGGAAAAAAAATAATGAAAAAAATACCAACTATGTATTAAAAAATACCGCAATTCATATATTAGAAAAAGACTATTGTAAATCTGTTTTAAGAGCTGGCAATCAGTACCTTTTTCAATTTCCTTTGTCGTTTTGCTGCAGTCTGCCCCTGGGAGTTAGAATAACATACTGTAAGAACACATGCATACAGTATACGACATAGGATGGAGATACCTCCGTAGTATGATGGCATAACATTTACTTGCAGTTGGTGAACGATCAAATACCAGCACTATGATAAAACATGCTTCTACTACATTAAGGTTTAACTGGCTTTTCATAGTCTATTACATTCACTTGTGAACTACTGCCATTGTCCACTAAATTTCAAATATACCCACAAATAGTAAATACACAGAAGTTGAGTAAAAAGTTTGTATTTTAATAAAGAAGTAGAAGCTGTATGAGAGCACTCAGAAAGACTAGATTTACCGCACACAGCAGAAGGAGAACACTTATTTACCATGGGTAGAAATCGCAACAAAAAGAGAAAATAATAATCCACCATTTTATGGACCACAATATTCTCCCTTTTCTGTATTCTCGCATGCCATTTTCTATCAAATTTCTGTACATATTTTGTGAACGTACTATAGTTTCTTCTTAAAAGTATTCACTTAATGTGCTATTGAGTTTTAGATGTTGACTAAATGTGGAATGTTGCTTAAGAATTTAAAGTTATACTTTAGAATGGCCGACTCATTATGTAGCTTTATATTAGCAACGTTACTACAAGAATTGGTCTTATTTAGTTTAGAATCTATGCATAGATTACTTTGCCCCCTCCTCTATGACAGTCTTTACTGCCTTTTCTTAATGTGGGTTTGTTGGCTTCTTCAATTCTACTCCTTTATTTTAAGACTCAGGTCAAATAAATCAGTTTGCGCATGATGTGCGAAACCATGGTCTCAAAAAGATTAAAATCAGGATGACAGAGAAAATAACTAGAGACGGTTTCTTGTTTAATGTGGAGTCTGGCAAACATGTTGGTGAGCCCTTAAACCCCCCAATAGTAAAAAATACATAAAAACGGTAAAACAGAGGTGGTGGCTCTATAGAAACATGTTATTCTTTATGTTAGTCTCGGCTACAAGGGTAATTCAATCTTCAAATAAGAAATAGCAAAAGAAGACCTAACTCTTTGACTTTAAAATCAAGAAATGCAGCAATGAAACGGTAATCAATCCCACACACATCCCTTCCTGCAACAACTCCTCCATACCCTCGAATCAGAAATAATTATTGACCAAAACAGTAGGCCATAGTGTGGCATGTCTGTTGTGTTTATTGGACTCACAGGATTCTTATTAGCAAAATACTGTCAAGTGCACATGTAGAATAGAACATAACTTCAATATGCTGAAAAATTCAAAGGTTCAGGTAGACTGGACATGGTACTCTTCTATGTTTCAGGCCAAGTTTGGCTATTGGGGCTCGGATATTTGAGCTAGGGAAACTAGTCCACAGTTTTAATTTTTACATATTTCTTATTATTGTACTGTATTAATGATTTTCTGGTGCACATTTATGGAAATACTTTCAAAGTAAGCTGATTCTGACTTGAGTTGAATTAAGTTATATTCTCCATGTTTAGTTACATTAGAATACTTGTAGACATTCGTGCCAAGGGGTTACACATAACCACTTGATATGTTACAAGGAGCCTTGGCAGCAGGGTGAGGATGGCCTTTTGATTCATTGGTACCTGCTGGAAAGCAGGGATGATGAAGGTTTTAGATGAATGGCCAGAGAGGTAAGCAAAAGAAGTGGGAGAAAATGGAGTCGTAAGTGCCAAAAAGTCTTTTGGGTTAGTGAGTCAATCAAATGCATAGGTGGGTTAAACATATAGGCAGATCCCTTCCATATTCATAAATGTAGAGGAAGAAATAACCCCAGGTAGCTGCAAAGTTTCGGTAGGTCCCTATCAAGTCTGGGATATGCTGGGATGATACTGCAGAGTGAAGAACCTTGACTATACAGTGGACCTTTCTCCAATGCTTCTAAATCCCAGGAAGCACATCACTGTTGCCAGTGTTATCATGCACTGCATTTATTATGATGCATCGGGGCAAACCGAGTGCTGGGGTGTGAGGCAGTGTGCGCCCACCCCCCTCCTAAACGTAACGAGCAGTTCAATTTTCTTTCAACCTTGAAAAAACCCTATTTTTACTATCCACTGTACAGCAACCACTAATGAGATTTGGCCAAAAATGTTTGACACCACACTTGGTGAAGGAAATGTCAATATCAAAGCGAAATGTGAAACTGTGTACTGTCTGCACTAGTTTTAAGTGGGCATCCAACATGTCAAAATAAGAAAAGAGGAAAGATGAAGGGATCACTAAGTGGTTTTGTAAGAGGACTGACTCGAACAGTGCTCCTCAAAGAAGTTGAGTGTTTCTAGAGGAAGGGAACCAGTGGGACTTGCAAGATAGATCTGGTTAAGCAGTAAAGCATGCCAGTATGCTTGTCACACTCCACCAACCAGTCCGATTTGTTTTTAAAGATCAGTATATTAGAGCCTTATTGAGAGATGGGCAGTATTAGCACATTTGTCAATAATTGACAGCTTCCAGTCTGCCCACCCCTCTTTTTCCCTGCTTCATGAAGAGGTTGTGGAACGTTGTATTGCTGATTGTGGTCGCCCACTGGCTTGCTGTCAGTAATACAGTTACACTGACTGATGCCAGCAGAAATTGAGTCTCACGTCCACCTGTATATTTCCTGCCTGGGACTAAACTATGGCAATCCAAGACAGAACAAGTCCAGCATTGTCCTCCAAAGACTGGAACAAGACTCCCAAGCATATAGAGGACATTACATTTGTGATTCAAAAAGAAAGACAACCTCCTTGAGGTGGGTACCATCCCTCAGGGATCACAGAAAATCAGACACGTCTGCCATGCTGCAATAGCATGGTGAACCTGACTAAACAGCTTTCACAATAGAGGTAGTTGTTGCTTCAGTGAAAAGACTCCCACGCCGAGGGCAATGAACTGTCAGTTTGGAAGGCTGACCACAGTTGGGATGGCAGAGATGGGGCCTGAAACAGATTGAATACCTGCAATATTAGTTGTTGAACTGAACCAGATTCACAGATGTTTGTATTGATTTTGTTTCAAAAGAACAGCATGTTGGTGCAAAAGATATCAATCTGTTGAGTAAGAGGGTGTTTCACGTGCAGAAACTCCGCGTAGATGGGTTTACACATTTAAGACGGCTCTGAATTGGGTACCACCTTTACTAACATATGGTAATTTTCTATAGTCAGAAATGCCTATGAAATGCTCCCAGTTCATCATATAGTGAGTTCACTTTTCTTCTCGACTGAAGCAAACCAAACATCTTAGATATTCATTCTTTTTGGAATGCATTTTGGGTTGTAAGGTGAAATGATCCCAGGATGGGAGGGAGGTCAGTAAAAAATGTTTGTATGTTAAGTGATGAGAATTTTCCCACCTCCACAATTGTTTGGGAAAATGTCACTTGCCTAAACATAAGCCAGCAGAAACACCTTTGGCAAGAGAATTCCGCCACTAAATGATTTTTTTTTTCTTTTGTAGTAAAACACTACTTCCTCAGATGTTTTCCTCATAATTGTAACTGTGCAACCTTTTCAAAAGTTGAGAAGCTTGCTAGGGTTTCAAGAACACAACATGAAGTTTGCAGCGGAAATAAATGTGGTGAAAACAATCATGTTAATGCTGACCAAACCCCTAAACCAAGTTAAAGCCCAGTAATGATAGAGAGCTTAGTCACTCAGCTTGGAATTAAAACTCTCACCATCTGGATCTCTGCAAAGGACACAAGAACCATTCTAAAGAAAAGAGTCATGTGGAATGAATGTCTCTGTAACAGAGATTGGACTATTCCTCTGCAATCACCAAGAAAGAACCTCCTTCACATATAGCTAATATGCTTTCCTGGCCAAAGGATTTCTGAAGTGTCCAACAAAACTAATTTTACTGCACATCCTGATATTGTATTCTCTCAGGAGCTCCTCACGGAGGTTAAGAGAGCCTGGGTTGTGCTGAGGGGTTATGCGTAAACCTATCATCTAGATGTGGGTAGGTGTGCATGAAACCCTTGGGTGACCCTTGGTTTGCTCTTCGGTTAATTAGAACCACTGTGAATTACCAATTTAAGGCACCTTTATCAAATGTGTTGTACACTGTATTCAACATGCCACAGATGTAGAAGCACACATTGTGGAACGCACACTGGAAATCTAAGACTTTAAGGGATGACGACGGTAGTACAGTCTCTAAAGTCAGTTTCTTTATGAATATGCTCAATATGCTCCGGATGAGATATTGCCTGGGGAATCAAAGTTTCTGTTGGAGAACAGAGAGCTTCAAAACACTACTGAAGCTTTGCATCAATAGCCTCTTTTACCAATGCCTGCTTTTCAAACGGGCATTGGATATTCTTGCTTCAATACTCACATATATTTTTGAGTTAAGCATTCAACTACAAAATGTGAGGCATCTGGGATTCTAGAATAGGAATAATCCTGACATATTGATTATTTGTGCCTATTTGGTTGATGTTTGCTCATCAGTGAGAACGAAATCTCTAAATCATCCTTCTCCACAGGAGTGCAAAAGATCTAAAGGGCAAGCAGCACATCATGCTTGCTTTTGGAAGCAAACATTTTGTGTCCCTCAAGGCTCTAGGGATATATAGCTATAACTCCTCACTTTGCTGGTTACAGACATTTAAAGGCACCACATGAACTGATGACAGAATGCAAACCCTTGTGTGGAAGAGCCTCTTGCTTGGATTGCAAATAGGCTACATTGGGAAATTACATCCATGGTTTTGGCTGGGTTTAAAAAACTTTTCTTTTACTGTAAAGTTTCCCTTTACTTATGTAAACTTGTCACCTTTAATAAAAAGGCAGGTATATTATACTGGCCAGTATTTCCAAGCCTATATCTAATTATTCAAAAGCAAGTGGAGCCAACAAAAATACAGAATTGAGCTAGTTGGGAACCCGAAAAAGAATAATTACATTGCCATTGCTAAAGAATGTTTAAAGGCTTGATGACCTTTCAGTGTCCTACAATTTGCGTCTGCTTTTATGTTAGCAGGGAAGTGTGTAATAAGCTTTTTCAATTTTTCTTATATTTTGCAGGTGTATCTTGCAAGAGTAGCCACTCAACTTGATGTCCTAACCACCGAAGTAGTGTTAATTGAAATAGGATTCAGCAATCTCGTTTTAGGGACAGCTGAAACCACAGAATCGGATAGAAGAGCAGTTAAGTAACAAATATGTGTCATCAGGTGCTTAGATTTTTTTTTGTAAAGTTACAGGATAATAAGGGCGTCCTTACCCTCCATTCTGGTTGAAACCTGCTCTGAAATTTTGTGACCTGCTTGAGCCACAAAAAGGAGATTTCCCAAATCTGCGATAAAATCTCCCGAAAGTCCCCCCCTCCCCAACTCATGCCTCCGCCTACCTTTCGTTGCAGGTTACCGTTCAATAATCCCATCTAGTGGAGCGTTCTACTGGGCGCCATCGTCTTCATCCACCCAATTCACAATACCTAGAGATCAAGGATTTAGGGACCTAATCATCCTCAGAGTTGTGTATTGACATGAGGGAACTGCCAGGGGTGTCTTATTCTTGTCCCCTGAATGAGTTGTATTAGTAGGGAGTCCATTTCCCAGTCTAGCAGACTAGATGATGGCGTTATTGGGGTCTTGGTCCTCTGAGCTGCTGAAGCAATTCAATTCATTAATCCAGTCTAATATTACCAATGAGGCAAGCCGGAGTTTAATCTAGGGCTTTGTATTACTCTTGCAGGCGAGGTATCACAGCTGGAATGGTAGCAGTAGTCTTCATTAATTTCAGACCTTCTGACTAGACATTCAAGAATAGGGATGGATTTAACTTATTTCTGAGTTGGCTCTTTAAAGTCTTATAGATTACATGGTTGATCTACAGAGGTATTTGGTAGGTTGAATTTCTTGGCAGCTCTTACAATCAACAAATGACATTTAGAGATATCATCTGAAGCAACCTGTTGGAAGTGGCCCATCATTCCCACTTGGGACAATAACATCTCGGCCTTCATCATCCCTTCCATCACTGTCTGGTGGTAGCTCACCTTCCTCTTCTTCTACATCAGAATAGGTAGAACCATTAAACATCATCCATTTCTTTTCCATGGACGATCCCTTTTAGCGTTGGAGGAGGAGGATAGACGTGATGACTGCCTAGGAGGTGAACCTGCTTATGGAGCAAGCTGAGCAGGCGGGAGGATCCCAGCAGCAGGTAACCCCATATTAGGATTATTAAATGGTTGTTGCAGCAATAATTTAATAAAAGTATCCAACATTTGTTGAAATGTTCATAAGAAGGCCATTGGCACTTGGACCACATCTGGCCTCTCTGTAATATCAAGGTGGATTTTGTCTTAAATCCATTTAACCGCATGCGTGCGGCGGCTATTTTTGCGTTGCGCGGCTTTTTTCAAAAAGCCGCGTTACATGACGAGCTGAGCTCGTCATGAGCGTGCGAGCGGCACAACTCATGACGAGCTCAGCTCGTCATGAGCGCAGAAGGGGTTAACTATTTCCAGAAGTGTACTTCTGTTGACACACATTCACTGCAGGCCTCCTGATTGTCCACTGTGCCCTCTTCAAAATCAGGGACATATATCTCACATCCAATTGCATTGGACTGTAAACTGTCAGTGAGGCATAATCACCAGCCTCTTCTTGATCGGATTGCAATAATTGTACTGAAGGCACATCCGTCATCCTTAAAGGTGAAAAAATATTTTCTCCTATGTGACTGCGTGGTTCCAAACGGTGATGCCGTCAACAGTATGGTCATCATTATCAACGGTAAGGACGTCGACGGTATGATTTTCGGTGTGGTCGTTGTCAAGCTAAACATTGACGACCAGGTCATCGCAGACGGCATCCTTGTCATCGACAAAGGAGTTAAGGTTTTTGACATCGATCTTTTCATTGACGAGGTTCCCTTTGAAGATTCTCTTTTTTGGCACAGACGAGCCTCTGTAGCGCTTGGACTCTGGTTTATCCGCAGTGGAGGTGGCTGCAAGCACTGTACCTAATAGATCATGCCCTGAGTACTGTAAAAGTCTCCTCTAGTGCACTGCCTTCGTGAAAGTTGTGATGGGGGGGGTACTTCTCATTGAATCTTCCCCTGAATAGGAAGCATCTCCTTTAGAAGGAGGGAAATTCTCTTTATTCATAAAAAAAAATAATGCAGACCTCCTTTCTCTATACTTAAGGATCTTAGTATCCAATGACTTATGCTTAGGATAAAAACAAATACTCAGTGTGGGGCATCAGTTTAAATGTTCTTGATGCCACAAGATAATCAGGTTTTAAAAAGAGATATTTTCTCTTTGTCAGCCATGGTGACAGTTGCTTGTCAGACCAAAAAGAACTCTCTGGTCCAGAACGTGTAACAATCTTCTCTAAATACAACTCACAGTACAGTAGTGCTGAAGATGGGGCTAGTTCAAATCCAGGGCAGACTAAAATGGACACAATTTCAGGTTCACTGAAAAGTTAGGGCAGAGCCCTGACAAAGGAGTCCCTCACACGTGATGTGCGGTAGATATTTGAGCTATGGTGGCTTCTAGGGTAAGTAGGAGTGCTTAGGCTTCCCCCTCATTGGCTGAAGTTTGGGTTCTTTCAAATGAAGTGGATGTATTACTAAACATACTATGTTGTTTCAGGCCTATGCCATTTTACATTGTATATTGTTTGTTATATATTTTATACTGTATACTGTTATTTTAATGTACCAGGGATTCCCAGCCTGACGACAGGGAATGATTCAAACATGTGAATATACAAAAGCACCAATGTTGGAGAAAGTAATTTGAGTTGCACCACTAAAAATAGAACACCTGCATCTTCCCATCCTACATTATGCAGATGATAGACTTCAAATGAGTAAAACACCAACTGGTTTGCAACAACTATTTGACAAACATGGAACATACTGCTCTATCAGTAGTCTAGAAATAAATATAGACAAAATAAAAATCATGATGGTTGGCACTCAGATCCAAAAAGAAAGAGCCGGATTTATCCACAACCGAATAGTTGAAATTGTAAACTCTCACACACACTTAGGCTTTACATTTGCCCACCAGGCTTCCTTCAAAGACCATAGAGGATCACTGCAATCAACGGGAAAAATTCCAAATTGCACGGTACCTGTCTGGAGCATTCCTGAAAACAATTAACAGCAAGCTTTGGCCTGCTTTAAACTACGGAATTGCTGCATTAACACTTGACATTGCTAGTTTCTCTAACTTTATCAGAGCTAAAGCATTCAGAAAAATCTTTCAGCTGCTGCTAAATATGACTCATTCTCAATTCAGGCAAGAATATGGACTCCATAATCAGCTCTTTGTCAGGAAACTTGCTAATATCAAACAAATCAAAACCTGCAAATTCAGATACACTATGGTATTATACCAGGCAGGAAATCAAAAACCTCTCTTTGCCTGGAAAAAGTCAATGGCTTGAGCTACTAACGATTAACCTCAAAAGAGTACCTGTGCCAACCATTATCAGTCACTGAAAATTAAATTTTAGCAATATTGATTTGGTCTAATGCTGTCAAAGGATCAATCTCTACCCTGGTATCCAAAAAATATAGGCAAAAGAGGTGAATACTCTTATGAGTCATCCCTTCATCTTCTATGTATAAGTCTAGGTTTTAGAAAGGAGAAAATCCATTTCTTAAAGCCACTATTTAAGATGCTCAAATCAGAACCTGCCATTAAGTGAGGATTGCCAGAATGGAAGGCTCAAACATTCAACTGAGCTTCAAGTACACCAAATGTTTCATGGCCATAGAAAAGAAAAAGCTGATGTCCATAAATCAGAATAAACCTTTGGTTTTTCTACCCTAAACAAGCCTCACAGAACTAGACAATAATGGTGCCAAGTTCAAACCTTAATGCAAGCAATAAATCTGGGTATTTTCTGGAGATCAAATGTTGCCCTGGGCAATTGTTCCAATGTGGCAGTGTTTATCTCAGAGTGCCACTTACTTATGGGGATAATTTGGACACTTTTATTTGTAAAGGTTTATTGTGATGAACTTATTGTAAAAAACATTATAAAGGCTTTCTGAATTGCACTTTCACTTTCTAATTTATTGTTACTTTTCAGAACAGGCTGCTAACTATGCAGTGTTTTATAATGCGCCTATTAACGTATTGAAATAATTTCCATCTATTGTATAATAAACCGTTTCATTCTCCTTTAAAGTGTCAGAACTTGCACTCTCATTATTGATAAGAACTTCTGGGGAAGCAGCCATGGTTGTTATCAAGGGTATGAGTAGATCCAAGTACTAAATCTGGTAAGACTGGGTTTCAGTGACCAGAATCACCATACACCCAAGGTTCTCTACGATCTTCTGCAGAATTGCATGAACCCGATAAAAGTCTACAGAAATTCCCCATCTTATCCTTCGTTAGAACACTCACTAGGAAACCATGTCCCCATCCAAGGAGTGAAATGATAGCACTTGGAATTTAGATGAATTGCAAATGATGTACAGGAGGTGAACCACAAACCTCAAAAACTGATTTGTGGACTTCTTGGATGATATCTCACTCCAGGGTGGAGCACAGTTGCCTGCTTAAGCTGCCCAAGATGGTGTTGTCAATAGCAGCAATGCAAAAGGCTAGTAGGAACTTGGGGTGGACGATAAATCCGCTCTGCCGGTGGAGTTTTGGCCACTCCACGTTCATTGCGAATTCCAGCCAAATTCCGCTAACCGCCGCATGGCAGAGTTTTTTCTCACGTACAGCTTGCCAACAATAAGTTGCTGAGTGCAAGCAAGATTTGGTGGCCCCTAGCACAATTTATATATGCTAGAAGGTCCCACAAGCTTCCCCCAACATGGGTGGTTGCCAAAGTTCGGGGGTGAGAAAGAAGTCGCTCGAGTACAAAACCTACATGCACTGCAGCAAAATCAACTCATGCAGCGCCCTCTGGTGCGCCGCATGGTGTCGTTTGTGCGGATCTTTCAGCGAGGAATTCGCTCCTGGCACTAAACATCAGCGTGAGAAGCACAATGTGCCTATTTTGCCAGTTTGTGTAACTCCACAGAATTTTGCTGAGTTTTCATCTAACTCCGCTGAGCTCCACGTAGTGAAACTCCGCAAGTTCTGCTCACCCTTGTAGGAACATACTTTGTTTAAAAGTCCATTTCACACACACCTATAGTCAGTCAGAATAGTTGTGGGGAGAAGTGTTGTCTATATTGTCCACCACTTGCATACACCTCAGCACTGGTGGGCCTTCAAAGCCATGAAAACTGCCTTCTGCCAACTGCATCCGTGTGCACGAACATACCTCACAAGCACATATGAAGAGATCTGTGCAGTGTGCCCAGGGGAGTTTGTGGGGACTTTGAACTGTTGAGGGGCAGCAGAAAGGTGCATGCCTCTAAGAGGTTGGGATGATGTCCCTACATTCCAAGTTTGGAATCAGGGACGGGTGGAATGGAACGGGACAGCAGGAAGCATATGGGAAGCTTAGTATGAGGTACCACCGATTAGGAGATGCCTATAGTACCAGATTCCCCTGGAACCAGTGGGCTGTCAGGAAGTGGCCCACTGCTTGATTGATGGCCATAACCATCCTGTTAGGTTGATGTAATGACAGGGGAGGGATGTGGGGGGTAGGTAGTGAGCTCAAGAGCAGTACCTCCTACTTGTGATATTGGCTTCCCACCAAGGTATGGGTGGATGGTGCTCACTTAGGAGGGGTACATTAAGGTAGGCACCCTGAAGACCCACAAACCTTTCCAGACAGTGAACTAGACAGTAGAATGTACATAAGATAATGTCAGAAATGTCATCTTCTGCAAAGGGATGGAGCTGCTTAAGGCTATTATGACCTAAGATAGCCACAGCGCTCTTTCTTTTTTCTTTACAAGGAGATTTTTTGTTCTAATATGCCTGCCCTCTTTCTGTGGGAAACATCAAATCAAAGAGAAGAGTCTCTTCAACCCCTACACTTATTGACATGCCAACTGGAGCAAAGACGTCTTGGATAGTGGTGATCATGGCAGCTGTAGAGCATAGGCCTTCTTCACTAGAGGGGTCCCATAAGTCTTTGGTTATCCAGGTTTACCTGTGGGAAAACCTTCCCACATTGCTGCGGAATGAGACTGCTCTAGACGGTGCAGAGAAAGTTTTCTTGGCCATGGAGAAGTCACTGGGACTTCTTTGCCTCTGCCGAAGCTGGGACACCGGCTTGTCCTTTCCTCTGAAAGGGCCTAGTCACTGCCATCTCCTCAAAGAAGACGGAAAATCAGCTGGGTGCCTTTGACCAAAGGACTCCATAGCTTTGAAAGACAGGAAGCCCTTTTTTAGCTTGCAAATCATAGGGAAGTCTAACCAGTAAGGCCTACATAGTTTGCATAGATTGAACATGAACAAAACCTTCTTGTACTGCTTCTGGACCTCATTCATCATGGAACGCCTTATTTGGTAGAGACCCTATCTAACCACAGATTTCTTTCCTTTGAAAATCCCCAGGCGTCAGACTGGATTCAGAAGATTTTTGAGCAGTAGACCTGCGTGTAAGTAGGTGGCGTTGTTCAGGTCAGCGGCGTCCAAACTGGAAGTGACGAGCGCTGTAACTATATAGGCGCCACCTCATTGTGCTGACGTCAGTTACTTTCGTGACTTTCCACGCCAGGAGCGCAGAGCCAAGATGAGAACTGACCACTGGTGTGATAAAGACTAAAGCCCTGAAAAGGGGGTGTTCCTTACACCTGAACCGGTTCACAGAGAAGGGGGATGGTAGGAATGGGAATACATTTGTGGCTAGATAGAGTCTCTACCAGATGAAGAAATTACTTACCTTTGGTAAGGCCTTTTCTGGTGGATAGATTATCTGCATGTGGATTCCTCACCTTTTGAATTACCCCTCTGCGCAGCATTCCACAGAAACTTTTTTCATAGCTCTCCCACGTCGACAAGGACGTCACAATGGATTGGCTCTGCTCGCAACTCCACATGACGTCACTGAAGCAATAAAACCACCTCGCTGACGTTAGTTTTGCCCATTTTTGCCAAGTCTTCGAGGCAAACCGACAACATTTCACAAGTATACCCAGTATACAACATTTGCACAAGTATACACAGTATGCAAATCAAAGAAGAAAAGAAAATGGAAATTTCAAAATTTCCTAGTGACACCCATCATAATATTTAGAAGAACAATAAAATAAATGAATTTCATACCAATTATTTTTTTGGTACAAACAGGCAGGCAACGGGGAGGTGGGGAGGTCAGTGAGGAACCCACAGGCAGATAATGAATACACCCAAAAAAGTTTTGCTGAAGGTAAGTAACTTGTGCTTGTGAGAGATACATCTATCTGTGGATTCCTCACCTTTTAAACTGAATCTCCAAGCAGTCCCACTCCCAGAGGAGGTTGTCCACCTACCTATACCAAAAATCCTGCACCACAGAACGTGCAAAATGGCCGTCCCGCCTCACCTCCAAGTCTAAGCAGTAATGCTTCGCATAAGTGTGGAGGGAAGCCCAAGTTGCCACCTTGCAGAGGTCTACGACAGGAACACCTCTAGCCAATGCCTAAGAAGAAGACTTCGCTCTGGTGGAATGAGCTCAAATACCTTCAGGAGGCTCCTTCTTGGACAAGGCATAGCAGATCTTGATGCAGAGGATGAGCCACCTGGACAGCGTTCGCTTGTGGACAGCCTTGCCCTTCATTTTTCCCATGTAACCAATGAAGAGTTGGTTGTCCAGCCTAAAGTCTTTAGACCTGTCCTGGTATTGGCAGACTGCCCTCTTAAGGTCAAGGCAGTAAAGTCTCTCCTCCTAAGTGGGAGGATAAAACGTGGGTAAAGTGATGGACTGTCTTTGGTAGACAGGAGCGGCCACCTCGGGCAGGAAGGCTAAGGGTCCTAAGAACCATTTTATCTGCATGAATAGAAGTAAAGGGAGGCTTAGAATTAAGGGCCTGAAGCTCGCTAACCCTCCTGGCAGAGGTAATCGCAATCAGAAAAATTGTCTTGAATGATAAAAGCCTCAACGGAAAACTATGTAGAGGCTCAAAGGGGGACCCCATCAGGAAAGCAATAACTAAATTTAAACTAAACTGAGGCATGATAAATAGAGTGGGAAGAAACCTGTTAGAGAGATCCTTAGTGAATCTCATGACTATAGGAGACTTAAACAAAGAGGGTTGGTCTGGTGAGCAAAGAAAGGCAGATAAGGCAGACAAGTAGCCTTTAACCATTGCATAAACTGGAACGGCATGGTGAGCAAAAAAACAATGGATTTAGGCCCAGATCTCTGTACTGGGGTGACTGTATGCCATTGTTCTGCATTCTGTCCATCAATTGTTCTTTTTGCATTTAACCTTTGCTACAGCACAACCCTGTTGAGCCAAGGAAACAGCGAAACTCCGAATATCAGACAAATGGTCCTGCAAAGGGTCAATCCCTCTCTCTCCACACCAATTAACTAACCGGAACAAACTACCAGAATTACCAGATTTGGTGGAGTGTCTTCTGGCCAATAATAGAACATCTACCACATCCGGTAGGAGAGAGAATGAATTCAGGTTGCCCCGTTCCATCTCCAGGCATGAAGGTGCAGGCTCTGGAGGTGGCGGTATAGAACCTGCCCCTGAGACTGCGAGGAGAGGTCTGCCCTGAGAGGGAGAAGGAGAGGAGAGTGCGATGAGAGGTAAATGAGGTCTGTGTACCACACCCTTCTGTGCGCGTTGTCATGAGTGGCAAGCAGGTCCAACCGAGGAAACCCCCACATCCTGAAAATGTGAAGGACCACCTCCAGATGAAGATCCCACATTCAGCACCCCAGCCAGATTATTTACAATTACAGAAATCTGATGGTCCTGACCCCAGGACCAGAGTACCAAAGCCTTTCTGCAGAGATTATACAACCCCACTTCTCCCTGTTTGTTTATGTACCACATTGCGGTAGTGTTGTCCATCAGGACCAGAACTGACCACGAAGGGAGGGAAGAAAGGCCTTGAGAGCCAAACGTATTGCCCACAACTCTAGACAATTGATTTGAAACAATCTTTCCACTGGAGACCATAGGCCTTTGATCTCCAGAACACCCAGATGAGCACCCCACCCTAGAGTGGAGGCATCCGTTATCACTGTGGTCACAAGAGAAGGAGGTTGAAACGGCTTCCCTTGATACAGGTTGCCTGGAACACCACCATAACAGCTCTACTGCAGTGCCTCTGGAGATTATGACCTACTCCCTGAGATCTCCATTGTGCAGAAACCACTTCCTGCGGAGGCACCAATGAAGTGCCCTCATGTGTCAGTGTGCATGGTAGACCAACAGTATGCAGAAGTAAACAGACCAAGCAGGCGCAGAACCTTCAGGACTGGAACAGCCGCTCCATCTTAAAACATTGGAATCATAGCTTGGATGTCTAGAATACTCTGAGGAGGCGGGGAAGCACAACTCGCAGTAGTGTTCAGTACTTCCACTATGTACAGGTTGCGCTGAGAGGGCACTGGGTGAGATATGGGTACATTTATTGAAAAACCCAAGTCGAACAACATCCATGTTACTTGCAGATGATGAAGCACCATCTCTGGCGACTTTGCTTTGAGTAGCCAGTAGTCCAGACAGGGGAATACAGGAATCCCCGACCTTCTGAGATGTGCTGCTACCACCGCTATCATCTTTGTGAAGACCCGTGGTGAGGATGTTAGACCGAAACAGGAGGACCGCAAACTGGTAGTGTTGAGACCCCACCATAAAACAGAGATAAGTTCGATGCGACTTAATGATGGGAATGTTAAAGTAAGCATCCTGTAAATCAATCAACACCATCCAGTTTTCCTGCTGCAGCGCCAGAAGAACATCTTGAATTTCTCCTGTTTGAGGTAAAAATTCAAGATCCTGAGGTCTAAGATTGGTCACAATCGTCTGTCCTTTTTGGAGATACCGGAGGTAGCATCCCTGACCCCTTTCTTGCTCAGGAACCACCTCTATCACACCCTTCTGTAGCAAACATAGAACCTGTCGCTGCAGAAGCAACAGATGGTCCTCCGAGCACCAAACCTGACAAGGGAGAAAAGAGGAGAAACTCCTGGAAAGGAAGGGCATACCCATTTTCTACAAGATTCAAAACCCAAAGATCTGATATAACAGAATTCCAATTTTGTACAAAATGGGACATATGACCTCCCACAGGTTCAACATGCTCTAAGATGTGGGATCTAGAGCTGCTTCCCTGTGGAGCCAGTTGGGGGAACAGGAGAGGAGGAGATGACTTTTAGGCAAGCAGATCCCCGCTGACAACCTCTACCCTTCCCTCTGTATGATCTATACAGCAGGTTTGCCTGTTGCTGTTGTCGGGCCCGAAAAGGAGCAGCCTTTCCAAAGCCCCGAAATCTTCGGTTTCCAAACCCCTAAGCTGAGATTGCAAACCTAGAGACCTAGCAGTAGCTCTCCTGTCTTTAAAGCATTGTAGCGCTGAGACCGCATTGGTCACAAAAAGTCTAGAGCCATCAAAAGAAAGATCCAAAAATGTGGCCTGAACATCTGGAGAGAAAACTGATCCTCTCGGCCAGGCGTGCCTCCTAGTAGCCACAGAGGAACTTATCACCCTAGCAACAAAGTCCGCCGTGTCAAGCCCAGATTGAATAAACGGACTGGCCGCAGCTTGAGTGTCCAACAGCACCTATGCAAAATGGCCCTTGATATCCTCCGCGAGTTTAAGAATCACTTCCTTAGCAGAGTCCATCAACGCATGGATATAGTATCCCAGCATGCAAGTTGCATTAGTCAATATTAAAGCCATACTGGCTGATGAAAAAACCTTTTTTGCCGACTGCTCCAATTTTTTTGAGTCCCTATCCCCAGGAGTGGACGGAAAGGAACCTGAAGATTGCTTCAAAGACCATGAAGCCTGAACCCCCAAGCTCTCCGGTAAAGAGTGCATTGATAAAAAGGCTGTATCCCAAGGCGCCTTGCCACAGGTCTGGACACAGCTGAGGCAGACATGGGCTTTCACCATACTTCCAGACTGGGTTCCGTAAAGGCCTCATTGAATGGAAGCAAGGGCTCTATCACCGATGAAGGAGAGTGAAAAGCCTCCATCAGAATGTTCGGTTTGACCTCTGCAGTGAACAACTGCAAATACAGAAGGTCAGCATCTTTCCTGATAACAGAATAATAGGAAGAAACTTCCTGAGAAGGAAGAGCCTTAGGGGAAGAGAGTTCCCAATCTGGTGATGTATCCAGCTCACTACTCTCCTGAAGCCCTACAAATTTATGGATGGGATCCACTATCTGCGCTTCCTCCGACTCTTCCTGTGCTCCTGGAATCTTCCCTTTTCAGAAGCCTCTGTGCCACCCTTCTCCACCCTTCTTGATCATATCTTCAGAATTGGCGGCGCCAGACCCGGCGCCGGTGACTTAGGAACCGGCATCGATGGAGGCCCTTCAGGGACGGCAGGAGGCGCTGCACGAAGTCGAGACAGCGCCAGACCGAAGCCAGACAGTGCCGGAGAATAATCCAACCTTCCTTACTGGGATGATATCGGCATCGAGAACCTTGGCATCGGGAATGGCCAATTCGGGGTCATCAGCATGAAAGGCATAAAAGGTGCCTGGGCATAATGAAGGGTTAAGACCATATTGAATGAAAGTGGTACCAGGGGTCCAACAGGTGTACCAGAAGGGTTAGCCGCCCTTGCAAACATCTGTTCCTGGAGCTGGAAAAGGTGGGTACGGATCTGGAACCGCCTGCTCAGGAACAGCCCGAGGTCGTAAGGCTGGGTCTGACTGCAGTGCCGGAGACACCGGAGCCAGGGTGGAGTGGTCGGAGGCGAAGGAGTCGCTTATCTGGGCGCCGGAGAGCCCCTAAGAGTCAGAGAATGAGCTGGAGTCATCTGAAGTGAATGGGAAGGCAAGACTTCATCCTTCCTGTGATGCCGTAAAGCTGGGGACCCCCCGACTTCGATGACTTGTCCTTAGAAGAGCATCATCTAGAGCCATGACGTCGCTTGTTCTTGTGCTTCCTCGATGACTTCGAGGTGTGCAGCAACGGCGACTTGGACCTCGAATTGTCCTCTTCTAACCACTCTTCTGCTTCTTCACCCTGGCCATGAACAGTTTTGTTTCCCTCTCTTTGAGGGCCTTCAGGTTCATAAGGCGACATGAAGAGAATCCCTCAACGTTTTGGTCAGACGACGGGCACCAAAGGCAATCATCATGGGGGTCCATGATGGACATATGACCCACCCACATTCCCTACAATGTTTAAATCCAGACTTTTTCTGTGCAGCCATCGCACTGCTACAATAACAGACAACTGTAACCATGTTAAAACTAAAAAGAAATGGAGAGTTCTACAAAACCCATTACATGTCGACGGCGTGGAAAAAGGGAACTGACGTCAGCACTCCGACAACGACTTCTTATGGCTCCGGTGACGTCATGCGGAGTCGGGAGCGGGCCGTTCCATTGTCAAGTCCTTGTCGATGTGGGAGAGCTATGATAAAACTTTCAGTGGAAGGCTGCGCAAGGGGTCATTCAAAAGGTGAGGAATCCACAGGTAGATGTATCCATCAAAAAAGGTGTTACCAAAGGTAGGTAATTTGTTCGTCTGATAAGAGATTTCTAGCCACAGATTCCTTACCTTTGAATAGATACTGAACCATTATCTCCCCGAAGGTGGGTCTGCAAGCTCGGTCAAACCAAAATGTCCTGCAAGACCGATAAGGCGAAGTGCCATTCACGACGGAACTGACTGTCCAGGCAGTAATGTTTTCTGCACGCGTGCAGTGAAAGCCTACGTCACTGCCTAACTGCAACCCTCAGGGGGCTGTTCCTCAGCAAAAGCGCAGCAGATCTTAATGCACAGGACAATCCACCATGAGATGGTTCTCTTTTGTACACCTTTCCCTTTCTTTGCTCCCACATAGCCCATGACGAAGTGATCGTTCACCCGGAACTCTCTTGTGCGGTCAAGGTAGAACGACAAAGCTCTTTTTGGGATCAGGCGGTGGAGTCTCTCCTTTTCTTTGGAGGGATGAGGCGGAGCAAAGAAAGTAGGCAGGGTGATGCTCTGGCCTATATGAAATAGTCACAACCTTTGGAGGAGGATGGGGGGAGGAGGAGTAAGGGAGGCACGAGTCCAGAGAACCAGCGTGTCTGAGTAAAAAGTGATATAAGGAGGGTGAACTGAGGGCGCTTGCAGTTTGCTAACCCTTCTGGACAATCTTTTGGCCACTAAAAAGCGTTCTTTATGGTCAATAGCCTAAGAGGGCAATTGTGCAGTGACTCAAATGTTGCACACGGGAAAGGTGATGACCAGGTCAAGGTCCCACTGAGGGATGAAGGGCGTAGGTGGGAACATACGTTGCAGGCCTTTATGGAACCTAGCCACAACAAGCCACTCAAAGAGAGAAGGTTGGTCTGGCAACCGCAAGAACGCAGGGATGGCAGCCAGGTAACCCTTAACTGTGCCCAATGCAAAGCCCTGCATGGACAAAGACCATCTAAACAAGAGAACTTGTGAGAGAGGTGCCGATGGTGGGGGGGGGGGGGGGCGGGGGGGGGGGTTAAAATTGTGGGAAGCACACACCAAGTTATATTTCTCAGCAGGTTATACCGACTTAGCGGAGAGATGTCGGACTGCCACAATGATCAATGATATCACAGACTTCGGGAGGAAGGTAGAAAGATGTCAACTGTCGCCGCTAAATCTCCAAGCATGTAGGTGGAGGGTGCTCAAGTTCGGGTGCAGAACCCTGTCCTGTTGCTGCGGCAGAAGATCCTATGGAAGAGGCAGCCTAACTGGAGAAGCAATGGTCATTCTAAACAACTTGGGATAGCAGACTCTCCGTTCCCAATCCAGAGCCACATGAGTAACTTGGTTCCGGTCATTCCTAACCTTCTTGAGAACTCTGGGCAGGAGTGGTATTGCCAGAAAGGTGAACAGGAGGCTGGAACTCCCTTCGATATGAAATAGTCTCCGAGTGAGAGTCGGCTTGGAAAATGCAGCTCGCAGAACTACTGACATTGTACGTTCTCTGCAGTGGCAAACAGATTTTACCAAGGCTCTCCTCACTGTAGAAAGAGACCTTGCACCACGTCCCGGTGGAGACGCCATTCATGATCCAAAAGGCATCTTTGGGCAAGTTTGTCCTTTCTGGTACTCAGAGACACCTCCAGATGCTGCACCACCATGGAAATGCCCTGACGTTCCAGCCACGTCCAGAGGCACAAAGCCTCTTGAAAAAGGGTCCAAGTTCCCCAACCGCCATGTTTGCTGCAGTTACCACAAGGCGGTAGTATTGCTCGTGAACACCTGCACCAGCCTCCCCCCTGATCGAAGAAAGAAAAGCTTTTAAAACCAAGCAGATGGTCCGCAGCTCCAACAGGTTTATGTGAAGCTTGGACCCCGCCGAAGACCAGAGTCCTATGATCTCCACCTCTCCCAGCTAACCACCCCAGTCCAGGAGTGATGCATCTATCTCCACCGTTAGATCGGGTTGGGGAAGGGAGAGGAGTCTCCCAGTGACCCAATCAGGGTTTGTTAGCAATCACTGCAGGTCTTTTGCAGTTCCCTCTGAGATCTGGACCATGTCTGAGAGATTCCACTGATGCTGTGCCCACTGGGCCTTCAGGTCCCACAACCTGCATTTGCCAACCGAATGTGTCACCAGCAGGATGTAGGAGGCTATGAGGCCCAACAGCCTCAGAGTACGTCTTAATGAAATCCAGGATAGAAGCTGAAATATCTATATTATAGTCTGAATATACTGGACTTGCCACTCTGGAGGATAGGCCTTGAACTACACCGTGCCCAGAAGAGATCCGATGAAAAGGAGCGTCTGAGAGGGAGTCAGGTGTGACTTTGACAAGTTGATAGTGAACCCCAGCTAATGCACAATGTTTGCCGTAGTCTGAAGGTGGGTGATAACTGCCTGAGGCAAGCCCACCTTCCATTTGAGAAGCGGACACCACCAGCCCACACTTAGCTGGAGGACTCAGACACAAAGACAGAGCTTGAATATTCTATTCTTCCAAATCCCCTAAGTCTAGGGGCGGGGGACCAAAAGAGGGGGAAGAGGGTTAAAAACACAAAGGCACAGATGCAGATCGTAATGGACAATGCATACAATGCTTTGGACATGACATTACAGAAAAACCAGGTTAGATGTAGCACTTCGTGTTCACCAAATCAAAGATCAGTTCTCCAAGGCAGCACCCCTGTAGGGAGGAACCATAGCAGTCTGATCCACAGAGAAATTGTTCATGCCAACAGACTAGCAAGTGTGGCCAAGACCAAATTCAGTGCTGATACCTGGACCAGAGTCTGCAGTGTCTGCTAAGCAAGAGGAGAATATAGCCATGGTCTGATCCTCATGCCTCTGAAGCAGCTGTCGCAAGAAGCACCGAAGGAGTCTCTTTATACTGAGAATCCAAGAAGGATGAAGCCAAATCTGGCAGCTGGATCTAGAGGCTGCAGGGAGTTCAGCATCTCCTTCAGATGCTCTTGGCCCTAAAGTGTGGATGACTAACATGTCTGGCATTAGTTCAGATCCCTGCGGGAGGTACAGTCAAGCTAGAAAACATTGTAGATTGAACCCCAACAGAGAAAGAGCACCAAGGCTTGTAGGAAGGTGGATATCTGACTATGGTTACCCCCAACTTTTTGCCTGGTGTTTTGCTGGTTTTTGACTTAGTTGGCCTGGGATCCTGCTATTCAGGACCCCAGGCTTCCTGCTCGCTCTGTAAAATGGACTCCATGTACCTTAGGTGCATTTACCAATTGGTACTGGGCCACCTTATCAGTCCCTGTACAGTATACCATAGGTATCCAGCGCATAGGTGTACCCAGGGCCTACCAGGGGCTGAAGCATGTATTATGCCACCCCTGGCTAGCCATCTAAATCTGACACAACTGGCTGCACGACATCTGGGGCAAGGTGGTGTAATCACCCTTTGCTGTAGATATAGTATACCTATATTTAACCCTAAAATGGACACATATATTCCTATCAGTCACTCCTATGGAAGGCCTTATCAATCCTGAAGGCAGAGTGCTTGGAATTATGTGAGATGGTGCTCTGGCATGAGCTGAGCCAGTTTGCAGCTTGCGGAACCAAGTCCTAATAGCTGTTCCATGATAACGCTATACCATATACTCTTAAGTGCATTATCAACCTCGCGGTTAAATGCTAACTCTGGTATAACATTATCAAAACATGTTGAGTAAGGTGTCATGCGATTTGGAATACTACCCCCTCGCCAATTCTGGCGACAGGGGTAGCATTCCACCCTTCTAGAGGGACACGACATGTATGTAACTATGAACCCCGGTTAAAGTTAACTCGAGCCTTGGCATCACAAAATGGATGCTGCCACCACAGACACAAGTCTGACCTCCTGCTGCTGGGAGTCCTTCTAGCGAGGATGGCTTGGACAAAGGGTTTCCTGCCTGGGGAGGTGCTAGCACCACCCCAGACAGGATTTTGTGTATTGGGTAGGATAGGCCTGAAAGGAATGAGACATGCCTGGGGCACACAAGGTGCCCTGTGCATACACCGGTTCAAACCAGTTGCTGGGGCATCCCTGCCCCAGCTCTGGCGGGAAACCGGACAAAGGATAGGGGGTGTAACCACCCCCCTTCCTGGTCCCACCCAGGGGAAGGACCTAGTCAGTAGTGCAGCCCCCTTTAGCAGGATAAAGGTAGGAGCTGGTCCCATTCCAAATTAGATTATCCTGAACTATTCAACAAGAAGAAACTCTGGACTTCGACGTTCTGCTCCACAGAAGACTGAAGAATCTCCCTTGTGGGCAAGGAGTGTCCACCCTGCAACTGCAGGCACCATCAAGCGTCCAGCGGCTTCACTTTGTCGTCTTCCCTCGAGGATCCAGACTTCAGAGCCCGACGAGACCCGGATTCCCAGACCTCTCCGACCTCAACTCACATCTGCAGCAAAGCTGAGACCCGTGGGTGCGACGAGACACGTGGGACCGGCCATCTTGAACGAATCTGCACTTCGCTTCCAGCACGACTCCCGAGGTAAACTCGACCAAGTGCTTTGGGGATTGAGAATCCCCAGCCCCGAGCAGCCCCTGCACCGAAGATCAGCCCTCCAGTATCCATGAGATCTGCGTGGGGCCCTTCTGCTTGGTTGCTGCTCGACGCGTTGTCTGGTCACTTGCCGGCTGGCTAGTGGCCTCCTAGACGACGAACCTTTGAATCTTTGCTGCTGGTCTGGTTGCTCCAGACTGGCCCTTGCTCCCTGCTAAAAGAGGGGCACCCCGGACTCTCCTAGTCCGCACCAAACGTCTTTTCCACTCACCGTGTGGGTTGCCTTTGCCAAGGCCTGTTGACTCCAATTCCGGATCCAACACCGCCGACAGCGAGAGCCTGTGTGGGACAGCTCGTGCCTCCATCCTGGTCGTCGAAGACACCTCCTGGTCCACGTGGCTGCAGAGTCAAGCGTCCACTCTTCACCTGATCGCGACGACAGCACCTGGTTCCTTCCTGGTTCCACACCGGTCACTGGCTAGTGACTTTGAACACTGTCCCCTCTGCTTTCAGGTCCTCTTCTTCACCGATCCACCCTTGGATCGCACCGGACATCTTCCTCCTGGTCACCTGCAGCATCTTTTCTTTCAGGCTCCATTGACTTCAACGCGAGAACCCGACACACTTTGGCACCTATGCACCCGCAGCCCGTGGGTGAGGTAACAAGAGCATTTCGGTGCTCAAGGGTAGTCTAACTGTCCTAGTGTCCAATTCCACAGTCGTTGTTGTCCTACCTAGTCAGGATTGTACGTACTTACCTTTTACTTGAACTGTACTGTCCATAGACGTTGTTACGCATCTCGCGTGTGAGTTCACACTCTGCACACGCGTTCCGTGGGCCTCCTATTACTTACCTGAAGTTAGTGTAGCGTGGTCCCATCGATCCTACAGCCTCTGGACAGCTCCATTCCGTTTATCAACTTTCACATTCCACTTACTTAGTATATGGTTTGTCGTGCCCCTAGGGCACCATTGTAATTTTGTGCAACTTGTAGTATTTTTCGTAAGAGATTGTCATGTGCTTAGCCCTCTGACCTCATAAAGAGTTCAGAGGTGGTATTAATAAATATACATTTTATTTTCATAACAACCTGTGTGGTGTCCTTTCATCTGGTATTCAAGGGGTTATACTGGGGTAAAACAGCTGGCTTTACATGCGAAAAGAGTTTAGCCTAAGACTGCTTTGTCCATGCTACCATTAGGATAGCTGGTCTATAAGGTTGACTTACAACCAATCACCATAAGGGTTGTTTTGACTGATACAAGGTGATCACTAGAACTAGTGAACATTATATATCAGGCCAACTTCTCACAAGGCTCCTGACAGCTGAGCGTCTGTATCGTCAAGTTTTGCATCTGAAGGTGGTGGCCTGGTACAACAGATGGCAAGATAGCTTACTCACATGTTTGGTGCAGACTAGGCTCTAGTACTGAATCAAGAGAAGGACATGTACTCAACATCTCGAAGCAATGGACATGCAGAACTGTGCCCAGAAATATGGACTGACTTGATGTTTGTTAACTGTTTGCATTAGGCCTTTGCACTTCACTCAATTTGTAACAGAGTCTTTAGAACAGATGGTTTTCGGCCCAAAGAATCTACCTGCCAAGGGAACCTAATGTCCTTCCCATGAATCGTGACAACAAAGCTCTGCTGAAACAAGTTGTCAAGACTGTGCTAATTGAGGGTCATTAGACCTGGTGCCTTCACCTTCTCCAAAGTTAATTGCCCCATTTGAATAAAGCCCGTGAGGGAGGCTGTGGGTCTTTGGTGGAGATACCTTATTAACTTTCTGGCAGAACGGAGGTTAAGTACCACTCCCAGCGGGTGGGAACACATAATTAATTACATTCATTTCTAGTTTAGTAATCATGCATCACTTTCAAAACTATGAAAAGGCTTATGCTGAAAACAAGGAGTAGTTTCTGTCCTATAACTCCAGTTCTGTAGTAGGGGTATCTCTGTTACAGTCATAATCTAGTGAATAGTCCCGCCCATGTGCGTGGACCCCGGAGCAATCAAAAATAATCTCTTAAGGTGTCGAAAAATGCAGAACTGCCCAGACACTTAAGAGAGAATTAAAGACAGATAATGCAGCCTATATCCACAGGCTACACTATACAGTACTTCAACTAGAAATTCCAACCAAAAATCCACAAACAGCAAACAAAGCCTGTCCAGATTTCCCTTGCTTTAACAGCAAACACCCTCTGGAATGATAGAGAGAAAGACCTGGACAGACAAGCCCCATAGGCTGCCATTATGTGGCTCAAAACAGGATACTGTGCCTTTAAGAGAACCTTCCAGAAATTCACAGTATCCCAGAATGCACTGCAGGTCCCTTTTACTTTCAGTTCTTTTTGAAGGCGTAACATGCCAGACCTGCAGCATTCCTTACATGAATATCTCTCTCCACCGGGGAGGAGGGCGGGCGCTTATGACTATAACAGAGATACCCCTACTACAGAACTGGAGTTACAGGACAGAAACTACTCCTTCTGTAGTAGGGGATCTCTGTGTATAGTCATAATCTAGTGAATAGAATGGCAAGCCCATTCCCACACCAAAGCGGCGGTGGAGAAAAGAGAAATAACACCACTACTGTGCGAACAGATTTCGCAGCGAAGCCTGCCCAACCTGAGCGTCTGCCCTGGCATCAGTGTCCAGACAGTAATGCTTAGCAAAGGTATGGACCGACTTCCAAGTGGCCGCCTTGCAGATTTCTGCAATAGGAACATTACGGAGCAAAGCAGTCGTGGCAGCTTTGCCCCTGGTGGAATGAGCCTTAGGTTTACCCCCTAAGGTCTTACCAGCTTTTTGGTAACACAACTGTATACAGGACACAATCCACCTAGAAATGGACTGTTTAGAGGTAGCAAGACCTGTCCTGACTGAGCCATAATTGATAAATAATTGGTCTGACCTACGAATTTCCTTGGTTTTATCCAGATAAAATTTCAACACCCTCCTGACATCCAGGGAATGCAGGGACCTTTCCGCTGGAGAGGAAGGATTCTGAAAAAACGTAGGCAAAGTTATGGTCTGGTTAACATGAAAGTCAGATATAACTTTAGGAAGAAATTTAGGGTGAGTACGCATAACAACCTTAGCAGCATGAAATACAGTATAAGGTTCTTGGCAACAACGCCAGAATTTCACTCACCCTGCGGACCGATGTAATGGCCACAAGGAACGCCGCCTTCCAGGACAGGTGCTGCAACGAAGCCTTATGAATAGGTTCAAAAGGCTCCTTCATCAATCTGGACAGCACCACATTCAATTCCCATGAAGGCGAAGGAAGCCGGACAGGAGGGAACATTTTCTTCAAGCCTTCCAAAAAGTCTTTGATCACAGGGATCTGAAAGAAGGAAGTCTGTGAAGGGCATTTCCTGTAGGCAGTCAAAGCAGCCAGATGAACCTTAATGGAATGGACATTAAGGCCAGATTGCGCCAGATGTAGAAGATATGGAAGGATGACATCTTCCTTACACGTCGTTGGGCCATAGTTCTTGGACTTGCACCAGATGCAAAACCTCTTCCACTTGTAAGCATAAGAAGTCCTAGTGGAAGGTCGCTTAGCCTCCTTCAGTATGTCCATGCAATCTTCTGGTAGATTCAGATGGCCATATTGCACTATCTCAGGAGCCATGCCGCCAAACTCAAAGACGAGAGGTTGGGGTGCAACATCTGCCCCCCGAACTTCGTGAGAAGGTCCGGCCTGCACGGCAGCCGTATGTGAGGAAGGAGAGACCGGTGAAGCAGGTCTGTGAGCCACCACTGCCTGGGCCATTCCGGGGCAATCAGGATCATCCGTGCCCTGGACTGGGACAGTTTGATGAGCACCGCCGGAATCAGGGGAATGGGTGGAAAAGCGTACAGAAAGCTGTTCGACCAGTTGATCCATAGCGCATTCCCCAGCGTCCCTGGTTGGAAGTACCTGGAGGCGAAGTCTCGGCATTTGCTGTTTTCGGCGGTGGCGAACAGATCTATGTCTGGAGTCCCCCACCTTGCGAAGACTTCTCCTAGTACTTTGTCGTTTATGACCCATTCGTGGTTTTCCTGGATCAGTCTGCTAAGTGCGTCTGCCTGAACATTCTGCACACCTGGTAGATGGGTGGCCGTTATCGTCAGTCCTCTGGCCAGAAGCCAGTGCCAAATCGCCTGCGCCTACTGCGACAGAGTGCGCGATCTCGACCCCCCCCCACTGCTTGTTGAGGTAATACATCGTGGTCGTATTGTCTGTCTGAACAAGCAACGAGTTGGTCCGGAAGGACGGAAGAAAGGCCTTCAGTGCCAAGTGAACAGCTCTGAGTTCCAGGAAATTGATGTGGTACGTGGACTCCATCTGGGACCACGTCCCTAGAATCTGTAGGTCTCCGGAGTGCGCCCCCCCCAGCCGTGGAGAGACGCATCCGTCACAATAGTCTGCGTGGGAATGACCTTGTGGATGGGAACCCCCTCAGGAGATTCTCCGCCGAACACCACCACTTCAGAGACTGAAGAGCATGCAGAGACAGTCGTATCTTGTCGTCCCAAGATCCCTTCCTCTGATCCCACTGATCCTCCAAGCACTCCTGCAATGGTCTCATGTGCAGCCGTGCGTGTGGCGTGAGGAAGATACAAGAGGCCATCGACCCCAGTAGAGAAGACACCGTCCTAACTGTTGTAGATGGAGTGGTCATAAGAGCCTGAGCCTTCCGAAGGAGTGATAACCGTCTCTCCTCCGAAGGAGACACGCTTGCTGACAGCGTATTGATGGAGGCTCCCAAGTACTGTATGCACTGGACCGGAGTCGGGACAGACTTGGACATGTTGATGTGCAACCCCAGCTTGTTCAAGAGAACGCACGTCTTTCGGAATTGCACTTGAGCTTCCGAGAAGGAGGAGGCCTTGATCAACCAATCGTCCAGGTACGGGTAGACAAACACCTTGTTCTTCCTTAGGTGTGCGGCTATCACTGCCATGCACTTCGAGAATGTCCTGGGCGCAGACTTCAATCCGAATGGCAGTACTGTGTACTGATAATGATTGGCGCTGACTTGGAATCGCAGGAACTTCCTGTGTTTGTGTGCAATGGGCACATGGAAGTACGCATCCTGTAGGTCTATAGCACATAGCCAGTCTCCCTGTTGCAGCGGAGGATGAATCTGATGCAACGACAGCATGCGAAACTTCTCTCTGCGAATCCACTTGTTTGCTTGTCGCAAATCCAGAATGGGCCTGAACTCGTGCTTGTCCTTCTTGCGGACCAGAAAGAACCGAGAGTACAGACCTCTTCCTCTTTGAGACAGAGGTACGTCTTTGATCGCCTTTTTCCTCAACAGGATATCGGCCTCCGCCTGGAGCTCGCGCAGCTGAAACTGCGAGCGGACTGGAGGGATCGATGGAGGCGGGCCGGTGAACCGAAGACTGTATCCATTGCAAACAATATTCAGCACCCACTCTTCCTGAGTAATTCTTCTCCACTCTGCCAGAAAAAATTGGACGCTTCCCCCCACCGGAGCGGGTAACGGATGAAGGGGAAGTAACAGCTCAGGGTCGAGACCTGGCCGCGCCCTTGTTCACTGTAGAGGACTGTTGACCTCCTCTACCCTTCTGGCGCTTCTGGAAGGGCCTCCGGAACTGCTGCTGCTGTTGTTGCTGCTGCTGTCCCGAAGCCTGTCCTCGCCCTCGGCCCTGTGCCCCGAACCGTCTCTGGAACGGGCGGTAGGCTTTCTTTTCTTTGGGCTTCTCCAAGCCCACAGCCGTCAGAGTTTCTGCCTCCGCCTTCATGCGGGCCATCTCATCATCCGCATGTTTCCCGAACAGGGTCTCCCCCGAGAAGGGCAGATTAGCCACTCGCTGCTGGGCCTCCGGCTTGAGTGATGTGAGCCTGAGCCAAGCATGGCGTCGCTGGTTGAACCCATGACAGTAACCATGGGCCGCCAACAGGGAACCATCCGCAGCCGCGCTGATAACCTGGTTCGAAACCAGCATCCCTTCCTCCAGGATCTCTAGGAAATCCTCCCTCTTGTCCCGTGGCAGGAGTTCCGTGAACTGCTGGAGAGATTCCCACAGAGAACGATCGTACCGTCCCAGCAGAGCCGTATCGCAAGCGGTCTTCATGGCCGTAGCTGCTGTCCCACAAGCCTTCCTGCCATTAGAGTCGATCCATCGGCTCTCCTTATCCGGAGGCACGGTAGAAGACAGGGAGGTAGAATGTTGTTTTCTGGCTGCCGTCACTATAATGGAGTCCGGAACCGGGTCAGACCTTAGAAAAGCTGGGTCGGAATCCGGAGCCCTATATTTCTTCAGCAGACGAGATGGAGCAGCTCTCGTTACTGCAGGCGTAAGGAACAGCTCCTCCCCTGGCTCTACCAGGCCTGGCACAAGCGGCAGCAGAGGGCGAGACAAATGTTTCTTGTGAAGTGTCTCAAAGATCACGGACGTCGTAGGTGTGGGAGCCGTCACCGTGATTCCTAATTTCGCCGCACCCCTCAGGAGAACATCCTGGAACGTGCTGATGTCATCCACGGGAGACACCCTAGTCCCCGGGGAGTCTGACAAGGTCGGGGAGTAGGACCTCGTCCTGGAAGAGCGCGTGTGGGACCGTGATCCGCGCCTCCTGTGGCGCTGTCTGGACCTCGTAGAGGATCTGTGACGGCTGCGTGACCTCCCTCTCCGTCCAGAGCGGGATCGCGACTTCCGTGGCTTTGGTCGTCCTGCCAGTTCCACCGGGACAGGAGACTGAGGCTTGGGTGGTCCCCTCGGCCGAGGGGTCCCCTTCGGAGGAGTCGGGTACCTGGGTAGGGAAACCGACCTCGGAGGAAGCGGTGGAGGCTTGTCAACCGGCAGCTGAGGTGGAGGCTGAGGTTGAGGCCGAGGTGGTAGAGGTGGAAGAGGCGGCGGGGTAGGGACCTGCGGAGGAAGCCCTCTCGGCAAAGGAGGCGGAGGAGGAGGCGTCACTGTCCCCGGCTTAGGAGGGGTATAAACAAGGGAGTACACCGAGCCCGGTGACCCGCCCTCCTTATCAGGCTGGGATGCGGGAGAGTCTCTCCTAGGCACTGGACGCCTGTCAGACTGACTCCTGGCGGCCAAACTCCTTCTGCGCCGTTCCTGCGTCGAAGAACGGTGACCCGACGGCGAGCGTCGGCCCCTCGACGTCGAACTGCGCTTCCTCGACGGCGAACGCCTGTCCCTCGACGGCGAACGCTTCCGCCTCGACGGCGAACTCCATCGCCTCGACACCGATCGACTTCGCCTCGACGGCTTCCTGTGCCTCGACGGCGATCTCTTCCTCAACGGCGATCTCTTGTGCCTCGACGGCGATCTCTTGCGCCTCGACGGCGATCGCCCCCTCGACGCCGAGGATCCCTCGACGACGATCTTCTCCTTTTCGCCGACGGCGAACGGCGGTGTCGCCACGACGGCGAGCGCCGACGCCGGGCCACCCGTCGACGTAGAGTCCTCGACGACGACGAAACAGTCACCGGTGACGTCGACGGCGGTCTGTTCAGCACCCTCGACGTCGAACGTCGACGCCGCTTCGACCCAGAGCCCTGGGGAGACGGGGAACAGACTGTACTCATCCCTCTTGACGCCGTAGTCGGTGCAATCGATGCCGACGGAGAATGGGGACGCTTGCTGGACTTCCTGCCTCTGGGGAGCCACCCAGAGGCCTCAGCATGGGCAGATGAAGCCCCTCCAGACCCACCTCGTGCTTGCAGTCTTCTCTCCTCCATGCCTTGGAACCTGATCTTCTTTCTGTCTCTCAGGGTACTGGTTGTGAATCCCTGGCAGATCTCTCACTCATCAGGGTTATGAGAGGAGGGAAGGCAGAGGATACACACTTCATGTGGGTCAGTCTTGGCCTTCTTCCTGGAACACTCCAGGCATTTGTCAAATAATGCAGGCATATTCGACAAAAAGACTGCCCCAAAAGCACACCAAAGAAGAATTAACCAAAGTACTTTGAACAAAGTACCAAAAAACACTTGAAAATGTGAGAAGTCACAAAAATAAATCCCAAAAGGGAGAGCTCAATGCTCCAGGGTCCTGCTAGCAGGAGCCGGAAAAAAGAACTGAAAGTAAAAGGGACCTGCAGTGCATTCTGGGATACTGTGAAGTTCTGGAGGGTTCTCTTAATGGCACAGTATCCTGTTTTGAGCCACATAATGGCAGCCTATGGGGCTTGTCTGTCCAGGTCTTCCTCTCTATCATTCCAGAGGGTTTTTGCTGTTAAAGCAAGGGAAATCTGGACAGGCTTTGCTGTTTGTGGATTTTTGGTGGAATTTCTAGTTGAAGTACTGGACAGTGTAGCCTGTGGATATAGGCTGCATTATCTGTCTTTAATTCTCTCTTAAGTGTCTGGGCAGTTCTGCATTTTTCAACACCTTAAGAGATTTTTTTTTATTGCTCCGGGGTCCACGCACATGGGCGGGACTATTCACTAGATTATGACTATACACAGAGATCCCCTACTACAGAAAGGGAGTTCCAGAGATTCCACACACTGATGATAGGCCTAAACCAGAGGACTATTCCCCAAATATGAGACGAGGTTATGCAATGCTGTGAGGAGAGTGGTTTGTTGTATGGTGTTGTTGGGTGGCCTCACAGTGTAATAAACTCCGTAATCTGTCTTGGGTCCAGTCAGGCTCATTTGCAAAACCTACATCAGGGCAGACATATCTATTAAAAAGGAAGATTTGGGCTTTGCCATTTAAAGTAAAGACAAAGTTGAGTTAGCAATTAAACATACACCTTTAAGGGTCAGAGCACTGGCACCAAGGTCTGGTTAGCTGGCATCAGTGCATTTTCAGAGTCATTACCTCAGTTCCTAATAGTCAAAAAGTGAAGGTGAACCAGCAAAAAGCCATTTCCTCACAAATGCCTAGTGGCATGTCAAGAATGAATTGAGGCTGGAGGCATACACTATCTAAGGCTGATGAATGATTAACCTGAGGCTGAAAAACTGCTAAAGAATAGATCCAATGCAGGACTTACGAACAGAAGCAAGGCTCAGCTGGGGAAAAATAGGTGAGCAAAAAAAGAAGTAGGCTGAAATCCACACCGCTGAGTGGGGCGGGGGGGGGGGGGAGATGGCCACGGTAGGGCATCCTTTATGTCATACTGGAGCCAGCATGCAAGATTCTTCATTGAAACCGCTAGAGAAACAGTTTTCGTCATACCACTAAGCTGCAGCAAATTTCCACAGGCTAAAAATGGAGAAAAGCCTGCACACCAGAGTATCAGTGGAATAGTTGCAATTGGAAGTGCCCTTCAAACACTAGATATAAAAGGAGTGAGCATAGCTAAACTGCATGGTTAATCTACAGTGACAAGTTACACAACTGAAAACGAGTTGCAACTACTCACAGCTTTTTTTCCTAATTCAGTCTTAGATAACGTCAATGATCCTGCAAGATAGCATCCAGGTCCTGCCCCCTTTGGTATTCTAGAAAAGAAGAAAAAGTTCAATGAGGACAGCATTAAGACCACCACGTGACTGGCTATCTGATCAAGTGGACACTGACAATGACCATTTGGTTAAAATATGCATAGTCCACTATAAGGTCATGCAATACAGTTAATTACATTTTTACTTATAGCTAATGTCTGAAAAAATACTATTTGCCTTTAGATGCTGTTCCTAAACTATCTTATGTAGAGATGTCTAAAATTGTCCCTATCCTGCAGTTCCTTCGAAAAAAATCAAGCTTTTAGAACTGTAACCACTTAGGAATCGGATCAAATTCCAGATGCTGCATCAGGGTGATGCTTTAGGAATTGCAAAAGCATATATTGTTAGAAAGTGAGGATACATCCAGTTATGAATTTATTCTATTTCAACTTTGCAATACCTTCCTAAGTGCTCTGTAGGGAACCATTTGCAAATTAGTATCACCTCGCTCTGAAGGAGTAGTCCAGAGATATAAATGTAAAGCTGCATTGTAGGAAAGTGGGTTTCTGTTGCAGTAACCAGCCCCACTTTTGGCCTGATAACTGATGCACTTTTCCTTGGTGTGCCCTGGGACCCTGCCAATCGGGAACCCAGGGCCTGTGTTCCTCCCCTAAAAACTGTACTAAAGCCTAAAACCAATTGGCATCTCTGGCCACAGGTAAGCCCCTGGTAAATGGTACCCTAGGTGCCCAGGGCACTGTGACCAGAGAAGGCCCCTAAGGGCTGCAGCACTTACTGTGCCACCCTTAGGAGCCCTGTACCCTGCCACACACACACTGCCATTGCAAGCTGATTGTCTTGGTGCAGAACTAAACAGAGTCAACATGGCACACATCCCTGTGTGCCATGCCCACAAAAACACTGCCCTGGCATACCTCAGTCACCCCTCTACCTGGGTGCACTATGCAAGTGGTGTGGGCACACGTGCATGAACCCTGTGCCCCTACAGTAGCCAGGGCCATACCTGGGCACTAAGTGCAGTGATGCTTTTAAGAGTATATGGTGCTGGGAGGGTGTCATTACGAACTCCACAGCACCACAATGGCTACACTGAAGACTGAGAAGTTTGGTATCAAACTTCTCAGCACATTAAAACCACACTGATGCCATTGTGGGATTTAATGTAAAATGCACTACAGAGGGCATCTTAGAGATGCCCCCTGAAACCTAACCAACTACCAGTGTCCTGGCTGAGACATGTTGCTGGACCCCTGGGTGGAGAGCCGTCTGATCTCCTGGGTCTGCAACAATGCACATCCTGGGACGAGGTGCTAGGTCTCCTCCCCAGGAAGTGCAGGGGAGCTTCAAAGGCATGCCGCCTTTGTGAGCTTCTCCAGGCCACTTGCTGTACTCAGCAACTGGCCCCCACCGGTTCTGACCCCCACTCTGGCGGGAAGACAGGCGGGAAAAACAAAGGAAGGGAAGGGGGTGTGCCAGTCTCTGCCAACCCCACCCCTCAGGTGGGGGAGGCGAGGTAATGCACAATTCCGGGCTCTCGCCATCTTGAGGATGGGGAGCCCAGCCCAATCAGAGATAGGCGCCTGCCCTTCCTCCCACAGGAGAGGAGCAGGATAGGGGTTGTACTCACCCCAGGACAGGGATTCATTGGTCCCTGCCCCTGATCTACCTGGAACGCCCCTAAATTTAGTATTAAGGGGCACCCTGAACCTTCCTTCCTCAGATCCCGATACCGAAACAAGCAAGAAGAACAAGAAACAAGAAGACCTGCTGTGCAGCTGCTAAGAAGAGGACAACACCAACTGACTTGGTCCCAGCCCTACAGGACTGTCGACCCTCAAACCTGCTCCTGCTAAAACCTGGCGCCTTCAGTGGTCAGCAACCTCAAAAACCCCGGCGGACCGGACTGCCTTGTGACTCTACCAAGACTGGGACTCCCATGAGCAGTGGTTCTGCTCAAACAAGCAACACCCCTGGTGCCAGCCAGGAACCGCGAATCTAGCACACACTGCACCCGCTGAGCCCATCCTGTGCCTGAGTGGACAAAGACCACGAGAACGTCCCCCCCCGCGATTGTGACCACGAATCCAGTGCCCAATGACCCTCCTCGACGACCCAGATGACGCCTGCAGCCTCACAACAAGGGACCCCTCCAACCGCGACCAGCTGAGGGTAAGATTTCCCGACGTCAAAAGACCCCCCTGCACCCGGCGCCCCATGGCCCTCTGTGTCCAACTCCTGGGTGTCTACCTATCCTCCAAGATCCCTGTGGTTCTGAAAATTCTGGATTCATGTAATCGTCCTGGACTCGAGAAATTAAACTTCGTCGAAACATGACGAATTTGGTATCAAAAGACCGAGAATGACGAGCATGTCATGTACAAATGTTTTCAGCATATTCGGGTGACGATTTCACCTCGAAATCGTCATTCACGTCCTGAACCCTTGGCCTCCATTTAAGTGTTGCCCTTTACATAGGCCTTAATCCAGCTGAATTCAATTCCACAAGGACACATACTCCTTAATCGACTTTTCTATGACCTGTGCAAGTTGGAACCATTGCCCCAGGCCGAACTCGTTAGGTCAGTTCCACTCCCAGTGGCCGAGCAAGATAGCATCAAGGCTCAACAAGCCATAAAACCATTTCAGCGCGCACACCTGCCGTATCTTGCTCACATCTGTCTCTACACTTTTTGCTTCACTTACTTTATGGTTGGGAGGTGCCTGTTTTATTGGGGGTCCACCGATATCTGATGAAATGTTGGGCCTCGCCGAGTGATTTGTTGTGGGCAGCACGACGTGAAATATGTACATGTCATCATAACTCTGCTTTTCCTTTGTAACCAAAACCTGTAAATGATATATTTCAAATTCGAAGAATGTTTGCCTGAAGCCGAATATTCTGTATAAAGAGAGAAGCCTGACTTTGTAAATTCTAGCAGTCTTCTGAGAATATACTTCCCCGTGTGTTGTACTTCTAGGACACTTGTTACCTTGGTTGCAGCCAATAAATCGATCTTTGACTTCACCTAGAAGACTCTGAGTTTCTGTGGTCTGGATCAGGAAGAACCCGAGGTCTCTGGGTGTACCCTGACACCGCTGGGTTACCGGTTCTGTGCCGGTTCTTAAAAACCCAGTACCTCAGCTGGCGCCCAACGTTTGGGGCGATTCCAGTGGTACCAGTCAGCCAGAGGTTCGTGAGGAGCTTCATGTGAAAATTCCGGAGGACGGCCAACCACCTCATCGACCCCTGCATGTCGACGTGGTCCGAAGGTCTTTGCTGCGAGGTTCCCCGCTTCCCGACGGCTACAAAGGACTGCTGCCCTGGCTATCGCCCTGATTTGGACCCTTGAAGTTTGGTAGAGCGAAACACTGAGACGAGTCTTCGGGTGACGTCATCGATATCTCAGTTAAGTATAAGTGGAGCGTCTCCCAGTCCTTAGTTGGTCTTAGTCTTGGGTATCCTTTGGGATAATTATTGGTACTTGCAAGCACCAAAACCGAAGGACTCGTGTTTTCACGAGAAAAATCGTAATCGATAATCCTTTGAAGTTTGGAACTAGACTAGAGAGCGACGATGCCTAGTCTTAGACTTGGAAATTTGTTTTGTCTTGGTTATAATAATAGGGACTCCCGATTGGAGGACTCATGTCCGGTTCCTCCGGTTGGAACTCCAACTTACGAGTTATATGTGAAACATGGGGTAGGCCCCATCACATACAACGAAGTATGGATCAAATACACCAGGAAAGATGGTGTTTTAAAATGGCCCCAATATGGTAGTTTTGATACCGAAATCTTAGATAACCTTGAAGTTAAACTGTTCAAAAAGAAAGCCCGTCCGGCAATGTTTGACTCTTTCCGCCTATGGCGTAAGGAGGCCAAACAAAAGGAAATCAAATTAGCTAAGAAAAATAAGAGAGAAGGAGGACTTTCAGTAATGCAAGCCGCTATGCAATTTAAAGACGATGAGGAAGAGCAGATGAGTGAGCAGTTGCACAGGCAACGTAAAATGGCAATAGATAAATGTTATCCAGTTTTGCCGTCTCTTCAGCAAGAGGCAGCAAAAGAGCGTGAAAAGGATCCGTTAATGTCACATTTGTTAAGTTCGCCACCCCCCTATGCGCAAAATGCCACGGCACCCCCACAACCTTTAGTTGTGCAACCTGCGCCTCCTATTCCTCCGCAGCACTCACCAGCTGTTCTCCAGCTGGCTCCTGTCCCTATGGTGCAGCCTCCTCAAGGCCCACCGATCACACCTGTTTCACCTGTGCTTTTTACGATTTTGCCTAGTGTACTTTCTACTTCTCCTAATGCTCCCTCTACGATTTTGCCTAGTGCCCCTTCTATTTCTCCTGATGCCTCCTCTGCTGGTATCTCTGCCTCTGCCTTATCTCACCCCGTTCTTCCTTCAGTTTCACCTTCCATTCGGCAGAAAATGGCCAGCACGGTCACTAACCTTCTTTCACCTCTTTTTGGGTCGCCTACCACGACCCCTAAAATGGAACGAAGACAGTTGCGAAGTCGACTGCCTGACTATCAAGAGAGAGACTCACTGAATCGTTTAGCACGAAAATGGGTTATGGACACCGTAAAGTATGATGTAGAGTCTCATGGAAGTCTTCCATCAATGGGAAGCACCGACGCAGAGATATGTTTTTGAACAGATGTGCGTTTTCCTTTGTGAGGATTTGGAAGACAATGATTTAGAATGCATCCCGCAGGAATTGTGTCGTGTACGGTTCAGGTTTGGAGAGGGCATGATTGTAGGTCCCGATGTAGAGCAAGCGGTTGAAATATTGTTATCATACCGGAGTAAGGGGAGTAGTTCTGGATCACAATCTGAGCCTAGTGCGTCTAGTAGGAAAAAGGCGCGACAATACCCCATGAGAGAAGTCCCCCCACAATGGAGAGAGGGCGACACGACTGTTAACCCACCCATTCTGCCACACTTTCAGCGTGTATGGGTACATGTCCCATGGAAGCGAGCTGAAGTTTTAGCGCTCAAACAGACATTACCTGATCCGCGTAAAAATCCTGCAGGATATTACAAAGAGTTGTCACAGACTGCTGGGTCATGTATAATGAATTTAGCCGATATCGACATGTTATTTGGGAATGTTGTTCCACAGCCTTTATGGGGTAAAATTCGTCATACAGATCATGATCAAGAATTAGGTGACACATGGGCTAATATTGCTGCAGCAGATGCCCGACAAGTTGGTGGTGCTAAGCCCGAGCCTTTGATAGCAGAACTCCCTGGTAGAATAGTTGATTACATGAAAACGATAATGCCTGCAATACGTGTAAATTGGGATAAGTTATCCGCATGCAAGCAAAAGAAAGAGGAAACAGTCTCAGATTTCTTCACCAGGTTTGAAGAGACATTTGTCGACCACAGCGGTCAAGATATGACCACAGAAGGTGGTCAGAGATTGTTTGTCGATAAATCCGTGCATAATCTGCTTCCAGAATTGTGTAAAAAGTTAAAGGATTCAGAAAGTTCTTGGGCAGTCTCATCTTCGGCGCAGATATTGGCTACTGCACAATATTACGAAAATAGAGACAAGGACGAGAAAGAGTAGAAAAGAAAACTAAAGAGCTGAAAACGAAGGTTTTGCTACAGCAAGCATATCCGCCACGTGGTGGTGGTAATCAAAATAACAATGGTCAGAATAACTATCCGAATAATTTTCAGCACCCTCAACAGTATCAGAGGAACTCACAAAGAGTCGAGTACACTCAGCCACGTGTCCCTGTAGGCCCCAACCAGTGTTCGTATTGCAAGGAAGAGGGTCATTTCAAGTATAGTTGTCCTATTTTGTTACAACGTGCAAATGGTGTTTCTGGTGTAAGAGGTCGTGGTGTTCAGCAAGCACCTAGAGGTAGAGGACGTGGAAACGTCCCCCAGAACGCACGTCCCCTTCCACCACAAAATTCTATGAATAGATTTGATCAGCAGAACAACGCATCTGACAGGACAGCTCAATACTATGTTGATGATTACTACACAGAAGATGAATATTTGGAGGGTAATGAATGCTAAGACAGCCAAAGACAAAGAGAGGGAGTTGTTTCAGTTCCAGTAGATCAGAGTGGACCTTACGTTGAGGTGATTACATCAGGTGTGTCAGAGCCTTTTCTGTTGGATACTGGTGCTACAAAGAGTTCTATTATGCACTTCAAACTCCCTGGCGCATCTTTGTCTGGCGAAATGAACGTTTCTGTAGGTTTTTCTGGCGCCCCAGTTAGGAATCCGATTTCTGACCCTTTGTCTCTTTCTGTTGGTCCTTGCGAATTCGAAGCACCCCTCATTCTGACAACAGGTTGTGGTGAAAACTTGCTAGGATTGGATTTGTTAAAAAGATTGTATGCGACTTTGTACTGTTCTCCTTCAGGAGTGCAACTTACTTTAGGTAAGAAAGTGGTTTCTCCCATGTATTTGTCGAGGGATAAACTTCCAGCAGAATTGTCGTTTCTTCCAGATATTCTTTGGGCTACTGGTCCTAATGATGTAGGCCTTTTAGAAATTCCACCATATGTTGTAACATTGAAAGCCAACGTTAAAATGCCACGAATTCCCCAATACAAAATCTCGAGTGAAGGTGAAAAAGCTTTGCTAGCGATCGTTTACAAATTGATTAAAAAGGATGTGATTGAAGAAACACGAGGCAACGTTTGCAATAGTCCTGTTCTGCCTGTTTAAAAACTAACTGACCCTTCTCAGCCACCTGTGTACAGATTCGTGATTGATCTTAGAGAGGTGAATAAAATAGTTGTGCCACAATTCCCAGTTGTCCCCGACATTACCACATTATTGACTATGATTCCAGCTTCTGCCTCTTGGTTTTCGGTGATTGATCTGAAGAATGCTTTCTTCAGCATCCCGATTGCTGAGGAGAGCAGGGATATTTTTTCCTTCAGTTTAGGAGGTTGCAGCTTCCGCTTTAAACGCGCTCCCCAGGGCTACTGTGAAAGTCCATCAATATACAGTCAAGCTCTAAAAACACAGCTTGATACTATTGTTTTACCTGAAGGTGCTACTCTTGTACAGTATGTGGATGATTTGCTCATTGCTGCAGACACTGAGGAAATTTGTAAAAAGGCAACGCTGTCATTATTACGTCATCTGTGTGATCTTCATCACAAGGTGTCACTTTCCAAACTGCAATATTGCTGACAAGAAGTGACCTACCTAGGTCACCTCTTATCGAAGGAGGGAAGGAAACTGACCCCAGAAAGAATTCAGGCAATAGCGAAATTGAATGTGCCACGAACACAGAGAGAAGTGCGTGCTTTCTTGGGCATTACATCGTACTGTAGACAGTGGATTCCAAATTTTTCGTTATTGGCCAAACCTTTGGTGGCATTAACGTGCAAAAATACACCCAATCCCATTCCTTGGTCTGAAGAGTGTCAGAAAAGTTTTCTCGAATTGCGCACAGCATTGTGTTCGGCTCCTGTGTTAGGTACCCCCGACTACAGTAAGCCTTTCACATTATATGTCCAAGAGAAGGAGGGCTGTGCATTGTCTGTGTTGACTCAGTTGTTTGGAGGTAGGCAGCGTCCATGTGCCTATTTTTCGTCGACTTTGGATCGGGTAGCTAAAGCATTGCCAAGTTGTTTAAGAGCCACAGCAGCAGCAGCTGTTTCTATTCGACAGTCTGCTGGTCTAGTAATGAATAATACACTAGTCGTGATGGTTCCACATGCAGTGGACAGGTTGTTAAATAGAACCAAGACACAGCACTTAACTAGTGCTCGACTGTCCAGTTACGAATTGACATTATTAGCGAGTCATGTGCACATAAAAAGGTGCAGCACCTTAAACTTAGCTACATTGTTGCCAATTGCAGACGAATCAGAACAGCACGATTGTTTTCTCAGAACAGAGGAAGAGACGAAAGGGAGAGTAGATTTATCCGATACTCCTCTTGCTGAATGTGATGGTACATTATGGGTGGATGGTTCATGCTTTAAGCTCCCGAGTGGTGACACAACTGCAGCATATGCTGTTACGACTTTGCATACAGTTGTTGAAGCTGCACGTGTCCCACATAATTCGGCTCAAGCAGCAGAATTAATTGCACTCACGCGAGCATGTGTATTGTCCAAGGGAATGAAAGTGACTTTCTACACTGATAGTCAGTATGCATTTGGAGTGGCTCACAGTTTTGGGCGATTGTGGAGAGAACGTGGATTCCTGACGTCGCATGGAGCTAAGATTCAGCATGGTCAGTTGGTGAATGAGCTTCTTGAATCACTGACCTTGCCCCTGCAAATGGCGATTGTGAAATGTAGTGCTCACAAGAAGGTGACTGATGATGTTGGTCGTGGAAATGCATTTGCTGATGAGATTGCGAAAGAAACTGCAAAGAATGTAATGAGCCAAATGTATGTTGCAGGCCCTGCAAGATGGACTGGTGATGTTGGAATGTGTGAAGACACAATAGAGAGTGTGAAGTCCATTCAAGCTGAGGCCACAGAGGAAGAATTGAGCACGTGGAGAGAAAGTACGGGTAGAATGGATGCAAATGGTTGTTGGATTGAATTATCAGAGCATCAGAGATGGTTGTTACCCGATGCATATGTGCTTGCAGTGGTTACAATGGCTCATGGAATGGCTCATATCAGCGTGAAAGGGATTTGCGAGTTGTTGGCCCCAGTATGGAAGAATTCAGGGATTCCCAAATGTGCAGAGAATGTTGTCAAGAATTGCATGATATGTCTGAAACACAATCCTGGTAGGGGAACCCCAACTCCAGCTGGTCATTTTGCAACTCCTACGTATCCGTTCGAGGTTTTGCAGCTAGATTTCATCCACATGGAGAGGTGCAACAACTTAAAATACGTACTCGTTGTTGTTTGTCCCTTCTCAAGATGGGTAGAAGCCTATCCCCTAAAAGACAATGCTGCCTTGTCCACAGCGAAAGCCCTTGTGAAAGAGTACTTCCCCAGGTTCGGAATGCCTAGAATGGTCTGGTCTGATAATGGAAGTGAATTTGTGGGTCGTGTGATGAAGAGAGTGTGTGAAGGGCTAGGTATTCGGCAGAAGTTCCACGCTGCAAATCACCCCCAATCAGCTGGATTAGTAGAATGTTACAATGGCACTTTAAAACTTAAACTGGCCAAAATCCAAGCGAGCAACGGTCTTAAATGGCCTGACGCTCTACCCTTAGCACTCCTGTCCACTAGAATGACTGTGCATTCACGAGTGAAACTTAGTCCATATGAAATAGTTTTTGGCCGGCCAGCCAACATATGGGGAGTGCCTAGACCCACTAAGTTCAGCGAGCTAGAACACCCTATTTTGCTTAATTATCTGTATGAATTGACGGCTAAATTGCGTGTTTTGCATCAACAGGTCCACAACACCCTGCCTCAGGTTTCTGAGACTCTGGGTCACGCCATTGACCCTGGTTCCTGGGTACTTGTCAGGAACTTCCAAAGAACGAAGAACGACCAGCCCAGGTGGACCGGGCCTCATCTCGTCCTTCTGTCTACAAGGTCAGCCGTTCGGGTGGAGGGGAAGGCCAACTGGGTCCACGGGATCCATTGTAAGAAAATACCTTTCCCTCTGCCCTATGACCAGTGGGTCCAGAAGGGTGTCGCTGACCCAGAACCTGATACCGTGTCACATGCCGTCCCTTTTCATGACTTACCTGTAAAAAGAACTGACTCTGAACAAGAAAATGAGAACATTTCGCACAAGGCTGTGCCACCATTCAAGCTATTGAACACTACAGAACCTGACCTTTTGTTCCAGGATCAGACAATACCGGGGAAACAACTATACAATTTGAGACCGAAAAAAACGAACTAATAAAACAATTTCCTTTGCAATTTGAGACTAAGAGACTAATAAAACAGATATACCCTTTCCCCCCCCCCCCCAAGTACCATTTTGGAAAGTGCAGCTCTCCCATCTAGGAAACTTGCTTATTTTTTTGTTTTTCGAACCGCCATCCGGGTTCCGCTGCTAGGGCCGCGGTTGATTAAAGTCTTTGGGGTGCAGCTGACGACGTTAGGTCGGTAGTTCTGGTTGGTCCAAGGGAGTTGCCCTAGACTGACAGAAGCATCCCTTAGCAGAGGCAACCTCCCACCGCGGGCAGCACTTTAGAGAGGATGGAGTTTCCCGATGTGGAGAGACCTGCCAAACGGATGAATTTTAAGCACAAATTGTGCAACGTGATGACGAGGAAAAGTTTTATAATATTGTGTATTTTTATGCTATTCAGTGTAATGGTATTTTTGATCAGCTATGTTTTACTTTCTTTTCGTGTAACATTTGCACCCACTGCATCACCCATACCTCCTCCTACTGTTTCCTCTCATTCTTTCCACCCTCTGCCTGACCACGAATCAAATAGGAGATTGGAGTTCATCAATAACTCCTTTGTTCAGTTGTTACACCAACACCAACTTGTAATGAACAAAACTAACTGTTGGGTGTGCGGTCTTATGCCTCACACCACGGATAAAGGTATCCCTTATCTGGTCCTGCCATTCAGTCACAATGGTTCTGTATGGGCATATAGGACAATGTTCATATATGCACACGAAATCTACCCCCTGCGTTCTGTAACAGACAATCCTAGGAAAAGTGCTCTAGTCAAGGGTATAATAGACATGATTAAGGAAGGTGTTTCTTATGAGACTATCCCGAGAGATGAGACGCTATTATACATAGGATGGAACATGACTGGATATGGAGCTACTCTGAGTGAGAAACAGCAAGCCAAGAGATCATTCCCGATCTGGATTGTACCCCATCAGGGTCATCTGTGTCTGCAAGGTAATGGCACGAATCCCAGGGCTCAGTTAGGGAAGAGTGTCTGTACTGAAACGTATGTTTTTGGATCTCAGACTTCCCCCGCGTTTTTAGCAGCTAAGGGTACCTATTTCATCTGCCACGATAGAGCCTATACATGGTTGCCCCCTGACTTTACGGGCTCATGTTTTGTTTCCTTTCTGTTGCCTCCCACCTACACAGCAGCGGCAGACTACCACAGGACAAGGATAGTTAGAGGTGTTTTGAGTGCAGAAGACACTGCAGGTCAAGAATTTGGGGACTTTGCAAAGGGTTTTCTGCCGTTCTGGGGATCCATGGCTAACAGCAGGAACATTAGGCAATTGACAAGGGTAGTTGAGTCCACCGTGATTGAAACTGCTGGTGCCCTTAGTAACTTGACTGCTGAGCTCCAGTCGGATCGACTTATGACCCTTCAGAACAGGGTCGCTCTAGATGTCATACTTGCAGACCGAGGTGGGGTATGCAGATTGATCCAATCGAGTTGTTGCGTTTTCATCCCAGATAACGCTCCAACGGTGTACCAGGCCATCTCCAAACTACATATGATTTCCGAATCTATTCATGTGGACAAAGGAGATTGGTCGTTAATGGGATGGTTCTGGGAACTGATATCCGCCTGGGGATGGAAAATTCTGATGGTCATTGGGATGGTCTTAGCCATTCTCTTCCTGTTCTGTCTGTGCATACAGTGTGCTCCTGCAATATGTGGCCTCTGTGTTACCTCAGGTGTAAGGAAGCCTGTGTCAAGAGATGAACTAAGTACTAGAATGATAGTACAGCAACATCTCAATGACTTTAGGAATATAGATCTGGACTCAGATTAACATGAGGATAGATTAATTGCCTATGTAAGGGCAAAAGGAGGGTTTGTGGTTCTGAAAATTCTGGATTCATGTAATCGTCCTGAACTCGAGAAATTAAACTTCGTCGAAACATGACGAATTTGGTATCAAAAGACCGAGAATGACGAGCATGTCATGTACAAATGTTTTCAGCATATTCGGGTGACGATTTCACCTCGAAATCGTCATTCACGTCCTGAACCCTTGGCCTCCATTTAAGTGTTGCCCTTTACATAGGCCTTAATCCAGCTGAATTCAATTCCACAATGACACATACTCCTTAATCGACTTTTCTATGACCTGTGCAAGTTGGAACCATTGCCCCAGGCCGAACTCGTTAGGTCAGTTCCCCTCCCAGTGGCCGAGCAAGATAGCATCAAGGCTCAACAAGCTATAAAACCATTTCAGCGCGCACACCTGCCGTATCTTGCTCACATCTGTTTCTACTCTTTTTGCTTCACTTACTTTATGGTTGGGAGGTGTCTGTTTTATTGGGGGGTCCACCGATATCTGATGAAATGTTGGGCCTCGCCGAGTGATTTGTTGTGGGCAGCACGACGTGAAATATGTACATGTCATCATGACTCTGCTTTTCCTTTGTAACCAAAACCTGTAAATGATATATTTCAAATTCGAAGAATGTTTGCCTGAAGCCGAATATTCTGTATAAAGAGAGAAGCCTGACTTTGTAAATTCGAGCAGTCTCCTGAGAATATACTTCCTCGTGTGTTGTACTTCTAGGACACTTGTTACCTTGGTTGCAGCCAATAAATCGATCTTTGACTTCACCTAGAAGACTGAGTTTCTGTGGTCTGGATCAGGAAGAACCCGAGGTCTCTGGGTGTACCCTGACACCGCTGGGTTACCGGTTCTGTGCCGGTTCTTAAAAACCCAGTACCTCAGCCCAACTTACCTCTCAAAGTGGTGGTCGCACCTGAAGAATCTCCGTCTCTGAGCCTGCAGCCTTTGTTCAACTTCCAACTTTCAGTTTGAATAGCATTGAGCGCCCGACGGCTCAAAAGCACCCTGCACCCAGCCGCCTGAGTGCCCCTGGGAGTGCAACCTCTGTCCTAATCTACTTCCCTATTTGCCCTGAGCAAGTGACCAGGAGCCCAGCTCCCACAGCCGCGTGGTGGCCTGCTTGCCAGCAGCCACCAACCACAGGCCCCCTGACTCCCACAGGCTAACATTGGGCCTAACGAACAAGTTACTTACCTTCGGTAACGCTTTTTCTGGTAGATACTATATCTGCCTGTGGATTCCTCACTTTGTGAATATCCCATTGCGTCAGCAACATTCGGAAATTCTTTTTGTAGCTTCGCGCCGACGTGGATCCGGACGTCACAGAGGCACGGCACCGCTCGCGACTCCGCTGACGTCACCGACGCCTATAATAGGCCCACGCCGGCGTGATGACATCAGTTCCGCCCTTTTTTCCGTGCCTTCGAGGCACACGGACGGACCGATGACAGTAGACATATACACAGTATACGCAGTATAGAAATCAAGGTAACACACACAGTGTAAAGCAAATGCAATGAAACATTTGAAATAAACAACTCCTTGACAATAAAATAATACATTATAGAAACTTCTGGCATAGAAGAGTGGACAACGGGGAGGCGGGTGGGTCAGTGAGGAATCCACAGGCAGATATAGTATCTACCAGAAAAAGCGTTACCGAAGGTAAGTAACTTGTTCTTCTGATAGATACATCTGCCGTGTGGATTCCTCACCTTGTGAATAGAGTCCCACAGCAGTCCCCACTCCCGGAGGAGGGTGTCCACTCTTCTAGACCAGGAAATCCTGAAGGACAGAGCGTGCAAAATGACCTTCCCTCCTCACCTCGGAATCCAAGCAGTAATGCTTCGTGAAAGTGTGGAGGGAAGACCAAGTTGCCGCTCTACAAATATCCTCAACAGGCACACCTCTAGCCAACGCTGAGGTTGATGATTTAGCTCTCGTAGAATGAGCCCTAATACCCTCTGGAGGTTCCTTACCGGCCAAAGAGTAGCAGATCTTAATACAGAGGACGATCCATCTTGACAAAGTCCTCTTATGGACCGCTCTTCCTTTCTTGCAGCCAGCAAAGCCAATAAAGAGCTGGTCATCCAAACGACAGTCTTTAGTCCTGTCCAGGTAAAAAGACACCGCCCTCTTGGGGTCAAGACGGTGTAATCTCTCCTCCTCTTTGGAAGGGTGTGGGGGAGGATAAAAGGTAGGAAGGGTAATGGATTGACCAAGGTGGAAAGAAGTCACCACCTTTGGCAGAAAAGCAGCCCTGGTCCTAAGAACCATTCGATCAGCATGAATGGACAAGAAAGGGGGCTTGTGACTAAGAGCTTGAAGCTCACTTACCCTCCTTGCCGAAGATATTGCAACGAGGAAAACCGTTTTGAAAGTCAGAAGCCTCATAGGACATTTGTGAAGAGGCTCAAAAGGAGCACCCATTAAAAATGTCACCACAAGATTTAAATCCCACTGAGGCACAATAAAAGGGGTAGGAGGGAACTTATTCGTGAGGCCCTTCAAAAACCTTACAACTATAGGAGATTTAAAAAGGGAAGGCTGGTCAGGCAAACAGATAAAAGCCGACCGCGCAGAAAGATAACCCTTCACCGTGGCAACAGCAAGCCCTTGCTGTGCCAGAGAAAGGGCAAACTGGAGAACATCAGATAAATGGGCCCTCAAAGGGTCTATAGACTTCTCCCTGCACCAAGTAACAAATTTAGACCACCTATAAGAATAGATGGACTTAGTGGAGTCACGCCTGGCTGACAAAATGACATCCACCACATCGTGAGGGAGAGAAAAAGAAATCAGGTTGCCCCGTTCAATCTCCAGGCATGAAGGTGTAAGGTCTGGAGGTGGGGGTGTAGAACCTGCCCCTCCATCTGAGAGAGGAGATCTGCCCTGTGAGGGAGACGGAGCGGCGGGTGAGAGGAGAGGTGGAGAAGGTCTGAATACCACACCCTTCTTGGCCAATCCGGGGCGATCAATATGACTTGGGCCCGGTCTTGGCGAATTTTCCTCAGAACCCGAGGAATCAAAGGTATGGGAGGAAACGCGTAAAGGAGTTGCGAGCTCCAACTCAACTGAAACGCGTCCCCCAAGGCTCCTTGCATCGGATACTGGAGACTGCAGAATGACAGGCAGTGAGCATTCTCGCGAGTGGCGAACAGGTCCACCCGAGGAGTCCCCCACATCTGAAAGATGTTGTGAACTACCCCCGGATGGAGCCTCCACTCGTGATCGGCAGAGAACTGCCGACTGAGACTGTCTGCACGAACGTTCTGAACTCCGGCCAGATGATTTGCCAACAGACAAATCCGATGGTCCTGAACCCAGGACCAGAGACGCAGAGCCTCTCTGCAGAGACACTGCGACCCTACTCCTCCCTGCTTGTTGATGTACCACATCGCGGTCGTGTTGATCGTCAGGACCTGAACAGACTGACCGCGAAGGGAAGGGAGGAAGGCCTTGAGCGCCAGACGTATCGCCCGCAATTCTAAAAGGTTGATGTGAAGCAACCTTTCCTCCGGAGACCAAAGACCCTTGACCTCCAGGTCTCCCAGATGAGCACCCCACCCGAGAGTGGACGCATCCGATATCACTGTGGCAACCGATGGAGGAATCTGAAAAGGCTTCCCTTGAGACAGATTGCCTTCCACACTCCACCAAGACAGATCCGCTGCAGTTTCTCTGGAGATCTTCACTGACTCCCTGAGATCTCCGTTGTGCTGATACCACTGCCTGGTGAGGCACCACTGGTGCGCCCTCATATGCCAGCGTGCATGGTTGACCAACAGAATGCATGAAGCCATCAGACCGAGCAGGCGAAGGATCTTCAGGACTGGAACGACCGCCCCATTGTAAAACAAAGGAATCATTTCCTGTATGTCGCGAATCCTTTGAGGAGGAGGGAATGCACGACACACAGTAGTGTCCAGTACCGCACCTATGAACAGGTTGCGCTGTGAGGGCACCAGGTGAGACTTGGGCACATTTATCGAAAACCCAACCTGTGCAACAACTGAGTTGTCTCTTGCAGATGATGGAGCACCTTCTACTGCGACTCCGCTTTGATCAGCCAGTCGTCTAGATACGGAAACACATGTATCCCCGTTCTCCTGAGATGAGCTGCCACCACTGCCATCACCTTGGTGAAGACTCGAGGCGCAGTAGTAAGACCAAACGGAAGGACCACAAACTGGTAGTGTTGTGACCCAACCGTAAAACGGAGATACTTTCTGTGCGACTTCAAGATGGGAATATGAAAATCCGCATCTTGCAAGTCGATCAACACCATCCAGTCTTCTTCCAGCAGCGCTTGAAGAACCTGCGCAAGAGTGAGCATCTTGAACTTTTCCTGTTTCAGGTAAAGGTTCAAAATCCTGAGGGCCAGGATTGGCCGAAGCCTGCCATCTTTCTTGGGGATCAGGAAATACCGGGAGTAGCACCCCTGACCCGTTTCCTGCTCTGGAACCACCTCTATCGCACCTTTTCGGAACAAAGCCAGGACTTCTTCCTGCAGGAGAAGCAGGTGGTCCTCCGAACAATAACCCTGGCAAGGAGGGTAATTGGGAGGGAATTCCTGGAAAGGAAGTGTATACCCATTCTCTACAAGATTGAGAACCCAAATATCCGATGTTATTAATTCCCAATCTTGTAGAAAATGTGTAAGCTGACCCCCCACTGGACCCACATGATCCGGAATGGCGGATCTAGGGCTGCTTTGCTGCGTTGAAAGGGGGTTGGGAAGGGGAGGAGGAAGAGGAGGAGGAAGAGGAGGAGGAAGCTTGACGCCCTCTAGGGCGGGATCTTTGCCTGCCCCTGTACGACTTGTACAGCGTATTCTGCTGCTGTTGTGGCTGCTGCTGAGATGGTCTGTAAGAACGAAAGGAAGACCTGCCAAACCCTCTGAAGCGGCTTCCAGTAGTACCTCTGGACTGGAGACCCAAAGATTTTGCAGTGGCCCTACTGTCCTTAAAACGTTCCAAGGCAGCATCAGCCTTCTTACCAAACAATCCTGAGCCATCAAAAGGCAAGTCCATCAAAACAGACTGGACGTCCGCAGAGGACTCTGAAGTTTTAAGCCAGGCAGCCCTCCCAGTGGCCATGGATGAGCCCATGACCCTTGCCACCGAATCAGCAGTGTCCAGACCACTCTGGATTACTTGCCTCGCAGCTGCCTGAGTGTCCGATATTACCTCCTGAAAATCCTTCCTCTGTTCCTCAGGGATTTTCGGAACCAATTGCTTGACAGAATCCATCAAGGCATGAATATACCTCCCCATCAGACAAGTTGCGTTAGTTGATTTAGGCGCCATACTGGCTGAAGAGAAGACTTTCTTAGCAGTTTGATCCTGCTTCCTGGATTCTTTATCTCCAGGAACCTGCGGAAAAGCCCCAGCAGACCTCTTCGAACAGGCAGCCTGAACAACTAAACTCTCAGGTAGGGGGTGTGTTGACAAGAATTCAGGGTCACCCGGAGGAACTCTGTACCTCCTCGCCACTGTCCTAGAAACTGCAGGAGCAGACAAAGGTTTCTTCCATACTTCATAGATGGGCTCAGATAAGGCATCATTGAAGGGTAACATAGGTTCAATAACAGAAGAGGGTGAATGAAGAACCTCAGTTAAAATATTTGGTTTATAATCAGCAGTGGGCAGAGTAATGTTCAATAAACTCGCTGCCTTTTTAATAACGGTGTGATAAGGAACCACATCTTTCGAAGGAACATTTGAAACTGAAGCCAAATCCCACTCAGGGGACAGTTCAAGTCCACTGGCTTCACCCAAGTCCTCAAAAGGATCTTCAGAATCATGTAACTCTCCTTCCTCAGTATCTGTATACTGGTATCTTTCTTCCTCCAGAAGTCTCTGGGCCTCTCTTCGCGATCTTTCCTTCGTGATAGAAGTCGAAGGATTCGCAATCGACTCCGACGGAGTCGAGACCGGCGTCGATCCCGAAGTCGGATGAGGTCGTTTCACTCGAGGTCGAGCAGAATCCTGTCTCGGAGTCGAAGGTATCGGCGTCGATGGAATCGGCGTCGATGGAGTCGGCGTCGTACGCTTCAGCGTCGACGACACAGGAGGTGCCGGAAAATGCCAATGCGGTGGTATAGCCGGCATAAAAGGCATGAAGGGCGCAGGGGCATAAGCCTGGGGAACACCCAAGTTAAAAGCCATAGGACCCGTGGGACCAACATGTGCACCAGACGGGAACATTGCCCTGGAATAGACACCAAACATGGCGTTCAGGAACTGAGAAGGATCCTGACCTGGAGTTGGAAAATCAGGATATGAACCTCTGGGTTGTTCCTGAGGAGGTGGAGTCGATACGACATTGACCTCTTCATCGAGTCCAGGAACCGGGGTCGACGAACCCGCAGGCACCGGAACTTTGACTTCACCAGCCCCCTATTCCTCACCTTCATCCTCCTGAACAAAAGGATTGGATGGAACCGGAGAATGGACCTGCTTCTGAGAATCGGGTGAATTTGGATGTGAAGCCTCACCAACAGTTATGATCTTCCGACTCTGAAACTTCCACTTCCTTACTCAGAAGCTTGACTTGGGACTTCAGTCTTGAACTAGAGTCCTTTTCAGAGTGATGACGTGACTCATGGCTCCTCTTCTTGTGCTTCTTCCTCGAAGATTTCGAAGCGTGAGCCGAAGACGACTCCGAGCGTGACCTCGAACGAGACCTCGACTCCGACCGTCGAGATCGAGACTTCGAAGACTTTTTAACTTTCTTATTTTTAAGTTTTGCCACGAGGAGTTTTGTCTCTCTCTCTCTTAAAGCCTTCGGAGTCATCTTCTTGCAGCAAGGACAATCCTCGACGTCATGGTCGGAACTTAAGCACCAGACACAGCATTCATGAGGATCGGTGATAGACATAGTATTGCCACATTCACCGCAAGCTTTAAATCCAGTTTTCTTCGACGACATTTCGAAGAATATAAAGATAGACACAGTAATAGGATAATAGTAACAAAGTTACTGTAAAGCTACAGTACGATCCCAGAAAACCGTTAGCGTCGATGACGCGGAAAAAAGGGAAATGATGTCATCACGCCGGCGTGGGCCTATTATAGGCGTCGGTGACGTCAGCGGAGTCGCGAGCGGTGCCGTGCCTCTGTGACGTCCGAATCCACGTCGGCGCGAAGCTACAAAAAGAATTTCCGAATGTTGCTGACGCAAGGGGATATTCACAAGGTGAGGAATCCACACGGCAGATGTATCTATCAGAATCTCTCTGCACCCGGCTGCCCTGTGCCGCTGAGGGTGTAACAACTGTACCAACCTGACCCTGGGAGACCCCCCCCCCCCCGAGTCTATGCCCAGAACCTTAACTCTGCCAGTCAAGTACTTACCCAAAAACAGATAACTCACTTTTCTTCCATAGGGTAACATTGACTGGTTTTACTTGGAAATACTTTTAAGTGTGGAGTTTTAAAACTTTTAAATATTCATCTAAAATCAGCCGAATTACGAAAATACTCACTTGTTATCAGGAGGGATGCCAATGCTAGATCTTGGTGCCCAGCACTGACCCGGAAAAGTAATTATAACTGTACTTACTGGTAACTTGACTTTCCTTCCGTAGGATAACATTGCCTGCTTTTTGCTGAAAAAGTGTCGATTTTTGAAACGTACAAATATTTGCTATAAATAGCCTGTCTGACATAAACGCATTCTTTCACGTGTTTACAGGAGATGCATCAGTGCTGGATCCAGGATACAACACAGAGTAAGAAAAAGCAACGATAACACTACTTACCTGCTAAGTGAATTTCCTCCCATAGGATAACATTGGTGATTCTATGTGAAAAAGTTTTGAAGTGTCAACTTTTAAAAAACAATAATATTCCTTTAAAATTACAGCTGTAACCCAAAAACTTTTACTCAACTGTTTACAGGAGATATCCCAGGACTGAATCTACGATCCAGTCCTGTGGTTAGAAAAGTAATCTATTAAGTAATTAATTGCATTTAACTAGAAATTCCCATTGTGCTCAATGTCACATTGTGTTTGAAATTGTGTTTCCTATTGCAACAACTTTAACTATTGTGTTCAAAAGTCTATTGCCTATTTGAAAAGTATTTCACTAAAGTATCTCATTCTGAGAAAGTATATTTTGATACCTATTGTTGGTTCTAAAATAAAACGACTATATATTTTTTATACAAACCATTGGCCTACAGTTGTTCTTGAGTGTGTGAGACCATTTGCTGACTGAGTGTTTATAACAAATGATTTACACTGTCCTCTGATACTGCCTTACTGCTCCACCAAGCTACCACTTTAGAGAGTAAGGTTATATCTAACTTTAGCCTCTGCCAAACCTCTGGGGACTGTGGACTCTGTGCACACTGTACCTTACTTTGGTCCAGTATATATAGAGCCACTTTCTTGCATGCATTTACCGTCACGTTCTGAGAATTAATATTTTGGTAGCATCTACACCGGACAATAAATAATCACTGCTTTCACTGGAAGCAACAAGAACATAGGAGTCCAATTAAGAGCTAATTATAATGAAAGTTTATATTTCCCTTCACAAATAGATCCACTTTATAGACCATGTATAGGCTAGCTTGGAAAGACTTCAAAACCTGCTATTTTGAATAAGCGTTAAAAAACAGTCACACAGATACTCTAGAAACTGTACTTCAAGTGCCTTAAGATATGCAAGTATTAATGAACTACAGTTTATCTGCAATCTTGGAAAACACCAGGTATAGCTAATAATGCGGGACCTTAAATTCCCATCCAGAAACGAGAGCTACTTCCTTTTGGTCATCTTATTTGAATATGGTGTTTGGGGTGTAGTAATTGCTTTAAGCTCCAAGTAGTTGAGAATACTTTTATTAAACAGCTATTGATAATACCCAAAAGTGCATTGATTCTCTTTTGCCATTCTGAAGTGGGTCTGGAACATATTGAGGATAGACATGACCTTGCTCCTTTGTTGCTATGGGCAAAGGTTTGGATCACCCCGGACTGGAGTTCACAAGATCCATTATTCAAGATTGTCTCTCCCTCTCCAACGCTGATAGTATTCCATGGTTTTGATATTGAAAACATGCCTTTTAAGAGCTGGGTGTAATTGTTTTTTGTTTTTTTTCATTATAACGCAAGAATGCCCCTCTAAGCAAAATCTGTGATCACAGCTGCGTATGTTTCATGGTCTAGATCCCATCATCAGCAAGTCCTGAACCAGCAGAGATCAGGGACTTATTTAAATATCAGAGCCCTGACAACCCAATCAGTCCCTTCTTAATTATTGAAATGCGCTCGATTGTGCCACTGAAAATGAACGGCAGGAAGGGTAAAGGCAAACCATATTTTCCAGGATCATTCCTCAAGCTCATTTTCATACAGTAAAGTGAGATTACTAACAAAGTCCATACTGAAATCCTCTCCTTAGTAATTGACAGTAAAAAGCATTTAATGTCTCAGGTGTAGGAGCTACCTAGATAACTCTGCCTCTGCCTATCCCTCTTTGTAAACACAATGTAGAAAACCACTACACAAGATGTTATGTCAAATTCAAATTCCTATTTAGAAGAAACCCCTCTTGGTGAAAAAACTGCTTAGCATTTCCAAGGATGTTGTCAGTGAAATGCTAACCTTATTAGCCCAAAACCAAGCAGCCATGTTCGTAGTATTAGCACAAAGACTTAGGGTATACCATGAATCAAGGATTTGTGGATGCTCTTTCTCAGCTGCATCAGGGCAGTGGCAAGGCGGACTGCTTACCACAAACGGAAGTGAGAGATTAGTGACTTGAGCTGTTGTGTGGCAAAGAGCTCAGCACCAAACAAGCGCAACATACATGGGCTGTGACTTTGCTGTATTTTAATTTCTCAAGTCTCTCTTTTGCTTTGGTAATATTCGCTTTTAAGATTTTCTATATTTCCATGAAAATGTATGCACTAGCTTAACCGTAAATTAACTCATTGTAAAAATATATGTACATTTCTGTTAGAGAAAATGTTATGCTATGAACCAGTCGGATTAAAAGTATGCAGTAAGCATTCAAAGTAGTTTCGCTTTAGAAACTCCCTTCTTTGTTGATAAACCCCAGACCTTATGTTTGTTGCATCTTTAATGTTAGTGTCTTGTGAGCCAGGCGAGAACAACATTAAGATTCCATGAAAGGAAAGTGGTGTTCTTGGTGGGACAACTCGTTTTAGCCCCTCCATTCTTCGCCTGCCCAAGAGAAATTATAAATAATGAATGGTGCTGACTATCCTGCATGTAGGCTCATAATGCTGGTAAATGTACCCTAAAAGAGGTACATGCTAGGCCTGATTTCTGCAGCTCCAGTTAACAGCAGATGATGTCCTGAACTGAAGCATGCAGAGCAGTCTGTTGCTGCAGATACAGTACTGGGCAACACTTTCATTTGACTGTAACATGCCCTGGTAGTTGGCCTGCAAGCCTCCTTGAGAATGAATATGCATTCTTCTGGGAATTTAGGGTAGTTGAATTCTTAGACCTCAGATGCCAAATTACAAGATTAAGTGCCTTGAGGTTTGGGTGTCGTAACTGACCCTGATGCTGTGCAAGTAAGTCAGCATGCTTGAGTAACTTCTTGTGCAGATGACCTGACTATGGAGTGCGAGGTTAGCCTCACTGAATTCGGGACGGATTACAATGAGCCTTATGGGTTCCTGCTTCATTTTTATCACCACATACGTTATCAGTGATAGTGGAGTAAATGCTTAAGCAAATATCCACAGTGAGCTCATCCACAGAAATTTGCCCATTGACTGCAGGTGTGGGTACCTGGAGGGGAGGTTTGGGTTTTTTGTGAATGGCATTTATTGTGAATTCTAATTTGTAGAGAAGCGACATTGCCTACTGACTGTGTGCTAGCACTGTTGTCGGCTGCTGCTCTTTAATCAGCCCGAACAAGTTACTTATCTTCGGTAATGCATTATTTGGTAGAGACGAGATCTAGCCGCAGATATCCTACCTTTGCATTTCTCAGGCATCAGACTGGATCTGAAAGATTTTTCTTCAGGCAATACTCCTGAAAGAGGTGGGTGGCGTCGTCCGGCTTCGTGTGGCGTCGTTAGTGTTATCCACGCTGGAAGTGACATTCACGTCACCTATAAAGGTGCCACCTCGGTGGCATGAAGTTAGTTGACTTTCCACGCAAGAAGCACGGAGCCATGAAGTTCACCGACACAAGGGGTTCTGTGAGAAAGTGCCCTCTTTCTGCACGGTTGCCCCCCCCCCCTTTTTGCTGAATTGCTGATGTGCTTTGACTGAGTGGGCCCTGGGCTCCTGCTAATCAGGTAGCCAGGGCCTATGTTCTTTCCCTAAAACTGCATTGAAGCCTAAACCCAAATGGCATCTCTGGCCACAGGTCAGCCCCTGGTAAATGGTACCAAAGATAACCAGGGCACTGTGACCAGAAAAGGCCTCTAAAGGCTGCAGCACTTATTGTGCCAGCCTTAGAGGTCCTGTACCTTCACACTCACACACTGCCTTTGCAGGCTGCATGTTTTGGTGCAGAACAAAGTGAAGAGTGACATGGCACACATCCCTGTGTGCCATGCCTACAACCCACTGCCCTGGCATAGATCAGTCACCACTCTAGCTTGGTGCACTATACCAGTGGTGAGGGTACAGGAGCATGAGCTCTGAACCCCTACAGTGCCTATGTCCATTCTTAGATATTGTAAGTGCAGTGCTGCCATTAAGAGTATATGGTGCTGGGAGGTTGTCATTATGAACTCCACAGCACCATAATGGATAAACTGAAATGTTTGGTATCAAACTTCTCAGCATAATTGTGAGAAGTTGGCCTGATGTGCAGTGCTCACTATTCTAGTGATCACTATATATCAGTCCAAACAACCCTTATTGATGATTGGTTGTAAGTCAACCTTATAGACCAGCTATCCTAGTAGCATGGATACGAGCAGTCTAAGGCTAAGACTCTAGAGGGCGTGTTAAGCCAGCTGTTTTACCATCACATTACCCCTTGAACACCCAGTGAAAGGACACCACACAAGTTGTTATGAAAATAAACAGTGTATTTATTTATAACAAGACTACCCTGGCTCTTTATGAGACAGGGAGCTAAGCACACAACAAAACTCTTACGAAAATACTTTTAAGTTAGCACGTTACACAAATGCCCGAGGGGCACGAAAAACCATATACGCTAAAAGTGGAATGCGAATTACTAGCAGGTAAGTAACAGTTCTAATAGGCTTTGGAATCGCTAGGACTGGACTAGGGAATCGTTAGATTACTACTAGGAGGCCCAGGGGACTCGGGTGCAGAGTGTGCACTCTCACGCGGGATGCGGGACAAAGTCTATGGAAGCTAGAATTCACAAAGTTAGTGTTCACGGGCGAACCCGACCTGGTAGGGAGAAAACGACAGTGGATCCTGACCCTTGGATAGTGAGGCTATGCTGGGACACCGGAGTGCCGAAGTTACCTAGCCCAGGGGCTGCAGCTGCATAGGTCTGAAAAGACGTCGGGGATCTCGTTGCCGGACCAGGAGCCTGGAAGGAAGAAGTTGCTGGCAGGCGACCAGTGAAGAAAAGTTCGATGGATCCAAGCCTGGATCAAGGAAGAAGAAAACCTGAAAGCAGAGGGGACCAAGTTCTTGAATCACTAGCCAGTGATTAAGTGGGCACCAGGATGGCACCGGGCGAAGTCACCGCAGTCAGGTGAGTGGGCGCTGCTGGGCTCTGCAGTCTCTCGGACCAGGAGGCGTTGTCGGCGACCAGGATGGAGGTGCGAGCTGTCCCACGAAGGATGAAGTCGTCGGCGTCGAAGTTACCCAGGAGTGGGCAACAAGCCTTGGCTAATTCAAGCCCACGCGGTGGACTCAAAATGGCGTCTTGAGTGGACCAGGAGGGTCCGGGGTGCTCCTCTTCTGGAAGGGAGCAAGGGCCAGTCTGGAGCAACCAGACCAGCAGCAGAAATGTCGTCGGGCGTCGTCAGGAAGGCCACAAGCCAACGGGCTAGTAGCCAAACAACGCGGTGAGCAGCAAAAAGCAGAAGGGCCCCACGCAGATCGTGGAGATGCTGGGGGGCTGCTCTTCGGTGCTGGAGCTGCTCAGGGTGGGGGCTTCTCGGACCCCAAAGCACTCACCAGGAATTCACTCGGCGGGCTTGCTGGAAAGAAGTCGTGCAGTCTTGAAGATGGCCGGTCCCTCGAGGTCTCGTCACACCCACGAATCTCAGCGTGACTGATGATGCAGGTAGAGGTCAGAGGTGCCAGGGAAGCCGGTTCTCGTCGAGCTGGGCAGTCGGATTCCGGAGGAAGGACTTGCAGCAGACCGCAGTGTTCTTAGATGGTGCCTGCGGGTGCAGGGTGACTACTCCTTAGTCACAAGGGAGAAATCTTAGGAAGAAGTCTTGAGTTCCTTTCGTGGAAAGTAGTTTCAGGATTCAAAGATGATCTGATTTGGAAGGGGGCCAGTCTCTACCTTTATCCTGTAAAAAGGGGCTGGCACGCGACTAAGTCCTGCCCTATGGGTGGGACTAGGAGGGGGGTGGTTACACCCACTTCCTTGGCGGGCTTTTCCCCAGCACAGGGTCTGGAGTGACCCTGGAACTGGTTCCAGCCAGCCTATGCACAGTGAGCACCGGGGTGCCACGTGCAGTCACCTTCCTCTAAAGCCCTGCCTACCTACAATACACAAAACCCTGTCTGGGACGGTGCTGGCACCGCCCCTGGCAGGAAACCCTTTGTCCTTATCTCCTGCTCTGGGAGGACTCCCAGCAGCAGGAGGGCAGACTTGTGTCTCGGTGGCAGCATCCATTTTGTGGATGCTAAGGCTCTGTCTGACTTTAACCGGGGTTAGGGGTTACATACATGTCGTGTCCCTCTAGAAAGGTGGAATGCTAACCCCGTCGCCAGAATTGGCGAGGGGTTAGTATTCCAATTCGTATGACACCTTACTCGACATGTTTTGATAAAGCGATACCAGAGTTGGCACATAACCGCGAGGATTATAATGCACTTAAGAGTATATGGTATGCGATATCATGGAAACGGCTAAGGGATGGATCCCGAAAGCCGCAGACAGGCTCAGCTCATGCCAGAGCACCATCTCACACGATTCCAAGCACTCTGCCTTCAGGATTGTTAAGGCCTGCCATAGGAGTGACTGATAGGAGATCTATGTGTCCACTTTAGGGTTAGATATAGGTATACTATATCTAAAGCAAAGGGTGATTACACCACCTTGCCCCAGCTGTCAAGCAGCCAGTTGTGTCAGATTTGGATGGCCAGCCAGGGGTGGCATAATACATGCTGCAGCCCCTGGTAGGCCCTGGGTACACCTATGCCCTCGGTACCTAAGGTACACTGTACAGGGACTGATAAGGTGACTCAGTATCCAATTTAGATATGTACCTAAGGTACATGGAATCCATTTTACAGAGAGAGCAGTAGGCCTGGGGCCCTGAATAGCAGGGTCCCAGGTCAACTAAGTCAGAAAACCAGCAAAACACCAGGCAAAAAGTTGGGGGCAACCAAAGTCAGGGATCAACCTTCCTACATAACCCCCCCCCCAAACGAAAGGAGATAAGGCTATCCTTGTCCAGGTAAGCCTATATTGCCTAAGTGGCCATTTAAGGAAGTACCAGCACTGGCATGGTTACCCCCTATGTCATGGTCCACTAAGCAATCCCTCACCCTAAGGGTGTCTGAGGGTCTCCACCATAGGGAATCTCTACCTGTGGTGTGTTTTGTCAAAGAAAAAGGCTGGTGCTGAAATGGAGTACTGAAGTGAGGCTCCACTAATTTTGGGCTCAGCTTCCTCCAATCATTTTCCACCAAAGAGGCCTTTCTTTCCAAGACTGAGTTGTTTTGGGCTCTCAGGGTCAACCTCTGGCTACCTACAGCTGGAGGTTGGGTCCCTCTGTTTGGCTTACTGGAGGGACAGGTCAGGTCTGGGGCCCTCAGGTCCCAAGTTTGGCTGTGCCCAGCAGTGTCCATCTGGGGGAGGTCCCTAACTAATTTTAAGGGGGATCCCTCAGGAGTGTGTTTTATTTTCACTTGGCTAGTACTACTAGCTTCAGTGCCCTTAATCTGTTGATTGGGAGATTCTTTTGGACAGGGGGCCCTTTGGGGTCCAACACTGGCCTCCCTGATCTCTACAGCCCTGGGCTGACTGAGGCAGGGTAGAGAGGGGCAGGTTACCTGCTCCAGACTGGGTCCCACCTTGGAAGGGTCCACTGACATCAGGGGTTCTGCCAGGCTAGGCCTGACTACCTCTGTGGCAGTCTCTTCACAAGGGGTCAGATCAGTTCCCTGAGGAGGCTGATCCTCTCCTAAAGTCTGGTGGGAGGGATATTTCTCTTCCTCCTCAATACTCTCTGTCTGAGTGGAGTGATCCATAGTTTCAGGCTTCACAACACTATCATCTGTCTGAGTTTGAGCTGTGGCCATCACAACTCTCCCAACCTTTTCAGGAGGGGGCTCAGTTTGGGTGTGGGCTGTTACCATGACAGCCTTGACAACCTGTTCTGGGAAGGAAGTTGTCTGAGACTGGGTTGTGACTGGCACAACCCTCCTGACCTGTTCAGGGAGGATATCTTGGACTGGGGCTGTGGCTACCACTGCCCCACTAACCTTACCATGGATGTTTACCATTCTAGAATGGGTTTCTTGCTCTACTTCAGCCCAGGCTGAAAGCTCTAAATCATTCCCCAGTAGGCAATCTACAGGCAAGTTTGGTGACACTGCCACTCTCTTGTGGCCAGTGACACCTCCCCAGCTGAGATTGACCACTGCCATGGGATGATCTCTCTGCACTCCATCAATATTGGTCACCTGGTATGTGGCACCAGGTAAAAGTTGCCTTGAGGGGACTAGACTCTCAGTCACCATAGTGATGCTAGCCCCTGTATCTCTATAGGCCTCAACTTTTATACCATTGATGAGGGGCTCCTGTCTGTACTTGCCCAAAGTGTTGGGACAAGTTGTGAAGTTGGCAAACCCCATGCCAGTCTCACAGACAAGAGTATCTAAGTCAGGGGACCTGGTTAGGCCAGGGTCCCCAGGAACTCCCAAAGTAAATGCACCCAAATTCTTGGGGGCACTCCCACCACCTGGGGGATTACTACTAGTAGTAACAGGAGGTTTGGGAATGTTACTTGGGGTTATGTTTTCCTTATTGTTATTCTTTGGGCAACTGCTGTCAGTTTTTAAATGACCCACCTGTTTACAGGGATAACAATAAGGTTTCTTCTGGTTGTTGGAAGGATTCTGGGACCCACCCCCCTCAGAGGGTTTTTGGGGCCCTGATGTGGTTTGATCTGTAGATTTATTCCCACCCTTCTCTTGAGGCTTGGTTGATTCCTTTTTCTGGTCACCACCTTGGTTCTTGGGCCTAATCCTGGTTCTGACCCATTTGTCTGCCCTCTTACCCAATTCTTGTGGAGAGGTCAGATCAGAGTCTACCAGGTGCTGGTGTAATAACTGGTTCTGACAATTATTTAAGACTTGCTCTCTCATAATTAGATTATACAATCCCTTGAAATCAGTAACCTTACTACCCAGTAGCCAGCCTTCCAGAGCCTTAGTGGCACAATCAACAAAGTCAGACCAGTCCTGAGACTGAGTTTTCTGGGTGTCTCTGAACAGCAACCTGTACTGCTCAGTGGTTAAGCCAAACCCATCAACCAGTGCATTTTTCAGGACCTGGTAATTGTTAGCATCCTCCACTCTTGTAGTGAGGAGCTTATCTCTACCTTTGCCATCAAAGGAGAGCCACAGTATAGCTGCCCACTGACTCTGGGGAATGCACTGCACAGTGCAGGCCCTCTCCAAAGCAGCCATCCATTTCTGGATGTCATCCCCTTGTTTAAAGGGGGGCACTATCTTAGTCAGGTGTTTAGTATCTAAACCCTTCTCTTTTTCTCTTGGGAGATTGCTGCCACCAGTGGGAGCTAGCCCACTCATCTGCTGCTCTCTTGCCAGGGCAAGCTTCTCTTTGGCCAGGGCAATTTCTTCCCTTTCAATCCTCAGTTCAGCTTGTCTCATCCTAGCTTCATGCTCCTTTCTCTGAGGGGAAGTAAATCTCCTCTGTGGAGGATTCCTTCTCCCCTGAGAAGAGGCATTAGAGTGCAGAGATCTATTGGAGTCCCTAGAAAGAGATCTATCTCTCCTAACTCCAAGGTTAGGCCCACTTCGGGTCAGTACTGGGGGGCCCCCAGATCCTAGCCCAAGTAAGTCTAAGTTGGTCCTAGTTAGCCTTCTGACTACCTCAAGACCCTTGTCTACCTCATCCCCAGAGAGTACCTCCTGCTCCTCCTCCTCAACTGCTGAATCAGTGTTGTGGAGATCTGGATCCCCAGAGGTTCCCTCTAAGGCGGGCATGTTCTCATGTAACTGAGAAAGCTTTCTGGCATCATATGTCTCTAAGAGACCTATCAGAAAGGAAGTGGTGGGGTTAGACCCCTGCTTCAGTTTTCTGGAGACACAGATCTGTCTCATCTCATGGAAACTGAGAGCTGCATATCTTGAAGTGACCTGTGGAGGGTCAACACTGACCAGGGGAGTCTCAGTAGAGTCCCCCTGAGTCGACATGCTTTTCTAGTGAGGTGTAAGTGGTGCACTTACCTACACTATATGTTTGCCTACTGATCCCTTGCTAGAGTTGTAGTTTAGGGTGTGCTAGGCCCTAGGAGCTACAACAGCTGGTTCAGTCGAACTCAGAGTATTCTAAGCTAAGTTATATGTACCTTTAGTACTTATGTGATCTTTCACAAGATATTCTTAGGATATGTGTGGTAAAACAACAGCAAGCTCAAATCCCAACCGCTGCTCACCAATGTGAGAAGTTGGCCTGATGTGCAGTGCTCACTATTCTAGTGATCACTATATATCAGTCCAAACAACCCTTATTGATGATTGGTTGTAAGTCAACCTTATAGACCAGCTATCCTAGTAGCATGGATACGAGCAGTCTAAGGCTAAGACTCTAGAGGGCGTGTTAAGCCAGCTGTTTTACCATCACATTACCCCTTGAACACCCAGTGAAAGGACACCACACAAGTTGTTATGAAAATAAACAGTGTATTTATTTATAACAAGACTACCCTGGCTCTTTATGAGACAGGGAGCTAAGCACACAACAAAACTCTTACGAAAATACTTTTAAGTTAGCACGTTACACAAATGCCCGAGGGGCACGAAAAACCATATACGCTAAAAGTGGAATGCGAATTACTAGCAGGTAAGTAACAGTTCTAATAGGCTTTGGAATCGCTAGGACTGGACTAGGGAATCGTTAGATTACTACTAGGAGGCCCAGGGGACTCGGGTGCAGAGTGTGCACTCTCACGCGGGATGCGGGACAAAGTCTATGGAAGCTAGAATTCACAAAGTTAGTGTTCACGGGCGAACCCGACCTGGTAGGGAGAAAACGACAGTGGATCCTGACCCTTGGATAGTGAGGCTATGCTGGGACACCGGAGTGCCGAAGTTACCTAGCCCAGGGGCTGCAGCTGCATAGGTCTGAAAAGACGTCGGGGATCTCGTTGCCGGACCAGGAGCCTGGAAGGAAGAAGTTGCTGGCAGGCGACCAGTGAAGAAAAGTTCGATGGATCCAAGCCTGGATCAAGGAAGAAGAAAACCTGAAAGCAGAGGGGACCAAGTTCTTGAATCACTAGCCAGTGATTAAGTGGGCACCAGGATGGCACCGGGCGAAGTCACCGCAGTCAGGTGAGTGGGCGCTGCTGGGCTCTGCAGTCTCTCGGACCAGGAGGCGTTGTCGGCGACCAGGATGGAGGTGCGAGCTGTCCCACGAAGGATGAAGTCGTCGGCGTCGAAGTTACCCAGGAGTGGGCAACAAGCCTTGGCTAATTCAAGCCCACGCGGTGGACTCAAAATGGCGTCTTGAGTGGACCAGGAGGGTCCGGGGTGCTCCTCTTCTGGAAGGGAGCAAGGGCCAGTCTGGAGCAACCAGACCAGCAGCAGAAATGTCGTCGGGCGTCGTCAGGAAGGCCACAAGCCAACGGGCTAGTAGCCAAACAACGCGGTGAGCAGCAAAAAGCAGAAGGGCCCCACGCAGATCGTGGAGATGCTGGGGGGCTGCTCTTCGGTGCTGGAGCTGCTCAGGGTGGGGGCTTCTCGGACCCCAAAGCACTCACCAGGAATTCACTCGGCGGGCTTGCTGGAAAGAAGTCGTGCAGTCTTGAAGATGGCCGGTCCCTCGAGGTCTCGTCACACCCACGAATCTCAGCGTGACTGATGATGCAGGTAGAGGTCAGAGGTGCCAGGGAAGCCGGTTCTCGTCGAGCTGGGCAGTCGGATTCCGGAGGAAGGACTTGCAGCAGACCGCAGTGTTCTTAGATGGTGCCTGCGGGTGCAGGGTGACTACTCCTTAGTCACAAGGGAGAAATCTTAGGAAGAAGTCTTGAGTTCCTTTCGTGGAAAGTAGTTTCAGGATTCAAAGATGATCTGATTTGGAAGGGGGCCAGTTTCTACCTTTATCCTGTAAAAAGGGGCTGGCACGCGACTAAGTCCTGCCCTATGGGTGGGACTAGGAGGGGGGTGGTTACACCCACTTCCTTGGCGGGCTTTTCCCCAGCACAGGGTCTGGAGTGACCCTGGAACTGGTTCCAGCCAGCCTATGCACAGTGAGCACCGGGGTGCCACGTGCAGTCACCTTCCTCTAAAGCCCTGCCTACCTACAATACACAAAACCCTGTCTGGGACGGTGCTGGCACCGCCCCTGGCAGGAAACCCTTTGTCCTTATCTCCTGCTCTGGGAGGACTCCCAGCAGCAGGAGGGAAGACTTGTGTCTCGGTGGCAGCATCCATTTTGTGGATGCTAAGGCTCTGTCTGACTTTAACCGGGGTTAGGGGTTACATACATGTCGTGTCCCTCTAGAAGGGTGGAATGCTAACCCCGTCGCCAGAATTGGCGAGGGGTTAGTATTCCAATTCGTATGACACCTTACTCGACATGTTTTGATAAAGCGATACCAGAGTTGGCACATAACCGCGAGGATTATAATGCACTTAAGAGTATATGGTATGCGATATCATGGAAACGGCTAAGGGATGGATCCCGAAAGCCGCAGACAGGCTCAGCTCATGCCAGAGCACCATCTCACACGATTCCAAGCACTCTGCCTTCAGGATTGTTAAGGCCTGCCATAGGAGTGACTGATAGGAGATCTATGTGTCCACTTTAGGGTTAGATATAGGTATACTATATCTAAAGCAAAGGGTGATTACACCACCTTGCCCCAGCTGTCAAGCAGCCAGTTGTGTCAGATTTGGATGGCCAGCCAGGGGTGGCATAATACATGCTGCAGCCCCTGGTAGGCCCTGGGTACACCTATGCCCTGGGTACCTAAGGTACACTGTACAGGGACTGATAAGGTGACTCAGTATCCAATTTAGATATGTACCTAAGGTACATGGAATCCATTTTACAGAGAGAGCAGTAGGCCTGGGGCCCTGAATAGCAGGGTCCCAGGTCAACTAAGTCAGAAAACCAGCAAAACACCAGGCAAAAAGTTGGGGGCAACCAAAGTCAGGGATCAACCTTCCTACAATAATAAACCCACACTGATGCCAGTTAATGAAAAATGAACATAGAGAGCATCTTAGAGATGCCCCCTTAAAACTGACCTACCACTAGTGTCCAGGCTGAGGGGCTGCTTTCAGCTGCACCACCAGACATGTTTTTGGACTTCTGGGTCGAGAGCCTGCTGCTCTCGGGGTCCTGAAACAATGCACATCCGGGACCGAGGTGCCAAGCCTCCTCCCACAGGATGGGCAGGGTCCACGAAGGGGAAGCTTCAAAGGCTAACTGCCTTTATGAGCTTCCTCAGGCCAACTGCTGCTTTAAGCAACTGGTCCCCACTGGCTCTGACCCTCACTTTGGGTGGGTGAACCGGTGGGCAAAACAAGTGAGGAAGAGAGGTGTGCCCACCTCTGCCAACTCCACCCCTAAGGTGGGGGAGGCAAGTGAAGCACAACTCAGTCCCCTCCATCTTGCAGATGGGCGGACTCAGCCAACCAGGGAATGGCTTATGCCCCCTCCCCCTGGAGGGTGGCATAATAGGGGGTCTACCCACCCCAGAGTAGGGACACATTGGTCCCAACCTTTTACCAACCTGCAACGCCCCTAAATCTAGTATTTAGGAGCACCCATGAACCTTGCTTCCTCAGACCAGAAGAAACTACAAGAAAAGAAGAAGGACCGAACAGCCGTGCTGAAGCGAACAAGAGGAAAACACCCACTGACTTGGCCCCAGCCCTACAAGCCTGTCTCCACCTCAAACCTGCTCCTGCGAAATCCCGGTGTGTCCTGCAGCCAGCAACCTCGAAAACCCTGGAGAACCTGCCTACCTTCAACCACAAAGACTGTCTCCCCTGAATACCAGATTTGTTCATCTCCAACTCTGGCTCCGGCTGGACACCGCAAATCTGCACCCGCCGTCCACGGCCCAAGCTCGAGTGGGCGAACACCACAAGGAGGTCTCCCCGGCGATCCTGACCCAAGATCCGGCAACCCGAGATCCGGCGACCCCTGACCTGCCTCCAGCCAACGGTGGCAGCCTAAATCCAGAAGGTCCCCCCAACCGCAACCAGGAGCTGGGTAGAAGATCCGACCCTAAAAGACACCCCTGCACACGAAGCCTTGGGTGGGCAAACAGATGGTGCCCAACCAACCCTAAACATCTCAACTTACCTCTCGAAGTGGTGGTCGCCTCCAGAAGACGTATATCCCCGAGCATGTAGTGCCTTTGCAAACCGGAGGTTCCCCAATGCAAACAGGGCACCTGACGTCAAAACAGCACCCTGCACCCGGCAGCCCTAGTGCCGCTGAGGGTGCACCTTTGGGGCTACTTTGTTTCCCCATTTGCCCTGAGTAAAGGTGCAGGAGCTTTGCTCCCACAACCAAGTGGCCTGCTCGTCAGCAGCCACCAACCGGAGACCCCTATCCCCATTGGATAACATTGGGCATCAGCACTCTGCACCCAGCCGCCCTAGTGCTGCTGAGGGGGTAACAAGAGTGCATCCCTGACCCTGGGGGACCCCAGAGTCTACCCCCAGAACCTTAACTCCCCCTCCCGAATACTTACCCTAAAACCGATAACACTATTTTACTCCATAGGATAACATTGCCTGTTTGTCTTGGAAAAGTTTCAAGTGTGGAGTTTAAAAACCTAAAAAAAATCTTTAAAATTGTGCTTTTTAACAAAAACGCTTTTGCTTACCTGTTTTCAGGAAATGTCCCGCTGTAGTATCCAGGTACACTACACAGTGTAAGAAAAGTAATCTAAAAAGTAACTAACCTGGTATTTTACTAAAAAGCCCATTCAAGTCTATATACTGTATTTACAAAGCATTGCATTTCTCTGAAACAATACTGTAAGTAAAAAAAATGCATATACCATTACAATCCAAACTTTTTTACAACTGTATATTCATTGCAAAGTACTTAACACTCACCTGTGCCAGGCTTGCTTGGTTCTAGGAAGGAATATGCTACTTACCAGTATGCATCTGTTCTTGGCATGTAGAGCTGCAGAGTCGTATACTGTGCAATAGATCGCCACCTGGTGTTGGGCTCGGATGATTGCAGGTTGTGGTCTTCTTGGAAGAAGTCTTTGTAGTCACGAGACAGGTGACTCCTCCCTTGGACAATACTGCGTATGGTCATCGACTCCATCCTCAGATTGTTTTTCGCCATGGTGAGAAATGATGGAGTTAGTAGAAGTAAAGATAAAGAAAGGATGTCCAGGCGTGTGCATCTATTTAAGATGATAACTGGAACGGATACAAGTTCCGAGGAGGCGGGAGGGCGTATACGACTCTGCAGCTCTACTAGCGATCGGTACTCCGATCCCCCTGTCCTGGTCCGATCATAGGGCAATACCATTTTATTTCAACATTACTTCCTTTGGTTCTGATCAAACCAATAGGAAAGGATGGGAGAGTAGGAGGAACTATAACAATATATCCAACACTACACTTATCCCCTTCCTGACAGACATCCGTCCCCTTTCTCTGCCTGATGCAAACGAAGCTGCTCTGGGTCTGTCGGTTGCTCTCTCTAACGCTTTGGACACGCTAGCACCCCTTATAAAACATTACTCGGCCAGGAAAAGTCCCTCGTCGCCCTGGTTCCCCGGAACATCTAAGATTACTACAGCAGAAATGTAGACAGAAGGAGAGAGCCTGGTATGCCTGTCCTGACCCCCAGGGGAAAAACCTACATAAGTTAGCCTTGAGAGAATATAAAAGGGCCATAGCTGAAGAAGAAAAAAAAAAAGAACTACTTCAGCAGGATCACCACCTCATTGAAATCATCCAGAGAGCTTTTTAAAATCATCGACACTCTGTCAACACCTAAAGTCACTGATTCAGTCAATGAGTCGTAGGAGCTTTGCGATGATATAGCAAGCTGCTTCCACTCCAAAATCTCTGATATTCATACTTCCCTCAAATCCCTCAATACCGAATTGGATACTAACAGGACACTCTTGCCCCCTCCCCCTTTCCTTCCCATAATGAGACCCTTGAATCTGGCTCCCCTCCCAACCTCTCCAACTTTCCTCAACTGACGCAGGACGAATTAAATAGTCTTCTTGATGCCACTAAATCATGTTCGCCTCTTGACCCTGCCCTCTAAAAATCTTGAAGTAATGCGGAGAGGCGGTCTTTCCCCTCCCTCTTTTGGAGGTTTTGAACAGGGCCATCAATGAGGGGTCTTTTCCAACCCCATGGAAATTGGCAGCTGTTAAGCCTCTTTTAAAGAAGCCTTCCCTAAACCCTGAAGTCTTAAAAAACTTCCGCCCAATATCTCTGCTCCCTGCCCCTGCAAAGATACTGGAGGCCCACCGAAATTCCTATTTGACTATATATCTAGAAAAGATGGGTCTTTTGAATATCTCCCAGCATCGGTTTCGTGCTGCCCACAGCACCGAGTCCCCCCTCACTGTTGTAGTTAACAACATCCGCACTGACGTGGACAGAGAGCAGACAACTCTATTGATGCTGCTTGACCTTACTGCAGCATTTGATACCCTGTCCCCTTCAATCCTGGTAGACAGGCTGAAGGGGATAGGGGTGGGGGGGAAGTGCTTTGAGTCTCCTATCTTCCTTCCTCTGTCAGAGACAGCAAAGGGTCAAGCTCGGTAGCTTTCTATCTCCCTCTCAGGCCGTGCAATGTGGGGTCCCTCAGGGCTCCTCCCTGAGCCCTCTGTTATTCAACGTCTATGTAACCCCACTTGCCGAGGTAATAAGATCTTTTGGGTATCAAATACTGTCCTATGCAGATGATACCCAAATTATCATTTCCACCACCTCACCGACCGAAGAGGCAGCCTCCAAATTTCGAACGTGCATGGAAGCAGTCTCGCAATGGATGGTGCGTAACTACCTAAAGCTCAACGGGGAGAAGACGGAGGTACTAATCTTTGGAGGAAACCATAACATCTGGCAGGAAGATTGGTGGCCCCCCTCTTTGGGAGACTGCGCTCAACCTACCAACTCGGCCAGGAACCTTGGCGTCCTCATAGATTCTGCCCTCTCTTTGGACTTTCAGGTAAACAGAACAATATCCACCTGCTGTAACACCATCCGGATGTCGAAAAAGATCGCCCCCTACCTGTCACCTGACGCCCGCAAGCAGTCAACAGTTGCCCTGGTGTCTTCCAGGCTTGACTATTGCAACGCGCTTTATGGGGGCATAAATAAGAAATCTCTCCATCGCCTCCAGATGGTTCAAAATTCTTCAGCCAGGATGGTCCTAAATCTACCCAGGTTATCATCTGCAACTCAGGCTAGGAAGGATCTCCATTGGCTACCTATACATGCCAGGATTTCCTTCAAGCTGATCTGCCTGGCTCACAGGGCTTTGTTTGGATCTGGTCCTGAAGGTATAAAGACTTTTGTTAATTCCTAATCTCCCAAGAGAACCCTCCGTTCGTCCTCAAGAAATCTGCTTGCCGTGTCCAGATTTAAAAAGGCGAAATGGGGAGGAAGAGCCTTCTCTACACTGGCCCCTAAACTGTGGAACAACCTCCCCCCTGAACTCTCCAGTCAACCCTCCTTGGTGATTTTCCGGAAGCTCCTGAAGACTTGGCTCTTCTCTCAGGCTTATTAATTCATTCTCTTTTTCTTACTTTCATACTCCTTTATGTTTGGAATGTGCCTTGATGCCCTTTGGGTTAAGTTTTGCGCAATATAAATAAACTTTCATTCATTCATTCACATGCCAAGAACAGATGCATACTGGTAAGTAGCATATTCCGTTCGAGGCATATGAGCTGCAGATCGTATACTGTGCACCGATTGTGCCGCAGTGTCTCCCCTAGCGGTGGGCGCTTGTATCCGTTGCAGCATACTGAAATAGTGTTTTAAGGACAGCTTGGCCTACTGCAGCTTGCTGCTTGGCTTGCACATCAACACAATAATGTTTAGTGAAGGGGTGTATTGTAGACCATGTTGCTGCCTTGCATATGTCCTCTAATGGTATGTTTCCTAAGAAAGCCATAGAGGCTCCTAGTTTGCAAGTGGAGTGCGCTCTAGGAAGAACTGTTAGTGTACGTTTTGCTTTTTGATAGCATATTTGAATACACTTTACAATCCATCTGGCAATTCCTCCTTTAGAGATGGGATTGCCTTTGTGTGGGGGAGAGAAAGATACAAATAGTTCTTTTGTCTTTCTGAAGGATTTAGTCCTGTCTGTGTAGTATAGTAGAGCTCTTCTAACATCTAGGGTGTGTAGAGCCCTTTCTGCAACAGAGTCCGGTTTTTGAAAAAACACTGGTAACTCTACCGATTGGTTAAGGTGAAAAGGAGTAATGACTTTTGGCAGGAATTTTGGATTGTGTCTAAGAACCACTTTGTTAGGGTGTATTTGAAAAAATGGTTCTTCTATTGTGAATGCTTGTATTTCACTCACTCTTCTGAGAGAGGTAATGGCAACAAGGAAGGCAGTTTTCCATATTAGGAATTGCAGTTCACACTTGTGTAAAGGCTCAAAAGGGGGACCCATAAGTCTTGTAAGGACCACGTTTAGGTTCCATACTGGTGCAGGTGGTAACCTAGGTGGGATTATTCATTTTAATCCTTCCTTAAAAGCTTTTATTGCAGGTACTCTAAAGAGAGATAGATGCTGTCTATTTTGTAAATAGGCTGCAATTGCTGCTAGATGCAGGCGTATTGAAGAATAAGCCAAATTAGACCTTTGTAGGTGTAAAAGGTAGCAAATAATATTTTGGATAGAAACATCCAGTGGATCAATGTTATTGTTGTTACAGTAAATTGCAAATCTTTTCCACTTAGCAGCATAACATGGTCTGGTAGTGGGTCTTCTAGCTTCTTTAATTACATTCATACAGTCTTGTGGTAGGTTTAAGTAGCCAAACTCTAAGACCTCAGGAGCCAGATCGCCAAATTCAGTTGGTTTGGTTCTGGGTGCCTTATCTCTCCATGGTTGTGTTAACAGGGATGGCGTGAGCCGTAATTTTTGATGTGGAACCAGTGAGAGATCTAGTAGTGTGGTGAACCACGGCTGGCGTGCCCATGTGGGGGCCACTAGTATTAGTTTGAGAGACTGTTGTCTCAGCTTGCGCACTACTAGTGGAATGAGTGGGAGAGGCGGAAAAGCGTACGCAAATCTGCCTGACCAGTTCATCCATATCGCATTTCCCTCCGATCGTGGGTGTGGGAACCTGGCGGCGAAGATTGGGCATTATGCGTTTTCGTGGGTGGCAAACAGATCTATCTGTGGATGCCCCCACCTTTGGAAGAAAGGTTGGAGAACTTGTGGGTGCAGCTCCCATTCGTGAATTTGTTGTGACTGACGACTCAACAGATCTGCTATCTGATTGTGAATTCCTGGAAGGTGTTCTACAGTCAGGTGTATGTTTTGAGGGATGGCCCATCTCCAAATGTTGTGTGCAAGTTGGGACATTTGCAGAGTTTGTGTCCCCCCCTGTTTTTGTACATAATACATGGCTGTCATATTGTCCGTCCGGATTAGAACAGCTTTGTTTTGTTTTGTAATTGTACTTGAAATGTTTTGAGTGCTAAGAAAATTGCTAGCAACTCTAAATGGTTGATGTGGAACTCTGTTTCTGTTGGTTGTTCCATTGCCCCTGTGTGGTATAATGCAAGAGATGGGCTCCCCATCCTGTGAGGGATGCATCTGTCGTGAGCACTATTTGTGGAATAGGGTCTAGGAACGGCCATCCCTTTGTCAAGTTTTTGGTGTTCCACCATTGCAGAGAGGGATAAGTACGGCTGTCCACCAACACCAGGTATGTGAGCTGACCTTGAGCCTGATTCCACTGTTGTGCTAGACATTCTTGTAGTGGGCGCATTTGCAGTCTTGCATGAGGAACTACGAAGATGCAAGACGCCATCATGCCTATTAGTTACATGAACACTGGCTTGAAGAGCGTGTTGGCATTGAAAAAGGGAGACTAAGTTCTGAATGCTTTGGATCCTGGCTTGACTGGGATACGCTAGAGCTGCCGATGTGTCATTGTAGCTCCTAGAAATTGATGAACGTGCGAAGGCTCTAGGTGCGACTTGGTGTAGTTTATCGTAAACCCTAAGTCGTGTAATGTTTGAATCGTTTGTTTTGTGTGTTGTACACACTGGTTGAACGATCTTGCTTTTATGAGCCAGTCGTCGAGGTAAGGGAAGACATGTATCTGTTGTCTTCTGAGATGTGCTGCTACTACTGCTAAGCACTTAGTAAACACTCGTGGTGCTGTTGTGACCCCGAATGGAAGGACTTTGAACTGATAGTGTTGTCCTTGTATGACAAATCTTAGATACTTCCTGTGTGCAGGATGTATAGGAACATGAAAATAGGCTTCCTTTAGGTCTAGTGTTGAAAGAAAATCTCCCTGTTCCAGTAATGGGAGTACTTGTTGTAAAGTGATCATGTGAAAGTGATCTGATTGTATGTAGTGGATGAGGGGCCTGAGGTCGAGAATTGGTCTCAGTGTCCCGTCCTTTTTGGGTATTAAGAAGTACAGGGAGTAGACTCCTGTTCCTTGTTCCTGTAAAGGGACCACTTGAATAGCATCTTTTTCTAGAAGTGCTAGAACTTCCTGTTGAAGCAGAGTTATGTGTTCTGCGGACATTGGACGCTGCCTGGGTGGTATGTTTGGGGGGGGGGGAGGTTGCTGTGAGTTCTAGGCAGTAGCCATGTTGGATAATCTGTCTTACCCACTTGTCTGTTGTGATGGAATTCCAGACAGGTAGGAACTGTGATAATCTGCCCCCCACAGGAGTGGAGTGCTGTAGGGGAGGCAGAGGGAAGTCACTGTTTGGGAGTGGAAGAGGAGCGGTTGTTGTTATTACCTCTACCTCTTCCCTTATTGTTGTTGCCTCTGTATCCTCCTCTAAAGTTACCTTTATTAGAGGAGGTTTGTGTGTGTGTCTTAAAAGATGATGTGGTATCTGTGCCGGTTTGCTTGGAGCCTCCTCTATAAGAGGAGCGGCGAAAAGAACCTCTAGTCTGGGTGGATTGTAATGCATCTTTTCTAGTGTGTTATCTACTTCCGGCCCGAACAATTGGTTCTGGTTGAAGGGCTGGTTCAGGATGGTAGTTTGTACTTCCGGTTTGAAACCTGAAATGCGTAACCATGCATGACGTCTGAGAATAACACTAGTGTTAACTGCTCTGGATGCTGTGTCAGCTACATCCAGTGCGCATTTAATTGAGGCATTAGATATTAATTTACCTTCCTGTAAGAGTTCTGCTGCGTGATCTTTATATTGATCTGGCAGGTGTTCCATTAATTTTTCTAGTTGGTTGTAGCGTGAGAGTAAGGCTTGTGTGTTTGCTATGCGCCATATGTTTTTTGCTTGCACAGCAATCCGTTTCCCCGACGCATTAATAATCTTGGATTCCTTGTCAGGCGGGGGGGGGGGGGGGGGGGGGCTGTGTCACCAGAAGTCTGGGAATTGGCTCTTTTACATGCATTTGACACTACCAAAGAGTCTAGTGGCAGATGTCCCTTAATGTAGACTGGATCAGCTGGTGCTGGTCTATACTTTTTCTCTATTCTGGGATTTAGCACCCTACACCGTACTGGATCTTTAAAAATCTCTGGAGCATGTTTAATGACTCCTTTGATCATGGGTTTTATTTAGGTAGACCTTTGTGACTGTTCAAAAGTGTCTAAAAAGAAATCCTCCTCAATTGCATCAGAGTGCATTGAACCCCCATGGTAAAGTGCAGCTCTGTTTAATAAATGATTAAACCCAATATTATCCTCTGGAGGGGAAGGTTTTGTTGGGTAGTACTGAGGATCAGGGATGTCCGGTGCATTGTTTGGTTGAAAATTATATGCATCTTCATCTTTGGGATATTCTAGATTGACATCCTCATCTAAAGGGTATGTATGTGTTTCTGGTACATTATCCGCCCCACCTAAATCATACTCCTCGTCAGTGTGGTGTGATGATGCAGGAGATTGAGCAGGAGAAGTTATAGGTTCAATATATGGAGTAATAGGAGAGGAAGAAGGTGAAGGAGAGGAAGGGTGCATTGGAGAAGTTGCACAATCCTTTTTGGCAGGAACCACAGGTGGAAGTGGGTTGTCTGCTGGTCGTTTTTTTTTTTATAAGGAATTGCTTCCACATGTCCAGTTTGTGGATTAATATGGACTTTTTTCTGTCTAGGATCCGGTCTGAACAGATCTTCCTCTTCTATAATCTTCCTCGGCGTCGATTTTTTCGGTGCAGATAGGGGTGTTTAGTGTTCTTTGCCTTAGGAGGAGTCATTGAGTCCTGTGGCAATTTTTTCGGTGCCGAAGGTGGTTTAGGCTTGTTCGGAGTCTTTGGTACCGATATCGAAGATTTTGGCGTGGAGACAGGTTTTGCTGGGACTGCTGCGCCGGAATCTATCTTCCCTTCCTTATTTTTGGAACCGGAGGTTTTCGGAGTCGAAGCTTTCGGGCACGGTTCCTGGCTTCGGCACCGATGTGTCTTTTGTTTCAGGTGCCGAAGGGTGTCTGGGCACCGAAGGGCGTTTTGGCTTCGGTGTTAACGATACCTTCGGTGTCGAAGGATGTTTCGGTGCCAATGGAGGAGGTGGAATTGGCACATGTGGTTTTTTTGGCGCCGAGGCACCGGAAGGCGTAGTCTTTTCCTCTGAGCAGAGCCCGAAGGCGGGGCGTCGGAGGGTAAATTTCGGTCTCGACTGGGCCCCATGGGCGGAGTGCTGACCGTTGCCTTTTGTTTGGGTAGTGTTTGTTGTGCAGGGGCAGAGGTACTCACGGGCTGTCGAGATGGAATCGAATTGTCCGAGTCCTCTGCTCCCGATATGATCTGGAGATCAGGCGAGTCTTCCTCGGCGACGAGTGGAGCCTCGTCCTCGGAGATATCTTCGAGTGGATCCTCGTCCTCGGAGATGTCCTCTTCGACGATCTCCTCCTCAAAGATGGCCTCCGGTGCTGCTCGCCTCATCTCGTGTCGACGGACCCTCCGATCCCGAATGGTCTTCTTCAATCGGAAGGAGGCACAGGATGTGCAGGTCGACTCGTCGTGTTCGGGCGAGAGACAGAGGTTGCAAACCTCGTGATGGTCGCTGTGAGGGAATTTTGCTCGACATACCGGGCACCTTTTGAATGGAGTTCTGTCCATGAGGCATAGGCCGTACGGCGCCTATAGGCCCAACGGCCCGCGTTGACGCACTGGGATGTAGCTGGTGATGTCGAAAAGTCTATACGATGTCGAAGAAGTTTATCTAAAGTTTCACGCTTCGAAAATACAGAAAAAGTGTTTTCTAGCCGGAGCGGAAAACTTTCATCCGAACCCAGTGGCGGAAAAAAACAATCTGAGGATGGAGTCGATGACCATGCGCAGTATTGTCCAAGGGAGGAGTCACCTATCTCGTGACTACAAAGACTTCTTCCAAGAAGACAACAACCTGCAATCATCCGAGCCCAACACCAGGTGGCGCTCTATTGCACAGTATACGATCTGCAGCTCATATGCCTCGAACAAAGTAACTAAAAGAATATTTTTATACAAAAACAATTGGTCTGAAGTTCAGTCTTTGAGTGTGTGAAATCATTTGCTGACTGAGTGTGTGCAACAAATGCTTAACACTCTCTTCTGATACTGCCTTACTGCTCGACCACACTACCCCAAATAGAGAGTAAGGTTCTATCTACTTTTACCTCTGCCTACCTTTTGGGTTCCACTGGACAGAGACCTCACTTTGGTATAGTATATACAGAGCCAGCTTCCTACATGTTCAAACTAGGGCGCTGAAAGGATCTGTCCTGACCCTAGAAACTTGTCCGCAAAGCGGGGAGGGTCGGTATGGAATTTGCAACTAGATGGTGTCTCTACCAGATAATGCATTACCGAAGGTAAGTAACTTGTTCATTCGCATGAGACATCTAGCTGCAAATTCCTTACCTTTGAATAGATACCCAAGTATTACCATCCCCGGTGCGGACAAAGTCTAAACTAAAAAGTCCTGCAGGACCGAACGGGCGAAGTGCCTCTTCCTGCGGACTGGACTGTCCAGGCGGTAGTGTTTGGTGAATGTATGCAGAGATGCCCACGCCGCTGCTTGGCAGATGTCCAGGACTGGGACTCCATTTGCTAACGCAGTGGTAGCAGCTTTAGCACTTGTGAAATAAGCATGTAAGCCCTTAAGTGACTGCTTCTTGGCCAGGGTGCAGCATATCTTTATACAGAGAAAAACCAAGTGCAAAATGGTTAGTTTCTGGACCCCTCGACCCTTCTTCGCTCCAACATACCCCACAAAGTGAAGGTCGTCCACTTGGAACTCTTGTGCGGTCAATGTAAAACTACAACCTGCTTTTTGGGTTCAGACGGTGGAGTGGCTCATCTTCTTTTGAAGGATGTGGAACAGTGTAGAAAGTGAGCAAGGTGACGGACTGGCCAACATGGAATGGTGATACCACTTTTGGCAGAAAAGAGGCCCAAGTGCTAAGCAATAATTTGTCTGGAAATATCGCCAGAAAAGGAGGTTTGGATGATCAAGCCTGCAGCTCACTCGCCCTCCGGGCAGATGTTATTTTCACTAGAAAGGCTGTCTTGATGGTGAGTAAAAACTTGAGAAAGCAATTAGGAAAAGGCTCAAAAATACCACACATCAGAAATGTGAGAACCAAATTAAGGTACCACTGAGGCATAATGAAAGAGGAAGGCCTTTAAGGAACCTATTCACAATAGGGGGACTTAAATAAAGAGGGTTGGTTAGGCAGCCGCAAAAAGGCAAATCGAGCAGAAGGTTACCATTGAGAGTACCCAGAGCAGAGCCCTGCTGGGCAAAGGTAAGGATAAAAAGAAGAATATTAGACAGAGAAGCAGAAAGAGGGTCAATAGACTTTTCTGTACAATATAATACAAATTTGTTCTACCGGCAGGCACACACCGTCTTGGTGGAGGGACTCTTGGCTTCCAAAATAACATTGCACTCTATGTGAGGAAGTTCAAAAGTAGTCAACTGTCGCTGCTCAATCTCCAAGCAAGAAGACACAGAGTTGACAGGTTTGGGTGGATGCCCCTCCCCTGTTGCTGTGATAGAAGATCCTCCTGAATAGGCAGCTTGATCAAAGGATCGATGCTCAGTTGGAGAAGCTCTGGATATCAGACTCTCCGTGCCCAGTCTGGAGCCACAAGGATGACTTTGGCCTGGTTGTTCAGGATCTTCTTCAGAACTTTGGGCAGAAGTGGTATGGGTGGAAAGGTGCCTACAGGAGGCCTGAGTTCCACTTGAGATGAAAAGCATCTCTGAGCGACAGGCGACTTGGAAACTCCAGCGAACTAAACTACTAACATTGCGTGTTATCAGCAGAGGCGAATGGATCTAACCAAGGCTCTCCCCTCCCAGATGGAGACACCATTTGTGATCTGCTAGACATCGATGGCTGAGTTTGTCCACTCTGGCGTTCAGAGAGCCCGCCAGGTGTTGAACCACCAGGGATCTGAACTGCTTTTCCAGCCATTTCAAGAGACGTAGGGCCTCTTGGCAAAGGGTCCACGACCCCACCCGCCTTGTTTGTTGGAGTAACACATGGTAGTGATGTTGTCCGTTAACACTTGGATCAGCCTCCCCATGATGGAGAGTAGAAAGGCTTGCAATGCCAGCAGGATCACTTGGAGCTCCAGCATGTTGATATGGAGTCTGGATTCCGCCGGACATCAGAGTCCTCTGATCTCCACCTCTCCCAGATTGTCACCCCATCCCAGAAGTGACATATCTGTCACTACCATGAAACCTGGTTGGCGATGCCAGAGACCCAATCATGGTCTGTTAGCCACCACAGCAGATCTCTTGGAGTACCCTCGAGATCTGAACTATGTTTGAGAGATTCCCCTGATGCTGTGCCCACTGAAATTTCAGGTCCCACTGCAGAGCCGGCAAATGCCATCTGGCATGTGTCACCAGTAGGATGCAGGCCACGAGTCCCAGCAACCTCAGAGTCATTCTCAATGAAATCCAGGATAGAGGCTGAAACATCTGTATAATAGCCTGAATATCCTGGACTTGCTACTTGGGAGGATAAACTGCACTGTGTCCAGAACAACTCCAATCAAAGGGAGTCTGAGAGGGAGTCAAGTGTGACTTCGGCACATTGATCGTGAATCCCAGCGAATGCAGAAGGTTCGCCACAGTCTGGAGGTGGGAGACGAGCTTGCATTCAGCAGCCAATCGTCAAGATAAGGGTACTCTGGAACCCCTGTTCTGCGCAGATGAGCTGCGACCACAGCCATCACCTTGGTGAACACCTGAGGAGTGCTGGTAAGGCCAAAATGTAGCTCGAGCAATTGCAAGTGCTCATGGATTACCAGAAACCGCAGAAAATAGATGGGCAGGCAGGACTGGAATGTAAAAATAAAGATCCTGCAAATCCAATGCTATCATCCAGTCTCTTGGGTCCAGGGCAGACAGTACCTGAGTCAAGGTGAGCATCTTGAACTTCGTAAGGAAAAGGTTGAGGGTTCTTAAGTGTAAGATAGGGCAAAACCTATTCTTCTTCTTCAGTATCAGAAAGTAGCGGGAATAGCAACCACTGCCTACTTCTGATATCTGAACCCTCTCTATGGCTACCTTGGCCAATAGAGGTGTGAATTCCTCGCAGAGCAAGGACAAATGATCCTCCACCAGCCAGTCATGAGTAAGAAGCAAAGGGGGAGTGGAGGATTTGAAGGGAAGGGTGTAGCCCCTTCTAATATTCTGCAGGACCCACCTGTCCAATGTTATGGACTGCAAGTGGTGGAGATGATGACTGATTCTGCCACCAACTGGATGCCCATGGTCTTGCAGGGCAAGATTAGGAGGGCTAAGAAGTTCCAGCTGCAGGGGTATTGGAGGTTGGGGAAGACCTCAGGCCACCTGACTCAAAGGGTTGGTACGAACTACGACCTCGCCCCACACAGCCTGGGCAGCCGGCATGGGGCGGTGGCTGGAGTAGGTGAAAACCCCTTCCGTAGCCACGAAAGGGGTGATCGGAAGAGTGGGGTTGATAGGGAAACTGAGAGGCCCAAGGACCTGGCCGTAGCCCATGAGTCCTTAAAGCACCCCAGCGCAGAGTCTGCCTTATCTCCGACAGTTGCCATCAAAGGGCATGTCCATGAGGGAAGCCTGGACATCCACTTAAAAGTCTGATGTTCTCAGCCAGGCCTGGCATTTAAGAGCAACAGTTGATGAAATCGCACCGCCCAGTGAGTCTGTCATGTCCAAGCCACACATAATGGTGAACTCTGCTGCATCTCCCCCGTACTTAAATGGTTGGAAGAGCACAGACCAGGCCTCCTCTGGGACCTGTGGCGGCACTTGCGCAGTGTGAGAGTAGCAGCGCACTAAGCATGCAGTGTTCACCGACCACAACGCAAGGCTAGTGGAAGAAAAATTTTTCCTTCCCAAGTTATCCAGACTCTTGGATTCCCTGTCCGGGGGTGCGGCAGGGAATGTGCCATGGGTCGTAGAGGCTAGGACCACCAAGCTCTCAGGAGTAGGGTATGAGTGAAGAAGCTCAGGTCCCCAGGCGCAGGACGATGGTGGTGAGCAATTGTCCTGTTCACAGGTACCCCTGTTCTGGGCTTGGACCAGGTTACCAGTGCTTCATTAAAAGGGAGCAAGGATTCTGAAGAGGAAGCTCTCAGCTGTAGCACTTCCATCAAGATGTTTGTCTTGCCTGTCACAGAGGGCAATTCGAGATCCAGGACCTTGGCTGCCCTCCTCACCACCACAAAATAAGATTCTTCCTCCTCCGTAGAAACAGTAGGGGGAGAAAGCATGTCTGAAGATGTGTCTAGACCACTGGCATCTCAGAGTTCTTCACAACAGTCCTTGTCCTGGCGTTCCAACTGGTGCGCCAAAGGGTCCAGTGACCCCACCCTTTCCTCCAGGAGGCCTAGCCCTTCAGAATAGGGCTCATGTACTGACCTAGGACCCATGGGTTCCATGTGCGCCAGAATCTGCATCTATCAAGGTGGTTCCGGCTCAGTGTCAGATTTGTAGATTTATATGGGGTTGATGTCAGCGGCATTGTGAGCCTCTTTGTCAGAACAGGTCACTGTGGCACGACTGGAGCCAGTCCAGATTAGTTATCGGATCCATGGAGGCCTGTTTGAGAAGCAGCCAGAACCATCGGCGTCAAACCCGAAGGGGGCCCCTTTGACCCCAAAGGCTCGCCGGAGGGGTCGAGCCAGTCAAATGTGTAGCGCATGGTCTCGTAAAATTCCTTAATCTGATTGGGGGTCGCTCCGGCTCGCGGAAAGTGTTTGGAGGCGCGAAGTCAGCGCTGGCGACAATTCAGAGGAACTGTGTCTCAAACAACAAAGCTCCTCCGCCTCGCCAGCTGATGGACGAGGGGCAAGTCCAAGCACTCTTCAGCTTCTTGTGCTTCTTAAACTTTTTCTCCAAGTGTCCAGATGACCTTAAGTGGGAGGAAGACAACTTGGGGCTCCTGGAGTGGTTCCACAACTTCCCTCTTGATCAGGACAGAGACCTCCTAGGAGTCGCTTGATGCGGCTTCGTTTTTCGGGCTAATAGCAGCTTCAGGATCACTCCCTCAAAGCCTCAAGTGCCATGGTACAGAAGTCCGAACACCTCTTGGAGTCATGGTCACACTCAAGACACCACAGACACACAAGATGTGGGTATGTAACCGACATGGCGCGATGACAGGTGCCACACAGTTTAAAACCTGTCTTTCTCAAAGACATCACCTCAACACACCAGGAGGAAGAAATTCCTCTAAAAAGACTCAACAAAACGACAACAAAGTTTGTCAAAAAGCAACAGAGTAGAGGATCAATGGATCAGTGCTAACTGACGCGAAAAAACCCCAAAAGTATGTTGTCAGCACCACACAGAGGTGGCGCCTATATACGTGACGCGGACGTCACTTCTGGCAAAAACGAGGCAGACAACGCTAAGCAGAGTCAACTGACGCCACCTACCGGTAAGCTTGAAGAAACAAGCATTTACAATGCAACGGTTTCGCCTTTGGAGAAGTTTACATTGCCAATAGTTTAACCTCTCGCAAATGTGAGAACTATTGTACCCTACGGACGACCTCAGCAGACAGCAATTACTACCACACACACACACACACACACAGACAGACCCAGCCCCACACACCCAGAGCCAGCCACACCCAAAGCCCCCCCCACACACACATACACACTGGAGCAGTCACACACACACACTGGAGCAGTCACACACACCCTGGAGCAGTCACACACACCCTGGAGCAGACACACACACACACACTGGAGCAGTCACACACACACACACACACTGGAGCAGTCACACACACACACACACACACACACACTGGAGCAGTCACATATACACACACACACACACTCTGGAGCAGTCACATACACACGCACATACTCTGGAGCAGTCACATACACACACACCCAGGAGCAGTCACACACACACACCCCCAGGAGCAGTCACACACACACACACCCAGGAGCAGTCACACACACACACACACACACACACACAGGCGAAACCTAAAAACCTCCCTCCCATGCTCATTACTTGATAAACAGTACCACCTCCGCCCTCCTACTTGCATTGACAGAATATCACGATATATTTTTTCATACCATGTTACATGTATCCCCAAGTTTTGGTTCATCCACATGAATCTCGTGAACCTACCAGGCACTTTAAGAGAACGGATTTACACCGGACACCAGGGTTGGGGGGAGATTCATTTCTATTTAAAGGAGTCCGGAGCACCAACCCAGCAGTATTTCTTCCTCCTGTGACCGCCTGTTTACACCCCGAGGCTCGTGCTACGGTGAGAACACAGGGCAGCACATAGTATTAAACCTAGGCAGTGCACACTTCAAAAACGCCAAAATAAGGGACACCGGGCCTTTAAATTCATACCAGTTTCTTGCACATTTCTGTATACAATTCCATACAAGTAAGGCAAGAAAATGCCCACGCATGGGAATTTTGAAGGTCTGGTTTGATTACAAACGCATCTAAGTGCTGCACATAAAAATAACGTTTCAGTAAGACTCGGAAAACAACGAGGGGACCAGGAGATCTGAAAAACAGGCATGTTAAACGTTAATAAAAACAGAATGCACAAGTTCCAATAGCTTTACCATCTAAGACTGGCCAAAAGACAGTCACCCGAGAAATCCCCAGAGAGACCTGCTTCAAAGGAGGATGAAAACACAGCACAGCAGCGAGGGAAGCGGGCAACACTCCCACTGGGGGAGGCAGCCTCTGGAGTAAAAAAAAAGTGAGGACAAATTCAGACGCTATGTTTTCAAGTCGTTTGAAAACTGATACTAAAAGGTCCTGTCGTGCATTTTCTGAGCACCAGAATTTCCCTTAAACCAGCTACCAACACTAGCCTCCCCGTTACAGAAATGTGCTTTGAGGGGAAAAAACGAACAGACAAAACATTTTGCACTGCCCACACATCCGAACACAGAATCAACTTCTTACATTAGAAAGCAAAGAGCACAAAAGGTAAGGCAGTTTTAGACAGCTCCGAGCAACTCTCTCCATAAACGTGAATCAGACTGGAGACCACTGTTTTGTAAGTGTCCAGCAACAACTGGCCGTGGGTGAAAAACTGTCCATTGAATAGGTGCAACCAGTTCGCCGCACATAAACCGCATGTGCTGCTTTAAGACTTCCACCCAAACGAAACCTACAAACTAAAGATGGTCTTAATTAACAAGAATCACCAATTACAAACACATTTCTTAGATTGGAAGTTACCATTAGTTTGTCATTTCCCATGTTCTTGTGTAGTGCTACCCATGTTAGTACACTCCTCCTTTGCATCACCAGAGGTACAGGCGAAAACAAAGACAATGACAGCGGGCGGAAGGGGGGCAAAGACACGGACAGCGGGCGGGAGGGGGGTGAAAAAGACACGGACAGCGGGCGGGAGGGGGGCAAAGACACGGACAGCGGGCGGGAGGGGGGTGAAAAAGACACGGACAGCGGGCGGGAGGGGGGTGAAAAAGACACGGACAGTGGGCGGGAGGGGGGTGAAAAAGACACGGACAGCGGGCAGGAGGGGGGTGAAAAAGACACGGACAGCAGGCTGATTATGTTTTTTTTTTTTTCGATGGTGCAAAATGTTAGCTTTATTTCAGAAATGCTGAAATGTTTGCTGCTTTATGATGCTTGCCATCCCTGAAGATAGCGCAGAGAGGGCCAAGGCAGACTTTGACAGCGCTACTCGAATCTACACCTAAATGTGGGTTTGATTTGAACAAATGCACCGGATAAACCGGTCGAAGCATAGACACAGCTCTTCGTATCCTTCCAGAAAACGCGGCCTCATTTCTACCGTCCCAGCTGCTCACAAAAGCTCCCCCGAAGCAAACAAAAGTGAGGGCAGATTAGGGAAATCTGATGGCGTTGTCTGTCCGGTGGGCCCGCAGACCTCATAAGAAACGGTAAAAGTCCTTTCCAGCCGGAGGATTACACACAATTAGCCCGGGCAGCCTCCAAGTAGATAGGGCAGCTGTCTAGGAGGCAGTAAACCAGTAATTTGGTTAGGGCAATAAGAATTGGCCTCCATTTATTTGGCATAAAACGTGTTAGCCCCAAATTTATTGCGCATTTATCCCTCATCTCTCGACCCACTTATTCCCCAATCAGTCAATTCAATGGGGAATCGCTCCCCAACAAAGGGGGCTCGATGCACAACTGTCGCAGGCTGATTATATGGAGGAGCTGCGGACCTGCGCGGGAGCTCCAAGCGCCCGCCCTGTGAGGCGGGAGAGCCCGGCCCGCCCTCTGCAGGGAGCGGGGGCTGGAGAGGCCGTTGCCGTTTGAAAAAGAGCGGGCTCCCAGCCCGCCTTTGTCATGGGATGGCTCAGCAGCTGCCGCCGGTGCACAGACCACAGTCAAACACACGCACACGCCTCCCTTCCCGGCCCCCACTTGTGACCGCAGCCCGCCTAACCTTCTCGTTTCGTGCCCCCTCCCAATATGAACAGAAGCCTCGGACATGTTTTAATGGAGCCCACACACGTTAACGGCCTCACCGGCACCACCCCGCTGTGTGTGGCCGCCTGCAACACCGTAACACTGTCCACGTCTGGCGCCCAAGGCACCTCCCTTCCCAATATGAACAGGAGCCTCGGACATGTTTTAATGGAGCCAACACCCGTTAACGGCCTCTCCGCGCTGTGTGTGGCCTGTCCGCACCCCAGTAGCACTGTCCACGTCTCGCGCTTAAGGCACCTCCCTTCCCGGCCCCCACTTGTGACCGCGGTTCACCTATCCCCCTCGTTCGGTGCCCCCTCCCAAATCTGAGCAGAAGGCTCCGAAATGTTTTAATGGAGCCAACACGTTAACGGCCTCACCCCGCTGCGTTTGGCCGCCTGCGACCTCATAACACTGCCCACATCTCACGCCCGGCTGGGGCAAGCCTGCAAAATGTGTCCCCCCGCCCCCCTAATTTAAAAATATATATGTATATATTGTTTGAAAAAAGAGCGCGCTCCCTGCCCACATCATTGTCAGGGGCTCCCGATCGGACTCAGCAGCTGCCGCCGGTGCACTGATCACAGTCAAACACACACACTCCTCCCTTCCAGGCCCCCAACTTGTCACCGCGGCCCGCCTAACCCTCGCGTTCGGTGCCCGCTCGGCTGGGGCAAGTCTGCAAAATGTGTCCCATAAAATTAAAATGCTATACGTATATATATATAAAACAAAACAAAAAAAACATTAATATGGTCGGCCTCATGCTAGGCTTTGGGACGTGGCAACATGTATGTGTACGGCCGAGAGCTTGGGCATGCCCTCCCCTACGAAGCTACGGTGCGGGCGCTGCCGCATCTATGAAGCCGCCAGAGTAACACCTCGGCATGGATACGCTCTTTGATGGAGTCTGTGGATGGCCCTGAAAGAGCCTTTGCCAGGCGAAAACAAAGACACGGAGAGCGGGCGGGAGGGGGCGAAAAGAAAGACACGGACGGCGGGTGGGAGGGGGGCAAAGACACGGACAGCGGGCGGGAGGGGGGCAAAGACACGGACAGTGGGCGGGAGGGGGGTGAAAAAGACACGGACAGCAGGCAGGAGGGGGCACAACTTACCTCATGAAGGAGAGAACAAACAAACAAGTCAGGTCCAGGGCCGGCAGCCAATCACAGCGCGGCCCGGGAATGACGTCATGGGGGTGTCCCGCCGGCAGATTCGGGGGCGTGTTTTTCGCGCTCTCCCCTTCCCATTGGCTGGAAGGTAAAATTCCAGCCAATGGGAAGAGGAGTGGGCGGTACTTAAAAAAAGACACAGAAACGCCCCCGAATCGCGTTTTCACGGGAAAGCGTGATTGACAGCCTCTGTCTCCCAATGGCTAGCGTCCATTTATGGAGCTAGCCAATTGGAAACAGAGGCGGTCCAAACATCCCTACTGAAGACAAAAGTTTTTGATCTGGGAGTGGCACTGCGTGCCCCTCGCCAGGTCGAAACCTAGAAACTTATAGATCCAGACTGACGCCTTGCAAATTCAAAGGTAAGAAATCTGCGGGTAGATGTATCTATCAGATGTCTTGCTATGGAAAAATATGAATGGCACTGCAACAGAGGTGTGCTGCAAGCTCCACTAGGCATTGGGAAAAAAACATGTGGCTGTTGTGCCCCTAACATGTACTATTATGAAGTGATAATCCAGTCTACTCACCAAAATCTTGCGTCACTGGTTGCGCACTGGGTGAATGGGAATGTGGAAGTATATGTTCTTAAGACTGAGGGCCACCAGGTAATGCTGAATGCAGAGCAATGGAACGAAACCTTACATAATTGTCATCTGGAAGTGGTCTGACAATGCATTGATTCAATAACCTGAGATTTAGTATTGGCTTGAGAAATATAATTGGCCTAAGTGTGAATTCATTTTTTAGGAATTAGGAAGTAAAGCGAATATACTACCTGTCCTCTTTGGTTCCAGTCCATCAAGGAGGGGGTCTGTCCAAAAGCCAGGTTTTGAGGTTTCTCTCCAATATAGGGAGCGATGTTGTCTGTCTGAGGTGGAGTGGGAGGGCGTTCCAAGCTCTGGCTGCGAGGAAGGAGAAGGAGCGGCATCCCGATCTGGTCTTTCTGGTGCGGGGGACCACGGCATAGGAGAGCTGGGTTGATCGTAGGGTCCTTCGAGTGAGGGTCTTTCTGTGCTCAAAGGGGATTCATTTGAAGGTCTTACATAGGAGGCAGAGGGTGTGGAAGCAGGAGGATGCAACGGAGTTGATCTGGCGGTCCATTTTGAGCTGAAGTCCAGGATGATTCCAAGGTTGCATGTGTAGTCCGTGGGGGTGGGTGGGATTCCGAGGTCGGGGGATGCCTTCCGAGCAGGACGCTGGTGTTTATCACGGTGGATGCAGTATCGGTTGCATTCAGACTATATTGGATGTTCCTGGAGTTAGTTTTCCCTGTTAGTCCCAAATCCTTACCTCCTTTGAGCAGGCTTCTGGAAGGTCTTTGACCAGCTGCAGCTGTTCAAGCCGTTCATAGTCGCACCCGTCATATTTATTTATTTATTTTATTTATTTATTTATTATAACACTTATAAAGCGCGCTGTTACCACTCGGTGTCCTGGCGCTGAAGTGATAGTCCCTAGGGGGAAAGTTTTCAAGACCTAGAGGGAAAAGAGCCATGTTTTTAGGTCCCTTCTGAATGCCAGCAGATTCTCGTTCTGTTTAAGGGAAAGAGGGAGGGAGTTCCATGCCACCTCTGCTCCCCTAAAGAAACTCCTTCCGCCCCAACGCACCTTCCTGATCCGGGTCGTTTTAACCAGCCCTAAACTGGCCGACCTAAGTTGTCTACCTGGTCTGTACCATTGAAAGCGGTCCTGAAGAAACTGAGGGCCAAGACCATGTAATGCCTTAAAGACTATACAGAGGGCCTTGAACAGAATCCGCTTCCGCACCGGGAGCCAGTGCAGCTTCTCCAGCTCCTTGGTGACTGAGGAAAACTTGGGCAGACCCCCAATCAGGCGAGCGGCCGCATTTTGTAGGACCTGAAGTTTGTTGAGCACCCCCTGTTGTGCCTCGAGGAGAAGGCTATTGCAATAGTCAATGCGTGAAAGTACGAGAGCGGTCACCACCGTCTTTCTGCTTCCCTCTGGTAGGAAGGGGAGGACCTTCCTAATAATTTTCAGGGTCCAGTGTATGGAGGAGCTCAGTGCCTTGACTTAGGGTTTGAAGGAGAGTTGGCTGTCGATTATGACACCCAGATTCTTCACCTTCGAGGCCGGGCAAGGTGGTGGTCCCATATCATTAGGCCACCAGCTGGGGCCCCAGAGATTGGTATTTGACCCAAAGATAACCACCTCAGTCTTGGAGGAGTTAAGTTTTAAACAGCTTTTAGCCATCCAGGAACTGACTGCTGACATACATTCCTGAAACCTGCCTGCCACCGCCACATCTGTCACCGGGAGCACCGAGACCACAATCTGGGTGTCGTCCGCGTAAGATGTTAGCTCGAATCCAAAGGATCTGATCACCGGGGCCAGGGATGATACATAGATGTTAAATAAAGTGGGGCTAAGGGAGGATCCCTGCGGGACCCCCCCTGGGAGTTGGAAAGGTCTTGATTCGAACTTCCCCATTGCCACCACTTGTACCCGGTCTGTTAAAAAGGCTTTCAGGAGGTTAAGTGCTTGACCCTGGACCCCGCAGCCCTCCAAACGATCCACCAGCAAAGCATGGTGGACCGTATCGAAGGCCGCCGATAGGTCCAAAAGGATCAGCACTGCCTGGCCACCTTCATCCAGTACCTTCTGGACCTCCTCTGTGGATTTTATAAGAGCGGTCTCGGTACTGTGACCCTCCCTGAACCCATGTTGAGCTAGATCCAGACCCTTGGAGTTACGCAGGAAAGAACAGAGCTGGGAGTTCATAATTTTCTCGACCATTTTAGCTGGTAGTGGCAGCCTGGAGATTGGCCTATAGCTGTTGGGGTCTGTAATGTCAAGGGATGGTTTTTTAAGAAGTGGGTGAATGGAGGCCCGCTTCCATAGTTTAGGGAACTCCCCTCTCTCAAACATTAGATTGTAAATGCTGGCCAAGTGGTCCGCAATAGGAACTGCTGCTAGCTTTGCGATTGCGGTCGGGCAGGGGTCCTGGGGTGAGCCCGATTTAGTGGCCAACAAAAGTTTCAATACCTCATCTGTCCCAACTGGCTCAAAGGCCAAGAATTTAGCTGCCGGTGGTCCAACCGAACTGTTCCTATGGGGCATCTGTAAGAGACTCTGGGCCACCAAAGGTTCAAGAGACGTAAAGATTGAATGAACTTTGCTCAGAAAAAAACTTGCTAGTGATTCGCAAAGTTCTATATTAGGTGGCACAATCACGGATTTGGGAGAAGCCAGACTAGTCACTGTCTCGAAAAGTTCCTTAGAAGAGTTTTTGGCATTCTCAATACGTTCCGTGAAGTAGACACTCTTTGCTTTTCTAATATCGTCTTTGTAGGCCCTTTGACACATTTTTTGTCTCTCTTTGTCAGTCTCAGTATAATTAGCTCGCCAGAGCCGTTCTAATTTTTTGCATACTATTTTGGCCTCTCTAAGCGCATCAGTGTACCAGGGAGCCGATGTAACCCGCCTGGTGGGTCTGCATCTCTTAGGAGGGGCCAACTTGTAACAGGCCTCATTAATCCACTCCGTATACTTGGCGGTGGCTGTGTCTACATCCGCCGGCAGGGCCGGGCCAGAGGCCAGGAGCAACTCCTCCAGAGCCGCCCCGTCGATATTTTTCCACGCCCTACACATCCTACTTGCTTGCCCCTCACCCAAAGACGACTTAATCCGTGGGCTGAGGATGGAAAACAGCACCACTCGATGGTCAGGCCAGGGCAGAGGTTGAGCATTCGAGAATGTCAGATCGGGATTGCTGGAAAATATCCCGTCTAGTGTATGGCCCGCCTGATGGGTTGGCCCTACTACCGACTGAATCAGGCCCCCCGCAGACATCACATCAGCTAAGGCCATAGTGTTGGCATCAGTGGTGTCTTCTAAATTAAAATTAAAATCACCCAGGACGGTATAAGAGTTGGCACACAGGGCTTCCTTTAAGAAGCTACCAACTGTGTCAAGAAAACGGGCCTTCGACCCAGGGGGTCTGTAAAGGAGGCAGCCTTTAAATGTGCAATGGTTGGAGAGATCCAATTTAAACCCCAGGGCCTCACATGCCCTGGAGGTAGCTGGAAAGAAATGTCCCTGAATAGAAGATTGATAAATAATTGCCAGACCTCCACCCCTCTTCCCTGGCCTGTCAAGGACATAGTGGAGGTAATTTGGCGGTGTGGCCTTCACCAAGTCAGGACCAGATGCAGCGTCCGTCCAGGTCTCAGTGATAAAGGCTATATGTGCATTCAAATCGAGAATCAACTCAGCACATTCCACACTATGCCTTACCAACGATCTAACATTAATCAAAATACAGGTAAAAATTTGGTTTCCTCTACTTTCTTTAATCGTCGGGGTGCGAGTATAGGCCTTAATTTTGTCCCCCGTGATGGGAGGAAAGTTCAGACAAAGGGTCCACCGAAGTGTAGATGCACCATTGTGCGACTACACTAACCGCTTCTCTCTTACCAACTGCATCTATGTCTAGATTTTGTTTGTCCAACAGTGTGGTATTAAATGTGTTCCAAGTGAATGCCCTCTCCCAGGCTGTTTGAACAACCAGGCAATCTGGTAGCACATAACTTCTAAGGTATAAGGGATCTTCCAGTACTTCTTTCTACTTCTCCGTCTCAGTATGAAAAACCTTATTTTTTAATGTGTCCTTAAATGTTTTCTGCGGCACACTTAGTCATGCTTTTTAGCATAAGATGAAATATACATGAACATCACATTTTTAAGATCATCTCCTTTAAAAATTTGATTTCCTTCTCCAGCACATGTAGTTTATGCTGTGGTGTCGTTGGGTTGGGAACATTTTAATAGCTGTGTCTTCAAAGAGGATTTCTTCTAAAAATTACATGTCCATGGAATAGTAGTGCCAAGGGTCATCATCATTGTCTATAGAGACAGGCTCTATATGGATGAGAAATGTTTAATACTTGCTCAGGGTCAGAGACCGTGTGCTGCAATGCGTTGGTGATTGACAGCGCACCAGTGACTGACATGGTGATGGAGATCTGGGATCTCTAGACTTATTTTTCCTTGCTATAAGTTAAGAACTGACTTCCTAAGGTATATAGTCTTTTCGAAAGCAAGCTTTCTTTTCTTTGAACATACTTGCCCCACCAGAGTCTGCTTTGGGGGATGTGCAAGTATGTGTCCTGTAACATTATCAATGTAAATGTGGCTTTGTTCAACATAAGGCTTCTCTTGTTATTGTGATGTATAGGCTCAAATAGATGACAAGGCCTGTTTCAAATCTGGCTTCAGCATTGACCTTGGTTCCAAGGCAGTTGCGAGTAGATCTCTGTGCAGAGAAAGGGTCTCTCAGCATCAAGGCCTGACGAGCTAGTGTATAGGCCTTTTGGAGGCAATATATGCCGAGTAGTCTATGGGGTAGTAGTGGGTGCAGACTGACTAGGCCTATTCTGTGCTTCCTCAGGACTCAAGCCAATCCTTGCCACAGAATGGAGATGCCTGCTGAGGTCAAACCCTGGAAGAAGATCCTCTGTCCTGGGACAGGGCTTCACTAAGGGCACTGGAGGTGGTTACTCTCCAAAGTCCAAGTTCATTTTCTGGAATCCACTGTTTGGCCTTCCAGGAAAAAGGATGGCTTCCCTTCTCTCAGTTGGGAGTATGTACCCTTGACACCTTCGATGACTCAGGAGAGATTTGGAACTGCATCTCGTAGTCAGTCCACTAAAATTCCCTCCTGCAACAAATGGACTTCTCGTTTTTAAAAGCCCAATAGGTTAAACAGTTTGATTTCTCATGGTTCCTTGGCAGTTCAGAGTTAAAGACCAATGCTGATATGACTACTGTAGTTTAGTAACAATGGGGTAACCCAGTATCCCTCAGAACTTGTGCAGTTATACAAAAGATACACAATTGGTTCTGTCGGGTGATTATTTCTTCAAACAATTGACTTGATCATTGATCTATTAACAAGAGTGATCAATTACTTTAAACAACACAAACAACGACCATCAACGGTATTTATATGAGCTTTTATAAATTGCATCATTCATAAATACCCAAAATTACTTTTTTCATAAAGCTGTCAAAACAACATATAGTGTGCAAAAGGTGACATTTTGTGCTCAGTGATTCAGCGGTGGTGTCAAATATATACAAAGATTGCGAGAAGGGAGGGGGAATTATACAGGGGTAATGGCCAGAGATACACGTTTTTTTAATAGAGCTGCGGACTGGATGAGTCAGTTTCATCGCAGAATCTTTTAACTGGTCCGTGGGATACTCGTCGACGTTTCAACCCTAGTACTGCACTACTGTCTGGGGCTGTATTAACACATCGGGCCTCCAGAGAGTAGAGAATATAATGTTAAAACGTGTGTTGACACTACCCAAAAGTACCTCTGCCACTATGTGTCATAACGAATTAGGTGTAACACCATTATCTTTTCGTATGCAATTGGCGCAGCATCTGGGTAAAAGAGGAACCAGCCCTGAATGGTGATACAATTTTAGATTGTTTGAAATTGGACTATGCAAAAAAAAAATTCCTTGGCTCTCCTATTTGTAAGATCAATTGGAGAAGCTGGGATTGCAGGATTGCTTTAATAGTCCCAGAAACATATCTGCAATTCCTAAAGCCAAGCTTAAAAGTGACTTTCCTTTTTTTTTTTTTTAAGCATGTAAGAGATAGCCAAGAGATGGCCAAAAAAGGGTTGAAGAGCATTCATTGTTAATTAGCTCCCCACAAATTGAATCTTATCTTTCTTTTTATTTTAACCAAGCAAAAAGGATATATTTGATCAGGTTCAGGATGGGTATTGCTAATTTGCTGGTTTCGTACCCACGTGATGTATATTGTGATGCTAAATTAGACAAGTGTCCATGTAACTCAATTTCTGCACAGAGCACTTTGCATTTTATGTTTTTTTGTTAACGCTATCTTAATCAGAGACGCACTTTTTTAAAACAATTAATATTTTTAAACATTAGAAAGGGTCAACCTGCATTATGCCAACCTACTTCTTTTAAACAATGAATTCACTTTTTCTTATGGTTTATAAGTATATCTTCTCTGCAGTCCGACTCCGTAATATTGTTGGAAAATGAATTCCTGGGTATTTATTAGGTTGATTGAAATTATATCATGTTTATCACTGTTAAACAATGTTTTTATCTGTTCTTTTATGGCTGTCATTAAGCAGAATAAAGATCTTTAACTGACTGACTGACTGAAATCAGAGTTCTTGTCCATATGTATTGTATTTTCAGGGATCACAAGTAAACTTGAAAACCAATCTTTACCTTGAAGAAAAGCAAGAAAACAAGTTACTTACCTGTAACTTTGGTTCCCCAGTATTGGTAACTTTCATAGATTCCCATGCTTTGTATCATTCCCAGTCGTCGGAATGGGAGCCTCGGTAGTATAAAAAACCATAGAAACAAAAGAGAAACTTAGGCCTAGGCCTCATCTCCTTTTGTATCCTATCACCCTCTTTTTGTAAAAAGAGACCAAACTTTTGCCAGGACCAATCAGAGCAGCCTCACCCTCTGGAACCTTCCTGAGAGAGCTCAGAGCCTCAGATTTTCGTAGCCGTTGTGCAAACCGCCACTAACTCTGTAACCAGGCTGAGCTTTCCCCGGGGAGGCGGGCGGGCGCATGGGAATCTATGAAAGTTACCAATACTGGGAAACCAAAGTTACAGGTAAGTAACTTGTTTTCTTGCCCCAGTATTGGAACTTTCATAGATTCCCATGCTTTGTATCAGAGTAGCTAGCAGTAAATTACGAAGAACACATTTTGTACTTACATGGCATCACATAACCATATAAGCAATACATAAAGCATAGCAAAACAAACCAAATGTGCTCACCAGGCTGGAGGGATCGTAGGGAAAGCTCACCTCTCAATGAAAAAGATTCCGCAGGACTGCTTGACCAACAGCCGCGTCGTCTCGTCCTGCAGACTCCAGGCAGTAGTGTTTCGTGAAGGTATGAGTACTGCTCCACGTTGCTGCCCTGCATATGTCCTTAATGGCCACTCCTGAAAAGAGAGCCACTGATGATGCCACTGATCTCGTGGAATGTGCCCTGACTCTGCCATCCAGTGGCTTGCCAGCTTCCTGATGACAGAACTGAATCGCACTGGAGATCCAGCGGGAAATGCCACTCTTTGCCAAAGGCAATCCCTTTCGTGGTGCACTGTAGGACACAAACAACTGAGTCGTCTTCCGAAAAGGACGTGTGCGCTCCAAGTAGAACTTTAAGCATCTCTGAACGTCCAAAGAATGGAGCGTGCGTTCCGCAGGCGTAGAAGGGTGCGGAAAGAAAGATTTCAGAATCAAGGGTTCATTTAAGTGAAACTCCGATGGTACCTTCGGTATAAATTTTGGATTGGTCCGAAGGATAAGAACCTCCTTTTTAAATTGCAAAAATGGATGCACTATGGAGAGTGCTTGAAGCTCACTCACTCGTCTCGCTGATGTGAGAGCCACCAGGAGGGCCAGCTTCCAAGACAAGAACTTTAAGTCTGCTTTGTGCACAGGCTCAAACGGAGCCTTCATGAGTTGCGCCAAGACCAGGTTGAGCTGCCACACTGGTGGAGGAGGACGAACTGGAGGATACATCCGGAATAATCCCTTCAAGAATTGTTTGACAACCCTAGAGGACCATAAGGACGGACCCGAAGAATTGCGTCGATACCTCGATATGGCCGCCAGATGTACCTTTACAGATGAATGTGCCAACCCCGACTTAGCCAGAGATAGTAAGTATGGCAACAATTGATGGGGTTGGGAAGTGTAAGGATGGAGACCTTTACGTTGACACCACAGGCAGAATCTTTTCCATTTCGCCTTGTAAGTCTTATTGGTACTTGGTGCTCGGGCATGAGCTAGGACCTCCCGGCATTCCTGAGAGAGCATTAGATGACCGAACTCTCTGTGTTCAGGAGCCACGCTGTCAAGTGGAGTGATGTCGGATCCGGATGGTAAACCTGCCCCTGATTCCTGGACAACAGGGACGGAATGGGTTGGAAGTGAATCGGAGGAGCTCGGGAGAGCCTCAGAAGCTCGGTGTACCAGAATTGTCTGGGCCATGCTGGAGCAATTAGAATCATCTTGCAGGGCTCCGCCTTCAATTTCCTGAGGACTCGAGGAATGAGGGGAATTGGAGGAAAAGCGTAAAAGAATGCGCTGTACCAAGCCATCGAAAGAGCGTTCCCCAGGGACCCCTGATGGTGAACTTTGCTTGCGTAGAACCGGCATTTGGCGTTCTCCGGTGAAGCAAAGAGGTCGATGGTTGGTGTCCCCCAGACTGAGAACACCCTGTCCAGAATGGTTTGATTCAACTCCCACTCGTGAGTCACCTCCGTCTGTCGACTCAAGGCATCCGCCTTGACATTGAGAGTTCCCGCCAGGTGTTCGGCTTTCAGAGTGATGTTGTTCAGAATCGCAAAATCCCAAATCCGCTGAGCTTCTGCGGACAGAGTCAGCGATTTGGTGCCTCCTTGTTTGTTGACGTAGTGCATGGCCGTCGTATTGTCCGTCCGGACCAGCACTGAATGGTTGCGAACTCTGGGCAGAAAAGCTTGCAAGGCCAACCGAATGGCCGTCAGTTCCAGGAAATTGATATGGCACTGGCGCTGTCCTGGACTCCAGTGGCCACTGACTTGAAGCTCTCGGAGAACTGCACCCCAGCTCTCCAGTGAAGCGTCTGTGGTCAGTACCATGGGTGAAGGTGAACTCCTGAATGTTAGACCCTGGGCGATATTGCTTTTTAGAAGCCACCATTTGCTCGCCTGTCTCATCGCTGCTGTCACCACCACCTTGTCGTTGAATGACCCCTCTGCCTGGCGCCATTGCTTGTCTAGCTCCTCCTGCAGAGGACGCATTCGCAGCCTGCAATGTGGTACCAATGGTATGCAGGATGACATCGACCCAAGAAGGGATTTGTATTGGTGGACAGACAGAAATTGTTTGCGGCAGTACCCTGAGCCATGCATGTCTCCTTAACATGATGCTTGTGTTTGTAGATCTTGCTGCAGTGTCTGCCGCGTCTAGGGCGCACTTTATTGAAGTGTTAGTAATTAACTTCCCTTCTTGTATGAGTTGATCTGCCCTCTTTTGATGTTCTTTAGGGAGATGTGTGATGAGTTTTTCTAACTCATCATAATGCGCTCTGTCATATCTTGCAAGTAGTGCTTGCGTATTAGCTATGCGCCAGCTGTTTGCCGCTTGAGATGCTACTCTCTTGCCAGAGGCATCTATTAGCTTAGACTCTTTGTCAGGAGGTGGAGCTTCTCCTGTAGATAAAGAGTTTGCTCTCTTACGAGCGTTTGTGACCACTAGTGAGTCTAGAGGAATTTGTCCTTTAATGTATATTGGGTCTTTTGGAGCTGCCCTATATTTTTTATCGATTCTTGGGTTCAGTACCCTAGCCCTCACTGGGTCTTTGAATATCTCTGATGTATGACTGAGAAGGCCCTTAAGCATTGGTAGTGTTCCTGATGTCCTTTGTGCAGTAGGTAGTGTTTCTAATAAGAAATCCTCTATTTGAGGTTCTGCGTGTAGTTCTACCTTGTGATATGTTGCTGCTCTATTAATGAGTTGCGCAAACCCAGTATTATCATCAGGAGGTGAGGGTTTTGAAGGATACAATTCAGGGTCGTTATCGTTATCTGACCCTACATTGTACTCTTCCCATGGGTCTGCCTCCTCTGGGATTGTGTCTTCATCATCCCCAGGATGTTCCCCCTCCCCTGTGTCGCTCTCTACATCTGTTGTAGGTGTAGATGGTCGTGTGGGAGGAATATTTGTTCTATTGTGAGGAAGAGGAGAAGATGGTGTGTGTCTAGGTTTTGGAGAATGGGGAGGAGTTGTATTTGTCCCCATTGTTCTCTTCTTCGGATGAGTTTTGTCGTCCGAATGTTCATTCTTCCTCTTTTTAGGTAGTTCTGTGACTACCTTGCCAGTTTTTGGATCAATAAACAGAGTCTTTTGTTTAGGATCGGTCTTGTATTCCTGTGTCGGTACCGCAGTTTTCGGGTCCGAAAGGTGTTTTTTCTTCTGACTGTCCATTTGTATTTTCGGCACCGAGATTTTATTAGGATCCGATGTCTTCGGTATCGAAGATGTCCCCGGTGTCGAGGGTGTTTTCGACGTGGAAACATGTTTCGGTGTCGACATGGACTGCTTCGACTTCGAGCTTTCCTTTACTTGGAGCTTCGGTGTCGATGTGGTCCGTTTATCGGAGCCGCCATGATGGGAGACCGAGTGTTTCGGTTTCGTTGCCGGGCTCGAAGGCGGGGCGTCGGAAACTTTTTTCGGTTGTCTGACCGGGCTCGAAGGCGGGGTCGACACCGTGCGGGGTCTGTTTTTTGGTAAAGGGACGTCGTCACTCACGGTTTGTTGGACGTCGATTTCCTCGACGTCGGACTCGTCCGCTTCAGACCCCGCCTCGTCGGCCTCTTCTTCCTCCTCTTCTGGGTGCTGGTCCTCAAACAGCTCCGGGATTGCCTGTGACTGGATTCTCGATACCTCGTGTCTTCGGGCTCGACGGTTTCTAATCGTCGATTTTGAAGAGAACGCTGCACAGGCCTCACAGTCCCTGGATTCGTGTTCAGGGGACAAGCAGAGGTTGCATACCTCGTGTAGGTCCTTGTGTGGGAACTTAGCACCACACGTTGGACATTTTTTGAATGGAGTCCTTTCCATGGACCCCGGGCTGGACTACGTCGATTTTCTCGTAGTCGTCGTCCTTCGAAACGCGTCGGTATGGAAGTGAAGTCGCGTTCGATAACAATACCGTCGAATTGGAAAGGGTTACGCGCCGAATATAGCCTTCTTTATCGAAGTCGGTCCGGAGCGCTTCGATCCTCATCCGAACCCGATGGCGGAAAAAAACAATCTAAGGATGGAGCCGATGCCCATGCGCACTAACACCAAGAGGAGGAGTCATCTATGACGACAAAGACTTCTCCAGAAGAAAAACAAGTGCAATCATCCGAGCCCAACACCAGATGGCGATCTATTCATAAATGTACCATCTGCAGCCCATATGCCTCGAACAAAGACGTTTTTTCCCACAAGAGGCACAGGCCCTGAACAAGGCCTTCTTCTCCTTGTCAGACATGTTGATCCAGTAGAAACTTGAAGAAATCCAGAAGTAGAATGAAAAGCTGAGCAGAGCTCAGTGGAGACTCCCTAGCACAACGTGCGGTAGAAAAATCTGAGGCTCTGAGCTCTCTCAGGAAGGTTCCAGAGGGTGAGGCTGCTCTGATTGGTCCTGGCAAAAGTTTGGTCTCTTTTTACAAAAAGAGGGTGATAGGATACAAAAGGAGATGAGGCCTAGGCCTAAGTTTCTCTTTTGTTTCTATGGTTTTTTATACTACCGAGGCTCCCATTCCGACGACGGGGAATGATACAAAGCATGGGAATCTATGAAAGTTCCAATACTGGGGCAACTTGCAACATCCAAGTAAAACACTAGATGGAAGGAGTGTGCAAAGCATGTAACCTACTGCAGCATATGTTCTGAAAATTCTAGATACTGGCTGAATTGATGGGAAAAGTCAAATTAGGCCCTAGGGAGAGGAGTTTGCTTAACAAACCAGGTTTTAAGGACTGAATCATCATGCTGCTGCAAAGTTAGAAAGTGACAGAAAAAGAGGAGTGCTAGTGTGTCCTAATCCCCCTTGTTTGAAAGGAACAAGGAAACAAAACTAATGCATGCCAATCATGGTGTTAAACATTGCAGTGACCGAAAATACCTTGGTAATATGAAAGTTTGCTTCTACAGGTGTGAGGAAGTAATGTACTTTGTACTACCAAATAAGGAACCTACAATTACAATAAATCATAGTATGCTGGATTAATTGCTTACTTTGCCCTGGCCAAAATGGGGTGTGAATGGGCACCCCTTCACTGAAAACCAGGAGAAAGGCATGAGTAATCGCAATGTAAACTACATTCAGTGAACCCCATTTTACATTTTTATGGATCTATTTTCCAACAAAAAACAAATCACAAGAAACATAGGATATGTATGTAGGCGGTAGGGAGGACGGTGGCAGTGTCTCCCCGACCCGCTGACGCTTGGTTGGAGAGCAATAGACTTACGCTGCAAATGTGTATTTTACAAGTGATTTTAAAACTGTAAAATTGAATTGTTTTAAATAGTGTTCCTTTCCTAAAACTGTGTATAGTCATTGCTGATTGCTAGTAGCGCTATACGCAGCTATATAAAACTGGTATTTACAATCTTACCTAACCTGTGCTCGATCTCTTGTCCTGCCCGCCCCGGTCCGACGCGGCAACCAGTGCCGTTTGAGCGGAGGGCGGGTCAGGCAGAGCCAGGTCACTTCCGCGAGCACAGAGCGGTTAGCGCTCTAGTCTGCTGCACCTTGGGAGGTATTTAGGCAGCGAGGAGCAGGCGGCATTTGCGGTAGGGAGGACGGTGGCAGTGTCTCCCCGACCCGCTGACGCTTGGTTGGAGAGCAATAGACTTACGCTGCAAATGTGTATTTTACAAGTGATTTTAAAACTGTAAAATTGAATTGTTTTAAATAGTGTTCCTTTCCTAAAACTGTGTATAGTCATTGCTGATTGCTAGTAGCGCTATACGCAGCTATATAAAACTGGTATTTACAATCTTACCTAACCTGTGCTCGATCTCTTGTCCTGCCCGCCCCGGTCCGACGCGGCAACCAGTGCCGTTTGAGCGGAGGGCGGGTCAGGCAGAGCCAGGTCACTTCCGCGAGCACAGAGCGGTTAGCGCTCTAGTCTGCTGCACCTTGGGAGGTATTTAGGCAGCGAGGAGCAGGCGGCATTTGCGGTAGGGAGGACGGTGGCAGTGTCTCCCCGACCCGCTGACGCTTGGTTGGAGAGCAATAGACTTACGCTGCAAATGTGTATTTTACAAGTGATTTTAAAACTGTAAAATTGAATTGTTTTAAATAGTGTTCCTTTCCTAAAACTGTGTATAGTCATTGCTGATTGCTAGTAGCGCTATACGCAGCTATATAAAACTGGTATTTACAATCTTACCTAACCTGTGCTCGATCTCTTGTCCTGCCCGCCCCGGTCCGACGCGGCAACCAGTGCCGTTTGAGCGGAGGGCGGGTCAGGCAGAGCCAGGTCACTTCCGCGAGCACAGAGCGGTTAGCGCTCTAGTCTGCTGCACCTTGGGAGGTATTTAGGCAGCGAGGAGCAGGCGGCATTTGCGGTAGGGAGGACGGTGGCAGTGTCTCCCCGACCCGCTGACGCTTGGTTGGAGAGCAATAGACTTACGCTGCAAATGTGTATTTTACAAGTGATTTTAAAACTGTAAAATTGAATTGTTTTAAATAGTGTTCCTTTCCTAAAACTGTGTATAGTCATTGCTGATTGCTAGTAGCGCTATACGCAGCTATATAAAACTGGTATTTACAATCTTACCTAACCTGTGCTCGATCTCTTGTCCTGCCCGCCCCGGTCCGACGCGGCAACCAGTGCCGTTTGAGCGGAGGGCGGGTCAGGCAGAGCCAGGTCACTTCCGCGAGCACAGAGCGGTTAGCGCTCTAGTCTGCTGCACCTTGGGAGGTATTTAGGCAGCGAGGAGCAGGCGGCATTTGCGGTAGGGAGGACGGTGGCAGTGTCTCCCCGACCCGCTGACGCTTGGTTGGAGAGCAATAGACTTACGCTGCAAATGTGTATTTTACAAGTGATTTTAAAACTGTAAAATTGAATTGTTTTAAATAGTGTTCCTTTCCTAAAACTGTGTATAGTCATTGCTGATTGCTAGTAGCGCTATACGCAGCTATATAAAACTGGTATTTACAATCTTACCTAACCTGTGCTCGATCTCTTGTCCTGCCCGCCCCGGTCCGACGCGGCAACCAGTGCCGTTTGAGCGGAGGGCGGGTCAGGCAGAGCCAGATCACTTCCGCGAGCACAGAGCGGTTAGCGCTCTAGTCTGCTGCACCTTGGGAGGTATTTAGCCCCCTCGTCACAGCAAGCGCGCAGCGGTCGCGCGCAGCGAAGCGCCTGAGACGCGCCAGAGAGAAGCCCGTCTGCGCCCGTCCGCGACAGGACGTGGCTAGGGGCTATGGCATTCCCGACTGGTGATACTACAGGAACCAGGCGGGTCTATCTCTCACACACCTTACGCCACTTACGCCCTAAGCTGTTTTCTACTAACTGTTCCCCATTATCTCATTGCTGCCCTGAGGGCCCTTTTACGTGTAGGTCTTGCCATACACAATTCTTAACGCATAGTGTTTCCCACCAACATGGTTTAGACAACATTGCGACTACTCAGAACTACGGGGATAGCTACCTATTGTGTAATATAAGGTCCTTAGTTAAACATTCAGCAGAGGTGTGGGATCTCATTTCCACTTATAAGCCAGATATATGTTTCTTAACCGAAACATGGCTCAAACCTCACACCACCCCCGCTATTACTCTTGGTATACCAATGGGCTATAAGATTGTCAGACAGGATAGACCTATAAAAACTGGTGGCGGGATAGCAATCGTATTCAAAGACGATATCTCTGTCTCCATCTTGGACCAATGTTGTACCACTGATTTTGAGCTGATGATATTTAGGATTGATTCATCCACTAAATGTAGTAGGAAAGGAGCCTTGGTTTATCGTCCACCGGGCCCTTTGAAAAATATGCCCAAGTTGCTGGTAGAAGCAATTGCATTACATATTAGCACAGATAAAGACTTCCTACTACTGGGGGATTTTAATATTCACAGCGAGGAAGAAAATAATAAGGAGGTACAATCTTTTATGACTGATATCTCTCTTCTGGGACTTAAACAATATAATAGTGGACCCACTCATCAAGCGGGACATACTCTGGACATGATTATTGCCAATTTCCCTGGCATCAAATGCAACACACCCAAACAATATCCTTGGACTGATCATTTTTTGCTTGAGTTTTTTATGCCTATAAGTACTCCGCGACCCACTGTACATGCCCATATTCCATCCAAACGAAGGCAGTGGCATAAAATCACTAATATTACTTTTGAGCGAACATACCGCTCCCCCTCTGTCGTAGGTTCGGAGGACATAAATAGTGCACTTTTGAAGTGGGACCTAGCAATTGGTGACGTTGTAGAACAACTTGCCCCAATAAGGACCTTTAAAACCAGCCCCACTAAGAAACATGAAGTTTGGTATTCAGAAGATTTACGCAGTTTAAAACGCACAGCTAGGAAATTTGAGAAGACATGGAGAACCTCTCATTTGGATGGGGACAAGGTTAACTATAGGATGGCTCTTCAAACCTATCACAAAGCCATACGGTCTGCTCGCAAACATTATATTACAGCTCAGTTAGAGGCTGCTGGTAATGACCCTAAGACCTTGTACCAGATAGTCAACACTTTTATGAAGCCTGTTGCTTGCGAAAGTGCAGACATGGCTTCACAACATCTTTGTGACAGCATATCAAGTTTCTTCTCTGATAAAATTGACGCCATCTACAGGAGAATTGAGACTACAAATATTGATGATAGTAGTCAAGACCATTCTACTGTGATGCACAGATCAGCCACCAAAGTTATAACGTCTCATTCCTTTAATGAATTCCCAGAAATCTCACTGAGTGAGGTCCTAAGTCTAACTATGGAAATAAAAAGTGGAAGTCCGGCAGACCGGCTCCCAGCTAGACTTATGGGTCCACTAGGGAGCATACTGGGTCCTGATGTCCAGAGGCTAGTAAACCTCTCATTGACATCTGGAGTAGTCCCACAATGCTGGAAAAAAGCTCTTGTCAGACCGATCAGGAAGAATTCTTCAATTCCATGGACCAATTTGTCTAATCTTAGACCTATTTCCCTTCTACCATTCTTAGGGAAAATCACTGAAAAGCATTTAAATAAACATCTATCCACCTACTTGGAACAATCTGGCTGCCTCGATCCATCTCAGTCAGGTTTTAGGCCAAAATACAGCACCGAGACGGCCTTGCTGTCGATAACAGACGACCTTCGGCTGTACCAGGACAAAGGTTTTTCTGTGATCCTGGTACTGCTAGATTTATCGGCAGCGTTCGATACTATCTCTCACAACATCCTTATCGAACGCCTGTCTGAGAGTGGAATCGGTGGTATGGCACTGGAATGGATCAGAAGCTTTCTCTCCAACCGCACCCAATCTGTCACCATGGGTGATTTTAGGTCGGAGGAGGTTAACATCACCAAGGGGGTCCCGCAGGGCTCGTGTTTGAGCCCTACCTTGTTCAATATCTATGTGGCCCCTTTGGCAGATGTTACCAGAGCTTACGGATTCCATCCAGTGTCATATGCTGATGATACGCAGCTGCTCTTCCCTTTTAAACATCTTACACCGGAGATAATACAATCTTTCTCCGATGGAATGAAGGCAGTTGCTAGGTGGATGTCCTCCAATTTCCTCCAATGTAACGTTGGAAAAACGGAGGTTATGCTTTTCGGTGATGTAAAGGTCCAATGGTCTCCTGACTGGTGGCCCCCCGATCTGGGACCAGTCCCTGAGCCCAAGGCAGTGATCAAGAATCTGGGGGTCAGATTTGAGCCGGAGCTGACCATGAAACATCATGTCTCCATTACTGTGGGAACATGTTTCCACGTAATAGGTCTCCTCCGGAGGGTTTTTCCTTTCCTCCCTGACCTTCATAGGAGAACTCTGGTTCAGGCTCTGATTATCAGTCGTCTTGATTACTGCAATGGTCTTATGGCAGGAGCTAATGAAGAGGATCTTAACCGCCTACAGGTGGTTCAAAATACAGCTGCAAGGCTGGTGCTTAATGCACCTCCCAGGTCTCCTTCAAGACCTTTACTGCAGACACTACACTGGTTGCCAGTCCGGCAACGAGTGAAGTTTAAGATCGGCTGTATAATCCATAAAGGCCTAAATGACTTGGGACCAGAATATTTGGCAAAAAAATTTGTTCCATACGCTCCTATCCGTACCCTTAGGTCCAGTGAACAGCTTCTGCTAAATATTCCTAAAATTACCAAAGCAAGACAAGGAGGTAGGGCCCTGTCAGTGGTGGGTCCAAGTTTTTGGAACTCCCTCCCGCTTCCTCTAAAACTATGCAGGAACCATCTTGAATTCAGGAAAAGGCTGAAAACCTTTCTGTTCAGCTTATGCTGAACATCTATTCTCGGTTTTCAGATTAGTTCCCTGGTCATAAAGCATATTTTCTGTGGATTTCTGTTTTAGCTCCTCGATTCCTGGTGTCAAAGCGCGGAGATACCCCTTCGGGGGTCTATTCATAGCGCTATACAAACCTATAAATAAATAAATAAATAAATATTCCTATTACTGGAGATGAACAAGTTACTTACCTTCGGTAACGCTTTTTCTGGTAGATACAGTCTCTGCCTGTGGATTCCTCACCTTGTGAATATCCCCCTTGCGTCAGCAACATTCGGAAATTCTTTTCGTAGCTTCGCGCCGACGTGGACGTCATAGAGGCACGGCATCGCTCGCGACTCCGCTGACGTCACCGACGCCCATAATAGGCCCACGCCGGCTTGATGACATCAGTTCCGCCCTTTTTTCCGTGCCTTCGAGGCACACGGACGGACCAATGACAGTAGATATATACATAGTATACACAGTATACAATAGCTAAGGTAAAACACACAGTGCAAAGTAAATATAAGAAAACATTTGAAATAATACATTTTCCTTGACCATAAAATATTTACAACACAGATTCTCTGGTATAGAAGAGCGGACAACGGGGAGGCGGGTGGGTCAGTGAGGAATCCACAGGCATATACTGTATCTACCAGAAAAAGCGTTACCGAAGGTAAGTAACTTGTTCTTCTGATAGATACATCTGCCGTGTGGATTCCTCACCTTGTGAATAGAGTCCCACAGCAGTCCCCACTCCCGGAGGAGGGTGTCCACTCTTCTAGACCAGGAAATCCTGGAGAACAGAGCGTGCAAAGTGACCGTCCCTCCTCACTTCGGAATCCAAGCAGTAATGCTTCGCGAAAGTGTGGAGGGAAGACCAAGTTGCCGCCCTACAAATGTCATCTACAGGAACACCTCTAGCCAATGCGGAGGTTGAAGATTTTGCTCTTGTAGAATGAGCCCTTATACCCTCTGGAGGTTCCTTACTGGCCAAAGAGTAGCAGATCTTTATACAGAGGACGATCCATCTTGACAAAGTTCTTTTATGGACCGCTCTTCCTCTCTTGCAGCCAGCAAACCCAATGAAGAGCTGATCATCCAACCAACAGTCTTTAGATCTGTCCAGGTAAAAGGACACCGCCCTTTTGGGGTCCAGACGGTGTAATCTCTCCTCCTCCTTGGAAGGGTGTGGGGGAGGATAAAAGGTAGGGAGGGTAATGGATTGACCAAGGTGGAAAGGAGTCACCACTTTAGGCAGAAAAGCAGTCCTGGTCCTAAGAACCATTCCATCAGCATGAATGGTCAAGAAAGGGGGCTTGGAACTAAGAGCATGAAGCTCACTTACCCTCCTTGCCGAGGTTATTGCAACGAGGAAAACTGTCTTAAGAGTCAAAAGCCTCATAGGACATTTGTGAAGAGGCTCAAAGGGAGCACCCATCAAAAAGGTCAAGACAAGATTTAAGTCCCATTGAGGCACAATAAAAGGAGAAGGAGGGAACTTATTTGTGAGGCCCTTCAAAAACCTTAAAACCACAGGAGATTTAAAAAGACGGCTGGTCAGGCAAGCAGAGAAATGTCGACAGCGCTGAAAGATAGCCCTTCACTGTGGCAACAGCAAGCCCCTGCTGCGCCAGAGAGAGGGCAAACTGGAGAACATCAGACAAATGGGCTCTCAAAGGGTCAATAGATTTCTCCCCACACCAAGTGACAAATTTTGACCATCTATAAGAATAGATGGACTTAGTGGAGTCACGCCTGGCTGACAAGATGAAATCCACCACGTCAGGTGGGAGAGAAAAGGAAATCAGGTTGCCCCGTTCAATCTCCAGGCATGAAGGTGTAATGACTGGAGGTGGGGGTGTAGAACCTGCCCCTCCATCTGAGAGAGGAGGTCTGTCCTGAGAGGGAGACGGAGCGGCGGGTGAGAGGAGAGGTGGAGAACATCCGTGTACCACACCCTTCTTGGCCAACCCGGGGCGACCATTATGACTTGGGCCCGGTCTTGGCGAACCTTCCTCAGAACCCGAGGGATCAAGGGTATGGTAGGAAACGCGTAAAGGAGTTGATTTCCCCAACTCAACTGAAACGCGTCCCCCAAGGCTCCTTGCATCAGATACTGGAGACTGCAGAACAACGGACAGTGAGCATTCCCGCGAGTGGCAAACCGGTCCGCCCGAGGAGTTCCCCACATCCGAAAGATGTCGAGAACAACCTCTGTATGGAGCCTCCACTCGTGGTCGGCCGAGAACTGACGACGACTGTCCGCTCGCACGTTCAGAACCACGGCCAGATGATTTGCCATCAGACAAATCTGATGGTCCTGAACCCAAGACCAGAGCCGCAGAGCCTCCCTGCAGAGACTCTGCGACCCCACTCCTCCCTGCTTGTTGATGTACCACATCGCGGTCGTGTTGTCCGTGAGGACTTGCACTGACCGACGGCGAAGGGAAGGGGGGAAGGCCTTGAGCTCCAAACGTATCGCCCGCAATTCTAGAAGGTTGATGTGAAGCAACCTTTCCTCTGGAGACCAAAGACCCTTGACCTCCAGATCCCCCAGATGAGCACCCCACCCTAGAGTGGATGCATCCGTTATCACCGTGGCCACCGATGGAGACAGATGGAAAGGCTTCCCTTGTGACAGATTGCCTTCCACGCCCCACCGAGATACATCCGCTGCAGCCTCTCTGGAGATCCTCACTGACTCCTTGAGATCCCCTTGGTGTTGAAACCACTGCCTGCGGAGGCACCACTGGAGCGCCCTCATATGCCAGCATGCATGGTTGACCAACAGAATGCATGAAGCCATCAGACCGAGCAGACGAAGAAACTTCAGTAATGGAACGACCGCTCCATTGAAAAATAAAGGAATCATTTCCTGTATGTCGTGAATCCTTTGAGGAGGAGGGAATGCACAACACAGTTGTGTCCAGTACCGCACCTATGAACAGGTTGTGCTGGGAGGGCACCAGGTGAGACTTGGGTACATTTATCGGAAAACCCAAACGGTACAACAACTGAGTTGTATCCTGCAGATGCTGGAGCACTCTCTCTGATGACTCTGCTTTGATCAGCCAGTCGTCCAAATAGGGGAATACCGGAATCCCCGACTTCCTGAGATGTGCCGCCACTACCGCCATCACCTTGGTGAAGACTCGAGGCGCAGTAGTAAGACCAAACGGAAGGACCGCAAACTGGTAGTGCTGCGATCCCACCGTAAAACGGAGATACTTTCTGTGCGAATTCAGGATTGGGATGTGGAAATACGAATCCTGCAAGTCGTGCGACACCATCCAGTCTTCTTCCAGCAGCGCTTGAAGAACCTGTGCAAGGGTGAGCATCTTGAATTTCTCTTGTTTCAGATAGAGATTCAAGATCCTGAGATCCAGGATTGGACGAAGTCTGCCATCCTTCTTGGGGATCAGGAAATACCGGGAGTAGCATCCCTGACCCCTTTCCTGCTCTGGGACCACCTCTATCGCACCCTTTCTTAACAAAGTCTGTACTTCCTCCTGTAGAAGCAACAGATGTTCCTCCGTGCAAAAACCTTGGCAAGGAGGGTAATTGGGAGGAAATTCCCGAAAGGGAAGGGCATACCCACTTTCTACGAGATTGAGAACCCAAAGATCTGATGTAACCGATTCCCAATCCCGTAGAAAGTAGGTAAGCCGACCCCCCACTGGACCCACATGATCCTGAATGGCGGATCTAGGGCTGCTTTTCTGTGGCTGGGGGGTTGGAGGAGGTGGAGGAGGAAGAGGTTTGACGCCCTCAAAGACGACCCCTTTGCTTCCCCCTGTATGACCTGTACAAGGTGTTCTGCTGCTGCTGCTGTTGTTGCTGCTGCTGACCTTGTCTAAAGTTCCGAAAGGAAGAGCGTCCAAATCCTCTGAACTTTCTGGCCGATGCACCTCTAATTTGAAGGCCCAAAGACCTGGCAGTAGCTCTGCTATCTTTAAACCTTTCGAGGGCTGTATCTGCCTTCTTGCCAAAAAGTCCTTCTCCGTCAAAAGGCAGATCCAAAAGCGCCGCATGAACATCAGTAGAAAAGTCCGAGGACTTTAGCCAAGCCGATCTTCGCGTAGCAACTGCAGTACCCATAATCCGAGCCACAGAATCAGCAGTGTCAAGACCGCTCTGAATTACTTGGCGTGCCGCTGCTTGGGTGTCAGACAACACCTCCTCGAAATCAACCCTGTTCTCCTCAGGGATCATAGGAGCCAAAGCACGCATTGAGTCCTTAAGTGCGTGCACATACCTCCCCATGAGACAAGTGGCATTTGTAGACTTCAAGGCCATACTCGCAGATGAAAAAGTTTTCTTGGCCACCTGATCTTGCTTTTTAGCCTCCTTGTCCCCAGGAACTTGGGGACATGCACTTATAGACTTCTTAGAACACGCAGCCTGAATCACCAGGCTTTCTGGAGAAGGGTGAGATGTTAAGAATGCAGGGTCCTCTGGAGCTACCCTATACCTTCTAGCTACACTCTTGGATACAGCAGGAGCAGAGAGCGGCTTCTTCCACACCTCCATAATGGGCTCAGTTAATGCCTCATTAAATGGAAGTAAAGGCTCCACAGCCGAACTTGGAGAGTGAAGAACTTCTGTTAGAATATTTGACTTAAATTCAACTGTTGGTAATGTCAAATTTAAAAGTCCCGCAGCCTTCCTCATTACCACATGATATGGCTGGACATCCTTTGAAGGAGCATCATGCCCTGAGGGCAATTCCCACTCCGGGGAAAAATCCAGGCCACTGGCATCAGCCAGCTCTTCAAAACAATCTTCCCCCAGCTCACCCTCTTCTAAGTCAGGGCGAGAGTCGGCATAACTTTGTTCCTCCAAGAGACGTTGAGCTTCTCTTCTGGACCTCTCCTTTACACGCCTCGGCACCGGATCCATCAACGACTCCGACGGAGTCGGAACCGACGTCGGTACCGACTTCGAAGGCCCAGATGTATGCTCCTGATGTCTACTCGGAGCAGTCGACTTCAGATGAGCCGGAGACGACCTCGGCGGGGCCGGAAACTGCCACAGCGTCGATGGGGCTGGCATAAATGGCATGAATGGAGCCGGGGCATATGAATGAGGAACACCCAAATTAAATGCCAGAGGACCCATGGGACCCGAAGGTGCACCAGAGGGGTACCACGCCCTTGAGAACACACCATACATAGCGTTCAAGAACGCTGAAGGGTCTTGGCCCGGCGCTGGAAAAGGTGGTTGAACACCCTCAGGCTGACCTCGAGGTGGGATCGAATCCGGCTCAACAAAATGCGCAGATTCTTCAACTTCCACAGGGACTACCTCTTCCTCCTCTCGAGCCGGTGAAGGCGCCGGAGATGGATTGGACTCCGGAGCCGGAGAGGGAACCTACGACTTCGAAGGCGAAGCCTCACCTTCCTGATCCGGAGCCTCCTGCGGCGGGACCACCTTCGAACGAACCCTCCTGGGCGACCTCGTCCTCGTGTCCGACTTCTCACCTGAGTGACGTCGAGACTCATGTCTCCTCTTTCTGTGCTTCTTCCTTGATCTTGAAGCATGGTCCGAAGAAGACTTCGAGGCCGAACCCTCACGAGATCGGGACCTCGACTTCGACTTAGTCTTCCTCGAGCGAGATCTTGATGTCTTCTTACTCTTGTCGGCCTTAAGTCTTGCCACAAGCAGCTTGGTTTCCCTCTCCCGCAGGGCCTTCGGATTCATCTTACGACAAGATGAACATCCATCCACGTCGTGATCGGAGCTTAAGCACCAAATACAGTCCTCGTGCGGATCCGTGATGGACATCATTTTTCCGCACTCCCTGCAGGGCTTGAAACCGGTCTTCTTCGACATCTTATCGAAACAAAAAAGCAGGAAACACAGAGAAACGAAACAAAGTCACAGTATAGCTACTGAGATTCCCGAAACCGTTAGCATCGACGACGCGGAAAAAAGGGAACTGATGTCATCACGCCGGCGTGGGCCTATTATGGGCGTCGGTGACGTCAGTGGAGTCGCGAGCGATGCCGTGCCTCTATGACGTCCAAGTCCATGTCGGCGCGAAGCTACGAAAAGAATTTCCGAATGTTGCTGACGCAAGGGGGATATTCACAAGGTGAGGAATCCACACGGCAGATGTATCTATCAGAACTATCATTCATGTGAAAACCCGAGGCTAATAGTCAACTTACCAGGAAACCCAAAGAGAGTGAAATAAAGTCCTGTCTAGTTACAAATGTATCTACATGCAGTGGTGTGTCTGAGGAAGCTTCTGATTTCTCTTGAAGACCACATTGCTTTACTTAAAAGCTGATGGAGATGAGCATAATGACAAATGTAAATTAGGATGATCTGTTTCACAGTCAGAAGAATAATGTAATGAACTCACTTGTCATCTGGAAGCATGGCGATAAAGAAAGGCTGGCTGTGTTTTGGTGGTAGTGTTGAGCTGTTAGCTTTTTTCTTTCCCTGAAGTGCAACACTGTGACTTTCGTAAATGTCTAAACTCAGAGTGTTAGACAACCGGTGAGAAACAATAAATGGAAGATCTTTGAGCCTCTCTAGCTCACTCATTTGCTCATGTCGAACTTGTAGACGAATCGTATAATCTCCTTTCTCCAGTTTCACAGAGTACTAAAAACAAATATATCAAATCAGGAAACAACATTAAGGTGCAAGTTAACATGCAAGAGTACTGAAAAAAAGTGCAGAATAAATGCATAGGATCTCGCTGGTTTTATTCTTCAAACTGGGTCATACTTTTTTTAAATGAAATCATCCCCTCTAGTACAGCATGAAAGGGAAGTTTAAGCCACTATACTATTTTTTGTTAACTTAGTGGCTACTGTATTTCCCGGGATAATTCTTTCATTTTTCAAAGACTGTCATATAAAACTGGGCAGAAACATATAATGTTAGCCTCAACACAACTGTGCTACCACAGAAGTGTGTGATTCTATATAGCACCCAGACCCTCAGTGCCTTAGTTATTTCCTCCTACAAAGAAACTATAGTGGCAATTGAGAGACAAGTGAGAAAACAACTGGAGAAGAAAATTAAAAGACAACAGTATGCCAGGCACTCTTTGGTTATCCCTGGTGAATACTGGTTTATCAGTATTATTACTAGTCATTGGGTCATATTATAAAGTAAAATTATAACCAAGACTACCTCTCGGTGCTTACCTACCCAAGGTATCTTATATTAGATGGAAAGGCTTAATCTTTAAGACAGCAGAGTTTTGAACCCTAGTAAAGTATGACAGTAATCTGGAACATGCATGCCTTTCCCATCAAATAGGACAACTTAAAATCAAAAAGGTTAGGGCACATAAAAAGAACAAAACACCACTGATGTTCCAACACACTATAGAGAAGAGGTGACCCCAAATATGCTATTAGCGCTAAGTAGTAGTTAAGCAGCAAGTTACTCTTCACAGATGGTTACTCAGTACAGGGCTATGTGAAGTAATGATCAAAACCGTAAACCAATGCCCCTCAAGGTGTGGCTTTCCCTTCGCGTTTGTGAAACACTATGAGGCCTATTCACAAAGGCATTTTAGACGAGTACTTCTGTAGTTTTGTTTTTAAATGCTTTTACGTACCTTTGTGCATTGCCCCAAAATATCTGAAATGGGAATAAAATTTACAAAGAGTAAAAATAGACAGGACTGTGCCCTTTCTGCACGTTTACTAATAGGGATTGGACATTTTGGGGCTAATTCACAAAGGCATGTAAAAGTACATAAGAGTACTCTTGTAGTACTATTTCCAGGACTTAAATGCTGAACCAGGGACCAAGTTGCTGCCTACATACCACATGTCAGGCATAGAATCATTGCCAAGGAGAGTGAAGGAAATTCCTTTCTTTTAGAATATATTGCAAAGGAAATCTTTCTCTAGAGTGCACTAGCCTTATCTATGTGGAAAACAGATCATACTTTAGGAATAAAGTTAGGTAAGCATGTAAAAACCTCTGTGTGTACTTGCAAGTATGCCTGGCATACCACAAATGCCTGGTTTTCACTAACTTTACATAGTGAAGTAGTTTCAGTCAAGAAAGCTACCTTCAATGTGACACGTTTGAGCCAGAATTAATGTATTGTCTCCCAACACAGTTCGAGAATTTTTGGGGGCCAGTCAGCCATTTAGAGTGTTGCTGGTTTGCATGGCAGAATTATTCTGTGCTCTACGGTGAGCAGTTGTGGATCCAGCTTGAACTGTATTGGCATGTCAAGCAATATCATTCAGAACTCTATAAACCAGAATTGTCTGCCCATGCAAAGATTCAGGCGAATGGCAGGAAAAGTGTAGGCACGTTTATTGCAGCATGGAATCAAAAGCCTTTCCTCCTGAGTCCTGGGTAATGTCCATGTCCTGTATTTATTGAAAAAAAGCACGCAAAAGCCAATTACTGCAGCCGAAAGAAAAACCACACGCACAAGCGTGTGGTTAGCTTTCTAAAGCCTTTCAAGAGATCTCGCGCTGCGCAAGCAGTGCTGCGCACTGCAACGCTAGGCACCTAAAAAAAGACTTAAAAATCAATAAAGTTGATTTATCAAAATTGCTTGGTTTGGATTTGGCAACCCAGGATGCAACACCATATGGTGTTTCAAGTCGAACCCAGGGTCTGTCTGCCCTTATACCATAGGACATTAACTCGAAGTGGCATGGAGTTTGCCCCAAAGTTCTTAAAGCAGTAAGAAGTTTCCCCTCTATCATGCCATCTTTCATGCTCCAGGACCCTATTCAGGCCATAATGAGGCAAGCAAACCTGGGAAAAGATCTTTTGAGTTAGGGCTAAAAGTAAGGGATGCCAAGCCCCCTACGTCTGGCGTGAAGCAAGACCTCCCATATGAAAGACTTTAGATCCATCACACAAACAAAATACAAAAAAGCAAATAAAATCAAATGTAAAGAGGCATTAGCCCTGGTAAAAGTTATACTTCATTTGTGCCCACTGCTACCAGGAGTCCAAGGGCAATATATTTCCAGATAAAGAATGCTTTCTTCCATATCTAATTTATGGCTATGTTTTTGGAGTAAGCAAGCCTTTTGGTGCCATTTTCTTGCAACGTGAATGGCGATGGCAAAGAAGAGGTGTAGTAAAGAGGAATAGCTGCAAACCATTTTTGCATTAGACTGCTGAAAGGTGTTTAGCAACTTTAATAAGAGGCATACAAATGTTGGTGCCAAAGGCACTGACGTTTTAGCCCAACAGAATAGTGGTAGATATATTAGTGTTGAAACTTACAAATTTCTATTTTCTGATATATTCCTATTTCATACTCATTGATTTAAACACAATGTACTACTCTCCATTGCTTCACAGTCAGGTTTGTGCTATAATGACAATATACATTGATCAGTATGTTTTTTTTAAAAGTTTAAATATTAAGAAACCGCATATATATATGAAAGTTCAGGTCTCAGAGTTCGAGTTGACCACAAAAAGCATTCAAACAACATTAAAAGATTTTCTACAAATGTTTGCTATGAATAGTTGAGCAGTGTAAAAAAAAAAAACTACTTAAATAACTCATCTTTGGAACCGCATATTTCACAGGCACATTTGCAATCAATAAAACTTCCAACATTAATAATGCACGCAATTTACTGTACCTGGTGTGGATAGGCATCTCCAGAACCCATCTGTCTTTTGTTCTGGTCAAATATTATCCACAGCTGGCTGTCAAATTCAGATTCGTACAACAAGTCACAAAGTAATGGGCAACTAGGGGTTACCTCTCCAATCTTTGGCTGCAATTAGACAAACAAAACAAAGATTTAAAAAAGGACTTTCCTCTCCAAATCATCAATTATAAAGCCAAAGAAGAGAAAAATTATTTGCCAAAATGTACAAACATGCCACAGTAAAAGCCTCTTATTTGGAATGGATCCCCTTGGGCCTTTCGGTTACTCTTGAATATACAGTTCAAAAAGGTTTAACTATATATTAACACATAAAACTAAATTCTGGCTTTATATCACTATCAATTGCCTCCCTATAACAAGAAACGTTACTCAGCTTTTTTTTACTCCTTGGTCCTTTCAATCTTAAACTGGCAATTCAAAGATTGTGGATCAGCATCATTATGTGAGTGGCATGTTAAATATAGGAGAAATGTATGTATACTGGAGCAAATGTAAGAATTCTTCTTGTGACTTAGTCAGTCTTGATCAGTTGAAAAGGATTATGTTACTTATCCTGTAAGCATCTGTTCTTAGCATGTAGTGCTGTCGATTCACATGCTTTGCATACTCCCGCCATCTACTGTTGGGTCCAGATGTTTGTAAATTGTTTTGCTTCTAATAAGTCTTACGAGTTACGAGGAGGGTGAGAATGAAGTATAAGTAAGTGTAAGTAAAGAGATGTCCATGCATATGAAATATAGATTAGAAGTGCAACGACCATAAGTGTCCATGGAGGAGGGTGGATTTGTGTGAATCTACAGCACTACTTGTCAAGAACAGATGCTTACAGGTTAAGTAACATAATCCGTTCGAGGCATGTGTGGTTGTAGATACACATACTTTGCATAGACTGTATAGCAGTACCCTTAAAAAAGCGGTAGCTAACCAGTCGACGTAGCACTTGTTTGGAAAAGTGTATGTAGCACCGCCTGTCCTATATTAGCTTGTTGGCATGCTAAAGCAGCCACACAATAGTGCTTGGTGAATGTGTGTGGTGTAGACCATGTAGCTGCTTTACCAATGTCAGCATTGGGAATGTTGCCTAAGAAAGCCATAGATGCCCCTAATTTACATGTAGAGTGTGATCTAGGGGGCAAAGTCATTTTGACTTTGAGATAGCATGTCTGGATACATTTGATAATCCATCTAGAAATGTCCGATTTTGAAATGGGTTTCCCTTTATGATGGGGAGCAAACACAACAAAAAGTTGTTTTGCGAAAATCTTTTGTCCTGTCAATACAAGGATATGTTAGCCTTCAGACCAGCTAGCTCACAGTGCCACCATTAGCCCCTTAACTCTACCAAGGAGCAAATAGCCTCTAGCAACTATCGAACATGACAACCCTTTATCCTTCAGGGATCCTGCAGTACAAGTTAAGTTACTTACCTTCAGTAACGCTTTTTCTGGTAGATACAGTATCTGCCTGTGGATTCCTCACCTTGTGAATATTCCCTTGCGTCAGCAACATTCGGAAATTCTTTTTGTAGCTTCCCGCCGACGTCACAGAGGCACGGCATCGCTGACGTCACCGACACCATAATAGGCCCACGCCGGCGTGATGACATCAGTTCCGCCCTTTTACCCGTGCCTTCGAGGCACACGGACGGACCGACAACAGTAGATATATACCCAGTATACAATAGTCAAGATAACACACACAGTGTAAAGACAATGCAGTAATTCAAGTAGAATAACATATATACATTAAAACATTGCCATTAACTAAGGTATAGAAGAGTGAACAACGGGGAGGCGGGTGGGCATGTGAGGAATCCACAGGCAGATACTGTATCTACCAGAAAAAGCGTTACCGAAGGTTAAGTAACTTGTTCTTCTGATACATCTGCCAGTGGATTCCTCACCTTGTGTAAGCAGATTCCCACAGCAGTCCCCACTCCCGGAGGAGGGTGTCCACTCTCCTATACCAGAAAATCCTGGAGGACAGAACGCGCAAAGTGGCCGTCCCTCCTCACTTCGGTATCTAAGCAGTAATGCTTCGCGAAAGTGTGGAGGGAGGCCCAAGTTGGCTCTCTACAAATGTCCTCTACAGGTACACCCCTAGACAAAGCAGATGTTGAAGACTTTGCTCTAGTAGAATGAGCCCTTATACCCTCTGGAGGTTCCTTACCCGCCAGGGAGTAGCAGATCTGGATGCATAGTATGATCCATCTTGAAAGTGTGCGCTTGTGCACAGCTTTTCCTTTCTTGCAGCCAGCAAATCCAACAAAGAGCTGATCATCTACTCTGAACTCTCTGGTTCTGTCCAGGTAGAAGCTCACCGCCCTCTTAGGGTCCAAACGGTGAAGTCTCTCTTCCTCCTTGGAAGGGTGAGGGGGAGGATAGAAGGTAGGGAGGGTAATGGACTGCCCTAGATGGAAAGGAGTCACCACCTTAGGTAGAAAAGCAGCCCTGGTCCTAAGAACCATTCGTTCAGAATGAATGGTCAAGAATGGGGGCTTCGAACTAAGAGCTTGAAGCTCACTTACCCTCCTTGCCGAGGTAATAGCAACCAGGAAGACCGTCTTCAAAGACAAAAGTCTCAAGGGACACTTGTGCAAAGGTTCGAAAGGAGAACCCATCAGGAAAGTAAGCACCAGATTCAAGTCCGATTGGAGGCACAATAAAGGGAGTAGGAGGAAATTTATTTGTAAGGCCTTCCAAAAATCTTAAAACCACAGGAGATTTGAATAATGACGGCTGATCCGGCAAACAGAGAAACGCCGACAAAGCCGAAAGATAACCCTTGAATGTGGCAACAGCAAACCCTTGCTGCACCAAAGAAAGAGCAAATTGTAGTACATCAGATAAACGAGCCTTCAATGGGTCAACAGATTTCTCTCCACACCAAGTGACAAATTTAGACCATCTGTATGAATAGATTGATTTGGTGGAGTCACGCCTGGCCGATAGAATGACATCCACCACATCATGTGGGAGAGAAAAGGAATTCAGGTTGCCCCGTTCAATCTCCAGGCATGAAGGTGTAAGGTCTGGAGGTGGGGGTGTAAAACCTGCCCCTCCATCTGAGAGAGGAGATCTGCCCTGAAAGGGAGACGGAGCGGCGGGCACGAGGAGAGGTGGAGAAGATCTGTGTACCACACCCTTCTTGGCCAGTCTGGGGCGATCAATATAACTTGAGCCCGGTCTTGGCGAATCTTCCTCAGAACCCGAGGAATCAAGGGTATGGGAGGAAACTCATAAAGTAGTCGCGAGCCCCAACTCAACTGAAACGCGTCCCCCAAGGCTCCCTGCATCGGATACTGGAGACTGCAGAATGACAGGCAGTGAGCATTCTCGTGAGTGGCAAACAGGTCCACCCGAGGAGTTCCTCACGTCCGAAAAACGTGACAAACTACCTCTGGGTGAAGCCTCCACTCGTGATCGGAGGAGAACTGCCGACTGAGACTGTCTGCACGAACGTTCAGAACTCTGGCCAGATTTGCCATCAGACAAATCTGATGGTCCTGAACCCAGGACCAGAGACACAGATCCTCTCTGCAGAGACACTGCGACCCTACTCCTCCCTGTTTGTTTACATACTACATCACGGTGGTGTTGTCCGTAAGGAATTGATCCGACCGACCGAGAAGGGAAGGGAGAAAGGCCTTGAGTGCCAAACGAATCGCTCGCAATTCCAGAAAGCGGATGTGAAGCAACCTTTCCTCTGGAGACCAAAGACCCTTGACCTCCAGATCCCCCAGATGAGCACCCCACCCTAGAGTGGATGCATCAGTTATCACTGTGGCCACCGATGGAGGCAGTTGAAAGGGCTTTCCCTGAGACAGGTAGCCTTCCACTCCCCACCAAGTCAGATCCGCTGCAGCTTCTCTGGAGATCTGATGGACTCCCCGAGATCTCCGTTGTGTTGATACCACTGCCTGGGGAGGCACCCCTGGAGTGCCCTCATATGCCAGCGTGCATTGTTGACCAACAGAATGCAGGAAGCCATCAGACCGAGCAGACGAAGGACCTTCAGGACTGGAACAACCGCTCCATTGTAAAATAAAGGAATCAACTCCTGTATGTCGCGAATCCTTTGAGGTGGAGGGAATGCACGACACACAGTTGTATCCAGTATCGCACCTATGAACAGGTTGCGCTGGGAGGGCACAAGGTGAGATTTGGGCACATTAATCGAGAAACCCAACCTGTACAACAACTGAGTTGTCACTTGCAGATGATGGAGCACTATCTCTGGAGATTCTGCTTTGATCAGCCAATCGTCCAGATACGGGAATGCCGGAATCCCCGATCTTCTGAGATGTGCTGCCACCACAGCCATCACCTTGGTAAAGACTCCAGGCGCAGTAGTAAGACCAAACGGTAGAACCACAAACTGGTAATGTTGGGATCCTACCGTAAAACTGAGATACTTCTTGTGTGACTGCAGGATAGGGATGTGAAAATATGCATCCTGCAAGTCTATTGACACCATCCAGTCTTCTTCCATCAGCGCCTGAAGAACCTGTGCAAGGGTAAGCATCTTGACCCTCTCCTGTTTTAGGTAAAGGTTCAAAATCCTGAGATCCAGGATTGGACGAAGTCTGCCATCCTTCTTGGGTATCAGGAAATACCGGGAGTGGCATCCCTGACCCCTTTCCTGCACTGGAACCATCTCTATCGCACCCTTTCTTAACAGTGTCTGGACTTCCACCTGCAGGAGTAACAGGTGTTCCTCCGTGCAAAAACCTTGGCAAGGAGGGTAATTCGGAGGGAATTCCCGAAAGGGAAGAGCATACCCATTTTCTACGAGATTGAGAACCCATTTTCTACGAGATTGAGAACCCAATGATCTCATGTAACCGATTCCCAATCCCGTAGAAAATAGGTAAGCTGACCCCCCTACAGGACCCGCATGATCCGGAATGGCGGATCTAGGGCTGCTTTTCTGTGGCTGGGGGGTTGGAAGAGGTGGAGGAGGAGGAGGAGGCTTGCCGTCCTCGAGGACGAGCTCTTTGTTTACCCCTGTATGACTTATACAGCGGATTTTGCGGTTGCTGCTGTTGAACTTAACGGCAGGGACCAAAAGAAGAACGTCCAAAACCTCTATACCTTTTAGTTGATGAACCTCTGGTCTGCAGCCCCAAAGATTTGGCAGTAGCCCTACTGTCCTTAAATCTTTCCAATGCTGCATCAGATTTCTTACCAAATAGTCCAACACCATCAAAGGGTAAATCCAACAACGCAGCCTGAACATCAGCAGAAAAGTCAGATGACTTCAGCCAGGCAGCCCTTCTAGAGGCAACAGCAGTTCCCATGATCCGAGCAACTGAATCAGCAGAGTCTAGCCCACCCTGAATCACTTGGCGAGCAGCCGCCTGTGCACCGGCCAATACCTCATTAAAATCCTTCGTGCTGTCCTCAGGAATTTTAGGAGCCAACAGTCGTAATGAATTCATCAGGGCATGTATATATCTCCCCAAAAGACAAGTGGCATTGGTCAATTTTAAAGCCATACTTGCTGAAGAGAAAGACTTCTTCGCAGTCTGATCCTGCTTCTTGGATTCCTTATCCCCAGGCACTTGAGGGAATGCACCCACAGTCTTTTTTGAACAGGCTGCCTGAATAACCAGACTTTCAGGCAAAGAATGCGAGGATAAAAATTCAGGATCCCCATGTGCAACTCTATACCTCCTTGCAACACTTTTAACCACTGCAGGAGCTGTAAGAGGCTTGCTCCAAACCTCCAAAATAGGTTCAGTTAATGCTTCATTAAAGGGAAGCAACGGTTCAAAAACAGAACTTGGGGAATGGAGGACCTCAGTCAAGAGATTGGATTTATATTCCACTGTAGGCAAAGTTACATTTAAAAGTTCCGCAGCCTTCCTCATGACCATGTGGTATGGCGTAACGTCCTTTGAAGGAGCACCAGACACAGATGACAGCTCCCATTCAGGTGAAAGCTCCAAACCACTAGCTTCTCCTAGATCTTCAAAACAGTCCTCCTGAAGCTCACCTTCCTCCATCTCAGCCTCAGCTTCTCTATATCTTTGCTCCTCTATAAGGCGCTGAGCATCCCTTCTGGATCTCTTTCACCAGCTGCGCCGTTGGATCCGTGAACGACTCCGACGAAGCTAGTATCGACGTCGAAATCGCACCCGAAGGCCCAGGGCGCTGTTCTCGAGGTCGAATCGGAGCCGGCGACGGCGGTATCGGCGTCGACGACCTCAGTGGCGCCGAGTAATGCCAAGGCGGCGTCGGAGCCGGCATAAATGGAGCTGGAGAATAGGAGTGGGGAACTCCTAAATTATACGCCAGAGGACCCATGGGACCCGAAGGTGCACCAGAGGTGTACAATGCCCTGGAATAGACTCCATACATAGCGTTTAAAAACGAAGTAGGGTCTTGACCTGGAGCTGGGAATGGTGGGTAAGAACCCACAGACTGACCCTTCAGAGGTTCCGGATTTACCTCCTCTTCCACAGGTGATGTGTCAGACATCGAGCCCTAATTCAAAGGGACCTCTTCATCCTCTCGAGCCGGAGACGGCGCCTGGGATGGATTCGAAACCAGAGATTGAACCTGCGACTTCAAAGGCGAAGCCTCACCTTCTGGATCCAAGACCTCTTGTGATGGAGACACTACATCCTTTCCATGTCTCCTCTTAGGCGACTTCGGTCTCGAGTCCGAATCCTTACCGGAGTGATGCCGAGATTCATGCCTTCGCTTCTTATGCTTCTTCGATTTCGAAGCATGTTCGGATGACGACCTCGAAGGCGACGCCGTGCGGGATCTTGACCTCGACCTCGCCCTTCTTGAACGCGTTCTCGAAGTCTTCTCGTCTTTTCTTCCTCTCAACTTTGCCATCAGAAGTTTAGTTTCCCTCCCTCGAAGTGCCTTCGGGTTCATCTTCTTACACAAAGAACAGCCTTCGACATCATGGTCCGAACTCAGGCACCAGATACAATCCTCATGCGGGTCCGTGATCGACATCATTTTTGCCACACTCTCCACATGGCTTGAACCCGGTCTTCTTAGTCGACGTCTTCAGCGAGACAAAGAAGCAAGAAAACAGAGAAAACAGCAACAAAGTTACTAACAGCTACAGAGATTCCCCAAAACCGTTAGCGTCGACGACGTGGAAAAAAGGGAACTGATGTCATTATGCCGGCGTTGGCCTATTATGGGTCGGTGATGTCAGCGGAGTCGCGCGCGATGCTGTGCCTCTGTGACGCCGTCCACGTCGGCGCGAAGCTACAAAAAGAATTTCCGAATGTTGCTGACGCAAGGGGATATTCACAAGATGAGGAATCACAAGGTGAGGAATCCACTGGCAGATGTATCGATCAGAAAACAGTGTACTACCTCTCTCAATTACTCGTGCTCACTTGGTCACAGGGAAGTGCACAGAATTAACGATGAGGACGTTTTCAATAAACATTTATTGAACCACAGTCATTCTATTATAAAAATACGTGTGCTGTGACAACCATTAGACAGAAACAGATATATACGATTGCAAGCACTGAGAGTAAATAAACTGTAGAATTCTACCATTGAGCTAAAACAGTGACTATATGCAGATATATAGATACATGGCAATAATCATGAGTACTCCTTAAATGCTACCCCTATCAGAGTGTACCTAAATGCTCCTAGCATGTATGTAAGGTGTAAAGCCAAGAAACCCCCTGGAGAGAGCCAATCCCATTTCCTGATGGGAGAGAACGAAGGACCCTGTCTCGGTCTTGAGTTGGACACCCCACAAGGGATGTCAGACCACTGCGTGCTGGAGGTTTTGCATGCAGGAACCTCAGCGTCTTCTGTCAGCATGGAAGCTTCTCCTCTGGTTGCCCAGTGAAGATGTGGTTCTTTTATATCCTAAACGTAGCCTTAGAGGTTCTACCTAGCTGTGAAATGGTACTGTGGGTCTGTTGTTCAAGAATGACAATAGCGGTGACTTCTGTACAGAGTTATTATACAGAAGATGGTAATCCTGCTGTGCATGTCCTAGACCGGGGATTAAGATATGATACTAAGAATCTTCATGCATAATAAATGAGGCTAGTTTTCGAAGAAAACCACACGACATGTATTCGCCACATAACTAGGTAAAAGATCAGCGCCAGAACCGTTATGTAGAGTAAGGTAGGACAAATGTAGGTAAAAGGTCGTGCAGCTACCTAGGACTATATCAGGGTACCTTGGGCCTCATAACAGCTCTTTTAACGTCTAGTAGAGGAAGAGTTCTTTCTGCTACAGAATCTGGTTGAGGAAAGAAAACAGGCAGCTCAGCAGATTAGTTAATGTGGAAAGGGGGATAGGTACGAAACACCACCCTAATTCCTATGAAGTTGGAAGAAAGGGTCTTCTAAACTTAGTGCCTGAAGCTCACCAACACGCCTTAGTGAGGTGACAGCAATTAAGAAAGCAACCGTCCAAGAAAGATATTAGAGGGGGCAATTGTGTAATAGTTCAAATGGTGGACCCATAAGTCGTGTTAGAACAATATTGGGATTTCACGCAGATGCAGGTGAGTCCCTTGGTGGTATCACTCTTTTAGTGCCCTCCTTGAAAGCCATAATAACTGGCACTCTTGAAGAAACGACCCCCAAAGACCCCTCCTCAAGGAAGGGTGGAGTCAGCGGTGCAGGGCTCACCTAAAATCTCCGGGTTCACCTGAACCTCTCAAGGACCCGTAATTACCAAATCAGAGACGCGGGACACCAGCTGAAGGGAGGACGACGTTTATTTCAGAAATAACTCTAGTTATACAGAGTCCCAGAATGGTCCTCAGACAATTTTACAGGGGCTGCTGCTTTACTCCGCAGCGCACGATGTTATATAATTAAAGGCATAAGCAACGCCCAGCTAGATGGCGAAGTCAACATCTCAGTTAAACATTATTCACACAACGTTCTCAGCATCCCCACTCAAGGCCCAGTTTGCACATCATATCAAGTGGGGATTGTCCATCTACTGCTCTCAGCCTTTCCACTCGAGGCCTGTTTGCACACCATATCAGAGTCCCATTGTTCAGTGACCAGTTCCAGACAGCCGCAAACGATCCTTTGAAAACGGCTTTAGCCACAGGGTTAGAGTTGGGGCTGTCCCTGTGTGTTCAGGGCGGAGTGTTGCAATCCGCCTGCCATGTTGACTTGGTTTGGCAATGTAATTTAGTCTTGCAGGCCTCACAGGCAGAGGTGGAAACTTACAGTCCAACAGTCCCTTTGCCATACCAAGGCAACTATCTCAGTCTATTTAAATACTCATCGGGTCATCCACTTGTTGTTCGAGCATTATCCTCTCATTCTGTTGGTGAGCATTAGTAGGCTTTGGGAGCATATCAGAGACAGAGGCCACAGAGCGCAGGGTCACAATGAATGCAAAGGCAGCAAGAGAATATGATTCCAATAATAATGCAGAGGAATATGAGGATCTTCCAGCCCCATGTAGACACCAGGCCCCAGACCCAGGACGTGATAGACCATGTCCCATTATGCTCGCGTACTTCCGAGGATATGATGTGCAACTTCTGGATGGCCTCAAACTGTTGGAGCATAATCTGGAAAATATATATATATACAGCAGCTGGTCCCGATCAATTTGCATACACCTCTGCGACCTGCTAGGATGATATCCAGCACAAGTCTGTTCTGAAGTGTAACAAGGCGGTTCGCTTGGAGTTTTGCAGTGCTATTACTCAGGGACCCAACGGTCACGTTGATGGTGGCTTCGACAACGGGTCAGGTGTCAGATGGCCCCACTATTCATCCTGGGACCCCAGAAAGGCAACCACCCTTTAGCCATGTCCGATAATACCTGTCCAGTATTGTCAGTCTGGTCCACCGCTGCTGCTCTCTTCTGGACATGGTGCCTGGAACCAGCACTATATATGGGCGGGATGATAAAGGCCACATAGCACGTCCCTCTCCAGCCCTCAGGGAGCCAGGTGTACCCTTTGTCCCCACATATGAAGTATGAGTTTGGGGCGGCTGTCACCAGAGGGGCATAGGTACTATTCAACTTAACCACTGTTGAGCAGCTGCTTGTTCCCACGAGTGTGGTACTGTCGTGTATTTCTATAGGTTCTGAATCGATCCCCCTATTCCTGACCCTATTCTGGTTAAACTACCTAGCTAGTTAACTAACAGTCAGCCCATGAGGCAAGAAATCCCCCATGATGCAGATACCGTTATCTGACGCAGTCACACTACGGCACAGGAACGTGTTATCTGATTAGGTCATAACGCTTGAGATCTAATTAGACAAGCGACATTCCTCCAGCCCCTGATAAGGCATACGACGTTCTCATAACAAATCAAACCTATGACAACCTGGATAATCCGTGCGGCCATTGTTTTGATTTCACAGAGAACTTTAGTAAAGAATGTGCTAACGAGCAAGTCGTATGACATCTTTATTGACGTACCTATGTCCATCCTTACGTCAATCCCGGCACCTTTAAGGTATAAATATTGCCGACCTTGCCCTATGCAAACACACGCGTGGTGACAAGACGGAGCAGCCATACTTGCCGAAGCAGAGAGCAGAAGCAGACCCCGCAGGCAACAGCCCCGCCTTCCTGACGCGCTGAGAGACGCGCTGCTATCTCAAGCCGAGAGACCCAGCACCGGCGCTTCCGGGTAGCCCTCGCAGGCAGCCTGGAATATCGAGAGCAGAGAAAGAGATACCATTCCTCATTCATCCTAAATTCCAGGTACAGAACTGAATAACCCCTCCTAGAGAATTCTTTAGTTATTCACTTGGCAAGAACAAACTTAACTTAAACTGTAACTTTCTATTCCCGCCCACGCATTAGACTTAGGTCAGGTACACGGGGTAGGCGTATTTAGAAACACCAGTTGAGTGCGTTTAGTCAAATATATATGTGTATGTAAATATATTTTAATCATTTTAAACATCATATGGCTCAGAAACCATATCAATGTTTTTACAGTATTATTTTGTACTATTGCTTTTAACGTATGCACTTTACTTAACTATAAGTATTGCAATAATATCGATCCATTTCTCTTGTACGAGAAAAGAGACTGATCAATAAATAACATCTTTTATTGAACACGCCCGTCTCTTCCTTTTCTCTACATTCTGATGAGACTAAGAATGCACGTACTGACTGAGTAAAATAATTGCCTTGTGCTCACACGACTCTTGAGATTGACTCTTGATTAGGGGAGAGCAAAGTTGTCATGTTCTATGGTTGTCAGAAACTAAATCCCTTCTTGTCTAATCAGGGAAGTTAATCCTTCCTTGAACATTCGAGAAAGTTTCTAGCGAACTCTGAGCTTAGCTGGCAAACCCAAAAATTAAGTCTAGTATCGACAGTAGTAGACCTAGTTAACGTCTGGCCTAGGCCTTTACTGCTGTAGGTACTATTCCAATGCGCAGAGCCTATTGGGAAAATAGGAACTACACTACATGGCGCCCAACGCGTTTGGAAAGGGCGATAAAACTAACGTAAGACATTTAGAGTAACTCAGTCGTGCTTTCTCACTCAGACCCCTTTTCCCAAATACTCCAAAGACGTCTGGAGTGGGTGAAAGGTTATAATATCCTCCAAAACCTCGCAGGAGGGAACTCCTATGTATGGTTCTTGGTCTAGTCAACGTTGAAGGATAAAACAGTTCCAAAATATTGTGCATCTAATCTCTGTTTCCATAAAGAAACCTGATCTGCGAATAAACATAATACCATCCTGTCAGCAAAATGGACAGCGATGAAGAACGAGAGGTTACTAGATTAGCTACTGAAATAGCAGATGCTGATGCTACCATGCAAGCAGCAGACGCGGATATAATACTCATTCCGGTCGCCAAAAGGAGATCTATAACCTTAAAACTTATAGAAAATGGACTGACACCTAGAGGTGGCACAGTCATATTCGTAATCGAGGCACACGAATATCGGCAGACAGAGGTATACTATACATGGATACATTTTCCAGCAGCTAATACTATAACAAAGTACTTCCACTATTACAAAGTAGAGGAACCTCCTAATGAGTACACTCCTTTCGAGGAAGTGGAAGTACCACTCAAATTCCAAGAGCATTTGCTCTTATTTGATGGCGCCCTAAAACATAATAATCACATTACAAGGCTCGGTCCTTTAGGAAGACCAGGAGCAACGTGGCCGGTCTTAGCCGGATACACACCATATCCAGACATCGAAAGAATGCCTGCAGCAGAGCTGTTAATACAGCTAAAACAACTACTAAAAATTCACAGACAATTAGTTCAGTATGTAATGCGGACTTCAACAATTCAGCCAGCGATTAAACTTCCACAGCTGACCCCTCACCAGGGGAACACAAATAAAATTACACCACAGAACATCCAATCCTGCCTAGGTAAAGTTCCAGCTAAACGGGAACAGATACCATTCTGGTTGGCACAGAAAATTACCCAAATAGAGGCGGTGTTTCCTGACACCACCCCATTAGAAAAACACAGAATTCTGACTATATGTCTCCCAATGGGAATCGCACCACACATTGAGGACTGTGACACTTGGGGTACAGTCTTTGCTTCCATCTACACAAAAACGCACGGTGTTCCATCCATTTCGGTAATACCAGATGTGCTAAAACAAATTCAAGATGAATATGGTCCAGAGCCTGCTTTAACTCTTGGTATGAAATTACTAAAAGACTTCAAGCAGGTCTCGGCTATATTACTAGCCAACATAAAGGGTGAAGCAGCAAACGTGGCGATCCGCCAGAGGTTAAAAGAGACAGATATAGCAGACCAACCAGCTGAAATTGCCAGAATCATAGAAAAATCCTATGAAGAACTAGGCAGAGATAGTCTAGGTGGAATACCAGTAAAACCGCAACTGACTACAAGTCCAGAAAAAATGTTTTTTAATAATAATAATAATTCACCAAAAAAGAACTGGGATGGAAACAAACAATCCAATCCAAAAGAAAAGAAATTCCAGTCCAGAGGAAGGTCTCCTAGGCGAAGAGAGAAATCTCCAAACCCGAGACAAAGGTCACCTCAGAGTGAACCCTCTGGGAATAGATATAACCTTAGAAATAGGGATAATATTAAAAAACCTGATAGATATCAAGACATTGATACACGTCCCTCTCAATCTTTTCAGAATTCCTCGCAGAAATCGGAAAGAAGAGGACGATCAGAAGAGCACGCCAAGTCCAAAGACAAGGAACCTGCTCAACTGAAAAAGAAATCACAATTTCCAAAAAAGAAGGTAGCCAGTATCAAGGTAGTTAACAATGCCGAGAATACTGAGGACACAACTGAAAAACGGAGAATGGGCTCAGACAATGCTAGACAGCGCAGCAGAGGTGAGCATAGCTCGCAAAGTCCTTATGGATCATCTGGAGACAGTGGACACGAATGAATATCTTCAAGTGGAAACTGCAGATACCAGAGTTAGCAAGCCCCACAAAATATACGAGATAACATTACGTATAGAGGGAGATAAGACTAGGAAAATAAGGGGACTATTTTGGGATAACCTCTCAAAGGGTTATGACATACTTCTAGCTGAAAAAGACTGGCCACCAGAGTTTGTCAGGGAGTGCCCTCATGGCGAAGAAGTAATTATGCCTGCCTTCTCGAATCAAATACCGATTCATAAAAAATATACACTTGCTAGAAAGTGGGCAGTGGCCTTAGCACCTGCTTTATATAAAAATCATGTAGGATGGGATGAGGATTCTCCTCCTCACAAAATCCAGTTAAAATCACAACCTACTGCACAAAGGCAGTACCCAATTAAGCAAGAAGCTAAAAAACAAGTAAATGAAATACTAGATCAGCTAGAATACCAGGGGGTGATTGAAACTTGCACCTCACAAATGAACAATCCTTTGTTTCCGGTCTCCAAACCAGACAATTCGTACCGTCTAGTTTTGGATTACCGACACCTTAACACATGTTGCAAAACTTTTGCAGTGCAAAACTCACACAGTGCTGCACTAATGAATAACATAGTGCGCAAAAAATACAAAACAACCTTGGACATCTCCAACGGATTCTTTTGTCAAAACATAGCACCAGAGAGCAGATATTTAACTGCATTCTCAGTAAATGGCACTCAAAAACAATTCTGTCGGTTAGCCCAGGGGTACAAGAACAGCCCGGGGGTATTCTCAGCAAGAGTAACAGAATTACTACAACTATATGATGATGAAGCATTATCTTATGTCGATGACATTTACTTAACAGATGATGACTTGGAGACTCACTTGAAAAGAGTGAACACCATAATACTTGGTTTCGCTGCAGAGGGTTACAAATTCAACTTCAAAAAGTCCAGAATTGCCCATCTGACGGTCCTATTCTTAGGATATGAGTTATCAAGTGAAGGCAAAAGCCTGGCAGACAATTTCCTAGAGAAATGTGCCGTAATCCAAGCTCCTAAAACACTAAAAAACCTACAGTCAATTCTAGGCTTCCTAAATTTCGGAAGAACATATATTGCAAATTACGCAGAAAGGGTCAAACCCCTTTATGATCTAATTAAACCAGACTTTAAAAGATCCAGTTGGACTCAAGCACACACAGAAATTTTGAGATCCTTACAAACAGACATGCTAATTAAAACAAAATTAGAAACCCGTGATAATACACGCAACCTTGTGATCCGAGTCATCCCAGGGAGATGCGGATTCACATACCTAACCTCTAATGAGGGAGATAAGGTACCAATTGCATTCAAATCACATTTGTACACAAAAGCTGAACAGAGATTCAACAACAAAGGAAAAATTGTTCAAGCAGTTCAAACCGCAATAGCTAGAGAAAAAGACATAGCTGACGGTAGACATATCACAGTCAGAACAGCAGAATCAGCCTTTGAGGCATTAACAACACCGTGTAATTTACCAACAACAACATTGGATCCAGAATGGTTACAATGGGTAAATTCAATCACAACGGACAAAGTATATTACTTCTTTGATCCAGAACTAGAAGAATTGGAAAATCTAAAATATGAAAAGACGTATCCTCTGCCAATCGACATTCTGCCTCTACGACATTACGCCTGTGTAATCTATACAGACGGACATGCTCAACCCTCCGTTTGGGGAGAACAAGCATACAACCCCACATGTGAGATTACAAAAGAAGTGTGGCGCGGAGGTAAACTAAGACCTCTATTAACAAAGACACACTCAGTAGAAACCAATTCAGAACAACAAACTGAAATATTAGCTTTGAAAATGGCGCTAGATAATGCGGATCGCGAATTCCCGACACTTATAGTGTCAGATTCGTATTACTGCGTCAAAGCATATAACAAGGATTTGCAGACATGGATTCAGAACGGTTACAAAGATGACACAGATGCACCAATAAAGCAGAGACTGCTCTGGGAACAAGTAGCTCTTTTGAAAAAAGAACTACCAAAGACTCACGTGACACACTCACTGAGTCACCAGCGTGATGGCGTTCACGTTGTAGGGAATTCATTGGCTGAAACAGCCGCAGCGGCAGCCAGTAAACAGGCTCCCGTAGATCGAAAAAAGCGTACATTAAAATACATTGACGGCGAAACATTGCTGGCGGTGAAAACGTCATCAAAAGGCGACTGCTCAGCGTTACCGATCAATTATCCACTCAATTATACATACATAATCGATGCAAACTCCGTCCCTTTTGCTCGAATCCCTGGAGTGGGGGATAGAGTGATTCCAAACATGGACAGGAGAAACTTGTTAATCGCAGACGCACACATGGGCGAGGGTCACAGACACCTTAAATTAAAAGATTCTCTGGAAGAATTACAATCACGGTACTGGTGGCCAGGCATGAGCCTGCACTACACCATGTTTGTAAAAAACTGCCCAAACTGCAACAGAGATCGCAGTGGGGAGAGAAGCAGTTTAATACCTCGTCGTATCAAGGCAGATAATATTACCAGCAAAAAGAATGGCTTGCGATTAACATATACAGGCTAGTTCCACTTATAATGTAGATCCACAGCACTCGGCTGACGTCCGGACTGTTATACAAGATTTGCGAGTCTAAATGGCATATACGCTAAGAGCATGCTACGTTCGACCATTTTTTTCTTTTTCTCAGGCAATCCAGCCTGGGGGGGGAAAGAATGGCCAAATGAGCACAGCCCAGCGGGAATCTTCTCACTTCCTTCCTGAGGGTATGGGATGGTGTAAAGAAAAAACCAAGACAGAAAGCAATCTATAATAGAAAGGATATTAGGTTCGGGAGCTGGGTGGGTCAAACATCTAATAAGTGTCCAACGTAGTCTAAATAACTTGCCAAGAAATTCTCTGAAGGGATTCAGTCCGTACGAATTATTATTCGGAACTAGGATGTTGATCTCTGACCTTGATAGTCAGACTTCAGTGGTAACAGAAAAAAGCTTTGATGTCAAAGACCGTTTGGCTATTTTGCAGGACTTAAACAAAACAAGAAAAGACCTGAGCAACATACAGTTGAAACAACAGCCAACGACCACTGAAGATTCACCACCTGTCCCAGCAAGACCTGTCTGGATTCCAAAAGTCGGGGATCTAGTCAGGGAGAAGATCGCGGTAAAGAAGGAATTTGGGCCTTCTTACAGAAAAGCAGTTCCTGTCTTGTCTGTCAACGGGACAAGATCAGTTGTACTACCGCCACTTGCTGGAAAAAAGGAGAACCGAGTTGTATCCATCGACCTGGTAAAACCACAACATGTGGCCGATAACCAACGGTAGGCCAAGTGGACTCCCAATAAGTAGCAGAACACCAAGGTTTGCTACCAGTACAGAGGTCCTATCAAAGAGGCTCATCACATTCGAAACGCCTACAGAAGAACAACAAGGACTATGCAACAATGCAATAGAACTAAGACCTCTGAAAACCCAAATAAAGACATTTAGCAGAGAGACACCAATCTATACTGAAGTACCAAGTGAAAATGCAAAAAACAAAAATCCTGAACCAATTGGAACAATTGACAGAACTGCATCTGGTTACTTCATCAACTTCGATGATTCCTCTGACGGCTTCAGTGAACAAAAGACACAGCCATCACCAAAATCCTTTAAAGACAAAGCAAAGGAACTTTTGAAACAACTAAAAGAAACATATCTGGTTTCTCCATGGATTGAATTTTGGGTGGGTTTTGGTGCATTTATCCTCATACTTTGGCTCATCATGGTATTTACCTTGGGACGCTTCATTGAGGGAAAATATGCTAAAATGGACACAGCAAGTCAGAACATCAACTTGGTCCTCAAACCACACACATCTTCACACGTCGAGAAACGAGAACTTTCTTCAGAACTTTCTTCAGCCAACTTCACAGCAATTCCAATACCTGGTGGGGTAGCCTGGGACAACACTGACTATGAAATTTATGGTCCGGTCGAGATCCTGAAATATCCACACCAAATCAAGATCTCCTTGAGTGATTTTGCAAAACCAAACTCATTTGCTGATGATTGGGACTTTGAAAGTATAAATAATATGATGTCTGACTTAGTAATGTCTGCTAAATTTACAAAACATGATTATTTGCAGGGTTCTACAAATTATGATAGTATGTATTGCTATAACCATTATGGTAACCATTTCTTGCATAAATCTGCACAACCTAGAAATGTTTTAAATTATAATCAATGGGAACATTGTGCTACACCTCCAAAAGGGAGCTCTAGAACCGTTTATGGCAAATATTCATATTTTTCAGGTTTTAACATAACTAATGCTGAAACATTTTATTACAAATTGTCAAACAAGACAGGGATGAAAACCATGATAACCAACACGAAATTGATATATTCAGATTCATTCTTTGAAAAAATGAATACTTTTGGATTTGATTATTGGGACAAAAATGTTGATTTGAAAAGTGTTTGGGGTACAAAAGAATGGCAAGTACAGGGTTTAGAAGCTTTGTTTAGAGCCTGCATGATCCCAGAACAAATGATATTTTTAAATGACACTGTTCAACAAACTACCTGTCTTGGCTTAGCCAAAATCAAAGATTTAAATAACCTGTCTATTCCAAAGCCGACAATGTTTAGCAATAGCTCTGAAACAGATGAAGAAATAGACATAAACCATATACTTAACCAAAACAGAACACATCCTGATTGGAGACAATGGTTAATCTGGCCCACAGATACAAATAACTGTCAAGATAGATTCCTGAATAAAACACAGGGTTTCAAAATGACCAGGCCAGACCCTAGATATCCTCAAAGACATCACCCAGGGATAATAACAACCTACAGTGTGGGCAAATTATGCCTTCAATGGCTACAAACTTCCACACTGCCTGAAATTAAGCAACACCTAACTTTACTTACTGATGGTGCTGACTTGCGTGATTTCATACTGGGACCACACAAACAGCGTCATAAGCGTTTCATAGCAGCCTCTGTATATGCAGCATACAATGAGGCCTGGAAGGTTACTCAAATTGAGACAGCAGAAAGAATACGGGAAATTGACCGTATTAATTTGGAAAAATCACTTTCTGTAGTGGACAATGGGTTAATGACTCTGTCCTCCAGAATTTTTTCATTGGACAGCATTGTGTCTTCAGCAATCGATATATTATCGCAAGACTTACTGTTATTACAACATGGTCAGTCACAATTGCGTTCTATTGTACAGCTTGGCTGGACGTTACAAAATCTGCGTTCAGGCTACGTGCCTTGGCGTTTAATCAACACAACGTCACTATTCCAAATCTTTAACCTTACTGATAGACAAATCGGTATGGCGCAGAAGGGTGCTGATTATACAATCTTGAGCATTGAAAAACTAGAAAGATTACCAATGACAATGTCAGAACGACCTGTCAGTGAATGGATAATCCACGGAATCATAAATATTCCAATCTCAACCTTCAGGTTTCAATACTGCCAAAAATATATACAGGCTGGCATGTACGAGAAATTGGGAAAGGGGTACCTTAAAACAACTTGGAACCTGCCCTATTCACATGCATGTGTCAGTAACAAAGGACAGAAAGTGTTTCTTAGTGGCAACAATTGTGCTATGTCACTAAGCGGCACGCTTCTGTGTAACGGTATTAGTTTGCACGGAGCCTGTGAAGGGAATTCATACAACCTTTCATGTCACCAGCAAGGCGCACCTGCAACTGAAATAGAACCATTCTTTCAAAGACTCTATAATGGGAGTTACATTCTTATTGTAGACCGCCGATGTTGCAGTCTTATGCCCGGGACTCCTTATCTCGTCACTACGACGGCGAAGGTCAAGTGCTGTGGACGTTCTTTGTTCCCCAGCTCCTTTCCAGACAGGGAGGCGAGGGCATGGCCCAGTTTGAAAATTACTTCTATTCGAATAGATACTTTAAGCAGAATGAAAACAGTGCTTCTTCAGACGCCTACAAGGCTCACGTCATCAAAAGAAACGTATGATCTACAAGTCGCAAGGACGACTGCAGAGATACATACATTATTATCAACTAATTCCCCCGTACATTTCGCAGAAATCCTGAGCGAAATCTTAAATATTTCTGATACCACTGGGGTTTCAAAGGTATTTAAGACAGTATTTTCGATGGCATTAACACCATTCAAAGCCATACTGGGTATTTTTCCAGATTTCGTCCATTCGATTTTTGGCGGACTTCCCCTGATCCTGGGACTAATTGCAGGAATCCTATTCCTAGTCCTTATTTTTCGTTATGGCAACCCATGTCACAGACCAAACTCTGACGACCATGGAAGAAACGATCCTAGCCATTGGATACCGGGACCGGATATCAAAAATCCTGGGACTCTCCCGGCTTAGAGACCTGAACATGACTTGGTTTCTATCATTTCGACCAATGTGGCAAAGGTGTGTTTTACCTGTACTAAGGTGTCTGCTATGCGGAGAAGAATGCGTGTTAGACACCTGTCTGACGCTACAATCGGATGCGCCGGTGGATGCAGATACACTGTTGGTTCCTACCAAGGTTCACGCACTGTGCTGCCCTCAAAGGCTGCCAATTCTGATGACGGCATTCCTGGAATCTTCACCACTGCGATTGAAGAGTAGTGAAGTTCAAGATGAAAGCAGCATCGAACAGGTACGACCTTCTGTCAGCAATGCAAATCAGAATGTCAATGGAGACAATCATGCGCACGAATGCATGGTTACCCCTATTTCTGACTTAGAGGAACTTTCCCATGAAGCTGTTGACAGTTTTTTCGAAAGCCTGAATGATATGATGTTCTCTCCGGAACAGAAATAGAGACTTTTGAGTAAACTCGCACACGGCGTTCCCTGAATTCGGCCTTCAACTTTAAAAATAAAGTCACATGAACAATTACAATCCAGTTCACGGACAGCAACTTTTTTCAGCAAGCACCTAAAATATTTTCCTATATATTTTTTCCCGGGACACTGATCTTCTGCTTAAAGTAAGAAACTATTCCTAGAGAACTAAGATTTCTATTTTTTTTAGATACTTTATAGACTTTATATAGACTTTAGCTGCCCGCTGGCATGTTCACGATATATTTTATGTGATGAAATGGTTTCGACTTTTTTTCTGTATAGCCATATTAAGAGCCATTTCATGTGTATTTCTCATATACCAACAAGCAATAATGCATAAAATGCGTGCTTACTTTTGCATTTAATTCATAGCTTAAGTGCATACAATATATATGACTGCAATTTTCCAGTATATTTGAAAATTTCAAAATGCATTTATGTATTTTGGGGTGGTAAGGTATACACTATACTCTATAGTATGTTGTACTATGTTATACTATGCATAGATTAGTAGATATGACCATAGTTAGCGTGGAGTGGGTGTCGTGTATTTCTATAGGTTCTGAATCGATCCCCCTATTCCTGACCCTATTCTGGTTAAACTACCTAGCTAGTTAACTAACAGTCAGCCCATGAGGCAAGAAATCCCCCATGATGCAGATACCGTTATCTGACGCAGTCACACTACGGCACAGGAACGTGTTATCTGATTAGGTCATAACGCTTGAGATCTAATTAGACAAGCGACATTCCTCCAGCCCCTGATAAGGCATACGACGTTCTCATAACAAATCAAACCTATGACAACCTGGATAATCCGTGCGGCCATTGTTTTGATTTCACAGAGAACTTTAGTAAAGAATGTGCTAACGAGCAAGTCGTATGACATCTTTATTGACGTACCTATGTCCATCCTTACGTCAATCCCGGCACCTTTAAGGTATAAATATTGCCGACCTTGCCCTATGCAAACACACGCGTGGTGACAAGACGGAGCAGCCATACTTGCCGAAGCAGAGAGCAGAAGCAGACCCCGCAGGCAACAGCCCCGCCTTCCTGACGCGCTGAGAGACGCGCTGCTATCTCAAGCCGAGAGACCCAGCACCGGCGCTTCCGGGTAGCCCTCGCAGGCAGCCTGGAATATCGAGAGCAGAGAAAGAGATACCATTCCTCATTCATCCTAAATTCCAGGTACAGAACTGAATAACCCCTCCTAGAGAATTCTTTAGTTATTCACTTGGCAAGAACAAACTTAACTTAAACTGTAACTTTCTATTCCCGCCCACGCATTAGACTTAGGTCAGGTACACGGGGTAGGCGTATTTAGAAACACCAGTTGAGTGCGTTTAGTCAAATATATATGTGTATGTAAATATATTTTAATCATTTTAAACATCATATGGCTCAGAAACCATATCAATGTTTTTACAGTATTATTTTGTACTATTGCTTTTAACGTATGCACTTTACTTAACTATAAGTATTGCAATAATATCGATCCATTTCTCTTGTACGAGAAAAGAGACTGATCAATAAATAACATCTTTTATTGAACACGCCCGTCTCTTCCTTTTCTCTACATTCTGATGAGACTAAGAATGCACGTACTGACTGAGTAAAATAATTGCCTTGTGCTCACACGACACTTGAGATTGACTCTTGATTAGGGGAGAGCAAAGTTGTCATGTTCTATGGTTGTCAGAAACTAAATCCCTTCTTGTCTAATCAGGGAAGTTAATCCTTCCTTGAACATTCGAGAAAGTTTCTAGCGAACTCTGAGCTTAGCTGGCAAACCCAAAAATTAAGTCTAGTATCGACAGTAGTAGACCTAGTTAACGTCTGGCCTAGGCCTTTACTGCTGTAGGTACTATTCCAATGCGCAGAGCCTATTGGGAAAATAGGAACTACACTACAGTACCTGCCCTTGAACACAGAATGGCGCTTGACGTCTGTAGACTGCGATGGGAGCGGTGACCACATTGGCATTGTTAGTGTGGCAAAAATCGGACCACAACGTGTTTTTTTTTTTGCATAATCACGGTATTTTCCCCGCTCCTCGTTATTGCCATAGACTCTACTCCCTGTCAGACGAGTTCTGAGCTGAGTGGAGCCAATGGTGCCTGCAAAGGTGTTGTATGCACGAACATTATTGAGTTCCCACCAGGCACTGCAAAAGCCGTTGTACGTAATGGCAGCGGGAGGAACGTTACAGCTCTACGAGCCGAGTGTGGAAGGAGGCCGTACACCCAGCAGTTGGTCACATTCATAGCCATCTGATGCTGGTGGAGTAATTGAACAAAGGTATTGTTGTGAAATTCAGTTTGTCGACTTAGCGTGTGGTCTGGCAAGGTCACGTGTCGGTGTTCCACTGGGGTAGGAGTGGGAACCGGCTGGGGAATCAGAAATTGAATTAAAACATATCCTCCACTAAAAGGAGGAATATCAGCAGAGTCAATAGGAATAATATCGAAGTTTTTTTTCCAAGTATCACATCAAGTCTCCGCGTTTTCTTCATGGTCCGACTCTTTATTATTTCTTTCACAGTGTGGACTTGTCTCCCCGTCATACCTTGACCGGCCCTCCCTAGTTGCTGCCTGTGATTGGTGGTTGCTTCACTGGACAGCCATTTCAGCAGTCCTATTGACACACTCTGGTCCGCTGCACCAGCACCGGTCAGATATCTCTGCCGGCAAGTATCACAGCCCTGCAGCGAGTGTCAGGGCCTGCAGGATAGAGGGTACAGAACCTTTTTACTTTATACTTAGTCCTTTATTCTGGGTCGAATTTTGTATCTGGTGGACCCGGAGACTTTGTGATCAGAGAACAAGGGTTCTCCGAGTGCCAGTACTTCAGCTGGGGTTGCTTCTCTCAGGACATCGTTATCTTCTTCCTCTGTGCTTGTCCAGGTTAGTCTGGCATCACTAAATTGAATGAACCTGGGTACTTATTCACACTCTAAATCCCCTTTTCCTTCTCTTACCCACTGGTCGTAGGGCAGTGGCAATGGCACTCTTTTGCAGTGTACTACGTGGAACCAGTTCTTTTTCCCAGCAACTTTCACAGCTGTCCTGGTGGCCAAAAGGACCTGTCGTGGTTCCGTCCAGCGGGGCGCCAAGTTCTTTTTCTTCTGGAAGTTTCAGACTAGTACCCTATCGCCTGGCTGGATGGGGTGACATGGGCTGTTGGGTTTGGGGGGCAGGATGTCACTGACCTGTTGGTGTATAGAACGTAAATTGTTAGTTAATTCATTCAAATAGTCAAGAAGCAGGGGGCATTCAATGTCAGAATATTTCTTAGGTCTCGGTACCCCCCAGATATTTGCTTGTCGTCCAAACACTATCTCGTATGGAGAAAGTCCAGCACGGGAGTTGGCGGTAGCTCTAGTGGAAGGTAGGACTAGGGGAAGGGCATCTGGCCATTTCAGTCCGGTACTAGCCTGTATCTTTGCTAGCTTTAATTTTAGTGTTCCATTATATTTCTCTACCAATCCTGCAGACTGGGGGTGATTAGCAGCGTGAAACCTTTGCTTGATGCCTAATCCCTCAAGCGCCTTCTGTACGATGAGCAATAAAATGACTTCCGTCGTCATTCCAAATGATCCTAGGAATCCCGAATCGAGGGAAGTATTCCTTGATCAATACTTTAGCAGTGGTGAGGGTATGCCTCAACCCATTTACTGAAGGAGCAGACCACCACCAGAGCATACCGTAGATTGTTACAACGTTCTAATTCTATGAAGTCCATCTGGAGTACTTCAAAGGGATGGTAAGGTGGTGCAAAATTGCCCGCAGGTGTCAGAGTGCCTTTCCCTGGGTTATGCATCATGCAAACCATGCAAGTTTTAACTAACTGTTCAGCTGTGTAAGGGATATTGTCATTGTGCCAGACGGATGCTAAAAGTTTACGGATCCCTTTTTTGCTAATGTGGGCTGGACCATGCGCCATCGTTGCCACTGGAAGGACATAGGCATCAGGGAGCATCCATCTCTGATGTCCATATAAATCAGTCCAACATCCAGTTTCATCTAACCTTGCTGTACTCTCCTCCCATACCGCCAATTCCTCTATCGTTGCTTCAGCCTGTATCTCCTTTACACTTTCCGTTGTACTTTTGCACATCCCTCCTTCAGGGACCCATCGTGCTGGACCTGCTACATACATTCTGTTCGACATATCTCGTGCTGTCTCTTTGGCTGTTTGGTGAGCAAAGGCATTGCGCCCCTGCCAACATCATCAGTCACCTTTTTATGGGAGCTACACTTTACGATGGCCATGGTCCGAGGATGTGCCAAAGCTATCAGTAACCTGTGTATGAGGGCCCATGTTGTATTCTAGTTCCGTGTGAAGTAACGAAATTCAGATTAGCCCATAGGCGTCCGAAGTTGTGCACAATGCGTATTAGCTGTCAGTATATATATATATATCAACATCTAGCCTATCACTTAACTCACAGGCTCTGGACAGGGCCATTAAGTAAGCAGCTTGGGCTGACTGGTATGGTATTTTTTTACTCTCTACTACTGTCTGGAGAGTGGTGATAGCATATGCAGAGGTAGTAGTTCCATCAGCAAGTTTAAAACATGAGCCATCTACATAAAATATTCCTTGAGTTTCTTTCAGGGGTACGTCAGTCAAATCTATTCTTTCCTTTATTTCTTCCTCAGTACGTATAATGCAATCAGCGGGGTCTTCTTGAATATTTCCTGAAAGAATGGGTAGAAGTGTAGCAGGATTGAGTGTAGTACATCTTTGTATGTTAATGTGACTGGCTAGTAGTGTCAATTAATAACCTGTCAGTCGTGCACTAGTCAAGTGTTGTGTTTTTGTTTTGTTCAAAAGGGTGTCCACTGCGTGCGGAACCATGACTGTTATGGTATGGTCCAGCACAAGGCCAGCTGATCGACGAATAGCTACGGCTACCGCTGCAACTGAACGCAAGCAACTGGGAAGGGCCTGGGCCACTGGGTCAAGGACAGCAGAAAAATATGCACAAGGGCGGTGCTTGCCTCCAAGTATTTGTGTTAATACAGATAAAGCTCACAAGCATAAAGGTGGAAGGGTTTCTGATAACATGGGATACCCAAAACTGGGGCTGAGCACAGTGCTTGTTTCAGAGCTAAAAAAGACTGCTGACACTCAGGTGTCCAAGGGAGTGGTGTAGGGACATCTTTGGTAGTGAGGGCCAATAAGGGTTTGATAAATAGGGTAAAGTTCGGAATCCACTGGCGACAATATGAGGTGATGCCTATAAAGGCTCTAACACCCTTCTGAGTCTTGGGACATGGCATTTTGGTAATGGCAAGAATGCGTTCAGGTGTAAGGCGTCTACCATCCTATGATAGGAGATGACCTAAATAGGTCACTTCCTGTCAACAATACCGAAATTTCTTCAAAGAAACTTTGTGTTTATGTGCTGCGAGATGTAACAGAAGTGCCTTTGTGCCCTCCTTACATGCTTGTTCAGAGTCAGAGGCTATTAACAGATCATCCACATATTGAACAAGCGTAGTACCAGGGGGAAGCACCAGGGAGTCTAATTGGCTTTCCAAGGCCTGACTATAGATACTAGGGCTCTCCGTGTACCCCTGGGGAGCGCGACAGAAGCGGAAGCTTTGGCCACAGATGGAGAATCCGAAAAGTTGTCTGCTATCCGGGTGTATGGGAATACTAAAAAATGCATTCTTTAAGTCTATGACTGAAAAGTGTGTGGCAGAGGATGGAATCATAGTAAGGAGTGCAATAATGTCAGGGACAACGGGAAATTGGGGAACCACTATTTTATTTCCCTAGGTCAATCACAAAACGATAAATATAGGGTTGTGACGGATCCAAGGATTTCTTGAGCACAGGAAGTATGGGGCTATTACATACATTCCCTCTAGTCTCCTCTACTACACCCTTTTTCTTTAAGTCCTGGATGATGGAGAGAAGATCCTTCTCGCCAGCATGAGTTATCTTATATTGAGGTATTCTGGGTAGGACAACATTTTCCTTCATCTGAATAGATTAGGGAGATATCTGCAAAAGTCCAACATCAGTATCACTAGATGCCCAAAGTGATACAGAAATATCAAGTAACTCGGTTGGCAGGGAACCATCTTTGACCAACATTTGGTGAGAGACTGCCTTCGGGCCCTTAGTAATATATACACCATCAGGGGAGCAATGCATTGTGGCATGTAACTTTTTGAGCAAATCTAAACCCATCAAATTCTCTCCACACATAGATGTCAGTACAAGAGGTTTATTTACAGTATAGGGACCTAATAGCGTTCTCATCTGTTGCTGGGGCTGTCTGGGGGCAGGGAATTGAAATCCGGGCCCATTTCTTCCTCTAGGTGTTTGCAGGTACGCTTGCTGTAATAGTACTTTTGTTTTCAAATCCTTATTTTTCTTCTCTACCTTGTCTTTGTCCTCATTATATCGATTTTCATTGTATTGGGCCATAGTCAAAATGGCGGCTGCAGAAGCTGTAGACCAAGAATTTTCGGCTGCTTTAAGCCTAGTGGATATGTCTGTGTGCAGATTAGTTACAAAATGGTCTACAAATAACCGCAGGCCTCCTTCAGTTGAGGTGTCCTGACCACTGAAGTCTTGGAAAGTGCTGTCGAATTTAGTGAAAAAATCTGAAACTGCCTCATCTTTCTTTTGTTGGCAAGCAGCCAATTTATACCAATTAACCCTACGAGGGGGTATCATGGTCTGCATGAGGGTGATAATGAGACTATTCGTTCTTTGCTTTCTCGCCTCCCTTCCTTTCCTTGGCCAAATTTTAGATTTCATCCCAGGTGTTTCAGAGCTCAGCATGTTCCTGATTACGCACCTGTGACCATACATCATTAGGTGTAACAGTACCGAAAAACATGTCTATATCATCCAAAGTCATAATACAGGATTGTGCTGTTTGCGTAACTTCCTTATAACAGGCTACCGAAGTGATTATCAGCAGCCCTACATGCCAAGAACAGATGCATACTGGTAAGTAGCATATTCCGTTCGAGGCATGTGGGCTGCTGAATTCACATCTTATGCATAGAATGTATAGCAGTGTCCTCCTAGCGGCGGTTGCAGCAGTCTGAAAAAGAGTTTTGAGAACAGCCTGTCCTACAGCAGCTTATGTTTGGAGTGAACATCCACACAGTAGTGTTTGGTGAATGTGTGTATGGTGGTCCATGTGGCTGCTCTACAGATATCCTCTAGAGCAGTGGTTCCCAAACTTTTGACTCCTGAGGACCCCTATTGAGTCACTACTGGAAGCCGAGGACCCCCCAAACAAATTGTACGATTTAAATTTCAAACATTAAAACAGTAGTTTGAAAAAAGAAAACACACTTATGTACACCAATCAAATACTTGAATCTCTAAAGATCTTAATATTGTACATAGGAAGAATTAGCAAAATCGAAAACGTTTAATGGAATGGTTAGTGCTGCATCTCGGCGACTATCTTTTCAATATTTGGTTCTAATTCGCAGAATGAGGCTCCTGCCAGGGCTAGACTGGAAATCCAATACAGCCCTGACAAATGTTGTCAGGCCAGTCCCAGTACTAAGGGGCCGATTAGGATGGCGGACGGACTTTGCCCACCCGCCATCCCTGTGGAAAACGGGACCGTCCGCCACGTGAGCGGCGGTCCCGCTATGCCAATTATGATCCGCCCGCACCACTGGCGGGCGCATCATGCATTTTTAACATTGCGGCGGCGGTGCTGAAAGCACCGCCTTCCGCAATGTTAAAAATGCAGGCATGCATTTGCATACACAAAGCGGCAGGCACCGTGCGGTGCCTGCCGCTTTGTGTATGCAAATGCAGGGGGGGTACCACAGGTACCCCCCATGTACACCCCCCCTCTCGCCTTCACCATAGGGGCCCGCAGGGGGCCCCCAAAGTAAAGACCGCATGCCTTTGCCGCCACGGAAAGGCATCTGCATGAGGCCATCCTAATATGGCTGGCGGTGTCTGGAAGACATCGCCAGCCATATGAACCCTTTTCCGCCCCAGCTGCAAGGCGACCGGGGTGGAAAAGCGGCGGACGGTGTTTCCGTCCGCCGTGGTCCCCCCGCCATTGTAATATGGGGGGGGGGAAATAGGTGGCGGATGGTCACAGATGTCGGGCGGATCGCCACCGCCCGCATGGCGGTGGCGATCCGTCCGCCATCCTAATCGGCCCCTGAGTGCAGTGAGTGAGCCTGGCCACTGCAAAGCAAACTTTGAGGGGCGCCCCCACCAAGAAAATAGGGGGGGAAATGGTGCATTCTGCAATACATTTGTCATTATATATTGAATTGTATTTACTTTTAAAGCATAGTAAATGATAACCTCACTATGCACCAATAGAACAATCTTTTGGCGCTCTTCTATGAATCCTCACTATCACCCTCCAACAAAGTGCCTCTCTTCTCTCAATGGCCTCGCTGTCATATGTATTTCATTTGTTTTATAGCATCTCTCATACAAGTGTAGGTGTCAGAGCACTTTACATCACACACATAGTGACAATAAATCGTACGTGTGTAAATCAGTGTATAGAAAATGTTTTGTTACATAATTCACATGCCATCCATACAGGTGAGCATTTTTTCAGAGTGCTGAATCTTGGTTCAGAATGTAACATAGTGGTTAGTTTTTACTTTAATTATAACAATTTAATTCTACCCAAACAAACCTTTTTGGCAATGTGAGAATTGTGAAATGCTGGGGAAAAAAGATAGCATACTAACGTGTACCATGCAGTTTGCATGCTGCTGTTTGATGGCAGGTCATAGCTGAAGGTGCTGGATTATGATTGTAACTGATAGACTGCACAATAACAAAATAATCTCTGTGACAAAGCAGTAACCCACTGAGCTATGCACATAAACAACTGTTTTTATTTTTATATGCATGGTACACATTTTTTGCAGAAGGCATATTAACCCTCTGAGCTATCTTAGATGAGTTAAACCTGCTTCTGAACAAAACACGCATCTTTCCCCACCAGGTACATTAATCACTGGAGTTATCTTGACACTTTAATTGTTGCCCAAAAACAACAGATTATTCAAGGAACTTTTAAGTGGTTTTAAAACTGCTGCTTGCGGACCCCCAGGGAATGTGTCACGGACCCCTGGGGGTCCGCGGACCACAGTTTGGGAAACACTGCTCTAGAGGAATGTTACCTAGGAAAGCCATGGATGCCCCTAACTTGCGTGTTGAATGCGCTCGTGGGGGACTGCTAATGTGCGTTTAGCTTTTTGATAACAGATTTGTATGCACTTAATCTATCTGGCTATACCTGATTTGGAAATGGGGTTGCCTTTGTGCTGTGGAGAGAAGGCAACAAACAGTTGTTTAGTTTTCCTGAAATCTTTTGTCCTGTCTATGTAATACAGTAGAGCTCTTTTAACATCTAGTGTGTGCAGTGTCCTGTCTGCCACTGAATCTGGATTTGGAAAGAATACTGGTAGTTCAATAGTTTGGTTAATGTGGAACTGGGACACCACCTTTGGCATAAATTTAGGGCTGGTACGCAGCACTACCCTATTAGCATGAATTTGTATGAAAAGCTCCTGAATAGTTAGGGCTTGCAGCTCACTAACTCTTCTGAGCGATGTGATGGCTACTAGAAATGCCACGTTCCATGTCAGAAATTGTATCTCACAAGAGTGAAGAGGTTCAAAAGGTGGCCCCATAAGTCTGGTGAGAACTATGTTCAGATTGCAGACAGGCGAAGGCGGGTGTCTGGGAGGAATCACTCTTTTGAGTCCCTCCATAAAAGCTTTAATGGCAGGCACTATGAAAAGGGAGAGGTGCTGCCTGTTTTGAAGATAAGCCGCCATTTCCGCTAAATGTATCCTGATGGAACTATACGCCAGATTGCATCTATGGAGGTGCAACAAATAGCATATAATGTTTTGCGTTGAGGCATCGAGCGGATTTATGTTATTATTGGAACAATAGATAACAAAACGTTTCCATTTTGCTGCATAGCATGCCCTGGTGGTAGGCCTTCTAGCCTCCTTGATGATGTTCATACAGTCAGGGGGCAGGTTCAGGTAGCCAAACTCTATGACCTCAGGAGCCATATTGGAAGGCTCAACTGTTGTGGATCTGGGTGCTGAATTTCTCCACGGCTCTGAGTGAGGAGACTGGGTGTGAGTCGCAGTCACTGGTGAGGCACCACTGAAAGTTCTAGGAACGTGGTGTACTATGCCTGCCGTGCCCATGTTGGAGCAACTAGGATGAGTGTCATTGAGTGCTGCCGCAGTTTGCGCGCCACCAGCGGTATGAGCGGGGCTGGAGGAAAAGCGTACGCAAATCTGTTTGACCAGTTCATCCATATCGCATTGCCCTGAGACTGCGGGTGTGGGAACCTGGCGGCGAAGGTGTGGCATTTTGCGTTTTCTTTTGTGGCGAAAAGGTCTATCTCTAGATGACCCTACTGCTGGAAATATGGTTGTAGCACTGAGGGATGGAGCTCCCACTCGTGCATTTGATGGCTGTGCCGGCTGAGCAGGTCTGCCATCTGGTTGTCCTTGCCTGGGAGATGTTCCGCCATGAGGAACATGTTCCTTTGAATGGCCCACTTCCACATGCTTTGGGCCAGGTGTGACAATTGTGGAGAGTGTGTCCCTCCCTGCTTTTGGATGTAATACATTGCAGTCATGTTGTCTGTCCGGATCAGCACGACTTTGTTGCACAAATGCAGTTTGAACGCCTTCATTGCCATGAAGATTGCCATCAGTTCCAGTAGGTTGATGTGCAACTTTTGCTGCTGCGTTGTCCATAGCCCCTGCACTGTATAATGGAGGATATGCGCTTCCCAGCCCTGGAGAGATGCGTCCGTAGCCAGCACTATCTGTGGTACAGGCTCTTGGAACGGTAGGCCCCTGCAAAGGTTTTGTGTGTTCCACCAATGCAGAGAGTTGTATGCACGACCGGTCACCAACACTAGGTCCTGTAGATGTCCCCGAGCCTGATTCCACTGCCGTGCCAAGCACTCCTGAAGCGGACGCATGTGTAGCCTCGTGAGGGACTATGAAGATGCAGGAGGCCATCATGCCTATTAGTTGCATGAACACCTGCACTGGGAGTGAGTGTTGGGGTTTGAATTTTCGAATCAGCAATTCCATGCTGTTGATTCGCGCTGAGTTTGGCTGCGCTGTTGCTGCTAGAGTGTTTATCTCCGCTCCTAAGTACTGTTGTATATGTGCGGGTTGAAGATGAGATTTCGGGTAATTTAGTGAAAATCCTAGACTGTGAAGGAGGTGAATCGTGCGGGATATGTGGCTGGCACATTGCTGGGCTGACTTTGCTTGGATAAGCCAGTCGTCCAGCTAAGGATAGACATGGATGTGTTGTCTCCGAAGGTGCGCAGCCACTGTCGCCAAGCACTTGGTGAACACTCTGGGGGCTGTAGTGACCCCGAAAGGCAGGACCTTGAACTGGTAATGCTGGTTGTTTATGGTGAACCTGAGATATTTCCTGTGACTTGTGTGAATTGGAATGTGGAAATATGCGTCCTTTAGGTCCAGGGTTGCTAGGAAGTCCCCCTGACTGAGCAATGGGAGAACCTGCTGCAAAGTGAGCATTTGAAAATGTTCTGATAAGATTTATTGGTTCATGGGTCTGAGGTCTAGAATGGGCCTGAGAGACCCATCCTTTTTTGGGATTAAGAAGTACAGTGAGTACACCCCTGTACCCTGTTGGTTTAAAGGCACGAGTTCTATGGCCCCTTTTTGCAGCATGCAGATGACCTCTTGCTGCAATAAGTGCATGTGCTCTGCGGACATAGGACGTTGCCTTGGTGGTACGTTGGGTGGAGTGGAGGTTAGCTCTAGACAATAGCCGTATTGGATAAGTTGTCTTACCCACCTGTCTGTGGTAATGCCTTCCCAGACTGGCAGGATCTGCTGAAGTCTTCCCCCGACCGGTGTTATATGGTCTGGGGGCAGTGACAAGACGTCACTGTTTATTTCCTCGTCCTCTGCCTTTGGTGCTGTTCCCCCGGTATCCTCCCTATTGGTTTTGTTATAGGTGGTTTGTATTCCTCCTTTGTTGTATTGGGCTTGCTGTGATGCTTGACCTCTAGAAGCTCCCCTGTTACTGGAGCGACGAAAGGAACTGCCCCTGAACTGCTGTGACTGCAGAGCTCCCATGGATTTGGCTGTCTGTGTCTTTTTTAATTTTTTCTAGGGTTGTGTCTACATCGGGACCAAACAGAAAGTCAGGGTTAACTGGCTGATTGAGCAGAGTTGTTTGGATTTCTGGCTTGAAGCCAGAGATATGGAGCCAGGCATGTCGTCTGAGCATCACACTTGTGTCAATGGCCCTAGCTGCTGTGTCTGCTGCATCTAGCGCACACTTAATGGATGAGTTTGTAATTAGCTTCCCTTCCTGTATTAGCATTTCTGCTCCCTCCTTATAAGCGTCAGGCAGGTGTTGTAGTAGCTGCTCTAACGTGTCGTAATGAGCCCTATCATATCTGGCTAATAGGGCCTGTGTATTTGAGATTCTCCAAATATTTGCCGCTTGAGCCGCTACACGTTTGCCAGAAGCTTCAAAGATTTTGGATTCTTTGCCCGGAGGAGGAGCATCACCACTTGTTTGAGAGTTTGCTCTCTTACGAGCATTAGCTACCACCAATGAGTCCAATGGGAGCTGGCCTTTGATATACGTAGGGTACACAGGCGCAGGCTTGTATTTCCTTTCAATCCTGGGGTTTACCACCCGTGCCCTTGTTGTTTCTTTGAAAATGTCACCAGCGTGTTTAAGGACACCCTTAGACATAGGTAACGTTTTTACTGTTCTTTCCGAAGTGGAGAAAGTATCAAACAAAAAGTCCTCTTCTACGGGGTCAGCGTGCATTTCCACATCATGGTTAGTGGCCACTCTTTCAATTAAAGCGTTAAACGCAGCCGTATCTTCAGTAGGCGAGGTTTTGACTGTATAGGATTGAGTCTCAGGTGTGGCTTGTGGCTCACCAGGGTCAACAGGGTCTGTCCAGGGTTGAGACTCCTCTTGATCTGTGTCAATAGGATAAGTAAATTCATCCTCTTGGTGCCCTTCCTCCACATCCTCATCAGTACGAGTGGGAGAATAGGCATAGTCTGGTCCATAGGACTCTATAGGTTCAAAAAGAGCAGATGAGGTAGCAGAGTCCCTTTTCTTTTTGAGTGGTATTTTGTATGACTCCATAGGATATTCTGGAAGGATTTTACGTTTATAAATAGTAAGTCTTCCAGTATCGGAGTCGATGAAAAGTTTAGACTGATTATCATAGGATGGCGGTTGGAACACCACATCCTCCTCCATGGGCTGCGTCCTTGAGGCCACCGACGATTTTGTTGTTGCGTCGGTGCTTTTTTGTAGCAGTAAAGCCTTAGGGCGCGCAGTCGGGGGCAGTCCGTACTTTATCGGTGGCGTAGGCCGAGGAGACTGACTGACCTGCTTTGAGGTTGGCGCCGCCTTAGATGCGACCGTCTTCGTGGTATCAGGATGCTGTTTGTGTCCATGCGTCGACTCGAGCTCTTGGTGCGCAGAAGGCACGCTCTTCCGGATCGACTTGCTATGCTCTTGTGGGTCGAGTTTTGTTTTCGACTCGAAGGCCTTGACCAGTAGTTGCTTGGAGGCCTGAAGCTTTGGATTAGGAGTCTTCTGAGTCCTGTGCCAGTGTCGCCGTCTTTGGGCGTGGACGTCGACGGCATGAGCGTGACGTGCTTGACTTTAGAGACAGGCTTTGTCGATCCGATCGCTGGTCCGACACCCCGTTTTGACCCTGAGGGGTCGATGACACCCTTCGATTTGAGTGGAGTCGAAGCCCTCGATCCGGGGACGACGACACCCTTTGATTTGATTGGAGTCGAAACCATCGATCCGACAACTGTTGGTATCAGTTTCGGTTTCGCTTCTGTCGGTTTCGATTTCACCGCAGACTGTGGTTGATCGACCTATGGCTCTTTAGAAATATTCTTCGCCGGGCATTGAAGCGGGGCTATAGAATGTAGATGAAGATCTTGGCTAAGGCCTTCCGGCGATGCCTCGACCTGAGCCTTGGAAGTTACAGTGTTATTAGCGGGCCCCGCTACTGAGGTTGGGCCTTGCTCATCGCTGGAGTCGTCATCGATGGCTGATGGCCTGTGCGTCGTCTCCTACCTCGACATCGTCTTCATCATGGACGTAGTCTGCTTCATCGTCCTCATCATAGTGTGAGCCGTGCTCCGATGTGGGATCAGACTGTTGATCTGGATCCTCTTCCTGCATGCCTTCTTCGTCGTCAGCCCCGAAGATGTTCTCTGGGTCGGGCGCTGTCTCCCGCGCCGACTGTCTTGCTGCGCGTCGAAGCCGAAGTGTTTTCTTGGACCTGAATCGAGAACAGGCCATGCAGATGGCCTCGTCGTGGTCCGGTGATAGACATTTATTGCACACTGGGTGCACATCGATGTGAGGGTATTTTGAGTTGCAAACGGAGCACCGTTTGAACGGGCTCTGTTCCATTGTAGATCGGTGATGGGGCAGTCGGTGTCGGAAAAAAAAAACGGCCTTCGACGTCCGGCTTGAAGTACTGGAACAAGTACACGGCACCGAACGAAAGACAATACCGACGCCCCTAAGGCCTTTTGGCCTCGAAAAAAGTGTTATACATGAATTCCGAACGTGAGTTAAGAAAGTACATCCGAACCCAATGGAGGAAAAAAACAATCTGAGGATGGAGGGGATGCCCATGCGCACTGTAGTCCAAGGGAGGAGCCACCTTCTCGTGATACTTCGAAGACTCTTCCAGGACAACAATGCGCAATCATCCGGACCCAACACTAGGCGGCGATCTATGCAAAAGATGTGAATTCAGCAGCCCACATGCCTCGAACATTGAGCCTTAATTTGAAAGACCTCTGATCTTTTCCATGGCGTATGTACCCACATTTGTGCATAATGTGGCAGTATGGCTGGTCTAGTGAGAATAGGGGGGTTAACTGTTGCATCTCCTACATCCGCGTCTGCACCTGGATGAAAAACAGGTGGCACTTCTCTCATGGGGAGTTGACGCGGGTGTTTGCAAAGACGGAGTCTCCGATTGAGGTCAGAACCATATACTTTATCTCTAAAGGTGCACAGGGTGACCACACACTCATATAGTTGATCGCCCTGGACATCACCAATGCGGACATTTTGATACATGGTTTGTATTTGGTCCGGGGCATCCTCACCGGTCAGGTCATCCCATATCTCTTGTAGCAAGGTGCACATGTCCAGGAAAGCATTGGTCTGAGCCAATGCGTCCCATTGAGCTATTACGTGCCATTTGTCATTGGCAAAATACTCGGGGCTGTCCATCAATCGGCGGATTTGCCAATCGATTTCATGTTCTTCAGTATTCTCAAATGTATGTCTCAACTGTCTGCCTCTAAGCCTACGGGAGGACCATACACTTCTTCCTGAGGCATAAAGATCACTTTCCACCCGGGCCGCTATATTTCCCATTGCGGAGGGTGTAACCGTTACCGGTGGAGGAAGCGTATGCTGGGTAGGGGTAATTGGTGGCGGTACCAATGGGGTAGGTGGGTCATGGACCTGTAGATACAGGTCCATGACCCACCTACCCCATTGGTAGCGGGCGCAGTAGCTGGTACCCCTCCAACCGCACCTGCATTTGCATCTTGCTGGGGAAGGGTGGGGTATACTCGAGGCGTGGGAGCATAAGGTGGGGACAGCCTGCCTTCCAACATAGATGACATTAAAGGGTCACTTTCATCGGCTTCCTCTCTCTGTTGACTGTCTCAAGTAGGATAGCATCCCTCCGTTTGCAACCAGACTTTCCTATCCTCCGCTTCTATATCTTTCTCGACCTTTTCTTTATCGTATGTTTGGGCTTTCTGTGGAAGAGATTTATTTCTGTGGCACCTTGCATCTTTTTCTGCTTTGATCTGTTTTGTGTTTTTTTCTGCCAAGTGCGTAATGCATCAAACATGGCTGGTCTAACTTTTCTCTTAAGGAATATGCTACTTACCAGTATGCATCTGTTCTTGGCATAGAGGGCTGCAGAGTGGTACATTTATGAATAGATCGCCATCTGGTGTTGGGCTCGGATGATTGCACTTGTTTTTCTTCTGGAGAAGTCTTTGTCGTCATAGATGACTCCTCCTCTTGGTGTTAGTGCGCATGGGCATCGGCTCCATCCTTAGATTGTTTTGCCATAGTAGGGTTAGATGGAGTAGTGTAGTATAATACATAAAGATATGCCCATGTAAGTGTATCTAAATAAGATAATGTTGGGACAGACACAGGTTTCCGGGGAGGCAGGGAGGGCATGTACCACTCTGCAGCCCTCTATGCCAAGAACAGATGCATACTGGTAAGTAGCATATTCCGTTCGAGGCATATGGGCTGCAGATGGTACATTTATGAATAGATTGTACAGCAGTTACCTCCCTAGCGGTGGTCACCAGTGTCTGTCGCAACTGTTTGAAATAGAGTTTTTAATACAGCTTGGCCCACTCTGGCTTGTTGTGTAGCCTGTACATCAACACAGTAGTGCTTCGTGAATGTATGTGGTGTAGACCAAGTTGCTGCTCTACATATGTCATCTAGGGGAATGTTCCCTAAGAATGCCATAGATGCTCCTAGTTTTCGTGTAGAATGAGCTCTAGGAGGAACAGTTAATGTTCTCTTTGCTTTAATGTAACATATTTGTATACATCTTACAATCCATCTAGCGATGCCTGCTTTAGAGATAGGATTGCCCTTATGTGTCGGGGAAAATGCTACAAATAGTTGTTTAGTTTTCCTGAAGTTTTGTGTTTTTCTATGTAGTACAAAATGGCTCTTTTGACATCTAGTGTATGTAGAGCCCTTTCTGCCACCGTCTGTGGCTTTGGAAAGAAGACTGGTAGTTCCACTGGCTGATTGATGTGAAATGCCGAAATTACTTTAGGTAAGAACTTTGGGTTTGTTCTAAGAACCACTTTATTCTGGTGTAACTGTAGGAATGGTTCTTGTATTGTCAATGCCTGTAATTCACTTACTCTCCTAAGTGAGGTAATGGCTATAAGGAAAGCCACCTTCCATGTAAGGAATTGTATTTCACACCTATGCATAGGTTCGAAAGGTGGCCCCATTAGTCTGGTGAGTACTACGTTGAGGTTCCAGACTGGGGAAGGTGGTAATCTTGGTGGAATGACTCTTTTAAGGCCTTCCATAAATGCTTTTATCGCTGGTACTCTGAACAGTGATATGTGCTGCCTGTTTTGTAGGTACGCTGCTATAGCTGCTAGATGTACTCTGATAGATGTGTACGCTAGATTACATTGCTGTAAGTGTAATAAGTAGCAAATAAATCTCCCTTGTTGATACGTCCAGAGGGTTGATATTGTTGTTAGTACAGTGTATAGCAAACCTCTTCCACTTAGCTGCATAGCACGCTCTGGTGGTAGGACGTCTTGCTTGTTTAATTATCTCCATGCAATTTGGGGGTAGATCTAAGTACCCAAATTCTAGGATCTCAGGAGCCAGATCGCTAGGTTCAATTGTGTGGGATCTGGGTGCATTATTTCTCCATGGTTCTGTGTAAGGTGCATGGGTAGAATTCGTAGCTTTTGATGTGGCACTTGTAAGAGTTGCAGGAGCGTGGTGAACCACGGTTGTCGTGCCCACGTGGGTGCCACTAGTATCATGGTCATTGAGTGTTGTTGCAGCTTTCTGACCACTAATGGGATTAGTGGGAGAGGGGGAAAAGCGTATGCAAATTTGTTGGACCAATTTATCCATAACGCATTGCCCTGCGACAGGTGGTGTGGGTACCTGGACGCGAAGCTTTGGCATTTTGCGTTCTGATGAGTGGCAAAGAGGTCTATCTCTGGTTGTCCCCATCTTTGGAAGAATGGCTGCAGTATTTGTTTGTGCAGTTCCCATTTGTGTATTTGTTCCGACTGTCTGCTTAAGATGTCTGCTATCTGGTTTTGGACTCCTGGTAGGTGTTCGGCTAACAGGTAGATGTTTTGAGGAATGGCCCATCTCCAAATTTCCTGTGCTAGTCTGGATAGTTGGAGAGAGTGTGTCCCCCCCTGTTTTTGAATATAATACATTGCTGTCATGTTGTCTGTTCTGATCAGGACTGCTTTGTTGGTAACATGCATTTGGAAGGCTTTTAATGCTAGAAACACTGCTAGTAGTTCTAGATGATTGATGTGCAGTCTTCTTTCCTGCACACTCCACCTTCCTTGTACTTTGTATTTCTCCATATGTGCTCCCCATCCTGTGAGCGATGCGTCCGCTGTTATTGTCACCTGTGGAATTGGTTCTAGGAACGACCGTCCCTTGGCAATGTTTGTTGTGTTCCACCACTTCAGAGAGCGGTGTGTGCGGTCGTCTACCAACACCAGATCTGTAATCTGCCCTTGAGCCTGATTCCACTGTGTCGCTAAACATTCTTGTAGCGGGCGCATTTGTAGTTTGGCATATGGTATTAGCAGTATGCAGGATGACATCATCCCTAATAGTTGCATGAACACTCTTGCTGGTAGTAAGTGTTGTGGCTGGAATCTTTGAATGATTGTTATCATTGTTTGGATCCTGACTGGGTTGGGGTATACTTTGGCTTTTTCTGTGTCTATAGTAGCCCCCAGATATTGTTGAACCTTGCTTGGTTGTAGGTGTGACTTTGTGTAGTTCACCGTGAACCCTAGCTGGTGTAGTAGCTGAATTGTCTTTTGTGTGTTTTGAAGACATTCCTCTTGTGACTTGGCCTTTATTAGCCAGTCGTCCAAGTACGGGAAGACATGTATTTGTTGTCTTCTTAGGTGAGCTGCCACCACTGCCAGGCATTTTGTGAACACCCTTGGTGCCGTTGTGACACCAAACGGAAGGACTTTGAACTGATAATGTTGTCCTTCTACCACAAACATGAGGTATTTCCTGTGGGCTTTGTGAATCGGGATATGAAAGTAAGCGTCTTTTAGATCCAGTGTAGAAAGAAAGTCCCCTTTCTTCAGTAAAGGAAGTACCTGTTGGAGCGTGACCATGTGGAAATGTTCCGAATTTATGTATGCGTTGAGAGGTCTTAGGTCCAGTATCGGCCTTAGAGACCCATCCTTTTTGGGAATTAGGAAGTATAGGGAGTATACTCCTGTTCCTTGTTGGTGCTGTGGAACCTTCTCTATGGCATGCTTTCCTAGTAGGGATAGTACTTCCTGCTTTAATAGTGTCAGGTGATCTTGTTTCATTGGACGCTGTTTGGGGGGGATGTTTGGTGGGGTAGATGTGAGTTCCAGGCAATAACCATGTTGGATAATTTGTCTCACCCACCTGTCTGATGTGATGTTTTCCCAGACAGGTAGGAACTGTGATAGGCGTCCCCCGACCGGTGTTATATGGTCTGGGGGGAGCTGTATGAAGTCACTGCTTTGGGGTTGGAGAGTTGCGGTTGTTGTTGTTTCCGCGACCTCTACCCTTGTTGTTGTTACCTCTGTAGCCACCTCTAGAATTACCTCTGGGTGATGTAGGTGTAAAAGAGGTTTGTTGCTGGGTGATGTAGGTGTAAAAGAGATTTGTTGCTGGCTTGTACCTGTATTTTTGGATCCTCCTCTATAGGTGGACCTACGAAAGGAACCTCTTTGTGTTGGCTGTTGCAATGCTCCCATTGATTTAGCCGTTTCGGTATCTTTTTTCATCTTTTCTAAGGCCTCATCTGTCCCTGTGCCGAAAAGTGTTTTCCCATCAAAGGGTTGGTTCAGTAACGATGTTTGTACCTCTTGTTTGAACCCTGATACCCTGAGCCATGCATGTCTCCTTAACATGATGCTTGTGTTTGTAGATCTTGCTGCAGTGTCTGCCGCGTCTAGGGCGCACTTTATTGAAGTGTTAGTAATTAACTTCCCTTCTTGTATGAGTTGATCTGCCCTCTTTTGATGTTCTTTAGGGAGATGTGTGATGAGTTTTTCTAACTCATCATAATGCGCTCTGTCATATCTTGCAAGTAGTGCTTGCGTATTAGCTATGCGCCAGCTGTTTGCCGCTTGAGATGCTACTCTCTTGCCAGAGGCATCTATTAGCTTAGACTCTTTGTCAGGAGGTGGAGCTTCTCCCGTAGATAAAGAGTTTGCTCTCTTACGAGCATTTGTGACCACTAGTGAGTCTAGAGGAATTTGTCCTTTAATGTATATTGGGTCTTTTGGAGCTGCCCTATATTTTTTATCGATTCTTGGGTTCAGTACCCTAGCCCTCACTGGGTCTTTGAATATCTCTGATGTATGACTGAGAAGGCCCTTAAGCATTGGTAGTGTTCCTGATGTCCTTTGTGCAGTAGGTAGTGTTTCTAATAAGAAATCCTCTATTTGAGGTTCTGCGTGTAGTTCTACCTTGTGATATGTTGCTGCTCTATTAATGAGTTGCGCAAACCCAGTATTATCATCAGGAGGTGAGGGTTTTGAAGGATACAATTCAGGGTCGTTATCGTTATCTGACCCTACATTGTACTCTTCCCATGGGTCTGCCTCCTCTGGGATTGTGTCTTCATCATCCCCAGGATGTTCCCCCTCCCCTGTGTCGCTCTCTACATCTGTTGTAGGTGTAGATGGTCGTGTGGGAGGAATATTTGTTCTATTGTGAGGAAGAGGAGAAGATGGTGTGTGTCTAGGTTTTGGAGAATGAGGAGGAGTTGTATTTGTCCCCATTGTTCTCTTCTTCGAATGAGTTTTGTCGTCCGAATGTTCATTCTTCCTCTTTTTAGGTAGTTCTGTGACTACCTTGCCAGTTTTTGGATCAATAAACAGAGTCTTTTGTTTAGGATCGGTCTTGTATTCCTGTGTCGGTACCGCAGTTTTCGGGTCCGAAAGGTGTTTTTTCTTCTGACTGTCCATTTGTATTTTCGGCACCGAGATTTTATTCGGATCCGATGTCTTCGGTATCGAAGATGTCCCCGGTGTCGAGGGTGTTTTCGACGTGGAAACATGTTTCGGTGTCGACATGGACTGCTTCGACTTCGAGCTTTCCTTGACTTGGAGCTTCGGTGTCGATGTGGTCCGTTTATCGGAGCCGCCATGATGGGAGACCGAGTGTTTCGGTTTCGGTTTCGTTGCCGGGCTCGAAGGCGGGGCGTCGGAAACTTTTTTCGGTTGTCTGACCGGGCTCGAAGGCGGGGTCGACACCGTGCGGGGTCTGTTTTTTGGTAAAGGGACGTCGTCACTCACGGTTTGTTGGACGTCGATTTCCTCGACGTCGGACTCGTCCGCTTCAGACCCCGCCTCGTCGGCCTCTTCTTCCTCCTCTTCTGGGTGCTGGTCCTCAAACAGCTCCGGGATTGCCTGTGACTGCATTCTCGATACCTCGTGTCTTCGGGCTCGACGGTTTCTAATCGTCGATTTTGAAGAGAACGCTGCACAGGCCTCACAGTCCCTGGATTCGTGTTCAGGGGACAAGCAGAGGTTGCACACCTCGTGTAGGTCCTTGTGTGGGAACTTAGCACCACACGTTGGACATTTTTTGAATGGAGTCCTTTCCATGGACCCCGGGCTGGACTACGTCGATTTTCTCGTAGTCGTCGTCCTTCGAAACGCGTCGGTATGGAAGTGAAGTCGCGTTCGATAACAATACCGTCGAATTGGAAAGGGTTACGCGCCGAATATAGCCTTCTTTATCGAAGTCGGTCCGGAGCGCTTCGATCCTCATCCGAACCCGATGGCGGAAAAAAACAATCTAAGGATGGAGCCGATGCCCATGCGCACTAACACCAAGAGGAGGAGTCATCTATGACGACAAAGACTTCTCCAGAAGAAAAACAAGTGCAATCATCCGAGCCCAACACCAGATGGCGATCTATTCATAAATGTACCATCTGCAGCCCATATGCCTCGAACATAGGTTTTCTTCTAATATGGCTAGGCTTCTTTGATCAAAAGTGCCATGTAATGGCCATTGTAATTCTCCACTACTTTTTGTATAATTGTGCCATAATGAATTCCACATGATTTGTCCTATCCCATACTTGGTATATACTTCAAAATTCGGAGTCCCTATTGGGAGAACCGGACATGGTTCATCCAAGAGGGAGTCCTGTGTGCAACAACAACACGATTTCCTTAGTTTACTAAACCCGGGCATGACCAAATACTTCTAAAGCACAAGTTACTACTTGTGTAACGATATATCTGTAAGAGACATTAGTTAGTATTGGATTCCTTACCTTAGAATATCCCTAGGCGTCAGACTGGATCCGGAAACTTTTGCGTAGCAGTACCCTTGCGCGTCGGTAGGTGTCGTCTGCGGCTCCGCGTCCTTCGTCCGCGCCGTGGGCGCCGTGATGACGTCATCGGAGTACTTAGACGCCGCCTCCGAGTGCTGACGTCAGTTCTTAGACACAGCTTTTCCGCGCCAGCAACGCAGAGCCATGTTAAAAACCAACACTGGTGCCATTGAAACTAGGGCCCTGAAAGGGGGTAACCCTAACCCTAGATATCGGTTCGCAGAACGGGGAGGATGGGTGGGTCGGTAAGGAATCTAATACTAACTAATGTCTCTTACAGATATATCGGTACACAAGTAGTAACTTGTGAATCTGAAAGAGACACGTTCGTATTAGATTCCTTATCTTAGAATAGATACCCCAGCAATACCAACCCCGGTGGTGGGTGTAGAAGAGTGGGGTCTGCAATCCTATGGTCACCCCAGATTTTTGCTTTTTGCTTCACTGGTTTACGACTTTCCCTGACTGTGGGCCTACTAATCAGACCCACAGCCTAGCTGTTCTCTCTCTAAATTGACAACCATGTACTTTAGGTGCATTTACCAATTGGTACTGGGCCACCTTATCAGTCCCTGTACAGTGTACCTTAGGTATCCAGGGCATAGGTGTACCCAGGGCCTACCAGGGGCTGAAGCATGTATTATGCCACCCCTGGCTGGCCATCTAAAACTGCCACAACTGGCTGCATGACAGCTGGGGCAAGGTGGTGTAATCACCCTTTGCTATAGATATAGTATACCTATATCTAACCCTAAAATGGACACATATACTCCTATCAGTCACTACTATGGCAGGCCTTATCAATCCTGAAGGCAGAGTGCTTGGAATTATGTGAGATGGTGCTCTGGCATGAGCTAAGCCTGTCTGCAGCTTGCGGAACCAAGTCCTAATAGCTGTTCCATGATAACGCTATACCATATACTCTTAAGTGCATTATCAACCTCGCGGTTAAATGCTAACTCTGGTATAACATTATCAAAACATGTCGAGTAAGGTGTCATACGAATTGGAATACTACCCCCTCGCCAATTCTGGCGACGGGGGTAGCATTCCACCCTTCTAGAGGGGCACGACATGTATGTAACTGAGAACCCCGGTTAAAGTTAACTCGAGCCTTGGCATTACAAAATGGATGCTGCCACCACAGACACAAGTCTGACCTCCTGCTGCTGGGAGTCCTTCCAGCGAGGGCGGCTTGGACAAAGGGTTTCCTGCCTTGGGAGGTGCTAGCACCACCCCAGACAGGATTTTGTGTAATGAGGTAGGGAGGCCTGAAAGGAATGAGACATGCTGGGGCACACAAGGTTCAAACCAGTTGCTGGGGCACTCCAGCCCCGGCTCTGGCGCGAAATCCGGACAAAGGATAGGGGGTGTAACCACCCCCCTTCCTGGTCCCACCCAGGGGAGGGACCTAGTCAGTAGTGCAGCCCCCTTTAGCAGGATAAAGGTAGGAGCTGGTCTCATTCAAAATTAGATTAATCCTGAACTACTCTACAAGAAGAAACTCTGGACTTCGACGTTCTGCTCCACAGAAGACTGAAGAAATCTCCCTTGTGGGCAAGGAGTGTCCACCTTGCAACTGCAGGCACAATCAAGCGTCTAGCGGCTTCCCTTTGTCGTCTTCCTTCGAGGATCCAGACTTCAGAGCCCGACGAGACCCGGATTCCCAGACCTCTCCGACCTCAACTCACATCTGCAGCAAAGCAGAGACCCGTGGGTGCCACGAGACACGTGGGACCGGCCATCTTGAAAGAAACTGCACTTCGCTTCCAGCACGACTCCCGAGGTAAACTCGACCAAGTGCTTTGGGGATTGAGTAGCCCCAGCCCAAAGCAGCCCCTGCACCGAAGATCAGCCCTCCAGCTTCCACAAGATCTGCGTGGGGCCCTTCTGCTTGTTTGCTGCTCGACGCGTTGTCTGGTCACTTGCCGGCTGGCTAGTGGCCTCCTAGACGACGAACCTTGAAATCTTCACTGCTGGTCTGGTTGCTCCAGACTAGCCCTTGCTTCCTTCCAAAAGAGGGGTACCCCGGACTCTCCTAGTCCGCACCAGACGCCTTTTCCACTCACCGCGTGGGTTGCCTTTGCCAAGGCCTGTTGACTCCAATCCCGGATCCGACACCGCCGACAGCGAGAGCCTGCGTGGGATAGCTCGTGCCTCCATCCTGGTCGTCGAAGACACCTCGTGGTCCACGTGGCTGCAGAGTCAAGCGTCCACTCTTCACCTGATCGCGATGACAGCATCTGGTTCCTTCCTGGTTCCACACCGGTCACTGGCTAGTGACTTTGAACACTGTCCCCTCTGCTTTCAGGTCCTCTTCTTCACTGATCCACCCTTGGATCGCACCGGACATCTTCCTCCTGGTCGCCTGCAGCATCTTTTCTTCTAGACTCCATAGACTTCAACGAGAGAACCCGACACACTTTGACACCTATGCACCCGCAGCCCGTGGGTGAGGTAACGAGAACATTTCGGTGCTCAAGGGTAGTTTAACTGTCCTAGTGTCCAGTTCCACAGTCGTTTTTGTCCTAACTAGTCAGGATTGTCCGTACTTACCTTTTACTTGAACTGTACTGTCCATAGACGTTGTTACGCATCTCGCGTGTGAGTTCACACTCTGCACACGCGTTCCGTGGGCCTCCTATTACTTACCTAGAGTTAGTGTAGCGTGGTCCCATCGATCCTACAGCCTCTGGACAGCTCCATTCCTTCTATCGACTTTCACATTCCACTTACTTAGTATATGGTCTGTCGTGCCTCTAGGGCACCATTGTAATTTTGTGCAACTTGTCGCATTTTTCGTAAGAGATTGTCATGTGCTTAGCCCTCTGACCTCATAAAGAGCTCAGAGGTGTTGTTATTAATAAATATAGTGTTTATTTTCATAACAACCTGTGTGGTGTCCTTTCATCTGGTATTCAAGGGGTTATATTGTGGTAAAACAGCTGGCTTCACATGCCAAAAGAGTTTAGCCTAAGACTGCTTTGTCCATGCTACCATTAGGATAGCTGGTCTATAAGGTTGACCTACAACCAATCACCATAAGGGTTGTTTGGACTGATACAAGGTGATCACTAGAATTAGTGAGCATCATATATCAGGCCAACTTCTCACAGTGGGTCTGCGAACCAATAATTACACCAGAAAGTCCTGGAGGACAGAACGGCCAAAGAAGCCTTCCCTCCGGACTTGGCTGTCCAGGCAGTAGTGTCTTGCAAACGTGTGCAGCGATGCCCACGTAGCTACCTGACAGATGTCTTGTAGGGGCACTCCCCGGCCCAGGGCAGTTGTAGTTGCCGTGGCTCGGGTGGAATGAGCCCGCAATCCAACAGGGGGCTCCTTTCTAGCCAAGGAGTAGCATGCCTGGATACACAAGATGATCCACCGGGAGATGGTCCTCTTGTGCACCGCTTTCCCCTTCTTAGCACCCACGTAACCAACAAAGAGTTGGTCATCCACCCGGAACTGGCGTGTGCGATCCAAGTAAAATGAGAGCGCACGTTTTGGGTCCAGACGGTGGAGCCGCTCTTCCTCTTTAGAGGGATGCAGTGGCGGGAAGAAGGTTGGCATGGTGATAGACTGCCCGATGTGGAAGGCCGTGACAACCTTGGGCAGGAAAGATTGCTTAGTACGCAACACCACTTTGTCCGGATGGACAAAAAGGAAAGGTGGAGTACAAGAAAGGGCCTGGAGCTCACTCACTCTCCTGGCAGAGGTGATGGCAACCAGGAAAGCAGTCTTCAGAGTAAGAAGGCGGAGAGGAGAGTTGTGAAGTGGCTCAAAAGGAGCGCACATCAGAACCGTAAGAACCAGGTTCAAGTCCCACTGAGGCATCACAAACGGAACAGGAGGGAATGTGTGTGTGATGCCTTTTAGAAATCTATTTACAATAGGGGACTTGAACAAAGAAGGTTGATCAGGCAGCCTCAGAAAGGCTGAAAGGGCAGAAAGGTAGCCCTTGATAGTGCCCAGAGCAGTGCCCTGCTGGGCAAGAGAAAGAAGGAAGAGAAGAACCTCAGAGAGAGGGGCAGCAAGAGGATCCACAGCCTTTGCTGTGCACCATGCCAAAAATCTGTTCCACCTGCAGGCGTATACCGACTTTGTGGAGGGACGCCTGGCTGCCAGAATGACGTTACAGACTTCAGGAGGCAAGTCAAATGGCCTCAACTGTCGCCGCTCAATCTCCAAGCATGGAGGTGGAGACTGGACAGGTTCGGGTGGAGGACCGTCCCCTGCTGCTGCGACAGAAGGTCCTCCTGAAGAGGCAGACGAACCGGGGGATCGACTGACATACTGAGTAGCTCTGGATACCAGTACCTTCGTGCCCAGTCCGGAGCCACAAGGATGACTTGGGCCCGGTCGCGTTTGATCTTCTTCAGCACTCTGGGGAGAAGTGGTATAGGCGGAAAGGCGTACAACAGACCGCAACCCCATACGCGACGAAAAGCGTCGCCGAGCGAGTGCCGCCTTGGAAATTCCAATGCGCAGAACTGATGACATTGCGCGTTCTCTTCGATGGCGAATAGATCTAACCAAGGCTCTCCCCATCGCAGAAAGAGGCCTTGCGCCACGTCCGAGTTCATTTAAAAAAAAAAAAATGTATTTATTGAGTTTTGATACCAGCAGACAGACAAGAAAATAAGTACCAAAGTAAATACACTATTAATCCATGAATTGTAGACCACAAACAGCAAGAGGCGAAATAATAAGTACACTTATATGACCATCATCAGAAACCTTACTGCCCCATCCATTTCTCTATTGGTAACCATAATTTATGCCCGAACATTTTCCGTCTAATACCCTTAAGTTTATACAGAGATGATTCAAGATGGCATATTGATAGCAATTTCGCTTGCCATTTTACAAAATTTGGTGGTTCCGAATCTATCCATTGCATAGTAATACAGGATCTATATACAGACATGCATAAAAAAACAAGAGCTTCTTCTGCTGTCGACCTTTTAAACAGTATACTTTCTTCCACACCAAAAATGACCAATTGTGCCGTTACATTTACCCCAATGCCCAGGCTTTCCTTGATATATCTCTCAATATCTCCTATACATTTAGAGAGCTTCGGACAAAGGAAAAAAACATGAATCGTATCTGCAGCATTTAAATTACAGCGGCTACAGTAGGTCCCCCGACCTGACTTCCATTTTGTTAGTTTAGCTGGCGTGTAGTACAGATCAAACACAGACATATAATGTTGGGCTTGAAAAGAGCCATTTAATAATACACTGATGGCTATCTCCAAACTTCTTTCCAACATACTTCCCTCTACACCCAGCTTATCTTGCCATTTCTTTTCTATAGCCAGGAGATCATCTTCCTCCGTTGCCAAGAGAAGTTGGTACAGAGGACCCATTTTAGGCCTTCTTTTAATTGCTTCAAGAATCTCTATTTTATCTAGAAAAATCATATTTCTTAATAGCTTCTCTTCGCAGAAGCTCAGAAGCTGGACATATTTAAAAAAGTCAGCTCGCTGCAGTTTATACTTGCCCGATAAAAATTCTAAAGAGGCAAAGCTCTTCCCCTGAAACAAATCTCCCAAGTCCCGCACACCCCGTTCTTCCCATCTTGCCATCACCCGATCTTTAAATATTTCAGGGAAAAGAGGACACTTATGAAATGGTGTATACAATGTTAACTTACTAAAGATTCCGAATTTTTTCTTCATAATCCTCCAAACCAAATATGCAGTGTAAAATATCTTAAATTTAGTCTTTTTATAATAGCTTGGTTCTACAATTCTGTTCAGACATTGTTTGGCCTCTTCACCCAAAAGCATCTGATAAATAGAAGGGGCAGAGAAATCTTCAATAGGATCATCTGGTAAAATCAACACCCCCATATGTTGAAATAATGCTATCCAATGATAAAATTGAAAGTTGGGAATACCCCAGCCTCCTCTCTCCCTAGATAAGGTACATTTTTTGAAAGACCGACTTGCTTGATGATATCCCCATAAGAATCTTGAGCACATTCTATCTATACGGGCAAAATAATGCGAGGGTATTAAAAAAGGAATAGCCCGAAATATATATAAAAATCTTGGAAAAATGAGCATTTTCAGTATATTAGTACGTCCTACCAGCGAGAATTTTAAGTTATTTAATCTCTCTAATGTTTTATTTGAAGAAGCAATTATTGGATCCAAATTGGCTGCAATAATATTATCAACGTTAGCCGTCAGTTTAACACCGAGGTATATGGCCTCTTGATCACAATTAATATTTTCTGGTCGACCTGCTACAGAATGTATAATTTGGGTCTTACCTACATTTAACTTGTAGCCAGAAATTCGGCCAAACGTTGCTGCCGCTTCTATAATAATAGGAAGAGAGCTTGCGATATCATTTGACACAACCACAATGTCATCTGCATAAGCACAGATTTTGAATTCGGAATTTTGGATCAGAACGGGTTTAACTGCATAATTACTACGCCACGTCAGAGTTCAGACGCCATTCGTGATCCATCATGCACCGACGGCTGAGCTCGTCCGCCCTGGCGTTCAGAGAACCTGCCAGGTGTTGAGCCACCAGGGTCACGCCCTGGCGTTCAGAGAACCTGCCAGGTGTTGAGCCACCAGGGTCACGCCCTGGCGTTCCAGCCATTGCCAGAGGCGCAGAGCCTCCTGGCAAAGGGTCCACGACCCCACCCCGCCCTGTTTGTTGCAGTACCACATGGCGGTGGTGTTGTCCGTGAACACCTGCACTACACTCCCCCGGACAGAGGGGAGGAATGCCTTCAGTGCTAGACGAATCGCGCCCAACTCAAACAGGTTGATGTGGAGCCGGGCCTCCGCCGGATACCAGAGGCCTCTGATCTCCGCCTCTCCCATGTGGCCTCCCCAGCCCTGGAGGGACGCGTCCGTCACAACTACGTGCTCCGGTTGGGGAAGGGAGAGGGATCTGCCGCTGACCCAATCGCGGTCCGTGAGCCACCACTGCAGCTGTCTCGCAGTGCCCTCCGAGATCAGGACGTGGTCGGACAGGTTGCCCTGATGCTGGGCCCACTGAAACTTCAGGTCCCACTGCAGAGCCCGCATCCGCCACCTGGCGTGATGCACCAGTAGGATGCAGGAGGCCATCAGCTCCAGAAGCCGCAGCGTCAACCTGACCGAGACCCGGGATAACGGCTGAAAGATGGGAATCAGAGCCTGAATATCCCGGACCCGCTGTTCAGGTGGATAAACCCGAAACCGCGCCGACTCGAGAACCGCTCCGATGAAAAGGAGCTTCTGAGAGGGGCACAGGTGTGACTTCGGCACATTGATGGAGAATCCCAGCCGGTGCAGGAGATCTGCCGTAGTCTGGAGGTGGCTGACGACTGTCTGGGGCGAGCCCGCCTTCAACAACCAGTCGTCGAGGTAGGGGAAGACTGAAACCCCTAACCTGCGCAGATGAGCTGCGACCACCGCCATCACCTTTGTGAACACCCGTGGGGCGCTGGTAAGGCCGAAGGGGAGCACGGTAAACTGAAAGTGCTCGTGGCCAACCGTGAACCGCAGGTAGCGCCGGTGGGCCGGCAGGACGGGGATGTGGAAATAAGCGTCCTGCAAGTCCAACGCTACCATCCAGTCTCCTGGGTCCAGGGCAGCTAGGACCTGAGCCAGTGTCAGCATTTTGAACTTCTCCTTCCGGAGGAAGCCGTTGACGTTCCTTAGGTCCAAGATAGGGCGTAGGCCCCCTTTGCCCTCTTGGGTACCAGAAAGTAGTGGGAGTAGCAACTACACCCTACTTCTGGCCCAGGAACGCGCTCGATGGCCCCCTTGGCCAAGAGGGCCGAAACTTCCTCCTGCAGAAGTCGCAAATGATCCCCCGATACACGGTAGTTCTGCGGTGGCATGGCTGGAGGAGTCGCCTCGAAGGGGAGGGAGTAGCCCCATCGGAAGATCTGCAGCACCCACCTGTCCGAAGTGACAGTGCGCCAGTGGAGGTGGTGATGGCGAACCCTGCCCCCCACTGGCGTCACATGGGCCTGAAAGCACGGACTAGGAGGGTTTAGAGGCGGATGCTGCGGGGGAAGGTGTGGACTGACCTCGCCGTTGTCCCCGACCGCCGGGACGGCGGTTACCACGGCCGCCACCGCGTTGGGTATTACCTTGCGGAGCGTGGCTGGCAGCACGTGTGGGTACACCCCTTCCGTGGCCACGAAAGGAGTGAAAGGCAGCAGATTGCTGGTGCGGGGCCGAGAGGCCCAAGGACTTGGCCGTAGCCCTGGAGTCCTTAAAGCACTCAATCGCATGGTCTGCCTTGTCGCCAAAGAGGCGACGGCCATCAAACGGCATGTACATCAGTGTGTTTTGGACATCGGCCGAAAAGTTGGCGGACCTCAACCAGGCGTGGCGTCTGACCGCCACCATCGTTGCCATAGCTCTACCTAGTGAGTCGGTGGTATCCAGCCCACACCGGATAGAATATTTGGCTGCATCCCGGCCCTCCACAAGGGCTTGGCCGAGTTTGGCCCGTACCTCCAACGGACACTCTGGCAGCACTTCCGCAACCGTATCCCACAGAGAGTGGGTGTAGCGGCCCAAGAGGCATGCGGTGTTGGAAGACCGCAGTCCCAGACTAAGGGACGAGAAGATCTTTTTACCGTACTGCTCGTACCTCTTGGATTCCCTGTCCGGCGGCGCCGACGGGAATGCGGTCTGGGAATTGGAGGCCTAGATGACCAGGCTCTCGGGGGTGGGATGGGTGGACAGAAAACATGGGTCGCCCGGGGCTGGGCGGTGGCGTCTGGCCACGTTCCTATCTACGGGCGAACCCGTAGCGGGCTTGGACCAGGTGCCCAGAAGAACGTCGGTCAAGGCCTCATTAAAGGGCAGCAGAGGCTTGGCCGAGCTTGACTGCGGTTTAAGGACCTCAGTGAGGAGATTAGTCCTCATGGCCGCGACGGGGAGCTCAAGGCCCAAGGCCTTGGCAGCCCTCATCAACACCACACTGTAGGTTGCCCCCTCCTCCGAAGCCACGGTAGGAGGGGAGACAAAATCAGTGTCCGGAGAGGTGTCCAGGCCATTGGCCTCCCCAAGGTCTCCTGCCCAGTCCTCATGAGACTGACACTCTCGGGTCAGAGGGTCCTCAGACCCCTCCCAATCCCCTTCATCACCCATCTCCTGATACTCAGGGTTTTCAATCAATGGGGCCTGTTCATAGAAGTGAAACTCCCCAAACGACGTCTGGAGCGGCGCCCATCGGGGCCGTCCCGATGTCGGAACAGGAACGAAGGGGGCATCGGGGACGGCGCCGCCCGAGGGCGGCGCCGGAGGCGACATCTGATGGTCCGACGCCGGGGAGGTCGTAAGGTCCACCGGCGAAGACCCAGATCCCGAAGAATGTCTAGTGGGGTCCCGCGGCGCTGGACCCGAAGACGCCGGCGGCGCCGGGACCGCTGGACCCTGCGGCGCCGGGCCCGTAGGCACCGGCGGCGTCGGGATTGTGGAGCCCTGCGGCGTCGGGGCCGAAGCACCCGAAAGCATAAGCCCCGCCCAGCTAGACTGCGAAGTCAACATCTCAGTTAAACATTATTCACGCACCGTTCTCAGCATCCCCACTCAAGGCCCAGTTTGCTCACCATATCAGGTGAGTATTTGTCCATGAATCGTTCTCTGCCATCCCACTCGAGGCCAGTTTGCACACCATATCAAGTGGGAATTGTCCATGTACTGCTCTCAGCTTTCCCACTCGAGGCCTGTTTGCACACCATATCAGAGTCCCATTGTTCAGTGACCAGTTCCAGACAGCCGCAAACAATCCTTTGGAAACAGCTTTAGCCACAGGGTTAGAGTGGGGGCTGTCTCTGTGTGTTCAGGGCTGAGTGTTGCAATCCGCCTGCCATGTTGACTTGGTTTGGCAATGTAATTTAGTTTTGCAGGCCTCACAGGCCGTGGTGGAAACTTACAGTCCAACACTCTGAACAAAGAAAAGTGTTGTCTATTTTGAAGATAGGCAGCCACTGCTGCAAGATGTAGATGTATGGAAGTGTAAGCAAGGCCTGAGCGTTGTAAAAGCAAGAGGTAATAAATAATGCTTTGTATAGATGCATTAAGTGGATCAATCTTTTGGTTATTACATTGAATAACACATATTTTCCATTTAGCTACACAGCAAGTTCTAGTGATAGCTTTACGTGCCTCCTTAAGAATGGTCATGCATTCTGCTGGCAGGTTTAGATATCTAAACTCTGACTTTAGGAGCCAAACTGCTAGGTTTCGCTCCTTTAGGTGTCCGATTTCGCCATGGTTCTGAGTGAGAAGGTTTGGGTTGAGGTGAAGCTTCCCATGTGTAACTACTGAAAGTGCAAGTAGTGTGGTGAATCATGGTTGACAAGCCTATGTGGGAGCTACCAGAATGAGGGTGAGACGTCTGCCTGAGTTTCCGAACCAGAAATGGAAGAAGGAGAAGCGGAAAAATTAAGGCGAATATTCCTGACAATTCATCCATAGGGCATTGCCTTTGGATAGAGGGTGTGGGAATCTGGAGGCGAAGTGTGGGCATTTTGCATTCTCTGCTGTCGCAAAGAGGTCTATTTGTGGAAACCCCTCTTTTGGAGGTATGGGAGGAGGACTAGGGGGTAGAGTTCCCTACTCGTGGATTTGCTGCCACATTCTGCTGAATAGGTCATCAAAGTGGTTTTCGGTTTCCGGGAGGTGTTCCGCTAACAGATTGATTTGTTGATGTATTGCCCAATGACAAATGGTCAGAGAGACAGGACAGCTGCAGAGAGTGTGCCCCCCACCTCCATTTTGTACATAGTACATGGCTGTCATATTGTCCGTCGGGCTAGGACAACCTTACCTTGTAGGCGAGGTAGAAACACTTTCAACGGTAGGTGAACAGCTTGAAGCTCTTGGAAGTTGATGTGGAGGTTTTGGTGTCAGGTGTTCCAAAGACCCTGAACTGTTAGATATTGTAGGTGAGCACCCCTGAATGTATGTGAGGGATGCATCTGTTAGCTTGACCTGTGGAACAGGGTCGATGAACGGCTGCCCTATTAGTAGGTTTTGTGAGTTTCACCACTGCGGAGAGTGACGAGTGCGGCTGTCTATGAGCACTAGATCATGTAGCTGACCCTCTGATTCAGTCAACGGTCATGCTAAACATTCATGTAGAGGACGCATGTTGAGTCTTGCATGAGGCACTATGGCAATGTATGATGCCATCATCACTAGAAGACACATGAACATTTTGACTGTTAAATACTGATTGGGTTGAAATTGTGGTAGCAGTGTCTGAAAATTTTGAATTATGGCTGTATTTGGATAGGCTAGGCCTGTTTGAGTGTTGCACATAGCTCCTAGATATGGTTGCGGTTGTGAGAATTGAAGATGGGATTTTTGAGCATGGATTGTGAATCCCAGCTGATGTGAAAGCTTTATGGTAGTTTGAGCGTATTGATGACAGATGGTGTATGTTGGCTTTGATAAGCCAATCGTCTAGTTATGGGAAGACATACATTTATTGTCTTCTTGGATTGGCTGCTACCACTGCTAAGCAGTTGGTGAACACTCTGGGTGCAGTAGTGACTCCGAATGGAAAGATATGGCTTTCCTGCTATGACATATCTGAGATATTTGCGATTTGCTGGGTGAAGAAGGGATGTGAAAATATGTGTCTTAAGTCTAGTGTTGACATGAAGTTGCCCTGCTGTGTAAGTACTTGTAGACGTGTGACCATATGGAAGTGTTCTGACAGTACGTAGTGGTTTATAGTGGTTTAAGGGCCTTAAATCTAAAATAGGCTGCAGAGATTATTCCTTTTTGGGAATTGGAAAGTACAGGGAGCAAAGCCCTGATTCTTGATGTTGGATTGGAACTGGCTCTAAAACTCCTTTCATTAATAGAGCTTGTACTTCCTGTTTGAGAAGTTGTTGATGTTCTAGACAAAGCCTGTGAGTGTGAGGTAGAATATTGGGGAGAATGCTGGTGAGCTCCAGGCAATACTGATAATACACAAAAGGGGCCCCCTCTAAGCGATACGGGCAGACGTCAGGGGAAAAGTACTCTACTAGAGGGAAAAGCCTACCCTAATAATTTGAATAGTGGCCCAACATGGGTCCCAACACAGAAGGTATTATAGAAAAGTATAAAAAATCTTGCTGGGGGTCACGTAACTAGTTAGCATGGAGGAGTCTCGTTCGTTATCGGAATTAACCAGACAAATTGCTCCACCAACTAAGAACGGCCATGCACCACCACCCACAGAATCGAGAAAGAGCCATCAATCTGTTACGCGACCCCCAGCAAGATTTTTTATACTTTTCTATAATACCTTCTGTGTGCCGTGTGACCGTTTCATGACCCTCAGGTGAGCTCCATGTTGTGGGTTATTTATTCTGTTGGGACCCGTGTTGGGCCACTATTCAAATTATTAGGGTAGGCTTTTCCCTCTAGTAGAGCTCCAAGCAATAACCATGTTGAATAATTTCCAACACCCACATTATCTGATGTTATTAATTGTCAGGTAGGAAGAAACTGCTGTAGTCAACCCCTGACAGGTGTAGAATGATCGGAGGGGAATGATTATGGAGTCACTGTTTGTTTCCAGATTGGGAGGTACAGGTTGGTGGGCCTTTACCCGACCTTTGGAGTTGTTACCCCCTATAGTTGCCACTGTTAAATCGTCTGGATGGAGAGGTTTGAACTGGTGTCCTGTATGAGGATGTGGAGGCTTCTGTGGAAGTGGTCTTTGAACCTCCTCTGTAAAATGAGCGACAAAAGGAGCCTCTACTGCTGTGTGTCTGAAGTGCTCCCATGAATTTAGCCACTTCTGTATCTGTTTTCATCCTCTCTAAGGCCTCATCCACTTGTGGGCAGATGAGATGCTGTTTATCGAAAGGGGATTTAATGATGCAGCAGCAACTAGTGCACACCTGATGGAGGAGTTGGAAATTAATTTCACCTACTGCACCAACCCCAGACACTTTTTCTTATGCTTGTCTGGAGTAATTACCCCATCTCATCCCAGTGAACTCCGTCATTTCTGGCAAGTAAACCCTATATATTGGCTATCGCCGCCAATGACTGGTTGATTGTGCAGCAACTCTTCTGTCTGAGGCATCTATGAGTTTTGACTTCTTGTCAGATGGTGGGGCATCATCTGTGGTTTGTGAGTTTGCTTCTTTACGAGCATTAGACACAACTAATGAGTCTGGTGGAAGCTGACCTCTAATAAAAAAAATGTGGTCAGATGGTGGTGGTTTATACTTTTTGTTCACCCCAAGTGTAAAAATGCGTGCATGTGCAGGTCTTTAAAAATATTGTCTGCATCGCGTATAATACCTTTTAACATGGAAAGAGACTGAGACGATCTGTGTGTATTTCCTAATGTATCAAATAAAAAGTCTTCTTCCAAGGCATCTTTGTGTTAAGCGACCCGTGATATGCAGCTGCTCTAAGCTCTTGGTATGAGGTGTTTTCTGAAGGTGAAGGTTTCACAGGCTAAAAATCAGGATCTGTGTCTTGATTAGATCATAACCCTGCCAGGGGTCTGGGGGAGCTGGATTATTATAATCACCCCCAAAATCTACGTCTGGGTTTGTGTGAGGATAACCCAGAGGTGTGATATTAAGGTCTTGAGGGGAATGAGGTACCGAAAGTATAGGTGAATGTGGTACTGGAGGAGAAGGAGAAATGGGGGCAGGAGACTAATCGCTATGTCCTTTTTCTTTTTTAAAGGTAATGTCCTGGTAATGTTTCTCATTAATGTCCTGTTGGAAAGAGGTTTTCCTTTTGGAAGATGTTACGGACGCAGGTTTTGTTAAAACGTGTCCAGTCTCCAGATGAATGTGTATTTTCTTTTGCTTTGAATCAAGACTTTCTTGCATAGTTTATAAAATTGGCTCCAGGATTGTTGTAGGAGCAGGTTTTTGTTTCGAGGTCAACATTTTCAGGACCAAAGTTGTTTTCTCTTTCAGTGCCAAATGTTTGGGAGCCGAAGAGGTGTTGTCTCAGCTCGGAGTGGAGCCGGAAGGCTTTGTCTCTGCTTTCGGTGCTGAGCCCAAGGGCAAGCGTTCGAAGATGATTCTCTGTGCCTACCATGGCCGGATGGCAGTGGTGGCCCAGAAGCCTTTTGTTGTAGAGGAATTTACTGTTTTTGTGTGGGCAGGTGAGGTGTTTGGGTACCCACTGCACCTTGACCAGGCAGATCATTGGACTCCAAATCGATCTCTGGTTCGGAGTCTGAATCTTGAATGTAAAAGGCCCCCTTCTTCGGCTGCTGACTCATCCATGTCTTCCTCTCCCTGTTCGATATCTTCTTGGTCGAAGATATTGGGAGTATGTACTATGTTCTGCCTCTACATCTGCATCTCTCTGAGTCAAGCCAGACAGTCCTGTAAGGTCTTCTTAGATCGAAACAGACAGGCTTTAGAGTCTTCTTCTATGTGCTCTGGCAACAAGCACAGATTGCAGACTTTGTGAAGTTCAATGCATGGGTACTCAGTGTGACACTAAGGGCAGTACTGAAACGGAGTCCGTTCCATCGGCATGATCTTCGATGGAGTTGGCATCGAGTGTAACTTAATCCAGATGGATTATGTCCAAAGGCCGCGGTTCAGTGTTCCGACCAGAATTGGTGAAAGTCTTCAAATTTCGATACGCGAGGGATGGAAAATGCTTTCAAACGATACCGATGAGGGTGGAGTGAATTTCGCACCGAAAGGATCCCGAAAACTGTCTCCAATCGGAGCACCCTAATAAACGTCCGAAACTGATGGCGGAAAGAAAACAATATAACAACGGAGTTGATGTCCATGAGCACTAATACCAAAAGGAGTCGTCACCTTACCTTGTAGCTCGGAAGAATTCTTAGAATAAAAATAACATGTAAACATCCGGACCCAACACTAGATAGCAGGAGTATGCAAAGTATGTGTACCTACAGACATACATGCTTCGAACATTCTTTTTTTACCTTCTGCCTATTCACAACTATGTGATATCTGTGTAGCCCTTTCATTGCCAGGGTATTCATCAACTTGTGGCAGAGCGATTTACAAAAAAGGTTGTTTAACCATAAGCACGTCCATGGTCTCTGGGTGCCTTCCTACAAGCTATGTTTATTGGCAAATTCAGCAGGACAAGGAAAAGGGCATAGGTCAGACCTAAAATTTAAACAGGAGAGTTATATTTCCAAAACAAAGGATATGATAGCAAAACTACATTTAGGATGTAGCAGAAAAAAAAAACACAAGGGAGGGATTGAAAAAAATCAGCCAGTGAAAGATGTCACAATAGGTTTAAAAACCCAATCAAGCATTATCAAACCAACGGACATTCTGGAGACCTCATTGGTGAGGTAGCACTGCTGTAAAGAAAACTGGATTCGTTTTTCTTTTCAGTGGATGGACTCTAAAGAGTAGCTGAATTACCCATTCTAACAGTTTTGCATAAGCTGCAAAAGACTAACCATTCTAGGTCTGAAAAAGTCTCTCTAAAAATTAAAAGCAAACAACTTGCTAGCCTGAAGTTTTAAGCACTGATATTACTATTTGCTCTTGAAAGTAGAATGCCCTTTTGCAACAATCATAAACAAACATTCAACACAATTATTTTTACTATTAAAAAATTGGGCATGCAATGAAAAGTTAAACATAGATCAGAAGTAGGTCAAATCTGGCAAGCGGTGAGGGAGGTAAACATTTTACAGGAAAATAATCTATGAACCAAATATGACTGATGAAGGCTTTCGTCATAGGAGTGTGTTACAATCATACATGACTTTTAGGGACCAATTTAGACATCGGCGTACTGAGTAAAGGCAGGCAGTGTGGCAGAGGATTTATGTCCGTCATCCTCCCTTTACTTCGAATTTAGAGTTCACTGCCAAACGTGCGGTAAGCTCTCTGGGTTTGTATGAACCACTGTCACAACTGTGTATACAAATCCATTACAAAGTTTGGTGTGCGTCTATTATTGCCAAATGCTACACCAAACTTTTAAATGTTTTTTCATTTCCAAAAACAAACCCTAAAAGCGAGAGTTTGCTGTGGGCAAACCAACTAATGGCTTGATACATGGGAGTTTTCTCTCATGGTGGGTGGGAGGGGGAGGGGTGAATAGCAGGGGGAAGTAACTTTAACAAAATTTTTTACCTGTCCCTCCCTGCCAGGATAATTCTGGAAGGGAGGGACAGAATGTTTTTTTTTTTTAAAGTCATTTGACTGCACATTTTAATACGGCTGAGGGTCAAGTTAGATGGCTTTCCTCAGACAGCCCATATTCGGGCTGTTGGAGAAAGATTGATACCAACAGAGTAAATCTTAGTCTGCTGGTGTAATCCTGGAGGTCTACCAAACTCTAAATCGGGGAAGGCTGTTGGCACTGTAATGGAGTAATCTGTCTGCCAAACTCTAAATCAGGACATTAATTATTTCCATTTAAAAATGTAAAAAAGAGATTGAAAAAAAAAAAGACTTTAATTTTCATTAACATTTTCTTTAAGCTGTATGATAACTGTACTTACCTGATGAAAACTATATGTTAAAATGATCTCATAAAGTTGTCGATTGTTTGGCAAAACATCGCGGGATCCTAATGGCTTTGTTTTAGAACTTGATGGCCTAGGAAAAAAAAAGAAATAAAATACAAAAATGTACTGTACAACAGAAAGGGTAATTAAAACAATTGGTCAGTGGAAGTATCAACAATTTGAAATTGTAGATGATACTTACTGGATCATGCAACAATAGTACAACTGATATTTCTGTACTGCAACCCAAAAAAGAAACAACAACCTTTGCTCAAGATGGAAAATTATAACCACTGCTAGGGTTATCCAATGAGGCAATTTCAAACCAAGATGATCCCTGCTCACAATTCAGCAAGTATTCTGGTCCACAAAGCTTCATGAGTAGCAGTGGTTTACTCCTTTAAATTCAGCGATAAATTAAGAATTAGTCGCCCTTCCAAATGTTTGCTGTATATTTTTAATTTAAAAAATAATACACAGTAGCAAACCATGCTTTGGATATTAGCTTGAGGGACAGTCTATAAATAACCAAGATAACTCTGATAGGAATCACAGACTGTCTTGAGGTTGATGCTATATTCATTAAGTAAATAAGAAAACCAGTTACTTACCTGTAACTGTAGTTCTCCAGTATTGGAAGCTTTCATAAATTCACATACCTGAATAATTTCCCCGTCGTCGAGACGGGAGTCTCCGGTATATAAAAAGCAATGCTTAGCAGTATAGCTAGATGAAAAAAAAGGCCTAGGTCCATTTCCCTTTTGCAACCCATAACCTTTGTTATGTAAAAAAGGACCAAACATTTCCCTTAGCCAATCAGAGCTCCTCACCCTCTAGACCCCTCCTGAGAGAACCTTTTGCCCCTCAGATTTTTGGGCACTTGTGCTATAACACTCTTTGTGCCTAATCCGAGGTGAGCCTCTCAAGGAAGGAGGGTGGGCGTATGAGAATCTATGAAAGCTTCCAATACTGGAGAACTACAGTTACAGGTAAGTAACTTGTTTTCTTACTCCAGTATTGGAGCTTTCATAGATTCACATACCTGAATCAGAATAGCGAGCAGTAAATCATAGCACATTTTGTTCTGTCACCTACTTTTCCCAAACAAGTAACACAGGTCATTCTCTCGTAGCAATAGCTGTATAAAAATATCCATAGACAGATTGTTCATAAATGTTATAATAAACAGTGTACAATAATAAAATGTGCTTATCTTACCAACCAAGGAAGGAGGGATGACAAAGAAGGCTCACCGTTATTGGAAAAGGTTCCTCAGTACAGCTTGTCCCACCGCTACATCGCTTCTTGCGTGAGCGTCCAGGCAGTAATGTCAGGTAAAGGTATGCGTACTCCTCCAGGTAGCCGCCCTGCATATGTCCTGAATAGAGACGCCTGAAAATAGAGCAGTAGAGGTTGATACAGCTCTTGTTGAATGTGCACAAACACGTGCACTCAACGGCTTTCCCGACGCCTGATGACAGAATTGAATGGCGTTTGAGATCCATCGTGCAATTCCCCGTTTCGACAACTGGAATCCTTTCCTGGGGGGACTAAAAGCCAGAAACAATTGTGTTGATTTTCTGAAAGTTCTTGTCCTTTGTAAATAAAATTTCAGACAATGCTGAACTTCCAGAGTGTGGAGAGTTCTCTCTGCCGCCGTAGATGGTTGAGGAAAGAATCTTTTAAGGATCAATGGCTCATTCAAGGGGAAATCCATTGGCACCTTTGGAATAAATTTCGGATTTGTTCTGAGCACCAACCTGTCCTCTCTGAATTGCAGAAAAGGTTCTTGCGTTGTTAGTGCCTGTATTTCTCCCACTCTCCTGGCTGATGTTAGAGCTATTAAGAGAGCCACCTTCCAGGATAGGAATTTTAGATCAGTTTTTTGAATTGGTTCAAATGGTGGTTTCATCAATTGTGATAAAACAATATTCAGTTGCCATAGAGGAAGTGGAGGCCTGACAGGTGGGTAAACTCTAAACAACCACTTCTTGAACTGCTTTACAATCCTCTTCGACCACAGAGATGGACCCGTTGAACTCCTTCTGTATCTAGAGATCGCCGCCAAATGCACTTCAATAGAGGTATGGGCCAATCCAGACTTTGCCAGACTTAGTAAATATGGGATGATCTGATGTGCCTCTGCTTGCAGAGGATGTAAGTCATTCTCCTGACACCACAGGCAGAATCTTTTCCATTTCATCCTACATGTCTTATTAGTGCTTTCAGCCCTCTTCTTTGCCAGGATCTCTCTGCATTCTGTCGGAATGTTTAAGCGATGAAATTCTCTGTATTCAGGAGCCAGGCCGCTTATTGTAGTGATGTCGGGTCTGGATGCTGCACTTGTCCCTGAGCCATAGTCAATAGTTCTGGTATTGGCTGCAGATGTTTTGGCTCTGTCTCTTGTAAAATGAGCAGTTCCGTGAACCAGTGCTGCCTGGGCCACCAAGGGGCTATTAGTATTATCCTGCACGGTTCCTTCTTCATCTTCATGAGCACTCGCGGCAGGAGGGGAATCGGCGGAAAAGCGTAGGCAAAGACGCCTGACCATGCCATCGAAAACGCATTCCCCCACAATCCCCTTTCGTTATGCCAGCTTGCAAAGAATTGGAATCTCTTGTTCTAGGCTCTGGCAAACAGATCCACTGTTGGTATTCCCCATTTGGCAAAGAAAGATTTTCAGTAGTGTGTCCTGATCGAGTTCCCACTCATGACAGGTCGTCTTTTGCCTACTGAGAGTGTCCGCTGTCGTGTTCTGATCCCCTGGAAGATGTACAGCCTTCAGAGTTACCTTGTGATTTACAGCCCATTTCCATATTTTCTGTGCTTCTCTTGACAGAGAGACTTGCGCCCCCCTGTTTGTTTATATAGTGCATTGCGGTCGTTTTGTCTGTCCGCACTAAAACCGATCTTCCTTCTACTCTTGGCAGAAAGGCCAACAATGCCAATCCTATTTTCCTTAATTCCAATATGTTTATGTGAAGGTGTTGTTCCTGTTGTTTCCATCGGCCGCTGACTTGTAACTCCTGGAGGACTGCTCCACATCCTTCGAGAGAGGCATCCGTGGTAACCACTAATGGAGCTGGTTCGGTCAGGAAGGATAGACCCACCGATATATTGCTTCTGTGAGTCCACCACGCTATCACCTACAACATTGGTTGCGTGACTTTGATCTTGTCCTCAAAGGATCCCTTTGCTTGGCACTACTGTAGATCTAGCGCCTCTTGTAATGGACGCAATCTCAATCGACACAGGGAAATGAGTGGTATGCATGAAGACATCGTCCCCAGAAGTGATATGTATTTTCGCACTGAAAGACACCTTCTTCTCCTGAACTCTGGCCAGAGAGACGAGTCCCAATTGTCTTTCTATGGATGGGAATGCCTTGTTTTGAGACGTATCTAGGACTGCACCCAGAAACGTGATCCTTCTGGATGGTTGAAGCGACTATTTTTCTACATTTAAAGTCAGACCCAGATCTGCAAACAAGTCCATGCAAGCCGAAGTTGAAGCTTTAGCCGACTTCTGCGATGGTGCCTTTATCAACCAGTCATCTAGGTATGGGAATATTTTGGGGTTTTGTCTTCGGAGATAAGCTGCCACCCGTGCTAGACATTTTGTAAAAATTCTCGGGGCAGATTTGAGGCCGAATGGCAGCACTTTGAACTGTTAATGGTTTTTGGCCACTGTAAATCGAAGGTACTTTTTGTTGGAAGGCTGGATGGGGATATGAAAATATGCATCCTGTAAATCTAGGGAGGTCATCTGATCTCCTCGATTTAAGAGTAGCAGAATATTTTGGAGGGTCACCATTCTGAATGACTGTTTCTTGAGACAGGCATTTAGAGACCGTAGGTCCAGGATTGGACGCCACTTGAGAGCATTCTTCCGGATCAAGAAGAAACGGGAATAAAATCCTTTTCCTCTTTGGGAGTTTGGTACTGGTTCTATTGCTCCCTTTCGGAGCATTGCCCGAATCTCCCGACGCATTTGAGATAGGTGTTTGACTTCTTGATACGTAGGTGGCGTGGGAGGAGGGCAGCGTAGAAATTCTAGAGTATGTCCGAATTTTATTATATGGAGGACCCATTTGTCTGATTTTATTCTCTGCCACTGACGTAAATAATAAGTTACTCTTCCACCCAGGGGAACATTTGACGGGGTAGGAGGATAAAAATCCGGAGTTTGAAGGTTGTCATTGTCTTTTGTGGTTGTCTTTACCTGGACAACCTCCTCGTCCTCTGGGAGCGGACTTAGAGTAGCTTCCAGACTGCCTCTGGCCATATTGCTGCCGGTAGTGCTGTGATGAGTAAGAATAGGAGGTGTATCTTCCTTGTTGGTATCCACCTCTATAAGAAGGTTGTCCTCTTCCATGGGCGCCTAGAAAGGGCACCTTTCGATACTGCAACATACCCAAGGCCTTCGCCGTATCCTTCTTAATACTCTGAAGGGTCTTATCCACCAGACGTCCAAACAAATCTTCCCCATCAAAAGGTAGATCAAGAATCTTATTTTGGACCTCCGGTCTAAAGGCAGTGGCCCTCAGCCAACCCTGGTGTCGTAAAACTGCTGCTCCTCCTAGGTAACGAAAGTCTGTGGTAGCTATGTCCATGGCACACTCGATGACTTCAGCTGAAGTCCTCTCACCTTCCTGCGGAATCTTCTTCGCCTCCTGTTTACTATCTTCTGGAAGGAGGTCGACATATGGTGCTATATCACACCACATCTGCCTGTCATATCTGCCCAGAATGGCAAGGGCATTAGCTGCTCTGACTAGGAGAGCTGACATCGAGGAGAATATTTTACCTGCATTGTCCAAACGCCGTCCCTCCCTGTCCGGAGGTGCAGAAATAGGCGCTGACGGGTGTCCGGTTTAGGATAGCCCAGCAAACACGCTGGAGCGTCCAAGGGCGCCTTATACTTCTTGTCCAACCTAGCGAGTACAGGTGTAACCGTCGCTGGGGTTGGCATCACCTGCTAACCTTCCTTCCATACATGGTCGATGATTGGTATGGATCTGACTGATTTTTGATAAGGCTCTTTAAAGTCATAAAGAAAACATTCTGCCCGAGTTGTCTTTATAGGCAGCTGAAATCTTTTTGCAGCTCTTTCCATCAAGTTGTGGAATCCACCAATATCCACTGGTAGAGAATCGGCCGGCCTTTGAGTGGGTGATGGTGGGGATGGGATTAGATAGTCATCCCATTCTTTGTGGGGCTCCGTTAGCTCCCCCTCCTCATGGTCCTCGTCATCCGTGGTAACCGAAACCTGGTGCTGTTGGACCCGAGGCGTCTGTGGAGTAGTGTCCCGTAGTGATTCCCTGCTGCGGACTGGAGTAGCCGGAATAGAATGGGGACGTGAAAGAGGAACTTCCTGAGGGACTACTGACGGAGGAAACCTCTTCTTATAATCTGCCACCATGAACTGCAAGTCCATCATCATTGAGGATGGCATAGCGACCATCTCCTCCTGAGGTTCTTTTTGGTAACGATGCTGTGAGAGGCTGTGATATTCTTCATAACCCTCTTCATCATCATCCTCCTGACATTTCACGTGGAGTTGCGATGGGCTACTGGCGTACCTGAAGGGTCCATCATCCTCCTCCTCATCCGACTCTTCCTCCTCCAAAAGGTGCGATGGAACCAGAGGAGTAATCTTGCTCGGGGAAGTAACTGCTGGTGTGATCTTCTTCCTCTGTTTTTCCGGAGTTTTTCTCGACGACGAGTCAGTCGACGAGATCACCGTCGACACTACCGTCGACGATGTTGTTGTCGTCGTCGACACTGCACTAGAACCATTCCTCGCCGATGACACAGTAATCGTCGTCCCGTTGTCGTCACCTTGGACGACGATCCTGTCGTCGACATGGTAGTTGTCATCAGGGCAGTCGTTGACGATGTCGTCGTCGATGTTACCAGCGTCGATGTTACCGGCGTCGATGTTACCGGCGTCAACACTCCAGTCAACGCTGACGCAGTCGACACTATCACAATCAATGCCAGCTTCTGTACCTCTGTGGGTGTCGCCGTAGACTATGACTTCGTCGACACGATCGACAATGTAGATTTTTTGCTTTTCTGCTCAGGAATACTAGAGGATGGCTTCTTGATGGACTCTTGGACCAAAGGTGGGGTCTTTGAAGGCTCAGAAGAGGCTCTCTTGGATACTTTTTCCTCAGAAGTGTGTCCTTTGCTCTCCTTGGTCTTTTTTGGGGCCTTCTCAGGACGTTCCCCAGAGGAATGAACCTGAGGAGATCTTGTTCTTTTTTGAGATCTCCTAGATGAAGTGGAGGACTCCTGGTCACTATCACTAGAAACCACCTCCTTTCTGGCCTTGATCTTCTGAAGCCATATTAAAAGGCGTCCCTCACGACCGCTAAGGGTCTTGCTAGAGAAAGTGCGGCATGCCTTGCAGTCCTTGGCTTGGTGGTTCGGATAAAGACAATAAATGCAGTCTTCATGTGGGTAATCAGTGTAGAGTCTCTTTTTAGAGCAGGTGGCACAGGCTCTAAAAAAAAACTTTTTCTCTTTTCCAGACATTCTACAGGATGTAGATGAGAAACAGGTCACAAGAATCTCAAATCCACAAGAAAATAGAATGAAAACAAGCTTCTACAAGGTTGGAAATCCAGAGTTTGAGCAGAGCTCAAAGGAGACTCCCTAGCACAACGTGCCGGAAGAAAATCTGAGGGGCAAAAGGTTCTCTCAGGAGGGTTCTAGAGGGTGAGGAGCTCTGAATGGCTAAGGGAAAGGTTTGGTCCTTTTTTACATAACAAAGGTTATGGGTTGCAAAAGGGAAATGGGCCTAGGCCTTTTTTCAGTTAGCTATACTGCTAAGCATTGCTTTTTATATACCGGAGACTCCCGTCTCGACGACGGGGAAATGATTCAGGTATGTGAATCTATGAAAGCTCCAATACTGGAGTAATAAGAGATAAAAGTACACTATCTTATCCTACGACTCCAGCCAGAACCATGTTTTATTTCTGCTCCTGCCAAGTTAGCAAAGTTGCAATGAAACGTATGACGCTAGAAAAGCATTGTTGCAGGTAGGAAACCCATTTTGTAGCCTGCACTCTTTACAGCAGTAAACTCCAAAACAAATGTGCCTACTTTACGATATGGAGCTCAACAGAATCCAAGCAACACAGTCTTGTGAATGCTTAAAGAACACCTTTTTATAATTTGCAACAAATACGGAGTATTGATGGAAATCACTTGCCAAATGTTTTATGTGTTTTACTATTTTACAGGAAAATCCTTATATTCAGGGACTTCACACGCGGATTCATTGAAGGTAAAATTCCTTTAAAACTTCAAATGGCAGTGGGAGGAGAATTTAGAATTAACTCTACCCCCTTCCCAAAACTTTTGGTTTTAAGGAAGAGACTTCCACCATGTTGTGCACTGTGTGAAGCTGATTTTTTATGTAGTGTCCCAAAATGAGGCACACTAAGTAGAAAGTCCAGACGATCCTTGTTGGTTTACAGGGCTTAAATCAATAAACCCAAATTATCTTGATAGAGCAAGGTTTCGCACGTTAAGAAACTAGCTCAGATTCAATCTTCTCGAAAAAACATGTAATATTGTAACCAACATGTTTTGTGAACACTAATAATTGCACTACACGACATTTACTTCATCTAGGGGAAGCTTATCAATGAGCTTTACTAACCAGTAACCCGAGGGACTTAATATGGCTGCCGAAAACGTAGGAATCTTCTGCACAAGCGTCTACTGCATCTACGTAGTAGGACGTCTTTCGCTTTGGTGGTAATTATTTGCAGCTGCGCAGTAGTTCTTAAGATGGCCGCTTGACTCTCACATGCTAAAGCACATGCTGTGCTAAAACTAAATCTCGCAGAGTCAGAGATTTTGCAGAAGGAGAAGAATCTGTCCATCCGGAAGGGGGAAGAATCGAGGAGAATAGTATCAGAGAGGGGTGCAACGCTGCCTTTGCACTTAGAAGAGGTCACCTGTCCTGTCCTGAACTGTTGGCTCCAGACTATTCGGGAGTCCCTTTTTCCAGCCCTTGGCCAAGGGTTTGTCTTCACACCATTCTAGGTAAATATAAATCTGCGTGGCATGTCCTTGTACCGTTTTCCATTTCCACCCTTCCCAGGTACCAATGTCATGAGATTTTACTAAAGTTTCTATATATTTTACTTTAATCTTATTTTACATGAAGTTGGTGTTTGACATGTATTGGTATTTGACTCACAAAATGTAAGCATAGATAAAGGTTTTAAAACTCTCCCGAGTCTGATTATTCAAATAAAAGTAAATGTCATTTCTACCTATTTTGCTAACAACCTGATCTAACGGACCAGAGGAAATTAAGAACTAAGGTGATATGGTTTTGGTAAGAAATGGTGTAAAGTAGATTTTATTACAAGGTAAAAATAATTCCTGATTGCCAGCGGTGATTATCAGCTTATGTATGAGTGTTTTATGGGCCCAGGTGAGTATGTTAGTTTATGGGTAACCCAAGTTGGTAAACTCGCTGCATCACTCTTTTGTGGTAGTGTAGGCGAGCAGTTTAGGTTTATCAGAGGGTAGTGTTAAGCATTTGTTGTACCATAGAGTCAATAAATGAGAGACACTCGAAGAAATTCGAGATCAGTTTAGAAAAAATAATTTTAGATACCAAGATCATTGGAATAGGGCAAGTACTTTAGACATGATCACATTTTACAGTAGAAAATGACAGCTGTCAGATTTGAGACATGATCCTCAAATGCTGTAATGTTATCCTATATGAGAAACATTGATTGCATAAGTACACTTACAGACTAGTTACAAGACTGTTCTTCTGGACTTCAGGTAAGCAGGGGCCAAGTTTGAAGAAAGTACCAACAATTCAAGGTTACCTGCCGTTGGGTGTCCGGGTGCAGAGGTGCTTTAAGCGGTGTTAGCCTCAAACACTACACGCTGAAGTCAATGGGTACCTGCAAAAAAAAATAAAGTGGGGGGAGGGTGTTGGCCCTTGAGGGACTCAGGACCACAGAGACACTGTTGGTTTACATGAGCCCAGGCTGGGGTGCTCGATTGCAGAGGTGTTCTGTCCGGCGGGATGGGAAGTGGAAGGTTCTCACAGTTACTCGTGGCCGGCTTCTTACGGTCACACCTTTGTATAAATGGGATGCTAACGACGGTAATGAAATGACTAGGGCGCTCAACCTCGGACCTGGAGATCTGGGTTCGAGTCTCGGTAACGAGAGACAGAGAGATACATATACACACACTATATATAACAAAGTTTACAGACAAAAACGTGGAGTGGCAATGGGGGCATGCTTCTCCCCCAGCTACGCATGTCTCCATGTGGGCTGGTGGGAGGAGCATGTCCTCAGAAGCCAACACAGGGCCCTTTATGAAACACATGTAGCCCATATGTGGCGATATATCGATGATATTTTTGTCGTGTGGAAAGGGAGCACAGAACAGGCCTTGAATTTTGTCAAAACTATCAATGACAACGAGCTCAATCTGGCCTTTACTAGCGATATCAGCACACACACGGCCAATTTTCTCGATATTAAAGTCATTGTACAGGGAGGGGCCATTACCACCAATCTATACCAAAAGCCAACTGCTGGCAACACGCTCCTACATGCGACAAGTTTTCATCCGCGCCATACAATAGATAGTCTGCCCTATGGCGAATTCTTAAGAATCAAACGCGCATGTAGTACTGAGCAGGCCTGGATAGAGTCACGAGAAATTGCTAGAAATAGACTGTTAGCTAGGGGCTACAAAAAACACAATCTGGAGGTAGCAATATCCAAAGTCAACGCAATAGACAGAACAAGTTTGCTACAACCAAAGGTTCCGGTTGTAAGTGAACAGACTGTCAGGATATTGGACACATCTGTGTCAACGGACAGTCTCCCACCAGTAGCCTCCTGTAGATTCATCACTACTTATAGCAAACAGTCACAAGCAATCAGAAGAATTCTGAATTCCCAACGGCCCATAGCTCTAACTGATGGTGTATTAAGAAGTACTCTACCCGTTAAACCTGACATCACATATCGAAAGGCATATTCGATGAGATGTGATTTAGTTCACAATAGCCCAGAGGTTATGAACAAAGAGTACTGGGTGTCCTCCAAGTATGGTTTCTTCAAATGCAGTAGCTGCAGAGCCTGCAAGTTTGGTGTTAACACCAAAACATACCGAGGTGCCTTTGATGATCAGGAAATAAGAATCAAGGGCAACTTTAATTGCAAGACAGAGTTCGCAGTCTATGTTCTATCTTGTACATGCGGACTCCGGTATGTTGGCAGTACAAAGTTACCAGTTCAGGCTCGGATTCTCCAACACCTCAGAGCGACTGTCAATTCTGATCAGTCATATCCAGTGGCAAGACATGTGAAGTCAGCACATGGGGGCAATTTAAATGTCTTGTCTTATTTTGTGATTGACAGTGTGCCGGTAAACAGAAGGGGTGGTGACAGGGACAAGTCCCTTAGAAGGTTGGAGTCCAAGTATATATTGGAGTTAGACACTAAGAGCCCGAATGGCCTTAATATTTGTGAAGATCTGTACCATTACCTGTGAGACTATCTGTATAACCTATGATATGATATGTTTTGAAAGCTTTGCGTCTTATGAAATACTTATGTATATACATGAAATGAATTTTATACAGGTACACTTGGATAACATCAGAAAATTGGGATTTTTTGCTGTTTGTTGAGCATGGGGAGATCTGATGTTATCGTGACTCCTTTTAGGGTTATGTCTCTATCGGATCTTACCAGGCACTCATCAGCAACCTTGATATATTGTACCCTGTATTCGAGATACTGGTTTTATTATGTGTATATATATGTAGATGAGGTTATGTATTTCGTCAAAATTACTATTATGCCTTTCTTGATCTTAAGGATCAAATGTGATGTCAGGTTGCGGATAAGCATTAGCCACTTTAGTTCGTTAAATCATGAAATGATGAATATATAAGCTTTGATGGTTATGCTGTCCCGTACTGCTGCTAGTTCTGTCCCGTATTAGACTCCCCGGCTGGGGAGTCTATTGTATTTAAGATTTGCACTTTACACTTTGCACTTTTTTGACACTTTAGCACTTTTTGGATGTTTTAAACCAGTGATAATGTGTTTATATAATTCCTTGTTTTAAAATATGTGGATAGACTGTTATTTAGTGTACATGGCTCAGATAAGCCACGATTTCCATGACTTAATTGATGTAGTATTTGTACAGATAAATTATATATTGTTGCAATATTGTCACAATGTACAAAAGTCGGAATCGGTTGGTACATCTATGAGAGAAATAATGTGAGCATATACTAAACTGTATTTGAACAGTAAGAATGTGTGGCCTGCAGCAATATGCTGAGAGGTCGAAAACGTTACGTTTTAAAACCAGTCTGTCTACTATGTTTACCAAACATACAATATGGTCACATGGTATAGAATTCAGTGCTTTAATTGGTGAATTGCCATTTTTTAAACTTGTGTGGTGTGCAATGGCAAACACTCGTTATTTCCGGTGAACAAGGCGACAGGGTCGCCGAAACGCGTCCGGTCTAGGGCACTACTGCTGCACTTTATGCAAAATAAATAAAGAAGATATCAATCTGCTACCTGAGACTGTTGTCCGTTCTTTCTCCGTAAGGGTGCGGCATCCGCGGTGTCCTTTGGAGCGGTGGATTACACTATATATATATACATATATATATATATATATATATATATATATACCAAAAACACCTCCATTTTACCGGGGGCCCCCGATCCTGCAGGGCGGGCTCTAACACCAGGAATGGAGATCCTGGTAACTCCATTCCTGGTGTTAGAGCCCGCCCTGCAGGATCGGGGGCCCCCGGTAAAATGGAGGTGTTTTTGGTATGTTAATTGAGGGGGCATGATCTGCTCTCAGAAGCGCCAGCACAGAGGATTTCCGCTGCTATTTGGCACACTTCTGATGGAGAAAGGGAGAAGGGAGGGGTGTTTCCTCTCTCTGAAGGCACCGCATGACAAGCAATTATCAAGGCAAATGCGGAGGAACCGGCACTATGCTAATGAAAATTAAGGATGGGACATTGTCAAAAACGCTACACAGCAACAATTAATATCAATGTGCCATGCCGCAATGAACTGCTCAAGAACATTGCATTCTGGGGCTTGTGGTCAAATCAGCAAGCCACATGACCACTTGGACTACAATTGCAAACACACTCACCTGTGAACAAGGCTATCGCTGAAACGCGTTAGGTACAAAAGTGTGTTCATTTCTCCTTCGCATTTTGACGAATAAAGTCAGCCTGTCAAGAAGTCGGTGTTGGGCTCTTTGTGTTTGGTGGCAGAATATATATATATATATATATATATTCACTGAAAAAACCATAGGTTATAGACCATATATAGTTAGGAATTAGCATTTACAAAACCTTGAAAATTCACTGAAAAAACCATAGGTTATAGACCATATATAGTTAGGAATTAGCATTTAAAAAACCTTATTTTACTCACACAAAACCATTGAAATTCCATATATAGTTAGTTGCACTAACTATATATCGGGCACCCGCAATCCACTGCTGATGATGTCACATATTACATCATTCATGACATGGTCAGTGACATCACTGATGACATCACTGATGACATGACCCCAGCTTCAGTCTGAAACATCCAGAAACACTGTAGACTACCAATTCGATCAGTTCCGGTAGCGCCCCAATGTAACCCGGTAGAGAAGAACTAGCCCTCCCCTCTTTGACTGATGGTTCTTGTTGCCTGTCCCTTCTGTTGTCATTTAACAGAACTATTTAGCCTGCTGAAAGGGGTTGTGTTCCGACCGCTGGTTGGTGGAGACATTTTGACTATATTCTGGACCTGCGTTGTCGCGTAATGCGTCATATGACGCGCCGCGTTAGCGCATCCGGAAGTCATCCGGGGCGCGCAGCGTGTAACGTAAGCATAACAAGTCATGTGACTTGTTAATAAAACTTTTCATTGGTTCATTTCACTTTTCTTATTGTAATGATGAAAGGCTTGGTCATATGACCTAAAAATTACGCTTTTCATTACTTCCGAACATTATTTTTTCTTAAATATAGGTTATAATGTTTCAAGCTAATGTACTTTCCCGGAAATTTTACAACTGTCCTGCAAGTAAAATATATTCTTTTTTCGAGAAAAAGAGCGTTTCTTCGTCCCATGACGGAGCCGTTGAGCAAAAGAGGGTCGACCTGCTGTCTTAGTCGCCGATACGCCTGAATATGAGATTCTTATCGATCACTTTATGTTGCAGGAATAGAAAACACAACAGCCCTTGACCATTTATCTTTACTGCGTTCCTTCGTATTATACCTTTTACCCTTCATGTAATTGGTCTGCTTTATTTCACTTGCCTTTTAATGATTCTAAAACAGTCACTATTATTAAAAACTTTACCAATGTATATACTACTACCATGTTTTCTTTTAAAAACCTTTATTGTGAAAATTTCATTATACAAATACGAGCCTATAACCACGTGGGCCTGCCACGGAGCAAACTGTAATCGTATATGATGAATAGACATTTACACTGTAGAGGAACGTAACGGGCGGGCCATTAGGTTGCAAGAACTAAGGTGTCTAACAGTTACGGAATCGGTGGACCTACATTTTATAATTAAAATACGACAGGGCCAGTTACAATAAAATTATCTAGATATACATTTGCGGGCAAGTACCATGGGTGACGTTAATTCGAACTTTCAACAGTACAGTAATCAATAACACATCAGAACTTAATATCAATAGGGATGTCGAAATATTCAATCAATTCTCGTCCCCGCCCGCCATGTGCTTCAAAACTGCATACGTATCTCGTGATTTCAAGGTTCTGCAACCAGTACACAACAAGGAGTTACGAGTCCCATTTATTCCGGCGCCATTTTGGGCGAGGACGGGCAGGTCCAGGATATAGTCAAAATGTCTCTACCAACCATCGACTATGATCATGTTCATATGCTGTATTTATTAGAGTAACACTCATCTGTCCACATGAAATTAATTTGCCACAATCTAAACATGTCATTTTAATCTTTCCAAAGTTCTTCTAAATATTTGGGACCGTTTCCCTTGCCTCTGAAGCTCTCAGTGCCACTTCTTTGATGAATGTACTAGCAGGTCAGGGGTTCTCCTCCAAATCTCTTTTATGCAGCACTATAATTAATTGGTGCCACCTCTCCATATGACGATGCATGGTATAGTTACCACAACTATATTTTTTTTCGGTTCCTCTGGAGAGTTCATCGTGGCAGATGAAGCGTGTAACGTACCGGGCATTTACCTTTTTTTGCATGTACAGGAAAGGAAAAAAAATCGAGCGTCCGAGTTCTAAGGTGTCCCAGGGCCATTTTAGTGGACCAGGCCCAAATCCAAAGAACAGGCCGCCATTTTGAGAGTCCTCTTGCAGCCGCCTGTCGCTGTAGCATCAAGAGCAGCCGAAACTCAGCTGAATGGCAACTGAAACGGTAAAGGGGCGCCCCACTACAGCAGACGAGCCTCCACCTAGGAAGGCCCATTCACGCCGGCTCCCCCCCCCTTCGGGCACCCCACGCCGTTATTCGGAGCAGTATTGTAGGATGGCCACACCAGTGCGGCAACTTGCTAGACATCACCTCGGTGGTAACCGAATCTCAACGCCTTGTGGTGTCTTCTATTCAGAAAACATTGTTATGCTGCCTTCGACCTATTCGCCGCAAGTGCGCACACAACTCAACTGCATAGCTTGCTAGACACCACCTCGGTGCCATCCGGATCTTGGAATGTCAGCGCCTTTTGGTGTCTTCTCTTCAGAAAATATTGTTGCGCTGCCTTTGGCCCCATTCGCACATCAGTCCGCTACTGACGCCATCTCACAGGCTAATGGGGCGCCCCACGCCGACTTTCAGCATTGTAGAATGACCACACCAGTACAGCAACTTGCTAGACATCACCTCGGTGCCATCCGGATCTCGACGCCCCACTGCAGATGAAGTGCCTCTCAACTATGAAACCACCACGGTGACATCCGGATCTTGGCGCGTTGTGCTGCCTTCGGCCTATTCGCACATCGGTCCGCTACTGACGCCATCTCACAGGCTAATGGGGCGACCCACGCCGAGTTTCAGCATTGTAGGATGAACACACCAGTACAGCAACTTGCTAGACATCACCTCGGTGCCATCCGGATCTTGGCATCTCAGCGCCTTGTGGTGTCAGTCAGAAAATATTGTTGCGCTGCCTTTGGCCCCATTCGCACATCAGTCCGCTACTGACACCATCTCACAGGCCAACAGGGCGCCCCACGCCGACTTTTACCATTGTACGATGGCCACACCAGTGCCACAACTTGCTAGACACCACCTCGGTGCCATCCGGATCTTGGCATCTCAGCGCCTTGTGGTGTCTTCAAATCAGAAAATATTGTTGCGCTGCCTTTGGCCCCATTCGCACATCGGTCCGCTACTGACGCCATCTCACAGGCCAACGGGGCGCCCCACGCCGACTTTCAACATTGTAGGATGGCCACAGAAGTGCGACAACTTACTAGACACCACCTCGGTGCCATCCGGATCTTGGCGCGTTGTGCTGCCTTCGGCCTATTTGCACATCGGTCCGCTACTGACGCAAACTCACAGGCCAACGGGGCGCCCCACGCCGACTTTCAGCATTGTAGGATGGCCACACCAGTACACCTTACTAGACACCACCTCGGTGCCATCCGGATCTTGGCGCGTTGTGCTGCCTTCGGCCTATTCGCACATCGGTCCGCTACTGACGCGAACTCACAGGCCAACGGGGCGCCCCACGCCGACTTTCAGCATTGTAGGATGGCCACACCAGTGCTGCAACTTGCTGGACACCACCTCGGTGCCATCCGGATCTTGGCGCGTTGTATTGCCTTCGGCCTATTCGCACATCGGTCCGCTACTGACGCCGCCTCACGTGCCAACGTATTTTCTCCGCATTTTATACCCTATGCCGCATAACAGGTCATGTGACTTGTTTATAAAACTTTTCATTGGTTCATTTTACTTTTGGTTTCCTAATGATGGAAGGCTTGATCATATGACCTAAAAACAACACTTTTCATTGGATGAAAACTTTTTTTTTTTCCCAAACGATGAAAGCCCCACCTTGTTTCTGGATGTTTCAGACTGAAGCTGGCGTCAGCATGAGAGCACCACCATCTCGTAGCTCCGTCGTGGTCATTCCGCGAGCAATCATGGCAGCCGCTCCCCACCAGAAGCCTGCAGGAGTCGGGGCCCCCAAAACTTTTGATGAATTCTCAAGGCGGAGGGGACGCTTTCGAGAATGGGGTCCAAGACCTAGCAGACAAGCGTCCGATTTCCAAGGTGTCCCAGGGCCATTTCAGTGGACCAGGCCCAAAAAGGAAAGAGCCTGCCGCCATTTTGAGAGTCCTGTGACAGCCGCCTATCGCTGCACCGCAAGAGTGGGCGCAACTCAGCTGAATTGCGGCTTTTGACACAGTGGACCAAAAACGGACGGAATGGCAACTGAAACGGTAAAGGGGCGCCCCACTACAACAGATGACACTCCACCTGGAGAGGCCCGTTCACGCCGCCTCCCCCGGGACGCCCCACGCCGTTATTCGGAGCAGCATTGTAGGATACCAAAACCAGTGCGGCAACTTACTGGACATCACCTTGGTGCCATCGTTCTGCTGCCTTGGAACTATTCGCACAACAGTTTGCTACTGATGACCCACCCCCCGCGACGCCCCACGCCGTTATTTGCTGGGTGGCAACTTACTAGACATCACTTTCGTGTCATCTAGATTTCGGCGCGTTCTGCTGCCTTGGAACTATTCGCACAACAGTTTGCTACTGATGACCCACCCCCCGCGACGCCCCACGCCGGAAATCTGGACGTTGTGCTGCGTTGGGACTATTCGCACAGCCGACCGCTACTTCGTTGTTTTTCCCTAAAAATGTTTATATGTTATTACTATTTTTGTTTTCTTGTATATATTTATAAATTATTAAAGTTTTATAATCTTACTACTTTGTCGGAGTGCCATATATTTTTAATGTGACACATAATTGTAAAAACTTTGATGTACAAAGAGTCATCCCTAGAATCTTCCGCTTCACGCTCGGTCCCCTCCCCAATCACAATACAGGATGGTTTTCAGATAATAGCAACGCTTCTGCTGTGACGGATCTCATCGAGTGTGGGCCTTGATCTACTATAACTTCTTTGAAGAGGGGTGATTCTTTACAGCTGTGGCCATAAACTACATCTGCAGGGCTAGCTGATACCCTAGGACCAGCCTGGACAATCGGACACAGAGGAAAAGGAGTGTCAGAGGGTGCGGTAGTGAATAGGGCGAAAGGGAGGTGTCGGGCGGACACAGGGTGTGATTCTCAGGGAAGAGCAGCGCAGATGGGGGGAGGTTTATTACCCATGCATAAGACAGAGAGCGGGGGTGACCACTGCCTGGGTGAGATGCTTGCGAGGGTGGGGAGCCATGCTAAGGATCGACAGCGTGCACAGAGTGGGTCTGGTCAAGGCATCTAAAATGGCTGCCGTGCACGACAAAAGTGTGGCATTTGAAAAAAGACAAGATGGCGCAGACAATGTTTTTCAACACTTCCTGATTTCTTTCGAATCGAACGTTAACAGACGTTGGGGCATATTACCAAAGTTAAGCGATATTTATCCCTAACGATGCATTGCAAAGATTTTTTTACCGTCAGAAATGATCGCAGATAAACCTTGCTATTATCAAGGTTTATCGCAAATACGATAAAAAACGACCGCAATGCATTAATATCGCTGAAAACTCAGCGATATTCATGCATTACCGAGCTAATGCTCTTAGCCATGTTATCCACCTCCCATTGGATAACATGGCTAAGAACTGCTCAGGGCAGCTGTTACTTTTTGGAGATATTCGCGCTTATCTCGAATATTTCCAAAAGTTGATAATAGGAGATAGCGATGTTAGCGACTGTTTCCAGTCGCTAACATCTTGGCATGCCCACTTTGCATGTCATTAGTGATAAATATCACTCACATGCAAAGTGGGGCCCAAGATGGTCGCTATCTCCTACTAGCCGTCGCTAACTGGTGTTAGCAACAGCTAGGTAATACAGATATAATTTTATATCCGCGAAGCGGAGCGCTGTTACAGGTATATATCTTGTTTTTGAACGTTAATTTCTCAAAATGCACTGAAGCACATATATTGAGACCTAGCAAAGGCACATCGGGCTACCAGTCCCTAATATTTTACCAAGTTTCGTGCAAATCCATTCAGCCGTTCGATTATTATTATTTATTTTTTTTGCCCCGCGGGGCCCTTTTAAAACCTCCACATCAAACCTAGGGGGTCAGCGAGGATCTACTATGCCCCCTTATGGTCATTTGCCCCTTCGCTTTGGCCTCCTCTTGTCTCTCGATCCTACCGAGAGACAAGATGGCGGCCGCTACGGACTGTTTGGAATGTTTACAGACACCGGAGAGCCAATCAGCTTCGCTTCGCAAAGCTCCGTAACGCGAAAAGTACGCGAAGCGGTGCGCTGTTACAGATATATATCTTTTTTTGAACGTTAATTTCTCAAAATCCACTGAAGCACATATATTGAGACCTAGCAAAGGCACATCGGGCTACCAGTCCCTACAATTTTGCCAAGTTTGTGCAAATCCATTCAGCCGTTCGATTATTATTATTATTATTTTTTTTTGCCCCGCGGGGCCCTTTTAAAACCTCCACATCAAACCTAGGGGGTCAGCGAGGATCTACTATTCCCCCTTATGGTCATTTGCCCCTTCGCTTTGGCCTCCTCTTGTCTCTCGATCCTACCGAGAGACAAGATGGCGGCCGCTACGGACTGTTTGGAATGTTGACAGACGCCGGAGAACCAATCAGCTTCGCTTCACAAAGCTCCGTTGCGCGAAAAGTACGCGTCCTGGAGCGCTGCCCGGTCCGCTGTTACAGATATATATCTTTTTTTAAACGTTAATTTCTCAAAATCCACTGTAGCACATATATTGAGACCTACAAAAGGCACATCGGGCTACCAGTCCCTACAATTTTGCCAAGTTTCGTGCAAATCCATTCAGCCGTTCGGGCTAAAAGTGAGGCCAACCGCCCTATGGAAAACTCAATGTTAAAAACACGTTTTGGGACCCCCCTTTTTTCTCAGCCCCCCCTTGACGAACCCCCCCCAAATTTTTAAGGGCTGCTCAGAAACAAAATGTGCCATTTTCCTGAAAATTTCAGCCAATTCCGTCCACAAACGCCAAAGTTATTAGACATAGAATTTTCAAAAATCCCATAGAGAAAAAATCCTAACTATATATACCTACTGGCGACCGCCAGTAGGTTATATATATATATATATATATATATATATATATATATATCATGGTCTATCTGCAGAAGAGGGGAAGAAACACAGCAGGGCACCACTCAATAGGAGGCTGGTCTCTTTCCGAGTCCCTTGATGTGCAGGTACGTTTTGGTGGCTGTGGTGTTCCGAGTGAACACAAGCAAGCCTTGGAGCTTGCAGCTGGCTCCCGTACCTTGTGTATAAGTGCAGGGCGGCTCCTGGGAGTCCTGGTATCTCTACATGTGGCAAGGAGACTGATCTGACCTCCTGTAGCATGAAGACCTCTGCTGGGGTGCTGCTCCCTCGGTGGGTCTGGGGGTCGACATAACACTTTACCGGGCAGCTGCAGTCAGTGCCTGCTGATGCAGGAAAGTGGCACCTCCACTCTAAGGGAGATGCTGAGGGGTCGAGGAAATGCTGGGCAGACCTGCAGGGGTTTGAAGAGGCTGTTCCACTTCTGAACGAGTGTGTCAGTGATTGTCGGGAGAGTAACAGTCAGTCAGGGTTTTATGCCAATGAAGATGCTGATCCATAGTTCTCACGTCTTTGGCTCTTCTTTGTACTCCGCCTTCATTTAGGTAGACTAATCAGAGTTCCTGGTGTTAGGGGCCCATCTAAATACAAAATTATGGGGTGTTAAGGGGAGTGAAAGGTAGTAGTCAATTGGCTATTTACGCCTAGAGTCATTACACACCCGATTATGACCACTTTCAAAACAAGATGGTGGAACCCTTTTTTCGTGTAGCACATTAGGTAGTCCACCTTAGGGGTGTGACTAGTCTGGAGGTGCAACACACCTACTTGCATAGCTAATTTTGATCGAGCCAGGGGTGGAGGTTAGAGTTCGAGAAACTTGAGATCTACCTCCATTCATAGCCCTACTAAATCATTCAGGACAAAAGCAAAAACCATTAATGCTACAAATTGCTCTTAATGGCCTGGCCGCACTGGTCACAATGAGAGTTTATGCCAAATTGCTTCAACCCCTCCCAAAAATATTTTTAGTCCGGTTGTGACTGGGAGTACCTTGTTGGGTCTAAGCACCAGCTTTATCTTTTCAAGTTGTGCTCCTCCTACAGTTCTGTCAAATGTACTCCAATACAAAAATAGTTTTATACACTGGTGATATAGTTTTGCGCTGCCTTGCATTTTGGCACCAATGATAATTTCACCAGACGATAGTTGTGCTATTAATAACCTTCAGTAGTACTTGTGTCTTTGCTGTTTTGTTAAGGCAAACTATTATGAATGGCTGTTTTCTGTGCCTGGGTGCACTGCCCAGGATCGCTGTATTTCTTTCCTGAAATGGGTGACCTATCAGGCAGGCTGGTTTGTTATCAGGTGCCCTATAATTGTTTTGTCAAAACGAGGCACCATGACTGAACAGCAGCAGGGTTTGTACAAGCTTCACTCCCTCTTGCCACATAAAGTTTACGATGATAATGACCTTAATGGACTTTCAAGGTGGCTCCTTGAACTCATGCAAGAAACAGTGTCTCAATGGCAATTACTGGCAATTGAAATCTCTTGGAAGCTTTTTCCACCAAAGAGTAAAAACAAGCAATGTCATCCAACAGTGAGTCCACATGAGGTTGGGTTGGCTCGGAAGTGGCTAGTGTGATGTATGCATCTAACTTTCAGGCTGATCTAGAGGATTCTCCAGAAGCCCTCCTTCTCCCTGGACATCGCCGGATATGGCCTTGTCTTGTTGAAGCACTGTATCAGAACAAGGTTCATTGGTGTTTGAAAAACTGCTTTGAGGCAAAGGTGTTGCACTTGTTCTGGGCCACACAGCATGTTGTCATTAGCACAAGTGCCAAAGGGCTCTCACCCAGAAAGCACTGGAGATGGCTAAAGAAGGATGGCTCGTAAAATCTATTCAGCAACTTAATATAGCAAGGAATGCAAATGGACCAAAGTCACTATGTAAGTTATTGGTTTAATGATATTATACCCACATAAAAATGCACGGATGGGATTGGTGGTAGTTGAGGAGTGAGGTCAGATTGGTTTTGGGCGGTGAGCGCACCTTAGCTTACCTTTTAGTGATGTTCAAAGCTGAAGGAGATTGGGAAACGTCTAAAAGGATGACATGGCTCTGTCATGAAACCCAAAGTATTTTACTACAGGTGCCATCACCCCGAATGTTACCAGTCCACTCAAAAAAGGGAGAAAGTATAGCACTTGTCTCAGAGGCAGTGTAACAGGCAAATAAATCAGTGTCTGACCAAATTAAAGTCCCACATGTCTCCCATAGGATGTGCAGAATTTGGGAAGCTTGTGGGTAAGGAAAAGTGACATCTCAAATTGAGAAATCCAACTAAACCGCTGACAGACTGGGACTTGATGCTGGTCTATTTATCCACTGAATAGAGACAACTTTCTTGATCCATTTACCTTAGCATTCAAAAAAGTATTCTTACAGAATTTTTGCAAATCCCCTATGTCCCAACTGGGCAGTGAATAGGTGAGGTAGGTCACAGCTCTATGTTGTGGGATTTTCTCTGGTTAATTCATTGTTGTTTCTCTCGTGACTCAAATCGGACTCATACCTCATCCATCAGACCGTATGGTTTATAGGTAATAACAATGCTTCTTGGTCTCACTAACTTGACTCTTATTTAATATATTTATCTATTTAAATGTAAACCCTTTATAGGCAGAGCAGCATGTTTTAGTATTGCAGAAGAAGACTATTGCAAACTAAGTGTTTGTCATTCATTGTAAAAGGGCTTTGACATTTGGACATGTTCAAGATTATCTTTAGTCACAGAACCAAATTCTTCAGGAAGTGACAAAAATGGTAAAATGGTTAAGAAAATGCCCCTGTTTAGCTGAATCTCCGAAGGTTGCATTATTCACAACGTCCAACTACCCACCTCTACGATCGTAATAAAAACAATCTGAAGCCCATGTCAAGCTCAGATGCATAAATATTTGACAATTTCAGATCGAAACTCAAGTGTAGCTATAGAATGTTTGTGTTGCAGAAGGTGTTGCAGGGATTCTGTTTGGAAACAGTACTGTGCCTTGGGAGAACAAGACGTCAAAGACCGAGTCGTTCTACCACAACAATACCTGTAGGCCCAAATCAGACTAGCTCACAATGCCTTACCTGAACTACTAACCTTCCTGAGTAACAGGTGATTTCGGAACATGAACCTTCAGTCCCCAAGGGAACTGTGGAAACAGATCATCACCTTTCGTTCTCACTCATGCATGTCCATAGTAAACAGAAGAAAGACACAAAGGAAGTTTACAATATATTTATTGAAACTATTATGGTCTATTTTGAAGCAGGTGTGTTGCGATTAGTAAACAGATCCAACTAAGCAACATATCAACATTATTAGCAGGCTGTAAACCATGAACAACCCAACCATTGGTCTCTTGGATTAGCACTGGAACCCATACCTGGTGTGTGTAGTTAGGTGGTCTGCATCATAGGTATAAACTCAGGTTATTACTGCCTCTGTTCCAAAACTGGCCTCTGTGCTGGAAATCTCCCCTCCAAGGGGCCGAGACACGGTTGACATGATAAGAACAACTGTGTTAGAAAACTACAGCTGTGGTACTGTGTGGGGTCTAAAAACATTAGGAAATGCTGCTGATTATGTAGAGGAAAACAGTAAACCATGGTGTTCTGCCTTGTACGAAATGTTCAGGCTGAATCCCTGGAAGAGTCCTGAAAAAAAAAATATGCGCAGTATATTTCTAAAATATGTCACAAAAACAAATGCATTACGTGTGGCTGGGCAAAGCTAAGGCAGCCTAAAGCTGCCAATACGATCAACCAACGGAGACCCAGAATGGGGCCTGACAGTGAAATGCAGGAAATGATGGATAGTATAGAGGAAAAGTGAAGTATTGTGCCCTCACGATTTGTCAGCAGTAATCCGAAAATGTAATGCAGACGTTCTTTGAAAGTTTTACGTGCATAGTTTTTATTTCATGTTACATCTGTGGATAAAGGACAGCCGACACGTGTTTCGCCCTGGTGGCCTATAGGCCAAGGGCATTTACAAGGCAAGAGTCTGGTGTTGGTGCAGGTATAGATCATGATTCTCTAAAAAGCCAGATTCTGTTAAGTATCTCATAGTTTTTGGTTGTGATCTCACCCCAGTTGGATTCTTCTATTTTCTTTGTGAAATCATCTTCCTCCTTTGTATGCTTGATGTGTTCCACTTCTGCTATATCGATGAGTTGGCGTATCATATTATTGGAGGCCCCCCTCAAGTTCTCTTCCCATCTCACAATCTGTTCTGATTTGGTTGTTTCTACTGAGGGAAAAATAGGAATCCGAAGGCCTCTCGGTATTCTCTCTGCTTCCAGATACTTTTTAAGACTGGCAGCTTCCCACCATTTTGTGTTTTTTTTCTTTAGCTATTTCTCTAAAGCTTGAAAGGTGGATTTTGCAGAATTCGGATTGAGTCTTTATCGGTTATGCAGAAGTTCCTGTGTTGGAAAAGAATTCATCTATTCTTCGGTTCCGTTGCTCTCTTCTATCTCTGCAGGTGGCCATGTGGTCAAATTCTTGATTTGCGTATATTTGAGATGTTCTTAAAGAATGGAGGGCAACGTAGCCAAAAAGGGACCAGATTTTGAGGTTGTGGATAAATGTTTGGGTGGAAATTTCAGGGCCTCGGTGCTACAATTGTCAGGGCCCAATTGTGTTGTGACACATTGTGAGAAAGTGGCTCTATATACTGGACTAGAAAGAAGTACAGTGTGTATAGAGTCCACCAACCCCAGAGGTATAACAGAGGTTAAAGTGAGAATTGACCTTACTCTCCAAAGTGGTAGCTTGGTCGAGCAGTAAGGAAGTACCAGATGGCAGTGTAAAGCATTTGTTGTACGCACTCAGTCAGCAAAAGGTTTCACACACTCAAGGACTGAACTCCAGGCCAATTGTTTTTATATCCACAGATATAGGTGTTTTATTTTTAGAACCATCAGTTATAAAAATATACTTTTCTTGTTAGGAGTTCTCTCATGTAATTACTTTGCAAAGGAGCAATAAAGTTTGTGCACACAATTAATACAGTATTGGCAGTAAGCATCACAATCCTAAAACACACTAAAGCACTGAGCTCAATGGGTTTTCCACATGCAAGTACAGTTGATTACTATATAGATTACTTTAGTAGTCCCAAGACTATATCTTAGATTCAGTCCTGGGGTCTAAACTGAAACCAGATTAGCAAAAACGTTTTAGTTACTGTAGTGAATATAAAGCAGTTTTAAAAGTTCACACTTAGAAACTTTTCAATGGAAATCTGACAATGTTATTCAATGGGAGAAAATTCAGGTTGCAGGTAAAGTACGATTGCGTTACTTTTGAAACCCAGCACTGGTCTCCTAGGGCCAGCACTGGGGTCTTAACTCAAAACAGGTAGGTAATTACGTTTCAGTATTTCGCATGATTTTTAAAGAATATTTGCAGTTTTCAAAAGTAGACATTTAGAAGAAATTTCATAGAAAAGCAGACAATGGGTTCCTATGGAGAAAATACAGATTACTAGTAACCCCGCTAGGGATTACTTTTGCGGTTCAGTACTGGGCTGAAAGGTACAGTACTGGCTTCTCCCCTGACAACAGGTGAGTACTACTTCGGAATTCGTACATTGGCTGTTTTTATGTGAATATTTTCAGATTTCAAAACTTCACACTTAGAACATTTTCGAGTCAAAATGAGTCAGTGTTTCCAAAGGCAGGTAAGTAAATTACCAGTTTCCAGGTGAGTACTTGGTTGGTGAAGTTAAGATTCTGGGCATAGACTCAGGGGTCTCCCAGGGTCAGGTAAGTACAGTTAGTTCACTCCCAGCGGGACAGGGGCGGCAGTGTGCAGAGGTCGGTAGGCCCAATGATAACCAATGAGGGAAGGGGGGCCTTCGGTTGTTGGCTGCTGGCTAGCAGGCCAAGCAGCTGTGGGTCCTGGTCACTTGCTCAGGGCAAGGGGGGGGGGGGGAAGTAGGATAGGGCACAGGGGTCACAGCCAGCGGCACTCGGGCAGCTGGGTGCAGGGTACTTTTGAGCCGTCAGGCGCTCAATGTTATCCAATGGGCAGGGTCAAAAAGGAACAAAGGCTGCAGGCTCGGAACGGAGACTCTCCAGGAGCGACCAGCACTTCGAGAGGTAAGTTGGGATCTTGGAGCACAGGTAGGTACCCCAAACGGAGGTACATGGGGCTGTAGGGCACCGGGTGCAGGGGTGTCTTTGGTGTCAGAAAAGCTTACCCTTGGCTGGTCACGGTTGGGGTGGCCTCTGGTTCTTTGTCTGCAGGCGTCGGTTGGTTCGTCGAGGAGGGTCTTTGGGCACTGGACTTCGGGTCCCAGTTGCCGGGGGGGCGTTCTTGTGGTCTTGGTTCGATTGGGCCCGGCCCGGGCTCGGCGGGTGCAGAGTGGGCTGGTCCAGAGCTTCCTGGTTGGCACCAGGTGGATTGTTGCAGCAGAGCCTCAGCTGATGGGAGTCCCAGTCTTCAAGAGGGTCAAGGCAGGCAGGTCCTCTGGGTGTCCCAAGGTTGCTGTCCGCAGGAGTCCACGGGATTAAGCAGGAGCAGGTTCCAGGATCGACAGGCCGGTAGGGCTGGGGCCAAGTCAGTTGTTGTCGTCCTGTTAAAAGCTGAACTGCAGGTCTTCTTCTTGATCTTCTTTCTTCTTTTCATATCGGGATCTGAGTAAGGAAGGTTCAGGGAGCCCCTAAATACTGAATTTAGGGGCGTTACAGGTAGGGCAAGGTCCCTGCCCTGGGATGAGTACACCCCCTAGCCTGCTCCTCTCCTGTGGGAGGGGGGCAGGAGCCTAGCTGTGATTGGGCAGGGCTCCCCATCTTCAAGATGGCCGGAGCCCGGGGTCGTGCTTCACCTCGTCTCCCCCACCTGAGGGGTGGGGTTGGCACAGGCGGGCACCCCCCCTACTTGGCGTAGTTTTTCCCGCCAGTCTTCCCGCCAGAGTGGGGGCAGGACTGGTGGGGGCTGGTTGCTGGGTACAGCAAATGGTCTGGAGAAGCTCACAGAGGCGGCATGCCTTTGAAGCTTCCCCCTGTCCATCCTGAGGGAGGAGACATAGCACCTCGCCCAGGATGTGCATGGTTTCAGGCCCAGGAGAGCGGGGGCTCTCCTGCCCAGGGGTCCAGCAACATGTCTGCTGTGTGGCAGCCTCTGCAGCCACTCAGCCAGACGTGGATTGTAGGTTAGGTTTTCAGGGGACATATCTAAGATGCCCTCTGGTGCATTTTACATTAAATCTCACACTGGCATCAGTGCAGGTTTAATGTGCTGAGAAGTTTAGTACCAAACTTGTCAGTCTTCAGTGTAGCCATTATGGTACTGTGGAGTTCGTAATGACAACCTCCCAGCACCATATACTCTTAATGGCATCACTGCACTTACAGTGCCCAGGAATGGCCCTGGGTACTGTAGGGGCACAGGGCTCGTGCACCTGGGCCCACACCACTGGCATAGGGCACCCAGCTAGAAGGGTGACTGATGTATGCCAGGGCAGTGGGTTTGTGGGCATGGCATACAGGGATGTGTGCCATGTCGACTCTTTGTTTAGTTCTGTACCTAGGCACTCACCCTGCCAAAGGCAGTGTGTGGGTACCCAGGTACAGGGCCCCTGTAGCTGGCACAATAAGTGCTGCAGCCCTTAGGGGTCTTCTCTGGTCACCATGCCCTGGGTACCTAGGGTACCATTTACTAGGGGCTGATAGGTGGCTAGAGATGCCAATTGGGTTTTGTTTCAATACAGTTTTTAGGGAAGGAACACAGGCCCTGGGTAACTGGTTGACAGGAGCCCAGGGCACACTCAGTCAAAGCACATCAGCAGTCAGAAAAAAGTGGGGGCATACCAATGCAAGAAAGATGGCACTTTCTCACACACATTCCTCGCGACAGGCTTCACCCAAGAGCCATTGTAGGGGTAAGTATAGAGGAAAAGTGGAGGACTGTGCCCTCACGATTTGTCAGCAGTAATCCGAAAATTGAAATGCAGACGTTCTTTGAAAGTTTTACGTGCGTAGTTTTTATTTCATGTTACATCTGTGGATAAAGGACAGCCGACACGTTTTTCGCCCTGGTGGCCTGTAGGCCGTGGGCTTTTTCAAGGCAAGAGTCTGGTGTTGGTGCAGGTAGAGATCATGATTCTCTAAAAAGCCGGATTCTGTTAAGTATCTCGTAGTTTTTGCTTGTGATCTCACCCCAGTTGGATTCTTCTATTTTCTTTGTGAAATCACCTACCTCCTTTTTATGCTTGATGTGTTCCTCTTCTGCTATATCGATGAGTTGGCGTATCATATTATTGGAGGCCTCCCTCAAGTTCCCTTCCCATCTCACAATCTGTTCTGATTTGGTTGTCTCTACCGGAAGAAAAATAAGAATCCGAAGTCCTCTCGGTATTCTCTATGCTTCCAGATACTTTTTAAGACTGGCAGCTTCCCACCATTTTGTGGTTTCTTTATTTAGCGATTTCTCTAAAGCTTGAAAGGTGGATTTTGCAGAATTCGGATTGAGTCTTATCGGTTGTGCAGAAGTTCCTGTGTTGGAAAAGATTTAATCTATTCTTCGGTTCTGTTGTTCTCTTCAATCTCTGCAGGTGGCCATGTGGTCAAATTCTTGATTTGCGTATATTTGAGATGTTCTCAAAGAAAGGAGGGCAACGTAGCACAAAAGGGACCAGATTTTGAGATTGTGGATAAATGTTTGGGTGGAAATTTCTGGGCCTTGGTGCTACAATTGTCAGGGCCCAATTGTGTTGTGACACATTCCTCGCGAAAGGCTTCACCCAAGAGCCATTGTAAGGGTAAGTGTAGAGGAAAAGTGGAGGATTGGTCCCTCACAATTTGTCAGCAGTAATCCGAAAATGAAATGCAGAAGTTCTTTGAAAGTTTTACGTGCGTAGTTTTTATTTCATGTTACATCTGTGGATAAAGGACACCCGACACATGTTTCGCCTTGGTGGCCTATAGGCCGTGGGCTTTTTCAAGGCAAGAGTCTGGTGTTGGTGCAGGTAGAGATCATGATTCTCTAAAAAGCCGGATTCTGTTAAGCCCTGACAATTGTAGCACCAAGGCCCAGAAATTTCCACCCAAACATTTATCCACAGGAAATGATGGATAGTAGCAAGTCATTATCAAAAACATATTCTTCCTCAGATTCTTTGCCCCAATAAGACTATTCATCTTCCTATCTATGAACAGACACAAAAATATTATTTCTGCCAGAAAAATGGCCAAAAAGCGCCTGGTTACCTCTGCTAAGACCTTGCTGAACATATCATCGCAATTTAGCAATATTTAGTTTAGAACTCTAAGCATCAGCGAATGATGCAGAGACAGAGGTAACTTTTCAGACCAGCAGAAAAAAGAACAGCCCAAATATACACCACTAAAGTTGAAAAACCTATATTAAAGCTGATGGTTAAAAGTCAGACTCGTTATAGGGCAGCCTGTATCCAAAACTCATTTTCTACAACGTTGTCAAGTGAAATCAAAGAGACTGAGTCACTGCCTTTCCACTGAGCAGCCCTAAAATTATCATAAGGTGAGAATTAAACCTGACCAAAGCGGGATGCGCATTTAGATCATACATAGCATACTTCATCCTGTTAAATAGGTCCTTGATCTTAGATTGCTTGATCAGGCTATAGCCCTTAAAGTCATTGGTTGACTTGCAGTTCGATCACACGAATAAGGTAACAGCTGGAGCCATCACGGATAAGTTGTAATCAAATGTTATTAATGTCTTTGAGACCCTCAGAAATTCATTTGTCTCCCGTAATGCAATTTCAATATGAAACTTATTTGTAGGAATCCAAAAGAGCAGTACCTTAATGTCTGAACCCAGCTCTTCAGAGTTATGCAGGGGGACAATTCTTCATATTTTAACGTGGACTGCACATCAAATCGAACAATGCCATCAGAAGCATGCTACAACAAAACAAACAATCCTATCATTGATATATACATGTATAATAAAAACTTTTACATAGATTTTCTATGAACCGAGTGACCAGTTTTCACAAATACTGATACAAGGATCGTAAGTCAACATAATTAATTTTCTAAGGAATCAAAATATACAACTGTGTACATAGCAGGGCAGTTCCTTACTTAATAGGACTGTGAGGTAGGTCACACCAATATCAGTATTGCTGAAACTGCTGGTAAATAATGAAAACTGATTTTACATATGTTTCACCTTTAGAACAGCAAATATTTTGACCATTGCTGCATTTGTCTTTCATTCAAAAAGGCACAATCCTGCATTGTTTTTCTTTTGACCTTTTTCCATTTTTTTTTTACATTGTCTTACAAAATAGACAAAACTAAAATATAGTTCTTATCTGCAGATCGGCTTCAGGACATTATATACTCCACAACAAACAGACTTAGCAATCATAAGACTCAGGATGGAATAGTGTTCAGAACATTTTAGAACTACAAGTTAATAATAATAGTGATTCTTGCATTGCAACAGATTCTCAGTAAGTCTTCCACTCCAACAATTGCGAAATACACCAGCTTTGCTGCCTTTCAGTCTGATCCTTTTCTGTACACCTACTAAAATAGTATTCTGAGTTAGACTCAACAGACTGGGGACTGCATTAAGGAAGGTGAGATTCTGATTCAGAAGTACAAAAGTACCGCCGGCACTAAAAGGTCTTGAGCACTGGGGTAATATAAGACAAACCTGTAGACATCTGATTTGTAGTGTTTGTAGCTTCACAATCTTTCTTTGGTGCTCAGACACACACAGTATTACCGCAATCCTAGCTAAACAACATGCAGGTCCTGGTCAGTTTAGTGTAGTGTAATAATTTAAGTGACAAGAGAATCTTTCTAATTAGTATAAGGCAAAAATAGGAATGTTTAACTACTTCTGTGAACGGATTGCTAAATTGTAGTTCAGAGGTGAACAACACAGATCTTTGAATGGTACATATGATGGAACTGTGTGCCTTTCAACAGTTGCTTGTAAAGTATTCCAATGCCCTTTGCAATGGATGTTGATCATACTGTATTGTGCGCTATATACAAAACCTTGCAGTATTCTAGTTACTGTGAATGTAGGACTTGAGTGTGAGAGCATAACAAAAGCACAATGGACTAAATAGTAAAGACAAAGTCCCACTCTAGCTTAGCAATAGTTGAATCTCCACACAGCATTGTTAACATGTTTCATTTATGATCCTGAATCACTATTTTACCATTGGCAAATGTTCAACGCGTGTTTTCATACCTGCTGTGTAGTAACTAACCAGTCAAAAACAAAATGAAAATAGATGCAAATAAGATAATTATTATTTAAAGTTCTCATTTATGGCAAATACTTTGCGGTGTAAACATGAAAGACATTTAAACTCATTTTAGATCTAGATTTCTGAAGCATACAGATATTTAAAACATACAACAAAAGGCAAGTTTTAAAATAGAAATCACACTTACAATGTTAAGCGGAGAAGCGCAGGAAACTAAACCATGGAAAGAAACTGTATAATCAACACAAACATCACTGAGGCTTGCCCACCAACGAGCAATACAGAATTCTAATGTTTTTCCACCCTACACAAAAAAGGAAAAAGGGAAAAAATAATTTTACTTGAATATTTAAACAGCCTCAAATAATTCTACTGTAGCTTCACTGCAACTCTCCGGACTTAACAAAATTACTACAAGATATTAACTCTGATTGTGCATTTAACGCAGCTTACAATAGGGCAAGTAGCCACATAAGAAGCAAGTTACTAACCTGTACCTACAAAGCTTCAGAGTCACATACTTGAATCATTCTCAGTCCTTGAGCTGGTAGTATTATTTCAAAAGTAGTAAAAAGAAATGTAATAGAAAAGTGAAACCATTGACTTTATTATTCAATTAATGTCATTAGGAAAGACAATAACTTCAGTCAATGAGGTGAGAGGGCATTGGCCACCACTTCCACAAGAGGGTCCCATTGTTCAGCTTTCTAGTAAACTAGTTTGAAAGGATGTGTTGATGCACAGCCCCTGACTGGGGAGGAGAGAGGGTCATATGTGAATCTAGGAATGAAACCTGTAAGAAAGTTCCCCTTTTGGACATGGTCATCTCCACTTTCTGCCTGGTATTTGATGACATTTTTACTGAAGTGCACTGGGTTCCTGCTAACCAGGTAGCCAGTGCTCTTTAACTAAAACAAGTGAACTGTGCAATTGTTCCCCAATTGGAAAGAAAGTTAGCATCTCTGTAAGTCCCAAGTGAATGGTACACTTGGTACATAAGACATGGATGTTAAGGAGCGACCCTAAAGGCTGAAGCTTGTATTGTGCCACCCTAAAGGACCAACCACCAAACTCATGCAGACTGCCATTGTAGCCTGCCTGAAATGGTGCAGATATATGTGAAAGCATGAACTGGCACACGCCCCTGTGTGCCATGCCCACACACATTGCATGCAATATATGCAAGTCACCCCTACAGCAGGCCTCATAGCCCTACAGTAGGGTGCATTATATTTCATGTGAGGACATATCTGAGTGAGCAGATATGCCCCTGTGCTGTCTAGTTCAATTGCTAGATAGTACAAGGGAGCAGGTAATTACAAGTTCTCCAGCTACATGATGGCGCCACAAAAACCTATAGTGTTTGATATTAAACACCTGATCTTAGTAAATCCATACTGATGTCAGTAGTGGATTTATTAAGGTATGTACCCCAAGGTCACCTTGGAAGTGTTGTCTGAAAACCTACCAGCCTCTTAGTGTGCTGGCTCACTGGTATCTTCCAGCCTGCCACCACAGGCGAGTTTCTGAGCCCCTGGAGGTGAGAGCTCACACTCTGAGGTCAGAAACAATGCCTACTCTGCCAGGAGGTGATTACGCCTCCTCCAGCAGGATGGATAGTGAATCTGCATACCAAGGCCAGAGGCTTCAAAGCCTCTGTCGCCTTAGACATGTGACCTAGACTTGCTCCAGACCAAGGAGATGCCACCCCCTGCCCTGAGGCCCATCTGGCACAAGGACAGGTGGGAAAGTAGATATGCAGGTGGGAAAGTAGATATGCAAGTAGGTGTGTTGCACCACCAGGCTAGTCACACCCCTAGCACAGGCTGCCGGATGTGCTCCACAAAGGGAGGATTCTACCATCTTGATTTTGGTCGAATTAGGAACTCTGGGACAGGGTTATACCCACTCCCCATAGGAAGTGGTCATATACGGGATGGGAACCCCAGGGATAATTAGCCCACTGTCTAATATCCATCACTTTCCTTAACACCACTAAATTCAGTATGTATGCAGCCCTTGACACAGAGAACTCAGATTCCCCTGACAAAAGAAGAAGGACCAAGAAGAGCTGAAGGCCCGAGAACTGCAGACTACTGAAGGACTGGCACCAAACCCTGCTTGCCAGCTCCTGTCCAGACAATCATGACAATCTGACTCATACTGCAGCTGTGCATCCTCCAAAAGCCTTAAAGGGCCTCCAGTACTTCGCCAAGCCTTCAGTCTCCCTTGAATTGGATGAACCACTTCCCTACAACCTGCAGATACTGACCGCAAAGTCTGGTTCACCGTTCTGCTGACCACCAATGCAGCAGTCGCCAAGAAGGAGAGATCTGTCCCTCCACCAACTGTGAAGACGACAGGACATATCGGGCTGCCCTGCACCAATACCTGGAGTACCAGACCCCTTGCAGCAACCAAAGCTTGTTTGAAGTCCAATCCAGGATCCAACGCTGAAACGACCAACCAGTCGATGAGGGACATCAGCATCACAGAGGCCAGCACAGAGAGTCTCCCAGGTGTCCTATTTTGGCCCACTACGCAGGTCTAAACAAGAACCGTGAGTGTACTTGACGCACAGGCCCAGCCAACCTAAACCTTCTGAACTTGAGCTCCCTGGCCCGGGTCCAAGACAACCAACTGTGCTCCCTTGCTCCCAGGGCCCTCCAAACTGAGCCCCCATTGGGAGAGCCGAGACTTGTCTCAAAGTACCCTATGTAGCCTGTTTCTAGGTAGACCCCTCTTTGCCTACGGTGTAGCGTGAAAGGCTAACACGTCCAACACCTCTGCACCCAGACACGCCTGGGCAGGCAGACTTGAACCGCCAGTGGTACTCTGGACCTTAGCCCCATAGCACCTTAAGTCCTAAAGGAGACCCCCGATATACACTTGCAAATACCTGTATGCAGTATAAGTTTCTTTCTCCACAGCAAAGCAAAACTGCGTAAAAACACGTGTGTCACAGTTTTACTTACCTGTAAAAATGGATAACTTGAAAAGTACTTACCGGATTACGAAGTTCTTGGTGTTAACCCCTTTGCTGCCAGGCCTTTTTTCCCCATGTGCCAAACCTGTGTTTTGGCAATTTGGGGTAGTTCATGCTTAGGCCCCCACAGCTTTTTGTCCACATAAGGTATCCATGCCAAATTTGCGACTTTTTTTTCACATTCCTGGGATTCTAAAGGTACCCAGGGCTTGTGGATTTCTTTGGAGGTTACCAAGAAATTAGCTAAAATGCAGCTAAATTTTGAGTTTTTCAGGAAAAAGTGCTGCAGTAGAAAGCGTCTGTTTATTTCCCCTTGGTATCAATGAAGGGTTTGTGGTGCTAAAATAACCATCTTCCCAGCTTTCAAGACCAGGCAGACTTTTGTCAGAAAACCAAAGTTTTCAACACAGCTTTGCAATTTTACTGTGACATAGCCCATTTTTCCTATTTTTTGTTCTTTCAACCTCCTTCCAGTTAGTGGTAGAAATGGGTGTTAAAGCAATGGTGGATCCCAGACAGCTATACATTCCAGAGAAGTAGACAAAATCCTGAATTCAGCAAGGGGTCATTTGCGTAGATCCTTCAAGGTTTCCCTATAGAAAGTAACAGTTGAAATAGAAGAATGTTTAAATAGAGTTTTAAAAAAACTGCCATTTGTGTCTACTTTTTCACCTGTAACTTTTAACTATGGCAGATTTTCAAAAGCAATATATAGTTACATCCGCTGATCCCTTCTGGTTGCAGGGATATATAGGGCTTGTAGGTTCACCAAGAACCCAGGGTACCTTGTACCAATAACTGAGTTGCACCTTGCAATAGTTCTTTTATTGTGTACTGTGTATACAGCAGTTCATTTGGTAAAAAATTAAGAGTGAAAAATAGATATCAAGGAAAGCTATGTATTTCCGAAATGGGAAGATATGGAGGTTAGAAGCAGTGGTTATTTGCACATCTCTGAATTTGTGGATATCCATACTAGCATGTGAATTAGAGGGCATTTTTTTTAAAATCACGTATTTTTTACACACTGCATTACATTTGGAAGGCACAAATGTAGAGAAAGAAAATTTGTAATAACACTTGTTGTACTATTCTGTGTTTCCCTTAGTCTCCCGATAAAAATGGTACCTCACTTGTGTGTGTAGGCCTAGTGCTCGTGAAGGGCCCAAACGCAACGTGGACACATCACATTTTCCCACTGGAAACTGACCTTTTTTTGCAATGTGCCTCGCTGTGGATTTTGGGCCCTAGCTCAGGCGGCACCTAGGGAAACCTAGCAAACCTGTACATTTTTTAAAACTAGACACCTAGGGTTAATCCAGGATTTGTTGACTTGTGTGGCTCATACATTTTACTTACATTTCTGCATTTCTGTGATGGAAAGCTTTGGAATATGAGGGGAGCCACACATTTCCTTCCACGAGGCATCCCCCCCCCCCCAAGTCTTCCAATAAAAATGGTACCTCACTTGCGAGGGTAGGCCTAGTGCCTGTGACAGGAACAACTCAAAAAGTATTATGGAGACATCAAAATTATCTATCACAAAACAACCTGGTTTTGCAAGGGAGTCACCTGTGTTTTTGGTCTAGAGCTCGGCAGCCATCTAGGGAAACCTACCAAACACATATATTTCTGAAAACTAGACACATGGGGGAGTCCAGGGAGGTGTGGCTTGTGTTGATCCCCCAACGTTTTCTTACTCAGAATCCCCTGCAAACTACAAATGTAGCTAAAATATAAAGAAAGTCACATTTTCCTCACATTTCTGTGTAGTAAAGTTATGCGATCACCAGACCGGCAGAAATTTCCTATCACTCATTGATCTCCCGAAAAAAAAAAAAGATACCTCACGTAAAAACATATATTAAAAAAATTGCACTTATAAATACGGTGAGCTATCCCCTCAATCTCTACATTTTTTTGGCCCTTCCCGGTCACAGGCACTTCGCCCACACTCACAAGTGAGGTATATTTTCACTTGGGAGACAGAGGAATGCTGAGTGGTAGGAAACTTGTGTCAAAGCTGTGTCTGTTTTTTCTCCATTAAGCTGAGTGTCCATCCAGTCCGTGACCATTCTCAGTCCAGAATTTAGGGCTTCTGGGTTGTCTCTCTATGCAGATGGAATTGAAAGATGCTCTGGGTGCTATCTGCATTTCAAAATAACGAGATGCTTATATTAAATGCAGTGACTTTAGCAAATGCACACTCGTTTGCACTCATGGTTTGTACTATGTCCCGCAGCCTGCAATGGCAGTCTATGTGGAATTTGTGTGTGGGTCCCGTAGGCCTTCCTCAGACAATATCCAATGCTTCCGTTATTGCTGCCAGGATTGGTTTGGGTGTAGGACCACCTGCTCAGCAGAGGCAAACGTCCATCCTGATAGAAAGCATTCCTCAGAGACAGACCTCATAAAATTCTTGGGCAAAATCTTCCCGTCACATGGTTTTCAATAAAGGAAGTAAAGGCCGTAATCGAGAGACTAAAGCTCATCAGTGCCGCTGGGCCACAGTTTACTCCTCCTTGCTTAGTTGGATTGCCACATCAGGCCTTTACCCCTTTTCCTGGAAAGGGTCTATAGTGAAACCTATTCTAAAAAAAGGGAGTGGTACAGACCCCATACTTTACAGGCTTATTAGCCTCCTTGACATTTCACTAAAGATCTTTTCCAAGATTATTTCACCCAAACTTTAAGACTGGGCTATCGAAACCAAGAGAATTCCAATAGAACAGGGGGGCTTTCGGGAGGGTCACTCCACTATAGACCACTGTTTTGCTTTATGGCCCATTATTCGAAAGGCCCTGGAGAAAAATCAAAGGCTGTGCTGTTTCATAGACTTCCGGACACCCTTTGATTCTGTGGATAGGGATACCCTGTGGGGGAAACTTGCTGCTTGTGACCTCCCACCAAATTTCCTCAATGCACTTCAATCTTGCTCAGGTGGAGGTAGATAAGTTGGGTCAATTATCACAAAGAATTCCATTGACAATGGCCTGAGCCAGGTGGGCGTTTTTTGCACCCCAGCTTTTTAGTCTATTTTTGTCCGACCTTCCCACCATTATTTCCCAATCAAAGACTTTTTCCTCTAAAATAGGGAACCAGTACATTGTTTGTCTGCTTTATGCAGACAGTCTGGTATTATTGGATTATATCCCTATTGGTCTGCAGAGGAAACTAAATACTCCGGCAACTTATAGCAAGCAGAAACCGCTCCACGTTAATTTGGAAAAGAACACGATTTTGGTCTTCGGAGAAAAAGTAAAGAGTTTCACCTGGTACTTCGACACATGGGAGGTGGAGCAAGTCGATCAATATAAATATTTGGGCTTAACCTTCAGAAGGAATCTGTATTGGGGCACGCACTGGGATGACACCAAGCAGAAGGCCCTATTGCAGGCTAGTTGTCTAATAAGATTTAATAGTAGATTCGGGGGGCTTTCCCATATTCCATTATTAAGGGCTTATGAAGGGAAGATACCCATGCTAGGTCTGTACGGAGGAGAGGTTTTTTCCCTTGATCCTACCTATGAATGGGACAGATTAGAAGGGGTAGTGGTTAAAAGACTCATCACTCCCCCAAGGCACTATGGCTCAGGCCATACAGAGTGTGTGGAACCTGGTCTCCTGGAACCTGGCGGCTTCTACTCTGGCTCTATACTTTAACACACTTTTGAAGGATGATGAGGTGGTTAAAGTCTCCAAATTGTGCTGGGAACAGATCCAATGCAGTGAAAGGATGTGGGCAAAGGCCATAATAACCAGACTAATTGCACTCAGGAATCTCCATTCAGATGATGGTACAATTACATCTTAGTTCCTCTTCCCAGGCAAGCCTGCATTGAGAGAATCTGTTGCTCTGGTGTCTGAATCAACAGACCTATTGTATTTAAGCAAGAAACAATCCATTAGCTTTTCAATCTCTACCCTGGGCCAGGACACCGTTTTCTTTTAATTTTCGTAGTTACCAGACCCAGGATTGAGAAATGAAATATTAAGGGTTAGGTGGGATGTAACACAATCTTTTCATCCCGCCCACATAGGACCAGGGTGCAGAATAATAATGGTATTTGCCCCTGCCCCTTGAAAGTTAAATGCCCCCTTCTGCATATACTTATGTACTGCGTTTTTTATCTTGCAAAATCGAATTCCGTCTTTAAGACCTTTGTTTTTTAAATATGATGTTCTCCATTGGAGAAGAGCTGTGGAGCTATTGTCAGAAATGCGCTACTTAGATGTAGCAGTTGGATTTGCTCAGTTTTTACGGTCTGTTAAACAGAATTTTAATGATGAAATGTAGTGAGTAGGGGGTGCTGGGTAACTAGGAGGGGGCCTTTTTAATGATTTTAATTGTTAACTGAGTTTTTAGAATGTTTTATGGACAATTGTCTGAATTAACTTATTTCCTACCTACCTACCTTAGAGACAGCAAGATCGAACAGGTTCGCCTCACCCAGCCAGGGGCATCAGACTATTTGGTCACCACCCCACCACTCACTACATGAGCTTTGTGGATGTGGTTGTAGTGGTTCAATGTCCTAACCTATGTTTCCATCATGCTGTTGAAGAGGCTACTGAAATCCTTTTAATAAATATGGTTTATAGCCTTAGTATTGTTAGCCAGCACTCTCTTTTCTTACCAAAGAGGAATAAGGGAGACAGAGTTAACTGGTTTGGGCAATGTCTTTATAACTTAACTAGCTGCATCTTCGGTCAGGAAATCCAGAATCTAATGTCTAGTCTGACCTGCATGCACCATATGCTAACAAAGCATCTATGACCAAATTTGTCTGTGGGATCAAACAATATCCATTGTTTTGCCATTATTAGACAAGCAATCACCTTAGAGTAAACACTGAATATTAAAACCCTGCAGGCTCCTAGAACATATTCGAAAGGTAAGAAAACAAGTTACTTACCTGTAACTTTGGTTCCCCAGTATTGGTAACTTTCATAGATTCCCATAGCTTGTATCATTCCCCGTCATCGGAATGGGAGTCTCGGTAACCTAAAAATAACATAGCAGTAGTTACAAAAGAGAAAGAAACAAGCACTGGCGTTGCCAATAGGTCTCGCAGTAGGAAAGTTGGAGCTATTGGTTATGTAAATGACAAAGGCCTTTATGTTTTTAAAATGAAAACAAAAATAAAAGGCATTGTTATTTGCAATTGTAATAGCTCCAACTTTCCTACCGCGAGACCTATTGGCAACGCCAGTGCTTGTCTTTTTATATGGATCATCAATGCCTCAAGACCTGTAAATAGATTAGAAGCAGTATTAGCAAATGAAGTTGGAAATGCATTGTGTAATTCATTGGCATAATTCATCATACACCAGTGGTCATCCTGGTTTAATCACGAGTGCACTATAGCAGTTCAGTAACTAGTGAGGTGGCAAATATACAGTGGAAGCAGTTGTGAATTTCCCTCGGAGTCACATGTACATTCCTGGCTGTGCCTAAAAAGCCTATCAGGGAAGCGGTTAGGAACGTGATAGTGGCTGGGGGGGGGGTAAGGCCACCTTGCCACCTCAGCAGACCACTATCAAGGTGTCTACTGCAAGGCGATCTGTCTCCATCATGGCACCTATGCTGGGCATTGCATGAAGGGGCCGCAGTACGCACAAGCACTGTAATCGGGCTCAGCCCTCTATTACAATAAGGTTCCATACACTCCAGTGCACACAGCCAGCCAAATGACCATTGGCGTCATTGTTAATCCATTCAGGAATCCCTAACATTAACAACGCTTGCATTAACCTTCCTTCTAGAAGAATATGCAAGATCAGGATCCTACAGAGACTCTAAACAGGTTGCTTGCCTCATATTCCGCTGAACAGTGCACTTTCAGCAATCGCACTTCCTTCTGGGCACACACACATATATATGAGAAGGAAGACTAATCACAGAAACACAAACATATATGCATTCCTAAAATTCAGACTGTAGCGCATGAAAGATTATGTGGTCCGTGCATATTCTTTTAGCGCTTGCATCAGCTATGAGACACTTGCAACACTGCACACAGGGAGGATATGATCAAGAAGTCAGCCATGACTTCCGCGTGATATTTTAAAATGTGCCAATACATTGCATAACAAAAGTAAGCTTCGTCCGCTTTCACTTACAAGCTAGTTGCCCACTCTTGCTTGCTGCCCAGTGCTGGTGGTTATCCTGATCCTTAAACTCATGCTCTGCTTCTGGAACGGATGCAGACGGTTGTGCAATTCCTCTTGCACAAGGATGTCGCAATGAAATGATCAGTAAAACCATCACGAGACCCCAGCCCATGAGTAAATCAGTCACCCCATTACTTTAAGGGCTTGGATTGTGATCCAAACTCTGCAGTCTGACATATAGTGTCATTAAAGCTCTTAAGAGCCGGTCACTTTTTCTCATGATCATAACGAAAGAGGCAACCAAAAGCAAAAACATTTCCTTTTAAAGTAAATGTTCTTACTATCCAACTGTAGTGACATCATGATTACTCCCCTACACGGCAATGACACTGGTCACCTAAAAAAGCTAAAACCGGGAAAGCAAGAAAAAAAAAAAGCAGAGGGGACAAGGAAAGCCGTAGGGGGGGGGAGGGGGGAGGGGGGGGGGGTCGGGAATGCGAACGAGGGGAGAAGTGTGGCAGGCAGATGGCTGCGCGGAGGGAATCCGGATGGGGGCGGGAGAGCCTGGTGGGGGGGGGCGGGAAGGTATAGAATGACGAGCAACGTGATGAGAAAGGGAGGGGGAAAACAAGGGGACTCGAAAACTAGAAACGAAAGAAAAAAGACAAGCTAAAACCGGGAAAGCAAGAAAAAACAAGGAGAAACACGAGAGACGGCCTGCGGCCGTCAAAGTGAAAGTACGAGGAGAAATGCGACACGGCGGGCAGGGGAGGGGGCGGAGCGGGGAGAGCGGCATGAGGGTGTGAAGCAGCAGGGGCCTGAGACGAGGCCGCCTTGCCTTTGATGTGGTAATGCGAGGCAAGCGGCTGGTGGCATTGTGCACGCGCTTTCACGTGCACTGGAAGAAATCGCCTGGGAATCGCCTGATCTCGGTAAGCTCTGTTTAAGCCCCTATATATCGAGCTCCCGCTCAATGCGCATGCGCATTGAGATAGGTCGCTCGACCTAAAAAGGCCTAGGCCTCATTCCCTTTTGAAGCATATCCGCCTCTTTTTGTAAAAGAGACCAAAACTAAGCCTCAGCCAATCAGAGGAGCCTCACCCCATAGAACCCTCCTGAAAGAACCTCAGAGCCTCAGATTTTCTTAGCCGTTGTGTAACAGTAACCACATCTGCTGAAGGCTGAGCTTTCCCAGGGGAGGAGGGTGGGCACATGGGAATCTATGAAAGTTACCAATACTGGGGAACCAAAGTTACAGGTAAGTGACTTGTTTTCTTGCCCCAGTATTGGAACTTTCATAGATTCCCATAGCTTGTATCAGAGTAGCTAGCAGTTAGAAATAAAGCACATTTTTTAACATAAAAAGAAACAGGATTGCCTCTGTACCATCATGAAAAGAGAAGTAAATTATATACTAAAAAAACACTTTGTATCGACAGTAAACACAAAATGTGCATAAAAACAAAGGAAGGAGGGGTAGTAGGGAAAGCTCTCCAATTAGTGGAAGAGGTTCCTCAGGACTGTCTGGCCCAGAGCAGTGTCTTCGTGTGTCAAGGATTCCGAAGCAGTAATGCTTCGTAAAGGTGTGCACCCTGCTCCAAGTCGCAGCTCTGCAAATGTCTCTGATGTATACTCCCACGAAGAAAGCTGTAGATTAAGCCTTGGATCTTGTGGAGTGTGCTCTAATCCTGTTATCCAGCGGCTTACCCGCTGTTGAGTGGCAATATAGAATAGCACTGGAAATTCATCTTGCAATACTTTGCTTTGAAAGTGGAAGGCCCTTGCGAGGACCACCAAAAGCAATGAATAATTGTGAAGATTTACGAAATCCTTTGGTGCGATCCAAATAAAATTTCAAGCACCTCTGCACATCCAGAGAATGAAGTGACCTCTCCGCTGGTGTGGAAGGTTGAGGAAAGAAAGACTTGAGAATCACTGGTTCATTTAGGTGAAAGTCTGAAGGCACTTTAGGTATGAACCTCGGGTTAGTCCTCCAAATCACAGTATTTCTCTTGAATTTGAGAAAAGGTTCCGGTATTGTGAGAGCTTGCAATTCCCCAATGCACCTCGCCAATGTGAGGGCAAGCAGGAGAGACAACTTCCATGAAAGAAATTTTATGTCTGTACGATGAATTGGTTCGAAGGGATCCTTCATGAGCTGTGCGAGAACTAAATTCAAATGCCATGTAGGAGGCGGATGCCTCACTGGGGGGTAGACCCGAAACAAGCCCTTGAGAAATTGTTTAATTATTCTTGAAGATCAGAGAGAAGGTTCAGATGCCGAGCCGTCTGTAGCGAGAAATCACTGCCAAGTGAACCTTTATGGATGAATGAGCCAATCCTGTCTTAGCCAAAGACAAAAGATAAGGTAGAAGCTGATGAGGTTGAGAAGAGAAAGGGTCAACACTTTCCTTCCGGCACCAAATGCAAAATCTTTTCCATTTTAAACTGTAAGTTTTATTTGTGGAAGGAGCTCTAGCATGAGATAGAACTTCTCTTATTTCATTCGAGATGGGAAGGTTCATGAATTCTCGCTGCTCATGAGCCATGCAGTCAGGTGTAATGACTCTGGATCTGGGTGCCAAATCTGTCCGGGGGACATCGTGAGAAGATCCGGAATCGTCCGAAAAGGAAGATGAGGGACGAGTGACAGAAGGTGAAGTTCTGTGAACCATAACTATCTCAGCCAAGCAGGAGCTATCAAGATCATCTTGCACAGTTCCGTTTTGATCTTCCTGATAAGCCTCGGGATCAGTGGAATGGGGGAAAAGGCGTACACAAATGCTCTTGACCAAGCTATCGAAAGCGCATTCCCTAATGACCCTCAATGGTGAAGCCTGCTTGCGGAAGACCGGCATTTCTTGTTGGTCGGAGTGGCAAAAAGATCTATTGAGGGTTTGCCCCACCATTGAAAAATCTCTTCCAAGACCACTTGGTTCAGTTCTCATTCATGACTGACTGACGATAGCCTGCTGAGTCTGTCCGCCTTTTCGTTTAGGACTCCTGATAGATGTTCTGCCTGCTGGGAGATTCCGTGCAGAATAGCCCATTCCCAAATCTTCTGGGCCTCCTGAGACAAAGGAAGAGACCTGGTACCCCCTTCCTTGTTTATGTAGTGCATGGCCGTGGTGTTGTCCGTTCGGATGAGAACCTCCGACCCCTGCAGTCGAGAAAGAAATGCTTGAAGTGCTAGTCTGATAGCCCTGTGTTCTAGGAGGTTGATGTGAAGAAGACGGTGCTGGGGCAACCAATGCCCGGTGACATGAAGATCCTGAAGCACCGCACACCAGCCGTCCAGTGACGCATCCGTTGACACCACTTGAGGAGACGGATTGCCTATGAAGGATAGACCTTGGGAAAGGTTTTCCTGTTTCGTCCACCACAAGGCCGCTCTTTTCATTGCGAAAGTAATAGTCGCCTTGTCATCGAATGAGCCGTGAACCTGCCTCCACTGTTTGTCTAGCTGCTCTTGAAGAGGCCGCATCCGCAATATGTAGTGAGGGATTAGAGTGATGCATGAGGAGATCACCCCCAGAAGGGATTTGTAACGGCGTACTGAAAGACACCTTCTACTCAAGAGCAGCGCCATGGTTCGCAGTTTTTCCTGCCTTTCTAAGGATGGGAAAGCCTTGCTGAGATTTGAGTCCAAAATGGCCCACAGGAAATGCGCTGCCCTGGACTGAATCAGAGATGATTTTTCCTTGTTGAGAGTAAGAACCAAATTCTGGAATAGGTTCATACATGGGTTGACTGCTTCTCTTGCAGCCTCCCTGGACGGGGCCTTCAGCAACCAATCGTCCAGGTATGGAAGACCTGAAAGCGATGTTTCCATAGGAAAGCCGCCACCAGTGCCAGCACCTTGGTAAAGATTCTTGGGGCAGAGCAAAGTCTGAAGGGTAAAACCCTGAATTGAAAGTGGCTCTTGGCTTCTGTAAATCGTAGAAACCTCCTGTGTGCAGGGTGAATGAGTATGTGAAAATACGCATCTTCGAGATCGAGAGTGGCCATGAAATCCCCCGGATTGACGAGACGTAATATATCCTGAAGGGAAACCATACGAAAGGATTGGGAAATGAGATAGGTGTTTAGCTCCCTGAGGTCTAAAATAGGGCAAAGGGAGATGGGACTTGCACAACCCGGTAATGCAGAAGTAAACAAGTTAATCTATTTGTAGCGTGCTGCAGAGGTATCGCTGTCTGTTCCTAACAGCGTGGAGTATATGAACTAATACAATGCAACCTCGGACTTGAGGCTGACCCTCTGTGCACAGCTGTACAGAAACACAACAGTTTCTAGTCCAATAGAATGTGTAAATCAAAGGGTTCAACGAAAGTTCTTCAATTCAGGTTTTAATGATCATTCTCATCATGATCCAGTTTCTCAATTTTCAATTTTGAAATAATCCAGTGTATTTTCCTACATACATAGTTCACCGAAACTTATTTCCCAATGCATTTCGGGTGTTCAACGCGCCCTTCGTCAGGGGATAGCTCTATAAATAAAGAAAGGGTAATCAAGAAACGTCTCAACTAACATTCATATCTCAACATATTAAGGAGTCAATGAATCCATGCAAAACGTGAGATTCTAAACCAGAAACAGAGTTTCCCTCATCGAATTCAAAAACGGGTGATTTTCAAGGTTCAATTAAAACGTGTCTTGAGTTAAGAGAGTTGCGTGAGCAAAAACGTGAATGCAAGCTATAATCATGCATCATCCGTGTGCAAAATACAAAGAAAAAGCCAGTTTGTGCTTATCTGCTCGGAGGAGAGCGGTGAATTTTAGGGATAATGAGTAGCCTGAGGAATACAACTCCACAGGTAGCATTGTGCATCAGCAACATGCATGGTGTTAAAATTCATTAAAAAAACAAATGTAAATAAACTCACGCGGTGAGGCTTAAACCGCTGTGAAAATCTGTAAACAAACGTGGGGACGCGGAACATTAGTACCGAGTACAAATGTACGTGAAAGATTCAAGAACGGGCTTCATGAGCACGATGCAGCCTAACGAGCTCAACGACCGAATGGAATTTTCTTGTTACCTTTAAGTGAACTGTACATGACAAGTGTTTACATGATGATGTTATTTATTTACCATTGTCACATTTACCATTGTTTGACATGTTTTTGTTGCAGTTTTTATTAAGTTTCACACTGTTTCATCGCATCCTTTTCAATCCACGCCTTTCACATCTACAGTCGTTTTCACCACATCTTTTATGCACTTTTTCAGTCACCAACCCTCCGTGATTCACCCTTTCAAATGGCGCCCGTACTCGGGGCCAATACTGTAGTCCTCTCTCAATGTCTCACCCTCGTTTGTTTATACACAGTGCGTTAGGACGCCACTAACCCCCCTCCGTTTCCGGCGAGAGGTTGTTCCAGCCATATTTCACCAGCTTAAGAAAAATTGAACGCCCGAAATGCATTGGGAAATGAGTTTCGGTGAACTATGTATGTAGGAAAATACACTGGATTATTTCAAAATTTAAAATTGAGAAACTGGATCATGATGAGAATGATCATTAAAACCTGAATTGAAGAACTTTCGTTGAACCCTTTGATTTACACATTCCATTGGACTAGAAACTGTTGTGTTTCTGTACAGCTGTGCAAGAGGGTCAGCCTCAAGTCCGAGGTTGCATTGCATTAGCCTAAAATAGGGCGCCATTTCTCCAGCGTCTTCTTCACCAGGAAAAACCTGGAATAGAATCCTTACCCTCTTTGAGATAAGGGAACCAGCTCCACAGCTCCCTTCAGGAGCATCTGATGAACTTCGAGCTGCAAGAGACGCAGATGTTTTGATGGAATGGCAGCAGGGGGCTTGGAAGGTGGGATTTGAGTGAATTCCAAGGTATGGCTTTTTCAAATTATGTTGAGCACCCAACGGTCCAATGTTATCTGAGACCAGTTGAGGAGGTATTGTGACACCCTGCCTCCTACAGATGTTGTCATGGAGGTGGGCACAGCAGGCAGAGCCAGAACGCCGCTATTGCCTCTTGGACGTATCATGTCCCTGGCAGTTCTGTTTCCCTCTGGTATTCGATCTAGAGAAAGTCGAGGCTTGACCTTGTTTTTGATCATAGGGCGGACTATACTGTTGCGACTCTGATCCATATGACGAGTACTTTTGCTGCTGGTATGAGCCTCTGTATGACGTGGTACTCCTGCCCCTGGCACCTCTGAAAGGAACTTTCCGGTACTGAAGCGTACCAAGAGACCTAGCCATCTCTGTATCCTTCTTTATCTCTTGGAGGGCATCATCTATGTGTTTTCCGAATAATGCCTCTGCGTCGAAGGGGAGGTACAAGATCTTATTCTGGACCTCTGGCCTGAACCACGTCGCTCTGAGCTATCCCTGGCGACGAAGTACTGCAGCTCCAGCCAAAGATCTAAAAGCTGTAATGGCGATGTCCATGGCACAATCAATCACCTCAGCCGACGTCGCTTCCCCTTCTTGCAGAATGTTCTTGGCCTCACCTTTTGCCTCCTGTAGAAGTTGATCCAAATAAGGTGAAAGGTCACACCACAATTGGCGATCATACCTGCTCAATATCGCCAGAGCATTCGCCGTTCGCACCAGAAGGCTAGCCATTGACGAGAACCTCTTTCCTGCATTATCAAGACGCCTGTCCTCCTTATCAGGAGGAGTTGTAAGGGGTGCCTAAGGGTTGCGGGACTTCCTCTGTGCTGCCTGTGATATCACAGAGTACGGTTTAGGTTGTCCAGTCAAGGACGCTGGACCATCCTCAGGCGCCTTATATTTCTTTTCCAGGCGTGGCAGGACTGGAATAACAGTAGCCGGGTTTTTGATAGCCTTAAGACCCTCATCCCACACATGCTCCTCAATGGGTATAGATCGGGTCACCTTCCAATAGGGCTCTTTAAAGTCAGAGAAAACACTCCGTCTGTACGAAGGCATAGGTAGCTTGAACCGGCTTGATGCTCTTTCCATCAGCTTATGGAAACCCCAGACATCCGCTGGGGGAGAATCCATTGGATCTGGGTTAGGCGATGCGGGATCCTGGATCATATACTCATCCCATTCTAACCCTTGATTAGGCTGGTCATCAATATTTTGATCCTCATCCGAGGTATCATCCTGTAGTGTTTTAGAAATATTCAAAGCAGGTGTTGGAGGCTGAGAGAACACCTGACTTGGCAACACTGGAGAAATCATCAATGGAGTTGTAGGGGCGGTCGTAGTTTGAACTGCTGGGACAGACTCTGCCTGAGTCGTAACTTGAGAGGACCTGTTTTTATAGTCCTGCAGCATACTATGGAGATCCGCCAAAAGAGAGGAAGGAACAGACACCATTTCTTGGCCTGCAGATTCTGGACGTTGGTAAGTACATTCATGAAGACACTCGCCCTCAGAATCAGTGACCTGACTTTTAATCAGCAGCTGAGATGGACTGTGGGCATACCCAAAAGAGTCCTGATCCTCTTCGTCCGAATCCCCCTCTTCTACTAGTAACAAAGCGTGAGGCAAGGGGGTAACCCTCCTTGGAGACGTCATGTCCAGAGTTATCCTTTTCAAGGAAATAGTTATCCTCTCCGTCGACGATTGCATCGTCGACGGTACCGTAGACGATGGAGAAGGTGAAGGTATAACCGTCGTCGATGGAAGAGCCACCGTCGACGGACGGACTGCAGACGACGAGATGGGCATCGTTGAGACCGTCGACAATCCTGCCGCCGTCGTCGTCATGGTTGTAGTCATTGAAGCACTCGTCGGCGACACCGTCAGTCACCATCGTCGACGAAATCCTCGCTTCGTTGCAGTCGTCGAATTCCCGTCGACATCCTCGTCGACGTTACCGTCGTCGACCCTGTCGACAACGATTGTGCCGTCGATGAGCCCGTCGACGGCACCACTTTAGTCACCTTAGATTTAGACGCCTTCGTCGACGGAGTCTTCTGCTGCATCGTCGACGATTTGGAGCTTTTCCCAGACTTCTCAGAAGACTGAGAAGACGGTTTTTTGAACGTTGAAGCAGTCTCCACCCCTGCTGAAGGTGTAGATGGCCCCTCCCTCTCCTTTACACCGTGGTTAGGAGATTTGACAGGACTTTGGTGCTCAGACTCACGGGGGGGGGGGTTTGAGGCCTTAACTGGACACTCCACAGAAGGTGAAGGGGAAACCCTACCCCTTTTGACTGACCTTCTGGATGATGTAGCTGAAGAAGAGTCCTCACTGTCACTTGACACTGTCTCTTTTCTGGACTTCAATTTTTGGAGCAAAGTGAGGAGGCGACCCTCATGGTCCCAGAGGGTCTTTGTAGAGAAGGTGCGGCAGATCTTGCAGTCCGCACCCTTATGATCAGGACACAGGCAATATATACAGTCCTTATGCCTGTCCTCCACATATAACCTTTTCTTGCCACAGGTGGAACATGACTAGAAAAGGGCCTTCTTCTCCTTGGCAGACATTTCAGAAGAAACTCTAAACAATCCTGAAGAAAAAAGTTGAAGAAAATCTCTCAAAAGAGTAGAGAATGAGCAGAGCTTAAAGGAGACTCCCTAAGCACAACGTGCAGTAGAAAATCTGAGGCTCTGAGGTTCCTTCAGGAGGGTTCTATGGGGTGAGGCTCCTCTGATTGGCTGAGGCTTAGTTTTGGTCTCTTTTACAAAAAGAGGCGGATATGCTACAAAAGGGAATGAGGCCTAGGCCTTTTTTCCTTCTCTTTTGTACCTACTGCTATGTTATTTTTGTTACTGACACTCCCATTCCGACGACGGGGAATGATACAAGCTATGGGAATCTATGAAAGTTCCAATACTGGGGCAAAAGATTTTCTTTCAAAGCACCTTCAAACCAACTTTTGTGACCGGAGAGTGGATGATGCCTAGAACTAGACTGTGGTAGATTTAGACCATGATAGGACATGAAAGCAAAATGTGGACTGCATCTCAGAGCATTCTCAAGTAGTAGGAAGAGGATGCAACTTGGAGGACTTGGGGTAAAAAGTTCTTCCTTCAATTATCCAAAGAAAATGATGCAAAGAACAATTCCACGGTCCGTGGGAATAATTAAACTAAAGAAGATAAGGTTGTATGCTGTCCATTGAGCTTCCTAACGATGGAATTACTGATGACCGTGGAATAGCAAATTCAAATATGGAACTCAACAGAAAAAGCCTGCTGGTAAACCATTAAATTTGAATAATTTGAACAAATCTGAAAATACCAAGATGGCCCAGGCCCCAGGCACTGCAAGCACAAGCAGTGTGAGCAATTTTACAAAGAAGCCAAACATATAACCTAGGGGCTAATTGAGGTGCTAAATATCTTAAGCTTATTATCAGATCTAAGTATCATGCAAGCTGAAATTAAGGCAAAAAATAATACAGGCAATATGGCATCTTGAGATAATTAAATGTTACATACCAAAACAGGAAATGCTTCAGTCACAGACCCCTTCTCTGGTAAAGAGGAAAACTTGTAGAACTCATGACTTCGATAGGCCTTTTGCTTCATCAACTGAACTGCATGAAGCACGAACTTCGAAGACACGTCTGATGAGCATGAAGATACTGTAACCTCTAGGATAAAAGAAACCCAATAAATGGAAAAGGTGTCTATTGACTTATGATTAAAGTTAATTCTTATATATATTTATATTTCAATCTTTCTTTCGGCCGATTTGACCATCAAAGATATACAATAAAAACACATTTCAAACGTTATAAAATCATCAAGAATAAACAACAAATACATATAGTACAATGTAAGATCGTTCCATTCTAGGTATTGAATACTACTAGAGTGAGAACAAATAAAAGACCGTACATTTAAAATTTCTTAGACTTAAAATTAGGTGGGAGCCTGCGACTTTAGAATACGGGTGCGAGTATGCCAGACATTGGTAAGGAATTTAGCTAGTGCAAACACAATTGGACTTGAAACATCAGTTTTTAAAATTCTATACATCGGGAGGTACTCCCTACAACCAAGGTTTCTAATAAGTGGGAGGAGCCAGTATTTCCTAGCTGCCTTGTAAGTTGGACAAAACAAGACCACATGTAAATCGCTTTCCTCATCACAAGTACATGCCGGGCATTGCTTGGTAGAGGGTGGTGTTGACCAGGAGCTAGTATAAGATCGCAGAGGCAGTGTGCCATATCTCCATTGGAGAAATAGCTTCCTGGCCAACACGGGGGACATGGCGTCCAGGACCCTCTCCAGCCTGTATGAGTCCTTGCCTTGTACAAATACAGATGTTAATGACCCCTCACCCTGACAGTCCAAGGCCATAGCTAATTTCTGCTCATGGTAAACATTGACCAGTGCTCTCCGTGGGATCTTTAGTGAGGCATTAGCTGGATCAGACCAGAGGTCAGGGAGCCCTAGTCTCACACAGGACTTTTGTATATATTTTATCCAGGGGATCTGTAAAGCTTTGGGGTGGGTTAGAAGCTCCCTCAGTTCCGCCCTGTAAGTAGAAAGTTCTTCGCTACTCCATAGCCTTCGCCAGAAGACTATGGGTCTGAGACCTAGTTCATCTGCTATTGGTCTCAGTCCCAGGTCCATCCTCAGGGGAAGGAGCGGGCTACTGGGCGGAAGTGCAACTATCTGTCTAATAAAGTTGTTCTCGGTTATAGACAGACTGCGGGAAGTTGTGTGACCCCACAGTTCCGCCCCATACATACTAGCGCCCCTGGCCTGTGCCTTGTAGATCTGGATGAGCGGCCCCAGCGGACGATATGTGGAACTATTCATCATCCGAGTAATGCCCCCAGTGGTCTGAACTAATTTAAGATTAGCCCTAGTCTGGTGTGATCCCCAGAACATGGTTTCATTCAACGTTACACCAAGATATTCAAAGGTGGAGTCTCTCTCTAACCGTGAAGATCCCAATAGGGGATTCGGGCGTGATTTTTGGGTTGGGTTCAAGACCATAAACTTAGTTTTTGCAGCATTGATTTCTAAGCCCCTATCTGTACAAAAGGCCACAAATGAGTCAAGGATCCTCTGTATCCCCATGGGGGTTTTGGACAGCAGCAGGGTGTCATCTGCAAACATGATTGCAGGCACCCTGCTGCCGTTCAACCTTGGGGGGTCAGTGTATTCAGTGCCATTTAGGTGGGCGATTACCCCGTTGACAAAGAGGCAGAACAGGGTCGGTGCCAATACGCAACCCTGTCTAACCCCCCTGTCAACAGGGAATCTGTCCGTCAGTTCCCCAAATTTCCCGCACCTGACCCGGGCATAGTTGTTATAATGCAGTCTCTGTAAAATTATCAGGATATCCGGGGGGACTCCCATTTCGGCCAAAACACTCCAAAGTTTGCCTCTGGGCACCAGGTCGAAGGCGGCCCTCTATAAACCATAAGAAATCTCATGCATGGATTCCCTTTGACAAGCCCCAATGAAGTACACTAATGGCAATATATTGCGATATTAGGATCGAACTATGATGTGGGGAAAATTAAGTTTATAGGTGTCCAATGGGGAGCCAATAACTATGTTAGTCAATTATTGTTGCTAACACCTTGCTATGCTAAGTTGGTAAACTGTTTCAAAAGCTACCCTCATGGTAAATTAGATACTCTTAGTGATCGCTCCCAACTCTTTAGAATGGGTTGAGAACCCTGCTACACAAAACAGTGAGATCAAAAACGTTCTTAAAATGATGCTCTGGCTTAAAAAAAAGCCCTACTCTCCCCTAATGACTGGCAATGACTGAGCCTGAGCTTAAATTATTTAGACAGCATAATGCGAAGGAAGCAAAGTAGATCTTGTAGGAAGGAAATGCAAAGACAAACTAAGCTAAAGACATACTTCCAAACACGTTCCTCCTGCCCAAGTAAAAGGCATCTTAACATGAGTTGCAGCTTTTTTCCAAGAGCAATACAATTATAGGCAAAAATGGAAATATCAGAAATGTGTTTGTTAAATGTGAAACTTGCATGATATGTCTATTGCACAAAACGCAAGTCATCAGAGCAAGTTTGCATCATGTTTTTCGTTTTGTGTTGCTAAATTAGGAACAAAGGTAACCAAGTATGTATGACTTCAGAAATCAATAAAGAAACCTGTATCCACACAATTTAAGAGACAAGAACAACTGTAAACAGGAAAGAAAATTATTCTTAACTGACAAGGAATCTGTCAAATTAAGCAGAACTAAAATGAACAGAAAAGGAAACTCTGCACATACCAGCCCACGTGGCTCCTTGAGGAACTTCAATGAAATGTCTTTGGATCTGTCCTGGCTTAAAATGGACACCAGTATATGCAACATCATAGCCTGTTGATTCATTTAATCTGAAAGTCATTTTGTAAAAAAAGAGAAACAATGTGACTAATAAAACTTATTGACAGATCAGTAATCTTCCTATGACCATGCATTGTCTAGTTTAGAACACAATCAATATCAGGAAATATGTAACTCTTGTAAATAACCAATGAAAGTGTTTGTGTTAATTTCATTATAAAATGACATACATTCAGCTTATAGTCAATTTTCACAACTAAGACTTGTATACCCACACATTTATGCGGAGGTTAATGAATGATATTTTAGGCCATTTTCATTCATTAGCAGGTAAAGACTAACTGTTATGTAAACACAACTGCTGTGTAACTTAATGGTGGTGGGAATGGCCATGTTATAAGCTCAATATTTGACTAAATTTGATCTTGGACCTTACAATGGGTCAGATCATGTCTATGATATCACTTCTAATGTCCAACTGGGTTTATTTCTCTAAATTCCTATATCCACATGATTTTAGCCAAAGAAGCGTCATTTTGAAAGTTGGCATAAGAATTTATTAACTACTGTCTTGTCTATGGACAGTTTGTGCAAGGGCTCTCAGTGGCAAATAGTGGTGGATTGACAAGGAATTCTATATACTACATTTAACTCATCAAAAATGATGGTTAAAAGGATTTATTTATTCAGTATGTATCTACACTACACACTATCAAGTTAAGCGCCAAAGCTTACAGGAAGGGCCATGTAGAGGTCCCGTCATGCTCTGTGGCTGAGAGACTGTATCTGGGGTGACGAGGGAGTGCATCAAGATGGAGGGCGTCTAACACACCGCTTCTGACAGCGGCCAGATATCAGCAAACCTGCTCCTCGCTTCCCCACCGCGGCATCCAGAGACAGTGACCACAAGTGGCTAGAGCAGAAGCAATTTATGATCTTTTTCCTAGGCAGGAAGGAACTGAGTGGGGCATCTTAGGACATTGTATCAGTAGGGCTAAGAAGAGGATGGTTAAGCCAGCAGAAACTCCCCCTCCGTGAACTTTAGGTCTCCAAGAGTAGTATCGTGTAATGCCAACAGTATCAACACCCAAGGCAAGTTCAGGTCTATAATGACTCAAGGCGTTTAAAGCACAGATTATTCTTTTTTGAGAAACTCAAGTTAAGGCACTGATCAAAATATGCAAGACTCCAAGCTTTATTTCAAACGCATTTTATGCGTCCGCCAGCGCTGCGTCAGGGCGTGGTGATTTCGATTTCATGGAATTTCCAAGGCGAAGTGCAGCAATTGGTTAGAGATCCAAAAGCCATGGATCAGCTTGAGGGTTGGGAATCAAATTACTACCTGGATAGCTTCTATTGCCCAATTGAGGTTGATGCAACCCCCCTCAGTAAAGTCTATAATATACTGCTCCCACTGAATGGACTGCTAGTAATGGGGGGGCAATTTAAAAATTCTCCAGGATGTTAGGCTAGATTCTTCATGTAGTAACAAATAAAACAAACCAAGGGCTTCACGCTTTTTAGCTAAAGTAATTTGTTACCTAGCTCTAATAGGTTCTAGGAAAATTCATTATTCCCAGGCACAAAAATATACTTGCTTCTCCAAACTTTTGAATTGGCCCTCAAAAATTATTTTTATTTACTAGTATCCCATCAATGGGCCAAGAATAAAACTTCCATATTATCAAACCCCTTTTTGGACCATTCAGTCCCCTTGATAGATGTAGTAGTAAAGGTCAATCGAGCTGATCGACTTCGATGGATGCTCGACAAATCACTGTTAACGGAGGATAGCTGGCTCATGGTAATGCGGTCAGCCCTAGATTTCCTTTTTCGAAAAATAGGATCAGCTTCTAGTCTTGTAGTCTGGGGAGCTTGCAAAGATTTTATTACTTGTGAGGCGATCTTCTACAAAGTTCAAATCAGTAAGCTAAGGAGGAAAAAGACACTAGCCTTTCAGCTCGAACTGGATCAAACCACGCTTGCTCACTCCACACTCAATCCTGAAACTTCAGAGGCTAGTGTTGCACAAGCAAGACCTCCTCCGCGATCATGAATGGCCTGGGGCTTGGACCTGGACGTCACACTTACGGAGGGTGACTAGTTGCGAGTCAATGACCTCATCACTCAGACTGTCCTCATCACTCAGACTGTCACCTGTAATGCTCGCTTTAAGCTGGTGCATTATACTTTTCTACAAAGGACTTCTATTACTCCCATATGCCAACACAGAATATCTGCACTGCATTCAGGCGATTGCCTCAGGTGCGGTCACAATGGGGTGGACTTCATGCACTTAGCCTGGTAATGTAGGGAGGTACAGGGTTGCTGGGCCTGGGTAGTAGCAGAGATTCAGAGGACTGTCCGTATACCTTTTGCACACACACCACAGTGCTGTCTACTGAGTAATGTTAAACGTCCAAGGGGCAGAAAGATGGTGTATAGATTTCTGCACTTGGCAATAGTCCTGACCAGGCGTAACATAGGTATAACCTGGATGGGACAGAGAGTGCCTGACTTTACTCACTGATGTAGCGATGTGTTAGAATGGTCCGTAGCAGAGGAATCTCATATGAGGCTCTCTAGGCGCAATGACAAAGCAATAGAAGATATTGCTGTTTGGAAGGACTAATGTGAAGTGTTCCTAGATCCGGAGGCAACCATGATCTCTTCTTACGGTGAGAATACTGGAAATGGGAAACAGATGGTGAGGAAATAGTCTGGGTGGGTATCCCATAACCGAGGTACTCTGGACTATAACAAGTGTTTATGTCCACACAGTGGGGCCTGCTGGGAGATCTTTATGCTCCCCTGAACTATTGGTGCAGATTGTGTACTTGCACGTCATACAATGCTGCTGTACTGTTTATGGTAAAAGTGAAAACTAAAGATAAAAAAAAAGAAAGAAACAAGTTCCACAATCAAGTCTGTGCTTGAAGGATCATTACATGTCACTGGAACTAGTTAATCAAAATACGTGTTTCCAAAAGTATTACAAATAGAGTGAGCATGCTGGGCAGTTTATGGCCTGGTCCGTTAAGGAAAAAAAGGAATAATGAGACCATCAAAACAATTTACAATCAGATGGTCGATCAACCTGAATGTACTGGCAAAGTATTTTTAGAGCACTACACAAATTTGTACACTTCCAGGTGTAAAAACACAGCAGTACAAATAGAGGGGTATCTGTGGTTAATCGAGTTCCCTTTGCTCAATAGGGATCTCCAAGATTAAGCCATAGCACCTACTACACTTGCCTAAGGGAACAACGCCATTACAAAAATCACCCAACAGCAAAGTATGCAGTAGTGATGGTCTACCTGTTGAAATGTATTAACTGTTTATGGCCCAGTTAGCTGAATTCTTAGTTACTCTATTGAATGAAATTCTCGATGGATGTGAGGTCCTAGGCTCTTTTACAGAGGTAGTCAAATCAAATACAGCTTTATTCGATTTTTGTATCTTAAAAACCATAAAAGCACAATACAGAATAACACACACGTTTATATTACACATCATAATACGTTATACCAAATTCATAAGATTTATAAAAACAGCTCATATTATTTATAAAAGAAATCTTTAATACAGACAATGAATGCTAAAAACAAATTAATACATAATGTTCCTATGTCTGATAATAGCTTTTAAAAAAGACGACGTGACCATGGTTATCAGTTCATTTTCTAAGGTTTGAAGCCTCAGGAATGCTATTCTACATTTTCTAAGTCCCCACTGCTTTAGAATAGGAATTCAAAACCTTCTCCTCTGTAAATCATCGAATTTACAGAAAAACATGAAGTGTAGAGTGCATTGGGAGGAAGTATCGTCACAATGGCATGGTGACAGACTTCTGGACCAAGAATTTGCATCTGGAAAGGTGACCATTCTGAAAAAGGACCCGCAGCAAAACAGTGTTAGAAGCATGCAGAAAACGCAACTCTGAACCTGTAACAGATAGGGTTGTGTACCCCGACATTGCAACATCAAGTGATTCTCCATAACTGATTTCTTTTCTTTTTCAGAAAGCCAACGCTTATTCTTTAAATAGTTTAAACAAGTAACTTTCAGGTTTTTTCTCAATATCCTTTCCAGGCAACTTGGCGAATCAAAGTATTTGGGATGGCCAATATCATACGATAGTTTTTTTACATAGTTAATCCATGATATACTGGTTACCCCATCTAGTTTGAGACGGTCCACAATTACGTCTATATTAAAACTAGTCTCGGCATAAGTCCACACCGTATGCCACAATAAAAGAGGATTTGCTTTGATGATGTCAGATATGCAAGGCAGACCAAGTTCCTTATGGCATACAAACGTAGCAGTAGAACCAGGGACAGCTAAAAGATAACGCAAAAATGCATTTTCACAGCATTGAATTAGCTGAATATCCGCTATTCGCCAGATCCCTGCCCTGTATGTCGCAGTAGATACGCATTTGGATTTATAAATGTCCAATAGCTCCGGAATTGGTCTACCACCCAATTTTTGGGAGAAATTAAGCACTGCACCTACTGCTCTGGAGTAAGACAATTTTCTCGCATACACAGCCGCTGTCCATGAACCCGACTTATCAAAATTGATTCCCAGATAGGAGAACCTGTCTGTATTGTCTATTTTTTTCTTTTCAATTAAAATTTTACATGTTTACCTTTCTTAACCCCACAGCTCATGGAATAGGTCTTACTTTTATTTACTTTTAAGCCTCTATTTTTCATGTAGGTAGTGAATTTGGTAACAGCTCTTTGAAGGCCTATCTGTATCCGCGCCATAATGACTGCGTCATCCGCATACAATAAAATGGGAACTGGGGTATTCTTAATGATTGGGTAATCCTGCCTGTCTTCTGACAAGTAAAGTCCTACACTATTTATGTATTAGGGAAAACAAAAATGAGGCGAGTATGCATCCTTGTATTATCCTTTATTTATACTAAATTTAGATGAGCATTCACCCGGTTTCCCATACCGAACCCTCGCCCCGCTCCCCTATACAATTCCTTAATGAATAGTAGCAAATTGAGGTCAACATCCATCTCTCTCTTAATGTGTTCCATAGTTTGTCATTATTTACACTGTAGAAAGCTGAGCTTAAGTCAACATACGTTAGGAAAAGCTTTCACCTTTTTGCTGATGTATATTTACATTATCAGCTTCCTAAAGAAGGATAAACCACTGCAAAAGCCTGGCTCCTATTGTACTATCAGTCTCCTGGCTCCTATTGTACTATCAGTCTTGATTAACAACTACAAGCTCTTTAGGAAAATCATAGCTTCTAGGATAGCTCCTTTAGCACAAACAGTTGTCCAAAGCGAACAAAAAAGGTTCTTACCTGCAACATCGATCTGATTAAATACCAATTTCCTGCTGCAGGCATTTGATTACTTTCGAAGCAACAAGATCAATGCAGACATCATCATGCTGGATGCTGAGAAAGCCTTTGATCGTGTGCAATGGGAGGTTTTATTTGCCATCCTTCTTCGACTTGGGTTCCCCTCAAAAATAGTGCGATTATTGGAAAACTTAAATACAAAGGCAGAGGCAAAAGTAGTCAATTCGCAAATGGTAGGATCGGTGACCATAAGCGTAGAAGAACAGCAGGGATGCCTAATGTCCCAGGTTCTATCCGCTCTCTTCATTAAACCTTTGGCAACCACATTGCGGTAAGACCCTCTGGTTAAAGCCCCCTGTGAGACAGTACCATCTTTCTGCATGGATGCCCCCACCTTTTGCTGAATTGCTGATGTGCTTTGACTGAGTGAGCCCTAGGCTCCTGCTAACCAGGTACCCAGAGCCTATGCTCGTTCCCTAAACACTGCATTGAAGCCTAAACCCAATTGGCATCTCTGGCCACAGGTCAGTCCCTGGTAAATGGTACCCCAGATACCCAGGGCACTATGACCAGAGAAGGCCTCTAAGGGCTGCAGCAATTAGTGTGCCACCCTTAGAGGTCCTGTACCTTCACACTCACACACTGCCTTTGCAGGCTGCATGTTTCGGTGCAGAACAAAGTGAAGAGTCGACAGGGCACACATCCCTGTGTGCCATGCCTACAACCCACTGCTCTGGCATAGATCTGTCACCCCTCTAGCAGGGTGCACTATACCCGTGGTGAGGGTACAGGTGCATGAGCCCTGTACCCCTACAGTGTCTAAGTCCAATAGTAGACATTGTAAGTGCAGTGCTGTCATTAAGAGTATATGGTGCTGGGAGTTTGTCATTACGGACTCCACAGCACTATAATGGCTACACTGAATTTTGAGAAGTTTGGTACCAAACTTTTCAGCACATTAAACCCACATTGATGCCAGTGTGGGAAAATGCATACAAAGGGCATCTCAGAGATGCCCCCTGAAAACTAACCTACCACTAGTGTCCAGGCTGAGTGGCTGCATTCAGCTGCCACCACCAGACATGTTTCTGAACCCCTGGGTCGAGAGCCTGCTGCTCTCGAGAGCTTGAAACAATGCACATCGTGGGACGTGGTGCCAAGCCTCCTCCCCCAGGATGGGCAGGGTCCACGAAGGGGAAGCTTCAAAGCCACCTTTGTGAGCTTCCCCAGCAACTGGTCCCCACTGGTTCTGACCCCCACTTTGGGCGGGAGAACCGGCGGGAAAAACAAGTGAGGAAGAGAGGTGTGCCCACCTCTGCCAATTCCACCCCTCAGGTGGGGGAGGCGAGATGAAGCACAACTCTCAGTTCCCGCCATCTTGCAGATGGGGGGCTCAGCCAACCAGGGAAAGACTTATGCCCCCCTCCCACTGGAGGGTGGCATAATAGGGGGTGTACCCACCCCAGGGAAGGGAACCATTGGTCCCAACCTTTTACCTACCAGTATCGCCCTAAATCTAGTATTTACGGGCAACCCTGAACCTTGCTCCCTCAGACCAGAAGAAACTACAAGAAAAGAAGAAGGACCAAACAGCCGTGCCGAAGCGAACGAGAGGAAGACGCCCACTGACTTGGCCCCAGCCCTACCGGCCTGTCTCCACCTCTAACCTGCTCCTGTGAAATCCCGGTGTGTCCTGCAGCCAGCAACCTTGAAAACCCAGGAGGACCTGCCTGCCTTCAACCTCAAAAACTATCTCCAACCTCCGGCTCCGGTCGGACACCGCAAATCCGCACCACTCTGCACCCACCGTCCACAGCCTGAGCTCAAGTGGGCAAACACCACCAGGAGGTCTCCCTGGCGATCCTGACCAGAGATTCGGCGACCCCCTGCCCTGCCTCATACCTCCAGCCGACGCCTACAGCCTAAATCCGGAAGGCCCCCCCCCAACCGCAACCAGGAGCTGGTAAGAAGACGCTGAAAGGCACCCCTGCACCTGACGCCCTACAGCCTTGGGTGGCGCAACTGACGCACCTAGCCAACGCCCAACATCCCAACTTACCTCTCGAAGTGGTGGTCGCACCCAGAAGACCTTCATCCCCATTCCCATCTTTCATTCAAAAGAATTACTTTCCGCCTTCTTACCCACGCACACAAGGCCCTTTATAATCTAGGACCCGAATGCCTCAACACCCGACTGTCCTTCTACTATCCCACCCGCCAACTAAGATCATCCAATCAAGCCCTCGCCGCAGTCCCGCGCATCCGAAAAACCACCATGGGTGGCAGATCCTTCTCCTTCCTGGCTGCCAAGACCTGGAACTCACTCCCCACCCACCTCCGCCTTACTCAGAATCACATCTCCTTCAGAAAAGAACTGAAAACATGGCTATTCGATAAAAAGTAAACCCCTCCCTCCAGCGCCTTGATACCCTCTGGGTGAGTAGTGCGCTTTACAAATGCTTGAACTTGAACTATCCCCGAGCCTGCAGTGCCTTTGCAAACCAGAGGTTCCCCATTGCAAACAGGGCGCCAGACGTCAAAACAGCACCCTGCACCCGGCCACCCTAGTGCCACTGAGGGTGCACCTTTGGTGCTACTTTGTTTCCCTATTTGCCCTGAGATGAAGTCCAGGAGCTTTGCTCCCACAACCAAGTGGACTGCTCGTCAGCAGCCAACAACAGGAGGCCCATTAACACCAACTGGATAAAATTGGGCCTCAGCACTCTGCACCTGGCCGCCCTAGAGCCGCTGAAGGTGTAAACGAGAGTGCATCCCTGACCCTGGGGGACCAGAGTCTACCCCCAGAACCTCAACTCCCACTACCGAATACTTACCCTAAAACCGATAACACAATTTTCCTCCATAGGGTAACATTGATTGTCTTTCTTGGAAAAGTTTAATTGTCGAGTTTGAAAACCTTAAGAAATTCTTTAAAATTGTACTAACAAAAACGATTTTACTTACCTGTCAACAGGAAATGTCCCAGTGTAGTATCCAGGTATACTACACTGTGTAGGAAAAGTAATCTCAAAAGTAACTTACCTGTAATTTTACGCAAAATCCTATACAAAGTATGTGTACTGTAGTATAGTATAGTTTCTAGGAAATAAAATAACTAAAAGAATAATTTTATACAAAAACAATTGGTCTGAAGTTCAGTCTTTGAGTGTGTGAAATCATTTGCTGATTGAATGTGTACAACAAATGCTTAACTCTGTCCTCTGATAAAGCCTTACTGCTCGACCACACTACCACAAACCGAGAGTACGGTGTGATCTAACTTTATCTCTGCCTACCTTTGGGGTTCCACTGGACTCTGTGCACACTATACCTCACTTTGGTATAGTATATACAGAGCCAGATTCCTACACCCCCATGCTAGGAGCACCTAAAATCAAGCACTTCACAGACAACATGATCCTCTACCTAGCCGCAGAGGAGCAGAACATCTCCAAAGCTTTTGCTAAAATTCAGACTTTTACCAACATTGTGGGTTATAAAATAAATCATGCAAAATTGGAAGCGCTTCTGTTTAACAGCCCCACCTCAACTTTACTCGTTATGAGACTGCACTACTCTGCCAGTCGTACTGCTAGTAATCTATGTCTCACATAGCATTGCTGATCTATACCAGCTAAAGTACATTTTCACCCCAATAAGTCCTACAGTTTATTACTACAATCGCAATCCCTGAAATGTATAGGTCTCATTGCACTAATCAAAATAGTCCTCCTTCCGCTGTTTCTTTTTACTGTTTCTAACTTTATGATTAAATTTAATCAAACTTATTTCAGTGAGATAGTTCAAACACTACACCACTTCCTGTGGCAGGGGAAGAAAGCCTGCACTAATTTGATGACCTTGCAAATTAGTATTGAAGATGGGCACCTTGCGCTCCCACATATCAGGAAATAGTATCAAGCGGTGTTCCTCGATTGGATTACTTGGGCAGGAATATCAAATATCCTGCCAAACAGTTTTTATCTCCAGCAAATGCTCAGGGAAGCCAATACTTAGCTACCCTTCTTTCTAAAAATCCCCAAACTGCCGTAGCACACTAGATATGAGTTCCCACACATTCTAAACTTTAGGTACACCAAACTTAAAGAGGAGTTCCACTTCCCTCAATTTCATCCTCATATCTACAAGGGATTGTGCCCTGTTAGGTAAACACGAGGAGTTGGGAGTCATAAGTGGTTGAGAAAGGTGGACTTTTTTAGATTTAGTGACTTGTTAGTTGGGACAGTGATTCCTGGGATCAGTTGTTACCCGGTAATTCAGCGATTCTCTCCCAATTAATCTTTTTCTACCTCCAAATTGACCATTATAGAAGGAATATGCAACTGATTAACTCGTAAGCGTCTAGTATCAGTCACACTTGTTACATCAGTGGTTTGACAGGAATTGGCAACTGGGAGCGCATGCTTCAGCAGCAACTACACAAAACAGCAGTCCCTGCTGCTTTAACAAAGATCGAATCCTTCACAGGTTGCAAGATCGATTAGCACACTTTGGGCCGGTATATTCATGTGGTCCATAAAGCAATCAGGGGTACAAATTATATAAGAATGGACTTTTATTCTAAATTATTGCTGTGTTATACGCCTTTCCACATCCAAAAGGTGTTCCCCCTCTAGTTCATGTGCTTCAGATGTGGACACAGAGGCAATAAATGAGAGACACCCAAGAATCATTCCGAGGCCAATTTAGAGAAATAAGTTGTATATTTATATACATTTTGACACCAAGAACTTTCTATCACGTAAGTAGTTTTAAAAATATTAATTTTAGATAGGCAAGTAAAATGTTAACTTAAATGAGTATTTCTGCACAATGCTTTCCTATTGGAGAAAGGAAAATGCTACTTACCAGTATGCATCTGTTCTTGGCATGTAGAGCTGCAGAGTTACACACTATGTTGGGCCCGGATGTTTGCAGTTTGTTTTGTTGTAGAAAAGTCTTTGGAAGTCACAGGATAGGTGACTCCTTTGAATGATACTGCGCATGGGCATCGGCTCCATCCCCAGATTGTTTTTCGCCATTAGGAAGTGTTGGAGCTGTACAAGAGGTAGTGATGTCCATGTTATTTGTATCTAATTAAGATAATACTGGAACAGATAAAGGGAGCCGGGGAGGCGGGTGGGCGTGTGTAACTCTGCAGCTCTACATGCCAAGAACAGATGCATACTGATAAGTAGCATTTTCCGTTCGAGACATATGAGCTGCAGATTACACACTATGAATAGATTGTATAGCAGTACCCAAACCTAGCGGCGACCACCAGTATCTGTTGGAGTTGTTTGAATCAGTGTTTTAGTGCAGCCTGGCCCACAGTGGCTTGTTGTTTAGTTTGCACATCTACACAGTAATGCTTTGTGAATGTGTGCTTTGTAAGCCATGTAGCTGCTATGCATATATCTTCTAGGGGAATGTTCTCCAAGAATGCCATTGAAGCCCCTATTTTCCTTGTAGAATGGGCTTTTGGAGGAATTGTTAATGTACGTTCGGCTTTGTAGTAGCATATTTGTATGCATTTAACAATCCATATAGCGATCCCTGATTTTGATAGGGGGTTGCCTTTATGTGGCGGTGAAAAAGACACAAAAAGTTGTTTTGTTTTACGAAAAGTTTGTGTCCTTTCGATATAGTACAGAAATGCTCTTTTGACGTCTAAGGTGTGTAGAGCTCTTTCTGCGACGGTTTGTGGCTGCGAGAAAAATACGGGCAGCTCAACTGATTGATTTAGATGGAATGGCAAAATGACTTTAGGAAGGAATTTAGGATTAGTACGAAGAACCACTTTGTTATGATGCATTTGCAGAAAGGGTTCTTGAATGGTAAATGCTTGTAGTTCAATAACCTTCTGAGAGAAGTAATAGCTACTAGGAAAGCTACTTTCCAGGTTAGGAATTGCAATTCACATTTATGTAATGGTTCAAAGGGGGGGTCCCATTAATCTTGTGAGAACAATGTTTAAGTTCCACACTGGTGCAGGTGGCGTTCTGGGAGGAATAATCCTTTTAAGTCCTTCCATGAAAGCTTTTATAGCTGGTACTCCAAAAAGAGATAGATGTTGTCTAATTTGTAAGTATGCTGCAAAGGCAGCGAGGTGTAGTCCGATAGATGTTTAGGTTAAGTTACACTTTTGAAGGTGTAATAGATATCCTATGATGTGTTGAATAGACACGTCTAAAGGGTTTATTTAGTTGTTTTGGCAGTATATGACAAACCGTTTCCACTTAGAAGCATAACATGCTCTAGTTGTGTTACGTCTAGCTTCTTTGATAACGTTCATACATTCTGGAGGAAGGTTGAGGTAACCAAACTCTATGACCTCAGGAGCCAGATCGCTAGGTTGAGCTGAGCTGGGTCCGGGTGTCTGATCTCTCCATGGTTCTGTGTTAATAGGCGTGGAGATAGGTTTAGTTTTTGGTGTGGTACTACAGACATCTGCAACAGCGTGGTGACCACGATTGTCTGGCCCAAGTTGGAGCGACTAGAATGAGCGTCAGGGAATGTTGCTGTAGTTTGCCTACCACTAACGGAAGTAGTGGGAGAGGAGGAAAAGCGTACGCAAATAGTTTTGACCAGTTCATCCATATTGCATTGCCTTTGGACAATGGGTGTGGGTATCTGGCGGCAAAGTTTGGGCATTTTGCGTTTTCGTGGGTGGCGAAGAGGTCTATTTGAGGTTGTCCCCATATTTGAAAGAACGGATGAAGAACTTGCAGATGAAGTTCCCATTCGTGGATCTGCTGTGTTTGTCGACTTAGCATAGTGTTTTGTACTTCTGGGACGTGTTAGGCTAAGAGGAAGATCTTTAGTGGTATAACCCATCTCCATATCTGCTGTGGTAACAGAGAGCTGCGGAGAGTGTGTTCCCCCTGGTTTGTTTATGTAGTACATAGCTGTCATATTGTTTGTGCGAAGTAAGACAGCTTTGCCTGACACTTGCATTTGGAATGCTTTTAGGGCTAGAAATACAGCTAGTAACTCTAAGTGGTCGATGTGGAGTAACCTTTGTTGCGGTGTCCACCTGCCTTGCATGGTGTGATGCAGTAGGTGAGCTCCCCAGCCGGAGAGCGATGCGTCCGCTGTCATGACTATTTGAGGAACTGGCTCTAGAAACGGTCGCCCTTTGGAAAGGTTTTTGGTGTTCCACCATTGCAGAGAACGATGAGTCCGACCGTCTACCAACACTAGGTCTGTTAGTTGACCTTGAGCCTGGTTCCATTGGCATGCTAGGCACTCTTGAAGTGGACGCATTTGCAGTCTTGCGTGAGGTACTACAAATATGCAAGATGCCATCATTCCTATGAGCTGCATGAACACTCGAGCTGGTAGCGAGTGTTGCGGTTTGCATTTTGTTAGGAGAGTTTGTACACTTGTTATCCTGGCTGGAGAGGGATAAGCTAGTGATAGTTGGGTGTTTATTGTAGCGCCGAGATACTGCTGTATGTGCGAGGGTTGCAGATGGTGTGATTTACTGTGAATCCCAAGTCGTGAAGCAGTTGAATAGTAGCATGAGTGTGTTGTACACACTGGCTGTATGTGCTGGCTTTTATGAGCCAGTCGTCTAGATATAGGAAGACATGAATATGTTGTCTTCTTAAGTGTGCTGCTACTACTGCTAGGCATTTTGTAAACACCCTTGGCGCTGTTGTGACTCCGAATGGGAGCACTTTGAACTGGTAGTGCTGTCCGTCTAGCACAAATTCGAGATATTTTCTGTGCGCTGAGTGGATGGAAATATGGAAGTAGGCGTCCTTGAGATCTAAGGTGACAAGGAAGTCGTTTAGTACCAGAAGTGGAAGGACTTGTTGGAGTGTGACCATGTGAAAATGATCCGACTGTATGTAAATGTTTAGAGGTCTGAGGTCTAGGATGGGTCTTAGAGATCCATCCTTCTTTGGTACTAGGAAATACAGGGAGTATACTCCTTTGTTTTTCTGATGCTCTGGAACTATTTCTATTGCATTTTTCTGCAGGAGGGATATTACCTCCTGTCTGAGCTGTGTTCAATGTGCTTGGGACATTGGATGCTGCTTGGGTGGTATGTTTGGGGGGTGGATGTTAGTTCTAGACAGTAACCTGATTGAATTATTTGGAGCACCCACCTGTCTGATGTGATGTTTTCCCAGGCTGGCAGGTATTGTTGAAGTGTTCCCCCGACAGGAGTGGAATGGGACGGGGAAAGGGGAAGGTAGTCATTGGGCAGAGGCAGAGCGGGAATTGTTATTTTTACCTCTGCCTTTGTTATTGTTACCCCTGTACCCACCCCTTTGGTAGTCCTTGCTGTAAGTGGACAGTGTAGGGGCTTTGTATGAGGTAGAAGGTGTGTCTGAAGAGTATCCCCTGGTGGCACCTCGATAGGATGAGCGTCGAAATGAAAGTCTGCAAGCCTGCGACTCCCATAGATTTCGCGGTATCTGTAAGCTTTTTCATTTTTTCAAGTGATACATCTACGTTAGGTCCGAATAGGTGTTGCTCATCAAAGGGTTGATTAAGAATGGCACTTTGTACTTCAGGCTTGAACCCTGATATGCGTAGCCAGGCGTGTCTACGTAATAAAATGCTGGTGTTAACTGCCCTAGAGGCAGTATCTGCTGCATCAAGGGCACACCGAATAGAGGTGGTTGTAATATTTTTTCCCTCTTGGATGAGCTCATTTGCTCTATCCTTCTATTTATCAGGGAGGTGCCTCATTAGTGATTCTAATTCGCCATAATGTGCCCTGTCGTATCTGGCTAATAATGCCTGTGAATTGGCAATACGCCACATGTTTGCTGCTTGAGACACTGTTCTTTTCCCCGATGCGTCAAGTAGCTTAGACTCTTTGTCTGGTGGTGGAGCTTCCCCTGATGTTTGTGAGTTTGCGCTCTTGCGTGCATTGGAAACTACAAGTGAGTCTAGCGATACTGGACCTTTAATATATGCTGGGTCTGAGGGGGCAGCTTTATATTTTTTCTCTATACGAGGGTTAATGACCAGAGTTCTGACTGGGTCCTTGAAGACTTCGGGAGCATGCTTAATCACTCCTTTAAGCATTGGTAAAATGGATGAGGACCTTTGCGCATTATCAAAGGTATCCATTAGGAAGTCTTCATCTATAGGGTCTGTGTGCATATCTACACTATGGTATTGCGCAGCTCTGTGAATTAATTAATTGAAACCCATAGTGTCTTCTGGTGAGGAAGGCCTTGAGGGGTATATGACATCCTGAGGGACATCTGGGGTGGTATAATCATCCCACGGGTCAGGTGATACTGTAGGAGTAGCTGGATCAGGTATGTTACCCCCCATATCATCAGAGCTATCATCCCTGTTGTCATCGTCTGGTATAATAGAGGATGCTGGGGAATGTTGTGGTATGGGAGGATGTGGTGATGGTACAGGTGAAAGGGAAGGGGAAGGTAGTCTTAAGGGAGAGGTAGCCATGTCCTTCTTTGAATGCGGAGCTGGTGAGTCCAGTGGTCGCTTTTTTGAAGCCAAAATTAGCTGTCCAGTAATTGGATCTTTAGCTAGAGTCTTTTGAGCAGAGTCAGGATAAAGTAAGTCCTCCGCAGGAGGCCGATCTTTTTGTGCGGAGGAAGGTTTTGGCACCGAAGTGGTGTGCTTTGTTTTTTGGCAATGTCTATAACTGGAGAAGCAGGAGTCTTTTTCGGCTCCGAAACTTTTTTTGGTTCCGAGGATTTTTTTGGCTCCGGTATACTTTTTGGATCTGATGTTTTTTTCGGTTCCGGTGGTTTTTTCAAATCCGAAGCGGGTTTGCTTGGTTCCGACCTGGGTTTCGGTGCCGAAGGGGTGGTAGTCTGTTTCGGGGCCGATGGTTTGGATGTTGGCCTAGCCGGTGAAGTTGTCTTTTTCGGTGCCGGTAAATGGGCACCGGCACCGTGCAAAAGCTGACTCAAGCCCAAGTCGCCTGAAGGCTTAGTTAGCTTCTTAGCCGGGCCCGAAGGTGGGGCAGTAGAAGCAGTGTGCTCGGGTGTGACGGGGCTCTCTTTGGGTGTGTCGAGGAAGGGTCGGGTCGACGGTCTTACTTACGACCCGCTGTGCTGGAGTGATGTATTCGACTTCGGGATCTTCTGCCTCGGAATTGCTGTCGACGTCATGTTGTTCTGGAACATGGACGCCTTCTTCGAAGATGTCGTCCTGAATCGAAGCTGAAGATCGAGCCATTGTTCTCCTCGTTCTTCGGTCCCGGATAGTCTTTTTGGAGCGGAAAGAGGCACAAGCGGAACAGTCTTTGGCCTCGTGCTACGGGGAGAGGTAACGGTTACACACTTCATGAAGGTCGGTGTGGGGAAACTTCGACCCACATCAAGGACACTTTTTAAATGGTGTCCTTTCCATGAGCTGGAGTCGAGGCCTAGTTGGGCCCGAAGGCCGTCGCCGACGACCGGAATCTAAGTTTTCGGTGTTGAAGAGTAGCATCGACTGGAAAGCGTTTGAAACGTAATTTCTGTAAGTTGGTGAGGATTGCGCGCCAAAGGAAATCGGTTCAAACACGGAGCGCTGGAAACACATCTGAGCCCGGTGGCGGAAAAAACAATCTGGGGATGGAGCCGATGCCCATGCGCAGTATCATCCAAAGGAGGAGTCACCTATCCTGTGACTTCCAAAGACTTTTCTACAACAAAACAAACTGCAAACATCCAGGCCCAACACTAGGTGGCCATCTATGCATAGTGTGTAATCTGCAGCTCATATGCCTCGAACAGGCATGTATACCATACAGTTATTTGCTTTTGCTTTCTGGACTTACGGTGTTGAGGGGCCATGGTCCAAAGAATCAACAACAGTTACTTGTTACCTGCCTGGAGCATCCGGTGCAGAGGTGCTGGTCGGATTGGTAGCTGTGGTGGTTACGCCGGTAGAAAGGAGGGCCACCTAGAATCAGGCTGCAGAGGGGGGACTTGGGGAAAAGTCCAGGAGCTCCCAAAGGAGGCTTGGGTCACAAGGCACAGCCGGATCATCGGTACCCGGGTCTCGGGGGCAGAGTAGAAAGGTTGGCTGGGCTCTGTGTGTCCTGGAGCCTTGCGGTCGTTTGTCTCGCTGGTTGAAGGCGCAAAAATCAGGACATGCTGGGACACTCTGGAAGTGGTTGTCTGCGATGCGGACATCCCCTCCGACAGCTGCTTTTGACTTGGAGATGTTGGAGTCTCGACTGGACTCTCACGGTCTTTGCTTGTTCCTGTGCGGCTCCCATTGGTGCTGGTGTCCTCATTTGGAAGGGGGCCAAATCTGACCTTCAGGAGCACAGGGTCCTCTTTCTGGGGAGCTGATGAGTCAGTCTAACGGGGGAACTCAGTAGACCGGACTATGCGTTTCAGTGTCTGTGGACTGCTGGGGAGTAGCTCCTCTACTCCATGAGAGATTTGCTGGCAATTTACAAAGTGCTGGCAGCCCACCTAAGTTCTTGGCAGGTGTTCAGCTGCAGGACGAGTCGTTGGGTCGCAACTGTCGAGGCTTAGTGAGGCAGGCAGGGTTTGGCGTTAAAAGTCCACAGCAGCCTTCAGTTCTTGCAGCCCTCGGTGTCCTTCTCTTCTTGATCCTCAAATCTGAGCTGCTGGTGTCAGGGATCCCACCTAAATACTCGATTTAGGGGCATTACAGGGAGTGACAAGTAGTAGTCAATGGGCTTCTTACCTTTAGGGTGTCTACACCCTCTATAGGACCACTTCCTTTGGGAAGTGGGCATAACCCTGACCCAGACAGCCTAATTCCGCCAAACTAAGATAGCGGAATTGTAAAAGTTGAGTCCATTTCAGATAGCCCATCTTAAGGGTTGTATTAGTCTGAGAGGGGGATACGCCTCCTGACTAGCAAATGCTCCTGCCTGTCCTGGTACCAAATAGGTCTGGGGGAGGCATTTCCCAGTCTGGGGAAACCTTTGGTAGCGTATCAAAGGAGGCAGAGGCCTCTGAAGCCGTCTACCTTGATATGCTGATTACTTATCACCTCCTCTAAGCAAGATGGATAACACCTCCGGCAGGAGCAGGCATTGTTTCAGACCTCCGAGAGCATGGGCTCTTAAGTGCAGGGGGTCAGAAATCTGTCTGTGGTGGCAGATTCATCTACACCAGTCAGCCAGAACAAAAGTAGTTGGTAGGTTTTAAGGAGGCACCTCTAAGGTGCCCTCTTGGTGCATGTATTAATCAATCCATCACTTGCACCTGTGTGGGTTTATTAATAAGAGATGTTTGACACCAAACATCTCTAGTTTCGGTGGAGCCATCATATAGCTGGGGAACTAATGTTTACCAGTGCCCAGCACATGTACTCAAAATGGCTTCCCAGTTTACTTGTATCTAAGAATTGACTTAGACATCACAGGGCATATTTGCTCATGCAGATATGTCCACTCATAGTATGTGCACCCTGCCATAGGGATTTAAGGCCTGCTGTAGGCATGACTTACCTACACTGCAATGCAGTGTCTGTAGGCATGGCACACAGGATGTGTGTCATGTTGGGTCTTCACTTTTCTCTGCACCTTGGCATGCAGCCTGCAAAAGCAGTTTGCATGTTGGTGCTGAGGGGTCTCTTAGGGTGGCACAATACATGGTGCAGCCCTTATGGACCCTCTTTAGTACCCCATGTCCTAGGTACCAGGGTTACCATTTTCTAGGGACTTCTAGGGGGTACTAAAGGTATTGCCAATTGAGGAACAATTGTACAGTTTTAGGGAAAGAGATTTGGCACTGGTAGGAACCCAGTGAACTTCTGTCAAATTTGCACAAGATACCAGGCAAAAAGTGGCACTTTCCTACATTTGTGAATTCAGCACTTTTTCTTTTTTCTATTTTTTCCTTTCTGGAAGAGAATAACTTTCCATTGTAGCTCTCGCAAATGCACATCCTTGTTCTGTTATGAACTCTAGACTTTGGACAGAATGTACTATTTGCAGCTCCAAGCCAACCATTGTTAACTTTCTCCTAGCAGGGGCAAAAATGAAAATTCTTCCCCAACCTGGTATACTCCAGTTATCGGGTTGGGGAGAGGGTGAGTGGAGAGAAACCTCTTGGAGAAGCTAGGCTTGTTTTTATTTTGAGAGTGTGATTGAGCAGCATCCTTCCTTTTCCCTGATGACTCACTGTTGTGCTTGCCTCTGTCGGAAAACTAACCTTGAATGTATCCAGGCGAGTTGGTGTAATATGTAGGTACTGGGTGAAATATACTATGTTGGCCTGGGAGCAACTCTTGCCATGAAAGGAAGCCGAAGAATTGCACCTGTACATCAAGAATAAAAGAAAGAATGTAGTATTGATGGCAGATGTTATGTCCTGCAACTTATCATCAACACATTTGCCAAACAAGGTCTGTCTGTTGAAAGGTATGCTCACAATCACTTGACACATCAATAATGAATCAATGAAAACGGCGGATAGACTAGCCCCTTCATTTAATAGCTTGAGCTCCTTTCATTCCTGTCCTCAGGTTTGTGGTGGGTGAGGGGCAAGATGTCGTGCCACATCTCTCAGCCATAACAGCCTAGGATGGCCAAAGACTTTGACGTTCTGATTGATTTTGCTACCATCAAAGCGACTCAAAGGCTAGAATTAGCTATACATCACCCAGCTCTACAAGGAGGAGTGGAAGCTGGAGTGGTGTTTTTAGGGCTCGGCTGAACGCGCGGAAGCGCGTCTCCGCCGAGAACTTATTGTGGCCGTGTCTCCTTTCAAGGAGACATTCCTGGCCGCGCGCATCGCCTTGGAGGCGATTCGAAACGAGCACGCGCACGCGAACGCGCTCGCTGCATTCACAGGGCTCGGCTAAACGCGCGGAAGGAACGGGGACTGTAATGCTTGTCATTATTGTTATTAAGAGTTCGATACTAAGAGGAGGCAGAAGCAGACGGCCATTACTCCTTCACAGGCCGCGGCTTGTTTTTAAAAGGGACAGAATGACAATGCAGTATATTCTGTTTTGACAAAGATTATTGATTGAAGCCCCCACACAATAGTGCAAGGCTACTTAAAAGTCACCTGGAGAAAAATTAGTTTACACTCGAGCAGAGCAGGCTTTTCTGTCATGAAGGCATAATGATGCGTTTGCTCTTCCCTGCACTGCGTGGTCTGTATATTTTACAAACACCACAACAGAGATAGATAGAAGCGCCGGCATGCTGGGGAAATTTGTTATTTCGGAAATGGGAGAGGGAAAGTGCTTTGTGTCTGAGATTCCCATGCCGATAGAGAGGCTAAGTATTAAAGCGGCGCAGGGATGCCTCGCCGTGCCCCAGGGGGCTCTCGTTCTGAGGCGAGTGCAGACTGGAGTCTGGGGAGGGTGACAGCAAACAACGACCACAAGACATTTACAGCAGGTCTGTCAGAGAAAGGTCGCAGGGTTTTGGATTCACAATGTTTTCAGTCACAGCCGAGCACTTGGTGAAGCCACTTTCACCCGACAGGGGGCGCTAAAGACCGCTCAAGTCGTGCAGTCCATTTGTGCTACTAACACAAGAACAGGGGGAACTAAAATGTTTATGTTCCTGATGCTAATCACAGGAGGATAGAGAGTATGCCATGCAGCACAGGCACACATATTTGCTATAGCATCATTGCTCCATTTCCCGCCAATTTGCTGTTGGATATACTTTTAGACACTACGGCAGATGGGACTTCTTTTTGTTGCACCAACTCCTCCGTTATTAGTGTTTAACAATTTCTTCCAGTAAGGTGGTCGCCTCCACCATCGTAGTGAGTGCAGAGCAGTGAGTGCAGAGCAGTGAGTGCAGAGTAGTGAGTGCAGAGTGGTGAGTAGTGAGTGCAGAGTAGTGAGTGCAGAGTAGTGAGTAGTGAGTGCAGAGTAGTGAGTAGTGAGTGCAGAGTAGTGAGTAGTGAGTGCAGAGTAGTGAGTGCAGAGTAGTGAGTAGTGAGTGCAGAGTAGTGAGTAGTGAGTGCAGAGTAGTGAGTAGTGAGTGCAGAGTAGTGAGTGCAGAGTAGTGAGTACAGAGTAGTGAGTGCAGAGTAGTGAGTGCAGAGTAGTGAGTGCAGAGTAGTGAGTGCAGAGTAGTGAGTGCAGAGTAGTGAGTGCAGAGTAGTGAGTGCAGAGTAGTGAGTGCAGAGTAGTGAGTGCAGAGTAGTGAGTGCAGAGTAGTGAGTGCAGAGTAGTGAGTGCAGAGTAGTGAGTAGTGAGTGCAGAGTAGTGAGTAGTGAGTAGTGAGTGCAGAGTAGTGAGTAGTGAGTGCAGAGTAGTGAGTAGTGAGTGCAGAGTAGTGAGTGCAGAGTGCAGAGTAGTGAGTGCAGAGTAGTGAGTACAGAGTGCAGAGTAGTGAGTGCAGAGTAGTGAGTACAGAGTGCAGAGTACAGAGTGCAGAGTAGTGAGTGCAGAGTAGTGAGTGCAGAGTAGTGAGTGCAGAGTAGTGAGTGCAGAGTAGTGAGTGCAGAGTAGTGAGTGCAGAGTAGTGAGTGCAGAGTAGTGAGTGCAGAGTAGTGAGTGCAGAGTAGTGAGTAGTGAGTGCAGAGTAGTGAGTAGTGAGTGCAGAGTAGTGAGTAGTGAGTGCAGAGTAGTGAGTGCAGAGTAGTGAGTGCAGAGTAGTGAGTGCAGAGTAGTGAGTGCAGAGTAGTGAGTGCAGAGTAGTGAGTGCAGAGTAGTGAGTGCAGAGTAGTGAGTGCAGAGTGCAGAGTAGTGAGTGCAGAGTGCAGAGTAGTGAGTGCAGAGTGCAGAGTAGTGAGTGCAGAGTGCAGAGTAGTGAGTGCAGAGTGCAGAGTGCAGAGTAGTGAGTGCAGAGTAGTGAGTACAGAGTAGTGAGTGCAGAGTAGTGAGTGCAGAGTAGTGAGTGCAGAGTAGTGAGTGCAGAGTAGTGAGTGCAGAGTAGTGAGTGCAGAGTAGTGAGTGCAGAGTAGTGAGTGCAGAGTAGTGCGTGCAGAGTGCAGAGTAGTGAGTGCAGAGTGCAGAGTAGTGAGTGCAGAGTAGTGAGTGCAGAGTAGTGAGTGCAGAGTAGTGAGTGCAGAGTAGTGAGTGCAGAGTAGTGAGTGCAGAGTAGTGAGTGCAGAGTAGTGAGTGCAGAGTAGTGAGTGCAGAGTAGTGAGTGCAGAGTGCAGAGTAGTGAGTGCAGAGTGCAGAGTAGTGAGTGCAGAGTGCAGAGTAGTGAGTGCAGAGTGCAGAGTAGTGAGTGCAGAGTGCAGAGTGCAGAGTAGTGAGTGCAGAGTAGTGAGTACAGAGTAGTGAGTGCAGAGTAGTGAGTGCAGAGTAGTGAGTGCAGAGTAGTGAGTGCAGAGTAGTGAGTGCAGAGTAGTGAGTGCAGAGTAGTGAGTGCAGAGTAGTGAGTGCAGAGTAGTGAGTGCAGAGTAGTGCGTGCAGAGTGCAGAGTAGTGAGTGCAGAGTGCAGAGTAGTGAGTGCAGAGTGCAGAGTAGTGAGTGCAGAGTGCAGAGTAGTGAGTGCAGAGTGCAGAGTAGTGCGTGCAGAGTGCAGAGTAGTGAGTGCAGAGTGCAGAGTAGTGCGTGCAGAGTGCAGAGTAGTGAGTGCAGAGTGCAGAGTAGTGAGTGCAGAGTGCAGAGTAGTGATTGCTGAGTGCAGAGTAGTGAGTGCAGAGTGCAGAGTAGTGAGTGCAGAGTAGTGAGTACAGAGTGCAGAGTAGTGAGTGCAGAGTAGTGAGTGCAGAGTAGTGAGTGCAGAGTAGTGAGTGCAGAGTAGTGAGTGCAGAGTAGTGAGTGCAGAGTAGTGAGTGCAGAGTAGTGAGTGCAGAGTAGTGAGTGCAGAGTAGTGAGTGCAGAGTAGTGAGTGCAGAGTAGTGAGTGCAGAGTGCAGAGTAGTGAGTGCAGAGTAGTGAGTGCAGAGTAGTGAGTAGTGAGTGCAGAGTAGTGAGTGCAGAGTAGTGAGTGCAGAGTAGTGAGTGCAGAGTAGTGAGTGCAGAGTAGTGAGTGCAGAGTAGTGAGTGCAGAGTAGTGAGTGCAGAGTAGTGAGTGCAGAGTAGTGAGTGCAGAGTAGTGAGTGCAGAGTAGTGAGTGCAGAGTAGTGCGTGCAGAGTAGTGCGTGCAGAGTAGTGCGTGCAGAGTAGTGCGTGCAGAGTGCAGAGTAGTGAGTGCAGAGTGCAGAGTAGTGAGTGCAGAGTGCAGAGTAGTGAGTGCAGAGTAGTGAGTACAGAGTGCAGAGTAGTGAGTGCAGAGTAGTGAGTGCAGAGTAGTGAGTGCAGAGTAGTGAGTGCAGAGTAGTGAGTGCAGAGTAGTAAGTGCAGAGTAGTGAGTGCAGAGTAGTGAGTGCAGAGTAGTGAGTGCAGAGTAGTGAGTGCAGAGTAGTGAGTGCAGAGTAGTGAGTGCAGAGTAGTGAGTACAGAGTGCAGAGTACAGAGTGCAGAGTAGTGAGTACAGAGTGCAGAGTACAGAGTGCAGAGTAGTGAGTGCAGAGTAGTGAGTGCAGAGTAGTGAGTGCAGAGTAGTGAGTGCAGAGTAGTGAGTGCAGAGTAGTGAGTGCAGAGTAGTGAGTGCAGAGTAGTGAGTGCAGAGTAGTGAGTAGTGAGTGCAGAGTAGTGAGTAGTGAGTGCAGAGTAGTGAGTAGTGAGTGCAGAGTAGTGAGTAGTGAGTGCAGAGTAGTGAGTGCAGAGTAGTGAGTAGTGAGTGCAGAGTAGTGAGTGCAGAGTAGTGAGTACAGAGTGCAGAGTACAGAGTGCAGAGTAGTGAGTGCAGAGTAGTGAGTGCAGAGTAGTGAGTGCAGAGTAGTGAGTAGTGAGTGCAGAGTAGTGAGTAGTGAGTAGTGAGTGCAGAGTAGTGAGTGCAGAGTAGTGAGTGCAGAGTAGTGAGTGCAGAGTAGTGAGTGCAGAGTAGTGAGTGCAGAGTAGTGAGTGCAGAGTAGTGAGTGCAGAGTGGTGAGTGCAGAGTAGTGAGTGCAGAGTAGTGAGTGCAGAGTAGTGAGTAGTGAGTGCAGAGTAGTGAGTAGTGAGTAGTGAGTGCAGAGTAGTGAGTAGTGAGTGCAGAGTAGTGAGTAGTGAGTGCAGAGTAGTGAGTGCAGAGTGCAGAGTAGTGAGTGCAGAGTAGTGAGTACAGAGTGCAGAGTAGTGAGTGCAGAGTAGTGAGTACAGAGTGCAGAGTACAGAGTGCAGAGTAGTGAGTGCAGAGTAGTGAGTGCAGAGTAGTGAGTGCAGAGTAGTGAGTGCAGAGTAGTGAGTGCAGAGTAGTGAGTGCAGAGTAGTGAGTGCAGAGTAGTGAGTGCAGAGTAGTGAGTAGTGAGTGCAGAGTAGTGAGTAGTGAGTGCAGAGTAGTGAGTAGTGAGTGCAGAGTAGTGAGTAGTGAGTGCAGAGTAGTGAGTAGTGAGTGCAGAGTAGTGAGTGCAGAGTAGTGAGTGCAGAGTAGTGAGTGCAGAGTAGTGAGTGCAGAGTAGTGAGTGCAGAGTAGTGAGTGCAGAGTGCAGAGTAGTGAGTGCAGAGTGCAGAGTAGTGAGTGCAGAGTGCAGAGTAGTGAGTGCAGAGTGCAGAGTAGTGAGTGCAGAGTGCAGAGTGCAGAGTAGTGAGTGCAGAGTAGTGAGTACAGAGTAGTGAGTGCAGAGTAGTGAGTGCAGAGTAGTGAGTGCAGAGTAGTGAGTGCAGAGTAGTGAGTGCAGAGTAGTGAGTGCAGAGTAGTGAGTGCAGAGTAGTGAGTGCAGAGTAGTGAGTGCAGAGTAGTGCGTGCAGAGTGCAGAGTAGTGAGTGCAGAGTGCAGAGTAGTGAGTGCAGAGTAGTGAGTGCAGAGTAGTGAGTGCAGAGTAGTGAGTGCAGAGTAGTGAGTGCAGAGTAGTGAGTGCAGAGTAGTGAGTGCAGAGTAGTGCGTGCAGAGTGCAGAGTAGTGAGTGCAGAGTGCAGAGTAGTGAGTGCAGAGTGCAGAGTAGTGAGTGCAGAGTGCAGAGTAGTGAGTGCAGAGTGCAGAGTAGTGAGTGCAGAGTGCAGAGTAGTGAGTGCAGAGTGCAGAGTGCAGAGTAGTGAGTGCAGAGTAGTGAGTACAGAGTAGTGAGTGCAGAGTAGTGAGTGCAGAGTAGTGAGTGCAGAGTAGTGAGTGCAGAGTAGTGAGTGCAGAGTAGTGAGTGCAGAGTAGTGAGTGCAGAGTAGTGAGTGCAGAGTAGTGAGTGCAGAGTAGTGAGTGCAGAGTAGTGAGTGCAGAGTAGTGAGTGCAGAGTAGTGAGTGCACAGTAGTGAGTGCAGAGTAGTGAGTGCAGAGTAGTGAGTGCAGAGTAGTGAGTGCAGAGTAGTGCGTGCAGAGTGCAGAGTAGTGAGTGCAGAGTGCAGAGTAGTGAGTGCAGAGTGCAGAGTAGTGAGTGCAGAGTGCAGAGTAGTGCGTGCAGAGTGCAGAGTAGTGAGTGCAGAGTGCAGAGTAGTGCGTGCAGAGTGCAGAGTAGTGAGTGCAGAGTGCAGAGTAGTGAGTGCAGAGTGCAGAGTAGTGATTGCTGAGTGCAGAGTAGTGAGTGCAGAGTGCAGAGTAGTGAGTGCAGAGTAGTGAGTACAGAGTGCAGAGTAGTGAGTGCAGAGTAGTGAGTGCAGAGTAGTGAGTGCAGAGTAGTGAGTGCAGAGTAGTGAGTGCAGAGTAGTGAGTGCAGAGTAGTGAGTGCAGAGTAGTGAGTGCAGAGTAGTGAGTGCAGAGTGCAGAGTAGTGAGTGCAGAGTAGTGAGTGCAGAGTAGTGAGTAGTGAGTGCAGAGTAGTGAGTGCAGAGTAGTGAGTGCAGAGTAGTGAGTGCAGAGTAGTGAGTGCAGAGTAGTGAGTGCAGAGTAGTGAGTGCAGAGTAGTGAGTGCAGAGTAGTGAGTGCAGAGTAGTGAGTAGTGAGTGCAGAGTAGTGAGTAGTGAGTGCAGAGTAGTGAGTAGTGAGTGCAGAGTAGTGAGTAGTGAGTGCAGAGTAGTGAGTAGTGAGTGCAGAGTAGTGAGTAGTGAGTGCAGAGTAGTGAGTAGTGAGTGCAGAGTAGTGAGTAGTGAGTGCAGAGTAGTGAGTGCAGAGTAGTGAGTAGTGAGTGCAGAGTAGTGAGTACAGAGTGCAGAGTACAGAGTGCAGAGTACAGAGTGCAGAGTAGTGAGTGCAGAGTAGTGAGTGCAGAGTAGTGAGTGCAGAGTAGTGAGTAGTGAGTGCAGAGTAGTGAGTAGTGAGTAGTGAGTGCAGAGTAGTGAGTGCAGAGTAGTGAGTGCAGAGTAGTGAGTGCAGAGTAGTGAGTGCAGAGTAGTGAGTGCAGAGTAGTGAGTGCAGAGTAGTGAGTGCAGAGTAGTGAGTAGTGAGTGCAGAGTAGTGAGTAGTGAGTAGTGAGTGCAGAGTAGTGAGTAGTGAGTGCAGAGTAGTGAGTAGTGAGTGCAGAGTAGTGAGTGCAGAGTGCAGAGTAGTGAGTGCAGAGTAGTGAGTACAGAGTGCAGAGTAGTGAGTGCAGAGTAGTGAGTACAGAGTGCAGAGTACAGAGTGCAGAGTAGTGAGTGCAGAGTAGTGAGTGCAGAGTAGTGAGTGCAGAGTAGTGAGTGCAGAGTAGTGAGTGCAGAGTAGTGAGTGCAGAGTAGTGAGTGCAGAGTAGTGAGTGCAGAGTAGTGAGTGCAGAGTAGTGAGTGCAGAGTAGTGAGTAGTGAGTGCAGAGTAGTGAGTAGTGAGTGCAGAGTAGTGAGTGCAGAGTAGTGAGTGCAGAGTAGTGAGTGCAGAGTAGTGAGTGCAGAGTAGTGAGTGCAGAGTAGTGAGTGCAGAGTAGTGAGTGCAGAGTAGTGAGTGCAGAGTGCAGAGTAGTGAGTGCAGAGTGCAGAGTAGTGAGTGCAGAGTGCAGAGTAGTGAGTGCAGAGTGCAGAGTAGTGAGTGCAGAGTGCAGAGTAGTGAGTGCAGAGTAGTGAGTACAGAGTAGTGAGTGCAGAGTAGTGAGTGCAGAGTAGTGAGTGCAGAGTAGTGAGTGCAGAGTAGTGAGTGCAGAGTAGTGAGTGCAGAGTAGTGAGTGCAGAGTAGTGAGTGCAGAGTAGTGAGTGCAGAGTAGTGCGTGCAGAGTGCAGAGTAGTGAGTGCAGAGTGCAGAGTAGTGAGTGCAGAGTAGTGAGTGCAGAGTGCAGAGTGCAGAGTAGTGAGTGCAGAGTAGTGAGTGCAGAGTAGTGAGTGCAGAGTAGTGAGTGCAGAGTAGTGAGTGCAGAGTAGTGAGTGCAGAGTAGTGAGTGCAGAGTAGTGCGTGCAGAGTGCAGAGTAGTGAGTGCAGAGTGCAGAGTAGTGAGTGCAGAGTGCAGAGTAGTGAGTGCAGAGTGCAGAGTAGTGAGTGCAGAGTGCAGAGTAGTGAGTGCAGAGTGCAGAGTAGTGAGTGCAGAGTGCAGAGTAGTGAGTGCAGAGTGCAGAGTGCAGAGTAGTGAGTGCAGAGTAGTGAGTACAGAGTAGTGAGTGCAGAGTAGTGAGTGCAGAGTAGTGAGTGCAGAGTAGTGAGTGCAGAGTAGTGAGTGCAGAGTAGTGAGTGCAGAGTAGTGAGTGCAGAGTAGTGAGTGCAGAGTAGTGAGTGCAGAGTAGTGAGTGCAGAGTAGTGAGTGCAGAGTAGTGAGTGCAGAGTAGTGAGTGCAGAGTAGTGCGTGCAGAGTGCAGAGTAGTGAGTGCAGAGTGCAGAGTAGTGAGTGCAGAGTGCAGAGTAGTGAGTGCAGAGTGCAGAGTAGTGAGTGCAGAGTGCAGAGTAGTGCGTGCAGAGTGCAGAGTAGTGAGTGCAGAGTGCAGAGTAGTGCGTGCAGAGTGCAGAGTAGTGAGTGCAGAGTGCAGAGTAGTGAGTGCAGAGTGCAGAGTAGTGATTGCTGAGTGCAGAGTAGTGAGTGCAGAGTGCAGAGTAGTGAGTGCAGAGTAGTGAGTACAGAGTGCAGAGTAGTGAGTGCAGAGTAGTGAGTGCAGAGTAGTGAGTGCAGAGTAGTGAGTGCAGAGTAGTGAGTGCAGAGTAGTGAGTGCAGAGTAGTGAGTGCAGAGTAGTGAGTGCAGAGTAGTGAGTGCAGAGTAGTGAGTGCAGAGTGCAGAGTAGTGAGTGCAGAGTAGTGAGTGCAGAGTAGTGAGTAGTGAGTGCAGAGTAGTGAGTGCAGAGTAGTGAGTGCAGAGTAGTGAGTGCAGAGTAGTGAGTGCAGAGTAGTGAGTGCAGAGTAGTGAGTGCAGAGTAGTGAGTGCAGAGTAGTGAGTGCAGAGTAGTGAGTGCATGCAGAGTAGTGAGTGCAGAGTAGTGCGTGCAGAGTAGTGCGTGCAGAGTAGTGCGTGCAGAGTAGTGCGTGCAGAGTGCAGAGTAGTGAGTGCAGAGTGCAGAGTAGTGAGTGCAGAGTGCAGAGTAGTGAGTGCAGAGTGCAGAGTAGTGAGTGCAGAGTAGTGAGTACAGAGTGCAGAGTAGTGAGTGCAGAGTAGTGAGTGCAGAGTAGTGAGTGCAGAGTAGTGAGTGCAGAGTAGTGAGTGCAGAGTAGTGAGTGCAGAGTAGTGAGTGCAGAGTAGTGAGTGCAGAGTAGTGAGTGCAGAGTAGTGAGTGCAGAGTAGTGAGTACAGAGTGCAGAGTACAGAGTGCAGAGTAGTGAGTACAGAGTGCAGAGTACAGAGTGCAGAGTAGTGAGTGCAGAGTAGTGAGTGCAGAGTAGTGAGTGCAGAGTAGTGAGTGCAGAGTAGTGAGTGCAGAGTAGTGAGTGCAGAGTAGTGAGTGCAGAGTAGTGAGTGCAGAGTAGTGAGTGCAGAGTAGTGAGTGCAGAGTAGTGAGTGCAGAGTAGTGAGTGCAGAGTAGTGAGTAGTGAGTGCAGAGTAGTGAGTAGTGAGTGCAGAGTAGTGAGTAGTGAGTGCAGAGTAGTGAGTAGTGAGTGCAGAGTAGTGAGTAGTGAGTGCAGAGTAGTGAGTAGTGAGTGCAGAGTAGTGAGTGCAGAGTAGTGAGTAGTGAGTGCAGAGTAGTGAGTACAGAGTGCAGAGTACAGAGTGCAGAGTACAGAGTGCAGAGTAGTGAGTGCAGAGTAGTGAGTGCAGAGTAGTGAGTGCAGAGTAGTGAGTAGTGAGTGCAGAGTAGTGAGTAGTGAGTAGTGAGTGCAGAGTAGTGAGTGCAGAGTAGTGAGTGCAGAGTAGTGAGTGCAGAGTAGTGAGTGCAGAGTAGTGAGTGCAGAGTAGTGAGTGCAGAGTAGTGAGTAGTGAGTGCAGAGTAGTGAGTAGTGAGTGCAGAGTAGTGAGTAGTGAGTGCAGAGTAGTGAGTAGTGAGTGCAGAGTAGTGAGTAGTGAGTGCAGAGTAGTGAGTAGTGAGTGCAGAGTAGTGAGTAGTGAGTGCAGAGTAGTGAGTGCAGAGTAGTGAGTGCAGAGTAGTGAGTGCAGAGTAGTGAGTGCAGAGTAGTGAGTGCAGAGTGCAGAGTAGTGAGTGCAGAGTAGTGAGTGCAGAGTGCAGAGTAGTGAGTGCAGAGTGCAGAGTGCAGAGTGCAGAGTAGTGAGTGCAGAGTGCAGAGTAGTGAGTGCAGAGTGCACAGTAGTGAGTGCAGAGTGCAGAGTAGTGAGTGCAGAGTGCAGAGTAGTGAGTGCAGAGTAGTGAGTGCAGAGTGCAGAGTAGTGAGTGCAGAGTGCAGAGTAGTGAGTGCAGAGTGCAGAGTAGTGAGTGCAGAGTAGTGAGTGCAGAGTAGTGAGTGCAGAGTAGTGAGTGCAGAGTAGTGAGTGCAGAGTAGTGAGTGCAGAGTAGTGAGTGCAGAGTAGTGAGTGCAGAGTAGTGAGTGCAGAGTAGTGAGTGCAGAGTGCAGAGTAGTGAGTGCAGAGTGCAGAGTAGTGAGTGCAGAGTAGTGAGTAGTGAGTGCAGAGTAGTGAGTAGTGAGTGCAGAGTAGTGAGTGCAGAGTAGTGAGCAGTGAGTGCAGAGTAGTGAGTGCAGAGTAGTGAGTGCAGAGTAGTGAGCAGTGAGTGCAGAGTAGTGAGTGCAGAGTAGTGAGTAGTGAGTGCAGAGTAGTGAGCAGTGAGTGCAGAGTAGTGAGCAGTGAGTGCAGAGTAGTGAGCAGTGAGTGCAGAGTAGTGAGTGCTGAGTGCAGAGTAGTGAGTGCAGAGTAGTGAGTAGTGAGTGCAGAGTAGTGAGTAGTGAATGCAGAGTAGTGAGTAGTGAATGCAGAGTAGTGAGTAGTGAGTGCAGAGTAGTGAGTGCACATCATCAGAGCTGTATGAATAATAACTGTATCAGCCCCGTGCGTGAGGTGCATCATCCACATTGCTCAGGTCACCCAAATTCCTGCACTCTCTACCACACTGCTTTCAAGAACAGCATACTCTTGCACACACACTCACTGCTCACCAATTCAAAGTTTGCTAAACATTTTATGCAACGCATTGTCATACACAATGCCAATAACTCAAACTTTAATGCTGCGAGCCCTATTGCATTGTAAATGCTTGTTTTTTATTGTCTCTGAGCTGCACCATGGATATAATAGCCATACAGGAGACTTGGGATATACAAAATATACTTACAGTTGATGGTTATACTACTTTTTTTCTCCCAGTTGTTACTTCTACTCGGGGGCGAGCACGAGGGGGCTTGGTTACTTTGGTATCCGCTAAAATCTCGGGTACCTATAAGGAAATAGTTACTGGCTGTCCCTACTGTCTCGCGGTTCAAATTACCCGTAAGGGTCTTCATAATGTCCTAGTAGTGAATTTTTATAATTCTTTTGATAGGGCTCATTCGATTAGCAATCTGATGATGCTAAACTCTTTTCTTCTCAAATTTAAAGAGTCATCAGAGTCTGAATGTACTATCATGTTAATGGGGGATTTTAATGTCCATGGTTGTCAGGACAAATGTCCTTCTAACATTTTATTTGGCCCTCCGGATGAGGAGAATATTCATTTCGAGCACTCAGACCAGGGCATTTTCTTGGAAACTCTGCTGGCCGAAAATGGGTTAATGCTACCTAATGGGTCTGATGAGGAAATTCCTACATTTACAGGACATGGTAGCGGGTCTGTGATTGATTATATTTTTTTAAGTAGTAGTTGTGGAAGCCATATTACTAGTTATTCAGTTGTGCGGTCTCATTTTAGCGACCATAACCCAGTTGTATTGTATTAAGGGTTAAAAATGTAATTGTAATTAGGGAAAGCAGGTCGAATTTGGTGGACAAACACGACATGCGCATAGAATTAAGTGGTGCAAGATAGTTCCAGAGGAGTTTTTCTGTAATCTTTGTAGTAATAGCCGGGAGGAACTAAAGCTTTGTATGGATGACCAGGCAGGGGACAATGAAGTAGTGGAGGCGTATCAAAATGTCTGCTTTGACATTGTCTCCAACCTGACACGTCAGGGAAAAGGCAAAGTGCAAGGGAAGGAAGGCTGGTTTGATAAGAATTGCTCAGTGGCCAATCATAAACTCAAAGTGGCCCTTAAATCCAAACCAGTGGACAGATTGCTCGTGGCTACTCTCAGGAAAAAATATAAGACAGTCGTTGAAAGAAGGCGCCGTGAGATTAGAGAGGACGCTTGGGCTGAGTTGACATCAATTGATGTGTTGAAAAGTAGCGCTAAGTTCTGGGCTGTGGTCAACCAACCCTACTTTGCTGACTCTAGTAACAATGAACTGGATTGTGGAATACAAGAAGATAAATGGCACTTGCACTTTAAGTCAGTTTATGAACAGGAGATTTTGGGGGCAGAGGCCTCGACCACATTTTCCAGATTACCTTACATCTTAACAGTAGAGGAGGGTGAGGTGGCCGTAGCTATCGGTAAAATGACTAGTAACAAGGCTCCCGGGCCGGATGGTGTTCCCTCTGACCTTTTTAAAGTTAATATTTCATTTTGGTCCAAAGTTTTAGCAAATGTTTTTAACAGAATCTCAAAAACAGGCATTCCAGAAACATGGTCCCAGTCGGTGATCGTCCCTATCTATAAAAAAGGGGATAGGGGTGACCCTGGCAATTACCGCCCCATATCTCTTATTGATTCCACGGTAAAGGTCCAAGGGAGAGTGGTCCTATGTAAACTGACTGACTGGTTAGAGGATACCAATACCCTCTCTCCCCTACAGTATGGTTTTAGAAAGGGGCGTAGTACTATAGACCAAAGCTTGAATCTGCAATTACTTATTGGGAAATACACAATAGCGAAGCCAGGATCCCTGTATATTGCCTTCATGGATTTGTCCTCGGCATTTGATCGAGTAAACAGATCCAAGTTATGGGGCCAGCTTCTCAAAATTGGAATAGACTCTAACATTGTGTATTTCTTAGCGGACCTCCATAGGGACCTTACAGCTACGGTACGATATGATAGAAAAGGTAACTGCACGGGCAAAATTAGCCTCACCAATGGTGTAAGGCAGGGATGCATTTTAGCTCCCCTGCTTTTTACACTATACATAAATGATCTGGGTGGTGTTTTGGGAGCAGCGTGCAAGGACATCCCGAGGGCAGGGAAGTACCTATTGCCCGCATTATTATATGCGGACGACGCTGCTCTCCTAGCTAGAACTGCAGTGGGTCTTCAATGCCTGTTAAATTCATTTTATGATAACTCTTGATTTAAGTGTTAATTATGGTAAATCTCATGTCATGGCGGTGGCCCAGAAAGGGAAGGCCAAGAAAAATGTAATGACACTGCAATGTAATGGGCATAAGTTGACAAGAGTCTCCAGATTTCCCTATTTGGGGGTTGTATTTGATGATTGTTCGACGTGGCACCCCCAATTGTTGGAGAAAAAAAATGCCCTGGCACGTTCTATTGCTGCAGTGCTGGGCTTTTCACGTAAATTAGGGGTGAAACCTCTGGAGGCAGTTTTAAAGGTATATGCTGCTAAGTGTATTGCTATTGCCATGTATGGTGCAGACCTGTGGGGTTTTAGGCCAGTTAAAATGCTTCAGGTAACGGAAGATAACTTCCTTAAAACGATTCTCTCCCTGTCAAGATCCACTGCCGGCTTCATAGTACATCAGGAATGCGGCGTGGATTATCTGGAAGATCGAATAGCCATGGCCCCTCTACTAAAATGGATCTCAGTCTGGCTTAACCTGGAACTGGAAGTGAACCATGAAATTTTTAAGGACTGCCTAACGCTAGATCATTGGGACAAGATCCCATGGCTGAAATATGTACAACAACTTTGTGTAAAGTTAGGCCGGCCTGAACTGTTCAATAATCCATCTAACTTGGTGAAAGGGGACTTGAAGTGGGTTAAAAACACCTTTTTGTTGAACCGAGGGATGGACAGAGAAGGACTGGAGCTGTTAAAGCCATCTGTTAGGACTCATCAACTGATTGCATCCTCTGGACATGATCTGGAACTTTACCTAAAGGTTGTTAACAATTCAAATCATAGATACCTTTTAACCAAGTTCCGATTAGACAAAATTCACCTGCTAATTTCCGGCCGTCCTGGTTGGCCAAAGCCATTTGATCCAGATTTGTGTACATGTGATGGCTGTTCAATTATGGATACTGTTCACTTTCTGTTTTTCTGTGATCATTTTAAGGATATTAGGAAAAAGTTTATTATACCCCTGTTAAAAGGGAAAGGGTTTAGGCAAGTCAAGCCAGCTTTATTATATCTTCAATTACTATCAGATATATGGGAAATTTACAATGTAGCTAGATTTTTAACCATAGCGGTGAGACTCAGTAAAAAGATCACCTGGCCCTAGATGAATTATTGTAAACATTAATTCCTGTAACTTGAATCAAGTTTTAAATCAAACTTTTTTAGGTTACTTTTTTATCTATAGAATGATGTATATATTGTTGTTTTTAAATTTTGACATCATGTGTTAGCATTTTTTAAAATGGGTACTCTCTCCCTTTTTATATTGCATTTTCATGTTACTATCCTGCCTGTTGTCTTGTGGACCACTTTGTGTGTTTTTGTACTTTTGTGGTTTTTGAAATTGAACCGAATAAAGTATTTCTTGACTGACTGAATCAATGAAAACGGCGGATACACTAGCCCCTTCATTTAATAGCTTTAGCTCCTTTCATTCCTGTCCTCAGGTTTGTGGTGGGTGAGGGGCAAGATGTCGTGCCACATCTCTCAGCCATAACAACCTAGGATGGCCAAAGACTTTGACGTTCTGATTGATTTTGCTGCCATCAAAGCGACTCAAAGGCTAGAATTAGCTATACATCACCCAGCTCTACAAGGAGGAGTGGAAGCTGGAGTGGTGTTTTTTTTCATCGTCTCTGAGCTGCTACCGCAATAAGGGAAAGCAGTTTGGGATAGCCAGTCAGGCACGATGGTACAGAGTTTGGCGCTCTGTATTTTCCTCTAGCACATCACCGCTTATTGTACTGTAGCTGGTGTCTGCATAAATCTGATGCCTACATTCAGACAAAATCCAGTACTGGAATTAGTTTACTTGTCTTTCCGAGCTTTTCTTTAAAATCATAAAAGAAACACTGCTGCTCAAGAAAGGACACCGAAGGCCAAACAGTTTGCACGCCTGCTCTAATAAGGCAGGTGTGAGAAAGTGCCATCTTTCTTGCCTTGGTATGCCCCCACTTTTTTCTGAACCGCTGATGTGCTTTGACTGAGAGTGCCCTGGGTCCCTGCAAGTCAGGTACCCAGGGCCTGTGTTCCTTCCCTAAAAAGAAAAGCTATGCTGAAAGAAAATACCCAATTGGCATCTCTGGTCACCTGTCAGCCCCTAGTAAATGGTACCCCAGGTACCCAGGGCATGGTGACCAGAGATGACCCCTGTGGGCTGCAGCACTTATTGTGCCACCCTCAGGGGCCCTGTACCCTGGCACCCACACATTGCCTTTGCAGGCTGAGTGCCTAAGTACATAACCAAACCAAGAGTCGACATGGCACACATCCCTGTGTGCCATGCCCTCAGAACCCACTGCCCTTGCATACTTCAGTCACCCCTCTAGCTGGGTGCCCTATGCCAGAGGTGAGGGCACAGGTGCGTGAGCCCTGTGCCCCTACAGTACCCAGGGCCCTTCCTGGGCACTGTAAGTGAAGTGATGCCATTTAAGAATAAATGGTGCTGGGAGGTTGTCATTACGAACTCCACAGCACCATAATGGCTACACTGAAGACTGACAAGTTTGGTACCAAACTTCTCAGCACATTAAACCCGCACTGATGCCAGTGTGGGATTTAATGTAAGATGCACGAGAGGGCATCTTAGACATGCCCTCCAAAACCCGAACCTACAATCCACGTCTGGGTGAGTGGCTGCAGAGGCTGCCACACAGCAGACATGTTGCTGGACCCCTGGGTGGAGAGCCCCCCGCTCTCCCGGGCCTGCAACAATGCACATCCTGGGCGAGGTGTTATGTCTCTGCCCCCAGGATGGACAGGGGGAAGCTTCAAAGGCATACCGCCTCTGAGAGCTTCTCCAGACCATTTGCTGTACCCAGCAACTGGCCCCCCACCTGTTCTACCCCCACTCTGGCGGGAAGACTGGCAGGAAAAACTACGTCAGGAAGGAGGGTGTGCCAACCTTTGCCAACTCCACCCCTCAGGTAGAGGAGGCGAGGTGAAGCACAACCCCGGGCTCGGGCCATCTTGTAGATGGGGAGCCCTGCCCAATCCCAGCTAGGCTCCTGCCCCCCTCCCACAGGAGAGGAGCAGGCATGGGGTTGTCCTCACCCCAGGACAGAGACCCATTGGTCCCTGCCCTTGCCCTACCTGTAACGCCCCTAAATTTAGTATTTAGGGGCTCCCAGAACCTTCCTTACTCAGATCCTGATTTCAAAAGAAGAAAGAAGATCAAGAAGAATTAGACCCGCCGCGCAGCTGCTAATAACAGGACAACAACAACTGATTTGGCCCCAGACCTACCGGCCTGTTGATCCTGGAACCTACTCCTGCCTAATTCCGGCGACCTCCGCGGACAGCAACCTTGGGACACCCAGAGGACCTGCCTGCCTTGTCCCTCTGGAAGATTGTGACTCCCATCAGCAGAGGCTCTGCTGCAACAACCCACCTGGTGCTCACCAGGAAGCTCCGGACCAGCCCACTCTGCACCAGCCTAGCCCGGGCCGGGCCAACCCGAACCAAGACCACGAGGACGTCCCCCCCCCGACAACTGGGACCCGAAGTCCAGTGCCCAAAGACCCTCCTCGACGAACCAGCCAACGCCTGCAGACTCAGAACCAGGGGCCACCCCAACTGTGAACACCCGATGGTAAGATTTTTCGACCCCCAAAGACACCCCTGCACCTGGCGCCCGCGGCCGCCTGTGCCTCCCTTTGGGGTACCAACCTGTGCTCCATCATCCCAACTTACCTCTCGAAGTGCTGGTCGCCCCTGGAGAGTCACCGTCCTCGAGCCTGCAGCCTTTGTTCCTTTTTCAAGATCCTCATTGGATAACATTGAGCGCCCGACGGCTCAAAAGCACCCTGCACCCAGCCGCCCGAGTGCCGCTGGCTGTGACCTCTTTGCCCTATCCTACTTCTCCCCTTGCCCTGAGCAAGTGACCAGGATCCCAGCTCCCAGAGCTGCGTGGCCTGCTAGCCAGCAGCCACCAACTGAAGGCCCCCTTTCCCTCATTGGATAACATTAGGCCTACCTCTGCACCCGGCCGCCCCTGTGCCGCTGGGACTGAACTAACTGTACTCACCTGACCTTGGGGGACCCCTGAGTCTATGCCCAGAACCCTAACTTCACCAATCAAGTACTCACCTGGAAACCGGTAATTCACTTACCTGCCATTGGATAACATTGACCCATTTTGACTCGAAAATGTTCGAAGTGTGAAGTTTTGAAAACTGAAAATATTCTTGTAAAATCAGCCAAAGTCCAAATTCGAAAGTACTCACGAGAGAAGCCAGTACTGTATCTTTCAGCCCAGTACTGAACCGCAAAAGTAATCCCTAGCGGGTTTACCAGTAACCTGTATTTTCTCCATAGGAACCCATTGTCTGCTTTTCGATGAAATTTCTTCTAAATGTTTACTTTTGAAAACTGCAAATATTCTTTAAAAATCATACGAAATACTGAAACGCATTTACATACCTGTTTGGAGTTAAGCCCCCAGTGCTGGCCCTAGGAGACTAGTGCTGGGTTACAAAAGTAACGCAATCATACTTTACCTGTAACCTGAATTTCCTCCCATTGAATAACATTGTTAGAATTACCTTGAAAAGTTTCTAAGTGTGAACTTTTAAAACAGCTTTATGTTCAGGAAAATTCATCACAGTAACTAAAACGTTTTTGCTAATCTGGTTTCAGCTTAGACCCCAGGACTGAATCGGAGATCTAGTCCTGGAACTACCAAAGTAATCCATAAAGTATTTTAACCTCTGTTATACCTTTGGGGTTGGAGGACTCTATGCACACTGTACTGCATTATTGTCCAGTATATATAGAGCCACTTTCTCACAGCAGGGAAAAGGGCAATTTTATCTGGTTAAGAGTCTGTTTGGGTCTTCCATAGGCAATATGCAGTTCTCCATCCTTCATCTCGGTGATCCCCATCATATTCCTGATCTTCATCCATAACTTTGCCTTCCTCCTCCTCTGGTTCCGAATTCTGATCAGAGTCTAAAGTATCTAGTTCGCCATGCCCCCAGGCATTGATGACACCATCTGCACAGTTGTCGGGGAATGGCGGAAGTGACATAGTAACCATTTCTGAAGGAGGAGGCAGGGGCAGTGATGTAGACATGGTGGTGGAGGCAGAATGGGTGGGCCAGGCTGACGGCCAAAGAGGATATAGAGCAGTGGTTGCTGAGGAATCAACATTTAGGCAGTCTCCATCATCTGCTGCAGCACTGACATGAAGCAAACTGTATTTTCATCCTTGTCGCCTTGCTTTGCATGGAGGGTCACAGGTCCTTGGGCAACTCTCTGATGCAAATATCTGGGGCTTGTTGGTCTCACAATCATGTAGGAACTCTTATTCCTAATAAGCCTCTTCTTTGTTTTAAAGGGACATAGCGCAGTTATCTACCTGTACAGGGACATACACTGTCAGGATTGTTCTTGGTCGTTGACATCAGCCTCAAGTTCAGAAACTAAGATTTGTGCTGGCAGGTGTGTGGAAACTTTAAGAAGCAAATGCGAAAAAGTCAATGCTAGAATACGCATTTCTGACATCTATGGGAGACAACGTCAAGGTGGGTGTCACATGAGCAGTTGTCGACCAGGGTGGACTGTCTATAGTAGGCTTGTCATAGGTATCTTAGATGACTACTATGGTATGTTGCCAGAGGACTTTGCTGGTGATAGAGTGGGCTTTGATGAAGGAAACTTCTTAGCAAATGACAGCAAGATTCAGGTCGACAACCATTTGGGCAGGACGTCTTACAGGACCATCAGATGAGCTGGATTTTGACGCAATTTTTGTGCGGGTACTGCCTCACCCTTTTTATGACACCTTCTCCACAGAAAGTCTGCTTTTCTCCTTTGAGGAGGTGGATGCAGGCACTTCAGAGGCAGACTTCAACCTGGGAAGCTCCATATGCTTCCTTTTTTTGTGCTACCTTCGTGAACATGTTTAGAGAACTACATTTCACTGAATCCTTCCCAAAAGAGGGGTTGTGCCCTTTAGAAGGCAGACCTTTATTTTTCAAGGAGATAAAAGAGCAAACTCCTTTCTCTATATTTTCGAGTCTTGGAAGGAAAAGATCTACAGAGGTCACAACGAGACATCTTTCAAAATAGATAAAGGCAGAAAATACACTGACTGTCAGTGAAGTCTATAATCTTTTGGACACAATCGGAGCAGGATTTTAAAGTAGATCCTTTCTTCTTCGGAGTAACATTTGTTGTCTATAAAGATCCCCTTGGAAAAATAGACAAAAGTTTCTAAAACAACTCAAAGTCTTGGGAAGCTGAAGTTAGGGCAAGCTCAAGTTCAGGGAATATGAAACGGGGTTCAAGAAGTACCCAAAACACGGTCAAACAGGTTAGAGCAGAGCTTTGCTTGGGGACTACCTTGTACATGCCATGCGGTAGAAATCCAAGCTATAGTGGCCTCTTGGGGATGACAACATTTCCACCTCACTGGCTGAAGTTTTTTTGTTTTTTTTCATGAGGTGGATGTGCTACTAAACACTGTTGTTGGGTCTATGTACGTTTTACCACTGTTTACTGCTATCTAAAGTAACTGGGATTCCCAGCCTAATGTCTAAGAACAATTCAACCATGTGAATCTATGAAACATTGAATTCTGGATAACTCTTAGATATGTTATCCTAGCTCTTGCTGAAAGGAGATGATGCACTAGTAGATGCATTGGCAGGCTAACAGCCAGACAGGACGAGCTCAGGCAGATGTGCAAGCAAGAGCAGAAGCACAGTGAGGGTTCTAGGACAAGCCAACACTAACTCCTCACCTCATTCCCTGTCTCCTGTCAGAGAGCATTCAACAACTCCCTAACCAGAAACTAGTGAGCAGGTGCTTAGCTTTACAACTGCATGCAGAAGTCTCAGACAGACAGAGGAGGAAAGGAGAATTAGGATCAGATAAAGAGGTCCAGTATAACAGTCTGTGTGAGGAAGATGATTAAGTTATCTCAGAGTATATCCCAGCATAATGGCTTTTATTGCAGCATGGAGGGGAGAAGATGTACAGAAACGTCACTATCCACATTATCTTTTAACATTTGAGATTAGAGATGATTTCTAGAAGTTAAAGAAAGAGCTCCATACAATCTCCAAAAGTTACAATCTTAATTAGGCTGATGTCAAATAGGTATTGAAATGATTAATATACATTTAAGATAGCAACCAATTGATTGCGAAAACAAATTTGCTGCAACTTAAAGCTAGGCATGACAACGTTCCACAGACAACTAGAGAAGAGCACGTCAATGTAGTAATTTAAACAGACTGGAACAGAATACCTGTAAGAAAAGCAGGGGGGGATTCAACTACTGATTATTTAGATCGACTGAAAGATGGACAATAAAACATCAGTCCAAAGCAAAAGTGGGCTCTAAAAGAAGGCCATGAACAAGCAACATCAAAGCTGCTGGGTGAGAAAGAATAATAGTTCAAGGAGTGAGGAAAGGCAGAAAAGCAGGGTGGAAGGAAAGGAAAATAGAACAACATTAGAGGACAGGAAAAAAGGCCTATGACGCAAGTTAGAGTTTGTAGACCGGACTTGCAGTAGAGGTGTGCCTCCATGGGCAATGGAGACAGCTGAGAAGGAGGTAGTGGATCTTAGGAATGGCTGGGGTAAATATAAGATAACACGTAATTATGACCTCAGATGTACCAAGATGTAAAGTTTAAAAAGGGAGATTTTCAGGTTTTTGTGAAACTGAAATATTCACAAAACAGTATACAGTTTAAGTAGAACCCAGCATGTGCCCCCATTCTGTACAATGCACATGAAACTATCTTGTCCTGTGGCTGTTTTTAAAGTGTCATTTACCATTGACCATGCTATCAGTTCTCGTTTTAGGTTTGAAAAAGCTTGGGTATGATTCAGAACAGTGAATAAGGTTCTTAAAAAATCCACAGTGTATCCCAATTATAGAATTTGAATGACACAAATGATCAAATGTTATCTTGATTCATCAAGGACAATTATCTGTTCTCTCACCTGCTAAAATAAGACAGATGTGGGATAATTATGTACTTGTGAATCCATAACATTCATGGTGCAGTACTTTACAAATGACAGTTCACAAATCCTGTTAACATTAACCACAACTAGTGAACATTCCCAATAATATGACAAAGCATATCAACAAAAAAAGTAAGTTGTGTTTCCTAACCTCCTTGGTATGACAACAGTTACTGGAACTCTGAACAATGGACCTGAGTTTGGTGTGGACAAATCATAACCACAAACCTGGAAGAATAAAGAAGCAGCATTAAATGATAAATGTTTCGATCTACAAAGGCATTTATGTTCTTTAAACTTCTTTCACTGCAGTAAACCACAACACTTTTGATGGAAGGCTACTATCCAGCTACGATATGGTGTGTGGGTGTACTTCTTTTAGAATTAAAAATATATATATTTTACAATTAGCAGGTTTCTGAATCACACAATGCTTATCCATAAATTTGTTACCTAAGAAATAATCAAGTTTCCAGCTTCAACTGCATGGCACAGCAGCAAGGTACAGTTTCTGTACGAGCTCAGTCTTACAAGCAATACATTTGCAAGCGTTGCTGAAAGACGTAACAGCATCAAGGATGACAGCTCAGATGTGGCTTTCGGTTTTGATTCTTTAGGAGGCGCGTCTGGTTGGAGGTTGTATTTTTTGTTTATTGGGAGTCCTCCTGACTAATGCACCAATGAGTTGGGGCTTTTGACTCCCACTGGTTAATGAAAGCCCCTGCTCCTCATTATCAACAAAAATTCCTGTGAATGCACCGCAAACATCCCCCTATCCAAATATTCTGCCTCTCCACCCACCACCTGGCTTTGGTGTGGACTTCTTCAAACTCCACTTCAGTGGCTCCAGGAAGTGGGGTGGGGATGGGTAAGAAAGGGTGGAACTCTGATGAATTCTGAGCCACCATGCTGTAATGTGCAAAGTGTCACTATTTCAACAATAGCGTGGTAGTTTTGCACTAAAATATTTCATGTGTTTAACACTGGGAGTGGTGGTAGCTATACCCGTCCTATCAGAGGTAGTGTCCGTGGCATTTTGCAACGGGCAGTGTGAATTCCGCAGGTGGTAATTTGTTTTAACGCCATACCCAACCATTACAGTGGGTAAAAAAATCCCCCTCATAGTAAAAGTTAATACCGGTGGTAAAATTACCACTGCTGGCAGTTGCTGTACCGCTGTCTATTATTTATACTATCTTACTAGACACGCTTACAAGCTCAAAAATTGCAGGGACATTATTGAATCTATTGCCAAAAATGAAATGGATAAAAATGACAGCCACTTCCGCAACATCAATTTTTGTTTCTGCATGGTCACTGTGAACGTCATAAATCTCTGCTTGGTAGTAATTTCCTTCTGTGGTATTTGTCCTATCACTGGCATTAATGTACATTTGTGAATCCAGCCTGCGGTCAACGTGGGAGAGTGTAAAACTCTGCAAAAAGTGTGATTTAGCACTTGCAGACCTTCTTCCTTGTTTTCTGTAGTTCCTCCTCACTGAATTGAGACTAAAGCAATTTAAAATAATTGTTATTGTGAGTTACATACAAGGAAATGATAAAAAACATACTTAACATATACATTTATTATCTACAGAAATGTTGCTCATTGTATCTTCTAAATGTCCAGATTCAAAAATGTCAAGCATTTTAAATTGACATTGCAAAACGAGGCAACCATTTTAAAATACAGTTAAGAATTTCACGTTCTACACTTTTCTCACAGGCACTAAATATACAAGCATTTGCAGTGCAATAGGTCTCGCATTTACACGAGTTTAACTATTGGCATTGTAAATGACAATGCCTTTTATTTAGGTTTTAAAAACGAAGAAAAAAAAAGGCATTGCTATTTTCAATGTCAATAGCTCAAACTCTCGTAAATGCGAGACCTATTGCATTGAAAATGCTTGTTTTCTTACTGTTTTAATTTGAAGGCTTCTTTTTTGGCAGGTAGTCTCATGCTTTGATTCTATATTCGTTCAGAGCATCTGCCATAATACATATTGCCCATCAAGTGAAATACTAGAGATAATTTGCTTCAACCATTGCGAACTATGACAGCTGGTGAGGTTCTTAACCTACAAAGCTTTGGGACAGAACATATGCACGCAAACTTACTATTCAATTAATTATGGCCATTTTGTTTGTGGGCTATAACATTTTTAAACTTATTAGGAACTTAGAGAGAATATAACAGAAAAAAATAGTATTTGTACAAGTCTTTGCAAAACAATGATAAAACAATTCACATAATCAACAGGCAGTCATACAATTTCTCTAAAGATCATTAGCAATTTTGTAATCGGCAAACTACAATCTGTACCTCTGCATAATGTACTCCTTCTCTTAGTCCCCTCGGATCTACTCGGACGTTTATGTGCCGACACTGATTCATGAGCTCCAAGTGGCTGGGACACTGAACCCAAGATGCACTAGATGTTAAAGCAAGATGGAGCTGAAGAGATATTCTCTCTGTGTTATCTGCCAAAGTTAAGAGAATATTAGATGACAAACACAATATCCATGAAACATTAAAACATTGGAAGGCTGGAAGGCTTTACATTAATCACGTATAGCTGCAGCTCTCCAAGTCCTAGCTATGTCAGTACAAAGAATACCTTTACAAATAAACCACTACAGAGAATCCATAGCGACATGCTTTATTTAACATTAAACAATAAATATCTTACAAGATCGTATTGCTCATAGTCTGCTAACTCTCATCCTAAACCTATTCCTAATATGAAATGTAAAACTAACCATTATCCTTATTCTGATCTTAAACCAAACACTGACTCTAAACCCAACTAAAACTTTAATCATAATCTTGCAGTAATAAAAGGCCATCACATGGTTTAGTGATGCTGTGCCGTCCTACCCTTTTAGGTTTCTAAAGCGTTTCTATCATGAAAAGCACCCTGGAGAAACTTTTTGCTTTTTACATTTTTGTAGCGATCAGACCTATGCTCAAGCAACTGGGGTACAACCAGAGTCCGGCCCGTGTTTTGAGTGAGTGGTCACTGCCTTTTCAAACCTGGATATGGGGTAAATGGCTGTGATGGCCCAAGCTCCAGCAACTTATAAAACATACAACACTTAATGGAAGTTTTTCTACGTCTGGTGATAGAATGATAATCATCCATTTCAAATAGAACCTATTCCAATACTTCCATATTTGTTACATTTAACCAAGAGTGGACTCAAATATTCTTTAGTTCGGGTCCATCTTGCTGCAATCTTGAGATTTAGAAGAACTGATACATCAACATCTACTCTTTTCTCTAAGGATCATTAAACAGTTTATGAAAAGGCTCTTTATAGAATTTCCACCTCTTCGACATCCTCTGGTTCAATGGGAACTTAATTAAATTCTCAGTCAGCTGATGTGATCACCTTTTGAGGTCATACACAAAGCAAACTTAAAATGTGTTTCTTGTAAAAAGGCATTTCTCCTAGCTAGAACATCTGCCAGGAGAGTAGAAGAGCTTCAAGCATTCACCATCAGGAAGCTTTTTCCCAGGTTTATGAAGGACCGGGTAATTCTCAGAATCAACCCTAAATTGGTTTCAAATGAATTTCACCTAAATGAACCTGTCATTCTTAGATCTTGCTTTCCAAACCAATCTCCAACTGCAGAAAGATTGTTACATTCTTTAGACTTGCGTAGATATTTCAGATTCTATATAGACAATACAAAGGGCGTAGGCACATCAGGTCAGCTGTTCAGGTTGTTTAGTCAACCACGAAAAGGTCAAGCCTGGTCCAAACAGGGTACAGGCCATCGACTTTCAGCATGAATCATTCTCAAACATTGATATCTTATATATAGTCACATGCGACTCTCCCTCCTTCCGGGTCAGAGGCTCAATGTATTTTATTTTCACACTAGTGCTTTGAAACCTGAGCTATGGTGGCCTCTAGGTAGAGTAAGAAAGATTGGACTTCCACCTCATTAGCTGAAGTTTGGGTTTATTCAAATGAGATGGATGCGCTACTAAAGATATGTTGTTTTTTGTATTGTATATTTTTACACTGTTTACTGCTATATTGATGTACCGGGGATTCCCAGCCTGACAACTGGGAATGACTCAAGCATGTGAATATATAAAAAGGTATCAATGTTAACAAAATTATGTGCATTTGCTGCTTTATGTAGCTGCATTTACGTAACTGCATGAATGCATGTTAACACTTTTAGTGTATAAAATTCACAAGGGATTCCCAATCAGGCAACAAAAAAGGAGTCAAGCATGCAAATCTATGAAAAATTAAATGCAGGAGAAGCGTGGAACGCCTGAAACGACGAAGTGGTACAATGAACAAAATAAAAGCAGGCCAGCATTTGAAACAAGAAATATGATGAATCCGTGCACCATACAGGCATGGCCGAACATTAGCAAATTTAAGAATCTCAAACAAGAAGTTTCTTTTCCTTTACCTGTATTTTCTGGAAAAACAGGTTCTATGCCAACACCATGGTCTGAGGGGGCAACAATCTGGACTGGATCTCTTAGGTATATTCCTCTACTGCTTCCAACAGTAACTGTGAATCCTACATTACTAGTGGTCAATGAGTTCTGAATGAGGTAGTCATAAGCTTTATCAACCTATGAAGAAAAAATGCACAAGCTAAAAAAAAAAAATGGAACAGAGTGACCGCAAATGGTTGATACCAGCTAGCTTAACTTGTTTCATTGTGTAAAACAAGCTCTTGCAAACAAACATTATGGGATGTTCTATTACATATACAATACTGCTAAGGGATCTTCAGTAAACAAAAATACCAAGAGAATGTACAAGAAATCTATTTTCATGCAAAGTATGGTCAACGAGAAGTCTAGTGGATAGCGTACCGTAAAAAGTAGGAAGAACCAACATGACAACTGGGGAATAGCGAACCGTAAAAAGTAGGAAGGACCAACATGACAACTGGCAGGACTTTAATTAAATGTAATATCTTCTGCACTGGGAAGCACAAACTATTTTGAACATATTCATCTTGAAATCTTGAAGTACCTGAATAATACCATGCCCTTGGGCAAACACTTCAATACTTTCGGTCTTCAATGCTGTATTTTCTAAAGCTCTTCTTACTGAATGGACGGTATAAGGCACACCATTAGCCTTGAGACCTGAAAAACATATAAAAGGTAGTGTAATAGTTGGAGCACTAAGCACAAGTTGTCAGATAAACACTGAATAATTTGTAGGTTAGAATTGTCAATCCTAGATGCTAATATTTACTTAACTGCAGTGCTCCATGCAAATATATGTTTTCTCAGTTGGGTCCATAATACAAAAATATCTTTTGCTGGATGGGGAGTGTAGCACTGTGACTATTCCCCAAAAACCAATAAGAGCTTTATTTTAGTTGACTGGATGGTGGAACATTAATATTTATAGTTGGACAACAGGAGTACATGTCCAATCAATCATCAACAAAACTCTAGACACTTAGAGCCTAATCACGATGTCCGACAACGCAGCGGACCACAGGTTGGCCGTTCTGATTGCAAAATGTGGATGCGACGCCCTATGAACGGTCAGAAACATCAATTTTTCAATGGCAGCTTGTGTGGCAGGCGGAAAAGGCCTGCAGCACAAGCTGCAATTCAAAAATGGATGCCTATAAGCATCCCTGCACCGTGTGGCAGGCACACACGGCGCAGGGATGTTTAGGGGGGGCACCATAGCAGAATGCCAGGGGGAAGGAGGCCTTGCTAGGGGCCCTCAAAGTCACTTTCTGACAGCCTTTCCATGTTGGAAAGGCCGACATTGAAAGGCTGTGTGAAAGTGCCATCATAATCCAGATGTCGGAACTGATGCTGGCTCTGCCGTCCTTATGGGATTATGATGCCTTTCGACGGGCTCTTTTAGCACCACGGAAGCACAGTGGAATGCCCCGCGGGTTTCCCTCCGACTGCCGGCATTGTAATACAGCGGTCAGAGGGAAACCACCAATGTCGGACGGAAAGCCTCCAACAAGGTGTCGGATGGCTTGCCGCTTGACATCGAAATAGGACCCTTAGACTTACAACTGTGCCAGACTCACATCACAAAATATTCTACCAGTAATTATAGGTTAACAATATTTTAGCTTCCAGTCAATGGATTTCACTGCCTCTTATATACATACATTGAATTGGATGATTAAGGATTGCTTGCAAAGAACTATTTACTTACCTTTGTTAACACTCATTCTGGTGAATAATCGAACTGCCGATTCCTAACCTTTTAAATACGCCTAGGCTCCTGACTATCCAGAAACATCTGCAATATCTTCTACATGCCTACAGATGCCACTGCCAACCTCCGCTTCAACAACTCTGAATGTGATCAAACAGACCTGCATACAGGCTCGGTCAGTTTTCTCTTTTACAAATTCTGCACCCTCAGATGTGGGCAACTGACAACCGAGGAAATACACAGTGTGCAACACCTAACTTGGGACATTATGAATCTGAGACCAATTTAGAAAAAACACTTTGTATTTTATATACATTTTGATACCAAGAACATCGTTATCAAGTAAGTACTTTTGCAGTTATGAATTTTTACAGATAAGTAAAGAAATAGTTCAATGCAATGCAACTTAAGGCTGTAATGCTTCGCTCTGGAAAAAAAGGCACATGTTGCATACCGTATACGCAATCGGTTTCTGGGGGTCTCCTTCAGGACTTAGGGCGAAAGGGGGCCAAGCTCCAAAGTTCCATCAACAGTAACTCATTACCTGCCCTGGGGCGACCAGGTGCAGAGTTGCTGCTTGGGTTGCTAGCTGTGTGGGCTACACGGGTGGAAAGAGGGAGACGGATCACATAGAATCAGGTTGCAGAGGGGGACTTGGGTAAAAGTTTGGGAGCTCCCAACGAGGGCTCGTATGACAAGGGTCTGGGTGAAGTGGGGCACAGCTGGTTCGTTGGTACCTGGGCTGGGGCGCTCCGCTACAGAGTGGAAAGGTCAGCTGGACTCTGTGCATCCTGGAGGCTTGAGGTTGTCGGTCTCGCTGGTTGAGGGTGCAAACTTCAGTTCTGCTGGGCCACTCTTAGTGGGTCCCTGCTGCGCTGAAGTTCCTCGACGGCAGTTCTATCTTAGTGCTGTGGGAGTCCAGACTAGCCTCTCACGGGCTGTGATTGTTGCAAGGAGTCTGGTAGCCCTGGTATTGGTCCAGTGTGGCTCCAGTTGATCCTGGTGTCCCCTCACTTGGTTGGGGACAGACAACCTTCAGAAGCACAGGGTCCTCTACCTGGGCGGCTGCTGTGTCGGGCTGGCCAGGGAGCAACAACTCAGTAGACCAGACTTTGTGTTTCAGTGCCAGAGTACTGCAGGGGAACAGCTCCTCTAATCCAATGGAGATTTGCTGGCAATGTGCGAAGGGCTGGCAGTCTCCCTGGGTTCATAAAAGCTGGTCAGCACCAGGACAAGCGCTGATCATGATTGTCAAGACTGGTGCAGACAGGCAAGGTTTGGCGCCAAAAGTACAAGGTCAATCTTTATTTCTCATTTTTCTCGCTCTACTTTGTCCTCCTGTTCTGATCTGACGAATCTAAGTTCCTGGTGTCAAGGCTGCTGCATAAATACTCAATTTAGGGGTGCTACTGAGAGTAACAGGTAGTAGGCAATGGGCTACTTACCTTTAGGGTGTCTACATCCTGTATATGATCACTTCTTGTGTGAAGTAGGAATAACCCTGACCCAGTGAGCCTAATTCCACCAAAACTAAGATAGTAGAATTTTAAAAGTAGTCTTCACATCAGGTAGCCCGCCTTAAGAGTGGTACTAGCCTGAGAGGGAAGCAAGCTACCCAAGTAGCTGATTTTCCTGCTTGTCCAGGTGCCAAATGAGCCCGGAGCAGGGGGTAGCATTTCCTCTCTCTGGGGAAGCCTTGGGTTGTATATCAAAGGCAGCAGAGGCCTTTGAAGCCTCCTTCCTTGATACGATGATCACTTAACCATCCTGCTTGGAGGAGGTAACAACACCTCCGGGAGAAGCAGGTCGTGTTTCAGCCCTCGGAGAGCACGGCCACCACCTGCAGGAGATCAGAAACCTGTCATTGTTGGCAGGCTGGTCTACACCAGCCACCCAAAACACTAGTAGTCGGCAGTTTACCAGGGAGCACCTCTACGTTGCCCTCTGGGTGCATGTATTAATAAATTCTTCACTGGAATCAGTGTGGGTTTGTGAATACGAGATGTTTGATATCAAACATTTCTAGTTTCAGTGAAGCCATCATGTAGCTGGGAACTCCTAAATACCAGTGTCTAGCACCCATACTCAAAATGGCTTCCCTGTTCACTTGTAATATCTAAGAATCGACTTAGATACCACAGGGGCATATCTGTTCATGCAGGTATGTCCACACATGTAGTATAGTGCCCCCTGTGTAAGGCTGTAAGCCCTGCTGTAGGGGTGAATTACCTATACTGCATGCAGTGTCTGAAGGCAAGGCACAATGGAGGTGTGCTATATTGTGCCTTCACTTTTCTCTGCACCATAGCATGCAGCCTGCAATGGCAGTTTGCCTATTGGTGCCGAGGGGTTCCTTAGGGTGGTACAATACATGCTGAAGCCCTTAGGGACCCTCTTTAGCCTCCTTGCCCTAGGTAACAGGGGTATCCCTTATAAGGGACTTACGAGTGCTAAAGGAATTGCTAATTGGGGGGACAATTGTATAGTTTTAGGGAAAGAGATCTTTCATTGGGGACCTGGATAGCAGGAACCCAGTGCACATCTGTCAAAATTGCATCAGATAACAAGAAAAAATGAGGGTGACCATTTCAAAAAGAGGCAGTTTCCTACAGGCTGCCCTTGAAATATTTTACCAGATTGGTTAGGGAGTAGTCATCCACACCCAGAAGTTAATGTCCATCTTAAATTTGGCACACAATGAATCCCCTTCAGGGCACTATCAGGAGTATTGGAAGGACAGAAGGAGGTTTGCTTACCTGCAATTTGAGACCTATGAGGAGACCTGAAGGGCTGTACCTGCTCTCACTTGTACACAAGACAAAGAAGGGGACCAAGGGTCAGTGAACTAATCTCCTGTGTGGCTACAGGAACACAGGGGCTGCAAGAGGCCTTTTCCCTGAAGTGCTAACGAACAAGTTACTTACCTTCGGTAACGCTTTTTCTGGTAGATACTATATCTGCCTGTGGATTCCTCACCTTGTGAATATCCCCTTGCGTCAGCAACATTCGGAAATTCTTTTTGTAGCTTCGCGCCGACGTGGACTCGGACGTCACAGAGGCACGGCATCGCTCGCGACTCCGCTGACGTCACCGACGCCTACAATAGGCCCACGCCGGCGGCATGACATCAGTTCCGCCCTTTTTTCCGTGCCTTCGAGGCACACGGACGGACCAATGACAGTAGACATATACACAGTATACGCAGTATAGAAATCAAAGTAACACACACAGTGTGAAGCAAATGCAATAAAACATTTTACAACAAAATAAATATATAACAGAAACACTGGTATAGAAGAGTGGACAACGGGGAGGCGGGTGGGTCAGTGAGGAATCCACAGGCAGATATAGTATCTACCAGAAAAAGCGTTACCGAAGGTAAGTAACTTGTTCTTCTGATAGATACATCTGCCGTGTGGATTCCTCACCTTGTGAATAGAGTCCCACAGCAATCCCCACTCCTGGAGGAGGGTGTCCACTCCGTTATACCAGGAAATCTTGGAGGACAGAACGCGCGAAATGACCGTCCCTCCTCACCTCGGTATCCAAGCAGTAATGCTTCGCAAAAGTGTGGAGGGAGGCCCAAGTCGCCGCTCTGCAAATGTCCTCAACTGGAACACCTCTAGACAAAGCAGAAGTTGCAGACTTTGCTCTAGTTGAATGTGCTCTAATACCCTCAGGAGGGTCCTTACCCGCCAAAGAGTAGCAAATCTTGATGCACAAGATTATCCATCTGGAAATTGTGCGATTGTGCACCGCTCTGCCCTTCTTGCAGCCAGCAAAACCCACGAAGAGCTGATCGTCAATACGAAAGTCTTTAGTCCTATCAAGATAGAAACTAACAGCTCTCTTTGGGTCCAAGCGATGAAGCCTCTCCTCCTCCTTGGAAGGGTGAGGGGGAGGATAGAAGGTAGGAAGGGTAATGGACTGCCCTAGATGGAAGGGAGTTACCACCTTAGGCAGAAAAGCAGCCCTGGTCCTGAGAACCATTCTTTCAGCATGAATGGACAAGAAAGGGGGCTTGAAACTAAGAGCTTGAAGCTCACTCACCCTCCTTGCTGAGGTGATTGCAACCAAGAAGACCGTTTTAAAAGAAAGAAGTCTCAAGGGACACTTGTGCAAGGGTTCGAAGGGAGAACCCATCAAATAGGTCAACACAAGATTCAAATCCCAATGAGGAACAATAAAAGGAGTAGGAGGGAACTTATTTGTGAGGCCCTTCAAAAATCTCAAAACCACAGGAGATTTGAAAAGAGAAGGCTGATCAGGCAAACAGAGAAATGCCGACAGCGCTGAAAGATAGGCCTTCACTGTAGCAACGGCAAGACCCTGTTGCGCCAGAGAAAGGGCAAACTGGAGAACATCAGACAAATGGGCTCTCAAAGGGTCTATAGATTTCTCCCCACACCAAGTGACAAATTTTGACCACCTATAAGAATAGATGGACTTAGTGGAGTCACGCCTGGCTGACAAGATGACATCCACCACATCAGGCGGGAGAGAAAAAGAACTCAGGTTGCCCCGTTCAATCTCCAGGCATGAAGGTGTAAGGTCTGGAGGTGGGGGTGTAGAACCTGCCCCTCCATCTGAGAGAGGAGGTCTGCCCTGTGAGGGAGACGGAGCAGCGGGTGAGAGGAGAGGTGGAGAAGGTCTGAGTACCACACCCTTCTTGGCCAATCCGGGGCAATCAATATAACTTGGGCCCGGTCTTGGCGAATTTTCCTCAGAACCCGAGGAATCAAAGGTATGGGAGGAAACGCGTAAAGGAGTTGTGAGTTCCAACTCAACTGAAACGCGTCCCCCAAGGCTCCTTGCATCGGATACTGGAGACTGCAGAATGACAGGCAGTGAGCACTCTCGCGAGTGGCGAACAGGTCCACCCGAGGAGTCCCCCACATCTGAAAGATGTCGTGAACCACCTCCGGATGGAGCCTCCACTCGTGGTCGGCAGAGAACTGCCGACTGAGACTGTCCGCTCGCACGTTTAGAACTCCGGCCAGATGATTTGCCATCAGACAAATCTGGTGGTCCTGAACCCAGGACCAGAGACGCAGAGCCTCTTTGCAGAGACACTGCGACCCCACTCCTCCCTGCTTGTTGACATACCACATCGCGGTCGTGTTGTCCGTCAGGACTTAAATCGACCGACCGCGAAGGGATGGGAGGAAGGCCTTGAGCGCCAGACGTATTGCCCGTAATTCCAGAAGGTTGATGTGAAGCAACCTTTCCTCTGGAGACCAAAGACCCTTGACCTCCAGGTCCCCCAGATGAGCACCCCACCCTAGAGTGGATGCAGCCGTTATTACCGTGGCCACCGATGGAGGAAGTTGAAAAGGCTTTCCTTGCGACAGATTACCTTCCATGTTCCACCAAGACAGATCCGCTGCAGTTTCTCTGGAGATCCTCACTGACTCCCTGAGATCTCCGTTGTGCTGATACCACTGCCTGCGGAGGCACCACTGGAGTGCCCTCATGTGCCAGCGTGCATGGTTGACCAATAGAATGCAAGAAGCCATCAGACCGAGCAGGCGAAGAACCTTCAGGACTGGAACGACCGCTCCATTGTAGAACAAAGGAATCCTTCCCTGTATGTCGTGAATCCTTTGAGGTGGAGGGAATGCACGGCATACAGTTGTGTCCAGTACAGCACCTATGAACAGGTTGCGCTGGGAGGGCACCAGGTGAGACTTGGGTACATTTATGGAAAAACCCAACCTGTGTAACAACTGAGTTGTCTCTTGCAGATGATGGAGCACCTTCTCCGGCGACTCCGCTTTGATCAACCAGTCGTCCAGATACGGGAACACATGTATCCCCGACCTCCTGAGATGTGCTGCCACCACCGCCATCACCTTGGTGAAGACTCGAGGCGCAGTAGTAAGACCAAACGGAAGTACCGCAAACTGGTAATGTTGCGACCCAACCGTAAAACGGAGATACTTTCTGTGCGACTTCAAGATGGGAATATGAAAATACGCATCTTGCAAGTCGATCGACACCATCCAATCTTCTTCCAGCAGCGCTTGAAGAACCTGTGCAAGAGTGAGCATCTTGAACTTTTCCTGTTTCAGGTAAAGGTTCAAGATCCTGAGATCCAGAATTGGCCGGAGCCTGCCATCCTTTTTGGGGATCAGGAAGTACCGGGAGTAGCATCCCTGACCTCTCTCCTGCTCCGGAACAACCTCTATCGCACCTTTTCGAAACAAAGCCAGGACTTCTTCTTGTAGGAGAAGTAGATGGTCCTCCGAACAATAACCTTGGCAAGGAGGGTAATTGGGAGGGAACTCCTGGAAAGGAAGCGCATACCCATTCTCCACAAGATTGAGAACCCGAAGATCCGATGTAATCAATTCCCAATCTTGTAGAAAATGGGTAAGCCGGCCCCCCACTGGGCCCACATGATCCAGAATGGTGGATCTAGGGCTGCTTTGCTGCTGTGGCTGGGGGTTGGGATGGAGAAGAGGAGGAAGAGGAGGAAACATTACGGCCCCAAGCTCGGGCCCTTTGTTTGCCTCTATAAGCTCTGTATAAAGTGTTCTGCTGCTGCTGTGGCTGCTGTTGGGTTGATTTATAGTTTCGAAAAGAAGATCTGCCAAATCCTCTTGAGCGTCTTGCAAAAGTGCCCCTGGTCTGAAGGCCCAACGACTTTGCTGTTGCTCTGCTATCTTTAAAGCGTTCCAATGCAGTGTCTGCCTTCTTCCCAAACAATCCAGACCAGTCAAAAGGAAGATCCATCAGTGCAGCTTGGACATCAGTGGAAAACTCACTAGATTTAAGCCATGCAGCTCTCCTTGTCGCAAGAGAAGAACCCATGATCCTTGCCACAGAATCAGTTGTGTCCAATCCACTTTGGATAACCTGTCTTGCTGCAGCTTGAGTATCAGAAATAACTTCCTGAAAGTCTTTCCTATCCTCTTCAGGTATCTTAGGCACCAATTGCTTCACAGTGTCCATAAGAGCATGGATATAACGTCCCATTAAGCAGGTTGCATTTGTGGATTTTAAAGCCATACTGGCAGAGGAAAAGACCTTCTTAGCAGCCTGATCCTGCTTTCTAGACTCCTTTTCCGCTGGAACCTGCGGAAACGCACCTGTAGATCTCTTGGAACAGGCAGCCTGCACCACCAAACTCTCCGGTAGAGGATGAGATGTTAAAAATTCTGGGTCCTCAGGAGCTGCTATATACCTTCTAGCCACAGCTCTAGATACAGCAGGAGCTGATACAGGATTTTTCCAAATTTCTAAAATTGGTTCCTTTAAGGCATCATTAAAAGGTAGTAAAGGTTCAGTCACTGAAGAAGGAGAGTGAAGGACCTCTGTGAACAGATTAGATTTAAACTCTGCAGATGGTAGAGAAATGTTCAATAAATTTGCAGCTTTCTTTATCACCACAAGATAAGGTGTCACATCTTTTGAGGGTTCCTTAGAAACCGAAACAAGGTCCCATTCAGGTGACAATTCAAGGCCACTAGCTACAGATAGGTCCTCAAAAGGGTCCTCAGAATCATGAAGCTCGCCTTCCTCTAGATTTTCCTCTCTATATCTCTCCTCATCCATCAATCTTTGGGCTTCACGCCTAGATCTCATCTTCACATTCGAAGCCGTCGGATCCGCAATCGACTCCGACGGAACCGGAGCCGGCGACGAACTCGACGTCGGACGAGGAAGAGATTCACGACGTTGCTCAGGGTTCGGCATCATAGTTGATGGAACTGGAGTCGAAGGAATCGGAGTCATCGATCTCGGCGTCGATGGCTTCGGTGTCGAAGGCCTCGCCGGAGTCGGATAATGCCAATGCGGCGCCGGAGCCGGCATAAAAGGCGCAGGTGCATAGGAATGAGGAACACCCAAACCATATGCCATAGGACCCATAGGACCAGTAGGAGCCCCAGAGGGATACATAGCCCTTGAATAAATTCCGAACATCGCATTCAGGAAATGCGAAGGGTCTTGACCTGGAGCCGGGAAGGCTGGGTATGAACCCCCAGGTTGCTCTTGAGGGCGTGGAGTCGAAACGACGTCGACCTCTTCTTCAGGCTGGTGTACCGGAGTCGTACTACCTTCAGGCATCCGAGCTCCACCCTCACCAACCTCCTCCTCCTCCTCACCTTCATCCTCCCGACCTGAAGGATGGGATGGGTCCGGAGATGGAGCACACTTCTGCTTCGGTGAACTCGGTGAGTTCGTATGCGATGCTTCAACCTCGACATGGTGATCCTCCGAAGCCGACGAAACTACCTTCTCAATCAGTTTCACTTGTGACTTCGGCTTGGAACCCGACTCCTTCCTCGATCGATGTCGGGACTCATGGGTTCTCGATCGAGATCTCGACTTCGAACGACGAGTTCGCGATCTTGATTTTTTCTTTTCTTTTCCTCCTTTAAACTTAGCAACTAGAAGTTTTGCTTCTCTCTCCCGGAGGGCCTTTGGTGTCATCTTCTTGCAGGATTGGCAGTCCTCGACGTCGTGGTCGGAGCTCAGACACCACAAACAGCATTCATGCGGATCTGTAATGGACATTATTCTGTTACATTCTCCGCAAGCTTTAAATCCAGTCTTCTTCGAAGTCATGATGAAAACGAGAAGACAAAGATACTAGAAATTTAGATAGTAACAAAGTTACAGTAAAGGCTACAGACGATCCCAGAAAACCGTTAGCGTCGACGACGCGGAAAAAAGGGAACTGATGTCATCACGCCGGCGTGGGCCTATTGTAGGCGTCGGTGACGTCAGCGGAGTCGCGAGCGATGCCGTGCCTCTGTGACGTCCGAGTCCACGTCGGCGCGAAGCTACAAAAAGAATTTCCGAATGTTGCTGGCGCAAGGGGATATTCACAAAATGAGGAATCCACACGGCAGATGTATCTATCAGAATAAACAGTTGTAAGAGGACCTGGGTTGGACCCTGCATGTGGTTTCTGGTGGAGTGACTCCTAATCTCCAAGTGCTGTCCTTGAGGTCCTGGGACCCATGATCATGGCTAAGGGGACTTCTTCCACAAACTCTGAAAAGCTGTGGAACTTAGAACAATTCTGATTTTCCACCGCTGGAAGGCCAGAACCAGCCGATCCGATCCAGCCAATGTGCAACTTTGCTGGGCTGAAAACAGGTTTCTCTGGCTTGGAGCTTCCCTGCATCAAAAAATCAAATTCCGCTAGCACCCAGCGAGTATCTATCCAGCCTTGTCGAATCCACATTCGATATAGCATGCAGCCTTGTCCCGATGAAGGACTCCAAATTCCAAAAAAGAGACTAAGCCCTAATGTAGACATCTTGACATGGCAACAGCATGAAAAGTATCTTGTCAACAAGAAGATTTCTCTAGGCACACAATATGAACGTTTCCTGCCAAAATCAACTTCTTCCTCTGGATCTCGTTCAATGGTTTCAGGAAGACTTCCTTGGTGGTAGCTTGCAACCTTGTGCTGCTGAAGGATTCTTACTTCAATCTCAGAGACTAAGTTCTATGGTAAAATCTTTGACCAGTGTAAAACTGACCCGTGCAGCTTTACGGTCAGCCTGAAATCCCACTTGGGTCTAAGTGACCACAAACAATGATTGACTGGCAATTTACTTTTTCTTGGCACTTTCTCTGTAAAATCTTTAGGAATTCATACCTCTACTTCCTCTTAATGGGTTTTTGACATTCTGGTGTGATTTTGTTTATTACATTTTACTCTATCTAAACTAGAATGGTATTTTTATTGTAGTATCTAGGATTTTTGTCTGTTTTAGCGTTTTTAAATGTTTTACACATTTTCTCTCAGTGAAGCCTGTCTCATGTAGATCACAGCCACCAGGGATTGAACTCAGGTCTAAATAATGCACCGTTTGCTTGAACCTAGCAGGTTAGTGACTTTATTACTTGTGGTGGACTACCATACACCCCAGTTAATAATTCACTTTCTTATGCTGGTTCTGCGACTTGTATTTCAACCCAGTCTTAGACTTATGAGGGTGAGGAAAGGGCCAAGACGTCTTGGGACTTCAAGCAGGGCCAATCCTCTGCCTTCTTGTACTCGGTTAAGTAAACTTTGGCTCTGTGCTCCTTAATGGTCTTTGAGTGTAACATGGCACATCATTTACGGGGCTTCAAGGTATTCTTGGCTCTGAAGCACCAAAAGCAGATATTATGTGGATTTGTGACCAACAACTGCATCTGGCGGTCATGGCACAACTTAAAACCTGTAGTCTTCAGGTGAGAAATCCCAGGCACAGCATTTGGAAAGTTTTACAAGAACACAAAGACTAAATTAAGAGTGGTGCTCCAGATGCAAGTCGAAGGAGATGAAAAAAAGAGGAACTAAAGACCAGGACGGTGCCTATAAGCTTCTGTATATGGTCACATTCAGATATTGTGTGGAGTCCGCACAGAAGCAGAAGGTTCCACCGGTTAGCATACGGAAGATATTGCAGAAGTTTTCGCAAATTTCAAAATTTGAGATCAACTTTCAATAAACACTTAATTCCAGAAAATATGTTAATATATGTCATGACTGTTTGCTGCTTTTTGGATAGTTGACCGTTCCCAAGGGTTGAAATAAAATGCTCATATGCTTTGACAACTGATCACTTTATACATTTATCAACCATTTTAGGTTCAGACTAAAAGATTACTTGTAATCAGTTTTATGCACCATAGATGCTTCACTGAAGCCATCAACATTAAAATAATTCCCTCGTGCTTGTGGGGACCCCGGACCAATTCATATCAAACATATTTGCCCATATACAGAGAAAGTGAAAAAGTCTAACGTCCACATATAGCAGGAAAGCTTCAAAAGCCTATTGTACTGCAACATTTCCCAGATTTCTTGTCAAAATTTAATTACAGGACAAACTGCTGCCTAACTGCTTACATACATGTCTAGAAAAAAAACGGATTAAAAGCTTTACCTTGAAGGTTCCAGGACTTGCACCAACCATGATTCCTTGTACTGGAACACAGAGCAAATTCTTTCACGTAGCAATAAGGAAAATAAAGGCTTTCTGGGTTTGTCCCTCACCGCCATTGTATAAAGCGGACAAGGAGGGAGGGTTGTTTAGATGCAGATTCAGGGTTATAAGTAACTATTTCTTCTGCAATTAAGGGCTTCATTAATGGTCATAAACGGTAGAAGATAATGGCAACACACTGCTTCCCTTGCAGCTATTCTTTATTACGATAGAGAATCCATAATAACAATAATAACAAAAAAAAAAATCTCTATTAACAAAGTTAATAGAGAAAACGTTTCTCTAGCGTAGCTTGACCTATAGTAGATATTTACAACAAGGGGTGGTGATGGACAGAGTCTCTGAATTAAGCAGAATACTCTCACCCAGTCAAGAGATCAGGGCTAGATCCAACACCGTTTTTTAGCTCATTGCACCATCCCAGTTTCAGAACCTGGCTGTATGCAAATTAGTCTGTCCCTGGCCCAGTGCATCATGGGAACAGGGCAGACCAGACTACAAAAGCCAATTCTTACACTGGGAAGGAAACAAGCTTCCGGGGACCGGTTTCTGGCATTTCAGCCGTCTTCGGCCCGGCTTGCTTGAATCCTGATGGTGCAATGAGCAAGGGACTCACATCTGAGTATTCAAGCAAGCCGGGCCGACGACGCCTGAAATGGCAGAAACCGGTCCCCGGAAGCTTGTCTCCTCTCTGGTGAAGAATTGGCTTGGTAGTTTGGTCTGCCCTGTTCCCATGATGCACTGGGCCAGGGACAGACTAATTTGCATATAGCCAGGTTCTGAGCTGGGATGGGGCAGTGAGCTAAATAACGGTGATGGATCAAGCCCTGATCTTTGGACTGGGTAAGAGTGGTCTGCTTAATTCAGACACTCTGTTCATCACCACCCCCTTTTCTGAATCATTTTGTCCACCATAAGCGTGGAAGGGTATACTCAGACATGAGTCCCTTGCTCACTGCTCCATCAGGATTCAAGCAAGCCGGGCCGACGACGCCTGAAATGGCAGAAACCGGTCCCCGGAAGCTTGTCTCCTCTCTGGTGAAGAATTGGCTTGGTAGTTTGGTCTGCCCTGTTCCCATGATGCACTGGGCCAGGGACAGACTAATTTGCATATAGCCAGGTTCTGAGCTGGGATGGGGCAGTGAGCTAAATAACGGTGATGGATCAAGCCCTGATCTTTGGACTGGGTAAGAGTGGTCTGCTTAATTCAGACACTCTGTTCATCACCACCCCCTTTTCTGAATCATGACCTATAGTAGAGTCAGCTTTTGTAAATATGTTAATTGATTTTGAAACAGTTGTCTTACATTTGTCTGATAAACAAATGTTTCTCAGCCAGGCCGTAGTAGCCACTTTACCTGTGGTGGAAACAGCTCTTGGGTTCCCTGGTAGAGGTTTGTCACCTAAGTGTATATTTCTGTTCTCAAGACACATTTAAGCAACACGTTTGGAATTGCCTAGACCTCAGTGAATGTGACTGTAGTAAAAGAAAGTAGCACAAAGCAGTGGTTCCCTGCAGACTAGTTAACAATACAGTTTCTTAATTGGAGAATGCCTAATGCATACATTTGCAGAACACATCCAAAATAAGATGAGGCAAGAAATCCAAATAAAAATGAATTGCAAAAACGAATAAAAATAAAGTGGTGGTCAATAAATTAATTTTAATTAAAGGATTCCAGGTAACTTAATTAATAAGTGTTCAGGCAGTGATCACGCAGTCCAGAAATAGTAAACAAGTGACAAGAGTGTATACATAGAAAGATGCATGACTTAGCTCCAGGAAGTATTTTAAATGGGATGGGGGGAGGGTCAACAGAGTCTATGTATCGTCTGTTGTCAACAGCTATTTGATCTCTGTGTTACTGTGAGGTCATCAGGTGGAGGGGTGTTAGGGAAGCATAGGTTAAGGGCCACCGTTCCAAGTGGTGGCTAGGAGAAATTGAGTAGTAATCCAACGCTGAAATCAATGTAGGCAGCATTCCCTTTAGGAAATCTTGCCCAATACCAGTATTTTGGATATGAAGCTTATGCATTTTTTGTTCTGAAATACAGTGATGAAATCTATTGCCGCATAGTCCTGTTTAGAATTATTGAAAAACAACATCATCTAGAACCTTCTTGTGATCTCTTTAGAAAATACATTTAAAAAGAATCTAGATATCGATAAAAAATTTGTGTTAGGTGGACTGCCTGTATCGAGAGGAATCAGGACAGCCCCCCCCCCCTTAAAGAAGTGGTTAAGTGGTTAACAAAGGGGGGGTGGGGTGGAATCACTTGCAACTTTTTGAGGACTTGCGCCCTGTTGAATTGGCTGGTTGAGACTTGGCTACCTATTTGGTTGCACGGATGTTGTTGCTGTTTGAGCCAACAAGGGGTTTGAACCCCATGTTGAGGATATCAGGAATTGTCTTTGGCTCTATATTGTGGTCTGAAGAATTTATCTTCTGCTCAAGACCTGCTGTGTTTAGGGTCTAAGGCTCATTTGTCATCCTTACCATTTCTTCCTCAGTATGTTGGCTGAACAAGAAATAGCAAGAAAATAGGAGTTTGAGAATTTTAAGGCTAGAATCAAGCTTCAGACTAGTCGGCTGTCACCAAGAGTGGCACAGAGTGATACCATGGCAGTAAACTTCAGCAGGAAGCTATGCTGAATCAAAGGCTGCATTCATGACTTGGTTCGAGAGAGGAGCACCTTCTTAAACCAATTCTTCAAATCTTTTCTGCAGTGTTTAAGTATGTCATCAGTGAAAGATTTCAGACAATCCCAGATTTCAGAGCCGCAATAACCAAGGAAAGCAGTTGCAAAAGCAGTTTTTAGCGCTGTATACTACACCTATCAAATCCATTATTTTACGTTCCCTGCCAGGATGATGTTTTCACGGGCTAATACAAGGCTGCTTCTTAAATATAATAACCTACTCCAGTTTGGGGTCTGCTTTTAAAAAGTCAGGGGTATATGGCTGAGACCCTAAGATGGCAGTACTCTGCCCACCTTCTGAGATTCTGAAACATCACACTCCGGATCTAACGCTGTAGGCCTCAGGTTGGGAAACATCAACTCATGGTGCAAGGAAACGTCCGGCGCCATATTTGTAGAGGTCACTTTTAAATCAATCAAGAACATTTATAGAGCGCGCTACTCACCCGTGAGGGTCTCAAGGCGCGGGGGGGGGGGAGAAGAGTACTGCTACTGCTTGAATAGCCAGGTCTTGAGTTGCTTCCTGAAGGAGAGATGGTCCTGGGTCAGACGTAGGTGGGTTGGGAGGGAGTTCCACGTCTTGGCAGCCAGGTAGGAGAAGGATCTTCCTCCGGTGGTGGTTCTGCGGATCGGATCCGTGGGGCGGTGGCGAGGGCGAGGCTGGCGGAGCGGAGCTGGCAGGTAGGTGTGTAGAACTTGAGGCGGTTGTTGAGGTATTCGGGGCCCATGTCGTGGAGAGCTTTGTGTGCGTGGGTAAGGAGCCTGAACGTGATCCTCTTGTTTACGGGGAGTCAGTGCAGGTCTCTCAGGTGGGAGGAGATGTGGCTGTGTCGGGGGATGTCCAGGATGAGTCGTGCCGATGCGTTCTGTATGCGCTGAAGTCTTCTCTGTAGTTTGACTGTGGTTCCAGCGTAGAAGGCGTCCCCGTAGTCCAGTCGGCTGGTAACCAGTTCCTGGGTGACAGCCTTCCTGGTTCTGGTGGGGATCCAGCGGAAGAAAAATAAGGAGCATTCGAAGGGTGTTGAAGCAGGAAGAAGTAGCGGCGTTGACTTGCTTGGTCATCGTGAGGGAGGAGTCAATGATGACTCCCAGGTTGCATGCGTGGTCTGTGGGCTTGGGGGCGGTGCCCAGAGCCGGGGGCCACCAGGAGTCGTCCCAGGCGGAGGGGGATGGTCCGAGGATGAGGACCTCAGTCTTGTCTGAGTTCAGTTTCAGACGGCTGAGCTTCATCCATTAAGCGACGTCCTTCATTCCTTCCTGGAGGCTTGCTTTGGCGGTGGCGGGGCCGTTGGTGAGGGAGAGGATCAGCTGGGTGTCGTCTGCGTAGGAGATGATGTTGAGGCCGTGTTTGCGTGCGATGGCCGCGAGGGGGCTCATGTAGATATTGAAGAGGGTAGGGCTGAGCGAGGAGCCTTGGGGTACGCCCCAGATGATCTTGGTGGCCGCGGTGCGGAAGGGCGGGAGACAGACTCTTTGAGTTCTGTCGGAGAGGAAGGAGGTGATCCAGTCCAGGGCCTTTTCTTGGATCCCGGCGAGGTGGAGGCAGGTAGTTAGGGTGCGGTGGCAAACTGTATCGAATGCGGCCGATAGGTCGAGGAGGATGAGGGCGACAGTTTCCCCGTTGTCAAGCATGGTCCTGATGTCATAGATTGCTGCGATGAGGGCGGTTTCGGTGCTGTGGTTCGCTCGGAAACCGGACTGCGATGAGTCGAGGGAGCCGTTCGTTTCGAGGAAAGTGATCAGCTGTATGTTGACGGTCTTCTCGATGACTTTTGCGGGGAAGGGGAGGAGCGAGATGGGGCGGAAGTTCTTGAGGTCCGTGGGGTCGGCGGTGGGTGGCAAACTGTATCGAATGCGGCCGATAGGTCGAGGAGGATGAGGGCGACAGTTTCCCCGTTGTCAAGCATGGTCCTGATGTCATAGATTGCTGCGATGAGGGCGGTTTCGGTGCTGTGGTTCGCTCGGAAACCGGACTGCGATGAGTCGAGGGAGCCGTTCGTTTCGAGGAAAGTGATCAGCTGTATGTTGACGGTCTTCTCGATGACTTTTGCGGGGAAGGGGAGGAGCGAGATGGGGCGGAAGTTCTTGAGGTCCGTGGGGTCGGCGGTGGGTTTCTTCAGGAGGGCGCTGATCTCTGCGTGTTTCCAGCTCTCCGGAAAGGTGGCGGACGCGAAGGAGTTGTTAATGATGTTCCGGAGATGGGGTGCGATGATGGAGTCGGCCTTGTTGAAGATGTGGTGTGGGCAGGGGTCGGCTGGGGAGCCGGAGTGGATGGTGTTCATCACGTGGGTGGTGTCTTCGGTGTTGACGGGAGTCCAGGCACGGAGGATGGTGTAAGGGGGCGTTGGTTCGGTGGTTGGGTGCGTGGTCTGGGCGCCGAAGCTGTCGTGTATATCGGCAATCTTGCGGTGGAAGAACATGGCGAGTGAGTCGCAGAGGTCTTGCGATGGCGTGATGTCGTCGTTGCTGGCGCTGGGGTTGGAGAGCTCTTTGACCATGCTGAAGAGTTCCTTGCTGTTGTGGGTGTCCAGTCGTTCTCTGAATGATGTTCTTTTGGTGGTGCGGATCAGCTGGTGGTGTTTGCGGGTGGCGTTCTTGAGGGCTGTCATGTTTCCTGTCGACTGTTCGTGGCGCCAGGCTTTCTCGAGGGTGCGGCAGGCTTTCTTGGAGTCTTTGAGGTCGTCGGTGAACCATGAGGCTTTCTTGCTGCCGGGATTGCTTGGCGGGGTATTCAGTGGTGCAAGGGCACTGGCGCAGTCGGTGATCCACTGTGTGAGGTTGCGGGCTGCGTCGTTGGTGTCCGTGGTGTTGGTAGGAGGGTTTTGGCTCAGGGACGTGGTGAGCTGGTCGGTGGTGATCTTGCTCCAGCGTCTTCGGGGAACCTGTTGCAGGTGGTGGTGAGTCGTGGTTTTACTGAGGTTGAAGTGGACGCAGCTGTGATCGGTCCAGTGAAGTCCGGTGGAGTAGCTGAAGGAGACGTGGTTGCTGGAGGAGAAGACTGGGTCAAGCGTGTGGCCGGCATAGTGGGTGGGGGTGTTCACCAGTTGCTTGAGTCAGAGGTTGGCTAGGTTGTCCAGCAGGGTGGTGGTGGTGGTGGTGTTGTCATTGTTGTTTTCCAGGTGGAAGTTCAGGTCCCCTAGGAGGCTGTAGTCCGCGGAGGCGAGGGCGTGTGGGCTGATGAAGTCTGCGATGGCTTCGCTGAATTGTGTGCGTGGTCCAGGGGGGTCTGTAGATGAGAGTCCCTCTGAGGGTGGTCTTGGGGTCGGTGTGTATCTGGAAGTGAAGGTGTTCGGCGGCGGCGAGGGCGTCGTCAGAGTTGGTCGTGATGCGGATGGTGTTCCTGTAGACTATGGCGATGCCTCCTCCGGTTTGGTTGATGCAGTCCCTCCGGGTGATCTTGTAGCCGTCCGGGATGGCTATGGCGATGTCGGGGGCTGAGGAGGCTTTCATCCAGGTTTCCGTTAGGAAGGCGACGTCCGGCGATGTTGTGTCGAGGAGGTCCCAGAGTTCGACGGCGTGTTTGTGGACGGAACGGGTGTTAAGCAGGATGCACTGGAGGTGGTTGTTGTTGGCGCTTGGTCTGGCGGGTCCGGAGGCAGGTGAATTTGCAGGCTTGGCAGGTGAATGGTCCGTGGGAGCGTTTCGGGGTGGCACGGTAGCAGGCAGGTGATCGGCCGGTGTTGAGTGCGTGGAGGGCGGCGGCATCGTATCTGAGGTGGGTCGACTGGCTACGTCGGGGGCCAGGGGTTCTGGCTCTGGGCGTGGTCCAGGCACGGACAGGCGCAGACGGGCGCTTCGCGGCCTCCTTATGAGGGGCAGAGGGAGGGAGCAGCTGGGAGGTGGGAGCGTGGCGGCCAATGGGAGAGCAGGGGGGCGGGTCCGCTGGGGGTCAGCGGCGGGAGAAAAAAACGGCAGGAAAAAGACGGCGGGAGAAGAGGCGAGGGTCACGGAGGGAGGGGGGATGACAAGAAGGGGTGCAAGAAGGGTGAGAGCAAAGGGGTGCAGCAAGAAGGGACAGCAAAAGTCAAGTAGGCAAGCAGAAGGCAGTCAAGGAGGCAGAGCGGCAAGCGGCAAAACGGAGGAGACAGGCAACACTGCACGAGCCAGGTGGCAGAAAGGGTCACACAGGGGGCTGCGTGGCGGTAGGGGGGAGCGACCTGCCTGCTGACAGGGTCAGAGGTCGCTCTCTACCTCCGCTTCGCGGCCTCCATATGAGGGGCAGAGGGAGGAGCAGCTGGGAGGTGGGAGCGGGGTGGCCAATGGGAGAGAAGGGGGGCAGGGCCGCTGGGGGTCAGCGGCGGGAGAAAGAAACGGCGGGAAAAAGACAGCGGGAGAAGCGGCGAGGGTCACGGAGGGAGGGGGGGTGACAAGAAGGGGCGCAAGAAGGGTGGTGTGGAGTGGAAAAACGATGGATTTGGGCCCAGATCTTTTGACTGGGGTGAATGTGTGACATTGATCCACATTCTGTCCATCATTGTTGTGTTTGCAGTTACCGCAAGAAGGGTGAGAGCACAGGGGTGCAAAACGGAGGAGACAGGCAACACTGCACGAGCCAGGAGGCAGGGGGCAGAAAGGGTCACACAGGGGGCTGCGTGGCGGTAGGGGGGAGCGACCTGCCTGGTGACAGCCATTGGAGACTGTGGAGCACATAGGACATTTCAATAGGACTGCCACAATGAAAAGAAGACTTTAAGGGGAGGCTCCCAGTGTAGTGAGCATCTGCAGCGATGGACACAGAGTAGCATGCATGTAGGTGGAGTGTGCAGGGGAGGGGGGCTGGTAGGAGACCCTAGACCGCATGCCTGCGTGTGACTGTGTGGGCCTGACCACAGATCTACCAGCCACAGGGAGGCAAATGGGCAGAGGTGCCATACTCAGCGGCTTTGCAGGAGTGCCCAGCCTAGACATTATGGAGGAGGCATGCCAAGGTAAGCCACCTGCACGGGTAGCCCCAGAGAACACCTATGAGAACTAGGTGCCATGGGATGTATGAACCTACCAGGCAACACTGTCCACTCCAAAAGTACCTGGTGGCCCTGCTAGAGAAGTGGATCCATTGGGGTAGTCGGAGGGCTTTGGAAGTGTGGTGAGAAATGAAAGTTTTGGCGATACCTCCCTCCTGATCCAGTTCGACTTGGGCCCGACCTGAGTACCATGAAGTGACAGCACCTACACAGGGAGATCGCAAGGTATCAGCAGCCAACTGTTGAATGTAGGGTAGAGTGCGTGTTGCACAATAAGGTGGAGGATGTATGAACATGTGACCTCATACACAGAGGATATTTAAAGCTGGATGCTGAAAAGAAGACAATGAACAGAGAGTCAAGTGTGCACGCTCAGGCAGAGAATCTGGACAAGCAAGTTAATGACTGAATTTCTGCAAGCACATGTACTACAATTGGTAAATAATGTCATTCTACAAGGGAAATGTGAATATTTGGAGAGCCAATATGCATACAGGACATGTCAAACCTCTTCAAAGCCATACTGATATACCCAAAGAAAACCCAATGATGGACAGTGCACAGATAATGGCCCCACTGTTGTCAAACTGAAACCTCCCGCCAGACGTACAGGCGAGGAAACACTTTCTCCAATAAGGAGGCTATAGTGACAAGGCTCTGCAAGAAGAACCAATGTCTTACAATGAAGCACAACTGCAACAATCTTGAGATGAATAGAAGTGTTGAAGGGGGTGCTATGAGGAAGTGCTACCTCTACATACATCATGGGGCTCAACAATTTTCAGAGGGTATTCTAAACAGGGTCACACAAGCAAAAGAGAAAGAGGACCTATCCACTACACTTATTTAGGAGTAAGACTTTCTCGCTTCTCTAAGAGGCTGCAAAACAGAGGATACTGTCCCTTTGGAACAGTGGACGTATGGGTAAAGAAAGTGTGGGTGCTCCTGAGCCATGCAAAAATAGCAAACCGCATGCTAAACATGGAGCAACAGTTTAATCAATTTAACTATGATGGAGGTACTTTTTCAATCATGTAGCATTGATGTTTATTCTCAGTGTGTCCATTGGAAGCAAAACATTTAGTTAGGTTTGGCTATTTATTCTATTTTTTTTTTTTTTTTTTTTTTACTGTATAGCTTCCGAGGCAGTGTATTGCGCTGGAAACACACTTGAAGAGTAGAAGCATAGATAAGTAGCGTCCTAGTCGATCCATGAAGCAGTTTTATGGTGGTTGGAGGGCAATCACTGGGCTAAATAGCCAGCACCATCTCTTCAGTAAGTAAGTATTGAGATTATGATGATCATTTAAATATACAATCAAGGGAATTTATTTTATTTAGCATTTTTTTGTTGACATTGGCACTGTTTTTGACCATGTTGAGGGTCATGCAACAGTGAGCCTGACCCCTACTGGTTTTCTGGTTGAATGGTGTGTGGGTTTGTTTTGGCCAAATTTATGAAAGGTGTGTTGCGTTGGTATGTACATAGTGGGAAGGTTTGAATGAATTGTATTTATTGTATATAGTCTGTTTGTAGTGTGAATGTATATTATTCTTTGTAAAAATCATTTGAATGCAAAGAAGTGCAATAAACCATTTATTGGTGCAATTCAAAAAGCTGATCTTTATGTTTCATTCATATGATCTAGTTAGAAAGTTGTGGTAAGTGTAGCTCAGTATTGGCATTTGTTTTGTTTTTTAGTTATATTGACTCAGCCTTACTGAGTCCGAGTCAAGGCCCTTTGGTGTTTTCTTGATTCAGTAAGTAAGTGGCATGAATGGTTTGCGGGATGCAATATCACAGTCTCGGGATACTTTTCCTTACACTCATGATGTGTGTATTTGGAGGTCTGAAAAAAGCAACGATAATGCAACACTGACATGTATAATACTACTAAAAAGCCCACTACAGGCTTTGTATGACCGCAGAAGCTACATGCGGGAGCTGTTATATTTGTTATCAGCATACTTATCTAACAATGGCCTTACCTAAAATACAAAAGTAACTTACACAATTAACGCTAACACCATGGCATAGGGATCAAGAGGAGTAAGAATGTATATCAATTCCATTTCTGTAGTGAATCATACCATTTTCAATAAGTTTGAGATTGATTAGTTTTTGGCTAATTATATTTTCAATATAAAAGAGTGCCACTAGTGAGGGTGCCTCTCTTGCTACAACCATAATGACATGACATGACATCGCTTAGAGAAAGCTGAAACAGAATCAGTGTACCCACCTCCCCACACGTGCCAATTTGTGTGTTTTCTTACAGTCTCTTTACATTTTGTCACTACATAAACACCGTCTAGAATTTCATTCACATTAGAGGTGCATACATAATTAAGATATTGTAGATGTTTTTACTCATCTTATTCCAAGTTGCATGAATTACGCTTTTTCAGCCCAGTGAGGTAGAAAGTATTTGTCTATTACGAGCCTGTATGCATGAGTAAACATAGTAGCTAGGTTGTGATCTATTTCAGCCTTCAAGAAGGACTTTGATCCACATGGGCAAGACAATTGGTCGAAACATGTAGACACATGAGGAGGATGCACTAGTCACAGCAATCACCAAACATCCCCCTTTTTAATCTTATCTGGGGAACCTGTACCAATGAAGAGACATTCATTTTGGGTTTACCTTTGTGGTAATCTGACAATTCTGGATCCCGTTGCCTATCCAGTCATAGTTTATTAAGACCTCCCGCCATATGAACGTTGAGGCTATCCAGGTAGTACTATCTTACCAAGATGGGGTAAGATGAAGCATGTCATAAAAGAGTGGATGAGGTTTCCTTATCCAGAAATTCTGTGTTCGATCTGTTAGCCTTAAGTTGGTCTCTCACCAATCTTTTTGCCTCCACGTTTTGCTGAACCTTAGTTGACCTTAGGACTCTGAGCACTTTACTACTGCTAATCAGTACTAAAGTGCAAGTGCTTCTTTCCTAAACGTGTGCAATTAATTGGTGTGTACCTGACTGACATTTAATTTATTTCTAAATCCTTTTTAAGGTGGTATACCATACACCGAGGGCTTGTAAGTTAAATGCTACTAGTGGGCTGCAGCAGTGATTGTGCCACCCTCAGAAGTAGCCTTTCAAATATGTCTCAGGCCTGCCGCTCCAGTGCCTGTGTGTGCAGTTTGCTGCCACTTTGACTTGGCATTTAAAACTACTTGCAAAGCATTAAACTCCCCTTTGTTTACATATAAGTCACCCCTAAGGTAGACACTAGGTTTCCCTAAGGGCAGGGTGCTATGTAAGTAAAAGGTAAGACGTAATTTTATGTTTTGCATGTCCAGGTAGTAACTTAGGTTAGAATTGGGAATTCCTTAATACACATTTATGCAGCAATTCCTCATCAGAGAGGAGTAGCATTTTCATGTTTCATATGTTTGGAATGGGTTTGATAAATCCCATTTACTAGTGAATTGAATTTAACATTAATATTTTATAAATGGCACTTTTAGAAAGTGGACATTTCTCTGCACTTACTATTGCGTGTGCCTGACATCCTGTCTCCAATACATGTCTGGGGTGGGTGACAGCTATACTTTGTGCATTCTCTCTAGCCAGCCACAACACAGGAAGGATAGGTGTTTCGTCAGAGTACACATCTACATGCATCTGCAGTGTGTCGTGTAAATACCCATCTTCATACATTTGCATTCTGATGGTTTTGCCATGGCAGGATGGAAGAGAGTGACTAACACCTCACTTGAATAGGTGATGTCCTATCCCCATACAAAGGACTGATTTTCCCCCCCCATACATAGCCAGGCAGACAAACTAGGCTGAAAGGGGACCATGTACACTTCAGAGACCTGCTATGAAGTTAACTCCCACATCAAAGAGACTTTTGGGTAAAATTACTGAGTGTCTGACCCCTAAACTCAGACACTTTTAGATCTTGAACTGAACCTCTTTCAGAAGGACTGCTGTGCTGCTTAAAGGACTCCTTTTTTGACTGCTGCCCTGTATTGCCCTTCTGCCTGCTGCTCTTTGACTCTGCTGAAGGAAAATTGGACTCTGCCTTCACTCGAAGTGATCTCCAAGGCTTGTTAGCTTACCTTCTGTCCCTTTAGACTCTGGGAATTGAAAGTCTCTACCCCATCTCCAGTGTCTGGCCTACTGGAAGTGGCCCATGACTTAGGCCCGGTCATTCTTGATCTTCTTGAGAACTCTGGGTAGGCGTGGTATAGGCAGAAAAGCATACAGGAAGCCCGAGCTCCACTCGAGACGAAAAGCTCCTCCAAGCGAGTGCCGCCTTGGAAACTCCAGCATGCAAAACTGCTTACATTGCGCATTCTCGGCAGAAGTTAACAGATCTATCCCAAATATCCTGGACTCGTCACTCAGGAGGAACAGCCCAAAACTGCACCATGTCCAGAACGGCTCCAATGAAAGGGAGCGTCTGAAAGGGAGTCAAGTGTTACTTCGGCAAGTTGATAGTGGACCCCAGCGAGTGCAGAAGGCTCGCCATAGTCTAAAGGTGGGAGACGGCAGCCAGGGGTGAGACGGCCATCCGCAGCCAGTCGTCGAGGTGTGGGGGGGGGGGCTCCAAGATGAGCTGTAGCTACCGCCATCACCTTGGTGAATGCCTGAGGGGAGCTGGTAAGGCCAAAAGGAAGTCCAGTGAACGGAAACCGTTCGTGGACTACTGTAAACCGCAGATAGCGCCGGTAAGCAGGCAGGACAGCAATATGAAAATAAACATCCAGCAAGTCCAGCGCTACCATCCAGGCTCCTGGGTCCAGGACAGACAAGAATTCACTAAGATAGCTGTGACCTGCTTGCGGAGAACAGATAGATGATCCTCCGTCAGCCAATCATGACATGGTGGCATGGAAGGAGGGGTAGTCTCGGAGGGGAGGGAGTAGCCCTTTCGGACAATCTGCAAAACCCCCGGTCCGATGTTATGGACTGGCAGTGGGGCAGGTTATGGCAAATCCTGCTGCAAACTGGGTGCCCAAGGTGGTGAAGGGACAAACTAGAAGGGTGACCACCTGATCCACGAGGTCTGTGGGAACCATGCCCTTGGCCACGCAGAGACTGGGTGGGAATTGGCACGGCTGGAAGCTTCGTACGTACCCACAAAAGGAGCGAAAGGCAGACTTAGGCGAATGTGGGGCAGCAAAGAGGCCTAAGGGCCTCGCTGCAGCATGAGAATCCTTAAAGCACTCTAGCGCCGAATAAAACTAGTCTCTGAAAAGACTGGTGCCCATCGCAGGGCAAAGTCCATAAGGGAAGCCTGGACATCCCCCGAAAACGACAGTTGTCCTCAGCCAGCCATGGCGCCAGCGGAAACTGTCATAGAAACTGCTCTGCCTAGCGAGTTGGTCATGTCAAGTAATCCCTGAATAGTGAACTTTGCCATGTCTCTCACGTCGGAGACAGCTTGGGTGAGTACGGGCCTCCTCTGTGACCTGTGGCAGCACTTGCACAACCGTATCCTACAAAGGGTGGGAATAACAGCCGAAAAGGCATGCAGTGTTAATGGACAGTAATGCAGGCTGGTGGAAGACAACATCTTCCAAAATGAGCCCAGCCTCTTGGATTCCCTATCCAGGGGAGCGATAGGGAAAGTGCCTTGGAAGGTGGAGGCTTGGCTCACCAAGCTCTCAGGGGTAGTGTGTTGTGTGGGGAAGTTTGGGTCCCCAGGTGCGGGCCAATGGCAGAGGGCAATGGTCCTATTCACAGGAGCTCCTGTAATGGGTTTGGACCACGTACTCAACAGGACGTCAGTAAAGGCACCATTGAATTGGAGAAAGGGTTTCGACATGGAGACTTCCGGTTGCAGCACCTCGGTCAAGAGATTAGTCTGGACTGCCACCATGGGCATCTGAAGGTCAAGGACCTCAGACGCCCTCCACACCACCACTGCATAAAAAGCTCCCTCCTCCGTAGCCACGGTAGGGAGAGAAAGCAGACCAGCATCTGGAGACGTATCCAAGCCAGACGTATCCAAGCCCCTGGCCTCACCCAGGTCCTCAATCCTTGTCAGCACTCTGTTCTTCCTCATAGGGCTGGTATTCTAAACAGTCCAGTGACATTTCCCAGTCTTCCCCAAGGCCCAGCTGACAAAGCTCAGGCTCCAATCTAGGAGGCAAGGTTCCTACCGGCGTCCGCGCTGGGAGATTCAGCCCCAGCTCTGTGCCGGGGATGACAATGAGGAGGAGCATCGGCATTGGTGCCAGGGAAGGTCAAGATGGCACCACCGAAGTAAATCTTGATCTGGAGTCAGGCCGCTGGTGTGGAACCAGGTGGGGCCCCTTTTGACCCCAAGGCACGTTGACTGGGTCGGGCTGCCCAAATATGCGGCGTATGGCGTCATAGAACTATCAGTTGGGCGGGGGTCACTCTGGCCTTCAGAAATTCAGAGAGTTGCAGAGTCGGCCCAGCTGCAGGTTCCGGGGAACGAGGCAGAGCACTGAGGCTCCCTCGTCAGCCAACAGCCGAGGAGAAGTCGAAGAGTGCTTCAACTTCTTCCTCTCCTTTTTGTGCCTCCTACCCAAGTTTGCCAAGTAATTTGAATGTGACGAGGAGTACTTCAAGCTCTGCAAACGATCCTGGGACCCTCCACTCAACCAGGATCTCGACTTATGCGGATTTGCATGCCGGGTCGCTAGCAGCTTTTGAGACCGCTCCCTCTAAGCCTTTGGGGTCATGACCCAGCAATCGGAGAACAACTTGGTGTCATGGTCACGCTCCAGACATCAAAGACAAACTAGGTGCAGGTCATTTACCGACATTGTTCTTTGACAGCCACAGCAGGGCTTAAAACCTGACTTGTGTAAAGACATCCTGGACACACCAGGATGTAAACCTCAAAAATAGTAAACAAAGCGTAAAAATGCAGGAAATGATTTGGGATCCCTGGGCTTAGTTTCTGAACAGGAAAAGTCTAATGTTCCTCAAAAATTGCCGCTGAGGTGAGATGAAATTAAGCTTTTTAGCACTGGATTATTCAGTTGGTGGAAGGCGAGCAGGGATGCGGGCGGAGACTCCATCAATATGAATTTGCCTTTGCCATACATCAGGCTGAACACCCCACTCTTCGGCCAGGAATGGATTAGTCAGAGTCTAGCTCAGTGTCAGCCTTCAGGGCGTCTTTAAAGTCATTCTTGGTTGCAAGACAGGCTGCACAGACGCTCAAGGCCGGGCATCTTGGCATCAAGGCTTCGACTTTCAAGTTTCAGTAGTCTCTGCCACCCAATGTAAATTTTGAGGCAGTGGGATTTCTTCGGTCATGAGTGTCCACGAACACTTAAAGGTATGTCTGAACAAGATGGTGGCAAAAAAAACAATCCAAGGTTGAGTCTATGTCCTGGAGCATTGTGGGATTTAGGGGAGTGACCTTAAAACTGAAACCTCTTCTTCGAAGACAAAGGAATAGCAAAATCTGCGCCCAGCATTAGATTCCATGAAAGTGTGCACAGCATTTGATATACAATAGCACATGCTGCAAACACATATTTGATATGAAGTGTTCATAGTTCATACATACAGAATCATTCTACCATTTTTGACTATCAGTGAAGCCGAACCTCATTTCTTCTCCTCCTCTTTGTGAGCTGCAGCATCTAGTTCAATTACCAAAACACTTGCAAAGAGATATTTAGGTACAAACTAGTTAGAAAAAAAACCTGTAAAGCAGGCTAGAAAAATTACACATATTAAGGCTTGCTAAATCGCATGAAGCTAGAAAATATTCTCTTACCGGACAGTACTAAGGCAATGCCACCACACGCATTAGGAGAGGACATTGATGTGCCATTCATGAGCTGTGTTCCACGTAACGCCCAGTTTGGAACAGAAGCTATAGCCCCACCAGGTGCACTAATGCTTACTCCAAGAGCTCCATCAGTACTGAAAAGAAAAAGAACAGATTGGATGCAATTAATAAAATAGGACAATATGAAGAAGAACTTAAATCGGACATAAGCTCCTGGCTAAAAAACCCTTTTTACTTAACAGAAAAGTACGCATTTTGATAAATCTCAAAGTCAGCCTGAAATAAAATTTTCACTGCACCAATTAGATAAACTAAGTTTATTTGGCTGTTACCAAATTCAAACTTTAAAACAGTGAGGCCTGATCACTGTGTGATTCAGGATCACAATTACTATTGCACTCCAACTGGAGAGCCAACCTACTGCCCTTGAAGCTGTCAAAGAGTCGAGCAATCAAAACTTAAGAAGATAAATCGCAAGTTAGAAATATTAATATGGCACAATAGTTTATAAGAAACGTGACAGATAGTCAGAATAAGCCCTTATAAAAGTAGTATGTCTTTATTTACAAAAAGATAAAAAGTAACACGTATAACTAAGATCTTGGGGCCAAGATACAACCTCAACTGAATACATGTGCTATGCACCGGATTTCCATAAACTGGCAATGTTTATCTGGCGAGGGTTAGCTTACAATTATATGACTGCCTTTCCCCTTGTTTCTTCACAGACCAGGGTGCAAGACTGTAAGTGTGTAGGCAAACTGATTAAGCAGGGGAGCAGGTGCAGATTTTCTTATGGCCAACAGACAGTTACAGTTTCAGTGCAGGGACTCAAGGAACAAAGGGAATGTGGGTTAGCACTTCTTCAGAGGATGATGGCCACTACCAGGGAAAGGAGCGTGCGCAGGCAGACATAACGGTGTAAATTGACGCTATCAATCCTGCTTCGCTCTCCTGGCATGAAACACCCAACACAAATGTAACACCATACAGTGGACTGCAAGAACACTATTTATGAGGGGACTACTCAGATCTAACAGGAGAGACACCAGTAGGGCCTCTCTTTTTTTTAAATGCACAAGTAGAAAGACTGATAGAAGGATTCTTGGGATAGAGTTATCATTTTCTACTTTACAATGAATTAGGACATTTATACATAGAAACATAAGCCAGGAAAGAGAGCAAAGCATCCTTAGGGTGAATGGCAGATATTACTGCAAGGCTATAGATATACACTACATAACATTTATATGGGTGGTAGCTTATTGCACAGCAGTTCATAAAAGCTTTTGCCATTATGATCAGACAACAGACCAAATATAATTTCCTTTATTGCTTTACTTCTGGAATATCTGCAACGAATGCTCAGATGAAAGCAAACCAACTGATGGTGGATTCCGGGTTGGTGGTAGCTGCCCGGCGCCATTTGCTGAGAGACTGCATAGCGGCAGACCTGACTATAATTGCTCTACAATTGCGCTTATCTTAACTTGTATTTTTATTATTGGGCCATATTGTGTTTTTAACTATCACTCTGTCACTCTGTGCAAAGCGGTGATTACTACTGCCACTTGCACGCGCGAGTGCTTTTAAACTTGTATGTGCGTAGGGCGGCTGAATAATAGCGCCACTCGCACTCTCACCTGAATTGCGGCCCCTCTGCCTCGTTCCATCGCGGCTTCTGCCGATTGTGTGGAGGGCGGCTCACTTACCGCGGCTCCTAGTGCCGGTCCGGTGGTGGGAACGGGCGCCATATTGGGAGGAGTCCGAGAGCGCAGGGACCTGTGGCAGCGGTCCAGTCGCTCGAGGCTCCCTCCCATAAAAACGTAATGTGCTGGAGGGAGCGCAGCGGACGAGCGCAGCGGGCGCGACGGAGGCGCGCCGGAGTCGCGCTAGAGTCAAGCTCGTCTGCGCTCGTCCGCGAGCGTCCGGGGCTAGGGGCTAAGTACCCTGTTGGTCCAGTAGTGTACACTTCCGCCGACTTGTTAGCGTTGCGACCCACTATTACTACATGCCCCCCCGTACCCCTTAATACGGTGAAACGGACATTTCGTTTAGGCATTACTAATCCCATTAATATAGCTATGGACCTTGGCTCTAATTATGCGGTGGTGGAAAGTGCGGCTGGCACTATTTGCAATTTTAAATGTGTTTATTTAAACACTCGTTCTATGCCCAAACATCAGATGGACATCTTTTTGCTGCTATCTGATATTAAACCGGATTTACTTTTGTTGTCCGAGACATGGCTTACTCCGGATTCTTTACCGGACATCTTGGCTGCCTTGCCTGCTGAGTATTACATTATGTCTGTGTCACGACCGGCAGGTAAAATTGGGGGCGGGGTGGCCATTATTTCCAATAAGAAACATCAACTGAGACAACTCTCCTCTTTGGAATTACCTAATGTGGAGAACATTGTTGCTAAATTGGATACTGTCAATGGGACACTTGTGGTGGTTTTGTTATACCGCCCGCCCCAAAATATGGCTACGTTTCCTGCTATTTTCGCTGAGCAATTGGCCATGCTGACCACTAATAATTCTAAATTACTTTTGATCGGGGATCTTAATCTCTGGTTTGATGACATATTATCAGACCCCCAAGCAGCTGAAATGAAGGATCTTTTGAGTGACCTGAATTTAATACAACACATAGACACTCAAACTCATCAAAAGGGCCATAGTCTCGATCAAATTTGGTCATTGAACCTATCTATTGATCTTATTGATATTAAACCATGTAGTTGGTCTGATCATTTTATTATCAGTTTCTCTTTTTGTGTTGCGAAAACCCCTCAATTTAAACTGAAGGCTACCAGTTTGACTCGGAAATGGTCCTCTTTGGACATTTCAACTTTCTTAAATTTGTTAAAGTCTACCTTGCCAGAACAGAGTCTGGATGTGGAAATTGCTGACTGTAGGCTTCAAGAATGGCTTAATTCGGCCATTAATGCTTCTGTTCCTCTCACTCGCTTCGATAACTCTCGCGGTGCGGCCGCACATAAGTGGTATACTATCAGACTCTAATAAAACCTTAGATACACTCAGTGTATACAGACACTCACACACTGTTACTCATCCATGGAGTTACTCACACACCTAGTCAGTCATGCAAAGAATCAATCACACCTCTATTTCCTCAACTATACAGTTATACACACCTTACTTATTCAAACATATACTAACACATATTTACTCTCTTATACAATCCCTGATACAAGTTCACAATGATCCATACAGCCACTCACACATTCAGTGGCTCTCATGCACAGTTATTTATATATGCCAACTCTCACATGTACTGTGTTTTACATATGTACTTACTATGACATGTAGCATTGACATATCCATTCACTCATCAATACACTCATGCACACAGTCAACCGCCCATGTAGCTGTTTCCACATGCACTCTTGAACTCATACACCTAGTGAATCAACTGCTCACACATCTATGCACAGAGTCACACACCTCCCAGCCACCCCCACACAAACTCAATCTCCCATACAAATACTTGGGCAACCAATCAATAACATATGTAGCCTCTCGTATAGCTAATGATCCACACATGCAGCAGTTTACATCACAACAGACATACTGAAGCAAACATTCAGGCAGTTTAGTCACTAACCCATGCATTTAGTACGACACATTTATTCACTCACTCATACAGTCAGTCACGCACCTACTAAATCCTTCATCGAGACACTTATACATCCACTCATTCTTCAATATATCTAACATATTTAAACTTTACAGAAACACACAGTCACTGGATGATGTCATCAGTGATGTCATCAGTGATGTCATCAGTGATGTCACTGACCATGTCATGAATGATGTAATATGTGACATGATCAGCAGTGGATTGCGGGTGCGCGATATATAGTTAGTGCAACTAACTATATATGGAATTTCAATGGTTTTGTGTGAGTAAAATAAGGTTTTTTAAATGCTAATTCCTAACTATATATGGTCTATAACCTATGGTTTTTTCAGTGAATTTCAATGGTTTTTTAATAGCAAATATCATAAGCTGTCGAATGTCAAGTACGTGGTAAGTAAAAACATTTTCGTGTTTATGCACACTGATCTGCTTTGAATGCTGCCCCCCACCCCTCATTTCTATTAGGAGTACTCTCTCTTTGCAGATAGTGAAGGGTAGTTAACGCAGCCCTTTGCCCCCTTTGTAATCCGTCGTGCCTGCTTCTCTCTCCATTTGATTGATTGTTCTCTTTGGTTCATTCTCTATTTACAAACAAGCACAGAGTCGCAATACTCTGTTTAGTCTTTGCAGATAGCGAAAAATCGTGTAAAAAAACAAAAGGAATCGAGCAAAATCAGTAGGCCACTAATGGGATCTCTTTTTGACCTCGCTAAAATAGAAACATTAGGAACAACCTGTTGAAAATAGCAATGCGTATGTATATAAGCGGCGTTCATTTGTGTTCACAGTACCCCTTGTTGATTGTTTCAATCGAGCATTGAATTGTTCGAAGTTAATTCTCTTAAGGATCTTCTCTACCTGCAAACGAGGAAGAATAGGAATATTCTCTCTCCCTTTGCAGATAGTGAAGGGTAGGTAACGCAAGCCTTTAACACGTCGTACCTATTTCATTCCTCATTGATTGATTGATTGTCCGAACATTGACTGTTTGGGAATTAGTTCTTTTTGGAGGTATTCCCTGTTTGCAAATAAACGTAGGAAAATCTTTGCAAGTAGTGAAAGGGTACGTAATGCGGACTGTTCTCCCCCGTTGTAATCTGTCATGCCTATCTACTCCCCACTGATTGATGCACCTTTTTCACCCGGACCATTTACTAGAGATACGTCATCTGGCCCGACCAGAGAGCACCCCTAGTGAAAAGGACATATGCAATAATAACGAAGTGATCACTGTATCCTGTTAACAGAAACTTTACCATGAAACAACCTGGAAAGAAAAAAATAGGAAAACGAAAATCAGTAGGCCACTGATGAACATGAACTTTTATTAAACAACGAACAAAGAAACGATAACATAACGTAATGATAAAACCTATTAATGTCCTAGAAACAAGAAAACGTTAAAATATGCCAGTGGTGAGAGACCAGAAAAACAGTAAGAGAAACCAAATCACCCCTCGCTGTCCCACCGCCTGCCACGCCAAAAAAATCGATAGACTAGGGAAAATGCAAGTCAGTAGAACATCCACCCCCACTCTGGAAACTTCCAAGGTGGGGCAGGGTTCCGGCTACGCCCAGCCGGGAGCAGCCCATATAAGGCAGGTCCTGCTGCCACGCCTCGGCCAGGAGATCCTAACGTAGGGTGTAGCCGGAGGAGAGGCCGAGGCCAGCGGGACCCGGCCAGGGGATTGCCTTTACAACGCTGAACAGTTGCAGGGGGGGGAATGTCTCCTCGACCCTCCCCTCTCTCTCCCAGTCCGGCCGCGGTGGCCCTTGAGAGTTGCAGGTAGTCCCGCCACATGCTCTTCCGGTCCGACCACCAACGGTCGGGGGGCCGAGGCCGACGGGATCCGGCTGCAGCCGATAAACCAAGAAACCCGTTCATGGGGCCAGAGCCAGGGGCGTCCGGCCGACATCCACCGGAAGCCCGGCCCGAAGACGGACGGGACACTTCTTTCTTTTATAATGGCTGCAACAACACTGGGGGGGGATGTCTTGCACATGCCTCCGACCCCCCCCCCTCGTCCTCATCGCCTGGTCCGGCCATAACAAATCTCAAGCGAGACGCCGTGGGGTGCACTGGGAGGGAGAGACGGTGCGAACAGGCCTCTCCCGCCTCCCCAGGTGGAGGCTTCCCAGCTGCACCCTCAGCGCTCCAGGCGCCCGGAAAAGGGTTCTTCCACTGTGGCCATGCTGCAACGTCTCGCCCGGCAGGGTGGAGCCCGTCCGCTCATGTGACCCCGCGATCGCCGGTAGCTGCCGAACTCTCAAAATGGCGGTCGACCTGGCAAGAGCGGGCCCAGCATAAAGAAATGGCCCGGTCACTGGTTGACTCCACCACCGTAGTCCTCCACGACCTTGAAGATTCTAGAGGAGCCGCGGGAGTCTCCGACCCCCGATGGGGAATGACTGCCATGATCGCCCGTGGAGTGACGAAACTGTATCCGCGGGACGTCGGCGCTCCCATGCTGGCGCCAGCCTCACTTTGAATTACTAGAATCCTGCAGACCTCACTTCCGGTGAAAGCACAGTGTGACCCGGTAGGAAAAATTATTGCACCCCCTCCCCTTTTTGACTGATAGTTCAAACCACCGATCCTTTCCTTTGCCCTTTTAACGGAACTTTGGACTGCCTCCCCCTCTTTTACATTTTCTAGAGAAAACAAAACATTAACCACTACATTAGCATAGCAGTTGACACCAGAACTGTTTTCAAATTGAAAACCAACAACATCTTCAACAGAATCCTTTTTGTTTCTGCTGTGACCCTGCTACAGCACAGGCATTGTCCCCAGCAGTAATTCTGCAATGCCGGTAAGAATAGCTGTGGTGCCTACTGGACTCACTCACCCCCGCGGCGCCCCACGCCGTTTTTTGCTGGGCGGCAACTTACTAGACATCACTTTCGTGCCATCTAGATTTCAGCGCGTTCTGCTGCCTTGGAACTATTCGCACAACAGACCGCTACTGACAAGAATATTTCATTATTGGTGCTGTCAATTTCAATAAATCTATTGGATAATTCAAAAGAAATTGCCACGGTCTCTTCGTTGTTTAAATGTTTTTACTGTTTTTGTTTTCTTGTATATATTTATATGTTATTAAAGTTTTATATTCCTACTACTTTGTTGGAGTGCTATATATTTTTAATGTGACACATAATTGTAAAAACTTTGATGTACAAAGAGTCATTCCTGGAATCTTCCGCTTCAGGCTCGGTCCCCTCCCCAATCACAATACAGGATGGTTTTCAGATAGTAGGAACACGTGTGGTGTGACGGATCTCATCGGGTGTGGGCCTTGATCTACTATAACTCCTTTGAAGAGGGGTGATTCTTTACAGCTGGGGCCATAAACTACATCTGCAGGGCTAGCTGATAGCCTGGACAATCGGACACAGAGAAAGAGGAGTGTCAGAGGGTGCGGTAGTGAATAGGGCGAAAGGGAGGTGTCGGGCGGGCACAGAGTGTGATTCTCAGGGAAGAGCAGCGCAGATGGGGGGAGGTTTATTGCCCATGCATAAGACAGAGAGCGGTGGTGACCAGTGCCTAGGGAAGATGCTTGCGTGGGTGAGGAGCCATGCTACGAATCGACAGCGTGCAGAGAGTGGGTCTGGTCAAGACATCTAAAATGGCTGCCGTGCACGACAAAAGTGTGGCATTTCAAAAAAGGCAAGATGGCGCAGACAATGTTTTTCAACACTTCCTCATTTCCTTCGAATCGAACGTTAACAGACGTTGGGGCATATTACCAAAGTTAAGCGATATTTATCGCTAACGATGCTTACCAACCAATTTTTTACCACTAAGCATCGTCAGAAATTATCGAAGATAAACCTTGCTATTATCAAGGTTTATCGCAAATGCGATAATAAACGGCCGCAATGCATGAATATCGCTAAAAACTCAGCGATATTCATGCATTACCGAGCTAATGCTCTTAGCCATGTTATCCACCTCCCATTGGATAACATGGCTAAGAACTGCTCAGGGCAGGTGTTACTTTTTGGAGATATTCGCGCTTAGCGCGAATATCTCCAAAAGTTGGTAATAGGAGATAGATATCTTGCATGTTGTAATGCAAGTTATTGTGGTATATGGAACTCATACCATAATCTCTCAGGAAAGCAGAAACTGATCCTTTTGGGACCGCCTAAAAAGGCCTAGGGGGTGAGGAGTACTCTACTTTGCCCCCTTTTCACGTTCCGAACTATTTTATTTTACTCTCTTCTGTAATTACACAAAATAGCAGCGATAAGATGCATCGGAGACACACAGTGAGAGAAAGGAGGCCGGAGATGAAGAAGAGATGTCAAATACACATTGGAGATAATATAGTGGCAGAAGGGAAGTAAATTTGAGTAAACTTACCATGTAACATAAAAATGTTGCACTCTATACTATAAGTCTCATTTTATACTACAATCACTTCGCTACAACCTCATAAATTAAAAATAAAAATGAATAATGTCTCAAACAATTTTTGATTTCTAAATATAAATTTATTCTTCAGAATTTTCTAAATTTGAAAGAACTAGTAACATGTCCTCATCAGCAATGTCCTCATTAAAAGTCTCCAATGATGATTCTTGTAACTCTATGGTCTCCAAACACTCGATAAATTCGCCATCAAGAGATTGATCAAAAAAATCATTCAAGTCATCTCCTCCTTGTGACAATATTTCATTATTGGTGCTGTCAATTTCAATCAATGTAGTGGAATCATTCAAGTCATCTCCTCGTGACAATATTTCATTATTGGTGCTCTCAATTTCAATCAATGTAGTGGAATCATTCAAGTCATCTCCTCCTTGTGACAATATTTCATTATTGGTGCTGTCCATTTCAATCAATCTAATGGAATCATACAAGTCATCTCCTCCTTGTGACAATATTTCATTATTGGTGCTCTCAATTTCAATCAATGTAGTGGAATCATTCAAGTCATCTCCTTGTGACAATATTTCATTCTTGGTGCTGTCCATTTCAATCAATCTAATGGAATCATACAAGTCATGTCCTCCTTGTGACAATATTTCATTATTGGTGCTCTCAATTTCAATCAATGTAGTGGACAATTCAAAAGAAATTGCCACGGTCTCTTCATTGTGAGCCATTTTATTTTGAAATTGCTTGCTGTAAATTGCAGAAAAAAATAATCACTTTCATTTATCGTTTTTAGTAATACATAATATAAAACTAACTTTATCAAGTATTTAGTATAACAGAAGGACTGCAAATAAATAACAGAAAACATTTTTCAAATTATCTTCAAGTGTACAACATAGTTCCCCTTACAAATTAACAACTCACCTTTTTAAAAGTAGCAGAAGTGTTAGTACTGTGTAAATCAAACACCAGAAATTCACCACCAAAAATTCCTCACAAATGTACCTCAGACAGTAGTATCACAAAATGGCTGTGGTTTCCTCTCATTTGACATATATACATAACCAATTAACTTTCATCACACACAAATACAAAACCAAAGTAACATTTTAATTGGTTCTAAATTTCAACACTTTCAAATGTGTTTTCCCCATGCAATTTTCCATAGGACATTTACATACGTCTACAGCCTGAATGGCTGAACGGAATTACACCAAACTTGGCAAAATGGTACATCAAACCTAAGAGGTCAGGAAGGATCTACTATGCCCCCTTATGGTCATTTCCCCCTTCGCTTTGGCCTCCTCTTGTCTCTCAATCCTACCGAGAGACAAGATGGCGGCCGCTACGGACTGTTTGGAATGTTGACAGACGCCGGAGAACCAATCAGCTTCGCAAAGCTCCGTAACGCGAAAAGTACGCGAAGCGGAGCGCTGTTACAGATATATATCTTTTTTTGAACGTTAATTTCTCAAAATCCACTGGAGCACATATATTGAGACCTAGCAAAGGCACATCGGGCTACCAGTCCCTAATATTTTGCCAAGTTTCGTGCAAATCCATTCAGCCGTTCGATTATTATTATTTTGTTTTTTTTTTGCCCCGCGGGGCCCTTTTAAAACCTCCACATCAAACCTAGGGGGTCAGCGAGGATCTACTATGCCCCCTTATAGTTATTTCCCCCTTTGTTTTGACCTCCTCTTGTCTCTCGATCCTACCGAGAGACAAGATGGCGGCCGCTATGGACTTTTTGGAATGTTGACAGACGCCGGAGAACCAATCAGCTTCGCTTCACAAAGCTCCGTTGCGCGAAAAGTACGCGTCCTGGGACGCTGCCAGGTCCGCTGTTACAGATATATATCTTTTTTTAAACGTTAATTTCTCAAAATCCACTGGAGCACATATATTGAGACCTACAAAAGGCACATCGGGCTACCAGTCCCTACAATTTTGCCAAGTTTCGTGCAAATCCATTCAGCCGTTCGGGCTAAAAGTGAGGCCAACCGCCCTATGGAAATTAACATGGGAAAAACGCGTTTTGGGACCCCCCTTTTTTCTCGGCCCCCCCTTGACGAACCCCCCCAAAATTTTCAGGGGCTGCTCAGAAACAAAATGTGCCATTTTCCTGAAAATTTCAGCCAATTCCGTCCACAAACGCCAAAGTTATTAGACATAGAATTTTCAAAAATCCCATAGAGAAAAAATCCTAACTATATATACCTACTGGCGACTGCCAGTAGGTAATATATATATATATATATATATATATATATATATATATATATATATATATATATATATATATATATATATGCCCCAAACACCTCCAATTACGAAAGGTAGAGGCCACACAGGGGAAATACTTTGGAGCCGCTTTATTGGAACAGTGTGTGGCATGATGCATTTCGGCTCCCATGAGCCTTCGTCGGATGCCGCTGTAGAATCAAGGTGCTGCCCCACCTGAGTCCTTAATAGTCCTGCACACTCCCATGGGCGGGAGCTATGGCACCTCCCCATCACATGACCAAAATAGCCGCAAGAGTAGTGTGGAAACCACAACTCCCAGAAATCACCTTGCTGTCACTGATAATGTGTGGGGGTGGAATCGAAATCAGTCCAGTTGTAAGCTTGCTGCGCAGGGCTGGACGCAGAGTGTCCGGTTTTAAAATAGCCTTGACGTCCATAGATGCCGCTTCCCTGAGTCCCCTTAACATCCCAACCTCCGTGAAATGAGTGTCCGCCGGGACGTGAACAGGAGAAATGCATCCTGTTCATCGTGAAGTCACGAACTGCGGATACAGCAGCCCTTTGCATTGCTCACTCGTAGAGGTGGGCTGAGGTAATTCCAATACCTCATATATATATATATATATATATGAGGCATACAACGTCTTAACATCTGTCGAGAAAGACAAGACGAACCCATGGATGGTGCAATATTCTTTATTGGAGCCCAAACACAACACCGACCATAACGCGTTTCAGCCCGCGAAGGGCCTTGATCACATGACATATCTCAATATATATCAAGTCCTTCCGGGATCAGTCCCATCGTCAGGTGGTGCACGGTGCTGGTAAACCCAAACAGGACATCGATAATCCAATGAGTATTATTGAATAAATGCGCACTCTCAAAGGTCCAAATGCTCACTCAATAAGCTCTTTATTCCGAAACGTTATGCGTTTCGACGCTTACAATGTCTTGTTCACACGATTGTACGTGTGAGCTATACCGAAATAAATACACGCTGATTACATTCTAAGTGGCCTGGACATCGTTTGTTTTCTGGACAACGTAAAAAGGAGTGTTGGTGGGAAATATATATATATATACATCGTTTATTTTTTTTAACATACGCCAGTATGCTGAAGCAGAGGAGAAATTACAATGACGTAACTGATAATTCCATTATTAATTTGTCATCGAGGCAACTCACCAGGGAAGAAAAATGAGGGTTACTTTTAGGTTTATCCTTCTGCCCTACTAATGATATAAGTTATGTGGATACTCAACTAGATCTATTCCTTTACATGAGAAAGCTAAAACTGCTCAAAAAGTACAAAATGACAGTTGGTCAGAAACCCATACCAAGTCGCAGTACAACAATTGAAGATAATCTAGGATTCCGGATGGATGAAATTGATTTCATTCTGGATATGCATGAAATGAATGCTAATAGAGAAGGAGAAACACCATTAAACTTAGGGGGAACGCTAGCAGAAATACAGCTAAACGCGCAAGTCACAGTGGCAACAAGCTGAAGTCTAAATACAACCCCAATGTCCCACATGGCAATATTGAGGCTGTCAGTTTAGCTATGATACATGAACTAAAAAAAATGTGAAAGCAGCGAAGCAACCAACACTGGGTTAACCTAACCATTCAAGAACATCAAGCATTAAAAACTTGGAGAGTGATCCTAACATTGTCATCAAGCCCTCAGACAAGGGCAGAAATATCGTAATAATGGACAAAGAAATGTACAGAAAGGAGGCTCTAAAACAGTTATCTGATTCCACATGCTATCAGAAAATTGAATGGCAAGACTATAAAGCCTCAATCACGGATTACCATAAACTCCTGCAGGGATGGTGGTCTTCCGGACTTTTGGATAATGATGAACTCAAACTTTTGAAGACCGAGAATCCATGTGTCTCATGCCTGTATCTGCTCCCTAAAATCCATAAAGATCCCATTAGATCACCAGGGAGACCCACTGTCCCCTCAAATGGGGTATTGCTAGAAAATACTTATATCATTCTGGATCTTTTCCTATTCCCGTTTGTGGTGGACCTCAAATCCTATTGTAAAGACAGTACAGACTTTTTGAAACGCATCACTATGTAAGGTGGGAGGACAGTTATTCCATGATAGCATTGGATGTATGCTTGCTATATACATGTATGGATGAGAGAAGGGGGGTTGAAGAATGCATGCACTACCTGCGACAAAGAACATCTCATTATGGGAACAAACTGCAATGTTGGAAACCATTATGTTATATTGCCTGGAACAAAATATATTCTTGTTAGAAAAATCTTTGTACCAACAGGTGTCAGGGATTGCGATGGGCAGCTGTTTCGCCCCAAGTTTGGCGAATTTATTTCTAGGCTGGTGGGAGGAACAGGTGGTATGGACAGCAGAGAATGATAGGTACACTGATCATATCCCTATCTGGATCAGGTACATAGACAATCTTTTCCGCATCTGGGATGTGCCACAAAGTCTAGCCTTAGAATTTATTAACACATTGGGAAATAATGATCTAAATCTGAGTTTCACGCATAAAATCGGGACCAATTAATGTGAATTTTTGGGCATAGCCATCTCCATTGAAAACAAACATTTTGTTAAGAGCCTGTTTAGGAAAGAGACATCCGGGAATACCATTCTTGATGCTCACAGCAATCATCTTGTGCCCCTAGTCAATAGCATTCCATACGGCGAATATATAAGAGCATGTCATAATTGCAATACAGAAGAGGGCTTTATCTGAGAGCAAACCACAATAGATATTAGATTCAAACAACGGGCTTATAGTACCAAAGCATTGGCTGCAGCCAAAAAGAAACTGACAAACAGCACACGAGATGAGCTCTTATTAAAAAAAAAAGGAAAGAAGGGGATACCAATGCCCCAAGAATGATCACCACATATAATAAAATATCAACCCACATTAACAAACTGATGAAACTACATCAGAGTCTACTAGAAACAGATCCAGTGATAGGGAAATATGTAGGTGAAAAACCACTCATCACCTATAGAAAACCGAGGTCGCTAAGGGACCGGCTGGTTCACAGTTACCAACAGGAAACCAGTACAGTTACTTGGTTCAATCCACAGAAAGGTTTCACCAAATGCCATTCCTGCAAAGCTTGCAAAAACAGTAAACATTGCAATAGTTACAGAGATGAGCAGGGCAGGATGAGGTCTATCAACCAATTCATTACCCGCACCAGTGATTTTGTTGCATATGTTCCTGAGTGCCCCTGTGGCCTCAAATATATTGGGAGCACCAGGCTACAATTGAAAGTTAGAATTTTAAAACACTCACATGCCATAACTAATAGGGATTTTAATTATCATGTGGCAAGGCATTTCTATGCCTTGGCAGTAACAGCAGTCTATTGAGTTTCTTTGGCATAGATAGAGTCATGATACACCCCCAAGGGAGAGACAGGGAAAAACACTTACTTACCCTTGAATCAAGATATATAGTTGATCTCAATACCAAAGTCCCTAATGGTCTTAATGGAAGGGAGGACTGGCCACAAATATAGGGTAACATGCATATGTCTAGCCACACATTAGGACAACTTACAAATATCTGGGTTACAGCTGCCCATACAGGGATAGGACCACAGGAGGGCTCTTCAGTGGAATATACCCAGGGGCAGTACTATATGTAACTCTGAATGCAGAATCATGGCTTTCATATGTATATTTTAATCCACTTAGGGTTTATCACATGGAATTATTATTCTCACTTGGCACTTCATTTATATTATTTCTCCTTTTTAATATACATAGGTATGGGTGATCAGGATATAGTAACACGACCACAGCTCTACACTAATGCATATGGGTATATTGAGGAATTTGTCCATTACCCACATTTGCTTCAGCCCGTTTGTGTAGCGCAGATGCTAAAGCACAAGAGGAACGAATAATTGATTATATTGAAAATGAAACTGAATAATCAAATCGGATGGATTTCGTACCATCTTCAGACAACAGGCAGTCGGATCTTGAAGTTGTTGTTGGGACGAATCTAAGGACCCATCCTTAGGAGAGCCCTTGAGTAACCCTAAAAATGTGAAGTATCTATTCTGTGGTGATTAACCTATCGGAGGGGATCATGGGTGCTTCTCATCTGTCCTAGCCATTCAGCTGCTCCCAAGGGCCAAGATTCAACAAGGCAGAATCAAGTGGCCTATGGAGGATCTGAGCAGGGGGGTGGATACTCTCCTGTCTTTTGTGTTGTTTTGCACCAGAGCAAGAGCCCAGAGCTCCTGAATGGGGCAAAACTGTTTTATGCCAGGAGAGTAACAAATGTGGCCTTCAATTCAGTCTGGTGGTGCTTGGAAGCACCCCCACCCTACCTAATTCTAAAGGGCACACCTCTCCTTCGCAGGAAATCTTTTGTTCAGCTTCCCCTGCCCAAGTTAAACTCATCAGCTGGTCTAGGGTCAGCAGCAGCACGGGCTGGCAGGCAGACCCTGTAAGGCTACAAAGGTAGGTATTGGGGTCCTCTAAGGTGCCCCCCTCAGTGAATGGCATCATGAAACCTACATTGGAATCAGTGTAGTTGCATGATTCCAACATGTTTGATACCAAACATGACCAGGTTCACGGCAGTCATTATGTAGCTGGACATCTCGACCTGCCAGTGTCCACTACATACCTCATAATGGCTGTCTCACACTTGCAAAGCGCAGAGAATAGAGTCCAGGGTTTGTAGTGGTACCTCTGCTCGTGCAATGATACCCAAGTACTTAGAAACATGCTCCCTGCCATTGAACTGAAGGGCCTACCTTAGGAGGGACATATAGGTTAAACATGCAATGACCAGGATGTAAGGGAACACTTATATCCTAAGTGAAAGGTGCAAGCACCATTTCCCCAGACTACAATAATAGCTCTGTAGCCACAGTTTGCATGGGTCCCCATGGGTGGCATACGACATGTTGCAGCCCATGGGAGACCCTTGGTGTACCAATGCCCCGAGTCCCTCAGTACCATCTACTAGGGACTTACAATGGCACCCCAGTATGCCAATTGTGGGGTGTACAAAGTACTCACCATGGAATTTAGAGGAGAAAACACAGTCACTGTGGTCTTGCTAAGCAGGATCCCAGTGAACTACAGTTAAAAGACACTGACACCAGGCAAAAATATGGGGTATCTATGCCAGAAAGATCCTATTTTCCAACAATGTGTCTATGCGATTTAAGAAGAAATATTGTGCCCAGTTGCTTTGCACTATAGGAAGTATATTGGTTCTTCTATAACTGTATTCTCCTTCATATGATATTCATAGATAATTCAAAATGTGTTAATAGAAAAATCAAGCAAAGGAGGCAAACTGTGCACTTCTAGAAATATAATATATATGTTTAAAAATCATCTGATGCCAAAGCTACACAGAAACATTTATCATTTGTCCGCAGGAATGCCCACCGTGGCTCTAACTTTAAGAAAATGTTACTACCCTGTTAGTCTCAATATTGTGAGTGTCCACCCAAACAACCCAAAGTGGAATGGTATTATTTACTAACTCCCTTACCATATATCCATATATATGTTAGATCTCTTCGTGTCAACTCTAAATACCTTATAGATACGTACATTTAAAATATACCGAGCTGTAGAGCAACAATCGATATTTAATAGTGTAAAAATGAAGTAAAACGTCATGTGTCGACTGGTATTTCTTTTAACAGTGGATCATACTGCTTAAAGGCAATAGGGTGCATCGACTGACCTGCTCAAGACCTGTCTGTCTGTTGAGGTCTCTGGTTCAAGCTGACAGCTTGGCTTCATTGGCATCTGCACAGATATAGCTCGTGGCTTTGCAGTCACCAATATTGGCAAGGACAAAGTCACAGGCCATGATACTGCTGCCACCCGCATTAATTCCAGTTTGCAAATGTTCCGAGTGCTGGGTATACGTAGAGAGAGAAAGTAAACTGACTGTGTTCTAAAAACATCAGAGATCATTCTCTGAGGCGCCACACGAGTTAATTCCTTTCTTGCTGAACTTGTGACCTTTTTCTTTTAACTGCTTTAATAATATCAGCTGAACAAAACTGAAAGAAAGGGCAGGCCTGGATTCAAGCAAAGCAAAGTGATAAAGCTCTATTGTCTGACAATTGAGAGGCAGAGAACAAAAATCACAAGTCTTTATTAAGTTTTTAAAACATTTAAAGGGAATCTGACCTGCATGTATTGTATTTTCAAAAGCAAACATAAATCACTGTGCCCTTTCTGATTGTGGTCTGTTGAAGCCAGGAGATGCAGGTGCCTACCCCAGGGGCCGCAAGCTGCTACCCCTTGGTACCCCTAATTGGCGTCCTTGTCTACCCTAGGTGTGGCTTATATGTAATAAAAAGGAAGGTTTGGGCCTGATAAAAGGTTTACTTTGCCCGATCAAAACAGCAGTTTAGACTGCCCACACAGGCTCTGCAATGGCAGGCCTGAGAAATGTTTAAAGGGCTACTTAAGTGGGTGGCACAATCAGTGCAGTAGGCCCACTAGTAGCATTCAATTTACAGCCCCTGGGCATATGTAGTGCCACTTTACTAGGACCTTACAAGTAAATTAAATATGCCAATTGTGTATAACCAACTTAACATCTTTTAAGCAGAGAGCACAAACACTTTACCACTGGTTAGCAATGGTAAAGGGCAGAGCCCTAAGCCCAACAAACACAAATTCAGAAAAAGTGGAGGACAATGGCAAAAAATTAGAATGACCGCAGAAAGGGCCATGTCCAACACAAAGCTTGTAAACGACTCTTGCCAGACTCTTTCGGTATCGTAGCAGAATGTCAGACTCATCTAATAGTGAGGCTTATACTGTTTAACCAGTAACTGTGCAACATGCAAACAGCAGTTGCTCGCAACCTAACCTACTTTTCTAACTGCCAAAAATATGCCAATACCATGTGTACTTTTGTCTCCTTCTCATTGTTTTTCCTCTCATGTAACTCCCTGTTTCTCCTGAAGCTTACTCATTCTGCTGAGCACTCCACTTGTGACTGACATCTCCATACTGCATCATGGTTCGTCTCCTGATTTTGGGACACAGCTTCATCCACTGGGCTAGAGAATGTGCCATTGTGGTACTGAAAATTCTGGACCTGTGTCATAAACATCGTCGAACCATGACGATTTTGGTATCAGCAGACCGAGAATGACGAGTATACTATATACAGGCATTTTCGGCGTACTCGAACGGCTAGATCACCATTAAATCCGGGATTCCGTCCTGAACCCTCGGGTTCCATTTTGTGCATGGCAGCCATTTTGTGGTTGCCCTCACATAGGCTGATGACTAAGGCCAAAACGAGTCTTAAGGACACGTACACCTTTGCTGACTTTTGTGTGACCTGGGCAAGCTGACTCCACTGCCTGAAGCCAAACCTGTTCGGCCAGTTCCTCTCCCAGTGGCCGATCGAGATTAAGATCAAGGCACAGCATACAATAAAACCTTTCATTGCACACAACTATGCCTAATCTCGCTCACACCTGTCTCTGTTTCTTGCTTTATGGCCTGCTTTACGATGAGGAGGTGCCCGATTTTATTAGGGGTCCATCCAATATCTGATGGAAAGTGTTGGGCCTTGTTGGGAAATTGTTTGTGGGCTGGGCAAACTGAAATATGGGCTTGTCACCATGATTCTGCTTTTTCTTTGTTGTGAGAATATGTAAATGGTCAACTGTAAAATAAGGAATGTTTGCCTAAAGCATAATATTTTGTATAAAAAGGGGTGGCTGGCTTTATAAGTTGAGCAGTCTCCTGAGAATATACACCGTGTTGTACTTCTAGGATACCTGTTACTGGCTGCAGCCAATAAATTGATCTTTGACTTCACCAAGAAGACTCTGTGTTTCTGTAGTCTGGGACAGGAAGGACTCAAAGTCTTAGGGTGTGTTCCCTGGCACCGCTGGGTTCTTAAAAACCCAGTACTTCACCATTAATTGTGGTATTGACAAAAATCTTGAATTTTCAAACTTGGACATTTTGGGAACCCCGTTCTTCTTGACCACAACTTGGTGGATCAATGGGAAACATTCCAGAAAGGAACCAAGGTGACTGAACATTGTTGTTTTTTAGCAAAGCTCAGTGTATATTTGTCAAACGGCACCAAAGTTATTAAAGAAGAGAAAAATATGCCTTTCCAATGGAAACTCTGACCTAACTATAACTACGCTTTGTAATGTCTATATCTATATAAAGAAGTGGTCACTACTGTGTAATTATACTTAGGACCTAGTTACCATAGGAATTGGATTTCTTTGTTTGCTAATAACTTTGTCGAGTTTGGTGAATCAGCACAAAACCAGTGAGGGACGAGAAAAGGGGGAGGTACCAAAACGCAATTTCCCCATGCAATTTCCATAGCAATTTTTTACATCATGAACACCAAAATAGATGAACGGAATGACTTCAAATTTGGCAGAAAGCTTAATCTTTAGCCAGGAAGAGTGCTTTTTGTGATTTGCTGTAAAACTGTACAGTAGTTTATGTGACATTAGGGTTCTAAATTAATAGATATCTGAATGGTTGGGTTTCTGAACTCTTGGAGGGTTCCACAGGCACACAACTTCAAATAATAGAAAGGACTGAGGGGACTTTTTTCTATCAGCTACACCACTTGCTATCTAATCGACTGGCCACAACATGAAGAGAAATGTTGTGGCTGTGAGTACAGGACACAGGGATTAGGACCTTGTGACCTGAAAAAAAAGGTATATCGCAGAATAGGGGTACCCTGACACTCTGGGACTTCAGTGAGGTGGTCCCAGGGGGCCAAATTCAATTTCTTACCCCGGGGCCAAATTTAATTTCTTTTTTTGGGTTGCTGTGATCTTGCTGGACTCCCCCAGGAGTCAGCATGAGCCAATTGCTCCCCCAAGAGTGTTTCGAGATCAGAAACCAATTTACAAAAAGGAAGGTTGGAGTGTCTGGGGTGGGTTTAATCGGGTACAGGCAGTTGGCCCTGCAGCCAACCCATGATGCTCATGGTCACAGGCTGCGTATGGGGGCGGGGTCTGCCTGCGGGGTTGGGTGCTGTACACACAGACAAAGGCAGGGGGTTGGCTGCTCATGGGAGGCTGGGCGTTGATGGTCATACGCAGTGCGGGGATTTGAATAGTTACATAAAGTTACGTTAAGATAAAACCTAGAAATTCAATGAAAAAAACAAGAGTTAAAGTGAAATTATAGTTAGGTATGGTTATAAAATCTTATTTTACATTAAAAACAACCTTAGAAATTCACAGAAAAACAAAGGCTAAAGTGATATTATATTTAGGTGAAAATGGCAGCTTTGATGTAACATTTTAAACTAAAAAACACTAAGACTCAGCAGTTATATTTAATTGAAGTGACTATTGCTCATGCCCTCACCATGCACTGCTATTGACCTCACATATTACGTCACTCAAGGGATATTCTATGTCATAATGATAACATCTCTGCAACATAAAAATACATTATTGATCACAACCCTGTGTATGGCAAGGGCACACATTGTAGTCACTTCAGTTAACTAGAACTGGTGAATATATCCATATTTATCTATCTACATATATATATATATATATATATATATATATATATATATATATATATATATATATATATATATATATATATATATATATATATATATATATATATATATATATATATATATATATATATATATATATATATATATATATATATTCATATTACCCAGTGGTGGTCGTCCCTGGGTAGGTCTAATTAAGACCGCGTTTCTATACCGAGTCATTTTTTGTGTGCTTGTGACTTTGGTGCCATTTGCCAATTTCCCCAAAATTTCACCGCCCTCAGCTCCTTAATAGAAGGTTTCGGGTAATCTGTCAAGCAGGGGGCCGAGAAAAGGGGGGGTCTCAAAACAAGTTTTCCCCATTCATTTTTCCATTTGAAAATTAGACACAGTTACAGCCAAAATGGCAGAAATAAATGACATTAAATTTGGCAGAAAGCAAGATCTTTGTCCAGAAAGCATGCTTTTTATGATTTGGATGTTATTCTGTTTAGTAGCTTTTGCGAAAAAAAGGTATAAAAAATATAACTATTTTAAAGATGTGGTAGCAGCCATTTTAGGACTCAAGGACTTAGTCCACTGTCCTACAAAAAACATATAAGATGGCAAAAATAACATTTAAAAAAAAATATTACAGCAGAGGATCTGCAGTAAACTTTTTTTAAGAAACGTTTCAAACCTCCCTACCCAGGCTGAGCAATGGCCAAGATGGGGGTGACGTATAACATGCTAAAAAGGGAGGGGGCATGGGGCCACCCTTCCACAAGGTTTTTGGAGGCCATGGGGACCCAATTTCCCAGGGCCAATTCATACTATTAGGGGAGGAGGCGTGCAAATTGCCAGGGCTGGCTCAGTCACAGTGTCCCAAGGACACATAGGGGCATATATACAAGGATCTAATGCTGCCGCAGCATCACTTTTTTGACACTGCAGCATTTTGTTTTGCACTATATTTACAAAGTGATAATAGAGCCCCTACACGTCACTTTTACACTGCTTGCGCCTATTTTTTTCAACACCTGCTCTGCTAGCGGCCTTTTCTGAGAATGATATGCAAGGTAGGCCTTCCCTCGGAAAAACACTTGCACAACTGACGCTGCCATATGTACAAGGATTTATGGAAATGCTGCTATTTTTCCAAAACAGCTGCTAAGTCCCATTACCTGCAGTTTTTACCGCTAAAATGATGCTAGCATACTTGCACAAAAGCAGAACAGATCCTAAGCCATTTCGTAAGCTCAACTTTGCCATGGATCTACTGCTATAGCAGCTAGGAGCACCAAGGAGACCACCAGCAAAACCACAGAGACAGCGCAGGAGAAGGGAGAGGACATACTGCCAGAGGATAATCCTCATTGGCCTCATGGAAGAAGAGTTTTCTGCCCATTACAAGCTCAGAAGGAAGTTCATTGTCCGCCTCCTGCTCCAGATTGCACCAAGGCTGCAGACAACATTACATCGCTGCACCAACAGCCCTCCACAGGCCAAACTACTGGCTATACTACACATCCTGCCACGGCGCCAGGAGCCTTCAACCCACCAAAGCCAGCATGTCAGGAGTATCCCAGGCATCCTTCTCCAGGTTCCTCCCCACCATCCTGGATGCCTTCATAAGCCTTACGTCCCAGTACTGCTACTTCCCCAACACAGCACGGCAACAACACGGCAACCAGCAAGGATTTTAAACCATTGCAGGATTCCCACATGTGTTCGGGGCAATGGACTGCACACATGTACAACTTGTGCCTCCAGCTGCTATATCCCATATCTACCACAACAGGAAGCACACCTATTCCATGAACGTACAAGCAATCATGAACCATTTGGGCCTCTTCATAAACATTCTAGCAAAGTACCCTGGCCGTGCTCATGACGCATTAGTTTTCTGCTATTCCGCCATCAATGAGTGCTTCCACAATGGGACCTATGGTAATGGCCTGCTGGTTGGTGAGTACACCTCAAGCGCATGACTGACCACACGACATTCAATTATGTAGGAATACGTTGCCATATCAGTCTTGGGTTGAATGAGACAGTGAATACATGCTTGTTGTGGGCCTATATACTTGTCCCATACAGCATGGAATTCCTACAATTCACACATGTCGATACCACCTATGCCACTGTGGCTCACATGTACAAGTCAACTGGGCTGATAGAGTATCAATCAATAAATCAATAAAAACTTTATTGCAGCTAAATATAGCCATAAAGGCACATTCAATTTACGACAATTATTGATACAGAACAAAGGTAAGTTCGACAATTTCATAATGTACATTGGCATTTAGGGAAAATAAATTGATACCATTAATTTACAATCGTCATTATGGGATTTCATTGTTATAAAACACAGTATAAAATATATATTAACTGTACAGATTCATAAAACTCTAAAAAGTCTAAAAAGAGCCGCCCGCTTCACTCAAGCCCTAGGTGCATGCCACCGAGTCTCCCTCCTCGACAACCCCGGATAATAAAGCTCCCATAATTAATCATGGGGCTCAGTATGACATGGGGGGGGGCGGGGTACTATTCATTACTTTTAAACTGTTCCAATTTTAGAAAGTTCCTATGGATTAACCACATAGAAAACAAGAACTTTGATACTGCGACTACATAAACCCGGTCGATATCGGTCCTTAGAATCCTGAAAAAATCTAGATAATCCCTGATTCCAAGGTTCCTACAAAGTTGGATAATCCATTTGAGCCTGGGTTGTTTGTATGCTACACAGAAGAACATAACATGACTCAACGATTCTTCCTCTGTGTGGAACCCGGGACACGGATGGATGGAACCTCCTGCCCACTTATTAGTGATCGCATATAGTGGCAGAGTTCCATATCTAAACTGGAGGAACAGCTTCTTTGCTAACATTGGTTGTATGGAATCCAGGGCCCTCTCAAATTCATAATGACTCATAAAATCAAGAAACCTGTACGTTAGGCTCGTTGGGTTTCCTGACTGGAAAATGTTTATCAATTTGTCCTCTTTCAGAGCATTAGCCAAAGTTTTCTTGGGAATGGCTGGGCAAGATACTTCAGGATCTATCCATAGGTTTTCCATGCCAATTGCCCTAAAAGAGTGCTTTACATAAGAAAGCCAAGGTATACTACCCGCCCCTGAAGAGGTCAACACCACTCTTAATTCATCCCTGTAGCTAATCAACTCGGGGGTACTCCACAACCGCCACCAATATAATAGCGGGCGTATTGAAATAAGATCCGCAACAGGGAGGATATTTAAATCCATCCTTAGGGGAACAAGCGTTGTATTTTTTGTCAGGGTCAGAATTTGCCTAAGAAAATTTTTTCAGTTACTGTGAGGGGATTATAGGACTTATACCCCCACAATTCTGCTCCATAGAGGGAGGCTGACCTAGCTTGAACCCTATATATTTCCAATGGTGGGCTTGTATTTTTTAAAACACAACTCTTTTGCACTTTTAAAATTCCCCCTACTGCCTGGGTTAATTTTAAGTTAGCCTTATCCGTCTGGGGGCCCCACCCCATTTTTTCAGTCAATGTAAGACCCAGATAATCAAAAGTAGGCACCCTTTCCAATGGACCAGCCTCCATCATCAGATACGGGCAATTAGTGGATTTAGCATTAAAAACCATGTATTTAGTTTTTTTAATATTGACCACGAGATTCCTTTTTTTACAAAACTGAGCAAATTCATTTAAAACGCGCTGCATACCCATAGCTGACTTGGAAAGCAGCAGGGTATCATTCGCAAACATCAGTGCGGGAAACCTAATATGGGCCAATTTCGGGGAGTCTCTCAGCCAGATTCATGAAGCCAAATTGCGCTCGCAATTGCTGCGAATTCGCATTTGCAAGCGCAATTTGAAGAAAAGGAATTCTTGATAGTGAAAACTCTAATTGCGAATTCGCTAAAGTAAAAATGCAAGTTCGCAAATAAATACGCAGAATCCAGGAAGAAGCCCATTAGCGAATCGGAAATTGCGAGATACCATGGATTCTGCGAATCAATTTGCGACATCGCAAAATAATCGCAATCGCTATTCAAGAAAAATCGCAAAATGCGAAAAACCAAAAAATTACTATTTGCGAGACGCAATTTAAGGAGAACCCAAACCAGGTGGTAACCATTAAGAAAAAAAAAAAACTTTAACAAACTACCAACAGGTGCAGCTCTGACCAAACACACTTAAGGGGACGCAGCTGGAGAATGAGGACTCTCACAATGCCAGGACTCTACATGGTGGTCAGGCGGCGAAGGCTACAGTGAGCAGCACAGAACAGACGCAGGATCCAGGAGCGAATATTCCGCCAGCGGATCACCCTTCTGGGCCAAACTGATGAGCAAATTTACTCTAAGTACCGCCAGAATGGGGCAATGATCATCAAGCTGATCCGGGACCTAGACCCCTTGATGCAGCACCCAACAAGGAGGACCAATGCCGTGCCCACCCATGTCCAGGTATTGTGCAGCCTGCACCTACTGGCCTCCGGAAGCTTCCAGGGGATAGTCGCTGTTGCAGGGGGGATATCCCAGCCCACCATGTCCCGCTGCCTAAGGAGTTTCCTGGATGCAATGCTGACCCGGCTACACCACTACATCTCATTCCCCACCACCCAACAGGACTTGAATGACACCAAGCTTCATTTCTACAACATTGCACAATTCCCACATGTAATTGGATGCATTGACTGTACCCACATCCACATCTGCCCACCAGCACAAACGGAATACATGTACCGCAACCGCAATTCCTACCACTCCCTCAATATCCAGATGGTGTGCAACGCCAAGACTTTCATCACGGACATAGTGGCACAATATCCGGGTGGCACACATGATTCCTTCATCTTCCGGCACAGTGGCATGCACACAGGACTGGCCAGAGGAGACTTTGGCGAAGGACACCTACTAGGTAAGTACACATGCCCCCAAATAGTACACTGTGATCATGTATCTGCGCAGAACAGGCACTCACCCTGTGCTTCTTATCTTCAGGTGACAGCGCCTACGGTCTACGTGAGTACCTCCTCACCCCATACCTCAACCCTGCCACACCACAGCAACGGCGTTACAATGCTGCACACATAGGCACAAGAAATTGCATAGAGAGGACATTTGGCCTATTGAAGAGCTGTTTCCGCATACTTCACAAGACTGGTGGGGCCATCAAATACACACCTGAGGTCTGCTGCCTCATCGTGGCCATGTGTGCAATACTCCACAACATTGCTACCAAGCGCAGGATACCAGTGGAGATATCTGGCAGTGAGTCGGAAGGGGACAACCGCCCACCTCCACATGTGCGTCATGCACGCGGGGAAAATCCTGCTGAAGGACACAGGCGCCGCAACCACATCACTATTAACTGTTTCTAGTGCACCCATACCCCTCACACAACACTGCAATCATGCATGACAAATGTAATAATGACATGAGTTGGATTTAAGTCAGACCATAAATCTTTATTGTTAATGCACAATAAAGTGGCCTTTTGTTTCTTTGGTCTCACATGAGGACAGTATTTCTTCATACCTCCCCATGCAGGGGTAGAGGGCTTGCAGAGGTGTCCAGCATGGCCCTACCGACAGTGTCCAAGTTCTCACCGACGGCTGCGACGAGACGCACCAAGTCATCTCTCTGGGTCCTGAGGGACGGTGTTGGCCCGAGATGATACTGTGGGCCTGCTGCTGCGGCGACGTACAGGCACAGGCGACAAGGATATGCTGCTGTTTGTCAACGCAACCTCGCTCACATCGTCAGGCCCCCCTGGTTCTCCATAGGCAGTGGGCTGGCTGCCGAGCACTGCTGCTCTTAGCAGATTAAGTGACCTGGCCACATCCTGGCAACACTGTACCATCTGGCCCTGCATGTCAAGTGACCTGCGTGACAGCTGTGACGTCGCATTACCTACAATGTGGTTCAACCTGGTGTAGGCCGATAGGCGGGCCAGTAGTTGGCGGTGGTGGTGGCGGCGGCGGGTCATGTCCTGCTGGGCTACCAGCAGCTGGCTGTTCTCCCTGACAGCAGCGGTCGTCTGGGCCACATTTTGGCCAGTCGCCTGCAGCTGTGTATGGATTGCTGCCAGGTGACGCGCCTGGGTACGGTGCACCGCCAGCATGCGGCGTTCAATGGCCAGGCCAGGATCAGGAAGATGGAGTGCCCTGCCCGTGCCTGTTGAGGCCTGATGCTGCTGGTGCCTCAATGCGCTGGTGTGTTCTTGCTCCAGCTGTGTGCCTCGTCTGCCTCCTAGGCACTGGTGGTGTGGCCTGTACCACTGCTGTGGGTGTCTGTTGGGGTGTTGGCTGGACACCTGTGGCTGCAGGGGTGGCCCTGTCCACATGGGGTGGTGGTGGTGGAAGCACTGCAGGTGGCTGTGATGGACCGGGTTGTTGGTTGGACTGGCCCTCACCCTCAGTGTCCTCCTGGATCTCTGCGATGTGCATGGCCCCGCTATCAGTGCTGGGTTGGTCGACAGCACCTGTGATGTAAAAGGGTGCATGATTAATGTTATGTCTCTTGCACATGAGATGTTGATACATGCACGCAGGCTTGCTTTCCCTGACTGGCTTTTGGAATTACTTTGATTTGACAGGTCTGGCTGTGTTGAGCTATCTGGGGAATTACGATTTCACTACAACTACCACAATGCAATGGGGCATTTCAGGTGTGCATGGCCTGCATTACTGGGGATGTCATATTGCTAGCTCAGGAGTCATGGGCATTGTTGGGGGACAGGGTCGCAGTCGCATGGCACTTACCTTCTGATTGTTGGCTGGGTCGGGACGAGTCCAGCTGGATTACCCCCACGCAGGCTTCTGGTGCGAGGGTGTCCTCTATGAGATCCTCCAATGGAGTGTTTGGTGTGGCAATAGGATCCCCTTCACCGGTGGCCAGTCGCTCCCCAAGCCTCTCGGCAATGCGCTCCTTTGCACGACCTCTCAGGTCGTACCAGCGCTTCTTGAGGTCATCAATTGACCGCTGGGTCACCCCGACTGAATTTACTTTCACGCGGATGCGCAGCCAGATCCGGCGCTTGTCTGCCTCTGGCACCCTCCGGGAGTCTTTGCCGAAGAGGCGTCCATGGTCCTTGCAGACCCCCTCAATCAAGTACTCTAGTTCTTGTTCAGAGAACTTGATTTTTCTCTTCCTCCCTTGCCCACTGCTCCCTGCTTCTTCCTGGGACATGTTGAGGATTTGTGTCCTGCTGGGGTGCTGCACAATCAGAGGTTTGGAGCTCTTCAGAATGCTGCTTCCACTGTCTGGCTCAGTGTTCTGTTTGCGGGTGGGAAAAGCCTACTTCCTGGTTGTGATGTCATCAATGGGCTCGAAATGCGACTTCCCGAGATCGCAATTTCTACATGGAAAAATGCCGATTCTGCAAAATTTAAGCGATTGTGTCAAAATCGCAATCGGCAATTGCGGCCGATTGCGATTCGCTTTTTTCTATCGCATTTCTACATGAATGCCATTCTGCGAATTTCAAATTGCGATTCGCTATTTCTCGCAAATTGCTATTCACAGAATGGCACTTTCATGAATCTGGGTGTATATCCTTAATGGCAAGTAGGTCATCTATCAACCCATTTAGGAAGAGGGAAAAGACAGTCGGTGCTAACACACAGCCCTGCCTCACCCCCTTCCTAACAGGAAACAGAGCTGTCAATTGTCCGTTCCTGCCATACCTAACTCTAGCAAAGGTACCTTCGTGAAGTCGTTTAAGCTGGAAGCATTGGTATGGTGGAACCCCCATAGTCAGCAAAATACTCCACAACTGGCTACGGTCCACCATATCAAATGCTGATTTCAAGTCGACGAAGGTTAGGTATAAGCTCCCTCCATCTAAAACAACATGCTTCCAGTAAATTAACTGGAGCCTGAATAGCTGGTCTATAGTGGACGTTTTGGCCCTAAAGCCTGCTTGTAGTGGGGTCAAAATAACATGGTCGCTAATCCATTCCTGCAATCGTTGTAATAGTACCCTAGCATAAATTTTTTGGGATACGTCGATGAGGCTAATTGGCCTATAGTTGGCCGGATCCATGGGTGAACCTTTTTTTAAGATGTGGAGGGGGATTGTATTGTTATCAACTTTAAGGACAGAAGGGTGGTCGATCATGTATGTATGGGCCTCTCAACAAATGTCCAAATGACAATTCACCCTAGGAACCTAAGTTATTTTTATCCATCCCTACCTGTAGTCTGAACCAATACCACTATTACTATAGATTACTACGACTTGCGCTGGATGGCGCTTTTGGTTAAGGAATTTTGTAATTTTATATTCCAACACCTTCCCTACTGTTACGTGGACTGGTGTTGGAATATAAAATTATAATATTCCACAATCTGCGCCCTCCAACGCAAGTCGTTGTAACGACTTGCGTGGTAATGGCAGCGTTGTAAAGTACCGCGATCTAAACAATCGCGTTGTACTGACATACATCCCCATCCCACTCTTCTAGCAAATAAAATTTGGCATTGAACATTTCTGGGAAGGGGTCTATTACTGTTCAACCAATGGATGGATTTATTTTTTAGTTCAGTATATGATTCAGATCCGTTTGAATCCAGTTAAGGAACCCCAGTCAGGACGACTATATATGGTGCACTTTCCGGGGGTAAATCGATGTGTGGTAGGTTAGACTTTAGGCCATCCGCAATAGGTTTCCCAATTAACTAGCCCCTTGCTGTTCTCCGCTCTTCCCCTCCCAGCTGTTGTACATCTTTTGTTTTTTTATTGGTAGCTGCGGTCAAAAGATCATCTGGGGAATCAACAAGGGATATATGAGTTGGACTATTCCCTGGAGCAGGGGGACGGTTAGATGGCAATATATTAGTTCCGGGCAGCGGCACCTCTATGACATTTTTTGCTAGTTGTTGGCCAAAATGTGCCTTTTTGTCCTTTATATAGTCCATACTCGCCGTGGATGCTTCTTCAATTTTTGCCAACCTCTGCTCTATTAAAGATAGTCGCCCCTCAAGAGGCTGCAATGAAGACTGTAAAAGAGCACCAAATTACGTCAGAAATAATTACTCAATTAAAGGATGTTTAGGAGAATTATTTACCCCTGTGGAGTTGGTAGCTGTCGGTGGTTTTCTTTAACATTAGGGGCCGGGGTAACAGATTCATTATTATTACTAAGCTTTGGGAGCTTGGACTTTCTCCCAAGCGTATCTACGCCACCTCGCTTCCTTTTGGGAGTAGCCCCTTCGAGATGCCTGCGTAGCTGTTGGATATTCGGGCCTTCAGAACCACATGTTACTGTGTTGATTTCGGGAGTTGTCGATACGTCATCAGTCAATACCCCCAGTTGTGGCAGCTCACCAATTGAGGGTAGTTTCCCCGTTGCCTGAGCTATCTGATTACTAGTTCCGCTCTCGGGCCCTTCAGGACAATCCTTTGATGTATGTGCTCCGGTGTACGGGCATTCGCCAGTTCCCCCAACGAAGGTCTTTTGGCAAAAGCTAGATCCTGGGAGAGCCGACGCTCTGTCATGATTATTTCGTGTTCCAGGACTGACGTAGCCCTTGTAATGAATTTATCTAAAGTCCCAGCCACATAACCTCCCGTCATCGTTTTCTTACGCCGCCCTTCGCGCACAGCCATTTTTGTGAGCGGGTTGAGTTAACACTGTGGGTACTTACAGAGCAATAAAAGGTCCTTCAGTGTACCAGTTGCTAGACGTTAAAGGAGTGGCCCGGTCCGGTCTCCTCCGGGCTTCAACGGGGTCAAATGGGCCCGCGTGCATCCAGCGAAGCTGGGGCCGTGAGCAGTGATGTAGGCGCAGGCAGGCACAGGTGCGGGTAATTACGGGGCTCCTGGTCCTTGGAGTCCCGTGTCCCGTGTAGGCAGGCAGGCAGTGCGAGCAAAATCCAACCTCGAGCGGCTCCCGCCAAGCAGGGGCCGCGAGCAGTGATGTAGGCGCAGGCAGGCACAGGTGCGGGTAATTACGGGGCTCCTGGTCCTTGGAGTCCCGTGTCCCATGTAGGCAGGCAGGCAGTGCGAGTAAAATCCAACCTCGAGCAGCTCCCGCGAAGCGGGGGCCTCGAGCAGTGATGTAGGTGCAGGTAGGCACAGGTGCGGGTAATTACGGGGCCCCTGGTCCTTGGAGTCCCGTGTCCCGTGTAGGCAGGCAGGCAGTGCGAGCAAAATCCAACCTCGAGCGGCTCTCCACTAATCATGATGCTATGGTGGTCCAACTACCCAAATCTTATCAATATGGCAATGCTAAGAATGTCTACATGATATTACAAGGCCTCATAGGTATGCAGTACAGCAAGCCACAACAAAATGCATCTCTCATTCACCCTATGTTGAGATCTTCTATCATGGGCCTTGTGGTGGCCTTTTCCATCCCTCACCAATGAAGATCACACAGGTTTACACACATTCTATGTACAGGAACCCTCCATCTGTAGTGTGCCTCCCAAAAGAAGGTGAAAAGAGGATACATAATCACATCTCATTCTCACGTCCAATTATTATGTGGCCAACATTCTACATGACATATTGATGTAGGTAATAGCACAGATTGTCGTAAATTGTTGCTGGAATGTATCCCTTTAAGCATGACATCATGTGAGGACACTAAGCTGACACACATGCACCATGGTGCGGGGTTGTTGGCATTCTAGTCACTATCATGTGAATATCGACAAATCGTTGATGTGTTGTATGTTAAATGAAAGGCACATTACATCACTTCACTTTGGATGCAGATTAGCTCAGCCATGTCACATCCATTGATGCCCACTGACTACAAATGCTACATGAGGCCCTGTGTGCACTATCAATTGTGTCAAAGACTCTCACAAATGTAATAACTAGTTAAATGAGGCTTCCAAACACATTGTTGAAGCAAGGCAATCCCTGTCTCAAGCCTGCATATCACATGTACATCCCATGGTCAGAAGGCATGAAGATGTATCCCAGACCTGTAAAACTGATAAATATGGGCATTTATGAACCTCACTGGATAAACTCAACTACGCAACATTATATCGCACATCACATACATAAATCACATCTTATGTGCAAAACATATATAATTTTTGTGCCAAACGCACTACAGAAGTCATCCACTGGGCCAGACTGTACAGCATTGTGCTCCCTCATACATAAAATACATCCCCCATGACAGCCAACAATAGAGTTCTCAGGGAAATAACTGTCTTGGACCTATCCTGCAATGGTCTTGTTGCAAAGTGTAAGTATGGAGTAATTTACATAGCCTTACTAGCAGCAATATGTTGGAGGACACACCAAGGCATGCATAATGAACTACCATATCACAATCACCATGAATAAGGATCATGATGGCCCCAAATGATAACAACGTCACTGTCCTGTGGGGTATGACTTTTGGATACGAAGGGCACTTATGCTAACAATCAAATGGCCCCATCCATACATCCTCTTCCAGGTGTGTGCAGTCAATTGCTGTACACTTTCTAATTTAAACTACAGCCAGATGCCTCTACTGTGGGGCATGGTGCTATTTAGCTGTAAGCTCAGCAGTTGTAGATGTGGTTGGACTGACCCCATAGCAGTGGTAGTCTCTGGCATCCCTGTGGGAAGCTGATACAATGTCCATGGGTGCCTTTAATAATTAGGACACAGAGCACCTCTGGTAAAGTGTGCCATTGTGCTAACACAGTGTTTGGGCACTATGCATCGTATGATCCATGAACCAGATGATCCCATACATATATCCACTTGATAACACACATATGCAAAGACTGTAAACAGTTCAACTCTACCCATCCCACACACCACTGCATTCACTGTTAATATTTATATGAAGTGCACACATCAAAACGTAAAATAATTATGTAGATCTGATGCAACACCATTCAGCGTGAAATATTTCTGCCTCCCCATAAGTAAAAAATGACGCTTTATCGCTGGCGCGCAATATAATTTTTTTGCATTGTTCGTTCTTTGTGAAATCACTGCGTTGAGCAGTAGCATAAAAAAAATACGACGCAAAGGCTGAAAATGTGCCGCATCCACACAGGAAGTGAAGTAATGGATAAAGGCAAGTAATGTAATGGATCCTGCATGCTGCAAACCAGGAACTGTGAAGTTACTTTCACTTTCACAATAAGTCACAGTTTTACTGTCTGTGCTTGGGAATGGTGTTGTTGTGCTTGTGTTGGAGAGTGGTGTTGGTGTTTTTGGAGTTGGTGCATCGTGTCTACTGTCCCTGTTGTGTTTCTCAAGTCCATTTTGTGTGTTTTTGTACTACATTAATGTTTATTGTCCTGCGTGCTATTGGGTGTTTGTCTTTTGGAGTCTATTTGTTATTGGGGTGTTAGGTTGTTTTTTTTTTTGTAGTGTTTGGTTATTTTATTGTGGGTGGGATCATCCTGGGGCATAGCCGTAGTCACCCCATGAACGAGCAGGAGTTAGGGGCATTCCTGAGGCTGGTCTGCCATTACCTCCCAAACATGCCAGCCCGTGGGGGCCATGTGATCCAGGGCTACCTTGTTAAGGAAAGGGAGCAGTGGAAAGCATACACCAACATATGCTGTGCCTCTATGGGGTGGACTGTGACACCCAGAAGTTAAAGCATCACTGGGCAAATATCGTTGGCAGAGAGTCCAACCTCCTACATTAAGTGGGCATCGAAGTTGGTGGACCAACATGTAAGTACACTATATGTGTCTGCTCTCCTATCTTTCTCATGTTCCCATGGAGGATTGGTGGAACCATTAAGTATGGCTCACAAGAAAGTTCGGCTCTGATTAGCCATTCCCCGAAGCAAAAGGGGCAAATGCCATACCTATAGTGCTGGCATAATATGTGCACCAGTACTATCTGTGACACTGTCTGGCCCACACTATTAGTGTTACCGTAGGTGACAAAGATGAGTCCCAGGGGAGCAGATGTACATTGCCATAGCCCGTCCAGACAACTCATGCGATGACAGAGCAGTTAATGTAGATGTGCTCCAGATCTGCTTATTTCTCAGCAGGAATTTGTCATGTACAGTTCTGATGGGCCATTACAGAACATGTATCATACATAAAAGGACTTATTTACAAGAACATTGCACTGCTGGCATTTCACTTCTAACAACGTCTTAAGAGATGCAGCGGCTGTGCTACAGCCTTGTAAAGAAGCCCCACAGTGATGTGCCAATGATACTCCTTGGCATACCTCTCCTGAATTGTCAATCATTAATTAGGCCTGCCATGGCTTACACTGCTTAGCTCACCTCTGAATTTGGTACTACACATTACACTGGTCTTTAACAGCATTTCCTATTTGTTATGTGTATAATTCCTTGATGCCCACTATGGATACGCTGTGCTTTGTACTGGCTTGCCTGACTACATACCTCTGACTGCATTGCAAATCCCACATGCTCCCTTTGCATTGCCTCATGCAGGGGTTATTGAAGCCAGAGCCACAGGAAATATCTTAACATATGTGACTCACATGGTACATGACACCAGTATGAGAGCCCAAATGTGTGTCAGATGGGAGCCCACTCACATGGTACTGTATCCAAGAGTATGCTTTCCCGAATGAGACCCATCTCTACCAATACCATACATGTCAATGATCAAATATGTCATTTTCTGCTTAGGGATGCATGGAGCATAAGTCTCCAATATCATGCACCCTGCAGCACTGACAGGTACAGTATTCATGTTACTTAGGGAACCAGTACGGATAAATTGAGATGTACGCCCACTCATTTACTGGTGTCTGCTTTTAAGAGGATCTCCGTATAGGGTCAACTTACTATGTGTGTGAAGTTGGCCTGGTATACGATGTCCACAAATTAAGGTGGGCACCTTGCACCAGTCCAAACAACCCTTATGGTGATTTAAGAGGTCAAAGATAACCTTAGAAAGCTATCCAAGTGGTAGCTGTGGAGAGCAGCCTTCAGGCTTAGTCGTAAAGGAATGTTGAGCAGCTTGTTATACCAGAATGCAACCTTAATGTATTGATTAAATAAAAGGAGAACCACACAGTAGGTATAAAAATATGTATTTATTATTATAACACACCTTAAATACCTCACAGTATCTGCTACATGCAGATAAACACAAAGCACATAATACTATAGCACAGAAACAAACGTACGTAGCACTAATACACAGTGGGATCCAGGGGGAGACCAAACCATATACAAAAATAGTAGTATAAGAACCACGACTCGAGTCAAGACAGTGTCTAGAGGTTGTAGCATTGCTGGGACCCCAAGGAACCAACCAAGGTGAGTAAGTAGGGACCCCACGGAGGACGGGTGCAGTGTGAGAACAAGACCGTGTGCTACATACAATTCAATGGGAGAGTCGCGGTTGCAGTTTTAGAGTTTAAGGACCCTCCCCAGTGGATTACGAAGAAACCCTTTACAACATATAAGGTTGAAGAGCCACCCCACCTGTGGATACTGAAGTACCAGAGTTACCTATCCCAGGGAAGCCGGGTGCATAGGGTCGAAGTGGCATTGGAAACAGCCATAGTTCTCAATGGGAGTCTTCAAAGAAATGTCACTGCTGGAAAGAAAAAAAGTGTCCGGTGGAACCCACAGGTGGTTTCTTAAAGGAAGGAACCTAAAAGCAGAGGGTGCAGAGTCTGGGTCACACAGGAGTGACCGGGGGCTCGGTAGAGGAATGCCCACTGATGTCGGGTACTTCAGCTGCGGAGATGAAGACCTTGACTCTGCAGCCACAGGGAACAGGAGATGTCAAAGATGACCAGGAGCTGGATACGAGCTGTCCCATAAAGGAAGTTGAGTGCTGAGGGGTTGGTGTCCGGCGGGAGCACCAACAAGCCTTGGCAGTGGCAACTCATGAAGAAGGTTGAGGAAGGTCTCGATCTGGTCCAGCAAGGACCAGGCAATTCACCACAGAAAGGGGAGTCAGGGCAGGCCTGGAGCAAGTAGGGGGTTCCATGAAAATCAGTGTTGTCCCCCAAATGCACCCTCAGGTCGAAGGCACAGGAGTCGCAAGGGGACCTCTAGCAGTTTCACAAAGTCACAGTTTGCAAAGCACAGAGTACAAGGAGGCTAAAGTCCTTTGTATGACATGTGCGCAGAGGTTGGGGCTATCAATAGCCCAATGCACTTAGTTGGGGAATGCCACAAGCATATGCAATTGTAAAATTACGCAGTGCACATTGGTTCGGGTTCTGCGGTCCCCACAAGGGATACTGATGTCAAAGTCCATGACAAGGGTAGCTCAACCTCAAGGAATGTAGGAACCCACCTCCTGTATTGCTGGAGCCTTGGGAGTCCAGAGGAGCTCAGGATCAGCAGGCCGGTCAGTTGCATTATGGTGCCTGCGAATTCAGGGGAGTGACTCCTTCAACTCATGGGAGATACTTCGGATGTCCTTGATGCTCCATAGGTCCTGCACGGACCCTGTATGGTACACAGGCACTTACAATGCTTAGGACGGACAGGGAGACGAAGTTAGGCCCAGTTGAAGTCCAGCAAAGTCCAGAGTGTCCAGACGGTTGAAGTTCAGTGGTTTCTTGATCAGGATCTTGTCCACATCAATTCTAGTGTCCTACAACCAGGTAAGCCCTTTTGTACCCACGGTAGAGGGTTGGGCAGATTTAGGGGACCCTGCCAGGGGAGAGTCAGGACAGTGGGGAGGATACTCCCATGTCCTTTGTCCAGTTTCGTGCCAGAGCAGGGGCCAAAGGCTCCCAGGACTGGTTTGAACTGGACTATGCCCAGGGACACCAAGTGTGCCCCAGATGCAGACTTTCATGCACTTTGGAAGTGCACCCACCCAGCCCCAATACACTAAATCCTGTATGGGAGGTGGTCACACCTCCCTTTGACAGGATGCCTATTGTCCTGCCTTCCCCTACTCTAGCTTGGCTCAGCAGGAGGAGGGCAGAAATGTGTCTCTGGTCGGCAGTAACCAATTTGTGCTGCCCGGGCCGAGAAGGCTGGTACTGGAAAGACCAGTGACCCCACAAAGCTCACTTCAGAAGGGTGTAATCATGCCCCCAACACCGGTTACCGGTGTGGAGGTATGATTCCAAGGTGTTTGATACCAAACACAACATGTTTTGTTGCAACCATTTTCGAGGTAACATTTTATGTGAGCATGTAATGCACCTCTACCTATATGTCTGGCTGTGTCACCGACAACCCGGGAGAATGGTCTCCGAAGGCTGCAGAGGGGCTCTGCTCATGCAGGGGCACCCTCTCACATAAAACCCAGCACCCTGCCTTCAGAATTGTCAAGGCCAGCTATAAAGGTAACGTATGAGGTTTAAGTGTAGTCACCTATTGACACAGTAAGCCTATATCAAAAGTAGGTGGTGCATGCACCATCTTACACAGACTGCAATGGCAGGCCTGTAGTTCTATTTTGCATGGCCTCTCATGGGTGTCATAATACATGCTTCAGCCCATGGGAGGCCTTTGGAGTACCTATGCCCTGGGTACATGTGTACCATATACTAGGGACTGACAAGGGTACCCCAGTATACAATCGGGAGTGTACCTAAGTACATGACATACATAACATTTTAGGGAGAAAGCAGATAGGCTGGGGTCCTGATGAGCAAGATCCAATCAGACTACTTAAAAACAGGGTAACATGAAGCAAAAAGTGGAGGTAACCATAAGAAGCAGATCCTACTTTCCTACACTATGGTATGTGAATTGTGAAGGGGCACAGCATCATCCAGGTCAGCTACTATTGTGTAATTTGGTAGTGATGTAAGTCAGCACATGGGTCTGCAAAATGGGCAATAGATGCATGTTTAAGGCGTTCATAGGCATGTTTGACTCAGCCAGTCTTGCCAATGTGTATCATCCAGACATGTCAACCGAGTCATCTGAACACTTACAGCCTGGAGGGCTACATAGCCAATAGCTTTGCATATGTATTGTGCTGTTGTTGCTTATTAAATATGTGCAGCAAGTTTCACAATGCTATGTCTTGTAGCTGGACACCCTTCAGACACAAAACCTGAGATGGACAACTTCAAGAACTGCAACTTCTACAGTGAGTGCCTTCATCAGTGCTATTTGCATACTGGAAGGAGTAGGTGTGATGCCAGATGATTTGGGAATTGCCAGATTCAATGTTCATCCTTATCACAAATAAACTTTTGAAACGAGATAAATAGACCATGAAAAGTTGTGGTGACTGAATGTCTATCATCCTCTGACTACTGTTGAGGAGACCACTGCCAATTTGGGATGGACCACATGATAGTTTTGATAGGGGAGACATTATTCCAGTGTCATACAATGCTAATGTACGTGTAGTGGATGAACATCAGAAATTTATGTGGCTGCGAATGGTACAGAATGCATGTCAGTTGCACATGCCATGATGTTGGGAGCATGTATTAAGCAGAGGCATGGTCCACCGTGCAGTTGCTACAGGTCAAATATGAGTTTTGTATGCCTCCGTATGATGTGGACTACTATTCTTGCATCCATTGTTACGTGTCATACCTGCCAAGCTATCTGTAAAGGTAGCAATGTGTTCTGATATGGCTTGTTGCCTTATCAATTACAAAACATTGTGTGACAAGACATGTACTGCCAAGACATATAAATTCTGAATGTGTTAAATGCCTATGGCATAAAGGTCATTGCAAGATGCCGAAGGTTCACTCATACACTGTGAAGGTGAAAATGTGTACCATTCCATGGGTACTAAAGGTCTTTGGGCATATTAAAAAAAGAAAGTGACTCAGTGCATGCTGCAAGACATTTGGCTGTGGCGCACTAAGTCCCTTTCAAAGCAAAGGGATGCAACATATTTACAGCAATATGTCGCACCCCTGTGCTTTCCCCTGGACTGGCACACAATCAGCTGCCATTGGCAGGCCCCGGCACCCTTGCACCATGGTGCAAGGGTGCCTGCATTGTGGGGAGATTGTTTTTGTGCAGGAAGGGTCACCAACAGACAATATGAGCCCTGATGAGCTGCACCAGTACAACAAATGAAAGGTGCACTTTCACCATATCAAAAGGGTCACCAAGGCACGCAGGGCCATGCAGAAGTGATATGAGTCTGAAAAGGCCCAGGGGGAGTGGTCTGTACTCCAATGGGTCCACCACCCACCACAAGGGGAACCTCAGCCCACCATGGACTACCAACTTCAGGTGTCTTACAAACAGCCGCCCCTAGTATCTCCACCAGCGGGCCTTCTCTACCATCGGCACCCACACCCCAGCCCACAGGAGTTCCCTGAAGTTATGAGCAGGAAATGAGAAGGATATGTCAGACCTAAAACTCAGAATGGCAGTCTTTGATAACAAGATGGACCAGGCCTTATCCATGCTGCAGGACATAAAGGAGGCAGTTGGGCAGGCCAAAAGATGATTGCCATAGGGAATCCTTCTGCCGTTCCCCCTGCTTGCAAGCAGATATTTTAAGAAAAGTTATTAATAGGTTAGTGTAGTTTTAGTGATAGTATAGTTATGGTGATTTTAGGAGATTTTTTGGGGTAGGTTAGTTTGTTAGTGTGTAGAGCTACTTTGGGTTAGCCAGGGGGTTGATGTATTTATATGTATAAAAATATTTAAAAAAATAAATAATTTCAAAAAGCTTATGATAAAAATCAAAAAAATATATGATTGTTTAGGTTGTTATGTGCAGGTAGTTGATGTTCAGGTGTAGTTTCTGTTGTCCTTGTGTGAAGATGTGACTTGGGTGGGTTGAAGTTTATCATGTCGTGCTAATTGTGTAGAGTAAGCTAAATTAAGTTAAGGTACTTTTTTAATAGTAGATAATCTAAGATAGTGTAGGATAGGTTATGATAGGTATTTAGTATAGGGTAGATAGATATTTCTATTTAAACTTTTATATTTTCATTAAATCTCATAGTTAGCTACATACAGGTGTACTTCATAATTCACTGTGTGGAAGTTAGCATGTGTGCTCAGTTGAAATTTTGTACATGCATTAGTCTTTGAATGAAGTGTCTGCCAACATGTGTGAGTTGGTTTCTTAGCATGGACAGGGATCTGTCTGGCTGCCCATTACTTTAATTAATCTTATATTCAGACATTGTTGAGCAGTGGACCTGGCATTTATGAATGAAGTATGAAACCGTGCTCATCTTGAATTCACATATAAGATCTATGTGTATTCTGGTAATGCAACCAGCCGTAGAGAGATTTTGTACTCAATGGCTTTTGTGCATATAGTAGATATTTAAACTCATACATTGATGGCTGCCCCGTAACCTCTCACACTTGCAGCATTTACTCGTCTACCCAATGTTGTATGTTTGCTAGTAACCATGGATGGACCTGACATTTGTGGGGTGACTTAACTCACCATTCACATTGACTGCATGACACTAGTTGAACTTAATAGTTGCTACTTTGAGTAAGCACTTACTAGTCATCACAGGAATACTGATTCCAAAATAGATTGCACTCTCACTGCCTAGCATTGTCCCAGACACCACAAAAGAATATTTCCCTTTGGCTAGTAGCTGGTGTAGTTACCTCCTAGAATGGCCAATGGTGAACCTGGTCCTGACTCCTAGAGCCACACAGCACACAGGTAATAATTATTAGTGCATTCATTTACAAATGCGAATGTTGGAGGAGATCACAGCTAAAGTTGATGGGACAACAACACCAAAGGATGTTTAGAGCCAGAGGATGTCTAGACAGAGTCCATGTGGGGAACATGTCAATGAAATCCGGGTGCTCTTGGTGGGTGTCATGGCCTATGGTTGGTAGATTGTCATCACCGCCATCGTCACTGGTGTCTGGGACAGGGTGCTGGACAGGAGGTGAGGATTCACTCTCTGCAATGGCATGGGGAAATGCTTTTGGTGATGTCTTCTACATGTTGACATGATTTAAAGCAGTTGACAAACAAGGTGCATTACAGTACACTTTCAGTTCCTCTTTGATGCGTAGGACAGCTGTTACTTAAGAGTGCGGATGGCAGCTAACGCTGTATTTCCCTTTCAGATGACTGGGCCTCAGTATTGTCATCAGTACCACGGTGTGCCTACTCTCAGTGGATTAGCCCTGTCTGGTTCTATGCGATACAATGCATACCATTACAATGCATTCTCCTACAACGCGGTTATTACAATGCAAAAACCACTACAGCGCATGATTTTACAATGAATAACATTAGAACAAAGACTCATAGACAAGCATTATAACTTCCATTACAACACACACCATTACAACGTGACGTTACAACGCATACCATTAAAACGCAAATATAAAGAACTGTAAAAAAAATCATCATTCTCACAAAAAAAAATGATTTAAACTGTAACACTACATTTTGAGAAATTAAATAAAAAACGAAATTGGGAAGGAAAATTTACAAAATCTATCATGGTTAAAAAAACTATTCAATATAACACTGACACAAAACGAAGCAGATGCATTTCAAAAGCAATTTTTCAAGGATCCGTTCTCTATTATTACTAATAACTCAGGATTTAGTAATGTAACAAAATGGCTGCCGTTCTAAACAAACAAGAAAAAAAGTTACATATTAAATATAGTTTGTGTCAGATTTCATTTCTAAATTTAAAATGCAATCGAAAACATATATTGTTTTCAATTACCATTCAGCCGACAAAAACATATACATTGAGCCATCCACCATTTTGTGCTCAGTGGATCACTGACTTCCCAGGTGTCCACAAGCATCAGAGCACGGAGAAAAAAAGAGATACATTGCTTTTGAACACTGCCGCCTACAGATCAAGTGAGTAAAAGAGTTACAACAAACACAGATACACAAAACACAATAAGAGCCCTGCATGTTTTGTAATAATATATTTTTAATAATCCATAGACTTCTGCCTGACTCTCTCTAAAGACATTTTCAATTATTTTGTTATTTAAAAAAAAGAAATAGACTAAATTACTGAGATGGTATTTAAAATTAGTAATAGTAGTACGCCATGGAATGTCAATTAGAAAAGTATTGCTCAGAATTGACCTCAGGGCACATGCATGTAAGTGAAGGGGATCAACATTATTAATCCAACTCCAAAAAGTGTTTGCCTCAGAGGTGTGGTATGGTAGTGAGGGCAAATTTACTATTCCTACTCCCCCAGGTGTTTGCCTCAGGGAAAATGCTGGGTGGTGGTGGGGGCAAATTTACTATTCCTACTTCAACAGGTGTTTGCCTCAGAGAAGGTGCTGGATGGTGGTCGATGCAAATTTAGTATTCTTACTCAAACAGGTGTTTGCCTCATGGAAGGTGCTAGATGGTGGTGGGGACCAATTTACTATTCCTACTCCGACAGGTGTTTGCCTCGGGGAATGTGCTGGATGGTGGTGGGGCCCAATTTACTTTCACTACTCCGACAGGTGTTTGCCTCAGGGAAGGTGCTGGATGGTGGTGTGGGCAAATTTACTATTCCTTCTCCGACATGTGTTTGCCTCAGTGAAGGTGCTGGATGGTGGTGGGGATAAATGTACTATTCCTACTCCAACAGGTGTTTGCATCAAGGAATGTGCTAGATGGTCATGGAGGCCAATTTAGTATTCCTACCCATCATGAAAAGGTAGGCAGAAAGGGACTTTGAGGGCTCGTAGCCATTCCCCCCTGGCCCTCTGATATATCCTGCACCATGTGGCAGGCAAGCGCATGGTGCCAGCTACGTAGTGCAGGGATATGTCATGTGTCCCTATTTTGCATTGCTAAGGGTGCTGCAGCCAGCAGCACCCACTGCAATGCAAAGTATAGGCATTGTGGTTGCCATTGCTGTCAGCGGTACCAAACCAGCAATTAGGAGTCCTATTCTTTACAAAGGAAGCACGCATTCCGAACAGAATACATGCTCTCAATGTAAAGAGCAGAGGTGCCCCTCAAGGTGCCTGCCACCGAGTGCAGGGAGCAACAGGAGTCTGACATCCGGTGGCCCTGCACCCATGGGGTCCCTACTGTTGGCCCCCAAACTTGACTTCCGACAGCCTTTCTGTGTCGGTAAGGCCGGCACAGAAAGGCAGTTGGAATCTGACATCATAACCCCACAGCCGTGAACAGCCGCCCTTGGGATTACTGAAAGCATTCCGACTGGCGGACGGGATCTCCAAGCCCGTCGGAAGCCAGTCGGAATGTCCGTTGGCATTCCTTTCCAACCAACTCCATCCTAATGGGTCGGTCAGAAAGGAATCCAACCGCCTGATTAGGATGCGGTCGGAACGGCTCCGATCGACAGTTGCAGCTGTTTCAGACTGCATCCTAATCAGGCTCTAAAATTCTAAATAAAAGTTCTAGAAAAGTGATTATTGATTTTGAGTTATCTATGAGTAACACCATTACTAAATTATAGCCAGAAACCCAAATTCAAGGATGTTTTTTCCACTTTTCACAGGCATATTGGCGGAAAATACAAACAACATCCTTAGGTGAAGATTACATATCAGACAGTGAATTATAATATCAACTGAAGGAACTGACAGCCTTATGCTTTGTGCCACCCAACTGTGTAGATGAATACTACACATCAGTTACTGAATCTGACTACTTTACACGAAACAACAAGAAATTGGGCTCCTTACTAACGGGGCGATTATGATGATGGTGGAACCGCCATCTGAACCATCTTAACTGCCCGCCATATTTCACTGGTGGGCTAATGGTTGGCACGACCAACCGCCATGCATCTGACAGGTTCCTTGAGCCCACCGATGCGGCAGAGGGGGTATTTTTCCCTACCATGGTGGCGGTGCCGGCCAGGCACCACTATAGGGATTACAATGCCCCTTTCTGCCTGCGTTTTCATAGCGGTTAACCAACCATGAAAAGTCAAGCGGAAAGGGACTTTGGGGTCCCAAAGCAGGCCCCTTTTCCTCCTTGGCCCTACAATATGGGCACTGGGGAGCACCTATGATGCTGTCAAAGCAAACCACGTCGTCCCTTACCTTGTCTTGGCTGAAGCCCTCTTGGACGACGTGGACGATTTCGCAGAGACGCAAGGGACCAACTTCCCTAATCTCTAATCTAAACTTACTGAATTCTGAAGTACACAGCAAGTATTAAACTAGGAACCAGGGAGGAGGGCCGGTACTGGACGTTGAAGAGAAGACTTTGATTCTTGCTGTCGACCTGCGAAGCAACAAGCACCAAAGACTTTAGTATTTAGGTCAGAAGGTTTTCTCTTCTAACTATGCTAAGGCTTCTTTACAACTCTATCTGTCTATGAGAATACCTAAAATCAGAGTGGCGATTTTTGCGAATCCCCTACCTGCGATCAGGAAGTTGTTGGCCTTCGTCCAGTATTTCTTTGATTGGTTGGGGTGACGAAGTCGTCAGACGTCCTCTAGGATTGGTGGTCAGCTGGTGAGATGTCGACTGGTAGGTCTAGAAAGTGACGCAAAATTAGGAAGGATTACTTTACATTCTTTTTAAAGACCCTTGCAAGTCGTCCTCCTATCTACACCTAAACTTACTTGATATTAACTTCTTGCTTCTTGGTCTGGGGGGTTCGTGTCGTTGTCTCTAGAAAGAACTATAAAGACAAACATAGACCAAGAGAACACCCAATCCTAAAAGTCTTTCCTCTAACACCCTTTTCTTTTTAGCAGCAGAAATTCAAACCATCATGATTATTAAAGCAGTTCTCAGTTTTTACAATTCAAGAAATGAATAGACAAATGTTCTTCAAAATACTAAGATGCATAAAATGTCCCAACAGTTCTCAGTTTAACAATTCAAGAAATGAATAGACTAATGTTCTTCAAAATACTAAGATGCATAAAATGTCCCAAGTCTTCTTCTTGCATAATCTTCTGCAAAAGAATGTTCCAAAAATTCTGTTGACCTTTCTTGCGAAGGGCGCCTTAAATCAAGTAAAGTACTTAGCTTTCAAATTTGGTTCCAGATGCTTGCTCCGGGAAATGAGAAGAGCCGCCGTGAAGACTTGCCAGGATCAGATGTACCTTCCGGTGAGTCACTCCAGCAGACGCGACCTTCTCCGTAAGAAATCTGAAGGCAAAGCGCCTTCCAGAAGGCTGGGTGCGGTTTAAATACTGGACCGCACCCAGCCGCTCCCAGCTACGCACTAGAACGTGCGCGAAGACGTTGCCTGCAATCCCGCTTGGATGCGCACCAAAAAGGAGCGTGCAGGGATGCGGGGACAGGAGGCATGCTGCCTGCAATCCCCCTTGGACGCGCACCAAAAGGGAGCGTGCAGGGATGCGGGGACAGGAGGCAGGAGACCTTCACAGGGGCCTCGTCTCACAGAGCAATATGCGAAGGGTAGAACTCGGATACTCAGAGTTCACAAGCCCCAAACCAATGCCACACAGCATAAAAGTGAACAACAGGTACAAAGAAACCTATGAGGTGAAAGGTATGACTAGACAAGATAAAAGTACACTAAATCACACTGACTTTTGAAGCGTGCGGGGAGCACGGGACAGGGGTGGGTTTTAATAAGGGAATAAACTCTGCACATGACTTCGGGATGTGTGGAGCACATCATGAGGCTGGGGACGCAGAACCATGACAGATGCCCCCTACATATGCCTGCACCATGTGGCAGACACCCCATTGTGCCTGCCATGTCGTGCAGGGATATGTCAGGTTTCCCTATTTTGCATTGCTGCAGGTGCTTCAGCCAGCAGCACCCGCAGCAATGTAAAGTACAGGCATTGCAACCGCAGTGGTGGCAGTCGAATTATATTGCCTATGGTGGGACCACCGACAGCCTGTCGGGTGGTCCCGATTTCCGACACCCGCCATCCTAATCAGCCCCTAAATTATTTTGAAGACACATGGATTGGCCATCTAAGCAGGTGGGTTGCAGGAGGAAACTAAGGTTCCCAATTCGACTGGTAGAACTGTTACACAACCTGCTTAGAGGCTGGCGCAAAGACTAATAATGGCATTGAGGGATGGCACAACTCCTTCAACAAATCTATTGGAAAAACCCATCCAAACTTCTATCATTTTTTGGAAACCTTGAGGAAGGAGCAACGTTACCAAGAAATGAGGATAGAGCACTCTTTAACAGGTAGTCTGAACCCACTTATACCCCAAAAATGTAAAGAAATGTCAGAACGACTATATTTCTACTAACCCCTTCTTCTAACTTACTTGCCTGTTTTTATTTAAACAATGAAATTGTTTGTTGTTTTTTTATTATTTTTTTAAATGTATTAGGAATGTTGGAAATCCTACCTGCAGCTGTCTTCTTTCTTCAACTTTTGGTGATGTTTCAATTCATCCTGTCACTAAAAGTCTTCTATCTTTAACCAAAAAATCCATACATTTCCAAATGGCCCGATTCAAACAAGAAAACACAGACTAGCGTAAACACCAGTACCAACAATGTATTTGTTTATTTAAAAAGCTGTGTTTTAAGTCAAAAACGCAAACGCAAAGCTAACTTTTACACAAAAAAAGGAAACATAATTTGAACCAAAAAACAGCAAATCAAATCCATACTTCGATCCACAATTTAATTCGATTTTTTTTTCTCCAAGTCCAACTTCTTTTCCAAGTTCCAAAATGCATTAATCCATCTAATAAATCTGGTCCCCCCAAAAAAACAATCCTTCTTCGCACTTTTGGAAGGCCTGCATCCCATCTCATGAATCCTTTTCCATCTATTAAACACGTGGCTGCTATTATGAAAAAACACCCAGTATTACTACAAAATCATGACACAAAAAAAGGAAAACATTGCTTTTATTACAAAGACATTTTAAAATGTATTCCTCTTTTTTTTTAGATATACTTTTTTAACGTATCTTGCAATAACTGCAATCCTAGGCCTAAAACAGTTACTTGCATATGATGAAAAATGGGTTAAAACATACATCACATCATATTTTACACTAACCACCAAATAACTAACCTCCCCCCTCTCTCCTTACAATTAATGTAGCCACCTACAACTCTACATATAAAATATTTAAAGTTCTTACCTGTCAGCAGCTCTCCCTTAAATCTGATCTTGACCGCGACACTCCACCAACAGTAGAAACAGACATTCAACCATGTACGCCAAGTCTAATAGTAGAAAGGAAAAAAGGACAATTATTATCATTGAATTTAATGCAAAAACGTGGGAAATTTTTTTTTAATGAGTTAAATGAAAATACAGGTGCACCATAAATTGAACAAGTTCTCAAATACAATTATATCAAAAGCACAAATATGATTGTCCAGAAGTCCGTTTGGTTTGGATGATTTATTTTTCAACAGAGAGAAAAAGAACAGCCGACGCGTTTCGTCCCAGACGGGACTTCTTCAGGGCTGTGTTTACAAAAGACAAAAACATGAACATACAATTAAAACATGGACCATTACATAACTCAGCCGAGCATACAATGGTCACAATTATTTTAAAAAGAATCAACACTGTAATGGTGTCATACAAAGAACAAATCTCGATTTGCTACATTCCTGGATTTAACCAGTCAACACTACCCCAAGTCAACATGATGTGAAATTATAACGCTTAAAAGGGTGAAATTCCTTGATAGAGAAAAATATACAGTTCAAACGTATATACCATTAACAGTATATTCCTAGATGCAGTCTAATCGTTTCGATAGATAATAAGGAATAAATAATCCAGCATCTTTTGACAATAATGGGAAGGTGACAAGTGAAGTATTATAAGGAAACCTCTAGGCACCTAGAGAAAAAGAAACCACACCTACCAAGAGTCAAGTAGAAATCCTTGGTGGTGTGTAGGGGCCAGTTGGTTTGCAGTCCGCTCTGTCAATTTCTATTACAAGACTAGATGAAATGAAGCAGAAAAGAAAAAGTGAGAAGGGAGGGGAACATTTTTTAACTTGGAAAAACCTATACAAAATCAAAACTAAGCCAAAACTGTCAATATCACAGAATATCAATACAAATATTCTTAAAAAAAGGATTGAACGAAACTTACTTTTTAGTAAGCATAAGATAAAATAGTCTTAAATGCATTCAATCCTGAGGTATCGTATATGCAGCTGGTCTGGGCAAAATACTGTTAAGAGAAAGGGATATAAACAGTATGTTGAAAAACCAAAGTCTGGTATGTAAAATCCTTGCTAAGCAGACTAGGATAAGTAGAGAAAGTCCTCTTGTTGGGGGACTGTTTCTGCAAAGTGAGAAGTTACTAAAATGTGAAAACATACTTATCACATATAAATTATGAAGATAGTGTTGTAATCCCGGTTTACCTAAAATGAGCTATCAATGCTTTTTAGGAGAATTATTTTCACTCCAATAGCAAACAAAAATGACTATGTGGTGCACCAACCATGTGATGTGCACCTCAATCTGAATAATAAGAAAAAGAAACAGCTTATATTAGAATCTAAGTTACGTCATTTAAATAAGGCTACGGGAGATTATGAAGGGTGATAGAATTCACCTGAGAATATCCAAATACCCCTCATGACTGATAATCGTGAAGTCAAAAGAAGTCTCTCATGATTCCTCCTCCAAGGTTCTACAATAACAGAAAACAACAATAAGGATATATGTAATTTTAACAAAATTGTGCAAAGGGAAAATAAAATTAGCAAATGAATATTGTATAATAGATTGCTGAGAATGGAGCGGGCCACATGATATTTATGAAAGATGTAACATTCATTAACCCAAAGAATACTCGAGAAAGCATGAAAAGGGCAAATATTGTAATGTAGTGTCAACAATTTTGTTCAGAATATAAAATACAGAACAATATTTTGAATGGTGTCTAGTTCACCAAACCGGACAAATGATGAAATGACTAAAATAGCCAGCATCACTTTGGGCAGATTATAAAAAAAAAAAAAAAAAACCCTGAAGGTGATGTTGGGGAGAAAACTCCACAATAGTAATATCGCCGGGAACGACAACAAGTTCAAGAAATAGAGCTAGTAAAGGGTTTCGGTTCAGATAATGCAAAAACCAAAAATTAAAAAATGAAAAAACAGTGAAAAACGGGGGGAAAAAGCGAAGCCGGGTGATATAACTTACCAAGGAAAAAGTAGTCAACGCGGGAAGTGTACGCCCAAACGTGGAGTCCCCTCAGTCCGTATAGCGCCTGACGGTAACGAGCCATAACTACGCTGCTATTTATACCTGCCTTAATTATTTAACTAAAATCACCTGTGAGATTATGAAGTCGAACTGAAGCATGAAAAAAGTGGCGTGCGACGGCGGCCATCTTAACATGGTAAAAAAGGTGAAGGCGTGTTAGCAAGTACCAGAAAATGCCTTTAAAGAGACATAAGAATGGTCAATGCTAGTGTATATCTAACAGAAATACAACTAGCCTCACAATAGTATGTGTAAAAACTTTTATAGTATGGTATGCTGTATATATACCGTAAGCGCGTTATAACTAAAGAGCGTGGCGGCCATTTTAGAGCAGTCTCCGAGCGTATATTGAACAAACAAGTCCTATCCGCGGACATATTCAACAGATGCTAATTATCAAAATTGGACAATTTAAGAATAGTTGTGCGAAAATATGAGGTCCAAAAACCGGCTAATACCCAAAAGTGCTAATAGCCTTAGATTAGATGGAAAGTAGCAATGGACCAAAAAAAAAATCGAAAATCAGAATCTGTAATACCAAACTAAAAAAGTATTAGGAGCGCTATGTTAAGAATTGGTAACTATTTGCCAACTCTGATATTGCTATTTATGTAGATAAAGCATAAAGAAAAAGAGAGAGAAGAGAGGTGCCATCACTAATGGTCATATTTCAATAAAAGCATATAATTATTGCTTTTGTGCATATAATTCCTATCTAAATAAAAAACAAAATGAAGAATATAAATAAAAAGCCAAGAATGTTGTCGATAACTGCGTCGATAACAACCTAAAACAAAGAAGAAAAGAACTAATAAAAAATAAAAAATAAATAAGAAAAGGATAAGGGTAGAGCGGACAATGCAATCCAAGTCAAAGTGGCATATTCCATAGTTCACTGGTCTTAAAAATACATAGGGAACAAAAGGCGAAAAAAATATATACACATGTAAATACTGATTTGGTTCACAAAATCCATATTACATCAGGAGATACTGAACTGATAACATTCATGATCCATAATTTCGTAAGACCAATGCATATGACACATCTGTATTGAATGCATAAATGAGAAGTTGGCATAATACCCCACTGCTAATAGTAGTTCAAAAATCAGCAAGAAAAGCAATGGAGTGTATTGCATTGAAAAGACCAGTGTATGTTAGAGCATATATGGCAGAAGATATACAGAAGGGATAAAATACATCATACTGGAGCAACAAATTTCGAGCATCTAAATTGAAACCCCGGACACATAGGTCAATTTATGCCAAAAAGTGGTGTAATTCATCATCAAAATTGTGACCAAATTCCAGTGTTCTCAGTCTGCAAATCCACATCGCTTCCTTCTTACGTAGGGCTAACAATCTATCCCCTCCCCTAGGGTTAACTGGGATATGATCTATACCCATAAACCAGATGGTATCACTGGGTAGATGTTTTTCTTGCATATGGTGTGTCATTGCATATTTGAAGTCCCCATTCCTATGTGCCCTGACATGTTCCTGTATTCTGATTTTGAGTGCCCTCTTTGTACTGCCCACATAAATTTGATCACATGGGCATCCCAGTACATACACCACATAGGGGGTATTGCAATTTATGTAGTGATTGATTGTATACCTGTGTGTAGTGTTGAAACAAAAATCTTTTGTTTTGTCCTTACCAAGACCACACATATTGCACCCCCTACAGGTGTAAAAGCCTGTTAACTTGCTACTAAGCCAATCCACCCCTTTCTCTCAGGTGATGTAACTGGGGCAGAGGATGTTTCTCAAATTGGGGCTCCGTTTGTATGTGATCCTAGGTTTTGCTGGTATAATTCCTTGTAGGCTGGGTATAGAAGTGAGCAAGTGCCAATGCTTGCGCAAGGTATTATAAATTCTCGCACTCTCGTCGGTGTATGGTTTAATCAGTGCAACGCCAGGCAATTTGTCCTTACTTTTTTGGGATGAAATCAGAGTGGACTCTCTAGGGACATCTTTGATTCTCTTAAGTGCTTTATTCAGTATTTGGGGGGGATAGCCCCTATTGTGAAAACGATTCGTGGTCTCCTTGATATTTTCAGAGAATGCTTCTGGGGTGCTGCAGTTGCAGCGCATTCTGATCATCTCCCCGTACGGGATGTTGTTAATAACATGTCGGGGGTGGGCGCTAGTGAAATGTAATGTGCTATTGCAACTGGTAGCCTTCCTGTATGTTTTGCTGTTTACCTTGTTATTCTCCACAAAAAAAGTGATACAAAGAAAATGTATTTCTTTGGCACTATATTCCATGGTGAACTTGACATTATAAGGGTTGTTGTTCAGATATTTGAAATAGGTCAACAATGCTGGGACAGGTCCATTCCATAACATGATGACGTCATCAATGTACCTGCCCCAGAAAATCACATGTTCTGACCATTCCGAAGCATGGCGGCTCCAGGCATGCTCCCGCTCGAACCAGCCCATAAAAAGGCCGGCGTAAACCGGAGCAAACCTGGAGCCCATAGCCGTGCCCCGGGTCTGTTGGTACCACGTTGAATCATATAAAAAGAAGTTTTTAGAAAGGATGATATTAGTCATTTCCATAAGAACTTCATTATGGTCCAAGAAACCTGCCGCTCTCTGTCCAAGGTAAAACTCGAGTGCTCTAATGCCAAATTCCTTTTCAATGCAAGTATAAAGACTTGTGACATCCAGTGTCACAAAGATCAGATTTTCTGCCCATGTCAATTCTTCAAATTTAGCTAGAATATCCTGAGTGTCCTTTATATAGGACGGGAGGTTCTGTACGAAAGGTTGAATGTATGTATCCACATATTCAGAAAGGCGTTCAGTGGGAGAATTAACCCCTGAAATGATAGGGCGACCCGGTGGAATTTGGGTAATATGTAAATACATGGAAAGGTGGGCTCAGAAACCATGAGGTATCTGCATTCTTCAGAACTGATTAATCCCTCTTCTCGCCAATCTACGAGTCGCATGTTGATATGGGCACTAAGGGCAGCAATAGGGTTACTAGGAATCCTGGTGTAGCAAGAGATGTCAGAAAGTTGTCGTTCAATTTCCGAAAAATAATCTGCTTTTCTCATCAAGACAACATTTCCCCCTTTATCCGCTTCGCGGATGACTATATTGCTATCTGTTTTGAGATTGTTTAGAGCTAAGCGCTCTTCCAATGAGAGGTTATGGCGGCGTGCATTAGGACGGATAGGGTGGTCCAGGAGTTGGTGTAAACCTTGTGTGACTTTCTGTTTGAAAATATCAATGTTAGCATGAGTCCCTACCGGGATGAATTTGGACATTGGTTTTAAGCCACTATCAATTGTAAGTTTATCTACTATACCCAATTCCGCACAAACCACATCACTTTCAAAAGATGTATCAAGTTCTACTGACATCATTGATTGAATGACTTTTATTTCGGTTGCTGTATAGGCAGAGGTAGTATCAACATTACAATCAGTGGACACCGTGGAAGGGTTTCTAACAAAGTGATCTTTTAGTTTCAAGACACGTATAAATTTGAATAAATCAACAAAAATGTCAGTATCCACACCCATATTATTTGGGCAAAAGCCCAAACCCTTATTCAAAACAGATATTTCTACTGAAGTTAGAGCCCTATCTGAGAGATTAACAACTATACTTTTTTCATTTTCCACAATGTTATTTGCAGTCATATTCATTGCTTCTTTGTCCTGTTCGACCTTGTCCGCCCCGCCACTGCCTCTCCTCCTTGACCTCTTCCTCTGTTGTCGTTCCTGCCACTTCCTGCCCCCCCTTCTAGTTTTTGTTCCTTTGGTCTTGCACCAAGTCTCAGTCTTTCCATTTCCAATAAAAAATTATTGGTGGTAGGTCTTACTTCCCCTTCACTGGTCTCAGGTATAATATCTATGGAGATTGTACTTGCAACTGACGACAGGGAAGTAATGCTACTGGCGGAAGTTAACTCTAAAGTTTCCTCCCTGCCTCTCTTGCCCTCCCTTGCTATTTTCACATTGTCATACTTGTGGGCAAAGGTGTAAATTCTACCTTCTTTATAGTCCTTGTCGTCACGTTTGATCTTCTTTATTTTTTTGTCCCTAAGATAAAGTTGGTGACTTTCCAAAATTTTATCAAGGATCGTGTAGTTTTTCTTAATCACTCCCTTGAGAGGTGAATCCTCTATTTCCTTTTCTAATTCTTCAATCTCCTTTCTAACTTTTTCACCCTTCTTTTCTGCATTGAGAATTAAAATCTTCATCATATTGTATGAGGCATTTCTAAGATTACCCTCCCAATCTGTCAACTGTTCAGGATCCAGATCCTCAAAAGTTGGAAATATGAGGATTCTCAATCCACGAGGGATTTTTTCGTTTTCAATATATTTCTCTAGAGTGGTGCCGTCCCACCACCTAGACATTTCACTTTTTTTAAGACGTTCTAATCTTTGGAATTTCATCTTCAAACCCTCCATTTTGGGGCCTTGAATCGTACCTGGTTTGGGGTTTGTAGCAAAAAGGTCCTGAGCCAATTCTTGGCGTCTATCTTTGAACTCAGGCATGTTGAAACCCTGGCAAAAATGCCCACGGTTTCACCAATTTAAATAACAGTCAAAATCTGAGGCTGATCAGTGCAAACAAGGTGAAGAGGAACTGCTAGAACATAGTAGATGGCGGAACCTTGATAAAGATGCACCTGATACATAAATTGCCAATATTGTTAAAATTTCCCTTGTCTAAACCCTTGGGCGGGAATTATGTGCACACCGATACGACACCCGCCAACACAATGCCAGTTCTAGCCAGAACTTAAAACATGAGTTAAATGAAAATACAGGTGCACCATAAATTGAACAAGTTCTCAAATACAATTATATCAAAAGCACAAATATGATTGTCCAGAAGTCCGTTTTGTTTGGATGATTTATTTTTCAACAGAGAGAAAAAGAACAGCCGACGCGTTTCGTCCCAGACGGGACTTCTTCAGGGCTGTGTTTACAAAAGACAAAAACATGAACATACAATTAAAACATGGACATTTGTCAGCGGCCTTTGACACGGTCGACCATGTCACTCTAGTCGACCGTATCACAGCCCTGGGGATAAACGGCTCGGCCAGGGATCTCATTTCATCTTTCCTGGCAAACCGTACCCAGACAGTGAGGCTGGGAGATTTTTATTCACCTATCTCTGCACTCCCTTGTGGAGTCCCACAAGGCTCCTCGCTAAGTCCTATGCTATTCAACATCTATGTAGCGGACTTAGCGAGGGTAATAAAGGCCTATGGGGTACGGCTCACATCTTACGCAGATGATACCCAGCTGGTCTTGGGTATCCACAGGGATGGCCTTGCTGTGGCAGCCAACTTCCAGAGAGCTATGCTTGAGGTCAGCACCTGGATGGCCTCGAATTGTCTTAGGCTCAACTCGGACAAGACCGAGATTATGACCTTCGGAAAACTCTCCCCTGAATGGTCCTCTAGTTGGTGGCCGGAAAAGCTCGGCCATCCACCTGTCCCAGTGGAAAAAGCCAGAAATCTGGGAGTGATTTTTGACAGCAAGCTGGCTTTTGACCTCCACACTAACAAGGTTGTCTCGTCATCATTCTTTATTTTGAAAAAAATAAAGAAATTACTGCCTTATCTCCCTTCCTCAGCTGGGAAGACTCTGGTCTCCACCTTAGTCTTCTCAAAAATAGATTATGGGAACGCTCTCTTTCTTCATACCCAGAAGCGTGTCATAACTAAGCTGCAATCCATCCAGAATGCGGCTGCCAGGATCCTCCTAAACATTCCTCGCCGCAAATCCACCACTCTTGGCATTCGTCAGCTCCACTGGCTGAGAGTTGAGAGCCGCATAAAATTTAAGGCCCTCTGTATTGCATATAAGGCAGTACTTGGCATAGGACCCAGGTTCCTGACCGAAGCTTTTCAGCTTTATACTCCCAGAAGGCAATTAAGATCGGCCAACACCAGTCTCCTCCCTGTGCCACGTACAAGAACGGCCACCTGGGGAGACAGGCGTTTTCTTGTGGCCACTCCAAAACTCTGGAATCTTTTGCCACTTGCCATCAAAACTGCCCCGAACCTGATGAGCTTCCGCAGGCTCTTAAAAACATGGTTGTTTAACCAGTAAGAGGATGGCTGACTCCAGTAGCTCCACAGCGCCGAGACACCCCAGGGTATTTGTTGCGCTATAAAAATTACGTAAATAAATAAATAAAAAATAAACTCAGCCGAGCATACAATGGTCACAATTATTTTAAAAAGAATCAACACTGTAATGGTGTCATACAAAGAACAAATCTCGATTTGCTACATTCCTGGATTTAACCAGTCAACACTACCCCAAGTCAACATGATGTGAAATTATAACGCTTAAAAGGGTGAAATTCCTTGATAGAGAAAAATATACAGTTCAAACGTACATACCATTAACAGTACATTCCTACTGTATGCTCGGCTGAGTTATGTAATGGTCAATGGTTTAATTGTATGTTCATGTTTTTGTCTTTTGTAAACACAGCCCTGAAGAAGTCCCGTCTGGGACGAAACGCGTCGGCTGTTCTTTTTCTCTCTGTTGAAAAATAAATCATCCAAACAAAACGGACTTCTGGACAATCATATTTGTGCTTTTGATATAATTGTATTAGAGAACTTGTTCAATTTATGGTGCACCTGTATTTTCATTTAGCTCATGTTTTAAGTTCTGGCTAGAACTGGCATTGTGTTGGCGGGTGTCGTATCGGTGTGCACATAATTCCCGCCCAAGGGTTTAGACAAGGGAAATTTTAACAATATTGGCAATTTATGTATCAGGTGCATCTTTATCAAGGTTCCGCCATCTACTATGTTCTAGCAATTTTTGTTTTAATGTTCACAAAAATATTTGTAAAGTTCAAAAATATTTAAAAAAAATTAAATTGTACATTTATATCTTTTAATTATTTTTTTATTGATTCTTAAAAATGTATTTCTTGCTTATAACTATTTTTACATTATCCTATTTGTTTTGAATTATTATAAAATATTTCTCAAACTTGAAAAAAGTGTATAGTGCTTCATTTATTATTTTATATTTTCTAAAATGTATTCTTAATTATAATATTGTGTTTCAATATTTTTTGAATTTTTTAGAACTTTACATTTTAAAGAATACATTTTTAAAATATATTCTCAGGTATTAAAATTAATACCTGAGCATTAATACACTTCCCCTCCATAAGCCCTAAATCCCTAACATCCTGTGCCTAAAGGATTATGTTACAAGCCCATACATAAAATATATATTTTTTAAACTATTTGAAAATTGTAATGTATTCTGCCGTTAAATTAATACCTTAGTATTAATGCACTTCCCCATCCATTACCCCTAAAGTCCTCACATCCTGTGCCTAAAGGGTTATGTTACAAACCCTTAAATGCGTTTTTTTTATTTTAAAATTAATACTCAGGTATAAAAAGTAAGACCAGAGTATTAATACACTTCCCCACCCATACCCCTTCACTCCTCACATCCCGCACCTTAATGATTAAGTTACAAACTCTTGCATAATATGTATTAATAATGTATACATTTTTTTAATTAACCTATGTTTAAAATAATATACAAGTATTAAAATAAATAGCTGTGTATTAAAACATTTCCCCAACCATAACCCCTAAATCCCTTTCACCCTTTCACCCCATGCCTAAAGGGTTATTTTACAACCCGATACATTATTGTTTTTTTAAATTACAAAATTAAAATAAATATCTATGAAAATTAATATTTAGGTATTACAATTAATACCTGAGTATTAATACACTTCCCCACCCATAACCCCTAAATCTCTCTCACCCCGGGCCTAATGGCTTATAATACAATCCCATGCATAATATAATATTTTTTTTAACGATTTAAAAAAATGTATGTACTTATCTACATAAATTAATATTCAGGTGTTACAATCAATACCTGAGTATTATTACACGTTCCCAACCATAACGCCTAAATCCTTCATATCCCATACCTAAAGGTCTATGTTACAAATTCATTTGTAATAAATAATAAAAAAAATAAAAATGTAAAAATTGTAATTCAGTCTCTAAATAAATCAATACTCAAGTTTTAAGATTAATACCTGAGTATTCATACAATTCCCCACCCATATCTTCTAAAACCCTCTCATCCCACGTCTAAAGCGTTATGTTACAAACCCATACTTAATATTTTTTTTAAACTAAATCAATTTTACAAAAACGTATGGTTAAAAATTAGGTTAAAAAGAAGTAACAAAAACGTTTATAAAAATTAAACAACAAATACCACTTACCTCAACCATAAATGTGAAGTAACTGTACCTGCATTGTAATGGCATGCGTTGTAATGGTACCTGCGCTGTAAAGGATTCGTTGAAATGGCATTAAGTTGCAATGCCTGCGTTGTAATGGTAGTTTCTAGCCCTATCCCAGTAGTCAAATTCCAATCACTGACTTTTATGCCATTTCATCATGACTACAGCTGGTTCTCTGCAGGATGTCAGACATCCTTTTAATCCGATCCATGCACTTGAATGTATGCATGCCCCCTCTGGCTGTTTCAAACTTGTTCCTGGCAGCTGACTTACTGCCACAGAGTGATGGGACCTTGATAATACATTGAGTTTCATGTGCCTACGACACCTACATTATGCGTGGTCATCTCCCATGGGCTGACATGGCAGGCTGTTTTAGAGTGAGGTGGCAGGCAGCATCCCAGATGGTAGTGTTGCTGCCGACGGTGACAGGTACCTACTGAGGGGCATATTCACAGGGAAATGGCACAACACAGCAAGCACTTTAGCTATGCCACACTCTGTCCTTCCACATACACAGGACAGCACTGCATTTACCAGGGTTGGGCGCACACCATGCCTTTTCCCTTGTGCTGGCACCAATAATAACGGCCAAGCACCAACACAGACACCCTTGCACCATGGTGCAAGGGTGCCTGCATTGGCACATGGTGGTTCTTCTTGAAGCAGCACAGGGCTGTGCACAGGTGTGGCACTTAATCCAGTAAATACAGCCCATCCATGCATGGGTGAAATGATGCAGCCCGGCGCTGCAGATTTGTTTACATTGACTCCTTGCGCCTTTTCATGACCCATTTTCCACTGGTGTAAAGAAGTAGAATTTACCCCCACACCCAATCATATATATGTAGACGAGAGGAGTTCAGGTGGTCCCTACAATGGCAGCTGATACATGTGGTTTGATCCTGCATGCCAGGGCAGCTGCATGCCATGTACTTTGCTCTTGGTGAGTATGGAAGTGACTCTATAAATGTCCCTATGTGTAGGTACTAGCCACGGCCCACATATCGCCAATCCCTCAGGTGTGTTGCTTCTCCTGTGAGACACCAAATTATGCAAAGAATTTTGGGCACAGGAGTGACAGAGGGGCACGTTTCAGTGCAGGGTTGCGCTGTGTTGACAACATGCAATGCATTCCTGTGCTTTCCTTTCTGCTGGTGCATATTCAGCTAGCTAGCAGCAACGAAGGTACCCTTGAACCATGGTGCAGGGGTGCCTGCTTTGATGTACACGGGGGCGGCTTTAGGGCAGTGCGACTGGTGCGGCAACACTGGGCGCTGGCCTGTGAAGGGGGCGCTGATCTCAGGGGAGGGTGCTTTATTTAGCAGTAACTTATGATTGTAGAGACGAGGGGCACTTGTGCCCTGTGGAAATGAGAGAATCAGAGGAGGCTGTCATGGGGTGGGGGGTGCCAAAAATTATTGTCGCACGGGGCGCCACCAGAGCTACAGCCGGCCCTGGATGTATGTCTTCTTCATGCACCAGTGCGTGCAGTTAATGCAGGAATGTGCTGTATCTTGTAGAAATGGCACATTGCTGTCCCATTCATTTTGAGTTAGGATAGCCAGCTATGAGACTTGCACGCTACCCTTTGCTAACATATGATAAAAATGCCCATGAGGCATCCACTGATGTCATGTCTAAGAATAGATGAGCCAGGTGCCTACCTTTTGTCCTGCAGAAATTACTGCAGTGCGCTGGGACATAGCTGCTTGGACTGCATAACATTACATATTTCCCCCATTGGCCTTTGTTGTGACCTACTCTGTTGCTGATGTAGTTGGTCATAGTCAGCACTGTCCTGTCCCGCAATACCAACCACTAACTCCTCCGAGATTTCAGCGGAGACCTGCTGCTGCAAGGGATACAGCTCCTCCTGGGGCACGAACTACCACCTCTGGTCTGCAATGCTGCCTGTAGATTGGTTGCTAGTTTCTCCTTAGTTTTGCGCTTGGCATCGTGCCAACGCTTCTTACAGTCACTGTCCTCTTGACTTCAGTTACGCTGTTCACCTTGTTCACTATGGACTACCACATGGTCTTTTTCTTCCCAAATGACACTGGAGTTGGTGAAAAACTGGTGTTGGTACAGCGTCACCTCTGCAATCAAGATCTCATTCTCCTCCTGACTGAACTTGCACTTCCTCTTCCTCTTCCCCTGAGACAATGGCTGGCCATCCTGGCTGGTAGTGGGATTGTGGGGGGTATGTTGTCCTGTACTGTGCTCAATCCTGGTTGCTCTATTCTGCTTTCAGGTAGTTGTAACTTTTTTTTCTTCTTAGCTGCGTTTTATAATTTTTTTTCCATGCTAGATGTAGAAAATGGTAAACAGCGTTTACCACGCATGCAAGACAACGCATGCCATTACAACGTGGACGTTGCAACAACCGCCTTGTTACATTGCATACCTTTACAACGCAAGTCCGAACAATGACTTGCGTTACGGGGCAGAAGGTGTTGGATTTAAAATCCAGCACCTTCCCTACTGTTGCACATACTATTCCAACATACAGCGCCCTCTACAGCAAGTCTTTGTCCTGACTTGCGTTGTAAAAGTATGAGATGTAACAATGCCATCGTTGTAATGACCATGTTGTAATGGCATGCGTCGTAAACGTGTGCGTACCAACATGCCATATTCGTAAAAAAGTGACGTTAGGGCAGCTAGCATGTATTTACTAGCAACTAATTGGCAGAGTGTCAGTTTTTGTGGCATAGTGTAACTTTTTGAATAGACTGGACTCTCTAAAACTTCCTAATGCCATGTAGAACTGTTTTGTAAATATGACTCTAACATGCCGTTAGGAAATGTCTTTCCATAGAGGTACCATTTTTGACGCCCCGCTGAGGCAAAACAGCGGAGCACAGTTTCTCTACCCGTAAAAGTGTGGGCAGCATAATCTCCAGTGCTTACATGCAGTGGAAGTGGAAAGCTTTTCCCGACGTGTGGGAGCACTAACGTTTCTCCCTGCCTGCGCTCTTATCATTTTATTTTATTTATTTGTGCGATTTTATATAGCGCGAACTTTACCCGAAGGTGTCAGAGCGCTTTACATAGGATCCAGTTGCAAACATAAGGACTGAAGGTTACATGCGGAAAAAAATGGCAAATTTTTGACTTACATAAGAACCGGTTGAAAACATACGGACTTAGGATTACATGCGTTATAAAACACGTACAAACAGAAAAAATTGCAAATGTACAAGAGATAAAGTCACACAAGGAGGAGATACAAATGGATAAACTCTAGGCATATACTAGTGATATCTCTATCTACTTAGGGAGGGGATACACATGGATATACTCTAAGAGTCACATAGGAATGGTAGAGAGCACAGCGGACTCCTGCATAAACTAGTGATTAGAGTTATCTCTATATACATAGGGAAGGGGTAAGACTGGATATACTCTAAAAGTCACATAGGAATGGTAGAGAGCAACGCGAACTACTGCATATTCTAGTGATTAGAGCTATCTCTATATAAATAGGGAAGGGATACACATGGATATACTCTAACAGTCACATAGGCGACTAGTCGTTAGAGTTATCTCTTTATACATAGGGAAGGGATACACATGGATATACTCTAAAAGTCACATAGGAGACTAGTCATTAGAGTTATCTCTATATACATAGGAAGGGATATGACTGGATATACTCTAAGGGTCACATAGGAATGGTAGAGAGTACAAAGGTCTACTGCATATACTAGTGATTAGAGTTATCTCTATATACATAGGGAGGGGATATGACTGGATATACTCTAAGAGTCACATAGGAATGGTAGAGAGTACAAAGGTCTACTGCATATACTAGTGATTAGAGTTATCTCTATTTACATAGGGAGGGGATATGACTGGATATACTCTAAGAGTCACATAGGAATGGTATATGGTGCAAGGTCTAAAGCAAATACCAGTGATTAGAGTTATTTCAATAAGTCAAAGAGCAGAGTTCCATAAGTGTGGAAGCAGTCACAGCACAAAGGGATGCAAGGGTAAGGAGAGAAGGGAAAGCAGAAAAGGGAGAAAACATTTGAGGATCATCCACAGGGAAAAGGGGTTAAAGGGCGAGGGAATGGAAGGAGGGCTAGAGTCCAGAGAAAACTGTCCGAAAACAGCAGCAAAGTGTCGGCCAGGACAGAACAAAAAGTCAAGAAGTCCAGGAGAGAAGGTGGGAGCCCAGGTGGGAGATGAAGCTGGAGGCCAGCCGCAGACGCGTCGCCATCTTGGAGAGCTTGCGGTCATCCGGCTCAGTGGGCGTGAGAGTGCGCAAGGTGGTGAAGGTGTTGGTGCGGAAACGCGTTGGCCGTGAGGCGCTGTGTGGGGGAGGAGTGAGTGATCCGGAGATCCGGCCCGTGTTGCAGGACCACAGGGCATTTCGGAAGTGGCAGTGGCCCCCAAAACGGCAGCAGGTCGAGTGGCAGGCCAGAAAGTCTGAGCGAGGGCCGCAGGATAAACAAGAGGGCGGAGAGAAGTTGGGGCGAGCCAGAGGAAGTGGCGATCACCATCTGAAAGTCGCCGCCGGCCGCCATCTTGGAGTCAGGCAGGCGCTGGGAGGATTCCCTTAGTGGGGGGCGCCGTTAAAGTAAGGCTAGATGGTGCTATGTCCCGTGAGCTGCTGCGACACTCGGCGAGAGTCTGGGCAAGCCGGGGGAGCGCAGGTCGCAATCCTACCTCCCAGCGGCGGCCGCAGTCGGCAGAGTCCACGGCGAGGTGCCGCCCGCCATTTTCAGCGCCACCGCCCTCTCTTCCTTCTCTTCGGGAGATCGGACCTGTCCGCCTAGTTAGGAGAGATCGCTGTTGCTCTGCAAATGCCCCATTCGCTCCGCTTCATGTGGGGAAGAAGGGCGATCAGAAGAAGGGCTGTAGCAGCCTAGAGCCGGGTTCGAGCAGCTCTAGAACCGGGAGCCGAGACGATCCACGTCCGCTCGGCTCCCGGCTCCTCCTATGCTCGGTAACGTAGAATTGCTCCTGCCCAGTGGGTGAAAAGCTGCTGCTACCAGGAGGGAGAATGCTGGCTGCCTCAGCACCCATGATGGGTGCTGGCAGAGGAGCTGATGGGTTGCATGAGCCTTGGTACTCTCCCACTGCCCTCATTGTGAAAAAAGCATTTGAAAATGTTTTGATGGCTATTGAAGGATATATGGGGCCTCTTGCAGGCAGCCAGTAGGACCGCAGAAGACTCACCCAGTTCCCCCCAACAAAAAGTAAAGATGTGGGTGTCCTAGGTGGGCACCGGGCACACAAACCCCCCTAAAATAAACTAAAGAATAATAAATGAGCTGCAGAAGCCGATCATTTAATATTCACTGCACCATCCCACAATGCTCTGTGAGAGCTTCATATTCATATTTGTTAGATCCTAGTGGTGCTCCTAGAAGAGGCAGGGTCTCCACCAAACATTTTTGTTAATGTTTTGGAGGCAACTGGGATCGAAGCAGCTCCCATGAACATGTATTTTAAAACAGTGAGTCTCCTGGGTCATTAAATCCATGACCTAGGAGACATTACCATATATTTTAAAGCAATACGAGCTTGAGCTCTCTGCTTCTGAGTTGAAGTGCAGAGGCTCCTTGTAGTTGTTTATATTGTTGCCTTTTGTGTCTTGCAAATTGTTAAAAGAAAGACTCAAATGTATTTTGATGTGTTTTTTAAACAAACTTTATTAAACACATTTTATGACAATGACTCGTATTAAACATTGTAATATGTGAATTTATGAAAACTTGCATTTCATTACAATTATTGATGACTTTTTGACACAAACTAGAAGTCTGCTTTATATATGTTGCTGTGCAGACTCTTGATAAAGAATAGGCCTACTTTTTATATTTGTGATGTTCTGACCCTTTGACAAAGTCAGTAGGTCTTCCATACTCAGAATTACACCCTGTATACTGCTAATTCACAGTCAGCCATGCAGATCCAACCGCATGTCACACATGGTGATAAACATCCTACTTTACGTTTAAAAAAAAAAAAGAAATTCAATGAAAACACCAAAGGTTAAAGTGAGGTTACAGTTAGGAGGTGTAATTATCTTGTACTTTAAATTTTAAAAAAAACTTTACAAATACACTGAAAACAACAAACGTTAAAGAGACATTACAGTTAGGTGATATTGTCAGTTAAAACATACTATTTTATACAAACAAAACCACTGAAATTCACTAGTTAGAATTATCTCAAGTAACTATAACTTGTGCCCTCACCATGCACTCTTAACCCCGGCCATTGGCCGACGGCAGCACTACCTGCCCATTGCTGCCGTCGGCCAATGGCAGACGCGGCCCCGCCCATTTTGCAGAAGTGCCGCACTTCTGCAAAATCGCGGGCGCATGAAACGGGTTAAATACCTCAGATATTACATCACTCATGACATGTTCTATGACATCAATGATAACATCACTGCAACATCTGAAATGGCATCATTAATGACAACAATACGAGTTACAGTTATTATAGGGCACTTATGTTTTTTTAGTGACTATACGCACCATAGTAATAAAACATAGTGGTGTTTGCACCTACTTCCAAAGTCACCCTGACTGAGGTTCCTTGCTAAATCACCTGCAGTCTCTGCCAGGCATTAGAATGTTTTGTTCAAATGTACTTTCATAAGTAGGACAAGCTACACCTGTGACTTTACTTTCCTCAATTGATAGAGTGCTTTTTGTGTGACATTGCCTCAGTCTCGGACTGTTGTGGGCTAATGAATCTAGTTTTGGTGTGCTCTCCCACCTAAAAGATCTTTAGGGTCGAGGGTCATTACATCCCCTGTGTGTTCCTTTCTAAAATACTTCCTAGCTGGCTGCAAACGTTAAACATTCTACAGAAGGAATTGATTCACTTTTCACTAAAAATACTTGCACAAGCAGTGTTGTGTGGTGTTTTAGGCTTCGAGTGAATTTTCCCGATTCATGCCCTTATATAGGTACAATTCACATTGCCCTAATATAGGCATAGAAATCAAGCCCTTATTTAGACATAGCCCATGCAGACCAAATACAGGCATGGCTACTTCCACCCGTTCCAAACGTCACAACGATTTCTTGGAAAATCGGCTTAAGCAGTTAGCGAACTTCTCCTTGCTTGAATATTGATTTGTCCAAGAACTCATGTACTTTGCAAAGAACAACTATTCCCTAGGGGTTCTTTCCTGATGTTATTATGCCCGACTTTACGTCAAACTATGGCATTCCTAAACACCTTCAAGGTATAAATATACCTTCACTTGCTCTAGCAAGAAACGGTGGTTCGGAGCAGTTCGACTATTGACTTGCCCGACGCAGCTCGCTACAGCAAGTGACGAAGGAAGCTGACCCGCCAGCTAACGCACTGATCAAGAGGCTGCCTTTCTCTCGCAGAGAATCCAGCTCCAGTGTTTCCAAGCTCCCCTTGCGGGGTGTTGTGAAATCGAGTCCCGAGACAGAGATACCAGACCTCCTTCATTCTAACTAAGGTATGGAGCTGATTAGAACCTAGAGAAATTTTGGATAGATTCTTGGCAAAAACAACTAAACCTATGCTACACAATACTTACTTCTTCCCTCGTACTAGACTTAGGTTAGGTACATTGGGGTAGGCGTATTTAGAAGCACCAGTTGAGTATTTTAGTCAATGTTATTTATGTATGTATTTTTATATGGCTTAGAAACCATACAATGCTTTTATAGTATTATTTTATAATACTATTCTCGCTGTACGCATTATACTTTGCAGTCTGCATAACGATTGTAGCCGTTCACTTCTCTTCCATGAGAAAGAAGACTGTTCAATAAACCCTTTTTTATTGAAAACGCCTGGCTCTCTATTTCTCTGCAAACTCTGTTGAAGCGAAGTTTGCACGATTGACTTTGTGAAATACATATCTATTGTTTCCGCGACTCTAGAGATATATTTTCTTATTCTTGGGAAACAAAGTTGTCATGTTTATGCGGTTGTCAGAAACTAATCCCTTCTTGTGAATTCGAGAAAGTTTCTAGTGACCTCTGAGCTAGCTGGCACTTACTTTTAAGTTTAGTATATTCGATAGAGACCTAGTCGACCTCAGTCCTACGTCTAATCTATAGGATATATTATTCTAATGCGCAGAGCCTATTGGAATATAGGAACTACACTACAGCAGTATAACTACTTTGATTGCTGACCTGTGTTGTGCTAATGGGAGAAGCCAGTCCATCGTCATATCTACTAAGTTATGGTTCTCCTGCTCCCTTCCCCAGCATTGGTGCACAAACAGGATGCCTAGGTACACACACACACCTTTGTACCATAGAACAAAGGTGCATGTGTGATGTCTAGCATATGTTTTGTATTTGAAGAATAAACTTCCAGTATAAAATACTATCCCTAGACAACATTTTTAACTTTTCACATATTGATGTGTGTTGCACAGTGCAGCACAGAGGGCAAAGAGTGAGAAGTAGGAGAAATTAAGAGTTCTCCGACTTAGAGGCCGATTACGATGTTGTTCAGAAACTCTTCTGACTGAATCAGTTCCGAAATTGTTTTTGACTGAATCGGGTTCTGCTACTCTGACCGACCTGTTATGATGCTTCCCAACATCATTCGGTTGGACTTGCCTTGACTACAATCGGAGCTGACCGAGAACACAGGCTCCCATTGCCAAAAGGGGTGGTTGGGGAAAGCCTTGCACTCTGTGGCTGGCACCCCATGGTGCCTGCCCCCTTGTGCATGGTTGGAAAGAGGGGTCCTTTGGGTACCCTCACAGGTCTCAAACAGAGGCCTCAGGGCTGCAATGGACTCCCAAAATCTGATTCTGGCAGCCGTTTTGTGTCGGGCAGACCGAATCGGAATGGCTCGCTCGGAAACTGTGTCCATAGTGCTGTGCGATTCGGCTCTGAAAGACTCGGGCTGTCCGAATGCCTTTCGGAACCAAATCAGACAGCCCGAACGGTTTGCGGGCATCCTAATCAGTGAGTTGAAAATGTGTACGAATCGGTCGGAAAAATAGGTTCCGAATCAGATTCTGAGATTCCAAATCCCATTCGCAGACTTTCGGAACTACATCGTTATCTGCCCCTTAATGCTTTCCACAAGAAGGAGTTATTGTTTGATACACACTGCTACAACGGTCAGGGTCAGATATGGCCGTGGTGGAGAAAAATCACAACCAATTTTATCTACTGAAGGCGTCCGTCAAGGATGTATTTTAGCACCTTTCTTATTTTTGGTTTATACAAATGGTTTGGAGGGCTTTTTGTTAGAAACATCTGCTGATTTTCCAAAGATAAATGGAAAAAGAATCCCAATGTTGTCTTATGCTGATGACACTGTTTTAATGGCACTAACCCCTAACAGCATGCAGATTTCTTTAAATGCTTTTGATACTTTCATGGGCAACTTAGAATTAGGTGTTAATTTCACTAAATCTTTTGCCATGACTTGCGGTCCAAAAAATGTTAAAATACGGAAATATATGGTAAAGAATGCTACCATTGAGAAAGTGGATAACTTCTGTTATCTGGGTAACCTCTTTAATAAAAAATTGAGCTGGGAACCACTGCTGACAGCACGGGTTCAGAAGGTTGCACAGTTAACCAAAGCTCTTTTCCGCTTTTCTAGTAAATTAGGCCAGCGGCGTGTAGCAGAAATTATATCATTATATAAGGCCAAGTGTGTTTCCGTTTTGACCTATGGTTCAGGGGTGTGGGGTTCGGACAAATGTGATAAAATACAAATTGTGGAAAATAAGTTTGTTAAGCGTTTGTTATCTGTCCCAATGGGTACATCTAATATATTTTGCCATGGAGAAGTTGGTATCGAGTTTATAAGTGACATCATTCACGTTGCCCCTCTAATATTATGGGCAAAGGTTTGGCAATCTGAAGACCTGAAATTAACAAAAGATATCATCCAAGATTGTCTTAAACTTGATTATTATACCCAAATCCCGTGGCTACGATACGTTAGAGAGACTTTTTTTTAATATAGGTCTAGGTAAAATGTTTACAAACCCAGAACTATTTGGTAGGGATGCCAAGGAGATTATCAAAAACGCCTTTAAAACTAGCTTGGGTTCTTTTAGGACAAATGACCATGCACTGAGCGCACGGGGAAAGCCAGTTCGCCAGTTTTATTTGTCATATATTATGAACACGCAATGGCGTTTTTATCTTACAAGATTTCGCCTTGGTACCCTACATTTTCTGTTCGCTTTTCCAAAGCAGGGGGGTTGGTGGGAAAAGTTACCCCACTGCCCCTGTAACAATAGGGTTTCGCAGAATACTCTCCACCTTTTGTTTTTCTGTACCTTGTATAAAGTACCAAGAAACACTTTCCTTAAACCTTTATTGGCATCATTTCAAACACGTTATTACAAAGAAGCGTATGATTGTTTGTTATCCCTGTCAACTGCACATATTTGTAATGTCGTCTTAAATTTTATCAGATCAGCTCTGGTGATTCGAAATAGATATTGATGGCATTTGGTTCTAAGAAAAAATATGTAAACATGTACAGTGTCTGATTAATTTCATTGTCTTTTAAAAATTTGTTATGTATACTTTTATGGTTTCTATATGAAATTGAAATAAAGTTTTTTTAAATGAAATGATACAAAGATATTCTTAACAATTTTAGCAGGTTGGGCTTTGCATCAAAAAACATGGGCGGTAGCAAGGGAATGCCCAAGTACCATCCATTGGAGACATTCTCTTGACCAAAGGAGTGCAGAGCTGAGCTAAATGCTATAGACTACTTTAAAGGATACTTTCCAACCCAAACGCTTTTTACACTAGAAAGTAAATACTTTATCAAGACTTGGTGCTGTTTTGCATCACAGGGTGTGAATATACACTTCTACACAGTATTTATACCTTTAACCTTTAGGTTAAAATTTACTAAAATCTAGCACAATGCAGTTCAGCAACTGAAGATGCGGTGTTGAATTACACTCGGAGGAGAAAGCAAGACAGTGCCATATCTAGATAGATATGGATTTGCTGCTTCTTTCTCACTGCTGATGCTCTTCTGGGGTGTGAAGGTGTGTGCATGATGTACTGGAAGGCTACCCATCCAGTACAAGATACTATGCCTAGACAAACTTTAAAACTTTTCACACATTGAATGCGTGCTGTAGATCGGTGTGCTGTACAGTCCAGCACACATTCAATGTGTGAAAAGTTTGGGGAAATTAAAATATTTCTCCTACTTAGCACTTTCTTCAATGAGGCATTATTTGTTGGTGCAATGTAGCGCACAGCAGCAAAAAGGCTACTTTCTATCACAAGAAAATGTCTGCACTAAGAAGGAAATACTTTACTTAGGCTTTGGGTTGTGCTGGTTTGTGTCACTTTATGTTACTTTGTATTGGTGCAAAGTATTAAAAAATCTACCCCTGAGATGAGATTTACTACAATCCAGCTAAGAGCAGTAGAGCAATCAAAACTGTTGTGTTGCATTGCACCAGGAGGAGAGAGACTAGATATGACACTGCTACTCCTTCCTCAGCACTAGTTCTCTATATAGCTGCCTAGCCCCATGCACCCACCTTTGCGCTATAATTCAAAAGTATATGTGTGATATCTAGCATAGGGTTTGTACTGGAAGGGCATCCTTCCAGTACAAAAATCTGGCAAATGCATTCTTTAAAGGTTTTCCTACTTTGTATGTGTGCAGAGCACATGCACATTTTTAAAAGTTAGAAAAATAACATTTCTCGAAGTTAATACTTGACTCAAGGAAGCGTTCTGTTTTGGCTAAAGCCCTGTTTACAAATTGTTAATAAAAAGGGATTTGCATCAAAACCCCTAAATTGAAGCTTGGGAAACGCCCATGTTCTACCCAAAGGAGCACCCTTTTGATGGAAAGTAACTCAAAATAGCTAACCCTGGGCGAAGCACTACGCTACGCTCGCGGAGTTTGCGAAGTTTTCGCAACTTCGCACTACGCGAGCTGCACGTAGCACAGTGCGAACATGCGTAGTGCAGCGTAGCGTAGTGCAGCGGTCATTTTTTGCTTGTTCGCGGTCCTGAACGTCATGTTCGCGACCGCGAGCAAGCAAAATGACATCCCGGTGAGGTTCTCAATGCGAGGAGGTCAGGTTTCTCATTGTGAGTGGTTGCGCATGCTCGCGACCGCTCTCAATGAGAAACTACCTGTTCGCGTTGAGAAAGCTGCCGCTCGAGTAATAATCTACTCGAGCAGCAGAAAACTACAGCTCGCACTGTGCAAGATGCCGTTTTCAATGCTTGCACAGTGCCGGATGCTTGTCGGCACTGTGCAATCATTGAAAACGCATCTTGCACAGTGCGAACATGCTACTACACAGCTCGCGTAGTGCTACGTGAGGTTCGCGTAGTGCAAAGTGCACTTCGCGTAGCTTCGCGTAGCGCTACTTCGCGAACTACGCCCACCCTTAAAAATAGCCCATAGTGTTTAGCAGTGAAGCTGCCAGTGATGGAAAGACGAATGAAGATCAATCAATCAGGATTTATAAAGCGTGGCTAATCACCTGATCAGGTTTGAGGGTGCTTGCAGGTCCTGAAGGCTTATTCGACCAGCCACGTCTTGAGGGCCATTCAGAATTCCGAAAGTGAGGTGATGGTCCAGAGTTGCGTGGGGAGGCTGTTCAAGGTCTTTGAAGCAATGTGGGAGAAGGGGTGTCCTCACTTCTGCTTCGGTAGATGGGGAAGTATGGGCAAGTGAGAGGGAGGTGGAGCGTAGTCTTCACAACGGTTGGTGGAATTTCGGGCAGCGGTTAGACAAATGAAGATGAGACAGCAGATACCCAATACTTGCGCTAATAAAGAGTATAGTGAGACAGACATTTATTTATCTGTTCATGAATTCCAGGAGTGAGTAGAAAGGAGCGTTGGGTGAAGCGGAGAAGAACAATTTAGGGAAGTGGATAAGGGGTGATTAGATCTAGGGCAAGGGATTAAAGGGAGAGTATGTGTTACTTAGTTGGTACTGTACAACTTCAGCATAATTACACTTTCTGAAAAATGGGAAAAATATTAAAAACGAAAAAATGTAATGCTGTTTATGAGGTTTGGGTTATGGGTTTTTTATCATATATTTATGTTGAGTGAATGAGCTAGTACAGTTTTATAGTGTACACATATATTGGAGCTTTGAAGTGTCTTCCTGACACCATGAGCACAACAACAAAACTATAATAAATATAATCACATACAGAAATGTGGAAAGAACATTTTAGACTTCGTTTTAATCTTTTTTATTTGAAAGGCTAAAAGTGGCATTTTTAAAGAAACGAGCTGTACTTCTGAGATGCAAATAAAAAGATTGTTTCCTTGAGTAACTGCAAAATATTTTTGGGGTTAGATAAAAGGTTTTGGTGTTCTGTTAATGCAAATGAGTGCTGCCGGTGTGTATTTTTGAAACAGTCAAATGGTAGATGCAAATTACTCAGACCGTTGGGGATCTTAGTGCCTCTTTGCGCTAGGAAAGAGTAAATGGTGAGCCGTTCACTCTTTGTTAAGAGTTGTAAAGATGTTCCCATCCCGTCCGGGATCAGCATCAGACGTAAAGAGGACACTGCACAACCGGCCTCCAAACACCTTCAGACCACATTGCTGGTCTCTGAGACAAAGTACAGCACACAGTAATGCATGTAAACCGCCTATGCACATATTCAGAAGAAGATGCTAGAGGCTCTGTTCTGTCTCCACCAGGCTACAACTGAGGAGATACTTGGGTCTCGCTCTATTAACAAAAGGGGCGCTCCATCCATCATTGCACATCCCCTTCTTGTGATGTGGAGTAGCATAAAATTGGCTCTACTCTTACTATTATTAATTAGACCTTGCATGTATTGTGAACCCTTATGTATTCGTGGGATGGGTTGTATGTCAATACAACGCGGTTGTTACACGGCACTACCATTACAACGCGAGCTTTACAACGCAAGTCATTACCACGACTTGCGCTGTAGGGTGCTGGACTTAGGAATAGTAAAATTTACTATTCCAACACCAGTCTACGTACAGTAGGGAAGGTGTTGGAATAGTAAATCTACTATTCCTTAGCCTAGAGCGCCCTCCAGCACAAGTCGTGGTAACGACTTGCTTTGTATTGCCCGCGTTGTAATGGTAGCCCGGTGTAACAACCGCGTCGTAATGGATGTTCCCCGTGGGATGTAATGTAACTTGCTAGAGAAAGTGCGTTTAAAGCCATATACGAAGTGCACATGCTATGTAATCGTGATATTTATAATATGTGTTCACTAATGTTTTGTTTCCATTTATAGCGAGTTGTAGTTTTTATGCATTTATATAGAGATAAGCTGCCTTCATTATATAATAGAATATGCATGCATGAGAAATGCATTTACTTTAGAACATGACTGATCCTGTATTATCATTTATTTAGTTATAACTTGTATTGAAATCCAGAATTTGTTAACTTCACTAAAGGTTACCGAGGGCACATCCCGCCTGGAGGCGCTTTTCAGCAGTGCGGGTATCCCACAGTGTGGGGAGCCCACTACTCTTTTGGCGATACAGTGAGAGGGCGAGGAGTCTACCAGCCCCAGCAAGCTCCAGGGGGAACATCCTTTACGACGCAGATGTTACCCCATGCTACCATTACGACGCGTCTCTTACAACGCAAGTCGTAACCACGACTTGCGCTGGAGGGCGCTCAAGGACAAGGAATAGTTAATTTACTATTCCAACACCTTCCCTACTATCCACGGGGACTGGTGTTGGAATAGTAAATTAAACTATTCCTAAGTCCGCACCCTACAGCGCAAGTCGTGGTAATGACTTGCGTTGTGAAACACGCGTGGTAACGGTACACGTGGTAATAGGCCGCGTCGTACCGTCATACATCCAGCTCCAGTAACGTTGCACGGATACAGACGTCACATCGCGCCTGGAGGCGCTTTTCAGCAGCATGCGTCTCTCAAAAGTGACGCTAACCAACGCAAATATTTTTATTGCTATTTACTTCCCAGCGCAAATATTTTTATTGCTATTTACTTCCCAGCGCAAAATTTGTTTTGAGCTGGAAAGCACCTTCAAAGTAGTGCAAAGCAGCGCGAGGCACTGCTTTGCGTTACTTAGCACCGAGGGGGCATTACATGGGTGGAACATGGGTGTTCCCATGCAACCACCCATGCCTTTTGACGCAAAACCATATTTACAAAGATTTGTAGACATGGTCTTGCGCCAAAAGTTAACGCCCCTTCAAAGGATGTACTAACAGGAGAAATGCTTTCATTTCTCCGTGCTTTTCCGACTTAGCATGCATGCTGCACTGTGCAGTACGCACACAAAGAGAGAAAAGCTTTCCGTCATGTCTGGGTATAGTATTTTGTACAAGAAGGGTACCCTTCCTGTACAAAACCTATGCTAGACTCATGCACACACCTTAGCGCTATGGCGCTAAGGTGTGTGCATGGCGCATGGCTGCTGAAATCAGTGCTGGTCCAAGGGAAAGGGGAGGAGAGTCTATATCTCTGAAGATAAGACGCTCTCCTACTCCATCCCTGTCGCACAACGCAGCGCTGCCTCGCGGAGGCTGCGCTGTGTTGCGTGACTTTTTTGTAAATCTCCCCCGGAGTGTTTTTCTTCCATCTGCAGGTGCCTGGTACGATGGCCTATGAATGGAGGTCAGCTCATTGTATTAAACAGATAAGGAAGCGAAAAGGGAGTCAAGGGTGAAAGAAATTATGGTCAGAAGGGAGGCCTTCTGTCCATGTGGAATGAAGGCATAAATTAAACGTCGTCGCCAAATATATGGATTAAAGACGAAATATTTACGAGTGTGTTTGTGAAATTTAATCAAAGAAAGAAGAATTATGAGTGTGTTTTGCTAAAAAGAGTATTGTTTGAAGGTGGTCTTTAAAGGGATCCATGGCATTAATTTAGGATGGTCTTTGAGGGTATAATTAGGCAATGTTCTGTGGCTTTGTACGCACACTTACACTGAGACTTCTTTAGGTTAGGAGAGGTTTATACCTCTATGAATGGCATTTTATGCTTTATTCTCGTTGTGTGACTTCATGCTATGCAATGCTTTGCTTTAGAAATTTCTATTGAAGTATCCATGCTGACACCTTTCTCTTTATTTTATGGATCCGATTTAACCTAGTTTAGCATTTTTAGTGTATTTTTATTAGGGAATTAGAAATCTCCATGCATCATAAAGAGGAGGATCAGACTTGCCAATCTTTTCATTCTGCTCTGTTTCTTTTACTTTGGAGCATCGCTACTTGGGTTCTTTTTGGTTATTTTGTATTGAGAATTAATTTTGTTCGCAGAGTTGGAAGTCCTTTGATCGTTTTGTATTGCTCTGCAATGTTTCTGAGACGGATTTATATTACGTTGGCTTGATTTATTTATTTGTGAGTTTTATATAACATGAACTTAACCGAAGGTATCCGAGATAAGATACATAGCGGGTGCATAGAAATATACATTGTGACAGTAAAAAATAGGCACAACAATAATTTCATCAGGTATAAAAGGGGTACCTAAAAATATATATAGAGAAGTGATAGAAATGCAAGATAAATATAATAATGTTAAAAAATCTGCACAACAGTAATAACATGAGATAACAATTATGCACAATAATATTAACATGAGATACATAAAAAGTACATAAACATATATATAGTAGGGGTAAAAATGGAAACAGGAAATTCTGGGAAAAAGGAACAAGATAGCAGCATATACTGGAGTTACATAAAACGCCTATAAAAATAAACAATAACAATTGACTAGAAGAAGAGTCCAAAGGACAGGAGGATACATGAGAGTTGAAAGTCCTGAGATAGCTATGAAATGGGAGTAGCCAAGAAGAGGGAAAGTAGATGCATAGATTAGTCTGAGATAGTGAAGGCACAAGGCATCTTAGCACTGGAGTTCACAGCAGCATGGCGCATTACGAGGTAGGAGCAAAAACTTTAACACAAGGTACAGAGAGAGAAGATAAAATAATAAATAGTTCTTCATGGAAAGTGGGAGTATATAAACAGAAAAGCAGCAGTACTCTAGTAACATAAAAGTGTGAAAATGGCTGTTCAATTCAGCAGTTCACAAAGAGGAGTATTATCAGCAGTGTACAAAAAAGTACTGCGGTAGTGAAAGAGGAAGGAAGCAGCGTGGGGGAACCAGTGCGGATAGCGTAGATTAGTGGCACAATATTCCCATGGTAGCGATGCGTAGAATAGCGAGGAGGGAAGTGAAGCATTAGCATAGGTTTAAGATTCGGGCAGGTTGCTGAGTGTCGGAGGCAGCCGGCAAAATATAGGGTGGAGTGAACCAGGGAGTAGGTTCGAGGCCTGGTCATCAGTAAGAGAGGAATTTGTAATAAATCTATGTTTAACCTGACTTTCCGATTTGGAGATTTACTGTGTAGCCAAATAGGTTGCACTGCATTTGTGAATTTAAATTGAAACCTAACTTCTTTATTTCTCAAGCTCCCTGAAAACATTAGATTTGGAGAGGACAGAAAGAGCCCAAATCCCCCATACTGGAGCAGATGTATTATGAAAAATAAAAGGTAAATGCCACCAATTAAAGGTTTCGCCTTTACCTGGCCCGCAGTGTTACCAGGGCATCCACCTAGGTCGAATCAATATGAAACCATGAGATGCAGCTATTATGGAAATTACTGCAATGTAAAAAAAATGTAGCTATCTGAAAGACAGCACTGTTACAACAGAAGCACTTTTATGGCACCGTTCGTCATGGAACTGTGGGTAATATATATATATTTTTGCTGATTCTCATGAAAGCTCTATACCCAACCTTTCAGTGGTACCTGAGTTGGAGGGGTACTTTTGAGAACATCAGACTTCTATTGAGCCATTTGTAGTAAAGAGATTTAGGACCTGGTTCAGAGTTTTGGCGGACTGGGGGCATATTATCAAGAAAGGGCGTTACACTATCGCCGCTTTTATCGGCAGGAAACTGCTGATAAAGCGGCGATAATGTGCTTGATAATATGCTCTATGAATTCCAATCGAAGCCCATGTTAGATGTGAAGACAAGTTCTATAGGGCCCTTCTCCTTTGTCAAAAACCTCAAATGTGAATGACAGGAGTTGTGAGTCACTAAATCACAATTTTAAGTGGCAGAGATATACAAAAGTGCACTCATCCATTTTGGTAGGGTTTGCGTGAACAATCTGAGGGCGGAGATGTCTGAAGGATTCACTATTTTGAAGTATATTTGTGTGTGATTGGCATACTGATGAATTGAAATGTCCTCTCCTATCTAATATCCATATATCAATATCCACATTCCATGGATGAATAACGAATGAAATTACACCAAATGTGGTATAAAAGTAGAACTTTATTCAAAGAGTATGCGTTTGTTAGTTTGGTTTAAATCAGTTCAATTGTTTTTTAGATGTAAGCATTTTTAAAAAGCTACCTGGTGGACTTGAAATGGTTAATAATTTTGCATACAACTTGTTGAAAATATGTGTCAAAGATAACAAAATTTGAAAATTGATAAAGGTTAGGAAAAAATTATTAAGGCGGAAATAGGGATGGGGTGCTCTTGAGAAGTAGGCATAATCTCTCAGGCAGGGGTAACTTGACTCGCTACACATTCCCCTAATCCTAGTACAAATGGGACGTTTTGAAATAAAGAAGAACCCAAGGTGGTAACAGTGTAGCTCCTAGTTCACTACCCTGCTGAAATTCGTCCAATTTACAAGCAGATCTTGTGGGGCATGAAAGAAAATAGACAGCAATAGTCTGAAGAAGGAACACGAAAGGGGGAGGTGTACACAATAAGACACATCTGTGGGTGTCCTTCCCATAGTCCAGAAAAAAAAAATATCAGTCTTCTTGAATGTCCTGTTAGGTACCCTTACCCTGGAATGTAGAGTCCTTTCTAAGGCGAATGGTTTCCTTTCTGGGTCACCTGGTAAATCCTGCATGATATATTTTGTGTAATCTATATTGTCGCAGCAAGTGCATCGTGTGCTTAGCAGATGGGTCTCCTGGAGTAACAGGGTATCAGGCATATAGGGGCATATTACCAAGCAATAGCGATAATTATCGCTATTGCTTGGTTAGAGACAAAATTTTACTGCTGAGCTGCGGCGATTTTTATCACAGATAAACCTTGGTATTACCAAGGTTTATCGCAAATGCGATAAAAAATCGCCGCAATGCATGAATATCGCTGAAAAGTCAGCGATATTCATGCATTACCGAGCTAATGCTCTTAGCCATGTTATCCACCTCCCATTGGATAACATGGCTAAGAACTGCTCAGGGCAGGTGTTACCTTTTGGAGATATTCGCGCTTAGCGCGAATATCTCCAAAAGTTGGTAATAGGAGATAACGATGTTAGCGACTGTTTCCAGTCGCTAACATCTTGGCACGCCCACTTTGCATGTCATTAGTGATAAATATCACTCACATGCAAAGTGGGGCCCAAGATGGTCGCTATCTCCTTCTAGCTGTTGCTAACTGGTGTTAGCGACAGCTAGGTAATAGGGAGATAATTTTATCTCCGCTTTCTTGGCTTTTAAAGCCAAAAAAGCAGAGATAAACCCCCTTGATAATATGCCCCATAGTGCTTAGCATTCTTTGAGACGGCCCCTCTCTTAATGACGTCTTCAAATCCATTAACACTCCAAGAGATGAATTTCAGCAACAGCAGATTGATTGCTGTTGATAGAGAGAAAGAGAGAGGCAGAGAAAAAATGTGAGGGAGAAACAGAGTTGGGGAGAGGTTGTGGCCACTTGCACATGGTCAAAGCCCATGTACAGCTAAGGTATTCACTGGAAAAAACCTAGTTAAAAAATGTTTTATGGTCCTTCATCAAACATGCATGAAAAGTGAGTTATATCTGGCTGGCCATATGTATCTTTAGTCTCTTGCATTGGTAAAAGCCAATAATAGTATCGGGAACAACGTTTTTGCACCAGTGTTAGTCGATGTCAACTAATGTGTAAGCATAAAAAGTGAAGAGAGGCTTGCCATTGGAGATCTCTATTTTCTAGCACTGGGGAAAGCCAATACCAGTAGCTGGGAAAAAAATAAACCATTCCTTAACCCCATCTCAACATGTACTCCTAAAGAGAAAGGAGCATATGTAATTGTATTCTAAAAAACAGAACACATCCATGTCTGCCTGGACATGAGATTGAATACCCATATCCCACAAAAAGAAACAAAACCTCCACCATTCATAAAGAGTATAGTAGATATCAGAGGGAAAAAAGAAGGAAAAGGAAAGGAAGGGAAAATAAATGAGGCACCCACCAACACACTGGGCACTCATTTTGCAATCTCTTATATTTCACATTTCTGTAACTGGACCTTGGTGAATAAACCAAAGAATGGAAAGAGAAGGGTCAAGCCAGGATGGGAACCTATGGTGTGTCTGGTCTGTGTCAGCCAGAGTCTTCAGCACATCTGACTAAACCAGATATGGAGGATGGTAGAGGTGGTCATCAGTAGCTGATTAATCAGAATGACCAGAATCATCTGAGAAAGTCAGCCCTCAGTATGAGTTCTCCGTCCTGACACCTCTAGGTCCCTGAGGTCACAAACAATACATCTTAAGCCCTCCTGTCTCCCATCTGTGGGGTGAAGGTCTGTGGGTTCAGTGGGGTAAACCCTACTCCTCTTTAGTATTGTCTCACCCTCAGTTCCTTTCTCTCTGCAAGCCAAGTCTCATGCAGCCTTGGTGGGTTAAAAACAGGATCTTGATTGCTAGATTGGGAAAGCACTTTCAGGTCAGCAGGGAATAATACCATGTACTCAAGTTTCAGTACACTACGTTTTTGCTTAGACCCTTTAAATGATTTTCATTGCTGTTGTATAAGCATCTCATAATCTCGGAATAGCAGAATTTGGCATGAATCTGATAATATTTGACCCTTCAATTTGGCCTACCTCAGTATAGGCTCTTTACAATTACAATTAAGCGGACGCACCATCTTCAGGAGAGGGAAGGATATACCCGGAGGAGTCCTCTGCACCAAAGCTTGGTGAGCCCCTCTCTCCAGTTGCATGCCCTCAATCCCCTATTGGAACCCACTAGAATATAATTGTTGCTTTTAGCCCTGCCCTCTGAATCCTACATCTGATCAGTCAGGAGGTAAGATGTACCCTATAGATTGGGAGTCTCCAGCCATCCCTATAGTGAGAACTACTTATGATCAAATAAAGACCATCATGAGCTATTGCCTAATAAAGTGATAAGATAAATGCACACAGAGGGTATTAGGAAACAGGCTTTTTGCAGGTTTTACCAAAGAAATGAACGAGTCCCTACCTTTACTAACCCAGCCTATTACGGGGGCTTGTCACACCTTATAGTGTAGATATTCCTTCACCGAGGAAAAAACTTAAGATACTCTGTTTATCCAATACTATGGACCCACACAGTTGTGCGAGAAAATGTACAGGATGGCCTCACACACCATCTAGGTGTCAGGCTTCATCATCGGCCATCCCATGTTCACCAAAGAATCCTCTAATGGCAAACAAACCCATATTAGTGCTGTAGTTCAAGCATTCTAGTGAAAAAGTGGTTCTGTCAGGTAGCTCAACTGATTTGCACAAGGTATTAAATACATAAGGCAATATGTCCTAATCATATACCCAAGTAACACACCAAGAAGAACAACTTGTGTATGTAAAAAATGAATTTCTTTACTTTGTTTTCATATATATACAAATCAATGAAATGACTGTCTGTGACATAAAACACATATGGAGAAAGAACAAATGACTATGGTGTACAATTAGTGACTGGTAGTGATATGTGACATAGTGCTGTACAAAAGTGACATAAATGACATATACATAACACAGGGAGATATTTATCTTTCAAGTCCAAGACTAAATGCATAAATCCCAACAGTAGGTATGATTTCCTGTTCAAGTCAGGGAAACTACGTGGACTAATTGAGACAGTAACGTCAACGTTTTGAACCTTAACAGCTGTGCAGCTTTTTCTCTAGTGTACTTACCCTGGTTCTGAGGGTCACTGGGTTACCCCATTATCGTTAATGTAGTTCAAGCATTAACCGGAAACTGAGGAGAAAAATGAAAAGGGAAGGGGGGGTCAAATAAAAATCCCTACCGCCTACCAGTTCAATGTTATACTTTTATGGTGTGACTACAAGACTCCCTCCCCCACCCCTCCATGAGGCACATGATTTAGCTACACATGGTAAAATCCTGGTGTGAGTGGGTGTCTTTATGTCCTTGATGAGTGAAAGGCCACAAAGGAAAAACTGTAATGGTGTGCAAACTACAGGGCTTGAGTAAGGAACAACACATACATTGTATGTTTTAGGAGTTGAGGTTGCATGAGCACGGGTGTTTAAATGTGTGTATTACTCACAATACTCGTTCTTGGGTGACTGAATTTTGGCATGCAAGCAGTTTGCTCAGAATCTTTTTTAAACAAACACACTCTGGCTATTCTGCAAAATACATTATGCTTTTAGATGCTGTGTGGTTGTATATGTATGTGTTGTATCCATTTAATCATCCATCCTTATGTCTGCCTGATGGTTTCCTTTTGACACAGAAGAACCCGGAGTGAAACAAGGGCATGTAATTAGCACACATGTAATAGGGAAGCACTGTACGGACATATAGGGTTCAATTCAGTCCTGAAGAAAGCCCGGGACCCCTGTTGGGGCCAGTTGGGGGCTGCAGCATGTCGACCCGATTGATTAAACAGACCTGATCTTTTATAATCTAAAAATGACCATCATAACAGGGCTATCATTTCCTTCTGCTTTTTAACCATCCCTCCTCCACAAAGGAATGAAAGTTTAAAATTAAACCGGTAGGCGGTAGGAATTTTTATTGGACCCCTGGTCCCTTTTCTTTTTTCTCCTAAGTTTCCGGCTAATGCTTGAACTACAGCCCTAATATTGACTCATTTGCCATTAGAGAATTCTTCGGCGAACGTGGGATGGCCGATGATAAAGTCTGACACCTGGATGGTGTGTGAGGCCAACCTGTACATTTTCTCGCACAACTGTGTGGGTCCAAATATTAGATGAACAGAGTAGATAGAGTTCTTTTCTTGGTGAAGGAATATCTACACTGTAAGGTGTGAAAAGCCCCCGTAAGAGGCTGGGCAAGTAAACGTAGGGGCTCATTCATTTCTATGGTGGAAGCTGTACTGGTAGGGAGATCACGAACAACAGCCCATGGCCTTTAGGAAAACCCTCTCCCCCTCCCTCAGACCCAGTAGTGATTGGGTCCAATGTGTTATGTATTTTTGCAGGCGTCCATGCTTCCCCACACTTTATGCCCCCATTTGGAATTCTAGCTGCTGTTTTTTCAACTCTGAGAGTGCACTGAGACCTGCTAACCAGACCTCAGTGCAAGTGTTGTAACCCCTTACAAAGTATAGGTTGAATTAGTTATCCCCAATTGGCAAGCACCGACTTACTTATAAGTCCCAAGTATATGATACCCAGGGAACCAGGGCAAGGTAAGGCAGAGTGTCCACTCAGGGCTGCAGCATTGATTGTGCCACCCTGCGTGTACCACAGTCCAAAATGGCTCCCATCCTGCCTCTGCAGACTGAAAGGGCAGTATTACTCTGCCAGTTAAACTTTGCCATTCAAAGAAATGGTAAAGCCACCACTTAACTTAACAGTATATGTATATCTCCCCTAAGTAAAACCTATAGAGCCCCATGGCAGGGAACTGTATATTATTAAGTAGGATATAAATACTTATATGTGTTTCAGCAGCTGTGGAAAAGTTAGTAGCCCCATTGCCTACTACAGGGTTAATGGCCGGCCTCCCAGCCTGGCTAACTTCTACATGGGATTACCTTACTGGGTTCTGTAAAGTATCAAAATAATCATGTCATTAAACCCAACCGGATACCCTGGGCGAATTTAATGTCACTATTAAAATAATGCAACTTTTAGAAAGTTGCCAATCTGTGACCCAGCTGGTGCAGTAGCCTTGCAAGGACAGCTTTCTGCCCACTTGGGAAGTCATGTGAATGACTACCAGGCTTGGAAAAAATAGCAGCCCAATGCTAGGAGAGGTGTCACAGCCCCTTTGCAGGAAGCCATTCAGGGTGTGAGCTCAAAAGGCAAGCTTCAAAGAGGAAGCTGCCTTTCTTGGACAAATGGTATTCACACCCCTGAAGGGCTGCCCTTTGATCAGGTAGACAAGCTGGAGATGGACAGAGAGGAGGTAACCAGTGTCCAAGCCGGTTTTAGCATGGGCCCACAAGCAGCCACACCTCTAGTGTGGGCTGCCAAGTTCATAACAGCTGAGGAAGGGTGTCAGCATCTTGTGAGTGGCAAAACACACAAGATGATGGATGGAATGTTGCACAATGGCAAAACATTCACCCCCAGTCACAGATCTGGGTTTAATCCCTCGTTATTTTGCTCACCAAGCCACCCCAGTTCAGACATGGCCATATGCAAAACAGTCTTGACCCTGTGCCTCATGGGAATCATCCAGCCCGAACTGCCAAGCCATGTCTTCCCTGGACCGGGATCAAGCATCCTAGGACCGGTTTCTTGTTATCCGCCGTCTTCAGTCAGGATAGCTTAACTGCAGTGGCTTAGTAAGCACGGGACCCACGTCTGGGCATACCCTTCCCACATAGGGAGAACAGCAAAACACACAAGATGATGGACGGAATTGCTTTGTTTGCCCTACGTTGGCACGGTATGCCCAGACGTGGGTCCCTTGCTCCCCCTACCACTGGATTCAAGATAGCCTGGCTGATGAGGATTATGAATCCGAAACCGGTCCCAGGATGCTTGTTTCCGGTCCAGGGAAGACATGGCTTGGCAGTTCGGGCCGGACTGTTCCCATGAGGCACAGGGTCAGACTGATTTGCATATGGCCATGTCTGAACTGGGGTGGTGGAGTGAGCTAAAGAATGGTGATGGATTAAACCCAGATCAGTTGACTGGGGGTGAGTGTTTGATTTGCTCAAACGCTCTGTCCATCATCCCCTTTGGTATCGCTCAGCATCTTGTGAGTGGGCAGAATAGTGATGTCCTAAATTGTGAGGTTCCACACATTGCCAGAAAGTTGTCACCAGAAGGGAGAGTATCTTGTAGGCCATTGGCTAGTGACCACATGGCCCCCTTAGGGCACTTTCCTATGATAAATAGGACACCCTGAAACTCAGATCACATAAGAATTGTAAAGAGGACCAAAGAAGTACTGCCCTGCTGACCCTGAACTGTGCAAAGGGAGGCAGCACTACCTGCTGGACTGCACCTGCTGAACGTTTGGCCTAGGGAAGTTTCGACTGTACCTGTGGCTCCTGGCATTAGGAAAAGTTGTGGTCCGGCCCCAGATCAAAGCAGTGACTCCAAGGATCCATTGGCTGATCCCCTAGAGACAGCCTAATGGACAAACGAGTTGAAGAAGCCCAAACCGGCAAGTTGGTAGACACATCCGGAAACTGGCCGCTGTGCACCACAAGGACTGATCCTCGACAGCTAAAAGTTGGACCTGAGTCCACTGTACCCAGGAGTGCCATTAAAGTCCAGATTGGTCACCCAATAGGAACACTAGCCCCCACTAAAGGATTTGACTCCTACTGCTGTACTTGGAGAACAGAAACCCAGCAGTCACTGCCCTTCTACCCTCAGAAAGAGGACTTTGTGGGGCCCTGACCTTTGTGGCCAAAGTTGCCCCACATCACCCATGGACAAAGGAACCACCACAAAGGCACCCCGTCAACTGCACAGCAACAGGAGTATCATTGAGCATCTTTTCATCCTTATTTCCCAGCCTCAGGAAACACTCCATTAAAGTCTCTGGCAGTCATTGCTGTAAAGTTTGGAACTCAAGCAACTAACTGTCCGCATCTACCCCATTGGCCCCCAGCTCTTCATCCTGTCAGATCTGGTCACCCAAGCCAGGCTCGAGTAGCCATACTAACGTTTACAAACTTTTGAAAAGTTTTCAAACTTTTTGTTGACCAATGATTTTTTGCTGTGATAACATCTTTGAAAAATCATATCTCTTGAACCGTCTGGCGGATTTTGCTCATCTTGCACTCTAAAGATTCACAAACATACACTCCATTTTTATAAATTGTTGTTGCATTTCTTTCGTGTTGTGTGACTTGCTTATTTTGCTGTTTGGTACTGTTAAATACTTTTCACTAAGTTCCTTTGTTCAAGTCTTGCTGCTTAAAAGCCATTGGTACCCAGGGTTGAGCTTAAGGTTGTTCAAATGAGCCTGAGAGGGCCCAAAACTGTTTTTGCAAGTGTATTCCATTGTAAGGCTACCCAGCCATACCATATAATACACCAAAATCTTCACAGGGAGCAAATTCCTTGAACTAAGAGAGCATAAAGCATTAATGGCACAGGAGCTTTATTGCAAAAGGTTCATATTTGCGGTCCCTATGGATCAGTTATTTTCTCTTTGCTTTTTAGACAACAAACGGGTGAAAGTGAGCAAATGAAAGACAGACAATGTGAGGACAAAAAGAGAGGTAGAGAATTAGACAAAGAAAGGAACGAATGACAGCATAAGAGAAAAAAGGCAGGAGAGAAAGGAAAATAAGATGGAGAGATAGCCAGAGACAGACCAAAACAAAGGAGTGAAAGAAGGAGGAAGAAAATAAATAGAAAATGCAGCAAAAGAAAGAAAGGAGACAAAATAAGAAAGAAATTAAGAAGAAAATGAAAGAGAGAGAAAAAGAAATAGTGAATGGAATGAATGCAAGGGGAGGAACACAGAAGATATGACAAAGAAAGTATTAGAAAAAAGAAAGACGAAAGAGCATTGCAGAGAAATAGAAGCGAAAGAAAACAAGATTAAAAAAATGAGAAAACAATGGAAGGTAAGAAAGGGAAAATATGAGAAAAAAAGAGGAAGAGAAGGGAAAAGAAAATTAGAAAGAAACAAGGAAGGAGAGACAATGACAAAAGAATAACAGTGGAGGAAGAAAAGAGAAAAAGAAAGGAAATCGTTCAATAGGTAAAAGCAACAAGAAAGACAAAAAGCAAGAGAAGGAAGTATGGAGACAGAGAAAGAAGATACCACTGAAAGAAAAGAGAGAAAGAAGAGTAAAAAACAGAGAAAGAAAGAAGTAGCAGAAGAAAGACATAAGACAAAAGAGAGGACAGAAATAAGAAGGAGAAAAATCAAGAAACAGGAATAAGAGGGGCGTGGCCAAGCGCGATCCGGAATGGCCGCGTAGCGAGTGAGCTCCGTTGTCAGTGAGCCCAAACGACTATCCTGAGGCATCATCCTGTGGTCCGGTGTGCAACCCCTGGTGCCGGGGGAGAAGCTGAGCCTGGGCCGCCCGCCCCGGAGTCGTTGGCGGTCTTAATTGCGGAGCTGTGGCCTTTGTTGGAGGTGAGCCGTGACTAGGCCTTGGGACCGGGGCCCGTAGTGAATGGTCTGTCCTGTGGACGGCGACTTCCGGTCCGCCCTCTCGGGCCAATTCGTGAATGTCCTGGGATCCCGCCCTGGGGCTGTGTGGCGCAATGCTCCGTTAGTGCGAGGGAGTAAGGAGTGGGGGGCAGCAGCGGCGGTGCTGCTGCGGTGTCCCTGTCGTGGCGGTCTCCTGTAAAACGGACGGCTGCGGGGCCCGGGGGGCGGCCATTTGCCCCTGGAACTATCGACTTCCCCCCCCAATCGTCCCCGGAGGAGATTAGCTGGCAGGTGCGTGGCTGAGCTGCCATTCGGATCGTCACTCATGGCATAAGGAGTGGAGTGCTGAGCCCAGCAGGAGGAGGGAGTGGCCTCCTGTTGTGGAGGTATGCAGTACACCTTAAAGACAATGCGGTGGTGACCCTGAGGTGCAAGGACTCTCTGGCTGGTTTGGTGGAAGTTGTGTACAGAGCGCCCTCCCGCCCTCCTATGTTCCTTGCTTCTGGCCAGAGGGTGGGCGCAGCTGGCATATGAAACATTCACTTTGAGGGCACCAGCGTTGATTCGGCTGGGAGCGGTGGTGTGCCCAGGAGTTGGGGTGGAGAGTTAGCGACTGTCACGGCCACTGCTGGCTCAGCAGTAACAGACTCAGGAGCCTCTGAAGCGACACAGGTGGTGACCCCCCCGAAGTAGTAGTCTGTGGTGAAAGTCTGAATTCACGAAACTGCGAGACTGTAATGTGCTTTGTGGACGATCTCATTGCTGACTGCCTTCGGTGAGTACACTGAGTACAGCGCTGTAGCGGTGGCCCAGCATCTGGTGTGAGGTGTAGGGCATATCAATCGTCTGTTTCTTGCGGCTGGCCCCCAACTGAGTACTGCGGTTTGAGGGATGGAACGTGTGAAAGGTACTGGGGCCAAGGGCTCGAAATCGGTCCAAGCGAATAAATTGGATCGATACACGATCTCTAAGGACACGCAAAAGGGAAGGCTCTCAGAGGAATCGGTGAAAGAAGCTCTGTCTGGGGAGGAACCCGAGCTCTCCCTAAAAGACATCATGGACGCTATAACTGGGGTTAAAACTTCGCTGGAACGTAAGATTGACTCCATGGCCATTGACATTTTCTTGATTCGTGCAGATATGGGGAAACTTAATGAGAAGGTGAAGCAGGTTGAGCTCACGACTTCCAGCCTTGTGGATGATGTCTCCCAACTGCAAATGGAGGTCAGGGAGACGCGGTACTCACGTGTTGCTTTCAACCTCAAGCTGGATGATTATGAGGGCCGCCTCCGCCACAACAATCTACGCATCTTAGGTGTGACGGAAAAAACAAAGGGTCAAGCCCCCGACCTCTTTGTGGAGGATCTTATCCTTAAACATCTAAAACCGAAGGGCCTCAGTAAGTTTTTTGTCATCGAGCGGACACACAGGGTCCCGGGCGGCCGTCCCAGACGGGCGCTCCCCCGCAGCCTATGCTGGCCCAAGTCCTTAACTATCGAGATAGAGACGCTATCCTCCAGAGCTCGAGGGCCAACACCCCTCTTAAGTATGAAAACACTACCATCTCCTTCTTCTCAGATGTCACGCAACGTGTACAAAAGCAAAGGAAATCCTTTCTGTCGGTGAAGAGAGACCTAAGGGAGAGAGGCATGAAGTACTCAATGTTGTTCCCTGCCCATCTCAGAGTCTAGGCGGAGGGCCGAGAATGGTTTTTCGATCAGCCAGAGGCAGTGATGGAGTGGCTCGAATACCAGGGATCTCAGGCCACAGCAGATAGAGGAGATGACGGCGGTGCGGACGCTCAGCCTTCCTGAATACACGGCCAGTTGATCATTTGGGGGGTTGCTGGGGGGGGTGTATGTGTTGGGGGCGGGACATTTCGCTGATTTGATTGGAGGGGTGCAGGGGATCGGATACTTGCAAAATTGTCATGTCTCCGGACTAATTATTATGTAAGTTAGGGCGCTGACCGGGGCTCATGGACTCTACCCTCTAAGTAAGTTTTCTGTTCTTTCTTTTGAATGTTTAGGGCGACAGGCACTCTGCGGTTTTCAAAGGGCAGATCTAAGCCTAATGGGCAGGGCAGCGGGGTGGGGGGTTTTGGGATGGGCAGTTTGTTTCACCTGTTGGGTGGTTTGTTAGTTTCGTCAGCACATTGCACTTGATTGGTATGCAGCATACAGAGGATTGTCGACTCTTCTATGTGGAGGATGGGGGGTAGGGAAATCAAGATTTTGAGTTGGAATGTGAAGGGGTTGGGGGACAAGATTAAACAAAGTGTGGTCCTTCAGTATCTCAAGAGGCAAGCGCCAGATGTGGCCCTACTCCAGGAGACGCATCTAGTTGGGAACTCATGCAATGCCCTGCATAGAATGGGGTACAAGCTGGTGGCACACTCAGGTTTCACATCAGGCTCCAGGGGAGTGGGCATATTGATTCGCAAGGCGTTCCCATTGGCAATTGCTTCCACTTGAGAGGATGACAGAGGTAGGTACATTGGGGTCACGGGCAAGTGGGAAGGCCACAACATTACCCTCCTGTCGGTCTATGTTCCCCCGGGGCTGCTGCACACGACATTTGCTGACTTGGGGAAGCTTTTGCTTAATCTCCCAGAGGGACTCTTAATCCTGGGGGGCGACTTTAATGCAGTCGTCTCTGGAATTATTGACAGGCATCCCCCGCGGGACATGGGCAAACTATGCAGTGGCTGCCTGATTTTATGGATGCATTGGGCCTGGTTGATGGCTGGAGACTGCTTCACCCTGATCAAAAGCAATACACATTTCACTTGGGGCACACAACAGCCTCTCCCGACTTGATTACTGTTTAGTTCTGGCTGCTCAAGCATCTTACATAACTGAAGTCACACACTTGGCCAGGGGCATTTCGGATTACTCTCCGCTATGGGTCCATAGGACCATAACTCGGGGTACGGCCGGAAAGGTGGCCCCCATTAATCTGTGGCATTTACACAATCCCAAACTCCGTAAAGACCTCATTAAAGCATTGGATGATTACTTCGCCAACAATTAGGGGTCGGTATCCTCTTCCGTGTCCCTCTGGGAGGCCTTTAAAACGGTTATTAGGGGTCAGGCCCTGTCACTTATAGCGGGCTCGAATAAGGAAAGGAACAAGGAGTTGGTAGATCTTGAGACTGGGATTGGTTTGCTGGAGGGAGAATTGGAACTAGGAGTGACGCAGGCCAAACTTCATCTCTTGAACCTTAGGAGTCCTAACTTTACTACTCCTCAACTGAGAAAAATCCTAACTTTAAGACTTTCGGTATTCACAGAAGGCATTTAGGAGTCCTAAAGTTAGGACTCCTAACTTCTGTGAATACCGAAATGAGTACGTGCCTTCTGTGAATACTAAAATGGTAGTAAGTTTAGAATTTTGTCTTAAGTTAGTTCTGTGAATCCGGCCCAAAGAGAAGGAAAGAGAGGCAACAAAAAAAGGAGAAAAAGAGGTAAATAAAGATTTTTTCAGGCAAGGCAAGGCTGCCTCCTCCTGCACTTTCAGCTTTCAAATCCTATCAGAAACCTGTTCAGTGTTTTAAACATCTACCTTATCTAGTGGGCTACTGTATATTCTCAAGCCTGCTGTCACGCATTTGTCATCTGTGAGCTACTCAGTGGCATCCTGTGAGCTACTAGTAGCTCGTGATCAACCTTTTAGAGACCCCTGCTGTAGAACCTTCACTGTGTCCTCCAACGCTGACACATAGTCCTTAGCCATGGTGACCCTGTCTATTATAATACAAAGGTCCTGACGAAGTAGTTTCTCATCAGAACTCCCCTCTCCAATCTTGGATTATGGTACAGAACGTGTGAAGGAGATAGTATGAAAAATAACATCTGAGAGAGGCTGATTATTTGCAGGGACAGCACCAGGTAAGTCGCAGTCTAGGATGCCACCGGCAGTCTGTGACAAGGCCTTCATTGGGACTCACATATTTATCCAGTTTGCTTTGGTGTAAGGGTAGGCCAGTTTTATCCTTGACCATGTTACCTCAGAAGGAATATTTGAGATGGCCTGAGGGTTTAGCGTGGTGTGTACCCCTGTGGTTACCAGATCTGCTTTGGCAGGAGTACGATGTAACCTTGCAGGTACTCAGGAGGATTTCAATGGCCCGCAATAGGTCAGAGTGGCATCAGATGCTCGGGTGCGGCATCTCAGATAGACAGCCAGGTAGAAAGGAACCCCTCACCACACGTGAACCTCTGGGCCAATAGGCATGTGGTTGCTTCAGGAATTATCCGACACCAGGAGTTTTCATATCGGTTCAGTTCATATCAGGAGCATCTATTAGGGGGCAGAGGAATACTCGATGCAGAGGAGAAGACACGCCACATGAAATAGACTCCACTGCAGCACTCACACCCCCACTCCAGTCACACCAATGTACATCTAAATTAAAGGTCACACTAATCAGCACTGTCCGACCAGTGACAAAGCCAATAAGGGAGAGGAAGTCACAGCCTGAAAACAGTGTCATCCTCTGCTCAGTCTCATCCAGGCATCCCCTTGAGGTTCATGTTTGACACGCCACACAGCAACACCTTAGTCCCGGGAGAGCTCACCTGCACCACCCTCAGGCTGCTCTGCATTTATCAGCAACTGGGGTGCATATTTCAAGGGCCTTCCCAGGGCCAGTTTTTTTGCCCAATTCAGAGAGGGCCTTTGTTGGACCTGGGGTCTCCAAGTCACATAGGGTAGCCTGGCACCTAGTGGTTAGTACTAAACTAGAGGTCAACCATGTTAAGCTTGCTTCACACCCTCACAGTAATGAAGCGTTCATCCATTTAAAAATAACGACACTACACCAAATTAGAAAAATACGGCTGTTTTTATAAAAATTCTTTTTGTGCACTCCCACTTTGTTTCTCAGCAGAATTTCTGGTTCAGCGCAAAATTAACCTCACATTTAATGATTGACAATTAATCAATTCTTAGCAGTATCTTAGTTTCAATGCAAAATTAGTTCCACATATAATCATTGACAATCAGTTAATTCTTAGCAGTATACTGTTTCTTAACTCCCTGGGAACACCCCGGGTATCATAAATTGGTCTGGTACATTCGTAGGTAGGGTTTGACTCTTTCTCAGGCACAGGTGAGTAATCACAAGGATTCAGATGAAAGATTAAATTCTACAATCAGCTGACTTAAGTTAACTCTGATGATTGCCAAGAGAGATGCGAGAGTTTTCTTCCCCTTCCACCTCTGAAAGAAAAAGGTCAAGCAACAGTCTCAGTCTTTTTCAACATTAAAAGGGAACAGTTAACTCATTTTGTTCAATCACCCTCCTTTACTTTACTAGTTCTCTTTGTCACGAGTCCTGGCGACTTCCTAGTCTCAGACTCCCCTGTCTTGCCAGCGCTGAGCTTCCAGAACTCAAATAGGGGTAAATAACATCTCCTGACTGGGACCTCGCATTATGAATTCCTGGCCCCACAACAGCCCCCAGTTACCACCTTACTTGAGGCGAGTAGAGTTTTGGGTCTCTCCTGCCGTTACTGCACGGCTACAGCCACCCGGCTCTCAGCGCCAGACTTCCTTTCCCAGCAGCGCCTCCCTCGTGGGCCAGGCCAAGGGATATCCAAGCCGGCACTGAGGGGAGGCCGCCCTGGGTTAGTGGCGTTGCGGGATCCTCTTCTGTGGAACTGCTCCTCGAGTCGGCTTCTCCGACCTTCCGACAGCGGCGTTACGGAGCAGGTGCGGGAGAGCAGTGGCTCCGTTCGTTGCCGCCCCTCTCTCCTCAGGCAATCGGAAGTTCACTCCTGGGCCTGCGCGCCGGCTGACGCTTCCTCGACAACACTCCGCCCACTCCCAGGATGGGGAAACACCACACCAGGCCTGCGCAGTAGCGCACTGTCTATGCAGACGCTGCTCTCCCCACCAGGAACTCTTGGGGCTGAGGAGACACTCCGCCTACCCTCAGAATGGGGAAACCACCACGTCAGACCTGCGCGGTATCGCGCTAACTATGCAGACGCTTCCAGTAGCCGGTAAGGGGAAACGTAGTGGGTCTGACACGGGTGACAGACGTTGTCCAACAGAGAGGAGGGGAAGGGGTGTAGCAGAACAGCCTCTGATTCCTCAGCTGATCTCTGCCAACGAACAACTGCTCCTCTGGAAAAAGGGGGGGGGAAGGGTTCGATGACGCTTCCCACAGGGACCTCTTCAGGAGGCTTGGCCAGTAAAGTCAATAGATGAGCGTTAGGGCGTGGTCAAAGGCTAGGGGGAGACGTCCTCATAGAAGAGGCTGTCGACTTATGGGACGATCTAACCACTTCTAGTGCGCCTACCTCCCCAAACCACTGCCTCACTCCTCACTCTCTGATCATTACAAAATGTCCGCCCACCCACTGGCCTTTATATAGGCAGGCCTCAGGCTACTAGAACCAGCTAGAAGGTTCTAGAGCATCCCTATACCATCCTATGGGCCTTTGTCCTGAAATTACAGTTATGGCAGTTACTGGCCACCATTTTGTGGGTCTAGTTAATTCCAGTCAGGAAGGCACCTAGGCCTCAGGAAAGAGACTATGAGGGCAAAGAGCACCTAACCCCTAGGTCAACACCTGAAAAGTCCAGTAGACATCAAAAATAAAGAGATTGAGGGGAGAAAAGGGGACAAAAATAAATAAATAAATAGGAGGGACCACCCAAAGGGCTGACAGGTCTAACACGCGTCCCCCCCAGCTGAAAGTGGGGAGAGCTACCCAACCCCTTGGGAGTCCTCATCACTAAGGCGGAAATACCTAGAGAGACCGTCTGCATTGGCGTGGTCCACTCCAGGCCGATGTTCCACCGTGAAGTCCATTCCCTGTAGGGAGATGGACCATCTCAACAGCTTGGGATTCTCCCCCTTCATTTGCATCAGCCAACGAAGGGGGCGGTGGTCAGTCTGAACCAGGAAGTGCGAGCCAAACAGGTATGGCCGCAACTTCTTCAGAGCCCACACCACTGCAAAGGCTTCCCGCTCAATTGCACTCCACTTCTGTTCCCGGGGAAGCAGTCTCCTAGATAGAAAGACAACAGGTTGATCCAGACCCTCTTCATTGAGTTGCGATAACACTGCCCCAATGCCATGCTCTGATGCATCTGTCTGGACGATGAACTCCTTGGAGAAATCTGGGGCCCTCAGGACCGGTGCTGCACACATTGCCTGTTTCAGCTTCACAAAGGCTTGCTGACAAGCCTCTGTCCAGACTACCCGTCGAGGGTGCTTCTTAGATGTGAGCTCCGTGAGGGGCGCCACAATAGTGCCATACCCCTTCACAAAGCGACGGTAGTAACCTGTGAGGCCCAGGAAAGCTCGGACCTCAGTTTGGGTCTTGGGGGGCTCCCAGGCCATGATTGCCTCAATCTTTGCTTGGAGGGGCTGCACCGCTCCCCTGCCCACCAAGTGGCCCAGGTACACAACCGACCCCTGCCCGATCTGACATTTACTGGCCTTGATTGTCAAGCCAGCCTGTTTCAGGGCCTGGAGAACAGCTTGTAAGTGACACAAATGGTCCTCCCAACTGCTGCTGAAGAAGGCAATGTCATCCAGATAAGCAGCGGAGAAAGCCTCCATTCCAGAGAGGACCTGGTTCACCAGCCGCTGAAAAGTGGCAGGGGCGTTCTTGAGCCCAAAGGGCATCACACAGAACTGGCAGTGGCCTCAGGCGTGGAGAAGGCTGACCTTTCCTTTGCTCCATCTGTAAGGGAGATCTGCCAGTACCCTGAAGTAAGGTCAAAGGTACTCAAATATTGGGCAGCTCCCAGCCGGTCAATAAGTTCATCCGCCCTAGGGATCGGATGTGCGTCAGTCTTGGTCACTGAGTTCAGTCCCCGGGAATCCACACAGAACCTCAGTTCTGGAGTGGTGCCCGGTGGGGCAGCTTTTGGTACTAGCACCACCGGACTGGACCAGGGGCTACTGGAAGGTTCAATGACTCCTAGCTCCAGCATCTTGGTAACCTCACTGTGGATGCTAGCCTTCACCTTGTCTGACAGCCGGTAGGTCTTAGACTTCACTGGTGGGCTGTCTCCTGTGTCCACATCATGGGTGCACAGGTGGGTCCTTCCCGGGACAAGGGAGAACAACGAGGAGTACTGCTCCAAGACCTGGCGGCAGTCCTCTCGTTGCTCAGGAGTTAGGGATGGGGAGAGAATCACTCCCTCCACCGACCCATCCTTTTCCTGAGACGAAAAAAGATCAGAGAGAGGCTCGCTTTCCGCTTCCTCTGCTCCATCAGTCACCATCATCAAGATGACCTCGGGCCTCTCATGGTGGGGTTTGAGGCGATTGGCATGCAGCACCCGTAGGGGCTGTTGAGGGGTCTTAAGATCCACCAGGTAGGTGGCCTTACCTTTCTTCTCCATCACCTCAAAGGGGCCTGGCCAGCGATCCTGGAGGGTACTTAGCTCCCCAGGTTCCATCACCCATACTTTCTGGCCAGGCTCCAACTCCACAGGGTGAGCGTTGTGGTCATACCACTCTTTCATCACTGCTTGGCTGGCTTCCAAGTTGTCAGAAGCTTGCTTCCACAACTTTGCCATTTGGCTCCGGAAGGCCAGCATGTAGCTCACCACATCCTGGGGAAGCTTCTTGGGAGACTTTTCCCATCCGTCCTTCACCAGGCTGAGAGGTCCACGCACAGGGTGCCCATACAGAGGCTCGAAGGGGCTGAAGCCCACTCCCTTCTGTGGCACTTCCCTGTAGGAAAATAGCAAACAGGGTAAGAGGACGTCCCATTTCCTCCGCAGGCTCTCAGGCAGACTTCTTATCATGCCCTTCAAGGTCTTGTTGAACCTTTCCACCAGACCATTGGTCTGTGGGTGATAAGGAGTGGTAAACCGGTAGGCTGACATGAAGTTGGTCCCCCTGTCGGACACAACCTCCTTGGGGAAACCCACTCGGGTAAAGATCCCCATCAGGGCCCTAGCCACTACAGGTGCAGTAACAGTCCTCAGAGGAATTGCCTCTGGGTACCGCGTGGCGTGATCCACCAGAACCAGGATAAACCTGTGACCAGCTGTAGTTGGTGGATCCAATGGCCCCACAATGTCGATGCCCACCCTTTCAAAGGGGGTGCTAATGACAGGAAGTGGTTCCAGGGGAGCTTTCAGCTTCACCCCTGTCTTCCCACTGGCTTGGCAGGATACACACGTCTGACAGTATGTGTCGGATGCCACTTTCATCTGAGGCCAGTAAAAGTGGGGGACAAGCCGGGCAAAGGTCTTGTCCTGTCCTAAGTGTCCTCCCAAGGGGATTTTATGAGCCAGTTCTAAAAGAAAGGCTTGGTACCGTTGAGGGACTACCAAGGCCTGTGATGAACCAGGCAATGGTACCTTTGGTTCACTGTAGAGGAGTCCGTCCTCCCAGTAAATATGGTAGTTCCCTGCAACGTTCCCTGCTGCCTGGGCTTCGGCCTGTCGCCTCAGTCCCTCAAGGGTAGGGCACTCCTTCTGGCCCTTACACAACTCCTCCCTGGTAGGCCTTCCACATGCCACTCAGCAGGGATAGGTAAGTCCTCCAAGGAGACTACTTCCCCCTCCACGGACTCCTGGTCCACCACCGCAGGTGGCCGATCGGTCTCATGGGGCGTGGACGCCGAAGCAGGCTTCTCCTGTCCTCGGTTCTTTCCCTTTTTGGCAGCGGGCTGGGCCATTGTTCCAGGCTCCAGCCCAGGCGAACTCCCCCTCTGGGTAGTCGCGGACCTTGTGCTAGCACAGGCCGATTCAGGTGTACCCAGCATCTCAGTATGAGTCCGGTATTCCACCTCTCTCCAAGCATTGTGCTCCATGTCATTCCCCAACAGACAATCGACTGGCACGGCAGGGCTTACGGCAACTCGAAGTGAACCTGCAACCCCTTCCCACTCAAATGGAAGCTCGGCCACAGGGTAGTGGCCCAATCTGCCGTCAGCCATCGCAGCGGGGTGGAGTACATGTGGAATCACCTGTTCTGGAGACATCAGTTGACTCCTTACCATAGTCATACTGGCTCCTGTGTCTCTCAGAGCCTCCCCTCTCTGGCCATTGATGGTGACCCATTGCCCATACTTTACAGTATTTGAGGGCACCTGGATCTTAGGAACCATCTCCCGATCTCCCAGGGACACTAAGGTGACACCCGCCCACTCACCCCCCTTATCTAAGGGCAACTCCTCCCCGAGCACTACACTAGCTACTCCCGGGGCTTTTCCTCCGGTGGGAGGGGGTGGTCTCTTTGGGCACTTGACATCTCCCTTATAATGTCCAACACCACCACACTCAAAGCAGTGGACAACCCTTGGCTGCTGACTTTGGCCAGGATAAAGGTTTCGGGGTGGGTTAGCCTTAGGGGTGAATCCTGCTCCCTTTCCCTGGAAACTGGTTTGGGGGCCTTTGGAGAACTCCCGCTTTTTATCTCCCCCCTCTTTCTTCTGGGGGGCGCCCTGTCCGGCCCTTTGGGAATCCCCTCCAGTCCCCTTTGAGGACACCCGGGTACTTGCCGAGATGTCCGCCTCCTCTGCAAGCTTCCGGGGGTTGGTCAGCTTGCTGTCCACCAGGTGTTGACGCAGCTCGGGAAAACATTTCTCGAGTAGGTGCTCCTTGAGTATAAGGTCATACAACCCCTCGTAGTCCCCCACCTCGCTGCCTTGCACCCAGCCCTCTAATGCCTTCTTTGCGTAGTCTAGGAAATCCACCCAATTCTGTGTGCCTAGTTTGTGACTACCCCTAAAATTCTGACGGTATTTCTCTGGAGTCAGTGCAAACTTTCTGATTAGCGCCACTTTCATGGTGGGGTAGTGGGTTTGCTCTCCCTGCTCCAGGGCTAAGAGGGTGTCCCTCCCTGCAGGAGGCATGTACTTATACAAGCCACCCCCCCCCAGTGTTTCTCCAAAATCCCATGGGCTCTTAAGGAGACCTCATAGGCAGCTAGCCACTTAGCAATATCATCACCTGCGCTGTAGCTAGCGACTACATCCTTGGGTAAATAGGGTCTGGGTTCCCTGGTTATTTCCTTTGTCTCGCTGCCACCATTTGGAGAACTGGGAGTCCCTGCCTGTAGGACCTTGAGATCTAACTCTCTGAGTTTCAACTCGTGAGCCATCCTCTGCTCCTCCTTCTCCTTTTCCAACCTGGCTAACTCCCATTTTAGTTGTCTTTTTTCCCTCCTGTCCGCTAGTTCGGCTTCAGTCAAGCTTCTCTCTGAGACACTGCTACCCTCTCTTGAGAGTGTTCTGGGACCTGTCAGTAAGTTCTCCCTCTCAGATTGGAACAGCACATCTACCCCGATGACAGTTTCCCTATCTGTTTCCTCCTCCTCCTTCCCATTTGGGTAAGCTGCCACCCATGCCCTCAAGCTGGTCTGGAGTTCCCCCTTCTTAGCACCACGCTTGAAAAACACTCCCATATTCTGACAAAATTCTCGGAGTTGAGCCACAGTATAGGTTTCTAACTCCTCCAATGCGAATTCCATTTTTGCCAAGAGAGTTTCGGGACAGCCACTCGGAAGGAATTGGTTCAAAGGGTAATTAGAAGCTACCTCCACCCACAGCCAGGAGGAAATTTGGAAAAACCAAAAGAAATAATTAGGAAGTCCGCCAGGAGAAAACTCCAGGTGTAGGCCTGTGGAGTACACTAGGTTACTATAGAGTGGACGCAAGCACAGTTCTCATCCCACCGCTGGACACCAATTATGTTGGACCTGGGGTCTCCAAGTCACATAGGGTAGCCTGGCACCTAGTGGTTAGTACTAAACTAGAGGTCAACCATGTTAAGCTTGCGTCACACCCTCACAGTAATGAAGCGTTCATCCATTCAAAAATAACGACACTACACCAAATTAGAAAAATACGGCTGTTTTTATAAAAATTCCTTTTGTGCACTCCCACTTTGTTTCTCAGCAGAATTTCTGGTTCAGCGCAAAATTAACCTCACATTTAATGATTGACAATTAATCAATTCTTAGCAGTATCTTAGTTTCAACGCAAAATTAGTTCCACATATAATCATTGACAATCAGTTAATTCTTAGCAGTATACTGTTTCTTAACTCCCTGGGAACACCCCGGGTATCATAAATTGGTCTGGTACATTCGTAGGTAGGGTTTGACTCTTTCTCAGGCACAGGTGAGTAATCACAAGGATTCAGATGAAAGATTAAATTCTACAATCAGCTGAATTAAGTTAACTCTGATGATTGCCAAGAGAGATGCGAGAGTTTTCTTCCCCTTCCACCTCTGAAAGAAAAAGGTCAAGCAACAGTCTCAGTCTTTTTCAACATTAAAAGGGAACAGTTAACTCCTTTTGTTCAATCACCCTCCTTTACTTTACGAGTTCTCTTTGTCACGAGTCCTGGCGACTTCCTAGTCTCAGACTCCCCTGTCTTGCCAGCGCTGAGCTTCCAGAACTCAAATAGGGGAAAATAAGATCTCCTGACTGGGACCTCGCTTTATGAATTCCTGGCCCCACAACAGACCCCAGTTACCACCTTACTTGAGGCCAGTAGAGTTATGGGTCTCTCCTGCCGTTACTACACAGCTACAGCCACCCGGCTCTCAGCGCCAGACTTCCTTTCCCAGCAGCGCCTCCCTCGTGGGCCAGGCCAAGGGATATCCAAGCCGGCACTGAGGGGAGGCCGCCCTGGGTTAGTGGCGTTGCGGGATCCTCATCTGTGGAACTGCTCCTCGAGTCGGCTTCTCCGACCTTCCGACAGCGGCGCTACGGAGCAGGTGCGGGAGAGCAGTGGCTCCGTTCGTTGCCGCCCCTCTCTCCTCAGGCAATCGGAAGTTCACTCCTGGGCCTTCGCGCCGGCTGACGCTTCCTCGACAACACTCCACCCACTCCCAGGATGGGGAAACACAACACCAGGCCTGCGCAGTAGCGCACTGTCTATGCAGACGCTGCTCTCCCCACCAGGAACTCTTGGGGCTGAGGAGACACTCCGCCTACCCTCAGAATGGGGAAACCACCACGTCAGACCTGCGCGGTATCGCGCTAACTATGCAGACGCTTCCAGTAGCCGGTAAGGGGAAACGTAGTGGGTCTGACACGGGTGACAGACTTTGTCCAACAGAGAGGAGGGGAAGGTGTGTAGCAGAACAGCCTCTGATTCCTCAGCTGATCTCTGCCAACGAACGACTGCTCCTCTGGAAAAAGGGGGGGGAAGGGTTCGATGACGCTTCCCACAGGGACCTCTTCAGGAGGCTTGGCCAGTAAAGTCAATAGATGAGCGTTAGGGCTTGGTCAAAGGCTAGGGGGAGACGTCCTCATGGAAGAGGCTGTCGACTTATGGGACGATCTAACCACTTCTAGTGCGCCTACCTCCCCAAACCACTGCCTCACTCCTCACTCTCTGATCATTACAAAATGTCCGCCCACCCACTGGCCTTTATATAGGCAGGCCTCAGGCTACTAGAACCAGCTAGAAGGTTCTAGAGCATCCCTGTACCATCCTATGGGCCTTTGTCCTGAAATTACAGTTATGGCAGTTACTGGCCACCATTTTGTGGGTCTAGTTAATTCCAGTCAGGAAGGCACCTAGGCCTCAGGAAAGAGACTATGAGGGCAAAGAGCACCTAACCCCTAGGTCAACACCTGAAAAGTCCAGTAGACATCAAAAATAAAGAGATTGAGGGGAGAAAAGGGGACAAAAATAAATAAATAAATAGGAGGGACCACCCAAAGGGCTGACAGGTCTAACAACCTCGTACTGAGATCTGGAGTCATCTGAGGGAGCCTTCCCACAAGGAGCAGTGTCCATACCTGCTGCTGGGCACCGCTCCACGCAGCGCCACAGCCTATGTGGCCAGCTTTGGCAAGTGCCCCAGTTCATCCTACCCCACAGTGGGCTCCCAGGCAGATCACATTTTAGGCTAGTGAGTGGCTTGCGCCTTGCAGATTGGCTGGGCACTGGACCGAGGTGGTGGTTCCCTGTGCTATCAGCACTGAAAGTTAGTCACTCAGCCTAGTTTTACAACACTCAATGTAACAGTCATCGAAAGCAGACAAGGTTGGTGGTGGCACAGCTGATAGAGAAGCGAGGATGGCCTTGTAGTTCCAGGCTATTTAAGAATCTCATGGTTGCCCTTCAGAGCCTCTTTGTGATGCAGCCACCATCTTACGCTTCCAGGCCACGACCCCTGTTTACTAAAACGTACATAATCTTTGTCTTTCACTAACCAAGTCTGTGGTATGTACCAAAACGTCAGTCTTAGGGGCCCTCTCCCAAAAGGACTAAATCAGTTATTGACATATTTGAACCTGTGCAATCAGTATAATAAAAGGCAGTACTTTAAGTTGAATGAAAGTGGTGAAGGGTCCCTAGAATGGGCGTTGCCATAGAAGCTTAATTAGGAATCTGTTCCAAGTGGTGTGGCCTAAGTAATTAAGAACATTCCTTAAACACATGAAATCAAATCCTGTATGTCACACAGCATGCTACTTGAGCCAGTTTCAGGTGACTATTTGTGAGTTTTCAGTCATTGTATCGAGGCATATCACCATCAACAAACACATGTACCTAAAACTAGGCACTTGACTTCTCGATTCAGGCCATTGTCTCTGTACTCTCTATGTATTCATGTTGAAGCACTGTAACGCTTCATTTATTATTGGAAAACCTGTTTAACACTAACATATGTTTACACATTTTCAATAAAGACCCTTTTACTCTATTCCCCCTCACCTAGGTGAGGCAATAAAAATCGCTGTAATTGGGTTAGGTACATTACCTAATCTGTGTGCATTGTACTTAAAGTGTGATCACTTTCAGTGTGTGTGGGTGTTACTAGCGTGAGATCCAAATCTGATGTGCTTTTGTTATTTCTCATTTGTATGCTAAATCATGTTAATCATTTCTAACCCTTATTCCTAGACGTGTCATCTTTATGAGATTTTTGAGACAACCTACTGCAATGAACTTGCTTACCAGCAGGCTGTCCAATCTCTTATTTTACTTTTACTTGTCAAGCAGAGAGGCCAACCACGTCCTGAAGAATGCCCCAACATCTCTTTTGAGGGGGCTAAATGAGCTGAAACATGTTGACTCTCACTAATAGGATGAATGATTCCCAGATTCCTTTTAATATACCATTGGGACCTAAGAAAGTACTGCCAGTCTACCAATAGGTCGTTGTAGATGTTACACCCTTTTTCTTTTCCCCCCTGCTATTGGGTCCTCTTCTTTAGGAAGCGTCAGTTATTCATCATCAACCCCATTCTAATAATAAATACAGAAAACTCTTTTGAGTTCCCCAGTATTGCAAGTGGTGCCTTGCACCTCGATCTTACTCACTGCTAACAGGAGGGCCACGACAAAGAAGCATGACAGCAACTAGGTGGATAAGGGCCCTTCCTTCCTGAGGACATGAGTACCTGGCACTGTGTTATATATGAGTAAAATATTCCCCAAAGCATTCATTACTCTTATGAGTGTTGCTTAAAACTAGTCAGACATATTGGCTTTGTCAGTACCTGTTCACTGTATGAACTAAATGAATTACAATTATTTTGTTGTGAATAATAAGAAATTAAAATATTTTGATTCTGAAGATATGACACAGTGAATTAAACATGACTAAGGTCTGTGGAAGGGTAGTGGTCTTTTGAGTGTATCTAGTACTCCTGTTCTCCCCAATACATCGCTTTTCTCTGCAATCTCTCACTCTGTTAGTCACTCATGCCCCTTTTCTCCACACATCGTCCTGAAATTCTCCATCTGCATATCACATGTTTTCTCCCAAATCGCAAAATGAGACAAATGATCCTTGCGCTATAAGGATTGGATGTGAATGTAGTCTGCACACCTTTATGACCCGCTAACAGATAGTGTGAGAAACTTGCACTGCCTTCAGCATCGACTTCAGAACTGTCAATTGTGTGCAGTAATAGGCCCCCACCCATAACAGGAACTCATGTAGACACCTGTGGTTGACTAAGTTCTCAGTATGCACTACACAAGGGTCATATGCTGCCTGAAAAAATTACAGAAATACAAATTTTTGTTTTGTTTTAACTCCACAAAATCAACAATCTCATGACCACAAAATGACTCACAGTGCACTCGATTCACTAGGCAAAAGGATACTCCAATGTCATATTAGTTCCAAAAAGAATCCAACTTTTATTACGAAACTCTTAAAATATCAAAGTGGCAAACAAGTGCAACAAGCCAAATCTCCAAAACTTTACATCCCCAAGCTGACATGCATTGCAGGCTTTAGCTTATCCATTCTCAGGGTCTCACGGAGTAGATTTGGCTTTTATTTATTTATTTTATTTATTTAAGGGTTTATATAGCGCTAGAATCGACTCCCGAAGGAGTATCTCTGTGCTCAAAAACGGACAGTGATGGAGAGAAGATGGTCCTAAAAAGCATTCACTGAGTTTGAAACAAAAAAGTTTTTAACAATTTCCTAAAAGTAATGTGTTCTGCACATGATCTGAGAGTAACAGGAAGCTCGTTCCAGAGGCGAGGGCCAAGGTACGAAAGGGCTTTTCCTTCCAATCTTGCCCTTTTAATGGAGGGAACTTGGAGAAGAGGTTTATTACTGGAACGAAGAGCACGTGCTGGAACATAGGAAATAAACTTCTCCGCCAGATAACGGGGGCCCATATTTTGGAGTGCTTTATGAATGATACAGCATGTTTTAAATTTAATCCGTTGGCAGATGGGCAGCCAGTGCACTTGCACTTGCTAGTTTGATATTTTAGGAGCTTTGCAACAAAAATAATAGGATATTGGACCATTTTTTGTTTCCTGAACTCAGTGTGTTATGAGCAAATTTGAAGTCAAGGGATTATTAGCTTTGATGAGTTAAAACATTGATGTCTGTTTTCAACACTGGCAGCTCAACACTAGCACCATAATGAGACCCGTGCTTTGAAGTGGGGGGGGGGGGGGTGCGGTGGGTTGAAGTGATGGATGGCAGATCTTTTTTTGTTGTGGCAGGTTTATGTGCCTGAGCTTGACCCAAGGGAATCAAAGTGTTTAAGAGGAGAACCAGACATTACAATTTTTTGTTAGGCACAGGGAGTTTAAAATATTTGCTCAGAATCTCAGTGTTGAAAATTGGGTTCTTGGTTGAACGTAGGTGTTGGTCTTCTTCAAGCCGGCAGCAAAATCCTAATCAGAATGAACCACAAATATTGTAAACCAAACCTTGTGCTTAACCCTCTGTTAACGTTGACATAAGCAGTCAGGCTTAACTTAGAAGCAATGTGTAAAGTATTTATGCAGCATACAAACAGTACTAAAGTGATAACACAAGACAACACAAAAACGGCACCAAACTGATTTAGAAAAATAGAGTACATTTGAATAAATAGAATGACACCAAAATGATGAAAAATCCAATCTTGAGCAATGTATTTTTAAAGTCTTAAAGAAAAATAGCACTTAGAAATGGAAAGTGCCAGAGCGCTTGGAGTTTTAGAGAGGTGGTGAGTTCAAGTCGGTAACATGGTATTCGTGCCAGTGTCGAGGACCAAGCTAGGCCCAGTGAAAGAGTTTCCTTAGGGCTGGGTGCCGAAAATGCAAGAGTTCACATAGTCTGGAGCGCCGCCAGGCAATGGCCTCTCACTGTTGGAGCTGTGGTGATCGATGATCAGAGGTGCTTGTTGTCGGAGTCGAGAGGAGCCGCGGTTTCAGAGCGGAGCTGAAGCAGGCGTCGGATGTGGGTCAGTGTTGTTAGTTTTGGACAAGAGCTGGTCGGCATTGGAGCCACTGGAGCCTTGGATTGGTGTCCACTTGGAACCGGAGTCCAGGAGCTTTCAATGGCAGCTGCTGCCCTCGGAGTCAGACAGGGGGCCGCTGGACTTCGGAACTGCTTGTAGCCTTCAGTCGGAGTCGGGGCATTAGGACCTCTAGAAATCATCGGTCTGAACCTCTGTTTGAGCCGGAGTCAGAGATCACGGTGCCACTCAGTCATTGAGCAGAAACATCTAGGCATTACAGGGAGGAGCACACTCTGACACCACCCAAGGATACTGTGCCTTTTAGGACAGACAGGGGGGAACAGGACTCTCTCCTTCAGAGGCAGAAAAGCAGCAAGGGAGGGCCAGGCCAGGTTCTGGTCAGGGGACAGCAAGTGAAGCCTCTGGAACTTGTTGTAGTCCAGAAAGTTCAAGCAGGGAACCAGCCCACTATTTCTTGGAGTCACTCAGGAGTCTTGGAAGAGAATAGCAGGTCCAGTCTCTTACGCAGCAAGGCAAACCACTGTGCTGTCATGTCTACTGGTTTCTAGTACAAAGATGATGTAAAGCAGTCTCTGAGCTGGGCCTTTTTCTCCAGGTGCAAACCTTTGAAGTGGAGGGCAGAGTATTGACACCCAAGCCTGTCCTACCCAGTTCCTCTCTCCTTCCCCTGGGATGCCAGGATGTCTGGGCCCTGGTGTGTTGGTCATCGTGTGAGTGTGAAGATAGGCCAGTAAACTGCAAGTGGTGTGAGTGTCAGCTCCACCCCCTCCTCCTGTCCCAAGTTTTTCACCACTTAGCACAGCCAGCCCCTTTTGTCTTGCATCTGGTTCCAATTCACAATCCAGAGAGACAGTCATCAGCATAACAGGCTGGGGAGACTACAACCAGGAAAAGCTCCAGAGACTTGAGGCAGAAAAAAACAACTGTCTAAAAGTGTTATTTTTAACATTAGGAGCGAAAATTCATCTTTATCATTAAAGAGGGTTTTAAATCCTATTGCAAGTAAGTGTAAGAAATAGTTCTCTAGCTGCTCCCATTCTGGTTCTAGCCTTTGGTGGACTGCACTAAGGTAAATCAGTGTAAGTCTATGGAAGAGCCAGGCCTTGCAACAGTGAAAGTCGAATTCGGGGGATTTTCACTCTTAGGACATATACAACTTAAATTACATATGTCCTATTTTTTTAAATTACATAGCACCCTGCCCTCTAAACTGAAAGGGCCTACTCTAGGGGTGACTTACATGTAATAAAAAGGAAGGTTTAAGGCTTGGCAGGTGTTTATTCTGCCAAGTCGAAATGGTAGTGTTAAAGCTACATTGAAGGCTGCAGTACTGCAGGTCTGTACTTAGGTTTTGAACTACATGAGTGAGCTTCTCAATAAGTGCTGCAGCCTACTAGTAGCATTTCATTTACAGGCCCTGGGTACCCAGAAGTATATATTTAGGGTGGCATGGTCCTCAGCTATGATCAAACATTAAAGTGGGGTTCTTTAGGTGCATTCTTTCCCAAATACTGGTTGTCCTACTAAATAATGACACCCAGAATAACGCTGTACAAGAATATTGAGGACAGAATATTGAAAAGTAAGTGCATTTATAGAAGTATAAATGTGCTATTCCGAACTCCATATCTACATACCTTGAAGATAAATATATATACAGTGTAGATCTCAAAATGCGTGTTCATGAGATATTTCTCCCTAAGCACGCAAACAGCGATTGCGAACAGGAAAAAAGTATCGCGAACAAGCAATTCCTCAGGTTTGTGGAATTTCAGCGTGTTCGCAGAGATTTTTTACAGTTTCAAAGAGATTTGCGTAACGTGAATACGCAAATTCCACCCCCCTACTATCAACTGAAGAAACAGACACAAAACCATTAAGAACATAAAAATGGCAGCAATAAAAACAAATAAATACATTTTCTCTAACACAAATGAATGGAAAAGCAAGGAAAAAAAGTTTAGAAGATTTTTTAAATATGTTATTGATTAAAGAGTGTTTTAATTGAATTTTATGATACATTAAAAAATGATTCTGTATATTTAATTGTAATAAATATTTGTTTGATTAAAAACATTAGTGGTTGTAAATTTTTAACAAAGTTAACCATTTTAGTTGACATTAAATGCTAAGTGTATGTGTATTTTTAAACAAATTATATAGTAATTAATTGTATTAATGTGTATTCAAATTTGATACAAACATTTAAAAAAACTCAAAATAATTTTAACCCCTATCTTAATCTTAAAAAATGCACATACTTCATTATAATAAATGTAAATAGAAGTGCTCGAGTGTTAAAGTGCTGTTAAAGAAGAAAGAATAAGGAAATTAAATGTTACAAACAACTGAGATAAATACAAAAAGAAAAAAAAATACCAGTGTTTTATTTTCTTTTTCTTGTATCAATTTCATGCTCCCGTGTATTTAAATTGTTTATATGACTTTTTCAAAACCTTCAATAAACTTTATTTTGAACTTAAAAGTTACAAACAACTGTAAACACAGCAGCAAAATCACACTACTGTGGTAAGCCTGTCCAAAACTCTTTTTTTATATATTCAAAACATATCCATATAAGAACAGGAGGCCGATGAATCAAAGCACATCCGTCTAAAGTATCATTGAATCCAATCCAGGCCTGCACAATTTTATTGACGTTTCGACCAGGATAATAAGTATGGCAAATTAAGACCTTAACTGCGGGTATTCATCAGGGCATAAAAGAAGAGAAAAGGCTGGCAACCTAAAAAGGAAAGTGTATTTACAATTAAAGTGAAGAAAAGGAAAACCTCCTCTCTCTCTCTACCTGCAAAAGACATCCACAGATTTTTATTGGTGCACTAGCTGAACTCTGTGTGGGATCCACGAATGACAATGACATATAAGGGCACAAAGGTTCCTGGTCAGTATTCAATAATGAAGGTAAATCAATTTATGGAACGTCTGAACAGGTTTAATCAAGAAAAGAAGAAAACTTTCGTAGCTGTGTGCTGAAAAGAAAATGGTCCAACACACAGTTATGGTGAACATTGAAGGTAGAAGAAAAAACTGAATTAATTCCCTCTCCCTCCCAAATTGAACAGACACAGAACAATCTGAGTGCAAGTGGAGTGGATTATATCCTGGTGCTGGCTATCTGTCTATCTAAGTATCTATCTATCTATCTATCTATCTGTATGTCTGTCTCTATATATCTACTTGTAAAGTGCATAGTGCATTGCACAGAAGAGGTCCCTTGGCATTCTGAAACGAGGTGCCATCTAAGGTAGAAAGACCATGAAAATAGAAATAATAGCTATAACTAGAGCGAAAGGACTTTTCCCTGATCAAATGGAAAGAAAGAACAACCAGCTTCTAGAGACTTTCCTGAACTTGAGGATGGCTGGTTTGTATTTCAGAGAGAGTGGACGTTTGTTCCATCAGTTTGTGTCAAGCATACTCAAGGATTTACCTACCCAGGAGGCTTCCTGGAATTTTTGGACAGTCAACAAAAATGGTCAATCAGTATACTTTTAGTAAAATACTTTTTAAAAGTTGCCAAATATCCTACGAGCAATGGTCAATAGCTATAGAATAGAACTTCCATAAGATTGAACAAACAGGAAGCGGGTCAGAACCACGTCAAAGACATGAATCAAGGAGGGTACATGTTTTCGTTCACCAAGAGCAGTCATGGCACTCGATGTTAATGGAATTTTCTACACAAAAATCACACTCCAAAGGTAGGACAGAAAGTGATTCACAAAAATTGGATGCAATTTGGTGAGAAATATGATTTTCTCGCATATAACTGCAACATATGCGTTTTGTATTAAACTTTCTACTTTCCAGAGACTGGTGATTATGCACCAGCGAAGATATTCCACTGTGGCAAAGACTGTTTTATGAGGAATGACTGTGGCAATATGAACGTTCAACAGACAAAAAAAAGCTACACTCTTCTGCTGAGCTGCTGGCAAAGTGAAATGTAGAGTAAAATGTGTGGACATGTTTACCACATCATTAACTACAACTACTTAAATTTGTTAGGATTTGAAAATGTGGCTAATCAAATCTCCAGTAGTAGTGTTTCAGATGAACTGTGAGGTACAAAACGAAACATTTCTCAATGCAATTAGAGACCGGAAATAGAGGAAGGTCTTTTAAAGTCAAGTAACACACTTGATAAGCATTACGGCTACTTTGATGGACAACCAATGAACCTAACACACCTACGAGCATTGCCGAGGGCATCTCCACCAAAACAAGTGGTAATCATCTGAATCAGTTCTACTACTGTAAATCATCACCAACAATATTGCTGTACAAGAATATCAAGGACAGAATATCAAGGGCCGAAATATCGAAAGGTCAGTGAATATAGGGAAGTATATATTTCCTATTCCTAGGTCCACATCTAAGTACCTTGAAGATATATGTATGGGTGGGTAACATATATCAGGAATTAGGTATAAAAAATCTAGACTGCTAACTGTCATTGTTTTTTTCTCAATATTTTGTCCTCAATATTTTGTCACATCGATATTGTGGATTCGCTATTCAAGGTGCACACCATCCGAATCACTTTCAGTGGCTTTCAGGGCGGGATATTTCCACTAACCTGAGAATCCCAAATCCACAGGATTGAAGCTGGACCCCCAATCTTCCAAGAGGAAGCACCCCACTGAACATATATATAAATTCAGGCGTAAGTTGCTCCCCCCTGGAGAGAAAGGAAATGTGTGAAGAACCACCAAAAAGGCAGAGGAGACTGCAAAACCATCTTCACTGTGGGACGGGTCTGAACTCTGCACAAACAAAAAATAATAAAGGAAGGAAAAGAACAAACAATGTTTTAGTAGGTCACCAAGAATATGAGCGGCTTGCCTCTAAGTTGTTACTATCCTTCCTCCCCCTAAACGTTCTCTGTGTAAAACCAAACGAAAGTTCAATCAAGGATTAGAGAGGCTTTTCTCCTCTGAAGGTTGAGTTTACTTGAATTCACCAAAGCAAAATAAAGAAATATGTCTTCATCAGTGCACTGACCTGATACATGATATCTCTCGAGAAAGATCAGGAGCTGCAATTTCCCTCAATCACAGCTGTGAATAATTGGAACATAATACAACTGAAAATACTGAGGTTCTTGGACAAGGCACAGTTTCCTGAGCAACCCTTGTGAAGAGCGTGCGAGTCAGCCAACTCGATACGGGGAGGGGCGTAACACAGGCCTCCGCAGCCCACGGGGTGCAGAGGTGCGGGGGTGCCCGAAGCTCCAGGGGCCCCCTCGGCACTGCACTCTGTCCGGAGAGCTCCTAATGGAGCCCAGAGGGGGGCCCCTCTACATACCTTGCTGGGAGGCCCCTCAATTTTCGTTACGCCAATGGATACGGGATAAACCATAATTACCTACCCTTTTGGTGTCGGCGCAGCCCATCGTGCACGACACAACAGTGGGTTGATAGGCAACGGGGAACAGGGGAACAGTTAATCGGCACAGACGCTGAGTACAGGAAATTACGTCACTCTGCACATTCCTTTGGGAAGTGAAAGAACAACTAGACAATACACGGCCCGTCCGGTGAACAGGATTGCTGGAAGTAGGAAACGAACGTAGCTACGTAGGGGCAAGGTTCCCATAGGGGCAAGGTTCCCAGCCAAAACAGGAACAGTAAACCAAGCGCCGATATCCAGGTGCGCCCACCTTTTATACTCTTCTCCCCAGACGAGAGCGGCAAAGCCATGTTTCTGTCACCGATAGAGGAGATCCTGGTCGTTGCACAAGGAAAGCGCTACCTTTCCCTAGTGTTGTTGTATGCCTCCTTGTGTTTTATATGTGCGTGTATCATGTGTACCCAGCGCCGGATTGGTAATGCGGGCATTCGGGCAATGCCCGAGGGGCCGGTGTCTGAGTGCTGCTGTGGGCTGCTTTTTTTAGCAGACTGGGGGGCTATTTGGGCGCTGTCTCTATTGTTCGAATACAGCCAGCGGCCCAGTGGGAGTCTGAGTGGCCTTTTAGAGGCGGATGGGCGCTCATTACCTCCGTTTAGCAGAGGTATCACTCCCTTTGTCTCTCGGGCTGGCCCATTAATGTCTGCACATACTGAGCGGGGGCAGGGGGCCTGAGTCGAAGTGGCCTCACTTGTTTCACTAGTGTAAACTAACGCATGCATTTTTTACCCTCCCCCTCCTAAAGTTTGTTCATAAGATTACACCAACGCAGTGATATGAGGAGTGTTTATGCAAATGTGGGACGATTTTTTTATTTTGTGTGTGCCCGGGACGATTTTCATTCCCAATCCAACCCTGTCCTGTGTGTACCTACACCAGGCGACTACACATGCCGCTCGAGGTGTAACAGTGGCTCACCTAGATGTCCCAGCATTATGCAGAGCCTGAAACAAAACCCTACTTGGAACTGCCATGCATTTTGCCTATCTATGGATGTCGAACTCATGTATGCAACGCGGACTGGATGTGTGAACCTAACCATAATTAGCCAATACTCCCTCTAAGGTCATGATAGCTGCTCATCAGACTCTCAGAATATATAGTGATAATCCCTTCAAGACACCTGCTCAGAGGAAAGCAATCATTTAGAAAGGAGTGATTTCCATACGATGCAGACTCCCCAATGTACACTTCCTCTCAGAAGAAAAACAGTGTTTAGAGCAGGCTGGCAATAAAGGCAGCTTAAGTGAATACAGAGTGCAATGGAATATTCTAAGCTGAATAGGGAGAAGCAGAAAGACAATCATTAGAATGTTGAAACCGAAGGTCCACATCAGCCATTATTTTCCCTCTCCCTACGTGGCTCTTCTACGGATAACCTACATTCTAATGTTCTGATATATCCTTAAACTCTGCAACCTCTGGCTAGACCAGCAATTAACCCCTTCCATGCTCATGACGAGCTCAGCTCGTCATACAGTACACTGCTCGTGTGCTCATGACGAGCTGAGCTCGTCATGAACAATGGGAAATCTGGAGTAACCGCGCTCAGGGGGAATTGCCTTAGCTCTAATGTGGTTAAAGGTCTGCTCCAGCATTGTGTGGGCCTATTACATAGGAGAAAGACCTTATTGTCCAGAGTAGCCCGCTGCGGTGGATTCTAAGGGGTTTATCTATGAGAGCCCTGCATCACTTTTGCACAACGTAAAGTGGTATATGCACTCATAAAGGTCTCTCATAAAGGTTTATGGAACCATGCAACGTAACCCTATGTGGCTTTGAGTGGCCTCATAAATCATGAGTAAGGCGACACAGTTTTTCAAATTCACCCATGAATTTTGACACTGCCTCAGATTGACTTAATAAAGTAAACCTGGGGCAGCACCAAAACCTTATGCCTCCCCAGAGCAGGCATAGCGAGGAGAAATATTGTTATTTCTCCTTGGTTTTTCCTCTTTACCTTTGTGCTTCATTCTGCAGCACACATAGAAAGAGGAAAATGCCTCTCAGGATGTTTTTTGTGCAGGAAGTTTTCCCTTCCTGCAAAAAAACAATCCTGCATACAACACAGGCACCCTTGCAGCACGGTGCAAGGGTACCTGCTTTGGCGTCAGGCAGCAAATTGTTCGCCAAGGCAGGGGGAAAGGACAGAAATGCACCGTATTTCATAAACACAGTGCATTTCTGCCATTTCACTTTGGTGTAGGGAAGCACAGCAAGAAGACTTGCGTGCTGCACTAGGCCAATCCCCCATAAATGAGGCCTTACGGTTAGTAGAACATTCTGCTCCATCAGAGTGAAATGTTCCAACAAAAATAAATACATTGGGCCTCATTTATGAGGTTTTGACGTAGGGCAGAGCCGCAAGGAATCTTGCTGCGTTGGTCTTTGTAAAAAAAAAAATGAGTCGTATCTATGTGATACGGCGCATTCCTGTCCTTTTTCCAAGCACTGGCACACACTGGGCTGCTCTGCACCAACGCAGGCACCCTTGCACCATGGTGCAAGGAAGGGTGCCTGCGTTGTGGGGCTGATTGATTTGGTGCAGTAAGGGACACCTTCCTGCACAAAAATCAATCAATTCAGGCGACTTCCTTTTTAGGTTTCGCCTGTCGAAAGCTGCGCATTGCGCAGCCTTTCGCGCAGGCGAAATCTTATGAGAATAATATGTGGGCTTTGTTCCGCCTCTGTCTTCCATTGGCTAGCTCCATAAATGGAGGCTAGCCATTGGAAGAGAGAGGCGTCCGTCATTGGTGGGCGTTCCCGGCGATTTTTTCTCATCCTGCCCCTTTGAAACGTCATTGCGGTGGTGGGCGGTTCCTATTTTTTTTGGGGGGGAAGGTTTGTTTTGGTCATTGCAGGCCGACCGCCGCCGGAAGAAGTCCAGGTGAGTGCTTTTTCTTGCCGTTTGCTGTTCCTGCCCCCCTCCCGCTGTCCGTGCCTTTCCCGTCCCCCCTCCCGCTGTCCGTGCCTTTCCCGTCCCCCCTCCCGCTGTCCGTGCCTTTCCCGTCCCCCCTCCCGCTGTCCGTGCATTGTGAATTGATTGTCTTTACTAAAAAATAATGCAGGCTTCTCAATGCCCGGCCGAGTGTCTGAACCACTGCTTGTGCGCGCGTGCATTAGGGCCCAGGGCGTCTTGTCGGCCCCGTACAAAGCCGTCCTTTGCAAGGAGTATGTGCAGCAAGAGGTCACGTTTATTTATTCTTTATGTGATTTTATATAGCCTCGCACTGTACCCAGAGGTGTCACAGCGCTTTACAATCGAGCGACGTATCTAGTCTACACTCACTGTGCTGCCTCTCGTGCATACCTTGCACCAGAGAACAAATAACCGGAAGTGAAAGCCGACACAGAGACCATCTTTCCGCTAGGTGCTTCACTCACGGGTTGGGCTACCAAGGTGGGACTCTGGTTCCTAATCATGTGTCCCTGGCTAATGTGCACTTTAAACACAGATAAAGTCCGGGTGTGTCTTGCACTTACATGCTGATAACATAAATATATCTGCTGCTTCCTAACCAGCCCTCCGAACTCACCACAAAGAAGGGCCGTTGCCCGGGCTCTAGGAACAGCACTTTTATTGCCTGGAGGGCGATCATTTATGAGGAGGGCGACACGGGATCGATAAACAGGCTGAAGAGCGGTGTTGGGGGGGGGGGGTGCTGCTGCGCCAAGAGGTAACGACGGGTCTGACTGTGAGCAAAGGAGACTGGAGGAAGAGGCGTCCATCTTGGAAAACGACACTTTAGGAATCAACCAAACAGGTGTTAAGAGACGCAATCCCCTTAAAGTGCTGTTACATCTGTGACTACCTCCACCCCCCAAATCCGTGCACAATGCAAGAGTCCGCAGGACGTGGGGTGCTGGGGTCCGTGCTCTCACTCAATCATTCAGAGAGAGCCCTGTTCACCGGCGGGGCGAGTTTCTGTGCTATATCTGTACTGTCCGCAGCATGGCCGCGCGAACACTGTGTTGAAACCAAACTGCAATGATATTTCATGGGCAGAACAGTTAGAACATCCCTTTGGGTTCAAGAGTTTCTGATGTGGGATGGTGGGGGTGTATGTGTGTGCAATGTTGTAATGTACCCCTGTAAACTGGAACGTGCGATGAAGGAGTGAGGCTGTTTTTGTAAAACACATTTATTGCAATTCAGAATACGAGTTACACTAAATGGCACTCCCAGGCATCTTTACTCCGGGGGTACTCCTCGGAAGTGCATCGTGGTGCACAGTAAACAGTAGAGTGAACACTGACGTACCAGGCCTTTCTTAACTCCAACTAACGTCATTCAGAGCTTTCCGGTACCACGAATTTGATGAGTTAATGCTCTATTCCAGAAGGCGCTATCATGAGACAATATAATATTTGTTACCAAGGTCGAAGGTCACTATATTGTTAACGTCACCAGAACCCAACGAGTTGGCATGAAAGGGCCCCGGTATATATTTTATAAGCGTTTGTAATCTTCCTCAGTGCTTTAAATGCCGAATTCATTGCTCTCGTTTGGTCTTCGCCATTGGAGTGCATAAAGGGATCTGTACAGGAACGTACTTATGCCCGTGTACCGGGCACAGGGCCCAGCAGCAGGCACGTGCTGGGCACGCAGGCAGTCTCCTGGGCACACAGGCAGGTGCTGGGCACACAGGCAGGCAGAACGAGGTATATGCAAGAGACAACTCGGGCGGTCTGTTGAGGAACATATCCGAACAGACCAGGGCACACACCCTTTATTTTATTTATACGTCAATCCCCTGTGAGGGAGTGACTTGTAGTCTTTTCAAGTAGCAGAACAACAGTGTTTGTAGGAAGGAAATAAAGTGTACTGTGCAGGCCCCTCCCATCCTCTATCTCCCCCCAAGTTTCTTTACGCAACTGAGCGGAATGCATGCTATATTTCATATCAATAATATTTCAACATTATTTTAAAACAAGTAAATACAAAAACCAATAGACCTGCATACAACAATGGCACACATATGTGCGAATTAGATCATATGTGCCGCTTCGTACCCTGTGTGCACACAGGCGTAGAGAAAGGTTCTACAGTGTTAGTGCATGCATATAATAAATCACTGAATCTCATTATAAACGGGCGGAAATTGTGCATTGCGCTCTTAAGCGCTGAAGTGCTCATGATACTGTCTTTAAGCACGTGCATGCTCTTTTTTTTTTTACATGTGCACTATACCTTCGCGGTTATTAAAAATACACACGTTGTATCTAGTGTGTTGCAAATTGTACTTTTTTGCGTGTGCAGGCCTCCGTTCTATCTTCACCCGGGACCCCTCTTTGCATGTTTATGAGTACTCAGGTACTCCCTAGTTTCACCTGTGGCCCCTCTTTGATTATCTGTACGCAAGTCCAAGTTTCACACACGCCCCCCCTCCCCCCTTTGCATGTTTATGGTATATCCAAGCTTCCCCCCACCCCCTGGAAAGTGTGTTTGCTCCTTGCAGGGCAACTTGTCGGGCACACCCGGCCTGTGTCTGAATTAGTGACTACATCCGGTGAGGGGGCGTTTTCAGGTGGGAGGGGTTCGCTCGGGGAGGGGAGTACATCAGGGACCCGCGTCTGCGGTGCGACGCTCTGCGGGTTCTAAGGGGCGCGCAATCGTGAGCTCGTCCTGTATGGACGCGGGCAGAGGGTAGCAGTATTCATTATTGGGATTTGCTGTGCATGCGTTAGTCACACAGAAGGCTTTATGCACATGGCAGGGCACACTGTGGGCTCGCACACGCACGCAGTGCAATACGGGGAGACGTACACGCGCACAGTAACGGAGTGGGAAAGTTCACCTTATAGAGGAGAATAAATATGAACATAAAACCAGTCTGTGCTGACGCTGGTGTGTAGACACTCATAAATTAAATGCTTCTTTAATGGCGCGTGCACTGACAGAGCACCCATTGGTCCTACGCGCGCACATATTTAAACACATACAAGAATGAACATTTCCAGGAGTACACAGCATGCCTACATGTGCCAGTTACATATACAGCATATTTACCCATCTGTATTCGTTCAAAGATGTCCTGTGTGTTTTTGTTTATGCCATCAGCGCTATCAAGTACATTCCCTAACCTATCAAAAGGGAATCTGTCATGGTGGTCATTTGGGGCTGGGAAACTGGCTAATTTCTGTGGAGCAAACAAACGAGAAACTGATCCCTGGCCTCACCTCACACGCCCGTGGCCCTTTCTTGTGCAACCCTCCTGCAGTGATCTCATATGCAGTAAACTCATCTCACCCGACCAACCTAAAACTGCTGTACATACACTTACCATCTTAGGCGGGGACTCTAGGAACGCTAAACTGGCTACTGTTCCATTTACATAATCGGCCTCGCTCAGAGCTGCCTTACAATTAGCAGCCAGACCATGTGTCAAAAATACAACTCTATTGCTCTAGACCTTCACAGATGCACTATACAAATGCTACAATAAATAAAAGAATATGCAATCTGACGTTCAGAGGTAGATGAATGTGGGAGGTCATCACATCCAACGCTATCAGAGACTGTGATGTTTGGCTCAGATTGAGGTTTTTCTGTAATGAGGACATCCTCTCCAGACTAAGCAATATTCTAGTAGGCTATTGGCTTTGTAAATGACAATGCCATTTATTTATGTTGTCAAGGCCAACACATAAATAAAAATGTTGTCATTTACAATATGGGAACACCCACAGCAACACCCATGGAATCCTCTTTCACGCAGTGTTCTGCGTGAAAGCAGCACATATTTATAAGGCCATGAAAAGTCAGGTAAAGTGGCTTTACCTGGCATTTTAAATATGCAGAGGCACATTTGCCACCGGAACGTCAAAAAAGTGACGTTGCGCCGGGTGCAAAAGTGCCTTCATTTATTCCAATAGATAACTCTCACTTCGGGGGAAGTATAAACAGGAATATCCGTCGACGTGCAAAACACCATTGGTAATGGTTGCCGCGAGAGGTTAAATGCGTGCTGAATGTCTTTTTTTTTAAGTAGCTGTTACCACTCGGCTAATTGGAAGTTGGCAGGGCCTCATGTCTACTCCCGGATCACCCGAGATGCACCTAAGCGATTTCTGAAAGAAGGCAGTTGCGTCAGACTTCTGACAGAAACCTCTGTCGTTGCACCCTTGTACTACCCCGGGCATATGGTACAGGCGCCTGCTGCCAGATAACCGCTAGGAAGGCGGCATGTGAGGTAAGGATGGCCTCATACACAAACATGCGTCGTACGTGTGAATGAGAGACCAGCAGGAATACAGATACACACGTCACGACGCGCCTCGGAAGGGAGGACTGGCCATCTGCCTTGTAAATATTGTAAATGAATATACGCCCATATTTCATCCCCAGAATAAATTTGGCAGGTAGTGCTGTGCAGCGCTATTAATTACAGAGGCGCGGAAAACATGCCTAACTCCCCTGTGCCCACCGTTCGCCCCCACCAACCACCTCCCGGTCACAGGCACTGTGACTACTAGAGAAAAGCCCGCAGGTATTTAGGAAATGCAAGGGCTTCTGCCGCTCAACGTGATCGGGAGCAGGTGTTGTCTGCGTTAGGTGGCGAGCTATAAAACAAGGGGGGAAGCAGCGATATGGGAGGGTAGCAAGCTGAACACCCATTGGAACGGGGCACGCGCACTGTTTAAGTTGTGCTCTGCCAAGCAGTTTCTGTCTGCTTCACCGGTACAGCTATCTAACGATGGATGCTCGGCGTCCAGAAGAAGAGGTGAATGGTACTCAAGAGGCAGAAACAGGTCAGTAAAACCCCGATTGTGGCAAGGAGGCATGCCCCCCAAACCAGAGGGGTAATATAGATGCAGATCTTTTACTTTACCCTTTTTGTGCCCTTTACAGATGGTTGTCATGTTTATTTATGAATCGAATATTTTACTCTATTCTCTTAATAAGATATTATAGTTCATGCAGTTTTTGGTTTGTTGCTGCTATTACTGTGCACTTCAATGCTTTGAGTGAGAATACATGTCGAATGTTATGCATGGTGACAACATTGTTCATGATAAATGCTTTAAAAAATATTAACAGAGAAAATTGACATGGATTTTACTAACTAGTTGTTGAGATAATACTCGTGTGTAGTAAGAGTGTAAATGACATTCCTGGATACTTGCATTACTGCACAGCTAGCAGTGACAGGAGTACGTTTTTTTCACAATATTATTAGTTTTAGTAAGTAGCCATTTACGTTTATAAATTGATTTATGAGGCATATCAACATTTAACAGTATTTCTGAACGGTTTTTCAGCCTTTCGTTCCCTAACGCCGAATTTTTAAAAATTATATCACTTCAACAACGGCTTCAGCTTTCTGCCCAAAATCTACATTCTCATTTGTCGTTGTCTGTATTTCTCAAATATGTTCAGGATGGACAAATCGAGAGCCGCTTTAGGCCATGGACAAAGTGGGCATCTGCCAGCGGTCACCACCTTGCAAAAGTGATCAGGAAGTCCCAGAAGTCCCACCATAATGAGAGCGAGCATAAAAAAGTTGGGGCCAGATGTAGCAAAGGTTTTGCATCACTCGTACACCACACGTGGAAATGTAAAAATGTAAATTGATACTTGTATAGCGCACTACTCACCCGCAAGGGTCTCAAGGCGCTTGTACGAATACCGCTGTGGAACCCATCCTGGCTTTCCCTGTGAGGTGTCCACTCCTGGGCACCCCCAAGGTGGATGCCAGGCATCCTTAGCGTTGTGGGGGCCGTTGTGGAGATTAAGCAAGCTATTGCCCAGAGTTGCAGAGTGGGACTCCATGATTGGAATAGGCACCGAGGCGAGAATTATCAGGTCCGGGGAATTTTTGAGCTCAAGACCCGCCAAGGTGGGGAATTGAACCCTGGTCCCGGGCTAGACCTCTGCATCAGGGTCTGCCGCTCTAACCATTGAGCCACACTTCTCCACTACATGGGGACGCAGAGCAATGCAAAACCTAGAAAGAAATTTACCAAGCCACGCTAGGCCACATTGCATGGCGCTGCGTGGCTTGGTAATTCTGCGGTAATGCAAGGCAGTGCAAGTCACTGCCTTTGCGTTACTCTGCCCTAGAGAGGAGTTCCATGGGTAGAGTGTGGGTGTTCCCACGCTTCCATGCATGGATTTTGGCACATCCCTAAATTTACTATGAGTAGTAGACCTAAGAATGCGTCAAAATGCTACACCTAACCAGGGGAGGCGTAACAAGGAGAAATATGTTTATCTCCAAGAAGAAATATATTTATTCCTCCTCATTATTTCCTCTTCCGATGTGTAATGCATTCTGCAGCACACATAAAAAGAGGAAAACGCTTCAGAAGATTGTTTTTGTGCATGAAAGTGTGCATGAAAGTGTACCTAGCTCCACAAAAACAATCCTGCCTGCAACGCTTGCAGTCAAGAATGCCTGTATTGGCGCTAGGCAGCAGATAGTGCGCCAGATCAAGTAGAGGACAGGAATGCGGCATATAATGTTAAATATACCACATTCACGCTTCTCCCTGTCTCGCAACACAGCGTAGCAAGGTGTCTTGCTACGCTGGGTTGTGGGACATTTTGTTAAATCTGTCCACAGATTCTTATTTACGTTGAAGACTGTGCACAGTTACTTCAAAGAATCTTAGAATGCATGCTCAGCTTGCCCAAAGTTAACTCTTGTGCTCTCAAGCAGCTGGTGGCAATTAAGTTTACAAATATTTTTTTCTGTGTCATGTCGCTCTACTTCACCTCACATTTTCCACTTCACCACTCGTCTTTCACTTCTCTCTATCTCTACATATCTATGTACCTACCCCTTTATGCTATTTCAACTCTCAGTACCGCGTCTATGTCTACCTCACTCTCTTGAAATGCTCCTCTATGTACCCCACCTCTGTTTACCTCATTCTCACGCTCTTAGGTAACTATTCCCTACTCTCTGAGCCTATTGCTACAACTCCTCCCACTACCATGTCTCTCTACCACTATTCGCTTTCCTCTAAAGCCGCCTCTCTACAATTCACAGAGGCATGGTTAGTGTGCCATTAGCCCTAGTGCAAGTAAAGAGAATGGGCCATGACTACTCATTGGGTAGAAAAATAAAGCAACATTCAGGGTTTAGTGGACCCCTCACACCACTGGGCCCTGATGCCATTGCACCTGCTGCAGAATTGAAAACTACCCAAGAACTTCACTGCTATTTTCCATCTCTCTTCCATGCATTCACCCTCTTCCTCTTCACCTTTCTCTCAATTTCATCTTCCTCTTTACTTCACCTCTCTTTCTACCCATCTTTAAAAACCTCACCTCCTCTGCCTCTCTTTGAGTCCTCTCTCTGCCTCACCACTCTGTACCTCACTTATTTACCCAATAAATAGGGGAGAGGGGTTGGCCTAACGGCTAAGGCGCTCGACCTCGGACCTGGGGAACTCGGTTCGAGTCTCGGTAACGACGCCAAAAAACCCCTGTGATTCTGGGCAAATCACTTAATCTCCCCGTGCCTAAAAAAAAATAAATGAAAGTAACTGGTGCTATGTAAAGCGCTCTGATAACTGATTCGGTTCGGTTCAAGTTCGCGCTATATAAAAAACTCTCAAAAAAAAAAAAATAATAATTCCTGCTATACCTCACATCTCTTTCATTACCTCATTTCTCTCTACCCAACTCTCTTTTCTCTCTCAATACCGAACCTCTCAACTTCTCCATTTCATCGTTACCTCATCTCTCCCCCTCCGCACACTCTCTTTCTACATCTGTTCCCTCGTCCTCACCTCTCTCACTACATTACTCCTCTCTTGTTACCTCTTCTGTAGCTCTACTTGTACCTTTACCCCTGCCTCTACCTCTTTTCTCTATCATTCTCTCCTTTCGTTTGTCTATCTTGCCTTTCTCTGCCGCCCTTCTATTTGTTGTTTCACCATTTCGAGCCCTTTCTCACCTTATGCATCGATCTACTTCTACCCCTCCTCTCTGTCTCAATTTCCCCTCTGTCTCCCTACTTCACCGCCTTTCTTTCAGCACCTCGTCTCTGTCCACCCTTCACTCGCTCTGTATATCTTTCACTCTGGGTCAGTAGTCTTTATCTAAACTGCCTTTCTATATCCCTTCCTATTTTGCCGCTCTCACTACCTCACCCCTGGCCCTGACTACCTTGTATCTCTCTGTACTTCTCTCACCACCTCATCCCTCTACCTCACTCTGCCTCTACCCCTATCTAAATCACCTCTCCTTCTACCTTACCTCTTCCTATATCACCCTCGGTATACACCACCCCCTCTCTCAGAATTTTCTTATTCCTACCTGTAGCTCGTTTGAACTTTCTACCTCACCCTAAAACTTTACCTATATTTCTCCTCCTCTTTATGTGCCTCTCTCTCATTCTTCCTCACTATCTTTTCTGACTGTTTAGCCTTTCTCTATTTACCCTGCGTCTCACTTTACCTCACCTATCTCTTTACCTCCTCTCTATGCCTACCCCTCTCCCTCTACTTCACCTCTTGCTTAACCACTGTCTTTTCCTCTCTATTCTTCTTCTGTCCTCTGCTCACTCCCATTTCTCTTACTCAGCAGAGCTGGGCTTCACTATCTAGCCAGATAAGTACACATAGAAAGAGCATGAGGAGGACAAGGCCGAGAAATAGAATCAGGGCCGGTTTTAGTTTAGCCGGATCTGGTGGCTTAGTGGACTAATGCATCTACTGTAAGTTCCTGTGTTCGACCTCATGGTCACAGATTCAAATCCCGGCAGGTCTAGTCAGCCTTTCATCCTTCTGAGGTCGATAAAATGAGTACCATTGAGTTTGGTAATGATAAACATTTGTTATTCAGTGCCAAGATACCCATCTGGGTAAACGTGCGCTTTAAAAAAAATAAACGTTATGTTAAGGAGGAAATGATCAAATTTCACCCAAAAGAATGATGAAGATCCTAGGACCTGTGGTTTGGACTAGAATGATAGCCTGTGCTGAGATCAATTTAATCTATCGTTAGGTCACTTTGCTGTTTGTTGCTTTGACTGATGAAGAAAGAATACAGCGGTTAAAGGGGAGTTTTCCTGATTTTGAATATCCGGTATTCAGAGCTACCTTTCAAGCTCTATGTGCATATATATTATTTCAATATGCAATAGTTCACTAAATAATCACCAAGTCACACTCCTCCTGTGCCTTTTTTTTAGAATTGGAAGAATAGACTGGTTAGACATTGAGTTCCAGGTAAAGTGCTATTGCCAGACTATAAAAACTAGATTCAATAAAAAAAAAGGAATGGCTTTATCAATGCATGTTTAAGCTTTTTGTGGTAGTATTTGACAGATGCCAGCAGTTTGAGCCTTTGGGGGTCCTGTATCTTAAACTGTAATAATCCAAAATTGTTTTGTTTTTGCAAGGGCTTGAATGATGTGAACATGGGTAATAAACTTGAAGTTTTCCCAGACAGGGGTCCCCTTAGTATGTCCTGCCAAAGGATCCAAAATCCTTAAGGTGGCAATGTTCAAAACACATATCACAGCCTCCAAAAAATTAATTTTTTCTACTGGAAAGCAAATGTTGCAGTTACAAATGTGAGGCTAACCCAGTGCAAAATGTTTGTAACTCTCCCCCTTTGACTCCTTAAAATCATGCTTGCTAACCACTCAGCTACCCACACAGGAAAGGGAACAGGCAGAAAACCATTGAAACCTGATAGTTTAAGACTGGTACTTGGTTGTTTATGGGCCCTGCGCCCTTCAAGGCTGGCATTTTTTGGACCAGCGAGCCAGCATTGTACCTCCTATAGAGTGAATGTTTCTGCTAGAGCATTAGAAGAACTCATCTGGTCAGCAAAGCTTTTATGAATTGTCACTGGTCTACTACAGTGCAGCTTTCTGATTGCTGTAATTGGCGGTTACGCCATATGCGCATGCACCACACATAAGTCCCAGTCCAGTTCTCTCAGCCATGTTGGGGTCAGGTACTGGAACTGACACCAATGTGACAGCCATTCTGGTCATCAGTCCCAAGCGTGGCTGGGTCACTGGACTGAGACCACTAACCCTCCTATTACTGCACTACCGTAATACCACTCCCCCACCATCATACGTTTACTTCGTGTTGACACGCTATCTTTGTTTGTCACTGCACTATCAACTACCAACAATGTCTTCATCATAATACTACTGCTTAGCACTGCATTAAGCTGCCAAATCTGCAATTCAACCATCAGCACAGCACTATCCCCTCTCAGCTCAACACAATCACCAAGTACCAAACTACTAACTCTAGCACTACACCACCAGGCACACTTCTGCATTCCAATCCCAGCATTGTATTGGCATTCCATATAACCACAGTACCTGTCAAACACCTTTCCATTCTCACCCCTAAGCCACCACAACTTCACCACTGTAGTCTATCCTACTATGCAAAAACATTGTTCTAACCCCATACTGCTAGTAGCCAACCCAACCCCACTGCGCTACCACTTGATATGCCACATTACTACCACGACTCCTCCAATGTCACAACTCTCCATCACTCTCAGATCGCACATCAGGATCCTACGACATCACAATACTGCACTATCAATTTAATTACAGCACACTGAGGGATTGATCAGAAATGTTGAAAGGATGCGATGACTAAGGGGAGCTTTAAGGCACTATACTGGTGAATCGATGCACCAGGAATGATCGATCGCCTATTGTTAATCTCTGACTCTGGTCCAAAATGGAGCTTTTGAATCACTTAAGTTCTCCATTGAGATTGTGTATGAGGCCAGAATGGGGGTGCCTGGAGGTTGGCTAGCTTTAATGTGCAACTGGGGTTAGTAATAACACGTTTCCTGAATTTGTAAGGTTTAATCCTGCTGGATATTTTTAGGCAAGGGTTAACACATGAGGGCAGATTTACTAACATTTCACGCAATGCATTGCGGCAAGGCAACCTGCTGCGCTGCATTGCGTCAAAGGGAGTCATCATAAATTTACAAACATAGGGGCATATTATCCAGGGGGGCGATAGGGAATTATCGCCGCTTTAGCGGCCGTTTTCGGCCACTTAGCGGCGATAATTCTATCGCCCTATTAGCAAGCTGTCGCTAACAGCAGTTAGCGACAGCTTATAGGCGATAGCGAGCGGTTTGGGGCCCGCTTTGCATGTCAGCGATATTTATCGCTAATGACATGCAAAGTGGGCGTACTCAACCTGTTATCGCTATCGCCTAATACCAACACAGGCGTAGCGATGGAAATATTCATGCTAAGCGCGGATATCTTCAAAAACTAACACCTGCTCAGACCAGTTCTTAGCCATTATATCCAATGGGAGGTGGATATAATGGCTAAGACCCTGTTAGCGATAATGCGTGAATATCGCTGTATTCTCAGCGATATTCACGCATTTTGCCACTATCGCCGGGAATTTTATCGCTTTTGAGATAAACGTTGCTAATAGCACGTTATCGCGATAAAAAAAACTAATAATTTTCTTTTTGGACACGATTGGGACATTTTTAAATCACTAAATTCACACTTCACGTATCACAAAAAAAACAGCTCCGCAGTAACCTGGCGTTGCAGCACCCTAGGGTGGCATTCGGCCACTCTTGGTGGGGCCCGATGATGAAGCATGTCACCAACTAGGTTGGTGAGTGAGGGCTTTCTGAACAACCTAATGAGGCTTCTCTCACAGTTGATCCTGGACTGTGAGTGTCGCAACATGCTTGCTCTTTTTCTAGTCTTCATTGGTATGACGCTCCTTAGTTGTTTTTGTGATTTCTCTCGAGAGGAGTAGGAGCGTTGTTTCCGTTCCCTTCCTCACAAATGAGAATGGTTGAGGAAAGAATGGGACCGCCCGAGGCGTATGTCAAGAAGAATCTCTGCTGCTAACAGGAGTGATGGAGAAAGCGTGAAAACTTTTCTGATTTCCTCACAGTTGGGGCAAACCTCCATGTTAGCATGTTGAAAGGCAGGAGGGGAATGACCCACTTTGAGGCAGCTATGTATGAAGGTCATTATTGTGATAGGCCATATGTGTGCACAGAGAATAGAAGCTGGGCATGGGTTATTTAAGTCTTTGTATGACTTGAGGCATTTTAGTAATGGCATTATTTTAGTTGTGTTGGGAGAGGGAATGAGAAGCTTATGGCACATGGTTGTTGAGGTATGAGGATTTCTGTGGTACTAAGTGGCATTAATGAGAAGCCACTGTGGGGAGAGGATGTACCCTTACAGCTAGGTTCGAGTCTCTGCAACGACGCTCAACATCCTGTGATTCTGGGCAAATCACTTAATCTCCCTGTGCCTAACAAAAATAAATGTGTCCTTCTGTAAGGAAACTGGTGCTATGTAAAGCGCTCTGATAACCAATGTCTCTGGTCTGGTTTGCGCTATATAAACAAACAAAAAACTGTAGATCTTTGCTGTCGCAGGATGGCAGGACAGATGTGTGGATGGTAGTGGTTGGTCTACTGTTCAGAACTTTGTAAGCGAGGAAGGTGCCAAGAGTGTTGTTAAGTGTATGCATGCGAGTGATGGCAGTTGTGTGCACAGGGTTGTGGTGAACTTTTATTCTATTCTGAAGAATTTATGAGGACTCTTAACAGCTTCCCCTTACTCTTCAAAAGAAACATTGATTTTAGGGAGAAAAGCGAAAAAGGTCAAATAAGAGCAAGTCAATGTCTGATTTCTATTTGGTATCTCCTTTTCTGTCATGACAGAGCGATCAAAAACAATTGACTGGAATGCGGTCCATAACAATTACCAGTAGATGTGATTAATTCAAGAATTTTCCATTCGCATTTGTGTTTAGTTTTTTTGCTTTGCCCAATATTTTGCCGTAAGGTAGTTGGTGTCCACTTCTGAGGTTTCTCGTGGAGATCGGATTGGTATTTGGCCCTAGACTGTCTCAAAACTGTGGGTGTAGGGTTGGTGGATTGGAGTCATAACACTGCAGGAGTTCCAAAAGCCCACTGCCAGGTTTCCATTCATGGTATTATCTCGTAATGTAAAAAGCTTAATTTATCCAGGTAAAAGGCAACACACATGTGTTATGCTAGGTAGTATGACCCAGATGATTTCCTGCAGTTCTGTGCCTTTGCTGATTCACGAACAGCAGGTTGTGCAGTTATCTTTAAACAGGCATGTAGAAGGGTAGGGACTTAGCTTTAAGAGAGATACAAGGGTGTGCTAATCAGAGGCAAACTAAGGCCAACTAATGCTTCATCATAAGCGCTCTGTTGTCATAACTGTCTACACACTAGACACAGCACAAGAATCATTCTTACTTGTAGTACTGCATGGTATACTTGCTGTTGTACAAGGACAACTGGTGGGGGGTGGGGGGGGGGGGGACTTTAACTTGGCACGAGATCCCAAACTCATTAGTACCCATAAATCACTCTCCACTACAGGCACTTTTTCTGGAAGAGTAAACAAAGGAGTGACAGATTTGAAGATGGTGGATTCATTGAGGTATTTCTATCCCAGTGTTATGGATTAATCCTTCTACTCCCATGTGCATGCCACGTATTCTAAATTAAATATTTATATCACATATATTCTTCCTTTTCTATCGAAGGTGTCCATCACTTACATATCGAGCTCAGATTGAGCTTATTTAAAGATGTCCTAGGAGGGAAGTGTGTGTGTGTGGGGGGGGGGGGAGGGGGGTCCTTGGAAAAGGTATTTGTGATTGCAGGTGAGCACCTTCTGAGACTCAGTTCACAAAGTGCACTTTAAAGCGGTCAAGGGGGAAATGGTTTTCTTGATGGTTTGAAACTTGTCACTTCGTATCCAGGATTGTGGTTATGTACGCCTGTAACAAACACCCGCTGCAGCAACCCGGGAGGGTGCCTGATGGTTGATTCTGTCTTGTCTAATCGTCTATAAAAACGCTTAATGCAAACATTTGAGGAAAAAACGGAGTACTTTAAGGCTAACATGACCTCAGGCACCTTACCACTATTTTTTCAATGCAACAATGGGGTGGCCATCAGTATGACGGATGGCATCGCAAGAGAGGATAGGATACCTGAAAACACCTTCACAGCAGAATTATGTACCTGGAGACTCCAGATAAGCAAATGCACTCACTGAAAACTACACATGGATAGCAATTATAGTGGGCCAATTAATAAGATAGATAGAATGGAAACCCCACACCTGAGGTTAGGACCAGTTTTCCAAGAAAAGAGAGACAACATTTGCATCTTCGTCTCTAGAAGGTTTTGCTTTCAAACCGCAAAACTCATATTGCTGGGGTTGGGAGACAAGATGGATCTCATGCAGTTTATGAATAGATAGATAACATTTAGAGTATTTTTTATAAGCCATCTACACTAATGGCATGGAGTGATTGTTGAGATCGGGCTTATCTAAGGGCATGTGCCCCTTTCGAGGGGAATCAGGGACCCCTTGAAGAGCCCCTAGATATGACTGAAGTATGAGAATGCCTGTAAAGTACCCCAAAATAAACCCCAAGTAAGGACTGTTCCCAGTATCCTTCTACAAATAATTCTTCCCTAGCTGGGTCGATCACTAATGACCCTCTTCGATACTTTCATATGTCGTTTGCGCCTAAACTCTACAGTGTGCGAGGGAGATATAAGCCACATACCCAAGCTCAGAGAGAGCCTTGAGGATGGTGCCTCTTACAGACCTATATCACTTTTAAAAAACAGATGCAAAAATATTCACACAAATTCTGACTAATAGATTGGAGAACCTGATGCTGATCTTGATATATAGATCAGGTTGGCTATCATTAAGCATTGACAACGAGTGATATAATTAGGCGACTGGCCCACTGGGTGGAGACAGTGGACAGAAAGAAATCACTGGCTTTACTATAATGACTAGATGCAGAGTAATAGATCGGGTAAACGGAGAGTTTCTGGAGCACCCCTGGACAAGATATGACTGGGTGAAAAAATTAAGGACGGGATCCTAATGAGGTATAAGTGGCTAACAGTGACAATGGAGGTGAATGGACAGAGGTTTCCCAGTTTTCCTTCCAAAGGGGCTCTATAAAGGGCTACCCGCTCCCTCCCCTTCTGTTTGCCCTGGTGTTGGAATCACTGTCCCTAAAGCGCAGGACCCAGACCAAGATTAGAGGAATCCCATTCGCAAGAAAAGAGCACAAACTGTCTTTCCTTGCTGATGATATGTTGCTTTCTTTTATGGACCTAGATTGCTCCCTGCCAGCAGAACTAGAGAAGCTTGATCACTTGTGAGCGTGTCTGACTTTGAAGCCAAAAAGCAAAACTTCTGTGGTTCTTAAAATGAAGATCCCATCACAAAAAGTGCCTAGACTACAGTCCCCTTCATTGTTTAAATGGAATCACATTTATTTTGATAACTGGGCTGGAGCATAACTAACCGAATGGAGAGAGGCTAATTGGTTGACCCCTTAAAACCAGATCTATAAAAAAAACTATGAAAGTTGGCTCTCTGTATCTCTTGGGTGGGGCGTAAATATGCTCCTAAAATTGAATAAACTACCAAGGGTCCTATATGTTTTCCCAGCAATCTAAGGCAGTATTTCATTATTAGACATACAAGCTATGCCAATGCATTTGATGGACTTCATTTTGGACAAGGGAGACAGTGTCTTCTGCGAAAGATCCTAATAGTGTCTGGAGACAGAGGGGGACTGACCTACCTCAATTCCCTACCAGGAGGACTTATTTCTGACATATACTGGATATTGAAAGAAAGATACCAAATAAAGAAATGACCTTATCAACAAAGGTGGGAGAGCGTCCCATACGAGGCACGGACAATATGACACATTGGTTCAACGTTCCTAAAGTATATAGAAGCATTCCTTACATGGAGTAAAGTGAGATTTCAATGCTGCGTACTGCCATTGCGCTTACGTTGCATCTTTCCAGCCATGACGGATGTTTGCTGGAGGTGTCTTGCCGATATTTTGGTAGGAAGTCTCTGTTACATCAGAGGTGTCCTGAGGTTCCCTAGTCCTACAGACTGGACCATTACCATTCACGGTTTACGCTCTGACTGACTAAAAGTTATAGGCTGAGAGACAACTAATTGCTATATTCTGAAAAAAGAAAGACTATCCACAAAGTGCACTTTGGTTTCAACTAGAAATAGACCTTACCAAGGACCTAGTCACAACCATGATTTTGCATTTGTAAATTCAGGAACATTTGAATGTCATCGGCATACATTCGACACAGTTAATATGGAGCAGAGTTAAAGAGAACATATAGTTATTGAGTGGAAGAGGTGAGTATGAGGACTCCTGTGACCATCTGAAACTGGCATTGCCTCTCACCAATGGGAAACGATCTATGCAAAGCTGATTCCCACTTCCTAAGAGAACAAACCACACAGCCAACACTGTCCATGAAATTCCCGTCTGAGGTTTCAGTGAATTAGGAAAAAGCAAATGATCATAATACTGTGCAGCTTACAATTTCTAATCTTGGCAATGTTAACAATGGCTTTCATTCTTTGTGGGTCAATGAATTAAACACCATAAAATCAGTCCATTGTAATGCTTTTTATTTTACAACACTTAGAAAGAGCAGAAAAATGTTCATAAAAGTTCTACACAAAAACAAAATGTATTATGTGTGTTATGTTTATTTTGATGTAGTGCAAGTGCGTTGGGTCTGTGAGTGTGCTCCTTGTAAATCCCTTTGTGAATATGGAATGGACATCCCTTTTATCTGGCCTTGTTCCGAATACACTTTATTGTTGCACATTTGCACAAGTGTGCGTATTTATAAGATGTTTGTGGATCAGCAGGAATTTCTCTTGTACGCTTTCAAATGCAAGTGAAAAATGACTTTGGGAAATGGCTCAATAATTTTCTATTTGACATCCATTCATCTACATCTTTGGCAGACTGGAAGATGCTACCTTCTTTTTGCATGCATCAGCGTGCCCACAACATTAGCAGGGAGGCATAGACCGACCAGATGTTTCTGGTTTCAAGTTGCAGTAATATTTAGAAAATTCTGCCTTCTTTTAGGCGCTTACCCACAACTTTGGCAGATTGGCATATACTAAAATTTTCCTGTGTCAAGTCTACTGCAATGTTGCCAATTAAGCTTAATCTAGAAAATCCCAGAGGCAGTCTGAGTGTTACAACTTTAGGAGCTTGTCAGATAAATCCAAATTTTGGGGTCTGGGATTAGCCAAGACCTTTTGAATTTACTAAACATGTAGGTACACTATACTTACTTATAGCCACTCTTCACCCACTGGCCCTTTACTGTCATTCACATTTTTCTTCCACCCAATACAGCAAAACCACGGGGCAGTGGGTCAGCCCACTTCTGTCACTCGCTAAGTTCACCATGAGTGACAGCATTCTGTCCTGTCACAAGGAGCACATCCACACATAAAGTAGTTCCATTCAGTGCCAGGGGGTTTTATGGCAATATGTGCCCTTTGGTGACCAAAACCTCTTTTACTTTTAGCCAATGTTTTTTTTTATTACTGATGAGGGTCTGGCAGACATCCCAAAAATGAGGTTTTGTAAAAGGCACATGAACAATTAAGTATTGACAAAAGCCTAAAGTCTGGCAGACAATTTTCGACTTAATTGGTTTTGCCAGTGCTTGTTCGTCATGCCCTCAGGACCTCCTGAAAATAGAAAGTGGTCACATACATTTTTTGTCTATTGTCAAAAGGTCTGGAAACTTTAAAAAAAAGATAGAATTCACTGGTGTAGCACACACAAAATGGGATTCTGTGACAGCTCTAGCAATATTACCCTCCTCTTCTCTTGGCACGAACACAACAGCCACTATTTCTTTCATTTTACAAATTGATCTAAACATTATTTTTTCTAAAATGTTATTTTCATTTGATAAGTAAAGTTCAATGAAAAAAGACTGGCCTGTGTGAAAGCACCGGAATCATATTTATTAGTTCTAAGAACTGTGTGTGTTTTTAGTCTAGGTCTGTACTCTATAGATAGATACGTTATCTATCTATAGAGTACAAGCCTATCCAAGACAAGCTGTGAAAGGTAAAAAGCAGGAGTCACATCCATATTACAAGGTGTGATCAGAACCCCTCAGTGCAAGGTTCAATCTATATTAGTGGCTACTGGTGTTAAGCATAAACATAGGTTTTTGGGACCATGACTTAATTTTCACGAACAGACTTTCGTCCATAGCATGAAAGGGGAAAGACGGAAAAGGGAGAAAGGAGAAAGAAGAGTAAGATAGCGAAGCAGCAACAAAAGGAGAAAAAACTAGGCAGTCTTGGCATTCGGGCTCCTCGGAAAAATACTGGGCCCATGCACTTACTGTTTTTTGGGCAGGCATAGTTTAGGATTCCATATTTTAGGCAAAAAGCTGTGGTTTTATTTTTTCATTGATATATTTTTTTTATGATGAGAAGGCCAAGTCTGGAGATGATTCCTGAGCTTTGGTAATGGGCTGTGAAGGAAGAGTTAAACGGTTTCCTCTAGGGGGAGATCAGATTATTAGCCATCTGAGATCTTAAGCTTGTCTTTAAAGTACCTTAGAGAACCCTGATGGAGAGTCTTGCTCATTAAAGTGTAGCATGAACAAACTGGTGGAAAGAGGATTTGTTTTTAGAAAGAAGGCTGCGTTTTAGGTCAAATGTAGCCATTCGTTTTTTATGCACCCGGGTTAGGTAGCTTTTCCATCCAGCACAACTAGAGCATCGTGCACAACCTATACGTTAGGCATCTAATCACTAGGCAAAGGTTAGAAACCAAATTAAAAATAATAAGTAAGATGCTTGTTCACAAATTAGGAAGAAATGCAACAAAGAAAGAAAACTAGAAACAGGAAAATGGCAGCTGCTGGAATGGAATCTACTTAAAATACCAGAACCCCTGGGCACCCTGTTACTGTAAATAATGTGCCAATGAATAAACACTAAGCTTATTTTTAGGTCTCGCCTAGCGTTGCAGCACATGCGTTGTCACTCTGAGATATCTATTGTAGTCGGGTTGCTTTCGGAAGTGGGGTCAGAGCTCCGCCCATGCTTTTCATTGGTGCGCGTCACACTTCATGTTAAACGCGCTCTTTTGATTTGGAGTGTGGCTTGTTTGTTCCTGCCCTGTCTCCTTTTGGGCCCCGCCCACCCGGACTGTATATTTTGCTCGTGCACGGCGTCTGTTTTGCTCGTGCACTCCGTCTTTTCCGCCTTGCTACACGTTCGCAGACAGTAAATCCTGGACGGTGGCAAGACATGCAATCTTTAAACCATTAAGCACGATACTTGAACGGGTAATAAGAATAGAGCATTTGTCTGATTATGGCATTTATTTGTCCGAACCGTCTCAGGATGTGTCTGAAACTGACAACAGATTTACAGAAACGGAACAAAGTGAGCCTGAAACTGACCCGGGGTTGGCTCAGTCAGACCAAGGAGCACCATGGCATATCCATGGAACGTCGGCATCTGGCCCTGGACTCGCGCCTCCTGAGGCCACTTGTCAGTTATTGGAGACCAGTTGAACTTTTCCAAACGTCTCTTTTATTTTCAATGTATTTGTTCATTGACAAGTAGTTTGCTTGTTTTCTGGACACCATACACAGGGAAAACAAAATCAAAAGACGTTTTTGGGTGTTCGACTACACCCTCTTTGCCTTGGTGGAATTACACGAGTGGACATTTGTGCCTCTTTTGCATGCTTGATGGCTGACTCTGGGATAATGTGCATTTTTGCCCGATGAATTTGGAATTGTGTATTTGCTCTCATTTTTTCGTGAAATGTGGTTGATGGGCCATTTAGATTTGCAATTCTGGGAGCGCCAATTCCTCAAATTAGGCAAGCGCCGCTTGTACCCGGCAGAGGTTAGACACATGGTTTATGGAACACCCAGGCCCAAGTGATTCTCACAACCCATTGCAGGTGGACCTAATCCACAGGCAGCTCCTGCATTTTCAAGGAATTTTAAAAAACCCTGCTCGCCTCTCATGTGGTGAATGGCTGCATTAAGTGAACATTGCTTTCATTTTAGCAGGCACGGCTTGGGCCCTAGCTGCCAGGCCTTGTGCGGGCAGTGTCCTCCACGGGAATGTATAAAGTGTCATGTTGCAAAGAAAACCACATCCAGGTGCTTCTTGTAAATTCCTGGTGGTGCACAGGCTTTTTTCTTTTCAATGGCGAGGAAACGCTCTGCTTGTCAAAAGTGATTTTGTTCACCAGTTGTAGCTAGCTCTAATAGGAACAAGCATTTGCAATGCAATAGGTCTCGCATTTGCGAGAGTTTAAGCTATTGGCATTGTAAATGGCAATGCCTTTTATTTATGTTTTAAAACCCAGCATGTAAGTAAAAGGCATTGTCATTTAAAATGCCAACAGCTCAAACTCTCGCAAATGCGAGACCTATTGCATTGCAAATGCTTGTTTTTTTATAGCAGAACTATCACTATAGATACAGTGTAAGGTGAAACTTAGGGACCTATTAGGATGGCGGGTGGATTGCCCCCGCCGGGCCGGCATTAGCCTCCGCCCACCTAGCGGAGGAGATTCGGCCGCCATCTTGCCATGAATGACCCCCGCCACATTAGGATGGCTGGGGGGTCCACGGCGAACGGAATAACCGTCCGCCGCATTTCCGCCGAGCGACTCGTTGACCGGGCGGAGAATGTGTTGAATATGGTGGTGGTGCCTGCAAGACACCGCCATCCATATTATGATCATGGCAGTGAGCAGCCTTTTCATGGCGGCGTTGCCGACATGAAACGGTATGCAGTTTCTGCTATTGGGTTCCTGTTGCGGGCCCCCAGGGTGTTGGGGGTGGAGGCTGCACTTGGGGGGTACCTGTGGTACCCCCTACTTCGGCATTGACAAGGTGGCAGGCACCACGCTGTGCCTGTCACCTTGTGCATGCCAATGCACAATGTGCATTCCCAGCATTGTGGCGGGCGGTGCTGTGAGCACCGCCCACCACAATGCTGGGAATGGGGGATGCCACCGTCACAGTGGCGATGGCATCCTATTTGCAGGTGCGGGATCGCCGCATCCCTGGCGGATGCTCCCGCATACCGTTACAGTGGCGTAATAGTACCCTTAGACACTCTTCCACCCTCCAATAAAACTAATCTGTAGAATTTAATTAGAATATTTCTTTTGTGTTTTCTTGATTACAGACAAGGTGAAAAGGAACTTGATGCCTAATATGTCAGCAAACCTAGAACAAAATGGCTGAATGCTCCTATCAGACCTTCTGCCCTAATATTACCATGATGCAGAAAAGGATTTTCGTGTCTTCTTGGGTACATCATTTTTTTGCTGAGTAGGAGTGGATATTAGAGAGACATTTTAGGTACTGCAACATAATACATTACAATCAGAAAATATATTTGTTCCACAGCTCGAATGTTGTCGGGCAAAATATCATATAGAGAATTATTTTCTGACATAAATATCAGGTGCTAAATATCATTTACAATAACATTGCCCCATTAGGTGTAGATTTTCTTAGGATTGGATATTTTTGCCTGATGATATTTTGATAACGATATTCTAGTACCATTCTAGCTAAGAACAGCCTTCAACCTATTTTCAGTACTTAGGGCCAATGGAAAGTAAGCTTGTACTCATGCTAGTGTTGTTATAGACATGTTGAAGTAGGTCTTAGACATGAAGCTTAACTAGATGCAATAGAGTGAGAGGCTCAAACCAGCATAGCATCCAGAAATAAACATTTAAGATAGTGCAATATACAACTACAAGTATACAAGAGTACTCTAACATTGGCTAACGCCACCTCAATTTCTGTCAAAGCATCTAAGGCTCAAAACTGTCCAAGTCAATTGGTCTCCACACTTAGGGCATTTAGTA